>NC_134872.1:31899239-33394239 GCF_049852395.1 Peromyscus maniculatus bairdii
ATTACAATAAAAGTTTTGCTGGGGGAACATTTCAGAAGACTGATTTAAAAAAAAAATGTGTTTATGAACCAAAACGTTTAGTATGAAAATGTCAACATTGCCAGGATCCTTATTAAAATTTCAACATCTTTTTGGCAGAAATTGGAAGCTTATTCTGAAATACACATGTAATTGAAATTGCACAAAATAGGAAAAAGACTTTGAAAAAAAACAAAGTTGTAGGATTGATAGTGCTTGTTCTCAAAGCATACTACAAATTACAATCATCATACTATAAATTACATAACTGTGGTATAGCATATGCACAAGTTTTTTTTTAATTTAAAATTGTTTTTTAATTGATCGCTGTTCCTCCTTCTCTCTCCCTTTCTCCTGCCTTCCCCACCTTCCCCCATGCCACCTCCACCCACTCCTTATATGGGAAAGGCCTCCCCTGGGGAGTCAACACAGGCTGGCATACAAGTTGGGGTGAAACCAAGCCCCTTTCCTCTGCATCAATCCTGAGTAAGGCATAGAACCATAGGTAATGAGCTCCAAAAAGCCAGTTCATGTACCCAGGATAAGTCCTGGTCCCATTGCAAGGGGACCCACAAACAGATCAAGCCACACAACTGTCACCCTCATTCAGAGGACCTAGGCATATGCACAAGTTTATATGCCAATAAAAACAAATAAATTCAACAAGTGTGCCAAAAGCATCCAAAATGGAAAGAATAGAGATGCCAATAAATTGGCCTGGAATACATGAATTCCTACAAGAAAAAAAAGTTTAGACTTTTACCTTGGAAAATATACAAAAATTAATTCAAAATACATTGAAGACTTAAACTAGGGTGGGATGGATGGTTTTTTTCATGGTTAAGAGCACTTGGTATATAAACATTAAGTTCATATCCCCAGCACTCATGTAGAAAAATAAAAAGCTAAACATTGCCATGAGTAATCCCAATGTTACAGGGGATGGGGGATAAAGGATCAAGGTACTGGACATCCTCCTCTGTCTTTTTTAAGTACATGAGCACATACATCCCCATGCCTGTGTATACATACATCACAATTTTCACACACACACACACACTATAAAGATCTGAATTGAAAAACATAAAGCCATAAAACACACACACATACAAATAGGGGAAACACTTCATGACCTTGAATATGGCAATTGTTTCTAAAATATAGCAACGAAGCAGTGATAGGAACAGGAAGACATATAGACTCTAATTCATCTAAATTAAAAAGTTCCAAGCCACCAAGAAGGGCATTAAAAAGGAGAAAGTTAAATCTCACAGTAGGAAAAATGTAACATGGATCTGATATGGTGTTAGCATAAAGACTATCTAAGAACTACAACTCAGCAACTTTTAGAAATAGGCCAAAGAATTGATAGCTATTTCTCCAAAGAGCACATACAAATAACCCATAAATGTAAAAAATACTCTATACTATTCATCAGTAGTGGAATATAAATCAAAAGCATAAGATGATTTTATTTCCTAGCTACTGGGACAGTTACAGTTCCTTAGAAATAGGACAATAAGTGCCCATGAAAATGTGGAGGCAGTCCAAGCCCTGCACACACTGGTGGGAATGTAAGATGAAACTGCTGCTATGGGAAACAGTGTGCTGGTTTCCGCAAAGAAAATACATAATTACCTTATGATCGAGAAATTCTTGTCCCAGAGGGGCTGCAGAAAGGAAAATGGGGCCATCATTGTACCTAACACCATCTTCACAGTAACCAAGAGGTGGCAGCCATCCATAATCCCACTGGATGGCAGATGCATGGAGAAAGAAAGTGGAGTGTGTAAGTGCATGGGTTGCCATTTAGCCTCTAGAAGAATGTGTTCTGTTTTATCCCACTGTGTAGATGAGCCTTGAGGCTCACTGAGTGAAATAAACCAAACACGAAGCACTAACGATTCTATGAAATGCATAGACTATACTGGTCCATGGGGGTCACAGCTTACAACGTGGGTAGGGGGAGGAATGTAAAGTCAGTCCGTGGTCAGAGTTTCGGAAACTGCAAGACTTGTGCTGATCGTGCACACAGGAGCATGACTAATGCCATTGAGCTGAACACTTAAGCAAGCTGAAATGATAAAATTATGTGATTATCGCACCACAATAATGCTATTGATTATTGCCCAAAGTGTCACTCAAGTTTGAAAAATCATCCTATTTTAATGCTTCTAAATCTGAGGACTGTTTTTAAAAATGATTTTTTTTCTACATTTTTGGCCTGTACGTAAAGGGCACATCATCAAAATCCATTGTGCTTTAAAAAACTTGGTAAACATTATTTTACTTTTAATAACACAATCTGTTTCCATTAGAGGAAGATTACATTCATCAGGCGCTGAATGAGAATAGAGAAATCTATAACTTAGCCTTAACTACCTCCATGCTTACTATAGGGTAGAAAATTGGTAAAATATTTGCCTTGTATTTTTCATAGTGGAGGGTAACTTGGGACATCACCTTTATCTGCTGTCTGTATATAACTTCCCATTGTCCATCAAATGCTTCTTCCATTGTTCCTAAGAAACCCACATACATGTCAAGTAGTCAAAAGTCGCTGCCTTCTTGGCCCCTAGAGGTTCCCTGGCTTCAGAGGAACAACCTGAACCATGCACTTCCCATTCCAGTCACGAGTGAAGAGGCTGTAGTATTTGTTACTGAATGTTGGAATTCAAGCATGGAGAGGCCCCAGGAGTGAGGCGCTTATGTGGGACTCCACATAGTTGTCAGAAAGCAGATGTTCATGACCCAGGAGAGGGAGCAGGCAAGGCAGAGGGAAAGAGGGGCCTGCCCCAGTGTCAGCAAAGTGGAGATTCCCTGCTGAAGCCAGCCTTGGATCCTGTGAGAATCCTTAGGCCCAAGCTGCTTTTTCATGCATAAATGATTCCAGTAAATTTGTGGTGCTTGCACCAAACGTATCTAAGCAAAGCATTTTGAAATAAACACAAATGCATTCAGGGTTAAACTATAAATTATGCACAGGTTTTTTTTTTTTTTTACAACTTCAAAGACATTTTATATTTGTGAAAAGTAATTTCATGTCTCCTGCCTCTGTCATCCTCAGGATACACATTTAATCTCCTTAGCCATCCTGGGTGTTTGGGGAAAATCGTATCAGAAACAATGAAAGTCTAAAAATCTACATGGGGCAGACACATTCTGTATACTACTCCCAGTGAAAAGCCATACAGTCTCTGCATGAGGTGCTTCAGGCTCACACAGTTGCCCAGAGTGCTGAAAGAGGCCATAGCAGCAGCAGCCGCTTGTATCTCAAAGATGGGACTCTCATAACTCAGATCTAGATGTTACATAGCCAGCCTTTTGTGTGAGAGCCAGCTCTGATTGTCTGGGCTGATCCCCCATACCTCTCAGTGTAGAGCACAAACAGATTCATACACAAGCAAGGATACTCAGTTCTCAAGCACCTTTCAAAACTGCCTGGGTTTAAAGAGTGCTGTTTCAGCTTAAGGACGAAGCTTCCTATTGGATGAGCTGTGCTGTAAGTTTGTCCATACTTCTGTCAGCCTGGGGAAAAAAAATGTGCTAAGCTCAAAAGCTTGTATCTCATGAGACTTAAGCAAGGCTTGACACAGTTGCCCTGACTACAGCAGCAGGCCTGTAAATCATTAACTGCTGTGCATATGAGAACACAGCCACATTATATTCTGCTGGAGGGGGAGGGGTGAGAGCTACAAAGAGGAAGCTATCAGCAGTCACCATTAAACTGTATGTTCTTTATTCTTCTTTTAAATATTTATTTATTCATGTATTTTATGTATGAGTGCTCTGTCTTCACGCACACCAGAAGAAGGACTCTGATCCCATTACAGATGGCTGTGAGCCACCTTGTGGTTGCTGAGAATTGAACTCAGGACCTGTGAAGAGCAGTCAAATGCTCTTAACCACTGAGCCATCTCTCCGGTCCGAAATGCATAGCCCAGGCTGGCCTCAAACTCATGATCCTCCTGCCTCTGCCTCCTTCAGCAAATCCTACCGGCATGCACCACCACAACTGGCCTTTATTTTTTCAAAGAGGAAATTCAGTCATGTTTCCACATTGTGTTTATTTTGTTTTTTAAGAAAGGTTTCATGTAGCCAGGTATGGCCTGTCACCTACTATGTAGCTAAGGCTATCCTTGAGCTCCTGATCCTCTTACCTCTACCTCTCAAGTAGGGGACTTACAGGTGTATGCCACCATGCCTGGCTCATTTACATATTTATCGTTTAATGTATATTAATTAGCATACAAATTGCAAATTTCCTCATGCATTTTTCCATACATGCATAGTTTTGGTTGACTCTTTGCTCCCACCCACACTCAATCATACGACCCTCGCTTCTACCCTCCTGCCCCCAATCCTGCCCTTTCTACTTTCATATCACATGTGTCTATTAGCGCGCGCGCACACACACACACACACACACACACACACACACACACACACACACACACACTTCTCTTCCTCAAAGCTGACTTTTTTTATTCCATCATCAGTCCTATTCAGCTTCCTGTCCTCTAACTCCTCTCCTTTCCACATAAATAACATATATAAAATAGAAGCTGAGAGTTGCATGTGAGAGAAAACTTGCTGTCTTTGTCTTCCTGAGCATGGGGTTTGCCCTACTTAATACAATATTTTCCAGTTTAATCCATTTTCTTTGCAAATGTATAATTTCATCTTTTTCTCTATGGATGAACCAGATTCCACTGTGTATATTTTCCTTAACCATATCCATTCATCTATCAATGGACACCTAGCTGGTTCCATTTCCTGGTTAGTGTGCATAAAGCAGCAATAAACATGGATGTGTAAGTCTCTCTGTGGTAGGATATAAAGTCCTCTAGGCATATAATCAGGGGTGGCATAGCTGATCATGTTTGGATATTTTTATATTTATTTGTTGTGTGTGTTGGTGGAGGTGCAGTTGTGTATGGATGCACATCCCATGGTAACATGTGGAGAGATCAGAAAGACAAGTTCAAGGGTTTGATTCTCTCCTTCCATCATGTGCATTCAGGCTACAAACTAACCTTGGATCTTCAGGATGGGCAGCTATATTTTGAGCCTTTGTTTTTAATATTTCAAAGAAAACTCCACACATATTACCATTGTGGCTTTGCCGGTTTACATCCAAATTAACAGTTTATAAAGCTTCATCTGTCCCAATGTCCTCACCAGCATTTTTGGTCCTGAGGCAGCCAGCCATGCAACTTCCTTTCTTTCTTCTTTTTTTTTTTCTTAACTGTTTTTTGGTTTTTTTTAACTTTGTAGGGCAGGATGTAGACCAGAGCTTCACATGCACTAAGCATGCCCTCTGCCTGTGGAGCTACACTCCAGCCCCTCTGGGAGGGGCTTTTAGGGAGTCATTTCCTTATGTAAATGTGTTGGTTTGTTCTTGTCAACTTGACACAGAGCTAGACATAGCTGGAAAGAGGAAATCTTAACTGAGAAAATGCTCCCATCGCATTGCTTGTAGGCAAGTCTGTGGGGCATTTTCTCGGCTGATGTGGGAGGGCCCAGATCACTGTGGGTGGTGTCAGCTCTGAACAGGTTATTCTGAGGTATCTAAGAGCTCAGGCTGAGCAAGCTATGAGTAGCACGCCAGGAAGCACTGTTCCTCCATGGTTTCTGCTTCAGCTTCTGTCTCTAGTTTCCTGCCTTGAGTTTCTATCTTGACTTCTCTTCCTGATGGACTGTAAACCAAAATAAGCCCTCTCCTCCCTAAATTGCTTCTGGTGATGTTGTTTTATGACAGCCATATAAACCCTAACGTAGACAGGTGCAGTATTGGTTTGTTTCCTGCATGCCACTTTACCCAGAGAAAGGCTTCCAAGGTCTGTGAGGGGAGGGAGCCTAGATTTTCTTCCCTTGGACACCTAAAGTCCACTCCTTATGTCTTCTGAATTGATTCTAATACGGTCATGATGATGGCATAAGGCTTAGTTTCTCTTCATGATGCCAGGATTCCAGACTATGTGAGAACTCCAGATGATGCTTCTCCTATACTAGTGTTGTCTGGCTGCTGCTCCAAGATCCCTCCCTGTCACAGCACTTTGCTCCACATGGAAAGATGTTTCAAGCTGAAAACCCTGTCTCGATCGGCATTATATTCAGAATGCAGAGGTGACACTTTCCTACCCTAAACCCTACAGGAAATCAGAACTCCCTGAAGATTGTCTACAAGGATCCTTTCTTCGTATGCAAAGGGGACACATACATAATGGTGCAAAGGCAGGAAAAGAAATGAAGGGAAAGAAAACAAGTGTGCAAGTTACAAAATAATATCTCTAGCACAACTGGGGATAACCAATAGACCAAACAGATTTGATATTCACAGGTCTTGTCTCTCCATTCTCAGCTCCCCAGTATGGAAATAATTATAGTCCCTGACAAATAAGAACATGCAGAGTTAAATGTTCTAGAATAAAATGTACAGAATTCTGGACAGAAAAGAAATCCATGAATAAACTGTTCTTTGAAATATAATAAAAAAATAGTCTGGTCTCCAATTATAAATGTGGGAGTTATTTATAACAAAAAGGTCAGCCTACTTGAAATGCAAACTGCCACGTAGACTTCATGTTAAGAATTATGTTTATTTTCATAAGAGGAACTATAAAAGACAGAGGTTCTGTCTGTCTCAGAGAGAAGTGAGAAGTCTCCTCTTACCATCTAGCTACTAAAGGACATCAGAGCATGAAACACCATGCAGGTAAATATCTAGATGTTCACATCCACACAGATTTTGCCTTTCTGCTTACCTGGCTGTGTGAACTTCTACATGTCCACTCTTCTGCTTAGAAATAGCATTAAATCACTTAGTAGCAATAAACACCAGTGAGTACTATTTTAAAAGCACTACACTTTGCCTGGTGTTTGCGTTCTGTTTCTTCAAAGACACATGCCATCAAGTTATGTCTTCTCTCACTCTGTAGATGAGACAGAGAGACTAATAAAGGGCAGCATGGCCCTGTCAGAGGCAGCAAGGTGGAGGAGGCAGAAATGCAGTACATGCTGCCTGTTGCAGCCTAAAGAGCTCTTCTCAGAGACTCCGATCAGGTGAGATGGGGTCCTTACTTCATCTTAGAACAGGATTTCAGGACAAGTTGGCATGAAGCAGAGTTGGCACTTATAAAGAGATTTTTAACACAGATTTGAGCATGGGCATCAATGGAAAGAAAGAAGCCCAGGAATGGATCAGACATACCTAAGTGTGGGTGAGGGCTTCTCTAGGGAAAGCCACTTGTCAGTGTCTTTGAAACTGCTGTGTGTACAATCCTAGAGGCTTTTGAATGTGTATTGTGCAAAAACTGTGTAAGGAATCCCCCCAACCCTGACTTCTTTTCCTCTTCCCCTTTTCTGTTTGATGAAATCATAGGGCAGTTGCTGGGCAGGGACATTGTATACAGTTATACATTAGAACAGGAGAAAGCCCCTGAGGCATCAACCCTACACAAAAAACTACAGGCAGCTAAGGAAAGCTGGGAAGAGGAGAGGTGACCTTTCCCAAGAAGAACACTCAGATTGGTTGTCCAGTGCTAAATGGTCAGCCCAGGAAACATACATACAGGTGGCATTATATGGGCTGAACAGGATATATTTAAGGGTACATATATTCATATATATACATATTCATATATAGACCTACACACAGAGACATGCACGTATAAATATAAGCATGTGATAACAGTTAGTGAAAAAAAGAGATCATGAATTTGAAGGAGAACTTGAGGAGTATTGTGGGAGGGTTTGGAGAGTGGAAAGGGAAGAGAGAAATACAATAAAATTGTAATCTCAAAAAGAAAACAAAATGTACTTTACTGTAAATAGTTGGTTTTGGGGGGGCTTTGGGGGGGGTTGGGCTTTGGGAGCATTATGTTGTTTTGTTTTACTCTTTTTTTTGTCTTGTTCTTACGATTTCTGAAAACTTCAGGACTATAACCAGGAAAGTAGGAAGGACATACTTGGAGATATATATATATGTGTGTGTATATATATATATATATATATATATATATATATATATATATATATATACAGGCCTTAAGTAAGATAATTTATTTTAATACCTATTTGGAATATTTCTACAAAAAAGGAATGTGGATGCTATGTGAAAAACCTCCAAAGAAATGCTGTTAGTTGTGCTGAATTTTAACTCTCCACTGCAGAAAGATGTCAGCCAAACTTCAGAGTGAAGGGCTCTCTTCCCTTCTCATGTCTTCATTTCTCCTGTGTTCCTCTCCTCACACAGACCCACACTACACACACTGGCAGATTGCAGGCTGTTTATTCCCCAGGCTCTGACTCAGCGCTCTCTCTCAGCTCTTATAAATACAGAAAATATGCTCTGAAAAGAAAACGATTTGTTAATAAGATATTTTATTTGAAGGAGTGGGAATTAACTTTATTTCAGAGACCTATTTTTTTCTCAGTTGGATTAAAGTCTCTTAAGAAGCAAGTTTTCTGATGTTCCAACAATATTGATGCTGTAAATCCAGTACAGTCTATAGGAAGCAAGTGCAGTTGGGAGGCAGGCATATTTTGCCTTAGTTTGACTTCACTTTTCACGTTTGGGCTAGTAACTAAACTTTTAAAACAGTCCTGCTTCACTGAGTTGACGCAGAATCAAATAATTAAGACATATTAAACTGTTTGGGGGACACTCAGCCTCCACAAAGTACTATTATTGTTTCAAGGGGATTTTTAGAGTTGTTACTGTAGGCTTCCAAATGTGTCTAAAAACTTAAAAGGTCCTTTCTTCTAGTCCTCTGTTGATAAAGAACAGGAAGCCTTTCCTGAAGACATACACTTCGAAAATGTGGTCTAATATCCATGCCTCCTGCGAGTATACATTATCCACTGATCATCGACTGTCCTACATTGCCATGCTATGTCTACATACACTACTGGATAGACAATATGCATATCCATAAACTTAGGAGGTTCCTGTTGGAGTTTCAGTATGTGGGATCCTATTCATCTGCATTTATTAGTAATGTACTTGGATTGACTCAATCACTGCTTTCCTGAACATACGCCATCCCTGGGAGATTTGCCTCCCCACCATTCCAGAGCTGATACCTTAATTATTTCATCTGGTATATTGTGTGCTAGTGTCCATGGACGGAATCAACCTTTGTTTTAGGTTAAGAGAGTCAAGACACGGCTAGTTGCCTAACAAGGACTGACACTACACCTACAAGTTCTTGGAAAATGGAACAAGCAGAGCTGAAAAAAATGCGTGAACATGTATGAAGCTTCCCAAGGAGTTATCTCTGCTCTCTGTCTCTATGACCTCCTGATTCCTTCTGTGTAGAGAATTTTGCCTGTTGTAAAAATAATTTTTTATACCCTTTGATGAGCAATTGAGAAGATGTGCAAATAATCAAAAGAAAAAGAACCTTTACAGATAAGCTTGTGGAGCAGAGAAACTCAAGGAAGAAAAGGTAGATTGTGAAAGGACCTGTGATGAAGAGCCAGAGTGGATGGAGCTCACGACTGGGAAGGAATGCTGTATTCCTTGGGGAGGAGAAGCAGAGGTCCCTTCCGTTTACAGCAGATTAGTAACAAGAGGCAAAGTTACTTATAGACTGCTGCTTGGAAACTCTTAGGGGTTTGTTTTGAATGTCAGTCCTCTTTGAATGTGACTGAGCCTGAAGTAAACTGAAGTACTTGGTTGACACTCCAGTCTAGGGTGCAATCCTGGAAAGTCTTGGGTGATCAGGCAAGAGAGTCACAAATAACATTGTGAGATGATTTACAAAGAAACAAAGATGCCAACGGTGCCTCAATGGGTCTCATGCAGTCCAACAACAGCTATAAGATGGGTCTCATGTGGTCCAACAGCAGATATAAGCATTCAGTCAAGGAAAGTTTTGGAAGACAGAGAAAAAAGCAGGTAGCAAACAAAAGACTTTCACTTTCTGGATGGTTCTGGGCCAAACATGCCTTAGCATGTTCTCCCACTTCAGTCAAGGTAATGTGGAAAATGTTTCTAGTTTGGTACCCAGAAAGGATGAACCAAAAAGAGAAGGCCAAGTGCATTATGCTGTAGGGTTAGTTCTTGCTTAAAGACTGCTTCTCCCTGCAACACACAGCTTCCCAAACATGTAGAATAGGCACTTCTGAGATAGTCTGGGATGGTCCCCATCCTGCTCATGTGGTTGATCCTCTTGCCTGAGTGTGAGCTCAACCTGGCAATTTATTTTTAACAAATAGAATTACATCAAAAGTAAAGAACATTGACTTTGGAGATTAAGTCACAAAAAGACTATGACTTCTATGCTGGGTAGTCTCCCTTCAGAGGTAAGAAAGGTGCCACTGATGTGAGCTACTCTATAGATGGTCCATGTGCCAAAGAAGTGATGCTTGTCTTGATAGCTAGCACTTACTCAGGTCTGTCAGCCACCATGACTGTGAGTGGGACATTCTTCATTCCCAACGAGCCTTGATATAACAAAAATAAAATACTAACCAGAACAATTTAGAGAATGATCCTAGAAGGGACCAAGGAGAGACTCCAACTGAATGGTCACGTGAAGGGAACATGTTGAAGAGCCTGAAAGATAAGCCTTCCCAAATATTCTCATGAACTCATCTTGATATTCCTACTTCCCACTTCTTCAGCTGAACTTAACAGCCTTCCAACATTAGGCCAGTTGTGAGTCCTACAAGACTCAAGCAAAAGCATGATCATATAGGATTTTGTGCTCGACTTTTCCCTATCAGCCAAAATGATTTTTTTGTACAATAAATCAGTGTTCTGCACCTGAGCATCAGTCAGCCTGAGTAACCGCAGTTCTGACTTAAAGAGAGCCGACAATAATAAACTTCTGACATGATTTCTGTTTATTCTTCCTCCTCCCCCTCCTTTTGATTAAGCACTTTTTGAATTTTCAAAAGAGCTTCATGAATCATTCTCTGGCTGCTTAATATTAATAGTAATGGGATTTGTTCTATTGAAATGGCTTCATTATCATGCCAGCTGCCAGCCTTGTTTCTCCAAACAGGCTTCTGGAAATGATAAACTCCTCCAAATGCCTTTCTTGCAAGAGAACTTGTGTCTAAAATAGGAAAATGTACAAATATTGGCAAAGTTCCTGCTCAGGTTAATGTAAATAGGCAACTAGTCCATCCTAGCACTCTAAGCAACATCTTTTGGGATCATCTGTGTATTTCCTTCATCCCGTGCTGTCTCCAAACATCCTCACTTCTTTGTCCTACTCTTTGCTGTTCTTGTAGCCTCCCAACATCTCATCTATGAAAGTCTAAGCTCCTTGAAACTGAGATTACATCCATGTCAAAAAGAAACAGATACTTGGGAGTTGTCTTTGCCAAGGAGCATTGAGTCCATGCCTGTGCCCAACCTTTGTCTGTGAGACTCTGGCCTGCTTTCCTTTGTAAAAAAATAAAAAAAAAAAAATGAGTATGTTTAGCAGGAATATGGGAGGCTAGATCTTGAAACTGACCTCCAAAGACAAGATCAAAAAGATTTGTACTGATCTATCAAAGGGATAGTATGAGTGGATATATCATACATCCCTGAGATTAAATTCTTTTCTCTTTCAATATGCTGACCCTTTAAGACCCTATTTTCCTCAGCTTGAACTTCACTGACAAAAAAACAATAGACATAACCTGGGGTCCTCTTTCCCTGGGAAAGGGACACTTAGCATATTTCACAGTCAAATTTGCATATACCAAGGCACATGGTGGGAGCTCTATAGGTTGAAGATGACCATATGCATCATGGGAAGAAAATAAAGTCTCCTTCCATCTATAAAGAAACCCATTTTCCTTTATCAATTTTTATTTTCTATTTTTTTTAAATACAAGGTCATGGTGACTGGAAAGGTGGCTTATCTGTACCTGTGTAAATATGAAGACCTGAGTTCAGTTTCCCAACATCTATGTATAAACCTGGGTATAGCCAACCACAAACCTGTTACCTACCACTATGGGAGCAGAGACCGGAGAATCATTGGGCTCACTGACTGCTGACCTAGCTCCAGGCTAAGTGGGAGACTCCGACTCAGTAAATAAGGCAAAGAATGATAGAACAAGGTATCAGATGTCCTCCCTTGGCCTTCACATGTGAATGTACATGTGTGTGTGTATGTGTGTGTATATGTGTGTGTATCTTTCTCTCTCACACACACACATACAGAGAGAGAGAGAGAGAGAGAGAGAGAGAGAGAGAGAGAGAGAGAGAGAGAGAGAGAGAGAAGGGTGAGAGAGTAAGAGAGAGAATGATTTGGGGATAGCTTTAATAAATCTAAATGCTGGATTATAGCATTCTGTGGCTCAATGCTTAGGGCAATGCCATTAGTCAATGACTCTATGTAGTTCCCAGCATGCAACAGGAAATCTACAGTGAAACTGTCATAGTTTGCTTCTTGTTGCTATGATAAACATCATGAACAGAAAGAAACTGGAGAAGGAAAGGGTTTATT
This sequence comes from Peromyscus maniculatus bairdii, assembly GCF_049852395.1. NCBI lineage: Eukaryota > Metazoa > Chordata > Mammalia > Rodentia > Cricetidae > Peromyscus > Peromyscus maniculatus. The sequence goes on from NC_134872.1 coordinate 31,911,716, forward strand.
TGGTTTATAGGTTACTGTCCATCATCAAAGAAAGCCAGGCAGGAACTCAAGGCAGAGATCATGGAGGAACACTGCCCATTGGCTTGCTCAGCAGCTTTTCTCATATGGCCCAAGTCTACTGACCTAAGAACCATTCACCTACAGTGGGCAGGGACTTTTATTTCAGTTAGCAATTAAGAAAATTTCCCACAGACATGCTTACAGGCCAACCCAATAAAGGCAATTCCTCAGTTGAGGTTCCCTTTTCCCAAATGACATTAGTTTGTATCAAGTTGACAAAAAAACTAACCAGCACAGCAACTTTTTTGGAAGATTCTTTTAAGTGGAGCAAATTAGAATTAACATTTACAAACCAAAGCAACTAAGTGGCATAGGGATATTACTAAGCCCATCCAGTAAGTTCCAGGAAAGAGGGTCACAAGAGGAAAATGAGATGATTTGCAAAGATCTGATTTGAAGAAGAAAAAAAAAACTCTGGGGAAATAGTCTTCCTTTCATTGAAACTCTCTGTGGTTTTCTGCTTAATTAGCCTATTTCATATTAAAATAACACAGGTTAAGATTTTGCTTCCAGTACCATGGCTACCCCTAACTATAACCACCAATGTGCTGAACACTTAGGTAGTGTCACAATTACTTCATTTTTTTCAAATAAAGTAGTGATTTTTCAAAGAAAGAGGAGAGGAAGAAGAAGAGGAGGAGGAGGAGGAGAGGAAGAGGAAGAAGAAAAGCAAAAAGAAAAAGAAAGAAAGAAAGAAAGAAAGAAAGAAAGAAAGAAAGAAAGAAAGAAAGAAAGAAAGAAAGAAAGAAAAAAGATAAAGAAAGACACAGGAAACACATAGCCATGATACAAATTCAAGTTTAAACATAATCAACTTTCCTTAAAAGTGATTTATGCCAGGCAATAAATCCTCTCTCTCTCTCTCTCTCTCTCTCTCTCTCTCTCTCTCTCTCTCTCTCTCTCTCTCTCTCCCCCTCTCTTTCTCCCCCCCCCCTCTCTCTCTCTCTCTCACACACAGTTTCACTCTTGCTCTGTGTGTGTGCTTTCATGAATTAAATTTCATTTAGAATACACAAGAACTGAGCATTTGTGTCTGTTGTGCAAATCTGAGTTTCCCCGAGGTCAGCTAGCCTCTTAAAACACATTCTCACATCCGTTTTCAGCCTTTTTAGGGAAGGAGAGAAATGATCACTCTTTGTGGAGAAGCATTTGCCTAGCTGAGTGGGAAGACCAGACAGCAGGAATAATGCCAGACCAGGTGGCAGCCCTCTTAGGAAACCTAGATTTCAAAAGAAAAGTCCAAAGAGAATTCCAAACTTCTCTGCTAACACAAGGTGAACAGAATCCAGCAGCTGGTCCAGCCCAAGGCAAGAGGTAGGCAGCCCAGGTAGGCATGTGGTACTTCTTTCTCTAAGGAAGAAAACCTGGGCTGTCACCTGTGCCCAGAACCTTCTTCTCTTTGTTCCTGAGAAGAAAGTCTTCTACTTCAAAACACTGTTGTTGTGAAGAGCCTTATCAGCCTCTTCTCACAACACTCACACATTACCAGCATTCAAAAAAGCACACATTTGTTCTTTTCTCTCCTTCATAGCCCTCCAGTCCTTCCTGCTTCCTGTGTGGGATATATCAAGAAATTATAATCAAGCTATGCATGTTGCTAGATGCCTGTAATCCCAGAGCCAGTAGACATCTAAGTTCCTGGTTAGCCTGGACCCCATAGGAAGACTCTGTTCTCATCTCTAGTTGAGTGGGGCTTGGATAATTTCAGTGTAGAGCTTTCAAAATGGGTTGTCTCAGACATATTTGCACCCACACTTTGGACTCTGCTGCTCTCAGCCATGCCCTAGGTTTCAAGCTGACATCTTGGAGTCATTTCTCCATACCTGCCTTCTATGAATCATTTGCTTTTGTTTTTCCACTCCATCGTCCTACCCAAGAAACCTGCCAGGGAATGTTCAGTGCCCTGTTGTGCCCATGTTGCGAGACCCCTGAGTAAGACCAACACAGGGCCAATGCAAAGCACACATTGATAACAAGCAAACCCGGGCTTGGTCCGTCTCCAACACTCCCACACAGTGGGTGGAGGAGGAGGGCCCTGAGCTCTCGGAGTGAGGGGTTTTTAAAATGGAAAAACCGCAAGCAGGGTGGTACAAGCCTTGGCGTCACAGGATTGGGTAAGGGTATGTAACATTTGGATTTACTGGTTGGGGGTTACAGTTATCATTTTTGGATAAGCCTGGATAATATCCAGGCTCTGTCCTTGTGCTGCCTTGGAGGCTGGCTGGCCTAGCACATACTGACTGTGTGGGCTGGCTCAGTAGCCCAAGGTCTGTCTTTGACTCAAGCACACAGTTCTAAGCTGGTAAGGAGTCCCAGACAGTAAACAATTGACTGAACTTTGAGCAATCAGAGCATGTACAGAAAGGGAGCTACTCCAACGACTGTCTTTCATTCATGGCCCTCCCAGAAGCTGCTTGCTCAAGTCTCAGGAAATTGAAATTGAGGCCTGATCTCTGAGAGAAAACTGAGCAGCCTGTTTTGGCATCAGCTTGGTCCTTTCAGCCCAGTTCTCAGCAACCAAGAACACAGGCCATGTAGCCTTCTTCAGCACCAGTCTGAAAACCTTATGATCAGCTGGTATAATCCTCCTTCCTTTAGTGACTTGACATTTTTGCCACAGCCTCCACTTGGTGAAGCATCACTGTATAAAGCCAAGACTGCTTGAGCCTGTGCTCCTGCTGAAGTTCTTGAGAGCCCAGAATAAACATCTTTGTTCTTTGTTCTCAACCAGAAATAAAATTAATTCAGGAAACGCACAAAGGCCCAGGTGTCTATCTGCGTTAAATGAAATCCCACCCTTTGATTCTTTACAGCTTCCTCTCTGCTATTTCTAGCAATAGAAATTAAAGGGGAAAATTAAAAATAAAAGTAAATGGACAATAAGAAATCATAGAATGCCTCCCCACCAGAGGAAAAAGTAAAATGGGAGAAAAGGGAGGATTTGGATTTGACGGCAAACCTCAAAATGGAGATCAGGTTGTTTTGTTTTGCTTTCTTGGCTTTATTTTATCATGAATCCTCTAATACTCCTTTTATTGGGTGTCATCTTTCTTGATATTTTTTTAAGATTCTCACTAAATAAAACTTTGCAGACTAAAATAGCTATATTGAATCCTTCTTTTGAATTTAATATTACTTATCAATATCTAAAAATAATGTATAAAAAATTCATAAAATATGACTTGTTTATAAAATGATATGACTAGCAAAGGAAGAAATGGAATAAACAGTCTAATGGCGCCTTTGTGTCCTTGCTTTATCTAATCACCCAGTGCCACTCTGGCACAGGACTGTCATCCTCCACTCTCACGGCTGGACTTGGTCAGTATTAACTGCTGTCTAATCTGGAGAATAAGGAGAAATAAAAAAAGTAGCACCAGGTAAGGGAACTACTAAACCGCTCTCCCAACTCCTTTTAGGAGGTTGCAAAACATTCCTGATGACTTATTCCACCTCTCCTTTAGTCAATATCTACCCTATCCTGGACTGCTCCAGTTCTGCCTCTAGAATTACCAGAGTCATCACTATCCTGAACCAGAGTGGGCCTGAGGGAACGTCTGCCCCAATGCAACCAGTGGACCTGACAGTCGTGATGACTGGTGTGATCAATTGCCTGGATCCATGTGGTACTGGGAACATGGGTAAAGAGAAACAAAACATCAAGAATAAAATCAAGGAGCTTGGGATACGGTTCAATGGTTAAGAGCACTTGCTGCTCTTCCAAAGGACCTGAGTTCAGTTCCTGGTACCCATATCAGGCTGCTTACAACTATGGATAACTCCAGCGAAAGGGATATGGTGATCTTTTTTTGGCTTCCATAGGCACCCACATATACATGGGACACACACACACACACAAAATAAATAAATAAATAAATAAATAAATAAATAAATCTTAAAAAATGGATCAAAATCAGAAACAAATAAATGCCCCCAAACAATATTTTTATATAATGCTGGATGGTACAAAATTCTTCCACTTATTTCTGCAAAAGTCTAACATGAATTTTCAATGTAGGATCATTGTACTATATGGTTACAGGATTCCTAGCTGCTGATTTCAGTGGGAAGGTATTTGCATAGCTGGTTAGGGAATAGAAGTGTGTGATTCCTCAAAGAGACTGAACAAGCTGGTGCCTTAAAATGGCTAATGATGATGATGAGTGTTCCAGGAGCAATGAGTGAAATCCTGAAAACTCCTGAGAAAGGGACCAGGCTGTAAAATGTTCAGTGGAGACTCTTGAGTCGCAAGAATAAATAGCTCCATGATCCAACACTGAAGTGCTCAGTCCAGTTACTCAGGAGGCTGAAGCAAAAGGATTGAGAATGGGAGGTCAAAGCTTCTCTGGAATCTCAAAATACGTTTTATAAAATGTTACCCCATCTCAGAGAGGTCAGGCTAGGATAAACACAGCTCAGAATGTAAAGGGATCTCCAAAGTTGGAAATTATGCTCAATTCAAAAGAGCTGTTTATGGAGTGAGACAAATGACTAATGGCTAAGAGCACTAGATCCTCTTCCAAGGGACCTGAGTTGTTTATAGCATCCACTTTGAGGAGCTCATAACTGCAAGTAATTCCAGTCCAGTGATCCTACCCACCATTCTGACCTCTGTGGGCTTCCACACATGTGACACACAGACACATATATACATACACACATACCTTTAAAAAAAAGAAAAGAAAAAGAACTCTTTCCAAATCTCCAACCACTAGTTCAAGGGAGTATCACACTGCCCTCGAATAACTCTGGAAGCCCTATGAAGTGAAGAAATTTAAATTAGTTGCAACAAAATGCACATACCATACAGTTTGCCATCTTTGTAATTCTAAAATAGATGCGCATTTTGCACCCCTACCTCCAACATCCAAATCCATAGCCTTGTTTCACTCCCAAATGAAACCCCGTGGCCACCGCACCGTAACTTCCCCTTCCCTTCTCCCCTAAACCACCACATCCTTTCTGCTCTTCATCACTATGGCTTAGATTTCTCTGGGACACTCATAGAAATGGATTCACACTGTACTTGCCCTTTGTGCCTGGATTGTTTCACCAAGTACCATGGTGTCTAGGTTCATTCTGGTCCACATGTCAGAATTCCTGAATAATTCATTCGGAACACCAGTTGGCTGTTACAGTGTTTAACTGCCCAAAGTGTTTTCACTTAGCTCTTTTGCATGGGGTCCTGAGGAGTCTTTTCCTTGGATGACCGGTTCTTTACTGTCATGTCAATATGGAAGGAATATCTGCTGAAGTCTGTTTCACTTATTCTCTACCTGGCAGGACTGCACACCCCTAAGGAAATGGAGCCACTGCCTCAATATCTAATCCCACCCTCGAAGACCACCAAATCTTTGGAGAAAGAGCTAGTGGCTTCTGGTTGTTGTGACCTCTGTGGAAGCAACAGTGCTTGCTGTGACAGTGGCAACCATAGAACTGGACATTCTGGATGATCTGCTAGGCTTGTGTCTGGCCAGCATGGTTGGATGGTTGGACCATGGCAAAATGTCAGGCTGACCTGGATGCTACCATTTTTGTGTGATTTAGTGGTCGTGCTTTGTGTAACTCTAAATTGAGAGATGCACAGGACTTTTGATGATATTAATGCCTTCTCTCATCATCCTCAACTCCCAGATCGGCTCATCACCTCCTTGCTCCTGACTCTCAACATCCTTTGTTTGACCTGTGTTTCCCTGACATCAGTCATCATGGAGTTACACGGAAAATGACTTACATGATACAGAAAGTAGTGCCGAGTGGTGGTAATGCACACCTTTAATCCCAGAACTTGGGAGGCAGAGGCAGGCACATCTCTATGAGTTCAAAATCAGACTGGTCTACAGAGATAGTTCTAGGACAGCAAGGGCTACACAAAGAAACCTTGTCTCAAAAACAAAGAAAGAAACAAACAAAGAAACAAACAAATGGGATGTAGCATTTGAGCCCCAGCTTTTTAGTTCCAGAATCTACATTCTTAGTCACCTTCTTAAATGCTCTACCAAACTTCCTTGTTTCCGGAATTCAGCCTGTCCCTGTGCTTCTGCTGGTTGGGGCTTGTTTGTTTGTTGTTTGTTTTTGTAAACTTGACACAAGCTGAAGTCATCTCACAAGAGAGAGCCTCAGCTCAGAAATCACTTCAATAAAAATAGTATGTGGGCAAATCTGTTGAAGATTTCTTGACTGATGATTGATTGGGTGGACCCAGAGGGTCCTGGGTTCTATAAATAAAAAAGCAAACTGAGCAAGCTACGAGGAGCAAGATAGCTGGCAGCGTTCCTCCACAACTTCTGCTTCAGCTCCTATCTCTGTGTTCCTACCTTTAGTTTCTTTTCTGGCTTTTCTCCAGAATGATTATAAGCTATAAGATGAAATAAAGCCTCCCCCCCTCAAGTGGCTTTTGGTCATGGTGTTTATCACAGCAATAGAACATAAACTAATATCATCCCACACTACCCTTCTCCTTCCTTCTTATATTCTATTTTACCTGTTGTGTTCTCTGACTCCCTCAGTATCACTTTCTATGATCTCTTCACCCAAGTTAGAAACTTGAACATGTTTCAGTCATCTCCATCCCTTACAGCACCCCACACAAATCAGTTACCGATTATTCTTATATCTAATAAGATATTTCCAAAAGCCACTTGATTTTCCCCACATCTACTGCACTCACTGTCTCAGACAGCCAACCACAACTCTCATTCACCTGATTAAATGCTCAAATGATCTCTTTGCGTTAACTCTAGACTCTTAGAGATGCACTCTATGTCTAGCCACAGTGACTTCTATGAGATTCCTATTGCTCTGGTGATGATGTTCCATGCAAATGACAAAGTTCTCTGAGCTCAGACTCTGACCCTGCCACCTTGTGTTCCTTTGCCAGCTATCCTGTACTCTGCTCCAGCTGCTTTCTGTCCTTTGAGTGAATTTACCCTTGTGGTCTTTCCTGTCTACTATTCAAAGTCTCTCTATCTGTATCCCTTCCTTTTCCTTTTCTCTCTTAATGCATTCCTGATGCCCCTGACAGGGTTACAACCTGCATTTGGTGATAATATAGTAGTTTTTGACTTAATGATTTTAACAGTGCAAGGGAATGAATCCAGATCCTCACAAATGTTGAGCAAGTATTCTACAACTGAACAATATTCCAACCCCTTTTTGACTTACTTTTATTATTGCCTTCCCTAATCCAACTGGCAATTGCTGATTTACTTACATGTCTCTGTCACTGAACTCTCAAACCTAGAGGGACTCGTGTGTGATTTGTTAACTAGTTGACCCCCTGCTTTACAGCACCATGGTCATGCACAGGAATGAATGACAAGTTTGGTAGTACAATATTAAAGAGCATACATTTTACTACAATGTCTGGGCCTCAGTCTTCTCTCTGATACTTCACAATTTTGTGACTTCCATCAACCTGTTTACTTTGTTATGCATTGGTTTCTCAATCTAGATACAGACCCACATAAAAAGAAAAAGTAATATATAAGTTGGTGGGTATTAAAGGAGATTAAGAGATGTAATGCATCATATTGTCCAATGCCTGGTACAATTAGTGATACTGTGTGTTTAATATACACATGCTATGGGGGAAGATGATAGATGGAGAGTGATAAAGAATGCCTTCAAGAGAAGTTATGAGGCAAAACATTACAGGGTGCTCTGAGAAGCAGAAGGGAGACCTGGTCTTGTTTTGGGGGTAAGACACTGTCAGGGAAGGAAATTTTCAGCTGAGTTTGAAGGGTAAGGAAATGAACTGTTGGACCTGTGAATGAATCATGGCAGTACCTTCACTAGCTAAGCTGGTTAATCACTATCGAAAGCAAAGCCACAGATTTTGGGAGATGGAGTGGTAGTTGTAGAGCATATCTAATAGATGATGCTTTTAACTTGTTTTGTGTTCTCAATGCTCCTGAAAACTGTGTATCAGTCAAGTCTCACCTTAAATGTGTTGATCCAGTATGTAAAGTGACATTTCCTTGAAATTCTATGACAGAAAATGACTTAAGTCATTTTGTAGGATGGTTGTGTGTCCTCCCACCATACTTGAAGTTCATATTTTCTCTTTCTTTTGTCCAGCCATACCATTTCCACTGGAGTGTCTTTTCCAAGTCTTAGTTCAACTATTAAACCTTGCCTTGCCAGGTATTTTCCTTTCTTTGTGCTAATGACCCTGTTAATCTCTGTCTTCTGTGTTCTCCTGTATATAATGCCTTATATTTTAGTGTTATGTGTATTCACACATCTTTCATGATTTTTGAGCAAAAAGATCTTCTCTAGTATTCCTCTGGCTCCTACAAGGCTTAACACTACAGATTATGTAATGAGCTGCTCAATGCATGTTTATAGGCAGAATTGAGATTTCCACACAAGAGGCATATTTTGCAAAACCAAACTCATTTCTTTGAAGAAATGATAGTCCCCTCTTCAGCTCCATCTTCAAGAGATGAAATCAAGATTCACATCCAGTCTCAAAAACTGAAATATAAATCATTAACCATTTTCCTGTAAATCTCATGATGTCATTGATTTTCTCTGCTGAGTAGTACTCCACTGTGTATATGTACCACATTTTATTTATCCATTCTTCAGTTGAGAGGCATCTAGGTTGTTTCCAGGTTCTGGCTATTACAAATAATGATGCTATGAACATAGTTGAGCATGTGTCCTTTTGGTATGATTGAGCACTCCTTGGGTATATGCCCAAGAGGTTTGCAGGCAAATGAATGGAACTAGAAAATATCATGCTGAGTGAGGTAACCCAGACCCAGAAAGACAAACATGGTATGTACTCACTCATAAGTGAAAACTAGATGTAAAGCAAAGGATAACCATACTGCAACTCACAACTTCAGGGAGGGTACCAATAAAGAGGACCCTAAGAAAGACACAGGGATCACCCAATGGCAGAGAAATGGATGAGATCTACATGAGCAAACTGGGGGTGATGGGAGGTAATGGAGGGCAAGGGTTGGAGGAAGGAGAGCTTAGGGGAGTGGGAGGTCCCAGCTGGATCAGGAACAGAGTGGGAGAACAAGGAAAGAGATACCATGATAAATGAAGACCCCAGGGGAATAGGAAGAAGCAGAGTGCTAGAGGGGTCCCCAGAAATCCACAAAGATATCTCCACTATAGACTACTGGCAATGGTCGAGAGCATGCCTGAGCTGACCTACTCTAGAGATCTGATGGCTGAACACCCTAACTGTCATGATAGAACTTTCATCCAGTGACTGATGGAAGCAGATGCAGAGATCCACAACCAAGGCCCAGGTGGAGTTTCAAGAGCCCAATTGGCGAGATAGAGGAGGAATTATATTAGCAAGAGATGTTGAGACCACCATTGGAAAAAGCACAGGGACAAATAGCCAAACTAGTGGAAACACATGAACTGTGAACCAATAGCTGAGGAGCCCCCGTGGAACTGGACCAGGTCCTCTGGATAAGTGAGACAGTTGATTAGCTTGAACTGTTTAGGAAGCCCCCAGGCAGTGGAACCAGGACCTGTCCTTGGTGCATGAGCTGGCATTCTGGAACCTAGGGCCTATGCTGAGACACTTTGCTCAGCCTTGGTGTAGAAAGGAGGGGACTGGACCTGCCTCAACTGAATCTACCAGGCTGGGCTGACTCCCTGGGGGAGACCTTGCCCTCGAGGAAGTAGGAATGCAAGGCGAATTGGGGGGGGGGGGGGGGCTGGGGAGTGGGAGGAGGGAGGACAGGGGAATCCATGGCTGATATGTAAAATTAAATTAGTTATAAAATAAAAAATATTTAAAATAAAAAAAGAAAATCATTGACCAAAAAGAAGAAATATGAAATATCAACTTGGTGAGCAAGAGGAAGCTTTGATCAGACTGCTCTGAGAATCTACAAAGAGAAAAAGCAAAAAGATTAAAACAGAGAAAAGCATGTACATACATGTGAATAAACACTATTAGGTCACCCTCCCCCTGCATGTCTGTACAGCACTAACCATTACCAATGCCCTTTCTTCTTAAAATAAGGAAGAAAAATATTAAGCCAGAGTCAGTATCTGAGACAAGACTGTAAGACAGGAGCTATCTGGGGGATTCCAAACTTGTGTTTCTCCAATGCTGTGGTAAAAAGGCAATTATTTAAAGATGTGTGTACAAAATAAAATTTGATAGAGCCTATTAAAGAAACCTGCTATCTAATTAGGCTATGGTTAAAAAAAAAATGTGCCCTAGGTATAAGTGGCAACACAGTCATCGGGGCTGGTTTTAGTGTGATTTCTCTGTTCCTAGTCTGCACAGGAAAGCCCGGGATTTTGTAGCCCCTTAAACAAAAGAGCTTTGGGAAAGTGTGTTAGGAAAATGTTCCCTCCTCACCAAATGCATTCTAAGCTTTGTAATACTTCTTCCCCATGAAATATGTATATGCAACGTCTAATACCACAGAGACCTTGAAAGCTCCATCAATTGCTTGTTCTAACTCAAGTTTCCCCATGAATACATTTGATTGATTCTTTTAATTCAATATTTGTACCAATTCAAGAATATTATCGCCTCGGTACTTGAATAAATCAGCTTGGATAACAGAGGAGTCACAGCAGCAGGAAATATGTGAGCACTGAGAGGCGGAACTGGTTCCCCATGTGCCCTGGTTTCTGTACAAATCAAACTGACAGGAAGCTGACCTATATATTTCAGGCCTGGCATTGTCAAGACATGAACCAGAAGATTCTGTGGAACTTCTAAATAGCCTCCATACAAAGTTATGAAATAAGTGGGGGCCCCCAAAATGATGTCTCCCTGCCAAGGGTCACACATGAGATTAAGTGACTCCATGTGCATCTCTTCCTCATACTCAAGAGTATGACAGTGTATCCGTTCTGAAACGGGTTGTGAGTAATCTCCAGAGGCCTGTATGGTAAAAGTCTGGCTTACTGGGTGGCCCTGCTGGGAGGGGGTGGGAACTTTGTGAGGTAAAATCTCTTTGATGGGCTATGCTCTGGCACCGGAGTGTCAGGTTCACACAATCTGGAACTGGTGGGCAATGAAGGACAGCTCCAACGGCCTGTAGTGTTGGGAGTGTCAGGGGCCTCCCTAACCAACAACTCATAAGTAGTATTCCACAGCTAATGCTGGGATGATTCTTTAATAACTTTGGCTCCTGGGAAGGGCATTATCCACCCTGCAGGGTGTCTCTATTCAAACATTGTAATTACATTTTTAATAAACCTAGAAAACAATAGGTTTCCATAGGGTTTTCCCATACAACCGTAGTCTTTTGTTTTTAAGCCATCCCGACAATCTCTACTTTCCCTATACCCCAACATCTATTCCCAACTAAATCTCTCCACGCTCAGTGTTCCTCCCCACTGTTTTATGTCTCATGTATTCTGCTACTTCCTCTCTGCTAAGGCCTCTCCCAATAGACCACCTTTAGCTCCTTTCCAGCTTCTAATGGCTCCTTTCTCGCTCCCTTCTCAATATAGGCATTCCAAGTTAAACACAATAGTCTGAGAATTCAATGTTAGTAGCCTCAAATGGGAGAAAAATGTGGCATTTGTCTATCTGGGCATGGTTACCTTACTCAGTATAAGTTTTACTCTATTTCATTCAATTTCTTAAAAATTTTATAATTTCATTTTCTCTTGCTCTGAATACAATTATATTGTATATATGTATATTCATCATCTACTCCTCACTTGATGGACATCTAGTCTTGCTCTGTTTCTTTACTATTGTGAATACAGCTGCAATGAATGTGAATCTGCAGATGTACTAGTATCTCTGTTGTAGAATGTAGTCCTTTGTCTGTGCCTAGAAATTGAACAGGTGGGCCAAAGGCTGATCTTTTCCAGATTTCTGAGAAACTTCCACACTGATTTCCACAGGCTGTACCACTGTGCATTTCCACCAACAGAGAATAAGGGTTCCCCTTTGCCCACATCCTTACCAGCAACCATAGTTTGTTTTTGATAAAAGCCTTTCTAACTTAGATGACACAGAATCTCAACATCATTAAAACTTGCATTTCCATGGTGGCCAAGGATATAGAATAATTTGTAAAATACTTTCTAGCCATTTGTAAGTTTTCTTTTGAGAACTCTTTATTCAGCTCCATAGGTCATTTTTATTTTTATTTTTATTTTTATTTTATTTCATTTTACAATACTATTCAGTTCTACATAACAGCCATGGATTCCTTTGTTCTCCCCCTTCCTGCCCCCCTCCCCTTCCCCCCAGCCCACCCACCCCCATTCCTACCACCTCCAGATCAAGGCCACCCCCAAGGACTGAGATCGACCTGATAGACTCAGTCCAGGCAGGTCCAGTCCCCTCCTCCCAGACTGAGCCAAGCGTCCCTGTATAAGTCCCAGGTTTCAAATAGCTATCTCATGCAGCGAGCCCAGGACCTGGTACCACTGCCTAGATGCCTCCCAAACAGATCAAGCCAATCAACTGTCTCACCTATTCAGAGGGCCTGATCCAGTTGGGGGCCCCTCAGCCTTTGGTTCATAGTTCATGTGTTTCCATTCCTTTGGCTATTTGTCCCTGTGCTTTATCCAACCTTGGTTTCAACAATTCTCGCTCATATAAACCCTCCTCTTTCTCGCTAATTAGACTCCCAGCGTTCCACCCGGGGGCCTAGCTGTGGATGTCTGCATCCAGATTCCTCAGTCCTTGGATGGGGTTTCTGGCCCAACTATTAGGGTGTTTGGCCATCCCATCACCAGAGTAGGTCAGTCCCGGCTGTCTCTCGCCCATTGCCAGCAGTCTTTGCTCAGCTATGTTTATATCAGCATTGTTTGTAATAGCCAAAACCTGGAAACAACCTAGATGCCCTTCAACTGAAGAATGGATAAATTAATTGTGGCACATATACACAATGGAATACTACTCAGCAGAGAAAAACAATGACATCATGAGGTTTGTAGGCAAATGGATGGATCTAGAAAAAATCATCCTGAGTGAGGTAACCCAGACTCAGAAAGACAAATACGGTATGTACTCACTCATAGGAGGATACTAGATGTGGAACAAGGATGACTGGACTACTACTCACATCACCAGTGAGGCTACCTGGAAAACAGGACCCCAAGAAAGACACGGGGATCACCCAGTGACGGAGAAATGGATGAGATCTACATGAACAGCCTGGACATGAGTGGGAGCAATGAACGGTGAGGGTCGAGGGAAAGAGAGCGGGAGATCCCACCTGGATCAAGAACAGAGAGAGAGAGAACAAGGAATAGGAGACCATGGTAAATGAAGACCACATGAGAAAAGGAAGAAACAAAGTGCTAAAGAGGCCCACAGAAATCCACAAAGATACCCCCACAAAAGACTGCTGGCATAGGTCATTTTTAATTGGGCTGTTTATTTTATTTTTTTTAACAATTTTAAATTTGTTGTTTTAATTTTTTATGTATGTGGGTATTTTGTCTCTTTGTATGTCTCTACATCATGTGTGTGCAATGACAGCAGAGGCCAGAAAGGTGTTGGATCCCTGGAACTGGAGCTACAGATAGTCGTCAGTCACTGTGTGGGTGCTGGGAATCAAACCTGGGTCCCCTGTAATAGCAGCCAGTGCTCTTAACCACTGAGCCACCTTGCCAGCCCTGGGTTGTTTCTTTCTTTGATTTCAGTGAGATATTTTTATATAAAAAAAAGTTTTCTAGATACTAATCCTGTGTCAGATATACAGTTAGCAAAGAGTTTCTTTCATTCTGGAAGCTCTTACAGTTTCCTTTGCTACACAAAATCTTTTTAACTTTTGTAATCCCATTTTCCATTTGGCACTCTCCCTTAAATGCTCAGGATCCTATTTAGAAAAGCTTTACCTATTCCTATACCTTGACAGGTACTCCTGAGATTTTCATGATGCAGCTTCTGAGTTCCAGTTATGTTGTTAGGGTCTTTGATGCAGTTGGCAATTATTTTTGTACAGAGGAAGAGATGTGGATCTAGTTCTGCTCTCCTACAGTTGACAGCCATTTTTCCCTGCACCACTTATTAAAGAGGATGTCCTGTTTAGGTGTGTGTTTTGGGCATATTTCTCAACATTTAAGTAGCAGTTACTATCTAGATTTATATCTGGGACTTCTATAGGCTTTAGGAGTTTTCCAGTGGAGTTAGGGAGGGGGATTTAATTTACAGAATTATATCACATACATATAGGGATGCTTTGACTTCCTCCTTTCTTATCTGTATCCTTTTTATTTTCCCCTTTTTATCTTCTTGCTCTAACATTACAAGCACTGCTTTGAAAAGATGGAGAAAGGGGACATCTGAGTCTTGTTCTGACCATCCTGGGGATGCTCTAAGCCAATGGTTCTCAATCTGTAGATTGCGGCCCCTTTGGGTCATATATCAGGTATCTACACTATAATTCATAACAGTAGCAAAATTATAGTTATGAAGTAGCAAGGAAATAATTTTATGGTTGGGAGTTAGCACAACATGAAGAACTGTACTAAAGGATTGTAGCATTAGGAAAGTTGAGAAACATTTTTTTTCACTATTTACATTATATTGGCTATATGTTTGTCATATACATCTTTCGTTATGTTGAGATAGGCCCCCTCCATCCTTAGTCTCCCTAGGGCTTTAAAGTAGTATTGGATTTTTGTCAAAACTTGTTTCTGTGTGGACTAAGATCATCATGTGAAAATTTTTTTGTCCTTGAGTTTATTTATGTGACGAAATACATTTACTAACTCAGTTACGTTGAACCATCCCTGCATCTCTGGAATGAAGGTAACTTTGCCATTACACATTATTTTTGACACATTCATGCATTTGGTTTTTAAATATTTTATTGAGAATTTTTATGTTTGTGTCTCAATGTTTATCTGTGACCCTGGTCTATGATTTTGTATGTGTGTTGCATATTTATCTGACTTGGGTATCAGGATGATACATGCTTTTAATCCCAGCACTCAGGAGGCAGAGACTCCAAAGCTACAGAGAAACCCTGTCTCAAAAAAAAATTAAAAGAAAAGAAAAAAATAAAGAATAGCTACAAAAGGGATGAGAACTAGGCTCAGCCTGCCCCCTGACCTTAGAAGGTAAACACTGAAGTTTCTATGTACTTCCTCATCTTAAAAGGTGACTAGCAGTATGGTCTAAAGTCACAGTGCACTTCCTCAACCTCACAGGGTGACATGTGGTGGAAGCCAATGTCTAACCACACAAGCTGACCTTTGAAGGCAATTTGTGTTGGGATCTGAAGGTCCATGCACTGCCTTTCTTCAAAGGGTGACCTGTGGTATTGAGGATAAAATTTTGGCAAGTGTCCTGACCTCATAGGGCAACCAGCAGCATGGCACCTCAGAGGCTGACCACCAGATGTCTGCTTAATTTATGAACATTAAACCAAACTTGTATTATGAGAAAAAAATGCAACTTAATTGTTATATGTTACCCTTTGTATAATACTAAATTTTGCCTGCTAGTCTATTGTAACGTATGCATAGATTTTAGCATAGATAAAATTAGCCTGTTATTCTATTTTCCTTTAATGTCATGTTACATGCTGGCTAACTGCCTTAAACAACATTGCTTTTCTCATCAAATAAGTTAGAGTAGATCTAAAATATTTCTGTCCTGTGAAAGATTTGTGAAATACTGTAGTCATGTTTTCCTTTAACATCTATATAGTTTATGAATGAAGCCAATTTTTCTGATATTTTCTTCATGAAAAGGTTTTTCATTGTGAATTAAAATTTTAACTACAAAGCAGACCACATTCTTGTGCTATTTAAAGTTTCAATAGTGTTATCATCTCGTGTATTGCTTTGTATTCACAGTAGCTGGAAGTTTGGTAGAGGCACTAATGTCCTTTAATTTCAATCTTATATTAGTTTATGGGTATTTTCCCCATTCACTTTTGACAGATACATAGTAATATCAATGTTATTAAGCTTTTGAAAACAATAACCTTTGAGTATGTTGATAGCCCTAATAATCTTTGTTTTATATACTTCATTAACATCTGTTTATCTTTACTGCTTTATTTTATATGTGTTAGGTTCAATCATTTAGGGTTTTTTTGTGCTTCTTTCTAAATATCTATTTAGATCATTGTTTTCATCCTTTCTTGTTACCTTGAGCATTTGAGATTATCCACCATTTTCTAATCTGTTCTACTTTTAAGTTTTTTTTATTTATGTATATGTCTGTGTGTCTAAGTGTCCATATATGTCACATGTATGCAGGTGACCTTGAAGGCCAAAAGAAGATATCAGACCCATTAGTGCTGGAGTTACAAATGGCTGTGAGCCACTCAGTATGGATGTTATTCTCAAAGTGGGGTCCTCTAGGAGAGCAGCATGCAATCTTAACCACAGTTAAGATCATCTTTCCAGTCCCTTTCTAACTTGTTCTTTAATTGCATCCTACAAGCTTTGACAAATACATTTTTTTAATCACTTTTAATGGCTTCAGTCATCTGGGTAGTTGCTGAGTTGGTTTTTGTTGTTGTTGTTGTTGTTGTTGTGTTTTGTTTTTCCTACTTGGGAATCTTCACTTCCCCCTGCTTTACATGATAATAAAGCATGGCACCTCTTGAGCTGCTAGCCACAGGCTATAACATTGAAGAAAGAGATGAGGCAAGCTGTCTTCCTTTCTTCTGCCCTGTAGTCCTCCGCTGTTCTCTAAAATTATAACCTATTTTATCTGGAATGATGAGAATGCATCAGCTACATGTCTTCAAGCACAGGCTGCACACACTTTAAACAGTATCTCTATTGTCCCCACCTGGAAATTTGGTGAAAAACACTCTAATGTAGAACTGGAAGGGGCACAGCCTGCTTCATTTTTGGCTTGCTGCTAATGAAATGGCATAGGGAGTTTGTATTTCTGTTATCTAATATGCCAGAAAACTAGTAGTTTCTGAAAGTGACATGCATACAAAATTCTCGTGGAATTGGCACATCACGGAAAAAAGTAAAAAACTCGTGATGCTTAATGTCAGGAAGTCCAAATGTTAAGCTCAAGTGAAGATCTCTAAAGAGGCATTGTCTGTCCGTGATAAAAATACTACTTCAGTTATATTTGGACATCTAGGGACATCAGGCAATCCATGAATCTTTAAGCCCATAGCAAAGCTAAGGGGTGACAATATTCACTACTCAAATCAAAAACACTTGTCTGTGGACGTCCAGGGGAATTCCATATACATTGGCCTCCATTTAGAATATGCTATCTTTATTTGTGTCTCTATCAACCCCTCGGTATGTAGTGAGTTGAACACTAATGGTGTAACCTAAAATGATCGCACACCTCAACTTACCCACAGCCAACCTGGACAATCGGGAGTGAATAACATCAAGCTGTAGTTTTCTGCTGACATTTCAACTCAAGTTACTCACTGGTTTACCTTAAAATAACTAGAGCACTGCTGTCCGTATAAGAATTCATTCCACTGCCAAGAAGACTCTGGATTCAAACAAATGGCAGAATAATTCTAGAACATTTAAAAAATTTGACAAGCAATAGAAAAACTCTCCCAGAATACGATAAAGACTATAAACAGTAATTGATTATTGTAATATCTTGATAGTTATGAATTGAGGTCTAGGTGATTCATAAGCATGTCTCATTAGGTATCATCAAGCAATTTACTTTTTATTGCTTTTTGCTGGCCACAATAGTTTGATTAAGTAGTAATTCAAACTCAGTTACTGCTATATAAATATATTTAACATTCATACATTTTAATGTGCATGATAGACTACTCTTGCTTAATACCATTTTTTTCATCCCATTTCCAATTTCTACAAAATGATACTTTCCAATGGCATTTTAGCTCCATTAGACAAGGCTTTTGCTGATGACAAACAAAGCCCATCTGACTCTGTACTGGAAGCTTAAACACTGCTCTGTCACTGTGCCCATTACAGCCCAAATGTCCTTCAAACCCAGTGATTAGACCACTCGTGTCAGGAGTCCTGACTAATGTTTGTCTGATCTTGAAGTTCATTGTTAGCTAGATGGTTCCTTTCTGTTTATGAAATATTTTGGCAAAGTTTCTCCATAGTAACTAAAAAGTCCTAAAGGAATATTGATAAAAACTGCCATTTTCTCCACCATGAATGGCTTTACAAGTATTTAAATATAAAGATGATGATTCCTTTATGTGCATATGCACAGGCACACATGTACAAGCACACACACACACACACACACACACACACACACACACGCGCACGCATGCACTCATGTGTCCATATGCACACATCAAAAATAAATATCCCCGGCCTTGCATGCTACTGAATGCCTTTAATACCAACACACAGGATGCCGATTCAGGATCATCATGAGTTCAAGGCTGGTGTGGCCTACATGGTGAAACCCCGTCTCAAAGATATTTAATTAAAAAGTATAACTAAAAATTTTGGTGTGGTGATTAATCGCTATAGTCTCAGCACATGAGAGGCTGAGGCAGGAGGTTTATGAGTTCAAGGCCAACCAGGATTACATGGCCAAGACTGTGTAAAATTAATTAATTTTTGAAGTACTTAATTAATATCCTAGAGAAGGAGGAAGAGCAAGGAAGAAGGAAAAGGAAGCCTTCTTGAACCCACACCTTCTAACTCAAACTCCAAAGCTATGGCATCTCCTTCAGCTCAGTAAATTCTGAAGTTTACACTCAGCAATCTCTGCTAGAGAACTATAGAGAGCAGAGACACTTCGAATAATGGGTATAAGCAGGAATTCAAGTCCCAAGTAGCATTTGGGGTATAAAGTAACCTTCTTACATTAATAGCTGCTGTAAAGACTGTTTTGCTTGGAACTTTGCACCTGTCCCCATTGCTTCTGGACTTCTGCTAAGTTTACTTTCTTAACATCTCTTCAAGCTCTTTTGCTATGATGCTCTCAGGCTCCCAGAGTATAAGATCACTGAATAGAGATTCTGTCGATCTCTGAGTCTAACAAAACTGCCGGCACCCCAAATCTTCCAACACCCTTCTTATGAACTTGAGGTTAGTGCTTGCTCATGTACAAGCTGTGCACTAAGGAATGGGAAGAAAGGATTCAGTTTCTTAAAAAAAAATGGGAGTTTCACACCCAGATGGAACATGCCTCTGATAATTCTATCTTCCATCATTTTCTTACATTCATCTTCTATTGTTATCGCCTCTTCTTGTCTTTCCTGGCATCTGAATACTCAGTTTTCAGACCAAAGTTATTAGGGCATTGAACCTGTACACACACTCTCCTTTGAAGACTCAGTTCTTTCATTCCATTTAGATAGATGCACAGCCTCCTGCAAGCCCACTTCCTAAAGTAAATCACAGCTAAAGGGCCATCTGTTCTCCCTTTCTTCACTTTACACTCTTGCTGCTTACCTGCTCATAAGTATGTGCTCTTCTGCCATGTCTGGGTTCTCCCACTGGTCACCCCAGTATCTCCACAGACCACAGATATGTAATCACAGTCACAGCACTCTGGGAGCTGGAGTGCTTTTAACTTCTCTCCAAACCATGACCAGGCACTCCCAGTCCATAACATACACAAATAATAAACAAAAAAAATCTAATGATTGTTATCTTAGCTAATAAAGAAGTGAAAGTCTCATAGAAAATGTGGATACATAAATCATTAGAAAACATCATAATGTTATGTACACTCTGAGGTAAGCATGCTACCCCATAAACACAGCTTCTAGATGAATCTTGCCCCCCCCATCCTCAAGTTACACAATGCTCTTGTAACGTGAGTCCCTCCCTACAGTAATCCCACCATGTCTTCCTTTCCTTGTCTATCTGAACTTTTAATCCCTGATTTCTAGAATTATCACAATACATAGACAAAGCTGTGACTTCTCACATCCAGTCTATGAATTCAAACATTGGCTCTCACAGCAACTTTCATAAAGGATGTGCTCTCTTTAAAACACTTCAAGGATTTAGGTGACTACAATGTCTCTGGAAAGCTAACTGGTCATCTTAAAATGTTCTCATACCCCTTGAATCAAAAGCCTTTCATTTTCAAAGACTTGCAAAGAAATCTCTGATGCATGTAACTTTTGTCTAGGTTATTAACTGTGATGATATTTAAACAGTAGAAAGGAAGAATGCCATGACCTTCTGCAGCTTGTGTCCCAGAACCTTGACTAGGGGTAATAAATGAATGAAGAAATGATAGACACTGAAGAAATGTCAGACCCACTTATAAAAACTGGGATCAAGTTATCTGGGCTCTAGGATAGAAAAGGCCACAGCATCCAGAAGCTCAGTATTTATTATATACAACTGCACAAGGGAGCAAGTTTAGCTCATATCAATAGGTCCAGTCTCTATACTGTAGCAGTTTTCAGACATTAAACATTCAGGGAGAGAAATCAATGATGAACTTTTTTTGTACACACAGTTAATATTTCTACTAAGACTTGAGAAAGGCTTTGCTATCCCACTTAGCCTCACCCTGGGAATGCTTTGTCATCCCCATGGGGTTGAGACATTGGGGACCTTGACCTGTCTGTGCCATGTCAACAATATACATTCACCCAGGACTTCACTCAATTCCTACAGCAGAACATAAAAATGTTCAATGAGAGCAGGATACTAATGCATAGACGTATTGTGTGAATATTTTGCTTTTACATTCTCTGTGTATTTGGGATGGTTGAATAATATAAATGTTTGTCATCTCTCTTCACAGGTCCCACCTCTAAGGATCCAACAACTTGGGTTGAAAAGTTTTGAAATATGAATATTCCAGACTGTTCCCGGAAAGAAAACTTGAATTTTCTCTGGGCTGAGCTCTAGCTATGCTGAATGCAGCGGGATAAAGTGGCACGAAGACACACCTCCAGTGTCTCATGTCACTTCACAGACTTTCAGTCTCCAGGTTAAGCATGTTTGCCTCATGACTATTTGTCCTTTATGTAGTTAATTTTACTATGTAGTATCTGTACTGAGCATACAGAGACTTTGTTTCTTATCATTTTCCCACAAACAATATGGCAGAATATCTATTTGCATCACATTTAAATTAGGGATTGTCAGTGATCTAAAGATATCTGGCTGGTGTGCACAGGATCTGCATAAATGCTGCCCTTTTTTGTTAGGAGCTTGAGCAGCCATGGATCTTAGTGTGTAGGAGCAGTTGGAACCATTCTCCACCAAGGATGACTTGGTCTATCTCTGTGTTATTTTGTCCTGATTCTTTTTATTGTCTTCCAAATTTCATACCATGCATATAAGCCTACTTATTTTCCAAAGGAAGGTTGTAGAAAATTACAAGTAAGTAAGAAAAAGGTAGAACGTAAAATCCAAACTATTTGTCAACCACCGTCAGAGTACCAACCTCATCTATTCTTCAAGACCCATTCAAATCTGGTATCTCCAAGATTTTCTCAGACCCTAGCCACCTTTCACCTTCCAGCTCAAGCCCTTGTGCCCTAACACCAGCCTCTCCATATTCCTTCAGCATCTAATCTGCCCTCCTAAAGTACAACAGGAGGTCTACTTGAACTACATGAGTGCCTCAGTTGATTCGAAAGCCCAGTAAGAGAGCAAATGTGTTTCATTCGCTTCTACACCATTTAGGCATGCCTTCATCCTCATCCCTGCCCATGATGTTCTGATGGATAATCATAAATGACGTCATATGATAGGCATATTTATTTGTTAAAGTAAATAGCTAATTTCTAAGTATATATTTTATATTAAAACCACAAACTATAAGCCAGCAATATCTATTAAAAACAAGTGATGTTGTGAGTCACACCTATGCTCACACATCCCTGTTTAATGGTTTGTTAAGATGTTGTTATGCTTATTATGGAGCCTTAATTCCTTGGAAGGATACTTGTTGGGGTGGCTTTTTTTCTCTTTTTTCCTTTGCAAATAGCCTTGAGACAAAATACTAAACCAAAGCAATTTATCACCTTGCCAGGCTAAGCAAACATTACATATGGCACAGTGAAGAAACACTAATTAGACCTAATTGAGAGAAATTAACACTAAACCCAAATTATCAAGTATTTTAAGAGAGAGTCTTATGGCTTTAAATACAGAAGGAATCTTTCAGACTAACTCACTCCTGATAACGTGCTGCCAAATGCCAGTCCTACTGGGTCTGTTTAACAAATAAACACGACTACAGCCTATTGAGCAGATTATTTGCTTTTGTTCAAATTAAAGAAGCTAAAATACATGGTGTTCTCCAGTTCCTGACTTTCCCAAGTTGAGCCCGGGAAGATCTGCAGTTCTGTCTTTTCCAGGTTCCCTCTCCTCACCTCAACAGTTTAAACCTGTCGCTGCATCTGAGGATGTCTATACCAAGGCTCCTGTCTACATCTCATCAGCCGTATCTTTTATTTTTTAATGTTTATTTATTTGTCATTAACTAAATGTGTGTGTGAGTGTGTGTGTGTTTGTGTGTGTGTGTGTGCATGCATGCACACCTGCAGGCCTGTACCACTGCACATGTGTGGAGATCAGAAGACAATTTGTAGAGTTGGTTTTCTCCTTCCACGATGTGACTTCTGGGTCTTGAACTCAGGTTGTTAGGTTTGGTAGTGAGTGTCTTTACTTGTTGAGCCGTCTTGATGTCCCTCAGCTCTATGTGCTTACAGTTAACCCAAATTAGACATCTCTAGCCTTCCCAAACTCTTGAAAATTCAAACCTTTGGGCTGGCTACTTAGCCATGACTTTTGGCCTCCTCTCCTTGTAATAATGACACTGTTATTATTACAGTCATGTGACTAGTTGTATTGTAGTTACATTGCCTCCTATAAATAAAGATTGTATAAATCTGGTCTGACAAATAAATATAGGTGCAGATTCGGTAGGGAAGGAGGCCAAGATTCTCAGAATTTCATGCCTTGGCAAATTCACTTAGTAAACAACAGAACCAACCTACAGTTTGGGATCCTTCTGACCCAAAATCCCTCTTCAACTTCTGAGTAATTCCCTCTTCCTTAGAAGGCACCAGCTCCTTCCATGCCCTTCACCTATTTAAGTTCCTCCAGAACTTTCCCAGGCAAAACCAGACACTTTGTCCTCTGTTCTCCCTAAAACTGTAAAGACCTTCAGCTCCTCTGTAACTTGTACCCCATCTGAACAAAAATAAATTGCAGGAAAAAAACACCCACTGCAGGCCTCTGTTCACCAGCTTGTTCTTGCCATGAATGAAATCATGAGGCTGCTGCAACTGGTAAGCTTTGCTTGTCTAAAACCAGCATGCGTTTCTTAGCTGGAGACATGAAAGAAAGGTTGAGATCAAGATATGCTATTACCTATTCAGAGAAAGAGGATGCCTTAGCATACAGAACAGTTAACATCTAAATGAGAGTACATCAGCAACTATCAGTGTCAGCATCAGTGGTACTGCTGGGTGAATAGTTTCCTCAGGATGTAACTAGTGAAATGCATGCCTAGGTAGTAATGATGGTAATGCCAAAGCACCTGGCTTTCTCCTTTGGCTAAGAGTTCTATAAATAGCAGCCACTTTGTAGACCATACCTCTGCCCTTGGGTAGGTGACTCCCAGTGCTCTGACTCATGTGCAGGAAGAATGACATCCTGATTGGGGGCAGCCCTTCTGCCTGCCAGCCCATTTGTTATCACCACAGGCATCATGACTTTTAGCTCATAAAGCTACTAAATGACCTTCCAGCTGCTTGGAGTCTAGAGTGTTGTCTGCAATGACTTCGCCCCTAATTTTCTGAGAATATAACAAAAATCAAGTTCGTATCTTTCTGTTCCCAGACCACAGGTTTCTCAAGGACAGGGTCACATTTGTATTCTTTTAGAGTCCCCAGAGACTGAGGAATAGTAAACACTGAGCAATGTCTCTGGAACGCTTGCAGGATGTAGGGGAAGGGCTGATGTCCATGTGTCTGTGGGTCAGCCAGCTGTTTGCTCAAAGCAGAGCTGCTTTTTATTTCCAGGAGGTCTTGAAAAGGTGGGGGTGAGGATGGCTCAAGAGTTCAGGCCATGTCTCCTGGATCAGCATTTGTTCAGAGAGTCCTTCATAAACATTTTCACCAAATGAAGATGATCTTTGGAAATACGTACTTCTTAGAGAAAAATCTTGTAAGTCAGTCTCTAAAAATAAACCAGGGCCATATGGGATGCTAGCTGTCACCTAGACTAATTTTCCAGCTGATGTAGCAATACAGCAAAGACAGACTGATTGGAAGAGGATCTCCCCCCGCCCAGCTCAGGTGGAAGCAGATTTAGAATGTGAGCATTGGTCTTGAAAGTTAGCTTGACTTGAGTGAAATCTGTCTATCAAAGCAGACTTCTGGGTGTGTCAGTGTGGGCATTTCCCGAGAACACTGACTTATAAGATAGTCACAGATGGGAAGATATCATGAATGCTGGAGCCACCATTCAGCAGGCTGGGGGCCCTGATGGAATAGTTGGAGAAGTGGAAGCCAGAAGTATGATGTGTAAAGTCACTTTCTTTCTTAACAAGTATGTCTATTTCTGTGGCAATTCTCTCTGGACATCAGAGTCCTGTTTTGCCAGACTTTTAATGTAAACTCAAAATGGGTAACTCTCTAAAGAGTTATTCCTTAAAGGCCTTTTGTGTCAGCTTGGCACTGTGTGGGTATCCATCTTTCTGGATTGGATAACTCTCCCACTTGCAGACAGCCACTGTTGAACTGCCCAGCTTCCTATTTAATAAGCCAAGCTGTCTTAGTTTGCTTTCTATTGCTGTGATAAGCACTGTGACCAGAGGAAACTTGGGAGAGAGGGGTTTGTTTGACTTCCTTGTCCTGATCACAGTCCATCATCATGGGAAGTCAGGGCAGGAACTCAAACAGAAAGCTGGCATCACGAACTAAAGCAGAGGCCATAAGGAATGAGTTTATTGGCTTTCTCCCCAAGCTTGTTCAGTTTGTCTTTTCATATACCCCAAAGACCATCTGCTGGGTTGGGCCTTCCTGCATTAATGAATCAGGAAAACTTCCTACAGACTTGCCTACAGGCTGGTGTGATAGAGGTACAGTCTTAAGTGACTTTCCATCTTCCCAGATTGTCGACTTTTCAGCTGGCCTGTGCAGATCTTGCCTCCTGGACCTGTGGATCTGAGGACCTGAAAGAATGGGACATAATACAGTCTAATGCTGGAGACAACCTTATTTCAGTTTTAGTGTACTTTTATACATGAGTGAAACAAAGAAAGCAATGACCTAAGGAAGGTTGTTTGAGTTCAGAAAAACGTTATCAGAAAAGCATGTAAATAAACCTCAGTACGCATATACTAAATATTAACAGAGCAGCCCATTCACAGAACTTTCTCAGGACAGACCAATTAAAACACAATTGCCTGGCATGTACTATAGATTATATCCTGGAAATCAAGAAGGCAAGTCAGAGGGCCATATCCAGATTCAGGGTACACTGACCAGATTGGGTTCTATAGCTATGTTCTGACATCCAACAGGAACAAACATATCTTATAAGTTGAATGTAAATGTTTGACATGAGAGGCACAAAATCACACCCAAGAACAATCCAGGGGACAAAATGCACCTAAGGCAAAAAGATCTTTTTTTTTCCCTAGAGCCTCTCTCATAGTTCCCCAAGGCATGGTTCACCATGGGTCATTCTTTGACTGTGTTCCAACAGCAGATCACCCTAACTTGTGTCAAGTTGACAAAAAAAAAAGTAGCCAGCACATAATCCAAACAATAAATTACATAGATTCTGTGCCTCTAAAGATCCATAACAAATACAGGGGGAGGATAGACATTGGAGATTGCAATTAGGCTTAAAGCCATTAACAAAATGTAACATAGCACCTGCTCTCCTTTTCCCGAGCACCCATACTGAGTCCAGGTTGACGTTGAAGACCTGTATCCCAGCTGCCCACACTATCTGCCTGCTCAGTCCACAGTAACCTTCACATGTCACCTCGAATTCCAGAAGCCAACCATCTTCAGGGTCTGAGAGCCTGCCCAGTCCCGTCATTTATTGGCTAGCTAGGATGGAAGGGAGAAGGGAAGAGATGTGTGGGGAAGAAGAATTGGTGCTGTATCTTCCTCAGTCCTTTAATTTTGCTCTCACATTTCTCAGCCGTACTTGATCCTTTGTCTCAAGACTCAAGCTAAAGGGGTTTCCTAGCAACACTGCGACACTCGGACATGTGTATCCTGTGCCTACCAAATGCCTAAGAAAGGGGTTAGGTAGCAGTGAGGATTCCTGTGTTTCAAGAATACTGGAGCCTGCTTTAGTGACATAAGCCCAGACTTCTAGAAACACTCAGAAGTTAGATGCTACAGAGGAGAATCATAAGTTCAAGCAAAAGCACATAAATAAAGCCGTTAGGTAGCATTTATATTAAAACATAAATAGAGGACAAAGCAGTAAATGTGTATAATCCCCTTGACACATTTTGTGTTTCTCAGATAAGCCAGACTGGACCCTCTACAATTAATTCCCACTGAAACTCTAAGGCCTTAGGGTGCTCAGTGCCTTCAAGGAAGTTCCTGTGGGTTTGGGTTATTATGGATATGGGTAGTCTGCTCACCGTGAAGCATTTTCCCCTGCATCTCTCTCCTCATCCAGCATGAATTGAATACTGCAACACACGGTTCATGAAGGTAATGGGATGAAGCTGTGATGAATCACCTTTCTCCTAAATACACCTCCAATCTCCCAAAATATGAATGTTCTATTCTAAAGACTCAATACTGTTAACAGTCTACTTGATGCTTCTTGTAACATGTCCTTGAAAACAGGTTCAGAACTTCCAAGGAAAGGGGTACAACCTTGTAGTCAAAGAGATCTGGATCACAATCCTCACGCTGCAGCTACTAGCAGCAAGAATTGCTTCTTCGCCAAACACCTGTCTCCTGAACTGGAAAAGCAGAAGCCCTTATGTTTCCCTCCAGGATGGCTGTGAGGAGGATGGAGAGAGCAGATGGCTCATTCCCATTCAGTGCCTCCCATGCATCAGGAGCTGAGCAAACACTGGTAGGTTTCCTCACAAACTTCTACACCCCTAAGATCTGTGACGCCATAAGCACTGTGAAAAAGACAAGGAATAGAACAGGTTTTCCCAAGGCACCCAAGAAAAACCACAAAACTCCCAGAAAAAAAAAAGGGGGGGCATTTGTAAAGTTGGAGAATGCACATGAGTGCTTGATAGGAGAAGGAAAGAAGGAGTGATGGATCTGAGAAGACTTTTGATATTTCTGTAACCTTTTTATATAATCATTACACCAAAAAAAGTTTGATTAGTTATATCTTCATTCAAAGCAAAATGCCAGATTACAATTAGTGGTCCTGGTGTAAGCCATACATCTCCTGAAAAATGGAGTTTCACACCAGTCACCTCCTAGGATACAGTAAGCTACTCTGAAGAGTCTGCCACTTTCCTTGCACTGAAGCAGATTGCAGTTCAACACAGGAATGAGTGAGTAGAAGACATGGGATGATAGCTTCACCAGGCCGGTAGATAAATCCTCTATATCTGCCTTGTGTGGACTTGGGTTACCAATGTATTTCTAACATAGCTTCGAAAACCCAAGGAGCATTACTATCAAAATCATGTTACACACAAACTTTGTTTTGCTGGACCACTACCTCCTCCATACGCGCACATGCATGCAGATAAACATGAACACAAAATGTAGATCCACCAAGAGGAACCCGAAAACTTCGAGAATTTGACCTTTACTTGTGAACTAGTTGTAGTTTCCCTTTAGCCTTCTTACTCAAACTTGACACCAAAACTTGAGCAATAATCACTGATAAATAATAAATAAATGAACTGCTGGAAGCTATTGTGTGGTAGTGGGAACTGAGAGGTAGACCTAGTTGGGGGAAAATTATCATGAGACGATCTGTTCTCTCTCTCTCTCTCTCTCTCTCTCTCTCTCTCTCTCTCTCTCTCTCTCTCTCTCTCTCTCTCTCACACACACACACACACACACACACACACACACACACACACACACACACATTTCATCCCTGGCTACCATAAATTGAGAAGCTGCTTCTATCATATATTCCCATCAATAAAATAGTCTGCCTTACCTCAGGCCCAAAATAATGGATTAAGTCTCACGATGAACTGATACCTTCTGAAACTATGAGCTCCCATCCCTGTTTTCTTAAGTTGATTTTCTCAGATATTGTGTCACAACCCTGAAAAAAAAAACTGACTCAGAGTTGTCGTGAAGAACATAGGGAAAAAAAGGAATGCTCAATCTGTTGTCATGGACAAGTAAAGGACCAATGGAGATTAGAACCTTTTTCCTTTTCTCACATACAATGTCAATTAAGATCCCTAGAAAAAGAATCATGCAAACGGAAGAAATAGAGGCAGAAGAGAGATACCCATCCCTACTCTTGTAATAATAATGAGCAAGAACCTGGGAGGGAGAGAGAAGAACACGTTCAAAAATATCATTTTAATTCAAATTAAAATGTGCTTGAACAAGTGAGAGCACAAACTTTGTATAATGGATTGCAAAAAGGAACACAAACTATTGATAGTTTTTAAAAATGTGGCTGTATTGCCAAGGAAACACACTGAGTAAAAGCAGCTGATCTCAAAAGGATAAGCCATGAGAACTAAGAAGACACGGGTATTTGGCAGGAGGTAGAAGCGTCGACAATTTTGACTATAAATTAGCACAGGAGAATTTGGTTAGTTGAAAATTTCTGTCTATAAAAAGCTCCACATACAATAAAATTAATAGAAGAGCTGCATGCTCACAAGAGTTAATTTTACAATATGAAATTATTTTAAACAAAGGAATGTAAGTGCCCTGGACCAGATGCGGGTACAAATGTAGAAGAATAAGCAAAAGGAAAGGTAAGGAAATTGTTTTTATTTTTAATTGTTATATACTAATTGTATAAAGTTCAGCAATGCTGGTGGATGTTTTAATACATGTGTATATTTTACATGGATCAAATCTTGGTAATTAGCATATATCAGATCAAGTATTTATCATTTATGTTTTTAATCTTTTTAAATTTTTGAGATTGTAATATCTACATCATTCTCCACTTCCTTTTCTTTCTATAAAGCTTGCCAGCTATCCCTCTTTATTGTCTTTTAATCATCATTTCTTTGTGATGAAATGCTCCAAAATCTCTCTTCTGGTGATTTTGAAATGTGCATTGCCATCGTTGACTGTAGTTACCACTACCATGCTGTGGCACATCTGATCGAAATCCTCTTAAGTGCAACAGTACACAATTAAGTTATTCTCTCCATCCCTGCTTTCATCCTGTTTTCCCCAACCTCTAAAAACCATTTTCTATTCTTTATTTGAGATCAATTTTATATTCCACATATGAGTAGGATCATGCAGTATTTGTCTTGTGGACCCTGGTGTATTCCATTTAATGTGCTGTATTCTAGGTTCATACTTCCTTTAACAACAGGATTCTATCTATTTATGATAGAAGAGTTCTCCACTCTGTGTCCACTCTTCAGCTGATAGACACATGAATTGATTCCATATCTTGGCTATTGAGAATTGAAACAAATATTTGGCCATTATACTTTTAACTGTTTGAGGAATCTTCATACTAGATGTAATCTGTAATGAGTCTACTTGTTTATATTTGTATCTAGGGTATGGAAAAACTTCCCTTTTCTCTGCATGCTCACCAATATTTATTGTCTTCTATCTTTTTAATTATAGTTATCTTAGCTGTATAGAAGTGATACCTCACTATAATTTTGATTGGCACTTTCTTGATGATCGGTGATTTAGACTATTTTATCATTTAGAAAATTGGTTGCAGTGAAGTCTGCAATGCACTGGCATTGGGGACAGCTAAGAGAAACTTCATTAATTTAAGCATTTGCCACAAATTAATCTTCCTGGCATAAATGAAGAAGCCTGAACTTGTTGGACTAATTATCATGCCAGTGAATATCCAGTAGTTAATTGGCAGGACCAGAATTCTAAGCTGTGTCTGTGGCTCTCTAAAGCTTTTAGTGAAACCAACTAAAGGGGGGAGCATCATCTCCTTGCCATCACTGGCAGAACAGACAAGAGGGAAATAATTTGAGGTCTATTTCCCACTCTTGTTGAGTCTTTAGAATTTATGGCCACACTTGAGTACAATGACACCTTGTAGTAAATACTGTTGCTATTTGTATTAGGTTTATTTTTTATCACATCACTGTAACCAAATACCTGACAAGAATTAGGTAGGGGAGAAGTGGTTTGTTTTGGTTCATGGCTTAAGATATAGTCCATCACAAAGGAGAAAATATGAGAAAACGGAAGTCTAAATATTGAGTCAAGCCACCAAGGTCAAGGCCCAACCCCTAGGACACATTTTCTCTAAATACCTCCCTTCCTAAAACATGTAATCATCTGAGTATAAAATGTTTGAATCTGTGGACCTATGACAGACATTCTGAATTCAAACCACAGCATTCCACCCTAACCTCCACAGACTCATGACTACTTATAATATAAAACACATTCATTTTGCTTTAAGAGTCTTCATGGGTTATAGTTCTAACACTGTTCAAATGCCCAAACCCAAAGAGATTCAGGGTTATCTTTCATTGCGATCCCTTGTAAAATAAGAAACAATTGACATGCTTCCAACATACTCAGGCTAAACATTCCCATGACAAAAGAGAGGAACAGGGGGAAACAAGAAAAGTTTAGACCCAAACAAAACCAACACTCAGCAAACATCAAACTCTGCAGTTCCATGACTAGTATCTAGCACTCACTGTGGTATCATCTGGGTCCTAGCTGGCTTTTTCAAGCCTCATCCCTCCAACTCCATGGCATTGAACACACATGGCTTCTCTTTGGGGCTGGCTCTCCTCAGTACCTGAACTTGTCCTTAACACATGCCCCACCTTTCTGGTATCTCCCGTATATTGACATCTCCACTGAAGCTTGGCCTTCACTTTCAGAGCTTTAAGCAACATCTTCTCCAGGTCCCCTTGCAGGGAATCTGGTCCTGCTATATCTTTTCTGGCAGATATTTTTGGAATCTCGGTGCAAGCCTCCACGACTCCTTATTCTTGCATCTTTACATGACTGAAAAAATTATAACATATGGATGATGCCAAACTCAGCTGTCTAGAAATATAGCCCTCTTAGACCACAGCTGCATCAACCTCTCTGCACTTTTATGGCTACAGCTGTGGAAATGTTTCCATGGGCAATTTCTTCTAGAATGCTTTACCCTCTGGAGACCACACTGGATGAAGCCTTATCTTCAAAGCACCATGTCCATTTTTCCAGTGCAAAGTCTGAGATTTCTTCTCAATCAACTATCATCTTTAAGAACTGCAGCCATTTTTATCAATCCTGTTCTCAGGTTGAATTGGGTCCAAGTTCCTTTCCTTAGGACACAGCACAGTTCACACATCTTCCTACTTCACTTTCTGCTCTCTTGTTCTCTTTCAATACTAATCATTACAAACAGAGCAGAAAACAACCAGACCACAGTGAAGATGCTATGCTGTCTGGAAATTTCTTCCACATAACAATTTATCCTATTACTTTAGAGTTTCATTCAGACTTTCAAGACATAGGTAAACTACAGCCAGTTCTCGCCAGAATAAAAAGTGAATGGCTTCTAGCCCAGTTCAAATTCCGTATTCCTCTATAAAACCTCATGACCACATTCTTTTCACATTCCTCTCATTAATGTTCCCAACTCCTGGTACCAGTTTTCTGTGACCTAATAACTGACAAGAAGCAATTAAGTGGAGGGAAGTTTTATTTCGCCACATGGTTTGAGGGAATGAAGGCTGCCATAGAGGGGAAAACATGGTAGCAGGATCATGGAGCAGCTGCCTGCTCACACCTTGGAGAAGAAGGAAGCATAGAGAAAAATTGAGCTACATCATAACCTGAAGGCTCACTCCCCAGTGAACAACTTCCTCCAGATAAGCCCCACCTCCTACAAGTTTCACAGTGTATCAAGACCATGCCACATACTAGAGACCAAATGTCTAAACATATGAGACTGGAGTAAGTGGGGGAGGGGATCATATTCAAACTATAATACTATTAGGGTTCATTAGAATAGTTCCTGGAGCCTGGCAGTGGTGGTACATTGTAGCTGGAGAGTTTCCTCTCCGGGTCCCGCCAAGCCCTGGCAGTCCGACAGCCCACTTATAAAAGAAACACACAGACGCTTATATTATTTACAAACTGTATGGCCGCAGCAGGCTTCTTGTTATCTAGTTCTTTTATCTTAAATTAACCCATTTCTATAAATCTATAACTTGCCACATGGCTCGTGGCTTACCGGCATCTTCACATGTTGCTTGTCATGGTAACAGCTGCCAGTCTCTCTGCCTTAGCCTTCCACTTGCCCAAATTCTTCTCCTCCTTGTCCCGCCTATACTTCCCCCTGCCTGGCTACTGGCCAATCAGTGTTTTATTTTACAGGACATCCCACAGCACATTTACCTATGCTCTAGATTTCTCTGGATTTTAGTATGTGTTTCTTGCTTGATATTGTTCCCAATAATTGTAGTTCCATCTTATCTAGGTCATTATCCCTCATTACTCCTGGACAATATTTGATAACCACTCCTTTGTATATTGTCTTGTATTAAATTAGAACCTTCTTATTTAGACAAAAGGGGGAGATGTAGTGGGTAGCCATTCCAGCTTTGATCTGGAAGTTCCAACCCCCATTGAGGCTTTGTTACCTGTCATGCCTACAAGGCAGGGCCAAGAGAGGACCCTGAAGACCTGAGATCTGGATGTGCCATCTCTCTTGGTTCCTGGAGGTAGAACGAGCAGAGTTCTCCAGAGAACACTGCTGGACTGTGCCACGCCTTTCCCAGACTCTGTAAACTATCCATTCACTTGTAAGTTACCCCACAAAATAAACCTCCCTTTTAACTATGTGGAGTGGCCTTAATAATTTCACCAATAGTACATGCCTTTAATCTCAGCACTCAGAAGGCAGGCAAATCTCTGAATTTGAGGCCAGCCTGGTCTACATAGTAAATTCCAGGTCTCTCTCTCTCTCTCTCTCTCTCTCTCTCTCTCTCTCTCTCTCTCTCTCTCTCTCTCTCTCTCTCTCTCACACACACACACACACACACACACACACACACACACACACACAAAAAAAAAAAAAAAAAAAAAACAAACAAACAAAAAACACTGATAGGTATGTATGATGGCACATTCCTGTAATCACAATCCCAGGACTCAGTAGAGACAGGTAGAGACAGGAGGATTTGAAGTCAACTTGAACAATATAACAAGATGCTTCTCAAAAATAAATACACATACACACACACAAAGAAAACAAAGACAGTGATAAAACTTATAGCCAAAATATCCCAAGTAGAGTTTAGTGTCAAAGTATTTCAATACAATCTGACCCAAACTACCTCTGTTTCAGAGTAAAGAAATGGATGGTGGGATATTGTGTAGAAAATTCTCTGCACATTTCCAATCTTTACCAAATATATGTGACAAGATCTCTTGGGGGTAAGTATAAAAAGCAGATGTGGTCTTTATGTTCAGTACTAAGATAGGTTAAAAACTTCCTGACATGCAATCCAGAAGATTCTGAAGAGCATGGTGAGACAGTATGTGTATTTAGAGATGGGGAGATGTAGATGTAGATCGAGAAGAAGAGGAAGTAGAGGATGAAGAAAAGAAAGAAAGACACAGGGAAGGAGTCAAAGAAAGAAAATGAGACGCTGCAACTCAAAATAGACCTTCAAACAGTAAGCAAACTTCACAATGCCATGTTCATCATTCTCTGGGAGGAAAACCAGTATAGACATTGCCAAAACAAAAATAGCTCCGCATCTTTATTAAAACAATTACACAGAAAATCAAATTGAGGAATAGATTCGCTCTGAAATGAGAAACACAAACATCTGAAGGTTAACATCTAGGAGAGAAAGGTATACAAGCAATAAGAATTAATGAAAAAAGAGACCATGAATTTAAAGAAAGAAAGGAGGAGAATATGCAAGGGTTTAGAGGAAGGAAAGGGAAAGGAGAAATGTAATTATATAATAATCTCAAAATTAAAAAAATGAAAAACAGTTAAATAAAGTAGGACATGGGTCAGAAGCAGATATAGATGGGAGTTTGCTGAATGGAGGGAAAGGGCTTAGAATTAGGAATAAGATGGTCAGTACAGACCTTACTATGAGCAAAGACTGGAAGAGACAAGGCACGCACATGTGTAGAATGTGTACATTGACATGGAGAATCTTGGAACATGAAGCATCATTAATCCTTTCTCCTTACCTGGGTTTATGACCTAAGGTCAAAGTCAGGAGACTGAGCTTGCTAATTGTGCCAAAAGTTAATTGCACATGCAGTGTGGTTAGCCCATTACGCTACATGCAACACAACCACCCTGTGAAACAAGCATTCATTTCCTCTTCTGTTCCAGGTGAGCTTATAGTAAGATTTATTATTCTCCAGCCTCTTGAAGTCTCAGTGTGACTGGCATCCCACTGTAACAGAAGCTAGCCATTGTATCCTGCTTCTGCTTCTCATGATTGATAGTATCAAGACAAGCGGTGTCCTTCAGAAATTATAGAGTGTTCTGGCCTCCACTGAGCTTCACCACTCATATAGAAAATCCCATCAGGGAACCTTAAATTTGCAAGCATAATTCTAAACATTCTCAAACTAGAATTAGCATACAAGAAACTTTATTTTTATAGTATACTTTGACAAAAGGAGAGGCTTCAAAAGTTTAGTGTACAAGAAGAATTTCCTACAACTCTTAGATATCCCGACATCTAAATACAAGTTCACAGACAGACAAAGGCAGTGTTACTGATCTTGAAGCATCAGTGCCCCCAAGCAACTTAAGGGCTCAGTGGCAGCTGCAGCCCCTATCAGCTAGCCTCCTAGTTCACTGTTTTAGGAAATGTCCTGGAACTTACTTGTCAAGCAAAGCAGACACCCTGGTCCCCATAGGGAAAAGCTTGTGAACAGTCCCGGTAGCGAATAACTCATAAAAGTCTGAAATTTGCAACAGTCTTTTGTTAGGAAAAGGGAAAGAAAACAAAGAAAGTCAAAAAGAGAACGAAAGATGTAAAGAATCAATTTTCTTTACAGTTTGCCCCTTACAGCTTAACTTTGCTCAAAGCCAAGAAAGAAATGTCTGTTTCTTATCTGGGGAATCTCTGAAGATTATAATGTTTTTTTTTC
This sequence comes from Peromyscus maniculatus bairdii, assembly GCF_049852395.1. Taxonomy (NCBI): domain Eukaryota; kingdom Metazoa; phylum Chordata; class Mammalia; order Rodentia; family Cricetidae; genus Peromyscus; species Peromyscus maniculatus. The sequence goes on from NC_134872.1 coordinate 31,946,869, forward strand.
CTTTGGATGTCAAATCTCATATTTTTTCCCTCTATTACTTTTATATCAAAGATCTAGTGAGGGCATTTCCACAGCCTGGTCTCTGCCTTTGTTCCTTTCTCTTTCAATAACAGCTCAGAAAACCAGCTATTCTGCCTACATGTATTGGTTTTCATTAAAAAGGAAGCACTTCCTGGATAAACTTGAAAGAGTGTAACCTCTCAGGCCAAGTTAACTTCATCGTTTTATCTTGTAAGCAACGATAGAAATCTCAAAGTTTTGTTTAAACACTTTTCTTTGATTTTTGGAGCAAGCTCACTAAGAAGGGATTACGATTTTCAAAAGGCACATTCATGCAGGTACCCTGGTTGCTGTGGAAAGCATTGCAAAGTCAAGCCCTAGCTTGAAGAGAGGATGAAGTCTGAATAGGACGGATTTGGTTCTTCAGGCAAGTTGAGGAATTGCAGTGTTGAAGGTCATGACAGGAAAACCCTTCATTGGATTTGTATGCAAAAACACATTGTAAGCTTTTGTTGCCTGGCACACACCTCTCTTAGCTCTTCCCCAGTCAGTACACTTGCATATGAAGGTTGACAGTGAGCAGTCCACCATTTTTCACATAATGTTGCTTGTTAGATTTTATATTTTTTAGATATAATCATGGTATGCATCTCAGGCTGGCCTTGAACTTATGATCATCCTGCCTCAGCCCCTCAAAGTCACGGGATGCAATATCATACCACTGTCACATAATTTTAACAGTAACCATGCATACTGAAGTACAATTCCTCCTTGATTTATAGTGGAGTCATGTCTCAATAAATTCATTGTAAATTGAATAGGTCCTGAAAACATTGAGTGATCTTAATTTACTAACGTACTCCACTGATCCTTAAATATTCTCAGAACTCTTACAAAGCAGACCATTTAGGAAAATCTTCTGATGCAAAGGCTATTTTTATGGGAAGATGTTAGATTTCTTGTGTAATTAATTGAACATTTGTATCCAAAAGAACTCTGGCAGCAAGAAAGTACAGGTTAGTGTCTCAGCTGCTTCTCCACTGCTATCTGGACTGAATGGGAGCTCTGCTTGCTGCTGCTGCCCAGCAGCATGTCCTAGATTAGTCTACAAATCATCAGCCTATGAAAAAAAAGCCAAATTCAAAATGGCAAGTACAGTTTCTACCGGAAGTTGAAGTTCATCAAATTTTGCACTATTCAAATGTCAAAACACTGACTTCAAACATGGGAAATTAGGAGTCACCTGATGACACTCATATGGAGTAATGGGATGTAGTAAGTGATAGCCTGATGGATTCTGAGACAGGAACTCCTTCCTAGAACCAACCTCAGGTTGGGTAGCTATGTGTTAGGGTTGGGAAGTTGCCAATGTAAACATTATCTAAAGCATTCCTGATGGGCCAAGATACTCTTGAGAAGGACAGTGTGTTGCAAACATAAGGACCCTAAAGAGAACCCACAGGATGTACATAGTGTGTCTAAAGGTCATAGTGGGTCATCTAGTGAAAATATGTGTCCTTAATCCCAGTGGTCAAGGGACAGTTGCCCATCTGCTCTGCCCGAGGAGAATAAGCCTGCTTAAGAATTTTGAAATACCTAAACACCCTGGGCTCCACTATTTCAGCTGAAGGATCCAATGACTAGATATAGCACACACTAACCCACAGCACTTACCAATGTCTAGGAAAAATAATGGACTTGGAGCATCTCAAACATTAGACAAACATAACTTCACATCCGACTTGGGATTAGGGACTGGAATAGGTGATAGTGATGATTCATTAATATTAGCAGTCAACTCTGCAGTACAAATGAATTAAAATCATGGTGAGAAATTCCATTTAGTAATAAATAATAAAAATCCCCCAAAATGGTATCAAAGTATACAAAATACCATGCAATTATTTTTAAATAAATGGCAGCTTTATTCATAATAGCCAGAAACTGTACACAACCTAGATGCACACAAAACAAAGAATGGATAGAGAAAATGTGGTACATTTACACAATGGAGTATAACTCAGCTATTAAGAACAATGTCCTTGTCAGCAATTGGATGGAACTAGAAAACATCATCTTGAGTGAGGTAACCCAGACCCAGAAAGACAAACATTGTATATACTCACTTATAAGTGGGTAGTATCCCTAAAGTAAAGGATAACCAGGCTACAATCTACAGACCCAGAGAAACTAGGTAACAAGGAGGGCTCAAGGGGGGGACACGTGAATCCCACTGGAGAGGGGAACCAGACATCACAGGAGGACAGGGGGAGGGGCCTAGATAGGAGGTGGGCATGGGAACAGGAGGAATCAGGTGGGGAATGGATGAACGAAGAGAGTTCTGGGACAACTGGAATCAGGAGGCATCTCTGGGATGAACTAGAAACCTAGTGCAATGAAAACTCCCAGGAATCTGGGAGGGTGACCCTAAGACTTCTAGCAGTGGGGGAATATGGAGCCTGAACTGGCCATTTCCTGTAAACAGGCAAGACTTCCAGAGGAGGGATTGGGACCCCAACCCAGCCACAACATTTGACCTACAATTTGCCCTGCCTACAAGAAATGCTGGCAAAATGGTGGTTCAGAAATTATGGGGGGGGCACCCAATGACTGGTTCTGGGACCCATGCCATGAAAGAGAGCTCTCTCCTGACACTGCTTGGAGGGCCAGGACCCAGAATCTGGGTAGCCTAGAGACCTAAGATAGAAACAAACATGACTGGCAATAATTAAAACAAAAAGTCAATGAAATGATTCCTAATGATAATCTCCTGTACTCATAAACTGTCCCTTGGCCCCCTTGTCATCAGCCAGGCTTCATCCAGCAACTGATGGAAACAGATGCAGAGACTCACAGCCAAACATTAGACAGAGCTCTGGGAATCCTGTGGAAGAGGGTGAGGAAGGATTGTGGAAGCCAGAGGAAAGATCGTGGAAGTCGAGGACACCACAAGAAAACCCACAGAATCAACTAACCTGGACTCATAGAGGCTTACAAAGACTATACCCAATCAAAGCTTGCAAGGGATTGACCTAGGCTCTCTGCATATATGTGACAGTTGTGCAGCTTGCTCTTCTTGTGGGACTCCTAACAGTGGGAGCAGGGACTGTCTCTGACTCTGTTACCTGCTTTGGGGATTCTTTTCTCCTACCAGGTTGCCTTGTCCAGCCTTAATAGGAGAGGAGGTACCTAGCCTCAATACAAATTGATGTGCTATGTCTGGCTGATATACATGGGAGGTCTGTACTTTTCTGAAGAGAAAGGAGGAGAAGTGGATGGAGGGAATAGAGGAGATTGGTGGAGGGATGGAGAGGAGAAGAGGGAAGAAGGGGAAACTGTGATCAGGATGGAAAAATTAATTAATTAATAAAATGATTAAGTGCTTATAAAAACCAGCTCAGTTAGATTTATTGCAAGTTCTTTAATCACTACACTATGAACATCACATTTGTGTTTTAGAAATTTCACTAAGTATAGAATTTATTGTATGTATTTTATAATATCTCTAATAAACTAATGGAATGACTCCTAGAAGGAAAATAGAGATAAGTGAACCACGACATTAGGATAAATATAAGGCGACTGTAAAGTGCTCAGAAATGCCACAAACAAATAATAACAAAATTCCTAATCTTCATGTAAAATACAGCTACATAAGCTAGACCTCCACAGGGAAGTTAACCCACTTTAGAACTAAAACCTGACATAATTGAGCCTGGGAGACATTCCATAGGTAAAATAATTTTCACTCAAGTGTGAGTTCCTGAGTTCAATCCCCAGCACCATATAAATAGTCAGGCATGGAGCTGTGCACTTGTAATCTCAACATTAGGGAAGTGGGGTGCAGAGAGCCTGATAGGCCTGTTGGCCAGTAGCCTCACCCTAAGTCCCAGTGAGAGACCCTATCTCAAACACAAGGAGAATGGCTTCTGAGGAATGACACTTGAGATGGTCTCTGGCATCCATGCATAAAGGTGTTTATGCCTACATACACGCATGTACCCACATACATATTTGCACAAATGCACACATGCAGACTAAAAAAAAAAAACTAGTTATTTTTTAAAAATACCCACAAGGCTGAATACAGGAAAGATGTAATAAACAGCATTGTTTTCCTGTGTGACAGGAAGAGACAGATAAGGTGACATCAAGCAGTTCTGGAGTCCCCTTTTTGTGTGGGAACATCTCAGTGATTCAGACAGAGGTGTGCTGGATATGTCATAGTGACCCAGAACCACGAGAAAAAGCCTCTGAATTTTGACAATTGCCCTGAAACCCACATACTATGTACCCTCAGCCTGAACTCACTTCTTCCATGCAAGGGTCTAGGGTCTAGAGCTAGGTACCAAGGATCAAATCTCTCCCTCACGCAACTGTCTTGGAGTAGCCTAGGGTATGGGCTTTAGCTCTTCCGCTTTAGTTTCTTCCTCTGTGCAGCAGACACATTCAACGTGCCTGTCTTCTCGCACTGTTGTGAGGACTAAATAGGTGCCAGCTCTAGAAGAGGGGCTGGCACTCAGTAGATGCTCAGTAAAACAGATTCTAACACTGCTGTGATCCAGAACTGCATGTGCTGCACACTGAAGTTCAGTCCGTCTTCCTCACCAAGCTGAGCTGCTGAGCTTCCAAGAGAACAGAACGCACTTAAAGTTAAACCACCACAAAACAAAAACCAGCTGGTAACAAAGGACAGGAGCAAAACAAAGCATCAGTGCCATTTTAGACTCACAGAGAAGTAAGGGGGCCAGAGTCCAAGGTGATTCTGAGGGACACAGGTGGACTAGTCTCACACTGGCAACCTGGAATTGGCTGTGATGTGGCTTGGAGAGGAAGGGATTCCCCTGTTGGGGAGTCCCATCTGCATTATAAGGTTCTCTGAGCAAGGAGAAAGCAAACAGAGAACACCACAGTTGTAGCATGATACTGTCCAACAACATGAGCCATGCATGCAAGCTGTGGCTTCCACCAGGAATGCACTTGATTTCTTGTTATAGTGACTATGGAAACTGTCCAACAACAAAATCCAAGAAGGAGGTCGGAGCCAAGGACTGACTCTAAATCTAGTCTGTTTATCATCCCCCTATTGTGGGGCAGCTCCACACTTTCTGCCCCCAACCAAACATAAATTTCTCAGAGCCCCAAACCAAACATAAATTCTTGCCTCTTCTATTCTTTGATCCACAGCTTGGTGTAAGATGATAAAATTGAGAGTGTAGTAGTTGGAGCCACAGATGAGATAAGTTGATAGATTTATTGGGTGCCACAGAAGAGGTTAGAAGCAAAGAGAGGCATCACTCTCCATGCTGTGCCAGGGCAACTAAGTATTGTACTAATGGTAGATGTGGGTGGCAGGACTCTGAGAGGGCTGGACATGCTGGAAACTAGGCTAGGAAGCTAAAGAAGGGAATGGGAGAGCAGAGTTAGGGTCACTGTCAAGGTTAGCCCTTGAGAACACCTACCAGTCAGGTGTTCACCCTGACCACCTAAGACTCAACTAAGAGACATTGCCACTGTTGGAACAAGTGTGCAGACAGGTCCTAAGACATACAGAAAGCCAGGGAGTCAGACACAGGGGTTATTAGGCTTTCAGATTACTGTTACCAAACCATGAGAACAGCTGGTTCCCACTGTGAAACAAGCCATATTATGGTATGAGCCAAAACCCAAGGATGGGGAATGAGTCTCCTCTGGAGACATAAAATGGTAACCTGACTTTCAAGTTCCAGCTGTGGCCAACACTCAGGAACAAAGAGTTATCTAGAGAAAGGAAGCTAAACTATGTCTACAGAAGACAGTTGTACAGTTCCCCATCTCTGGTGCTAAATTATTTGGATCATCTTTCCTCTATAACTCTAGTAATGAGAACACAGAAGAATAATATTGAACATTAAATTGGTATCTGCTGGACCAGATGTAAATAATCAAGCAAGGGCATATCGATTATTCCCGACACCTGACATAAATGCAATTAGTTGTACCTACCTCTGGCTTTTCTCATGTTTCAGCTAGACATATTTTATGGCCATGCCTCTCAGAGGAGTGCTATTAAGTTGGATTCGTCTTGACAGGGAAAAAATAATGAAGATGACAGAATTGCCCATTCCAAGACTTCCATGTCAAGAGTTTTGTTGTCGTTGTTTTGTTGTTTGAGAATCAATGTCTGATTTAAGAGGGAAATTCTTTACCCTGCTCTGCAGCATAGGGCTGAACAAGCAATGGCTCACCAGACTCATGCAAGCCATGCTCTCTCCTCCCCCTGGAAGTACCAGGAGTAGAGATGCCCAGGAAGGACAATAGCGATTTACTTCACAGAAGCACGATGGAGTTTGGATCCCATGGTGGTTTGCTTTGCTGCAGCAGTACTTATATCACAATATTGATTCTAAAGACAGTTTTCAGAGCAACAGGGCTCTGCTAGGGGAACTGAAACGTAAGTGTTTCATTTAGTCTATATCCCTGAAGCCAATTATTCCACAGCTCTTCATCTTTCTCCTGCTGCTACCACTTCTGTGACAAGGTGAGAGTCACCAAAAAATTTAAGGCTTTGGTATTGAAAACAGAAGGTCATTTTTATAAAAACATACTGACTGTTGGCCAGGATGCTTTCATATCACACAAAGGGAAACTAGGAAAGGAAACAAAGATGAATATGAGGTGAATTTAGCAAGAGAAGAGTCACAAGATTAAGAAAAAAAAATGTGTCTCTAAATGGTGGGTGCTCCACATCACACCCATTGAGGGAAGAGGGCTTTCCTCTAAATTATGTTGTGTCTGCAGTTTTCCATGGTTCAGGAAAGGCCTACTGCTGCATCCTCTTCTGTATCACTCATCCCAAAGGCACCATGTTTACAGAAATCCTGTCTCTGTCCACAAGCATCATCTTCATTTCCTTAAATGCTCCCTGAGGACAAAGGAATGTACTGTTCTGGAGAAATCCCTCCATTCTTTTCCACTTCTCTCAACATCTTTAATCTCTTTTGTCTGTTTTCTCAACTCTTTCCCACACATCCAAAAATACTTAATTAGAGTTAAATTTTTAAAAACTTATGCACATAGTAACAAGATTAGAAGAGTGGTCCAAACCACAGTTCCTCAACATGTAGGTTGTGGGTCCATATGCAGATAGCTTAACCAAATGAAGAGGTGAGAGAAAATTGGCAACAATGAAAAGTTTCTAAATGTCCAGAAACCAAAAGCTAATTTAAAATAAAGCATGTAATAAGCCCAAGATATCTCCGGCAATACTCACCTAGGTTGCATCATGTGGCTTCTCTGCAGCCATGGTTCTGAGCCCAAGGCACTTGCATTGTGCATTGCCCATGATATCATGGCACAGAATGCTAGTGATGCTGCCTAAAAGACCCTAGTCAGGCTCCAGATCACTGTATGTTATAAAGTTCAATATTCACTGTACATACAAGGTTTCAATTATTTCTCTTAGAGAAATAACATACTATAATTATAAAGAACAAAGACTTTTAATGTTTTAAGTCATCATTTCTAATTATATGCCAAATTAATATGTCTTTGGCATGTTGTGTTTGAATGGTTTCTTTCTTTTAATTGTTGTTTGAGGGCTAGCGAGACGGCTCAGCAGGAATAGGTGCTTGCTGCTGAGCTTGAAAACCTGAGTTCAAATCCTGGGGCTCACACGACAGAAAGAGGGTACTGACTCTCAGGATATATTCTGAACTCTATGTGAAGGATGAATATACATACATGGCCCCCAACATGCATAGATAGACAGATGATCGATAAATAGATGATAGATAGATAGATAGATAGATAGATAGATAGATAGATAGATAGATAGATAGATAGATGATAGATAGATAGATAAACATAATTTAAAAATTTAGTTGCTGCTTGAGTTACTAACTTAAATTTCATTTCAAAATATTTGGCTTCGGCTTAGGATGGAATTTTCAACAATTTTTGGTGACCCTAAGCATGTCAGTGCTCTTTTGTACAAAATATTTATGCAAAGTGCTGTTTTTTTTTTCTTGAAGCTCATAAATCGAGATGACAGCCACCCCTGGAAAAGCACTGATGATGCTCTATGAGGACATCATGTAGCATCAAATGTTCAGCCAAGATGAACACTTAGTCCATGATGTAGAAAGAAGTAGATCATCTCACTACCATTCAAATTTCCCTTTACCTTTAAGAAATAGTAAAAATATATGTACACCAAATAATCATTTTAAAATGGCTTGCTACTAGCAAATGTCTAGGTTGTATATATGTTTTATACATTTAAAGAGCTGGGGTCACATTAAAAATTTTCAGGGAAAAAGGTATAACATGCAGAATAAATTTAGCAAGTCCCTGTCCATGGGAACACAGAAATGGATTATTTTTCCACTTTAATCCTTAACATCTTAGCATTTAATCCTTACCTTGATGAAAGGTACATTGAAAGAGTTGAATCCTCTGAGTCCCCAAAAGGATCTCAAGATTTCAAAGGCCCCATATTTCTCATAATGTGGTTCTCATGTCTTCCTATATGTTTTGGCCCATTTGAATCACTCATTTAAATCATGTTTATATTTTTACCAGGTTATGTCATCCTAAGTTCCAGGGTGAGAATCTGGTGGTGAGGGGAAGCAACAAGATACGGGGAAGGGGAAAAGTGGAAAGGGACTAGAGCAGAAGAGCAGGAGGAGGCCGCTTGGAATGCTAGCAACTTTAGGGGGCTTCAGCTTAAGAAGAAGTAACATCCATCATGTCAGAGACAGAATGAGGGAGCAGATGTATGACACAATTTTGGATACGAGGCTCTAATCAAGGCAGATCATGACACAGTTGTGTGTTTTGTGTGTGAAATGTCCCCCATAGGCTCACATGTTTGAACACTAGGTCTCCAACAGGTGGCACTGTCTTGGAGTTTGTGGAAACTATAGGAGAGGAGAGGTGATTCTTCCTAGAAAAGTGAGTCATTGGAGCAGCACTCCATTGGCCCTCTGTTTGCTAACTGACAACATAAGGTGACTTTCATTCAAGTAATATAATGGTGACTGCCACCATTGTATATCTCTGTGTGTGTGTGTATGTGTATAAATGTGTGTGCATATACATATATATGGATGAATGGGTTACCCCTTTTACGAACTTTTGGGGGAGGCAAATACATAGATTTCACTGGATTTTTCAAAAGTTTGAGTTCCCCAAATCAAGCACAGCTGATCTTCAAACCATTTATGAACCTTCTCAGTCACTTTCCTCTTGCTGTTAGAGCACACTCTCTCAAAAGCAACTTAACACAGAGGCAGCATATTTTATCTGAGTTTAAGGTGAAGTTTATCATGGCAGGGAAGGAAAGGTAGCAGAAGCTGGGGAGAGTTGTCACAACATCACATCTCCAAACTGCAACCAAGAGGGGTGAATGCGTGCTGCTGCTCAGTTCCCTGTCCCTATTTTATGCAGGTCTAAGATCCTCTGTCCAGGGAATAGACCCTTCCACCATTAAGATGGGTTTTTCCATATCAATTAACATAATCAAGATAATCACCCACAGGCATGCCCAGAGGCTCATCTCTGAGACAATCCCGGATCTTTCTCAATTAACACTAACCATCACACAAAGCAAGTCCCAGAGATGTTAATGAGTTGGGCCTCATTATCAGTATATTTACAACCTTTGACCAGTAATCCTCCACTAGGCCCCCTGGAATTCAGCTAATCTTCTCAAACTCATTTTGCAGACACATCTCATCATTTAATGATAGATAGAGACTTTGATTTTCTTAGGAACATAGTTAGCTCCACATTCTGCAAGAGAAAAATACAATTTCAAGAGCCCAGAAATATACTCATATATTTCTGTCACCATGTAGAATGATAATTTCAGAATATAAAAAATAATTGTATATCTTACTGTGGTAAAAGAAAAGGCCCCAATGCCTATGTACATAACATCATAATAAATACCAAAATTTTTGATTGGACTGTATTAGAGTTCTGGGTAGTATCAGAACCAATAAAGATGTAATATATACATTATACAGGGGCTTTAAAGGATTGTCTTACAAAATGGGGACCAGGAAGTCCTCTAGAGGGCTGTCTACAAGCTTGGGAGGCAGATGACCAGGTAGCTCCTCTCCCCAGTCCAACAAACTTGATGTCTCAGAAGGCCCAGTCCAGTGCCTGAAAGGTCCCTGAAGAGATGCTGGTATTGAGCTCACAGTGAAAAATCAAGAGCAGGACTCTGACATCAGTGACGATACCAACACATATGTGTACACACTGAAGGATAAAAAGAGACTTATGTACAAGTATGCACTGCTTTCCTTTGCCATTATTTCATCCAGGCCACATGTCTGTGGAGAGATGACATCCGTATTCACAGCAGATCTTGCTCCTCAAGGCAGTGTCTCACATGTCAGTTCCCTCTGAGGTGCTCCCACAGACATACACAGGCATGTTCATCTCACAGAGTTCCAGACATCCCAATTTAGTCAAGCTGGCTGCCAAGATCAAACTTACAGCACACTTACTAGCTCAGATTCTGTTATGGCCTTTGCTTTTCAATAAAGAGTCAAGACTTAGGTTGTATAAATGTAAAAGTTTTTTTTTTTTTTTTTTTTTTTGTGTGTGTGTGTGTGTGTGTTATAAATAAGTTCACTGCTTGGAAATAAGTTCACTGTCATTAATATGAGCTTTCATAAAAATGGAAGTGTCTGTATGTATGTGTGTGTGTAAAATCCAAAATGCCCTAAGGAAAATCATGTCACTGCTACAGTGAGCTTACATACAGCAAAGAGAGAATGGGAAGAAGGATGGATTATCATGCAGTCCCTTGCCTGGGCACAACTGGAGAAGGGAATAGTTAGGAGTTCCCTTTACCATGCTATTTAATCTCCATTTCAAGTATAGCAGTTAAAGCTAGACATCCCAAGCATAGATCCTGGCTCTGCCATTTAGTGGCCTTGGGCAGGTTATTGGCCCTCTCTAGCCTCAATATTCCTATCTGTAAAAAGGAAAAAAGTACCTACTTCATAGGGCTGTTGTAAGGACTCAAGTCTTTTTTTTTTATATCAGGTGCATAGCAAATGCTATACAATAATTATTAATGAATTACACATGTGCATCCATGAAGAACCTATGTTACAAACACAGCTTTAGTACTACACTTCTTAATTTTGACTCAAAAGGATTAAAATGGAAGCTATCTCTTGTGTCAATGAATTTGAAGACTAGCAGTTTTTCTAATAGAAGGGCAATGGGGTTTTATTCTTCTCTGAGGACTGTACTGCCTTCAAAGGAGAACACGAGCACTATGTAACATGGAGTCATTGCTATAAACAAGTAGCAAGGAGAACACTACCAGACTTTTCCACAGGAATCCTTAATTAGGAAAATATGGGAAAGGACAAGTTCCACACCAAATCAAATTGTCATTAATACTATTAGTATAAGATAAAAACAAAGGCCGGGCGGTGGTGGCACACGCCTTTAATCCCAGCACTCGGGAGGCAGAGGCAGGCGGATCTCTGTGAGTTCGAGGCCAGCCTGGTCTCCAAAGCGAGTTCCAGGAAAGGCGCAAAGCTACACAGAGAAACCCTGTCTCGAAAAACCAAAAAAAAAAAAAAAAAAAAAAAAAAAAAGATAAAAACAAAGACAATTTCAGACATTCAAGAGACAAGAAATTTTACTTTCAAATTTTGTTCAAGGCATGTCCCATCAATTATCAGAATGACATACAGAATGAGACATTGTGTGAGTAATCTGCCATAATAAACCAATAAACATACACACACACACACACACACACACACACACACACACACACTACACACAGGGGTGGGAAAGAGAGAGAAAGAGAAAGACAGAGAAAAGTGAGAGAATTTTATATACTCACTTATTTGACAAGTAAAAATTAAATGTTTATTATGTGTAACCTAATATTTTGAATATGTATTCATTTAAAATTGAATTAAATATTTATTTCTTCATAGTCTTATCATTATTGTAATGGAAATGAAAAAATATTCCAAGGGGAAATCATACATTCCATGAATAGACAGATAAAAGAATTAAGACATGAAAGCTATTGTTCAATCTATGTATCAGACCATCAAAGTTGGTACATATCGTTAATCCCGGAACTCTGGGGATTAAGGAGGTGGGCTGGGAGTTGAAGGCTAACCTAGACTACATAATTAGAAACTGTCTCAAAGGCAAAAAAGGGTGGTGTAATGTTGAGTGTCTCAAAAAGAAATGTAAAATATTACTAGACAATCAAGGAAGATAAAACATATTGCAAAATTGGTCTGCATAACCTTGGAGAAATTTAAAAGCCAAAATGACATTAAATAATTGGAAAATACAGAAAATAGAAATAATCTGACTTTAGTCTTTGAATTCTGCATTTGAACAAGATGTGAGGACCCAAACATAACATGTGGCTCTAGGTGAATATTATGTTTATCATCAAGACACATTAAAGATTATTGTTTTTAAACTTTATAATCAACCCCAAGCAAAGGAGAATGGAAGAGTTTAGATGCTAAGCAAGATATAAATAAGCACATTTGGTCATGTGAAAAGGGGAGTGGGGAAGTAGAGAGTTATTAGGGCAACGTCTTCATCATTTCATGATGGTCAAAACAATGTGACAGCCTATAAATAGATTTTCAAACCATCAGATACCCATCACCTAAAAGTAGAAAGACTGCCAATTATGAATAGTACAAAATACCCTTAAATTAACTCCTATAGCAATAATCATACTGAATGAAGAATAAACATATTTTTAAAACATTATTTTTGTCTCCCCATTAACAAGGATTACAGTAAGTGTGGCAGTTTGGATAAGAATGCCCCTATAGGCTCATATATTTGAATGTTTGCTCCCCAGATAGTGGAACGGTTTGGAAGGATTAGGAGGTGTGGCCTTGTTGGAAAAGTGTGTCACTAGAGGTGGCCTTTGAGGTATCAAAAGCCTATGTCATTCTTACATAGCTCTCTCTCTCTCTCTCTCTCTCTCTCTCTCTCTCTCTCTCTCTCTCTCTCTCTCTCTCTCTCTTCCTCATACTCACAAATGAGGATATAAGATTTTAGCTGCCACTCCAGTATCACACCATACCTGCCTGCTGCCATGTTGGTCATGGACTACCCTTTGAAACTGTTAACTCCCAATAAAATCTTTCTTCTATAAATGTTGTTGGCCATGATGTCTTATTGCAACAATAGAAAAGTAACTAAGACAGTAGAGAGAAACAAGAGACATAAGAATATAATTTTATGGAACAGCATGAAATTATACTATGAAAATTAGATTAGAAGAGATTGCCACAGACTGGCTGATAAAACGTTACCCTACAAAATCAACAGAATTTTTCTATGCCAGTATTAACCAGCTAGAAAACATAAGTAAAATAAGATGTTACTATAATAGACAGGGATCTAAAAATGAAACTGAAATTTTAAGACAGCAAGTCCTAAGATTCATAGAGACAAGATGTATGTTCTACTAAATCATATCAAGCTATTTCACAGTGTTAGGAGGTCAGCTTTCATCAGTTTAATCTGAAACATTTTTATCTTCTCTGCTGGCTAGTTTGATTTCAAGTTGACACAGGCTAGAGTCATCTGAAAGGAAAGAACCACAAATGGAAAAATGCCTCTATAAAATCCTGCTGTAGGCATTTTCTTAATTAGTGATTGACAGGGAAGGGCCAGCCCTTGTGGTGATACCATCCCTGGGCTGTTGGTCCTGGGTTCAATAAGAAATCAGGCTGAGCAAGCCATGGTGAGCAAGCCGGTAAGAAATACCCCTCCATGGCTTCTACATCAGCTCCTGCCTCCAGGTTTCTGCTCTGTTTGAGTTCCTGTCCTGACTTCCCTCAATGATCGACACTGGTATGGAAACATAAGCCAAAAACAAATTAAAAAAAAACCCTTTCCTCCCCAAGATTCATCACAGCCATGGTGATCTTAACTAAACATCACCTCTAAAAATCCACTAGGAAGATTTGACTAGTTTTCAATATTATTCTGATATGGTAAATCACCTAATTCAGCTCTGAAAAAAGACTAGACACAGTGGTCTTTGTCCTTCTCAATATTCAGACACTCTACAGGGCCAAGATAATCAAGGGTTTAATAACAATAGTACAGTGTGCACAGTAGGTCAGATACCCAAATGGACCAGTGGAGCCAAAGTGAGGCAGGCCTAAATGCATATTCCCCACATGCATACCTCATGTCTATGAACTCAGGAGGTGTGTCATAAAGGAATTAGAGCAAAAAAAGTAGGGGAGAGAGACTGCACAGGATGAGATAATGCTGTACCTCTGTCCATCATTTACCTCACAAAATGCAGGACCCACAGTTGGAAAAGTAATAGAAGGAGATAAAGGTGATTTAGGAAAGGAGAATGGCAGATTATGGCTCTAAAGGTATAGAAGTCAAGCTAAAATATTTCTATTGAAGTGAATCTTATGTGTCATCTTTCATAGTGCAGAGTCAATAAATACTGTCTGTATTAGCCAGGGTTTTCTAAGGTAACAGAACTTTATATATGTGCATACTCAAACACACAAACACACATGGGATTTATTAGAGTGGCTTACAGGCTGTTGTCTGAGTAGTCTAATAATGGCTGTCTCCTGGAAAAGCCAAGAATGCACTAGCTGTTCAGGCCATGAGACAGGATGTCTCAGCAGTCCCAATCTGATGCTGGAGTCCCAAGGAAGTCCCAGAGAACTGCCAGCTTTCAGTCTATGCTAGAATCCTTAAAAAGCATGTCCTGACACTAGCAAAGGAATGCCCCAGGATCAGAATGAATGAATTTGCCAGCAAGAGTGAGGGAAGACAGGAAAAAGAAAAAGTTTCGTTCTTCCATATCCTTTCATGTGAGCTGCCACCATAATGTGTGGCCCTGATTCAGGGTGGGTCTTCTTTTCCTCAATGTATCTGGATTTAGGGTGTGTCTTCCCACATCAAATGACCCAATCAATAATAATAATAATAATAATAATAATAATAATAATAATAATAATAATAAATCCTTCACTGCTTTGCCCAGCTGCTTGGGTTTCATTTGATTCCATATGTAGTCCGACTGATTAGCTGTCACACTGCCTAATGTGAATGGATCAAGAGCCAGAGGGCTGGAGGCATAGGCAAGTGACAGAGCATGTGTGATCTTGCCTTATAACCTGGCTCAGGCTCAAGCACCAAAATCAGCAAAAGATGAACAATATTGTACAAACGAAAGGAAAGACATGAACTATGAACCAATAGCTGAGGAGCCCCCAACTGGATCAGGCCCTCTGGATAAGTGAGACAGTTGATTAGCTTGATCTGCTTGGGAGGCATCTAGACAGTGGGACCGGGTCCTGTCCTCAGTGCATGAAATGGCAGTTTGGAACCTGGGGCTTATACAGGGACACTTGGCTCAGCCTGGGAGGAGGGGACTGGACCTGCCTGGACTGAATCTATCAGGTTGAACTCAATCCTCGGGGGAGTCTTTGCCCTGAAGGAGATGGGAATGGGGGTGGGCTGGGGGGAAGGCGGGGGGGTGGGGTGGTGGGTGGTGGGAGGGGGGAGAATAAGGGAATCCCTGGCTGATATGTAAAATTAAATTTAATAAATAAATTTAAAAAATGAAAAAAAAAGATCAGCAATATTGATGTGATATCACTAAATATTGATGGTTATTATGGGATACATTCCTTGAAACATATAACCACAAAAGAATTAAAAAAAAACAAATAGCATTAGTGAGTATGTTAATGTTGGGACAGGTTGTGAGACTTCGGTAATAGGTTGCAAAGTCTTGGTTTTTTACTTTAGAACTTTGAATGTTTTTCACATATTACTAGCATGTACACTGAATTTTTAAAAAGATTTCTCTTATCCCTTTCTGACCCATGCAAGTCTACAAATACAGGAGAGAATTTACTGTGAGAAGAATCTGGTCTGTATATCAGAGCATTGACATTTTCCAGTCTCTTCAAGAGTTCTCCAGAAAGCTGTCCCTTTTATGCAAAATAGGAATGTTCTTTAACCCTGAGAAATGTCTACATAGGGAAAAGCCACAGGGAGGAGCTAATTCTATTCAAACTCAGTTAGAATCACCAAAATTACATGTGCGGTTTCTTCACCCAAGAATGTACTGCCTGCCCTGGGCTTTCCACCTTTTGGCTGAGGGAATCTTCTATTTTATAAACTATCCATATTCCTCCATTCACAACCTATACTTCAGGTCATCAGAAGGTCAGTTTCCAGAGTGTTGTGGCTTCTAGTACATCCCACCACCCCACACTCTGTACTTCCTAATATTTCTAGTAAAGCAAATTATTTTCCCTGTCCAGATAAGGACTATGTGTTATCATTACCATCTGTAAGTTGTGCTATCTTCAAGAGAAGACTACATGCAAAGTTGAAAGGCTGTGAATTTTGATTTGAGTCTTCTAGTAGCACTCTGCACTGTTACTCTAGAAATGGTCTTTGAAACTAAAATTCAGCAGTTGAATATTTAGAACTAGACAGTTTTATATGTGTATATGAAGCACCAACTCATTGTGTATAGAATAACTGCTAATTGGTTTATAGAAAAAGGAATGCCATAGAAGTTGATATCTGATGACTTAAAACTGTCAATCTCAACTTCTAGAGCTAGTTTGCTGCTTATGAAACCTTAATGTCCTGAGACTATCATGTTACTTGAACAAATCCATATAGTACTCTAAAAGGTAGGACTAGGTGATTTCAGAACAGTTTTCAGATACTCAACATGATGGTCAGTGTCCAACACACAAGATGCAGCCTGAACTTGAGAGATGAACTTTGGCCTGAAGGCAAATATTGTCAACACTGGGGCCAGATCTGCATGCACTGGCTTTAGTATCATGTTAGATGTGTAACACTTGGGCAGATGAATGTGCAATTTTCATCATTTAATGTAGCTGACAGCAAATTAGAGGTGACAAGCTACACAATCTCAACAGCTAATAATGGCATATTTAGGAACATCCCTAGACCTTAGATGAGCAGTCAGTAGTAACCCAGAAAGAGCTCATGGTCTTCAGTAAATACATTCCCAACCCAGTGTTGCAAAAAAACCTTGACTAATGATCTTTTTTTTTTCAGCACCCTGAGGCTAGAGGAAGCAATATTGTATAGCTTTCAAGTCATTTCACACTGAATATTGGTGTTTGGAAATAGGTATTTTTTTTTAACATAGGAACTTCCTGTTCCTAAAGCAGATATACACTGGCAGATTATGTTTGACATTCTCCAACCCAAGAGCTGCTGGCAACCCACACAGTTTCTCTAAGCAGTGACCAATGGAGTAGTCACTTCCTTCAACTTACATGGCAAGCATCAATCGTGTGAGTTCTGCCTGGTGGATATTTGTCATGTCTACACCCCTTCCCTTGATGCTGATGTGAATAACTGTCAGAGCATGCAACTTACAACACTGTAGAATTTGCATAGGATAAGATGAAATGTTATTGAGACAAATGTCAGCTTTTACCAAACAACAAATATTAGGAACATCAATTAACTAAGCATTATAAATCAAGGAAAAAATTAAGTAGACTCTCAAGTGATTCCTACTTGTTTTAAATTTTAAAAATATTACAACATACCTACTTCAGTAACATAATTTGGCATAACAATATATCATAAGTGAATATGGATGAGGCTCAGAATTGGCAAAGACTTCCGCTGTTTTAGGTGAGAGTGGGTATGAATGATTGGTCAGTGTGCGCTGAAACTAGGGAATGAATCTTCCTCCTCCTGGACATTTGCTGCCTGAGACTACTCATCTACAGAGACCTTCCACCAAGATTAACTAACTCTGTCCTTCTGTGCTCTATCTAATAAACACAGGAAGGTTCTAGATGTTGTGGTAGTTGACGCTTCTTTATCAGAGCATGCACAGGCCACCCGACCCCAGATTTTCTATGTATTTATCTGTCCTTTCCTTAATGTCTAGTCTTCCTTCATTTCCTCACTGCCCCTAGTCGAGACAAGGCACCAAACTGTGCAGATGCTGGTACCACTGTGCTCTCCATGTTATATGTTGACTTAATTGGTATACTTTGCATATTATTCCAGTTCCTTTTCTTGGCATTGCAAATAATTTCTTCTGCTTTTTTGTGACTCTGCCTTTTTCCCTTCAACTTACCCAGATTGTGTATGTGCTCGTGCATGTAGAGAGAGATAGGGACTCAATTTTATTTACTACCTGAATTTTAGTGCCAGCCTTTAGGGTTGCATGGAGGGCTTTATTGAAATCCAGCTTGGTGTTGCACTAGATTTAAGAACTCCTTTAGGGAGAATTGCCATCCATACCACTTACCAAGTTTGCTCCTGCTGATGTCCACACCTCTCACCCCTTCCATAGCTCCATAGCTTTGTCCTCAGTCAATAACAACACTGCCTGATATGGCTGAGACCGGATGTCTTCAGTTTCTTTGCTTGTCCTCCCCCTTCATCATTTCACACACCCCATTTTCAAATGATTTCCTGCCTCTCTATCTCCCCAGTGGCTCCAGAATCTGCTCATTTTTCACTGAGTTCCTGCCCAGGTTTAGTGATCCACCATTAACTCTGGCCGTGTGTGTCATTTGTCACCACAGGCTTAGCACGGTGCTTTCTCAAGTGAAGTCATGTCACTTCTCACGTCGTTCCCTCCCCCAAAGCAAACCAAGTGCTTAATGGCAGCCTGCACAGCTCCATGTCAGCTCTCCCAGCCTCTTACCAATGTTCATGGCTTGCCAGTTATTATTCATCAGGCTGCATTCCTTATCTGCACAGCCTTCTTATCAGCAGCTACTATGGCTCCTAAAGGGTAATTTCCCCTGTAAGGAGTGCTTTCCCAGTGCTAGAATTGAACCTGAGACTTTGTGCTCATTAAAAGCCCAACTGGATCAGGCCCTCTGAATGGGTGAGACAGTCATTTGGCTTGATCTGTTTGGGAGGCAGCTGTGCGGTGGTGCCGGGTCCTGGGCTCGTTGCATGAGTCGGCTGTTTGAATCCTGGGACTTATGCAGGGACGCTTGGCTCGGTCTGGGAGGGGGGACTGGACCTGCCTGGACTGAGTCTATCAGGTTGATCCCGGTCCTCGGGGGAGACCTTGATCTGGAGGAGGTAGGAATGGGGGGTGGGCTGGGGGGAGGGGGAGGGGGGCGAGAGGGGGAGAACAGGGGAATCTGTGGCTATTATGTGGAACTGAATGGTGTTGTTTAAAAAAAAAAAAAAGAAAGAAAACTAAGAAAAACTCAAAAAAAAAAAAAAAAGCTACAACACTGAGAGTCATACCCAGCTCCAGGGTGAGTGTTTTGATGAACATTCCATTTAAACAGGAACCCCTCCCTGCCTGTCTTTTTTCCCCCAACAAAGTTTTTGTCCATAATGCTTATCACTGCATGTTCTTTTTCTATTTGTTTACCATCTATGCCGCCCATGCAAGAATTATTTTTCTTGCACTGTAGAAAAGGGTTTAACATATAGTATGGGATTAGTAAACATTTGTTCAATAGACAAATGTTGGGTATTACATTCAGAAATATGACATTAAAGTGTTTTATCTTTCATTTGACCTTTCAGCACAGTTTTAAATATATTATCTAAATTTTCAGGTTGCTGTGCGAAATGAGACATGTTGTCTATCATATTTCCAATTGGTTACTACTCAAGTGTAGAAAGCTACTGGGCTCTGGCTATAGATTTGGATTTAGACACACCATACTTCATATTTTCATATCTCCTTTAGTAAATTCTAAGTAGATTGCAATTGTCTACAAATTAGACTATTTTTCTTTTATTTTATTACTTTTCCTTCCTGTCTGTCCTGTCTGTTTTTGTTGACCATTCATTTTAATGGTGATAGTGGCCAGCTTTTCCTTATTCCAGCCTCTAAGGGAAAGGGCTCTCAGATTTTAGCTCTCAATACATGTTTGCTGTCATTTTCTGGTGAGTGATTTATGACAGGAAGAAAATTTCCTTCTTGAAATCTCAGTTCACATTTTACAGCAAATGATCCTGGTGACACTTCATTAATTGCTTTTCTGTTATCAGTTGAGCTAATCAATTTTTGTCTCTTAATGGGTAAAATCGTGATTTACATAAATAGGTACCTAATGTTAAGCCACTCAGACATTTCTTGGACAAATGCTAGACCATGAGAATGGGGATTTTTTTTTGGGGGGGGGATGTTTTACATAATAGTTGATGCTTATGTATATATAGGTTTTATAGCACATACAATTCATATTATTCATATTCTATGCTCATAAGATAATGTATTATAGATAATAAACACATCAGTCCCTATAAGATAATATATTGTGTATAAAATTGATATCTAATATAAGTGCTCATTATAATAAAATGAATAATTAACCAAACTTGATCATTAGAATTAATCAAGACATTTGCAGCCTCTCATTGTCTGCTCCCCATTATCATCAAACAGACACCCTGGGGTCCTGAATTTGAAATTATCACTCCTTTTCTTGCTCTATAATAGTATTTTTATAGTGTACCCACAAAACACACACACACACACTACAAACAACCAGACTCTAAAGGATATTAGATTTCCCAGTCTGCTTTGTAAGACCCAGGTCATCCTTGATGAATATCCTTGAGGATCACGGGTTCAAGTGTCCACAAGAATCTAGAAAGCCACACCGTGACACACTCCCCACTTCCTATTTAACTCTAATTGCTCTTTTCTATCTTTTTCTAAAAAGCCAAGGTCTTCCACAGAGAAAATTGCCAATATTTAGAAGTGGGTTATTCAAAACATACTTTTCTGGTCTCTTCTCTCCATCCATCATCTGTGGATTGCCTCCAACTTTGTTTGTCCCCACAGGAAATGCTTTGGCTCCATGTCACTTCTTTAATCTGCTTAATGGGGACAAAGGTCTTCAGAGTAAGTTCCTGATGTCTTTTGTAGACACCAGACGAATGCCACACATGGCAATGCACAGAGAATTTCTTATTCAAAGATCTTCAAGGGTCTCAAAGAAGTCCTTCTCAAAAGCAGACCAAACTGAAGAGGAAGATAAACAAAATTAAACACACAGGACTTAGCTGTAAAACCAGAGAATTTCTGATGAAACTGTAAGTGGTATGTATGGAAGCCATGCCTTTGCAGACAATTCTGTCATATTGTTACTTCATCCTTAGGACTGAGCTCAGCTCAATCTGTTTCAGTGCTTGTCTGATTTTGTTTGGAAAGGGATGGACTCCAAGTTTGATTGCCAAGAATAAAACCAAGCAACAAGGATTTTAAAATGGCCTTTGTCTTCTTGCTCACTTGGGATGACAGGTGCTCACTTGTATAACTCATATCACTTAACACCGACCTTGAATTTTCTGATATTCACACTCAACCTCCATAGCCTTCTCAGAAAAGTGAGCTGTATTTCATAACACAGGATACCACAGATATATACCCAGAAATATGTTCAACTCCTTATCACCTGCCCTGAAATTGATGAAGACCCTAAACTGTTGAGAGACATGACACATTCAAGAGCTCCAAGGTGAAGTCTGTTACAATGAACCACCCTAATGGGGAATTGCTGCTCCACCACTGTGTGGGTCTAGGGTTCATGTTGGTTCCTCCACTTCAGCACAATTCCAACTTCTCTGAATTCCTGCACAACTGGACTTTACACAGGCCTGAAATGGACTGTCCACCTGAGAATGGAAAATGGCTACAGTGTGTTAGTTCTTGACAATGCAGTTTCAGACATTGCAAAATAATGCTACGTGTTTTAAGTGTGTAGAGAGTTGTATATATTTGTGTAAAACATCATCAACACAGTAAGTCAAGTGTGGGCTGCATAGCTAACTGATTGATAACACAATTTAACAACAAATCTGATGAATGGGAGGGGGGTATTGAGCCAAAGCCTACAAGGGGCAGAGGGTGAGAAGAGAGTTTGCAAAGGTAACTGACAGCAGAGTTGGATGTGAGAACTGCTGACAAGAGAGATGGGTCTTCACCCACAACACAACAGATACCTCTGTGCTCAGCAGAACCTGGAAACACATCAACAAAAGCCTGATCCTCAGTTTGTTAGCAGAGGACCCAAAACTTCATCCCTGGAAGAGCCTGTTATGGTGAAGCCCACCCCATGCTGAGTATCCTCTGTGATCTTCTTGATAAATAATGACTCTCCTTCTTTCTACCTGTTGATTCCATTCCACATGTCCTATATCCATTTCTATTTTAGGAGCCAGCTTTTTTAGCACCTAGAAATAGCAATCCCCAGAGCTGGGCAGTGTACAGCCTACACAGCTGCACACATGATTCTTAATTTTTTTTAATTAAAATACAATTACATCATTCCCCCTCCTCCTCGAAACACTTCAATTTCATGGCCTACTTTCTCTTAAATTATTATTGATTAATTGTTGTTTTCATATACGTGTGAATAAATATATAAACACAAGTCTGCTCAGTGTTGCTTGTATGTATATGTTTTCAGGACTTGGCATTTGGGATTATACAGTCGTTAGGGACTTATACCTGGGGATGATTAAGTCTCCCTCTCTCAGCAGTCATTAATTGCCTATAGTTATTCATTTAGGGGTGGGGCCCTGTGAGATTTCCCCCATGCACATTAGTGTGTTAACTGATATTGTCATTGTTCGGTCTTGGTTAGGAAGGATATCATCTCTTTGTGATTTTATGAGTGAAGCATCTGTGTTCAGAAGACACAGTCTCACAACAGATATCCTGGTCCTCTTGTTCTTAAACTCCCTCCATCCCCTCTTCCATGATGCTCCGGGAGCCTTAGGTGTAGGAGTTGTGTTGGAGATGTATCAATTGTGCGTGGGAACCCCACAGTTGGTTGTTCTCTACATTGTAGCCAGTTGTGGCCAGTTGTGGCTTTCTGTAATAATCTCTGTTTGCAAAAGCTTCCTTTTGCAGCAAACAGAGAAAAAGGGTAAGAGACACACTCATCTGTGGGTATCAGAATTTATTATACAATTAAGACTTGCACTGGCTTAGCAATTAGGAAGTCTTGCTGCTCTTAAAGAGGATTGGATTTCAGTTCCCCCGCATCCACCTGGGGCAAGTCACCACCACCTGTAATTAGAGCTCTAGGGGCTCTGACACCCTCTTCTGACTTCCACAGTCACGTGGGCACACTGAGCTTATACACAGAACTATGCACAGTACCCACAGAGGCCAAAGAAGGTGCTGAATCTCTTGGAACTGGGGTTACACACAGTTGTGAGTCACCTAAGGAATGCCAGGAATCCAATCTCCAGCCACCTAGTTATCTTTCCTTCCCCCTAAATAAAGTAAAATTTTTTTCTCTCATTGAAAATAGATTTTTTTTCATACAATGTATTCTAAGGATTGCTTCCCCTCCCCTCTACTTCTCCCAGTTCCTCCGACAACCCCTCCTATCTGGATCTATCCCCCTTCTGTCTCTCATTAGAAAACAGACATCTAAAAGATCATAATAAAATATAATAGAATAAGATAGAAACAATTTGGAATAGGAAAAACAAACAAACAGAAGGAAAAGGACCCCCCCCCCAAAAAAAAGGCACAAAAGTAGATATAGATGCAGTGGTATCTCGTTTGCACACTCAGAAATCACATAAAAACAGAAAACCGGAAACCACAATATATAAGCAAAGAATCTGTAGGGTAAAATAAATAAATGAAATAAAACTAAAATTTAAAAAAAGGAAAGAAAAAGCTGACACAACGTTATGAGACAAGGAACCTTCAAAGATGCCATTGACCACTGACTTCCTGTTCTGTTGGCCATTCACCAGGCAGCCTTCAATCCCAGCACTCAGGAGAAAGGTACATCTCTGTGAGTTCCAGGCCAGCCTGGTCTACAGAGTGAGTTCCAGGACAGCTAGAGCTACACAGGGAAACCCTGTCTCGAAAAACCAAACACCAACAACAAAAGGAGTAGTTTGTTTCCCCAGTGAGATTCCCTTGGAGAGAACTAAATTTTCATTTGCAAATGATTATCAGTTGGAGATAACTTCTGGGTTAGGGATGAGAACATGTGTCCACTTGTCCTTTTGGTTCAGGAGACCTTCTGGTACAGACCCAGGCAGGCCCTGTGCATGCTGCCCCCGTCCCTGTGTGTGAGTGCATATGTGTGTTGGCCATTCTGTTTTTAAAAGTCTTTGTTTCATAGGTTCCTTCCACCAAGTTATTTTGCTGGTTTTGTTTTGATTTTTGTTTTTGTTTTTTAGTTCAGAGGCTTGTTAAAGCTCCATAGACTCTTAACTGTGTGCTCCTATAAAATAAAAATCAAGATACTTTCTTAAACATCTTTATTCCAAAATTGCCTAAGGTGATTCTGGGTTGTGATATGTGAATAGTCAAAAATAACCAGCACACCTTGCCTTAGATTGTCTAATGTTTAGGCATGGGGAGCAGGCTACATTACCTCTTTAACCCTTTTGGATTGTGTGTGATGGTCCTCTAGCATCTAATGCAAACAAACAAAAGCATATGGTGGAATTAAACATGGGGTTATATCTACACATATGTGCATTTCATCATTACACTATCCAGAGGTTCAAAAGCCCACAAAATAGAGAAGATGGTTCCTTTCTACAGACATTGGGAAACTATCCTGTCACAGAGTCACATACCTACTTTTTAAAGTAATATGTCACCTGCTAGGCTAGACTATGGAACTTGGAATTCTATCTTAGTTAGGGTTTCTACTGCTGTGAGGAAACACCATGACCAAAAAGCAAGTTGGGGAGGAACAGGTTTATTTGGCTTACACTTCAGCATTGCTGTTCATCACTGAAGGAAGTCAGGACAGGAACGCAAACAGGGCAGGATCCTGGAGGCAGGAACTGATGCAGAGGCCATGGAGAGGTACTGCTTACTGGCTTACTTTCAATGGCTTGCTCAACCTGCTTTCTTATAGAACCCAGGACCACCCACTATGGGATGGCACCACCCACCATGGGCTGGGCCCTCCTGCACTGATCACTAATTGAGAAAATGTCTTACAGCTTCATCTCATGGCGGCATTTCCTCAGCTGAGGCTCCTTCTGCTCTGATGACTGTAGCTTGTGTCAAGTAGACACACAAAACCAGCCAGTACCGATCCCTGTATTACATTTTTGTTTCAAGAGGACCACAGGAGGCCCTCCAGTGCAGGACAAGGAAGAAGTCAAGCCACTGTTGTTCTAGAGGCTCACACACCTGGCCATTCACCTGCGGGATCACAACACTGGCATGGGGTGGCCTGTGGACTGGAGCTGCACTCCCTTCCCCTGATCCTCCTTCAGTTGCTCTAACATAAGGACCAGTGTTGTGATATTGCATTCCCCAATATATTGTGCACCCTAATAAACTTATCTGGGGTCAGAGAACAGAACAGCCATTAGATAAAGAGACCAGAAAATGGTGGCACACAGACCTTTAATCCTAGCATTCCAGAGGTAGAGATTCATCTGGATCTCTGTGAGTTCAAAGCCACACTGGAAACGGTAGGCATGGTGACTCACGCCTTTAATCCCAGGAAGTGATGGCAGGAAGCAGAAGGTATATAAGGTGTGAGGACCATGAACTAGAGCCTGGTTAAGCTTTTAGGCTTTTGAGCAGCAGTTCAGCTGAGATTCATTCTGGATGAGGACTCAGAGGCTTCTAGTCTGAGGAAACAGGATCAGCTGAGGAATTGGCAAGGTGAGGTGGCTATAGCTTGTTCTGCTTCTCTGATCTTCTAGCATTCACCCCAACAACTGGCACTGGCTTTGTTTATATTACTAAGACCTGTTAAGATTCGTGCTACAGACCAGGATGTGTTTAGGTCTGGAAGAGGCAGATGGTATGAGAGCTCCTCAACAGCATACCCCAGCAAAGATGGGGAGGAGGCCCCAGCTCAGCTAATTGTCAAATGGCCAGCTTGTGCTTACTCTCTCTTGCTCTGTGTCCCTCTTTCCTCTGACCTGCTTTGTGTCACTCAGGATCTGGCACCAGCTAAAAGACAAAGGCTTACAAAGGCTGCTTGGTCAGCCCCCTCCCCCGCCCCATAGCTCCTTCATAGGCAGTTCTTTGCCAAGTAGTACTTTCACTTCTAAGAATAAATCCTGGATGATAAATGCCCATTTAATAAGTTAGTATTTTATCATAACTGACCCTCCTCCATTCACTTTTTAATTTTAAAGTTTAATTGGTGCTTAAATTGATGTATTTATGGAATACACTGTAATGAATTGATACATGTATATAGTATGCAACGTCCAAATCAGGGTGTGCTGAAACTATCTCCAACACATATTCTTGCTAATTAGTTTCAATGAAACAACAACATGGTTGTCATGATGTTTAAAAAAAATGCAATTTGATTGTTCCCAGTCAGGACACCCCTAAATAATATCCTGAAGGAATGTACAAGAGAGGATTTTCACTGGGGAATTCTTCAAAATACTTGGTTAGGAGGATAGTTTATGTTTTGAATGACCAGTTGCCTATGGTATTTCCATCCAATAGATGATGAGGAACAAGAAATTAATTCTGACTACAGCTTCCTCTCTGTGAGCATCCTATGCTTTGGCCTTTAGCAGCAGTGAGTGCAATCTTCTTGCAATCTCCAGACTTCATTTTGCAAAGTCTACCTCAGTGGTTTCCTTTGCCCACACAGTTGCTTTAGTTAGAATCTTCATAAGACAATGCAGATCAGACTTCTTTGTGGAGTGTAAAGAATCCAGAGTTCTGTAGTTGAGACAAAATTGGATCATTTCTAGTGAGAAAGCCTAGGATTCACAATTCCAAGTCTTGTGGTCTCTGCCCAAATGTCAGGAAAATCAACTTCAACAAGACATACAGAATCATTATTTTAATCATCAGGTTTTGTGTGCACCAAAGCACTTCTGAGACTCCAAGAGTTCCCAAATCTGGAAAATATTAGTGTCTTAGCTGGGATTTCTAGTGCTTAAAGAGACACCATGACCACAGCATCTCTTATAAAGGGAACATTTAATTGTGGTGGCTTGCTTAGAGTTCAGAGGTGCAGTTCATCATGGCGGGGACCATGGCTGCATGCAGGCAGGCATGGTGCTGGAGAAATAGCTGAGTGTCCTACATCTCTCAGGCAACAGGAAGTCAACTGTCACACTGAGGGAAGTTTGAGAAAAAGACCTCAAAGCGCCTGTCCTAACAGTGGCAGACTTCCAACAGAAGGTATGGTCCAGATCAAAGGTGTGGCCTCCAGCCTCAAGGTCTGGATTAAAGGCCTGTGTCATCCAGCCTCCTCCACAAAGCCACACCTACTCCAACAAGGCCACACCTAGTCCAACAAGGCCACACCCACTCCAACAAGGCCACACCTTCTCCAACAAGGCCACACCTCCTCCTAGTGCAACTCCCTATAAGCTTATGAGAGCCATAATTACATTTCAAACCACCACAATTAGTATGTTAGTTAGCATGTTGTGTAAGTTCAGAGTTCTGACTAAACATCTTTCAAATCTCTCTCAAAATACATTATTCGTTTATTTGTTCACCAAAGAAATTTGCCCATTGAGTATTCGTCATAGCACGCTTTCTCAAGTGCTGATACAGTGGACAAGGTCTCAGCCCTCATGGGCTCCTGTGAAAGATAAAACAGATAAGAAAAAGCACATATTTCATACAGAGGCCATCTTCATCGAGAAACATCGAAACCATGAGGGTTGGAATAATAACCTAGGTGGGACCTCCTAAGCAGATGGTCCATGAAGGCCCATTTCAGAAGCTGATATTTAGATAGTTTCCATCAATATCAGGACATAGCCTGTGGACTTCAGAGGAGATATGACTCTGTTTTAGAAGGAATCACAAGCACCAAAGTCCAATGAGCAAATGATCAGGAGGCAGGATGGAAGACAGTTTCTGTCTCTCTTTGTGGGTGAGAACTTGAGGTTTAACTTTGAACATTTTGAAAACCACCAAAGAGGCTGGAACATGGAAATAAAATATTCTGAACTGTCCCATCCCCTCCTCTCTGCCTGTTATTCTTTAAGAGAACTTGAAGTTTTCTAACAGATGGCCAGTCTCATAGCCAGAAAACGCTATCCTACTTAATTTAGCACACAGATCTCTTTGTTCTCATCTCCTCTTATCTGGTGTCAGCACTGTACATTTTTTCCAAGTAATTATTTTTGGATGTCTTCCTCTGTTTCTCTTGCCTCTCCCACTAGATCATAACAGGGTAACTGCTGTCTGTGGTTCTCTCACATTACCCATTGGTGACAGGAAGAATTTGTTTATGTGCCAAAACTCTTTCCCATTGTTCTTGGATACACAACCAAACCCCATTTGCCAGTTGCCTTTGTTGCCTCCTTGGTTGCTAATCAGACAAAGGTCAAGAAAAAAAAATGGATGAAATCAAGGTCACTTTCAGGTTTGCCCTAGAAATCATATTCTCATTCTCTGCCTGCTCTCTCTTTGTCTCTCTCTCTCTCTCTCTGGATCCCTGAATGACTACATGGATCAGAGTCTAAAACATTAATTATATTTTTCTTAGATAAGAAATAAATTCTCTTCTGTGGTTCTATAAAGTTTATGGCTTTACCTGCTGTAGCATCTGGCACTTTATTCACATATGCTGAGCTGAGCTTGGGACAGGATTTCAAAACTCTGTTTACAAGGCTGTTAAAACCTGTGAGAATCAGTGCTATTTCCGCTGGGGCATGCTTCAGTCATCTTACTGATTATTTTGGTCTGATGCCAAAAACTGACCTAGGGGAACCTCCTGACACTGTATCTCCAGACTCAGTGATGGCCAATCAACATTGTGTCGATCAAAAGCATTATTCGCGGGTTAGGCATTAACCACAACAAACTTCTGATGTAAAGTTCAGCAGATTCACTGGGACA
This sequence comes from Peromyscus maniculatus bairdii, assembly GCF_049852395.1. Classification (NCBI taxonomy): domain Eukaryota; kingdom Metazoa; phylum Chordata; class Mammalia; order Rodentia; family Cricetidae; genus Peromyscus; species Peromyscus maniculatus. The sequence continues at coordinate 31,975,712 of NC_134872.1, forward strand.
GTAAAGGCTGCTTATTGAGCTGAGCTTAGGAGCAGAGGAGGAAACACTGAGATAGATGGAGGGAGTGGGAACGCCTCTTCTTCCCAGGGCCGCAACACACATGATTAACTGTCACCAGCGGTAAACAGATCACTGTGCTCTGATTAATCACCTGGCAGACCCCACTTATCAACAGATCCAGAGCTAGGCCTCCAATGGTTCACTCTAGATGCCTTCCAGGAGATGAAAACCTCTATGTAATTGAAGAGAGGGAAGAAAAATATAAAAAATAAGCTCATGGACAAGCAGTAAAGCTTCTGAAAACTGAAGGATAATCAAACCCAGAAGTACTTCTTGGGAACAGTATATTAAAATGAATGTGGGCATGTGTATCTCAACCATTCCAGGTCAATTCGCTTCACCAAGATTTCAGGTTTATACATTTCAAATTCAAAAAGCAAACAGTGTGACAGTATCTCAAACTAGCACTCTCATCTAGAAAACAATGCCTCTCTCATAAACACTTCACTGTTTATGCACAGCAATATGTATGTTATAAATGCATGGTGCTAATGAGCAATGTCTAATGCAATTTTTCCTGTTCCACAGGCTTCAGAGAAACAAGTGGCTGGATATTTAAGGATTTGGCCCTGGTGGTCTCCTTTTCATCATTCAAAGGCCATTTTCCCTCCTTCGATAGATTCCATTCCCTAACCAGACCACTTGACTTACAATTGAAGTCATTGTCTACAGTAGGGCCTTGGTAAAGCATGGAGCATTGCTGTGGGATGTTCTGTATGTCCTGTGGTAGCCCGTTCTTGGGTTCCCCGTAGCTTTACCCAGCAGGTCCGCATAGAGGATGATTAGGACCACGGGCCTGAGTGCAGGTGTCTGAGATGATCTGCATTTGGCTGTGCTAGGGGATGGTCTGTATGTTAAGTTGCTCTGATTGGTCAATAAATAAAACCTGATTGGCCATAGCTAGGCAGGAAGTATAGGAAGGACTAACAGAGAGGAGAAATGAAAGAACAGGAAGGCAGGAGTCACTGCCTGGAGCCGCTGCCAGGACAAGGAAGATGTAAAGTACCGGTAAGCCACGAGCCACGTGGCAAGGTATAGATTTATGGAAATGGATTAATTTAAGATATAAGAACAGTTAGCAAGAAGCCTGCCACAGCCATACAGTTTGTAAGCAAAATGAGTCTCTGTGTTTACTTGGTTGGGTCTGAGCGGCTGTGGGACTGGCAGGTGACAAAGATTTGTCCTGACTGTGGGCCAGGCAGGAAAACTCTAGCTACAGAGCATCTTTCATCATTTTGTGTAAAAAAGCAAGCCATACTTTTCTCAGTGCAAATGTGCACAGGCCCTTTCCAGGACTGGACCCAACAACAGTCAACCAAGCATCAGAGAAGGGTTCTCTAGGCCTTATTCCACTCGTGTAAAGTACTAACTAATGATGGATTCTAGGCACAGGGAAGTCATTGCCTTCAGTTAAGTGTCCACTGGTGAGCCTACTAGACTCCTATGGATAGTTCTAAATCTGGTTACACAGTTAACCCTGGGAAAATTCAGTGGTTCATCAAACAAAAAGACTTGAATGTGAGAAAGGAATTTATTAGGAGGCAGGGGTGGGGGAGACTAGGGAGAGGTTGACTCGGGTGGGAGAGAGAAAAGGTAAACATTGGAGCATCATAAAGAAGTGACTTGGGCTGGGAGTGTTCCTAACAAGAACCATTCGCTCACCTAGAACCAGACACAAGGAAACTCTTCAAGAGCTGGTCAGCGTAGTTCAAATGACCCCTAGTATAACATAAGTTATCAGTGTATCCTTGAGATCCATCTCAAGGGTTGAAAGTAGGGTCCTGTTTCTTAAGACACCACACATTTAGGACATACAACTTGGATCCTTAAAATTGGATCTGAACTGAAATCCTCTTTCTCCTACGGTCTAGATTTCATGGTACCAGAAAATACTATGCAAACTTTGAAGGTAGGAAGGTGATTAAACAGTCCTACCCAGCTGCAACACATATTTCCAGTATGACAAGATATGCATTAAAATGCCAGAAGTGGCCTCATATGTCAGTGGCAACCAACAGTTGTCTAATTGGACTTAAGGCTCATTAAATGGGAGGGAAATCATGCCTGGTACTGGAAGCCTAGTCTGCTTTGTGGGACTAGTGAGGTCATAGATTATAGAAAAAAAAAAAAAACTCTATTACTGCCATTTTGCTAGACCAGTATAATTCCTTACTGTATTCTAAACTTTATCCTTATACCCACAGAGAAGTGTAACTACCATCCATCATCAAAGAAGCTTCTCTTTACATGAAGACCATCATAGAAAAGCACTACTGGACACAATGCAGAGATCAACAGATTATGAGTAGCTAAAGCCCAAATATCTACATCACAGCTCATATACCTATGGATCAGAAAACATCAAGAAGAAGGAGAAGGATTATTGTAAGAGCCAGAAATACCAGGAAATCTGCTTACAGTATTCTCTCCTATAAACAAGATTGTGACAACCAATGGAGACATTAACATGGGAGGGGAGAAATTTCACAGGCCCCATCCCAAGACAAAGACAATGACTATTGATTGCTGAAAGTATTAGCCTCTCCCAGGGATGAGACTCCTTATTGGCTGTTGAATACACAGCAGTCAGCTTTGAAACCGTATAAAAATAAAAATGAACTCAGCAGGTTCTGTGTGTGTGTGTGTGTGTGTGTGTCTGTGTGTGTGTGTGTGTGTGTGTGTGTGTGTGTGTGTGTGTAGTTGGACTATCCTTTAAGCCACCAGCTTACAAATAACAACATGGAGACATATTATTAATTATGAAAGCTTGGCCTTAGCTTAGGTTTGTCCCACTAGCTCTTATAACTTAAATTAACCTGCATTTATTAATCTGTTTTACCATGTGGCTTTTTACCTTTTTTTCATTCCGCATGTCCAACTCCCTCCATGTCTCCTTGGCATTTCCTCTGCACCTCTATTATCTCCTCCTACTTTCTCTCTCTGCCTGAAAGTCCTGCCTATACCTCTTGCCTAGCTATTGGCTATTCAGCTCTTTATTAAACCAATCCCAGCAATACATCTTCACATGGTGTTCAAATATCCCACTCGTGTGTGTGTTTATGTGTGTGTGTGTGTGTGTGTGTGTGTGTGTGTGTGTGTGTGTGTGTAACAAATATAATAGATGGGAAAGAGGCCACTACTAACTTGAGAGTGACAGAGTATAGGAGAAGTTTGAAGGTGAGTAACTAGGGAGGGATGAAGGGATGGAAGAGAAGGGATGTAATTCTCTTTCTATTAAAAACATTTGAAATACTAAGAAAAAATATTTGACCATTAACTTTCATCTATAAAAGAGCAAAACCAAAAATATTTTAATTATACATAGTTTCATAAAACTCTGTGTGTGTGTGTGTGTGTGTGTGTGTGTGTGTGTGTGTGTGTGTGTGTGTGACATGAAAGCAGCATTAAAATTGTCTCAGAGGACAAAGCAGACTAATTGGAGTTCTGGAGAAAGATAGGACATGAGTGTGATGGGAAATAGGCTCAACATACAATATGTCCAAAATGAAAGCTTAAATAATTTATTAACAGAAAAGTTCATATTTATAATCCAGGATAATAACTACATGTATATTTCATAGGAGGATGTTTAAGCCTCTTTCTTTATCCATTATGTAATTTGACCCACCAGCAACAGATGTTCCCTCTGCACAGTCATCATATTATGTTTTACAAAAGCAGCTGAGAGTCCAAGTTCCTTCAGAGGCCACCCAGGGTGCTCCTGAGCACTGTTTTTATTAAGCTACCTCTGCAGTAGGATGCATTTCTAAAGTAGTATTTAAAGAATATTATGGCAAAGGGGGTGGAGGGCATCATTCCAGAGCACAGATGTACAGACACAAGCTCTGAAATCTCAGGAGCTTTGCAAAGAATTCCTAGCTAATTTGTAAGTGGGAAAAAAAAGGTGGGTGCAAATCAAGGATTCCCAGTTTAAGTTCTTCCTTCTTTTCTCAATGCATACTGTGAACTAAATGTTGGTGGTCCCTTGAACCCAGTGTTAAAATTGTCACCTCCAGGGTGAAGGCAGTAGAGTGGCATGCTGTCTGGAAGTAATTAGACCAAGGTACTTGAACCCTCAAGAATGGTGGGTGCCTGCAACCTCAACTACTTGGGAGGCTGAGGCAGGAAGATTGCAAGTTAGGGGCCAGCCTAGGGGTTAGATCGTGTCTCAAAGAAAATTCTTAAAAGGGACTGGGGATATAGTTCAGTGGCAGAGCACTTACCTACCATGTCTGAGGTCCTGGGTTCCAGCTGAAGCACTGAAAAAAAAAAAAGAAAAAGACAAAAAAAAAAAAAACCAGATTGGTATCTTGTGAAAGAGACAACAGAGAGCTCCTTGGCTATCTTCACTCCATGGAAGCAGACAAGAAGACTTGTCTACAGCTCAGAAGTGGGTCTTCATCAGAACTCTGTCATACTGACATCCTGACCTTGGAACTATGTTCTGGCGGTATGGTATGATTGGCAAGGACACAATAGCCCAGAGAAGAAGGCCCATTCATCAGCCCCAATTTGCAGATGGAGGCATTCTCCCATGCCAGCTACTCTGCATGTGAGCTGATATGGCCTCTGCCTCATATCCACCTCAGATTCAGTCCCTGAAACCAGAATTTTAAGTGATCCTCTTTGTCCTAGTCTGGTGCTAATTTACGGTTGCCTCTTTTGTGACTGAACTCTACTGAGAAACAGAAATGGAGTTTGTTGTGCTAAGTTGACACTGTATTGCTTGATTCAATCCAGAATTTGACAATTTTTGTTGGTCCTGCCTGGGGGTGAACTTTGTGCCAAAGTACCTGCATCATCAACCAAGGCAACTAATAATTCCTTAGAGTTTCTGGGAGCTCTGACAGGTGAGGAGGGAACTAAAGAATAATACAGTAGGAGCCATGTAATCTAATTCTAGTTACTTTGAAGAATGAGAAATGTATGACCTACTTTGGGGAGGAAAAATGTAATGCTGTCTGAGAAAAGCAAATGAACACTAAGGATTATAGCAGCCTGTGTGGGCTAATATTTTATGTTTATCCTTGCAGAATATCTAACAAATTTCATATTAAAAATAATTTTACATTAATAAGCCCATTGTGTGGGTTTATTAAAACAGGGTTAATAAAAAATCTATCATAAATGTATGCCTGCATATTCTGCATTGTGATTATTGTCTAATTGTATTGACTTTGCTTGAGTGAAATGAAACAACTATTAAATCTGTTACTGAAACATTTGGGGTATTTACCCAAGATTGCTAAGAGCATAAAGCCAGTGTGATGATAACAGTGATCTTTATAATCCAAGTAAACTTCCTACTTGACAGTTGGTGAGAAGAAAGCAAATTATCTGTGTTAGTTGAGTGTGTGGACACAGGAGACCAAACATACCCACAGGGCAGGTCAGCAAGATAACTCTGCTCAGCTGGTGGCTCATATTAGTATCATTAGAGAGAACATTTTGCTTTCTCAGAGGTACATTGAAAGTGTTTAATAAGTTTCTGGGTTTCATTTCCTTAATCACTTAAACAGAATAGCTAACAGCAACCAGGAAACAAAGCAAAACAATGAGATAAGTGTGACTTCACCAAGATATGATATGTTTGTGAAAGGACATTATAAAATGAATGAATAAGAAAAAAGTATATTTGCTAAAACTACACCCAACAAAGAACAGCATACAGAGTATACAAAGAACCCTAGAATTCAATAGTGTAAAACGAGCAATTGAAATCTGAATTGGACTTTGGCAAAGAACTTAGAGAGAGAGAGAGAGAGAGAGAGAGAGAGAGAGAGAGAGAGAGAGAGAGAGAGAGAGAGAGAGAGAGAGGATAGATAGAGAGACATAGAGAGGATAGACAGACAGAGAGAAAGATAGATAGATAGATAGATAGATAGATAGATAGATAGATAGATAGATAGATAGATAGATAGATAGATAGATAGATATGTATATATACAAGTACAGAAATCTATTCTCCAATGTTAGCCTTTAGGAGGCTATAGATGAAAATATCATGAGTTATCACTTCATACTCATCATGACGGTTATTATCTAAAACATAAAATGCCCAAAGTTGGTAAGATTATTATGAAACTAGAAATCTTATGCTTTGTTGATGGGAGTCTAAAATGGTGCAGCCTTTCACAAAATAGGAAAGTGACTCTAAAAACAGAAACATGGAATTGCCATAGGATCACACTTTTCCATTTCTGGTTACAGCCAAAAAAAATTGGACTCAAGAACACAACCTACATATGTACTCTATTGTCCACAGAAGTATTATGTGCAACAATTTAAAGATAAAAACAATTCTCACGCCATCGATGAATTAATCAATTGGCAGGTGCCTTAAAATGAAATAGAATGTTGACGTGCACATACGGGTAGATTTTTTAGAACATGAACAGCTCAGTCACAAATGGACAAATATCAAATGATTTCACTTATGTGAGATGCCCAGAGGATCCTAGTTCATTGAGAAAGACAGCATAACAATGTTTCTCAGGGCCAAGAGGAGGGAAGCCAAGCAAAGTATTAATGGTGTAGAGAGCTTACATTTGGGGTGATGAGTAGGCTCTATGAATGGACAGTAGTGATGGTCACACAGCACTGCGAAGGATTCCAATACACCAAGATGCCACTCAAACCATTAAATTGGTAAGAGTGAGGACATGCACATTTTACTAAGATTTAAAGAAATCATTTAAACAAAATGGAACACAGGGGGGCTTCTTTGAGATGCTAAGAGACATATAACTGCTTTGTTTATCCACTAGCTCTTTGGACTAGAGAGGATAATTGGAGGTTAGATTGTAGAATAAGGGCTTCTTGACTCAAATTATGAAGTAGTTTTACTATGCAGTCTTCAACGGTGTGGACTTTTCTTAACTGGATGGAAGAAAAGCAACCGCATACCTGAGAAGAAAGAAAAGTGAGATAACTTGGGGAGAATGGGAAACAATTCAATTATAAAATTAGCCTTTGTTTGCAACTTATGCTTTCTTTCATGACCATTATCGATAATAAAATCAATAAGTAAGACTTTATAGATAATAAAGTTAATAAGTAAAGTGAGAGATTTTTAAAGTCTGTGTGTGTCAGCAGGCAAAATAACCCATCACAACAGCCGTCCTTACTTGTAGACATGTCACTAGGCAAGTATTCTACCCAGTGGTTGGCTTATTCTTTAAAGAAGATGTAGAATGAATATCAATTTTCTATCCAATTCACAAAAAAAGAGAAAAGAAGATTGAAAAAAGAACATAAAAATAACTCAGCAATAAATGCATACCTAGAAATAATGGAGCTGCCATTAAAACCTGGCTCTTGTGAAATTGAAAGCCCCACATCCTTTCTGATTCATTATACCTCTTACCAGACACACTAGATTTACAAGAATCACTCCTCCAGTTTGTACCACTCCCAAATCTGATCCATCTCCTCCTCCTCCTCCTCCTCCTCCTCCTCCTCCTCCTCCTCCTCCTCCTCCTCCTCCTCCTCCTCCTCCTTCTCCTGGCCTGCACATGTAGACATAGAAACCTGCATGTGAGTGCTGTCTCTGTATAAACATTTGGCAAACCTGCAGAAAGCATAGGAATTCAGCAGTTCTCATCTGCTGATAAAGGGGCCCACCAACCTTGCTTGGCAAGCACCATGTGAACCAGTGGAGGTCAGTGTGTGTGCCTCTCTGGATAAGATTGACCCTATTCATCAACACGTTTGATGAATAGCGTTTGCTGGGACCTTGAAACCATCCACCTCCGGTCTAAAATTGCAAGTGGTTGCATCTTTCACTCCCAGTAAACAGCAAAAAGACAACGGTAGCACAATGACACATCCTCTGCCTTGCGGCTACCTCAGAATTCTTTTGGCCCTTGCCTGGCCTTTGAAAGAGGCAGGTTTGAAAGCCCGGAAATTCAAAGCGACTGCTACAGCATGGAAGATCAGCCAAGGTAGTAATAATTGAAGGTCCCCTAGGTGTGCCAACACTTCCCCCAGAGAACCTGCCTCTCAAAATAGAGCTACCGGTTCAGGCAAGTTCCCTTCATGTGCTATTTTTACCCGTTCTAGCGAGAGTGACAGCTGTGCTGATTTATTGTCTGCGCAGGCTAGGAGGGTCCTTTGCTTTTGAAGTTCAAGGGCTGCATTATGTTCACTTCTGTAAGGGTCTTTGATCATGAGGTGTGCTGTGCACCCGTGTTCTTTGCATCTGTTTTGATGACATAAAAACACTTACATTCCTACCCAGTAGCTGCCCAGAGAAGAAAACACCCCAAACTGCACACTCACACAGCCTTCATAGTTCTCTTTGGGCCCATTCCATGGAAGAACTTTCGAGTTTTCCTTGATGGTGCTGTGGGGGCCATTTTCAATGCTCTGGGCTTCTGCATGCCATTGCTGCTCTTCCTTCCTGCCCATTAAAGAAAACTATACTTTACATCTTTGCATCTTATTTCCTCTGGAGAGGATCAAGGTTCAACTTTGTATTTTAAACAAATGTCCATGAATGACACACCCAACCAGACCAGACATTTTGCATCCTCTTTGTTCCTCCTAGATCTGAATGACATCATGAATATGATTTTTTTTTTAAAAAACCCCACACAGCAGTAACTGAAAAAAGGAAGCATGAATGGTTTTCTGACAAGTCTTCCTCTGCCTGGCCCCTACACATGATGGACTATGGGACTTTGTGCACTGTGAAGCATCTTGTCTCTGGGCTTTCGAGGATGGGAGGATATTGGGTACAAGGATAATAAAATAACAAAAGCCAAGCATCCTCCGCCTGTCACTCCCAATTTCTAATTAAGCTCTTTTCCATAATCCCTCCCAGCAGATAATACCATGCCTGTCACTTTCCTCCCTGCCCTGTCACATGCAGCTTGATTTATGAGGCCACTTCTGCTAAGTGAATGCATGGCAGAGTTGGTCAGCCGCAGGCACAGTGGCGGGGTGGGTGCATCTCGGGCGGGAGCGACAGGACCTACCCTCTGGGCACTGTCTATGTCCTCCCCAAGTCCACACATGTACGTACCTTCACTATTGTCATACTTACCTGTATCACAACACTGTGATACAGACCAGAAATAGGTGTCTCTAAGTCTGCTCTGATGGCAGGTGCACAGCACGCTGAGGATGCAGGTACCTGCAGAGGTGAGGAGGCATAATAACAACCCAGCGGTAAGAAGTGATGATTTGAACGATCCCAGCTGCTCTCCCAAATGGAGGAAACCAACACTATAGGTGGCTATACGATCCAGGGGACAGGGAGGGGGGATGGGAAAACCTCTGTTTGACAGCGTCCCTCCGCTGCTGCCCTTATGTATCACTCAGCACATGTGTAGTGAATGCCAACATCACTCCCTGCCCTCATCCATCGCTCAGCACATGTGTAGTGAATGCCAACATTATTCCTGGCATTTCAGGTTACGTGCAAAAAGCACATGACAAGGGCATAGGAAAATGGGGGGAGGGAGAAAAGGAGTGGAGGAAGAAATGAGAGAGAAGGGGAAGGGCTCAAGGGAAAAGAAGGAAGAAGAAGCTGAGAGAGGGGGAGGGAGGGGAGAAAAGAGAGCTGTTGTTAGCACGGGATTCAAAATGAGGAGAAACTAATTAGTAAAGAACAAAGTCCACATTTATAAAATTACAGCCTGGAAAGGTGGTATGTGTTGGAGCTACAGGGAATTTACACTGAGGGAGAGAGATGCTGAGAACAGAGCAATGAGAGCAGGAAAGTCTAGTGAAAAAAACATAAAGCTTCCTGTTATTACGAAGCAAAACCTCTCTCTCTGTCTCTCTGTCTCTGTCTCTGTCTCTGTCTCTGTCTCTGTCTCTGTCTCTCTCTCTCTCTCTCTCTCGTGTGTGTGTGTGTGTGTGTGTGTGTGTGTGTGTGTGTGTGTGTGTGTTATCAGCATTTCAGCAAACTGTCTAGAACCCAAATAATAACAAAAGCCACCCCCACCCCCACCCAGGGAAGCACTGCCCTTCTCAGTTGCCAAAGCATTTTTCGAAGGTTGTTTTGCCCTGCCTCTTTTGAATTGCTATCCATGCAAAAATGCTGTTTCATGAGAGGTCAAACTACTGTATTGCAAACCTGGCTATAGAGAGCTCAGCCTAGTGTCTGCAGAGCAGTAAGGATGTGGTACAAGGAGTGGCAGCTTTTGTTACTGGTGACCTCAGGAGTAAGCCGTTGTCTCAAGGACAGGCACTTTAATGAAAGGAACCGTGCTCTGCAACCAGGAGAACTGGCTACTGGATGATCCTTTCTGCTTAGGAACTAGGCACTGAATTTCCTGGACACAGTTTGGAGCGAGGACGCCAACATCTCATTTCTGTTCTTCTAACCCGGATCTACCTTACATGCAAACCCTCTTCATTTTTCTCTCCTTCATCTCCATGACGTCCAGGATGCTTTGTAGAGTTAATAAGGAATATAATATATTTTTTGTGCAAAGCATGTCAATAAATATATATGCATACAAATATATATGCATACAAATATATATATATTATATATATATATTTATATATATATATATTTATATATATATATATATATATCCAGATAACCTAAGGTGAGTATACAACACTTTTAGTGTCTGTCATTATATACTAGACCAGGATTGTTTTGTCCACCTTAGAGAACACTAAGCAATGAAATAGCTTTGAGGAAGGAGAATTTATTCACAAACTGATCAAGAGTGGGGGTGGGAGATGCAAGTCTTAGGCCATCCTCTTAAGGACAGGGCTTAGGAATGGTCATGGATAAAGCAGCCATATGATTTGGGAAAGGTGACTGACTGCTGTGGATGTCTTTCTGTATGCTATGACTATGTGTTACTCTGATTGGTTGATAGATAAAGCTGTTTGGCCAATGGTGAGGCAGAATAAGGTTAGGCAGGACATTCCAACTAGAGAGACCAGGAAGGAGAAAGGCAGAGCTCAAGAGCCACTGCTAGCTGCTGCCAGAAGGAGCAAGATGTAAAGTATCTGTAAGCCACAAGCCACGTGGCAAAGTATAGATTTATAGAAATGGGTTAATTTAAGATGTAAGAGCTAGCTAGTGAAAAGCCTGAGCCATTAGGCCATATAGTTTGAAAATAGCATAAGCCTCTGTGTGTTTACTTGGGTCCGAGCAGCTGCGGGACTGGCAGGTGAGTGAGATTTGTCCTAACTACAGGCCAGGCAGGCAAGACACAGGAAAACTTCAGCTAGAGGTGACCTCAGTGAACAGTGCCTGCATAAGCTCATCATTAAGCACACATTCACAAAACGCAGGCATCAGCATGATCTAAGGGTGGAATTTTAGCCTCCTGAAGTCAAAAGTCATGTACACAGGCCCAAGTGAACAGTCAGTGGTTTGAACAAGGTAGCCTCCATCCACCATCATCCTAACTCACACAGAGGCTTCATCTGCAGTAAGGCCGGTGTGGAACTAAGAATGCATTGCTGGGTTCCATGACCCCCACAATTAGTGATTCCTAAGAGGTAGGGGCTTCATTCAAGCTTCTCCTCGGCTTCATTTCAACTCTACTTAGTGACAGAAGAGTGAAGGAAATTCTTCTAGCTGCACAACTCAGGAAGTTTCATATTTTGGTGCATTTCCGGTTTGGGGTGCTCAGATGGACTGCCTGGCTATGGCAGTAGGTTGTGGGAGGTGCTGAGTCCCAGATGGCAGGTGTTGGGGAAGTGTGTGGAGGAAAGTAGAGACTCTCACTTTCCAGGGAGTCGGGAAAAGATCCCAGGGAAGATGAGCAGAAATGAGGAACGGCTTTCTGCTCCTCCCCCTCAGCACCATCTGGCCCATCCTGCACTGGTGCTAACAATTCCTCACTCTATCCCCACCAGCTTCTCCCAGCAGCCTGCACTCTGCTCTGCTGATATGGCCCCGGGTATGAGATAAGCACATGAGAGGGCTGCTCACCTGTCCCTTCAGAGTGCTACCCAGTAGTCCTTGTTTCCAGTGGTGCAGGAGCAGCCCTCCCTCAGTGGTGCAGAAGCAGTCCTTCTTCAGTAGACACTGCACTTCAGAGTTGGGATTTAGATATTTTCCTGCACGAAGAATATGTGGCCGGACTCTCTCCTCTCTCTCATCACTCTGGGCAAGAAAGCAATGGCAGCTAACTGACCACAGGGCTGGTGGTCGGGGGTGCAGAGTAGGGGTGGGAGGAGGGGAGAGGCAGGATAGAACAACCTTCACTGACTGTAAAGATAGGTACTGCTGCTCCAAGGGTGCTGAAGGCTAGATGCCTGAGTGGTGGGTTTGAATTACATTTTCAACTGGCTGTTGGGTTCACTAGGACAAAAAAAAATCATCATAAATCAAGCATCATCTGAACTAGAGACTTCCAAGCCTCGATGGAGAAGAACCATACCCCAGGGTATTTAGCAGAGAGGCCAAGTACAGCTACCTCTGCAGTGTCTCCGACGTCTGGTCGTGTTATAGTTTATATTATACCATGTACGTTGCCTTTTTATTCCTTGCAATGTGTTGAATAAACATGTCAATCAAGATACACAAGTCGTGCTGACAGACCAACTTAGCCAGCCCCATTAGAGAGAGCCCTGTGGTGGCTGATCTCGGCAGCTCATGATGGCAAGCTGTCCACATAGCTCTATTAGAGGGAATTCTCCGGAGAGACAGAACCACTAGGCAGTACACATAGAAAAAGAAATTTCTCTTGAGAAACATACTCAAAAATTCTGGACACCAGAAAATTCAAGCACTGCAGGTTAGGATGTCAAATAGGAGACCTAACAGAGCCCAAGATCTAGTTCAATCCAGTCTATCTGCTGATGGAATTAACATTTTGCTGGAGGAAATATGTTATTTGTTTGATCCAGCCTTTAGCTGATTAGATAAGGCGCACCCACCTTCTAGAGGGCTCTTGGCCTTACTGAAAGTCAACTGACTCTCATCCATAAAAAAGCCTTAAAGAAACACCCAGAATAATTTTTAACCACCTATCAGGACACCACCACCTAGGCAAGTTAACATGTAAGATTAGTCATCAGCATTCTAGGACCTCTACCTTTCTCAGGAAGAACCTGGAGAGTGTTGGTCTTGATGTGCATGGTACTCAGCAAGCCCTGAAATTAGTAGCTATGATTGCACATTGCTAGGGAAAGGGGGAATGCAGGGCTTTCAATCAAGCATCCATCATAGAGCAATTTTAAGTCACCCATGGTATGACACAGTAATAAGGTGTAATCAAGTTTAACTGTTGACCTTCACAGTTAAAGTCCTTGAAGCGCAGTTCCAGCAAACGGTGTCTTCCCCATGCCCCTGGTGGAGGTGTTTTTCCTTCCTTCTCGGGAGCAAAAGAACAGTGAAGGCACAGTAAAAAGAACCGAGCTCAGATGGGTTCTTTGCTGTGTGAAGCTGGGAGCTGGGAGTCCTCCCTAGCTCTTCCTTTCAAAAATATATAGTTTCTACACCACTTCAAATTCCTAAAGAAAAGACTTTCTCTGGTCAGTCATCTCTGATGGTACAAGTGTTTCCAGGTACTACAGAGTCTCCTTCCTCTGAAATTCATACCTCAGAGGTAAGGGTAGAATGGTTTCCCTGAGACATTTGGGAATGTGCTAAAACCTGCTCTCACTGAGATATACTTCCTGCACTCTGTCTAGAAAGTGATGACCTTCCATAAGATATTTCCTAAGGCCATGATCCAGAACCTTCTCCTCTTGTGTGGGAAGAACTGATTCTCTTGGACAACAAAGCAAGTGTGATGAACACATACTCTAAATGACTCTCTTAGGGTGCCTAGTCCTTTCCTGTTGTTTTAAGTGGTAGATAGATCCTAGTCAGCAGTTCCTTTTGCATAGTTCAGGATTTGATGTACATCTGTGTTTAGTGCATATGTTGCCCTGGGTTCTACTCCCAAACACCACCAAGATTAAATAAAGGCCATTACATGTGTCCATATGTCTGTACACCACAGTCTTCCAAATATGGATGACCATTTCTGGTTATGAATTTTCTCAAGATTCACAAGACCCTCAAAGTATTATGTCAGCAGCAAATAACTGACCTTCTAGCCTCCAACACAGTGAAGATCTCTCTCATAGAAAGATTACTCATTCTGAGCCAAATATCATGCCTTTCATGTCTGGGTGGAGTTTGCTAACCTAAGCTCATATTTCTGAGACCACCACAAGCCGCAGGGAATGTTACTATTGCAGTTAGCTTGATCTTCAGTGCCCTACCCAAAAACCAATGCTTTGGCCTTTATGTTTACCAGTCTAGTGCATAAAGTTAGCTATTTCTACTCAGGCAAAACTGACTCATTTCCCAAGAACAAAATAAGCTTACGGTTCCTTCTGAACTGCAGATCAAAAAGTGACATTGTGTATTTACAGCATGTCATGTACTGTTATTCTCAGTCATGTTTTGAAGCTTTTAAAAAACCCTCAGAAAATCAACAGTGAGCCAGACAGGTGTCAACAAGATTCTGAACCCACCTTTCACAAAAAAAAAAGAGTATAGATTCTGACTTCCAACAGGGGAGGCAACTGATAGACAGTGTAAGAGAGCATGAGCCTGCTCACAAAGACCAGCTCCCCAAGTTACACTTAGCCAACCTTTTCCAAATGTCTGGACTTCCAACATTTCCAAGGGATTTATATCAGTTTTTCACTAAAGTACATTAACCCTCTGTGTCTACAGGTGATGAATTCCAAGACTCCCAATGATGCTAAGGTCCAGGGATGCTAAAGTATCTCCTACAAAGTGGCTGAACCTATCCTTCAAAACCTCTTAGACGATGTATAACACCAAGCACAAGACAGTGTAGTTTTTCTACTATGTTGTTTAGGAACTACCAACAAGGGAAATATTCTAATATATTTAATATAAACCTTTTTTCCCAAGTATTTTTAATTAACAGGGTCTTTCTTAGAAGCAGGACCTGAAGGTACAGAAAGGTTACTATAATTTATTACATGATTTAATGCTATTTAATGTTTAAATGTTAAAATAGTTCATGTAAATAAATGTACAAATCTGAAAAGTAAGTGTTTACTGAATAATGAGTCTTGATGTAGATGCCTTAAAGCATGGTTGCCATTCATAGAGTGGAGCCCTGAACCACATGGGGTGGCTAGCTGATCAGGCAGATGAGCTGCAGGAAGGTCTCAGCTGCTAAAATCTCTTTACAGTAGTTTTTGGATATTATCTGCTCAAATAAAGGAATAACAATCGGTCACTTCTATTTTTAAAAGATGTAATAATTGATCTGGGGTACACCTCAGTGATTAAAGTGTGTACCAATCATGTGTGAGTTCATTCCCTAGGACCTAAAGTGGTAAAATGATGTAGTATGAAGTAAGAAATAAGGGGACAGAGAATATCTCTCAGTTATTCACTCTTCTTTTATACTTGAGCTCATTGGAAGGAGAGGCCAGATCAGGGATGGGTAAAGTCCAGCCCTCAAACCAAATGCAAGCCAGCTACCTGCTTTAATGGCCTTTAAGAAGACAAAAACGTATTTACATTTTTTAAATGATAAAAAAGAGAATTTCACAAGTGAGATTCCACCGGAATAGAGTAGAGCCGGTTCATGTGTGTTGGCATGGCTTCCTGTGGCAGCGAAAATGAGTAGCTGCTGGAGACCATAGCCCCAAATCTTGAACTATTTGCACCTAACTGACTGTGATCCTCACTGCCAACTTGACTGAATTTACAACCTCCTCAGTGACACACCTCTAGCATGTCATTGAGTTTCCAGAGAGGGTTGATTGAGGACAGACAGGAGAGCCACAGGAAACATAGGTGGAACCACCCCTTGGACTGTGGACCCAGACTGAATAAAAAGAGAGAAAGCATTAGGAAACACCAGCAAAGCAGGTGAATTCCTGACTGGCAGGTGATAAGCCACCCTGTGCTTCTGCCATCATCGGTGGCACTGCTCTTGCCTCTGTGAATTACGCTCTCCTAGTGCGAACCATAGTAAACCCTTACTTCCTTGAGTGTGTTTGGACAGGCAGTTTGTCACAGTAATTAGAAAAGTAACTAATACGCTGACCTTGACTTGATGAAAAAGAGTGCCATTGCTTTGCTAGATGACTCTGAGAGGTAGGCCATGGTGGCAGGGGAGAGCAGAGGAGCTCACACTCTGTTCCTGCATCCACACATCAGGAACTTGGGAAAGTGCTCTGCATACTTTATTTTTCAAATGGTCTCCAAGGTAACTGAGGTAAACAATCTACATCCTGGCAGATATCACCTCCTCTTCTTTCCTATGACATTTGCATCATTTAGTTTTTTCAAAACAGGCTGATCCTCACAGACAGTGAAATCCCACATGAGTCATACATGCTCAGTTCCTTCTGTAGCATCTTTCTCCATTTAGAGATTTGACACCTTAGGAGGGATGTGTAAGCTTGGAAAAGATTTAGAGATTTATGAAGATGGCTGGAGAGGTGATTTTAAAGCCAGTAGCCAATCTCTAACTAAAGAAGGATTGGGGGTGCTAATGCAAAATGTAGGCAGACTGTGATGAGTTAGCTAGGATGTGAAAAGATTTGCAGATAAAGTACATGACTTAATCTAATCCCCCACACACCCATACACACATAGACATACATATATACATAGAGAGAGAAAGAAGAGAGAGAGAGAGAGAGAGAGAGAGAGAGAGAGAGAGAGAGAGAGAGAGAACAAACTGAAACCAAGGAAATGAGCACACTGCCTCTTGCTCACTTCCTGGTACTGTTTGAGCTGCTTCCCAGCTCTGTCCATACCACAGAGTGAGTGGTCAGCCCCTAGCAACAGTCTCAGGTTCTGCAAAGTTGTTTAGAAACCCAGATTAAGAGCATAGTGTATCCATTTTCCAGGTTACATAGCAGATTACCACAAATTTGGTGACATAACACAACACATAATTATCATCTCACATTCTCATGTACTAACAATACACAACTCAGCTTCTTAAAATTTCATAAAGCTTCAACGAGGGTGTGAACTTGGCCTGTTGTGTGTCCTCTAAACTTCAGGGCTTTGTGCCATGTACCTGTGGCAGTTGGTTAAAATCACTTCCTTATGACTTAATCACAGTCTTTATAAGGCCAGCAAGACAAGGGGTTATTGCCTGTTGACTATCTTTTAAAGATGCCAATTTGGTGATGGCTAACCAGAATCCTTACTGTTTAACATGAAATCAACCAACTGGGGACTTACATATGAAAATTTTCTTTCACTTTTTGGTCCTGCACATGCCTTTTAAAAAGGAGTTGAAAATACAGTACATGAGGGCAGGAGAGATGGCTCAATGGTTAAGAGCACTGACTGCTCTTCTAAGGGACCAAGGTTCAATTCCCAGCACCCATATGACAGCTCGCAACTGTCTGTAACTCCAAGATCTGACACTGTCACACAGACATATATGCAGGTAAAACACCAAACATCTTGGACACCTCAATATCAGCATAGGAGCAAAATTTATAGCTCGATGAACTTACATTAAAATATCAAAATGAGCACAAATAAATGACTTCATGATACAACTAAAAACAGTGGAAAAACAAGAACAAACCAAGCCTAATGCAACAGATGGTTAAAAAAAATGATAAAACTCGGAGCATACATTAATATAAGAGGAACAAAGAAATCAGTACAAAGAACCAACAAATAAGAGCTCGTTATTTTCAAAAGATAGAGAAGAAGGACAGACTATGCCCAGGTAACCAAAAGAAAGAAAGAGACGACCTGTATTGGTTATTTTATCCATCCATCTAGCTAGCTAGCTAGCTAGCTACTTTTTATTTTTTTATTTATTGTCAATTTGACACAAGCTAGAATCATCTGAGAAGAGGAAATCACATTGCAAAAATGTTTCTATCAGAAAGATCTGTAGACAAGCCAGTGGGGCATTTTCTTAATTGATAATTGATGAGGAAGGACTCAGCCCACTGTGCTTGGTACCATGAATGGGCAGGTGGTCCAAGAGTGTACACAAAGAAAGCAGAGCAATCCAGGAGGAACAAGGCAGTAACCATTCCTCCATTGTCTCTGCTTCAGGTCCTGCCTCCAGATTCCTTCCTTGAGTCCCTCTGGCCCTGATTCCCTCCATGATGAACTAGACCTATGCTAAAATAAATGCCCTCCTCCTCAAGTTGCTTTTGGTCATGATGTTTTATCATAGCAATGGTAACCAAACTAAGCCCCAAAATTAACAGAATCTGAGATGCACGGGGAAACATTACAACACACATTAATGAAATTCAAAATAAAGGAATACTTTACAAATTTGTATTCCAAGTCAAAAAGCTCACATGAAAGGAACAAATTTCCAGATTCACCCAAACCAACAAAGTTAAACTAAGAAGATATAAATAACTTAAGCAAACCTGTAGCAAATAATGAGGTTAAAACAATACTAAAAAGTCTTCTGACTGAAAAAAAGCCCAGGTCCACATGGATTCACAGAATATTTCTAAGTTTTCAAAGAAGAGCTACACTCAAAACTTCTTAAAAGTATTTAAAAATATAGAAACCAAAGGAACTCTCCCAAACTTGTTCTATGAAGCAAGTATTCTAATAAAAAACTAGATGACCTCACGAATACACACACACACACACACACACACACACACACACACACACACACACACACACACACAACTATAGGCCAATATCCCTAAACAGAAGTGATAACAAATGCTGGAGGAATTAACATATTAGCATACCAGACTTCAAGCTATATTACAGAGCTATAGTAATCAAAACAGGCATGCAGATCAAACATGACTGCATTTAATTATAGCCATCTGATATTTGACAGAGATGCCAAAAACACAACAGTGAAGCAAAGACAGCATCTTCAACAAGCAGTACTAGGGAAACTGGATGTCCACACACAGAAGAATGAAACTGAACCCATATCTGTCATCCTGCACAAAATTCAACTCCAGATGGACCAAAGACCTGAATTTGAAAACATAGATTACAGATTTGAACAGAGTGTTCTCAAATGAAGAAATAAAAAAAATGATTAAGAAATATCTTAAAAAGTTTTCATCATCCTTAGCAATTAAGGAAATGCAACTTAAGATCACTTTGAGATTTCATCTTACTACAGTCAGAATGACTAAGATCAAGGAAACAACTGACAACAAATGCTGGCATAGGTGTGGAGAGAGAGGGTCATTCACTCACTGTTAGTGGGATTATAAACTGGCTCAGCCACTGTGGAAATCAACATGGAGTATTCTCAACAAGTAGAAGAAGATTTATCACATAACCTAGTTATCACATCCCTTGGCATTTGCCCAAAAGACTAGAGATCCTATTCCAGAGACGCTTGCTCAGCTATATTCATTGTCACTCTATTTGCAATAGCTAGGAAACTGAAATAACTTAAATGTCCTCCAGCTAATAAATAGAGAGTAAAAATGCTGTTGTGCATGTGCACAATAGAATAGTATTCAGTTATAAAGAAAAGGGAAATCATGAGATGTGCAGGTAAACGGATGGAACTGGAAAATATTATACTGAGTGAGGTGACTCAGACCCAGAAACACAATCACTGCACAGCCTCTCTTATTTGTGAACCTGGTGCCCAATCCTTAAATTTGAGTATGTAAGCTGCAGGAACCACAGAATCGAAGAAAGTAAAAATGGGACAGGTTGGGAGGGAGAGAAGGTGCTCTAGAGAGGAGGATAAATGGGACACAGTTGCTGTAGTAGGAAAAATCAGAAACATGTGGGGGACTCTAACTGGACTGGAACAAAGATAAGTAACATAGACAGAGAGGAAGGGGTGTAAATAACTGTAAGGATACTAGAAATGCTATAGGGAGACACTATTTTATAATCTCACTTAAGGATATAATCTCACTTAAGGACACACACACACATACACACACATGCACATATATATGTATATACATATATTCACACATAAAATGGATTTATGCCACGGGAGGTGACAATTATCCTTTACCAAAAGCCACAAATTACCTAACAAAAACCTAGTGCCAACATGAGAAACTTCCCTTGGTGTCATTTGTCATTTTAGTCCATAGATTCCCAAAACAGTATAGATTATTGTCTTCATCCTTGGTTGCCTCCCAGAACTTGAACATAAGACCCTAATGCTAACTTGATATGTCTTGTTTTGTTGATATTCATGGGAGGCCAGCCCTTTTCAAAGTAAGACGAGAAGATTGGAAGGGACATAGAGAAGGTGATAGGGAGAGAGTGAGAGGAGGGGAGGGGAGTGTAGTCAGGGTGTAAAATAAATAAATACTTTTTTTTAATTAAAAAAATTAAAGACCCTATTGTTAACACACCACACATTTTTGGACACAGGAGTTGGAGGCATGGAACTGACCTTCAAGCCTCCTTCTTGAGGACTAGCTGTCATATGATCAGAAGGTACTATGTAAGCTGCCAAGGGAGAAAAGCAGTCAATAGTCCTACCCAGCTGTAAAGCTTATGAACCACAATTGCTGGCCTAGGAAGATATCCCCAGGAGTACAGCAAAGGCTCCTTTATCTTGGGAGTAACCAATAATTACCTAACTGGACTTATGATCTACTCAGTGGGAGGGAATTTGTGTCTGGAACTGTAAACCCAGACAACTATCCAAGGGTAGAGAAGCCATAGACCCCAGAGAAGAACCTACTACTTCCATTTTCATAAACCAATGTAACTACTAGAAATATGCTAAGTACTTACCCATACAACACAGAAATAAGTGGACTCTCACTCCTCATCAAAAAAAAAAAAAACTTCTTGTTGCAAAAGACTATTAAGATTCACAACTAATCAAAATGCAAAAAATAATGACCATGGGGTATCCAGCTCCTTGATACATCTACAACACAGCCCTTAGGTTAAAAAAAAAAAAGTAACAGAAGAAAGGGGCAGAAAGGTTCTAAAAGCCAGAAGACCAGGATACCTGCTTCAAGATAGTGTCTTCTAGACATGACAAGGAATCTACACCCATGAAATCTCCACAGTATGGCTGCTTAAATAAGACCTGAATGATTACAATAACAGTTGACATGCCAAGGCTCATGAGGGCAATTTTACAAGGCCACAACCCTAGAGAAAAGTTACAGGCAATCAGTGGCTGCTGAGAGAGGGAGAATCAGTTTTCTGCACAGATTAGCTCTCTGATAGGTTATCCAACCTAAAGTGATCAACCTTAAATACATGTATGCAAGAGTATCACTAAAGAGACTCAGTAGGATGTGTGTGTGTGTGTGTGTGTGTGTGTGTGTGTGTGTGTGTGTGTGTGTGTGTGTGTAACACAATAATAATTAAAGAAGTCATGAATTTGAAGGAAAGTCAGGAAGGCATGAGAAGAGATAGAAGGGGAAGAAGGAAAGATGAAAATGATGCAAGTATAGTACTTAAATATGAAAGTCTCAAAAATAAAAAGAATAAATTAAAAATGATTTAAAGACACAAATTTAGCTAAGTACAATAGCAACCTGGGAATTTACCTTTCCATATTTTATGGCAGTGTGGCTTGAGTCACCAAGTCTCTGCTCTGCAGGCTTCTTATTAGGAAACAAATCCTTTGTAGTGCCTACCCCATAGTTTTCATAAGACAGTAATCTTGGGTAAATAGTTTGAGCCCCAGGCTGAGAGGTTCATGATACAATCCCAGAGTATTAGCTAGTCTAGGATATTTGTCAAAATATGTACCTCTTGGAAGGACAGAACTAGTGAATCTATCTTGACAATTTGGATTTATAGGCCGTTGAAGTAGATTTAACTTGAAATAAGTTGAAGCTAAGATCATTTATTTTTTAAAGGATTTCTTTTTAGTTATATGTATATATGGGTACAAGATACTATATGCATGTGAGAGTAGGTGCCTTCAGAATACAAAAGAGGGTACAGGATACCCTAGAGCAGAGGAAATGACATTTATGAGCACCCCACCATGGGTGCTGGGAAAGGAACTCAGGTCTGCAAGAGCAAAATGTGCTCTTAGCCTCTAAGTCATTATGTCCAGCCCCACTTGGTTATTTTAGTAATTAGAACTCATTCTATGGAAAGGTAGCAACTATCCACCTCAGAGATCCCTCTCTGCTATTCTTGCTTTTCTTTTTCTTCTGTTTCTTAAGGTTATCAAAATAACCCTACCCTTACCCTCACCCTTTCTCCCCCTGTATTCTCTGGATGAGTCAGTACTGACTTTAAATATCATTTATGTAGTTACCATCAAGATCACATACCACCTTCAAACTCTACTTCCTCATTTTCAGCTATAAGCAAGGCACTGTCCATAAGACCATAAGCATCTCCAGTTCAATCTGTAAATGCATATTGCTCTTTCTAAGCTCAAATACCAATACTCTTCCCAAGGAAAATCAGACACTCTGGGCTGCCCTGCCACTTCTCCTTCCTCACCAGTTAGTATCCAAGTTCTTCCTCCCAGGTCCTGCCCATGTCCCCTACTATTTGCCCAATGGTAACTGAGATGAATCTTACAACTGCTCTCTCCAGGTTTACAGTCTTCTCTTCACTAGTCTCTTGGCCAACAGTCAAGTTTTCACAGTAAGAATGTAACTATTATTTCCTCCTTTAAAAGACTTTATTAGCTATGTTTTCTCACTTGACACTCTCCATGGCCCAGTCCTTGAGTAGTGTTAGCTGGCCCTCCAGGTGTTCCCATAGCTCCTCCACCCAGTACTACCACAAATCTCTATTTCAGGTTTAAATTCCATCTCCTCTACTAGGTTGTTTGCTACTTAAGGATAAGAGCTACATGTTAAGTACAAAAGAACTTGTTCCAGTTACTGACATTACAAAATCATGAGGACACAGAGAAAGAGGACAACAGAAGGTAAGAGGCTGGAGTAGTGGCTAGAAGATCACTGGGGCCCCTTTGGTTTCATAGACTCCTGCCCAGCTCTTTAAATGACCTAAAGTCCCATGTGTGAAAACCAGTGCTTCCTGGTGCCTGCTTTTGACATGTTGCAATTTGAAATGATCACACAGGCTAATCAAACCCCAAGTAGGCTTTCGAGGAAGGCTAGGGGAAACATAACAGGCTGAGAGAAAACAAGGTCATCAATCACACATTGTTGACATCTACAGTCAAGAGAGATGACTAAAATGTGCTCGTGATTTATTCTCCTCTTTGAAAAGTTATTTCTTACAGTGTAAACATAAGCCCCTTGGAAAGAAGTAACTGCCCTATTTGTCACTGCAGCTCTAGGCATATCCTCCATAGGAAATCCAAGCCTCCTGGGGTGGGTGTCTTCAAGTGGAAGACAGTAGAAATTGGAACAAAGATAAATGGCTGTTTGCTAGATGTTCTGGATGAGCAAGTCCAGAGAGACAATACCAGGGGAAATCAGGTTTCTGATTCTGGCCCTTTCTGGAAGTGTTATGTGTCTAGAGGCTGTCTGTGGCCTCATCCCTGAGGCTTGAGTCTAGTGAGTGCCACATAGCCTTCCCCTTTGACTTCTTTCTCATGTCCATGTGTCAAAAAATTCTCACCCAAACTGATATATTGATCCTGTTAGCCATGTGGGGAAATTGATAGGAGAGAGAAAGTTATGCAGGCTAGAGCAACAAGAAACTCAAACCTGACTTCTTGAGAGCAACTGCACATAATAGGATCTGTTGGAAGTGACTCATTCCACTATGTAACATTGACTACAAAAGGTGACTGTGATGTGGTTATCTGAAGGAGAATGGCTCCTACAGGTTCCTAAGTGTGAATACTTGATTCTCAAGTTGTTGAACTACTTGGGAAAGATTAAGGTGTGTGGCTTTGTTAGTGTGTCACTGGAGGTGGCCTTTGGGTTTTCAAAACTTACTCCATTCCCAGTTAGTTCTCTGCTCTGGATCAAGTTGTGAGCTCTCAGCTACTGCTCTAACACCATGCCTGCCTGTCTTCTGCCTTACTCCTGGCCATGATGATCATGGACTCTAACCCTCTGTAAGCCCCAAATAAACTCTTTCTTCTGTAAGTTGCCTTGGTGTCTTATCACATCAAGAAAAGTAAACAGGGCATATGGGGAAGCAGGATTTATGTTGTAGAGTGGTCCTGCCTATGACCCCCTGTCTGTAATAAATAGGCAGGAAGCAGGTGTGAAATTGAAAAAACAAAAAGTGAAGCTATTAAGCTATCCACATCATTGACAACATGCTGCAGACTGGCTTAACCTCTTCAGTGCCTGCCTGAATGCATTACAGCTGTTGGCAGTTACCACCCTGAGAAATACAGGACGCTTATTTCCTAGAACATATTCTCCATCAGAAGCACTCATGAAGGAAAGATTAAGATAGCTTCAGGAGCTTAGCTACCTGGCTCTGAGGACTCTCTGTTTGTGATAAGAGTATGCTGGGGTTAGTGATTACAATCTAGGGCTTTGCGTTTGCCCTGTTCTCTTGGGCATACCCATCTCTTCCAGCTCTAAAATCCAAGGTGATTTAAAATGGATAAAAACAAATTATTTAGTCATTATAATGGAAGGAAAGAATAGTCAGGATGAAGCTGCTTTACTGATAGCCCACATTGGAGATGGGTCATGGGGAAATATGATAAAATGTCCTGAGCACTCATCTATCTATCTATCTATCTATCTATCTATCTATCTATCTATCTATCTATCTATCTATCTATCTATCTATCTATTTGTCTGTCTGTCTGTCTGTCTGTCTGTCTATCTATTTACCTGTGTGCTTATGTAAAGAGAGAAGAGAGATGTGTATTTTTTTTAGTGGCCCATTCTATTTTAAGGGTAAGCAAGTCCAAAATACACTAGTCTCAGGGCCCAGGGGAGAGCTGCACACTGTCCCTTCTACATTCCCATTGGCAGTCATAAAATTCCGATTTCATAATTGTAGGGCTGATAAGATGGCTGAGTGGTAAAGCACTTGCCACACAAGCATGAGTTCAGGTTCCCAGGATCTCCCCCAAATCTAGAAGTGATAGCAGACATCTGTAATCTCAATGACCCTATAGAATCTCGAGGGCTAGCTGGCATGGACAAACAATACAAAGAACAAGAGATTCTGTTTCCCACGTGGCAGAAGGTGAACACTGACACTGGAGGCTGCTCTCTGAGCTCCCCATATGCACTGTGGCGTGATGCATGAGCACTCACATGAGTACACATGCACAAACACAAAGGTTTAAAAACTGAGTTGTGATTTCTTCATATCCCAGTTTTTGTCCTGCTTTGTTTGGGTGACAGCCATCCCAAGATGTGTGAGGTAGTATCTCACTATGGCTCACCACTACAATCCCCGTAATCCCATACAGTTAAAGATGGGGAACATTCTCTTTTGTTCCTAAGGACCTTCAAGCCACTTTTGGCAGAATTATCCAACTAATTACACAGATATGGTCATGGAAACCTTTATTTTTGTCTTACAGATTTTTAATTTAATTGAAATTAACCTTGTGTTAAATAATGATTGATTTTCCTGGGGGCAAAGTGATGGGTTCTGATTAGCGGAAACAGCCCTAACATGTATGAGGGCTGCACAGGATGTTTGGCCCTCAGGCAGCACAATCAGAAGGAAAAGAAATCACAGTGTTTCTGGGTTTACCACATTAGGAGGCTTCTGTGAGGAATACTTACATCTCTAAATTGTGACCATTATCGTTGAAAGGTCTCTAGGGAACAATCTGGCTTATCTTAGAATCTTATTTCCAGACTGGGCAGTTTATAAACCCTTCCACAAAAATGCATGTCTAGTCTTGAAGCATGCTGCCCTCTTTTACTAACTGAGCCCATGTTTGGCCATCTTTGCTGTTGGTAAATGTTAGGCCACAGGCCTAACATTATCTTGAGCCTCCTAACAAACATGGATTGGAGCCATGAGCATGGCACTGCTCACATTGACATCCCTTGATAGAAAAGAAAGAAAAAAAAAACACACACGTCTGGTCATGTTTTAGTAACAGTCATCTGTAGACCTCCTCTGTTTCCAGCAGCTTCACAGAATGAATCAGACAGCAGATGGAAAGCGTGCAAATTGATTCAGTCTGACCACCTGTCTAACCATCTTCTTGGCAGCCACGATCAATGTCTGGACTAGTTCTGGATCTAATAATGCCACACAGAAAGGGTGTATACACAATTGCTGATGCTATGGCATGGGTGGAACACCTAAGGTATGAACTGAATGGACCTATCACTTACACTGTACATCTCAAAGCTAGCAACCATGGCTCAGCCAATGACTGCCAATGGAATGGTGGAAGTAGTGCAGTTTGGCCTTGATTGTCTAGAACAGGTTGACATTTGTATAATGAGATGCCAGGTAGATCAGTGGCCGATATGGTGGCCAGCATAAATTTCAGAGGACATTGCTATTATCAGGAGTAGGAAGCATGCTTTAGTTCTTACTGGAGAAGAGGCAAATATTTTATAGAAAGGTTATAAATTGAATCTCAACCTTGGTCGTGGGAATGTGAGGCCTGCCAGACTGTTCTCAAGCCTCTGCCAAGATTTACAAACAAAATTGTGACTCACTAGAGCTCATTCTGTAAGGCAGGACCTTGTTGATGGGTAGCTGTTAAAAATGAGTTACTGTAGTACTTAATGCAACCCACACTTTGCCCAGATCTATACCTCAGTCAGTTATGACATTCACAATGAATCCAATTGATGGCTAGAGCTGAAAAAGAATTGTATTTATAATGTTTTAAATTGCTTTTTTGTGCAGGGTTGAAACTGAAGAGCCCTTTAAAAGCTAATTTTTAAATGATTTCCAAAGAATCTTCCAAAGGGTTTACTTAATATAACTTCCCATGCTTTAATTCAATTGGTTTTAAATGTTTATTTTCAATACTGGAAACAGTTCTCAATGTGCCAAAGTCAGCAGTTGTACAAATGCCAACCTGTCAGTTCCGTGAAAATGAACATCTCATTATCATTTGAGATTATTATAAACGCAAATAAAAAAGTGCTGCTGGTGATTAAAGCAGTTTTAAAGATGTATGCTTGGATTTATAGCAAGAAATGAATCTGTCTCCATTGAATGCCTCATTTGAAGAGAGTTTCCCTCTTCACAAAATGCTTGTTATGAGTAGCTATTCTCTCTGAGAAGCAGCCAGAGATTTTGTCTTCTGCCTTCAGTTTCTGAACATCAAGTGTCAGAGTATGACAGAGAAATGTCCACTACAGGACTGAAACCCTGGCTGATGATATTGCATTTGTGGAAATCATAAATGAGTACTGATTGGAGGAACTGGGGATCCAGGAAATTAGGTTTATACTCCTTCCTGTTTCCTGCCTGTCTTCTTTCCCTGAGCTATGAACAAGCAGCCACCAAATACTCAAATCATCTATTCCCACACCTTCCTGACAGTGACAGACAGTAACTCCCTCACTGTGGCAGTGATGAGAACAGTAGCAAATACACCAAGGAAGGAGACCATCATGTGTATTGTGGGTTTTGTTAGGTGGTCTTTGGCTCTTGGAGGGAGCATGGTCAGTCAGCCAAGATAAGAAAAGTTCATTAAAAATGCATATGTATATGTATATCTATGAACAGAATGACCTGTATTATGGAGCTTATTTTTTAGGTATAGAGTTAATAGTATGATTCCTTGAGGCTTTCTTAGTTATCCTTTTCATTTTACCCCTTCCCTCCTTCCTCTATATTTACCCCCTCCCTAAAGAGGCCATCCTTCTCCCATTTTCCCTATCAGATCACAGTTATCCTGCTATTCCCCCTTTACCCTCCACCTGCCTTCCTCTATATTTACCTACGTCTCTCATTCCCAAAGAGCCCCCTTCCCCCTTTCTCTGGCAGATCTCCTGTACCCTGCAATTCCCCTCTATATTGCTCCCCAAACTCATACCCTGGAAATGTTCCCATTTTCCTTTCCTGATTTCTGTAATTACTCCCAGGCTGTGTACTCATATCTGAAGATTTGGAGCTAGGAGCCTCCAATGAGAGAGAATATTGGATGTTTATCATTTTGGGTCTCGGTTATTTCACTCATTATGATATTTTCTAGTTCCGTCCATTTCCCTGAAATTTCATTATTTCATTTTACTTTACAGCTGAATAGCACTCTATAATGTATACTTACCACCACATTGTTTAGCTATCTGGGGTCTTTTGTGCTTCCATTTGAATTTTCGGGTAGTTTGTTTGTTATGTTTCTGTGAAGAATGAGATGCGGATTTTGATTAGGATTGGTGGAATCTATAAATAGCTTTTGGTAGAATGCTTATTTTCACAATATTAATTATACCAATCCACGAACATGGGATGTCTTTCAATTTTCTAGAGTATTTCTCTATCTCTTTCTTGAGAGGTTTAAAGTTTTCACTGTAGAGGTCCTTCATTTCCATTGTTAACTTTATTCCTAGATATTTAATTTTCATTGAGGTGACTGTAAATGATATTGTGTTCTTAATGTCCTCCTCTGTATGTTTGCTATTGGTATATAGAAAGGCTACCGATTTATGCAAGTTGATTTTGTATCCTGCACATTGCTGTGATTGCTTATTATTTCTAGAAGTTTCCTGGTAGAATTTTTAGGATATCTCATGTGTAATATCATTTCATCAAATAAAGATAGGCTGACTTCTTCTTTCCCTATCTGTACCCCTTTAATTTTCTTCTCTTGCTTTATTGCTCCAGCTAGTATTCCTAGCACAATACTAAAATGGAATGGGACCATGGGAATTCCTCTCTTGTTCCTGACTTCATTGGGGTTGCTTCAAGTTTTTCTCCATGCCAGATGATGTTGGCTATGGGCTGCTCACATGTACTTTTCATTTTGTTGAGGCATGTCCCCCTATGCCTACAAGCTCTAGGACTTTTAGCATAATGAAATGCGGGCTTTTGTTAAAGGCTATTTCTGCAACTACTGAGATTATTATGTGATTTTCATCTTTAAGTCCATTTGTGTGGTTTATTACATTTATTGACTTGCATATGTTGAACCATACCTGCATTTCAGGGGGAAATCCAACTTGCTCACACTGTGTGATATCATTTATGTATTTCTATATTTTGTTTGCAAGGGTTTTTTTACTGAGTATTTTTTAGTCTATTTTCATCAGAAATATTGACCTGCAGTTTGCTTTTATTTATTTTATATTTTTTTTTATTTTATTGTGTTTTATTTTGCTGGTTTGGGTATTAAAATGGTACTGGCTTTGTAGAAGGAGTTTGGGAATGCTCCTTCTCTTTCTCCCCTCCCCCACTCTTACTCTCTCTCTCTCTCTCTCTCTCTCTCTCTATATATATATATATATATATATATATATTATATAATATATATAATGGATATATATATATATCCTTAATAATTTAATAAAGATTGGCTGTAGATCTTTGAATGTCTGGTAGAATTCTGCATTGAATTAATCTGGCCCTGGAGGGTTTTCTGTAGCCAGAAAGATTTTCATTACTATTACAAATTTCTCACTTGTTATGGATCTCTTTAAATGGTTGACTTCATGGTTTAATTTTGGTGGCTTGGGTGAATCTAGAAATTCATCCATTTCTTTTAGATTTTCTAAATTAATGGAGTACAAGTTTCTTTAAATGATTCCTTATAATATTCTGAATTTCTTTAGTTGTTGTAATGTTTCCCTGTTCATTTTTGACTCTGTTAATGTGTCCTTTTGTTTTTCCTTTTGATTGATTTAGACAAAAGCCTGCCAATTTTCTTATCCTCTCAAAGAACCAGTTCTTAGGTTTGTTGATGCTTTGTTTTGTCTTTTGTTTCTATTTCATTGATTTTAGCTGTTTTTTTATTATTATTTCTTTCTGTTGAATTGTTTTGGATGTGGTTTCTTGTTTTTCCAACTTTTTGAGTTGTATCATTAAGCCATTTATTTGTGCTCTTTCTGATTTTTTTTAATATAAGTACTTAGAGGTATCAACCTCTCTAATAGCACAGCTTCCAACGTGACCCAGAGGTTTTGTTGTGGTGTGTGTTTTCATTTTCATTTACTTCTAGGATTTTTTAAAATTACTTTCTTGATTGCTCTTTGAATCATTCACCATTCAGTAATGAGTTCGTTAATTTTCATGAGTTTTTATATTTAGTAGTTATTTGTTGGCTGTCAATTTTAAGTTTTATTTCATTGTGGTCAGATAGGATAAAAAGAATAATTTTAATCCTTTTGAATCTGTTAAAAAAATGTGCCACAAGAAATGCTCTATTTTAGAAAAAAAATTGAGCTCTGCTAAATAGATGTATCTTCTTTGATTTCTGGTTGGAAATTTCTGTTAATATTTTCTGTAATAATTTCTATAAATATCTGTTAAGACCAGTTGATTATGATACCAATTAATTCTGATGTTTTTTCTGTTTCTGTCCAGATGACAAGTCTAGTGGATAAATTAGATTACTGAAGTCACCTACTATTAGATGGATTGACATTAACATCTGTCCTCTCCACTGTTAGTTTTTGTTTGTTTGTTTGGTTGGTTGTTGTTGTTTTTATGAATGTGGGTACCTCTGAGTTTGGTGAATTTCTCTTTAGGATAGTATTGTTGTCTTAGTTAACTTTCTCCTTCGTTAGAATGAATTGTCCCACTTTATATTATCTGATTAGTTTTAGTTTGATATCTACTTTGTCAGATATTAGGAGATATCAATACATGCTTGCTTTCTCATCCCACTGGAGTATTTTTGTCCATCCTTTTACTCTAAGGGAATTCCTATCTTTGAAACTAAAATGTACTTCTTGAAGGCAACAGATACATGGATTTTGTTTCTTGATCCATTCAGCCAGTCTGTATGTTTTGACTGGAGAATTGAGGCTATAGATATTGAAAGTTATTATTGAAGTGTGTGTGTGTGTGTGTGTGTGTGTGTGTGTGTGTGTGTGTGTGTGTGTGATTGTGTGAACTGTGGTCATGATGTTGTTGATTTTAGGTGTTGTTTGTGTTCTCAGTGGTATTCAGGGGTTTTAGTTTAATAATTATGGCTTCACATTTCTTTCTACAAAATTTTTTGCTATGCAATGCTCATTCCTTTCTCCAGCTAGAAATGCTTTCTGTATTTCCTTTAGGTTTGCTTTTTGGAGATATATACTGTATAAGTTATGGGAGATTTTTTCTTTGTCCTTCAGACATGACAGATGGTTTTGTTGGTTGTATTATTCTAGGTTGTTTTCCATAGTCTTTTAAGATGTGGGATGCATTATTCTAGGTACTTCTGGGTTACAAAGTTTCCATTGAGAAATCAGCTATTATCCTAATATGCTTTCTTCATAAATGACTTACATTTTTTTTCTTGTAGCTTTCAATATACTTTCTTTGCTCTGTCTCCTTAATATTTTAACTATGATAAACGAGGGGATTTTTCTTTTCTGGTCTTATTTATTGGGTGATCTGTGTACTTTGTGTATTTCTGTGGGTGTGTCTTTCCTCAGTTTGGGGAACTTTTCTTTTACAATCTTGTTAAAGACGTGGTCTATGCCATTGACTTGGCATTCTTCTCCCTCATATACGACTATAACTCAAATGTTTGGTTTTTATGGTGTCCCTCATTTCCTGGGTTCCTTTCCTGTTGTTTTAATGTGCCTTGTCTATTTAGCCTAGATACACTAATTTATCTTCACAACCTGGTAGTCTGTCTTCTGCTTGCATCCTATTCAATGTTTGTATCTCCTTATTGAATTCAGGTCTCAAGTCTTGGATTGTCTTCATCATTTCCATTGTACTTATGTTTGTGTTTTCTTGGGCATCACTCAGGTGTTTATTACCCTGTTCTCTTTCCCCTTGTTCATTAGGCTGTGGTTGTTGTTGGTGGTGGTGGCAGTGGTGGTGGTGGTGGTGGTGGTGTGTGTATGTGTGTGTGTGTGTGTGTGTGTGTGTGTGTGTGTGTGTGTGCTTTCTTTAAACTCCTTGAATCATTTGATGAAGTTTATGATTGTTCTTATAAATTCCATGTCCTGGAGTTCATCTAGGTAATTCTCATGGGTAAAGTTTTCTACAGAACTGCTAGGGTTTGGAGAGAATATCCTGACTTGATCTTTCATATTGTTGATATCTTGCTTCTACTCAAACTTCGGAAGTGCGTTAATCTAATCTGAAGTTGAGAAATTAAACAAAACTATCAGAGAGTACGGATTTGACCTGAAGTAATCAAATGTTAAAATAGCTCTTCCAAAACTTCTCAAGTGTAAATTGTTGCACCATTGTTTACGAGTCTACTGTCCACAGCATTAACTTCCTCTAGGAACGGATCTGTCCACAGCTAGAGTCATTATGTTTATGGGATTTCGGCACCAGGGAGAATACAGAGTGGTGACAACTCACTGGTGAAGAACATATGTGACAAGAATATGAGAAAAGGAGGCCAGACTGGTGTCACCAACAGCGCCATACAGTGTGACACACACATTTATAATGGCTCCTACTTTCTCCAAGAACAACTCCAGGTATTTAGGATAATTTGCATATCCCTGGCCTACAAAACATAAAACGGTGTCATAAGTTGCTTAACATATTAGTCAATGCACAGATTTTTTTTAAAGTCCCACTGAAACATTTCTCCTGGATTTTATTGCTCAATCCAAAGAAAAACTAAAGCAACAATGGCATTAAAATACATCAAGACACTTAGAACAAAGCAAAGTCTAAGATGCTTTCAGAGCTTTGCCCTGGGTGGCATATCTATCAATGATCCATCCTCCATCTGCTCCCCTAGCTTCCCAGATGTTCAATTTGAAGAACAATAGAATAGTATCATTAGCATAAAGTGAAGTGTAATTTCTAAAGGCAATGATTCCATCACTAAATGTATTTTACACAGGAAATTGAACTCTAAATCTCAAGTGTTAATGATTATCTATAAAATTAGCCTTTTTTGAATGCCAAATGATTACCTAATAGGAAGAAAATATTTTCTTATATTTGTTTGAATGTGGATAGTTTAAATATCTACTGTTTTGGAATCCAATGAAAGCAACACATGAGACTATAGCATTAGTTGACCCTAAATGGGAGGTTTCCATCAAATCACTTCCCTCAGAGCTCAGAGAAACCCTTGGAAGAGAAAGCAGAAGAAGCATAGAAGCCAGAAGATATGGAGTATACCAAGAAAACAAGGCCCTCTAAATCAACACGATCAAAATTCATATGAACTCACAGAGACTGAAACAGCATACACAGTGCCTATACATGTCTGCACCAGGTCCTCTGAGCACATAATATGGCTTTTAGTTTAATGTTTTCATGGGAATTCCTGAGTATTCAAACAAGTGGCTTTCTGATTCTTATGCCTTCTCTTGAGCTCTTTTCCTTCTGTTGGTTTGTCCTGTTAAACTTTGGTGTGACAGTTTTTCTTTTAACTTATTTTATTTTCTTGTATTTTACTGCTGTCTCTTAGAAGCCCATTCTTTTCCAGTGAGAGACAGAAAGGGAGTTGACCCAGATGAGAGGTGTGGGAGGAAGTGGAAGGAGTAAAGGGAGGAGAAATGATAATCAAAGTATATTATTTGAGAAAAGATTATTTTAAATAAAATGGAGAAAATAATTATGTTTTTATATAAATAAAAAATAAATTATTATAAAGAGATAGACAGATAGAGGTTAAAGTAGGGTGAGAGGTTTCAATGGGAAAAGGGAAGGGAGGACAGGATAAAGGATGGACTATGTGGAGGGACAACTAATTATAAAGGCCTTTTGAAAAGTCATATTGAAACCTACTACTGTATATGTATTATGTATGTTTGCATAAGTGAAAGGAACTTAAATGAAGTCACTGTGTAATGAGGGAGAAAATGTCCCAACTAGACATCTTATGTCACCAAGTAAACTCTCTAGTGCAAGAAATGGGTTACAAATTTTTGAGTAATTGACTAAAGGGTATTCATAGATGCCACTCTACAAACATCAAAGGTTGTTGCCAAGGCTACTGGTTGTTCTCCACAACTTGATGATAAGGCATGTTGCTGAAGACACCACTTACCCTGCACTGAGTCTCCAAGGACACAGATATCCTACAATCACCTTTGTATCATCAGAGCCTAACTTAAGTATGAGACTGCTACCAATACTCAACAATTGATGAAACGTGAATAAAGAGATAAAAGATTGGACTACTAGCAATAGTGGAGAGGGTGCCTGATTTGAACTGGCTTACCACAGTGATCAAACTGGTGAAGTCACAGAGCTTCTCTACAATGACTGATGGAAGCAGATGCAGAGATGTACAGCCAAACACCAAGCAGAGCTCCAGCAGTCCAGTCAAAGAGAGAGAAGAGGGATTCTACAAGCAAGTGCATCAGGATCGTGATGAGGAAACCAAACCAAACCAAACTAGTGGAAACTCATGAAAGTTGAATCAATGCTTGTGGAGCCTACATGTAACTGGACTAGATCCTCTGCATGGCAAGACAGTTGTGTAGCTTGATCTGCTTTGGGGATGGAGGCCTGAGGGGGGAACCTTGGCGGTAGGATAAGAATCCATCCCTGGTGCATAAGCGGACATTTTGGAGCCCACTACCCATGATGGGACACCTCGTGCAGCCTTGAGGCAGGGAAAGGGCTTGGATTTGCTTCTACTGGATGTCCCTCCCCATGGGAGGCCTTGCCTTCTTGTGGGCGGGGGAGTGGAGAGTGGGTTGGGAGGGGGGAGCTGGGGGGACAGAAGGAGGGAAGAGGGGGGAATCTTTGATTGGTGTGTAAAATAAATAAAAAATTTCTTAATAAAAAATAAAAAGTATTGGACAAATTAATAAACTACTTGCTATCAGCACAGATCCAGTGAACTCTTTTTTTTTTCAAGGAACAATTCTGTCAAAAGAAGACATTATTAATTATCATATACACTGATGTACACAGTTTTACTATAAATTAACACATAAGCTTTGTATCTCCAAAGCCAAGCTTATTTTGAACCTTCTTTCAAATTACACATGTAGCTGGAGAGTTCTCTCCAGGTCCCACCAAGCCCCAGCAGTCTGACAGCCCACTTATAAAATAAACACACAGATGCTTATATTATTTACAAACTGTATGGCCATGGCAGGCTTCTTGCTATCTAATTCTTCTATCTTAAATTAATCCATGTCTATTAGTCTATAAATTGCCACATGGCCCATGGCCTTCTGGTACCTTACATCTTGCTTGTCATGGCAGCAGCCGGCAGCATCTCTCTGACTCAGCCTTTCACTTCCCAGAATTCTCTTCTCTCCTTGTCCCACCTATACTTCCTGCATAGCTACTGGCCTATCAGTGTTTTATTTATTAACCAATCAGAGCAACACATTTAACATACAGAACATCCCACAGCATACACATCTTTAGTGACAGGCAGAATACAGTAGACTATAAGCAACATATACAGACGCTGACTTAGCACAGTACTTACTATGCAGCAATTATTTCACACATCAAACTCTTCCAGAGAAGTACAACTCAAGAACTAGCTCATCAGGGTCTGAAGTCCTTAGGTTCTTCCCAATTAACTGTCTTTCTATCTCCATCCTGCTTCATTCATCAGGGTCTCTAGAGGTTCCAAAGTCCCAAACATTGCAGGGAAATGTGACCTCACTCTAACATTTCCACTGATTATCCCTTGAAACCAGAACCCTCTCAGTCCTGGTAAGAGAACAAACCTGGTCACTGCAGAGTGCCACGTTATCTGTGAGGTCCAATTACCTCATGTGGTGTTAGGGTGTAGCTTCTCTGGAAGCCAGAAAAGTTGACAGCCCACCTCATGACAAAGAGGCTAATAAATCCATTGCAGGGCTATGGTTTAGGTTCCGCACAGAAAGGAGAAGTCAGAGAAAAACTGAAGCGGGGGGGGGGGGAAGGGTGTGAAATCAGATGAAGTATGGAGTTTAGTTCACAGTAAAGACTAACATTGCATTTTCAGGGCACATCTAGTTTACTGTAGTATTATAAGACATTAGTGATAGGAAAAAGTGTTGATGGGCATGTTAGGACATTGCAATCTTGTGAACCTTTTCAGCGTGTCTAAAGCTATTCTAAACTTAGTTCTCTCTTAAGTAAGCACACACAAAGTACCATTTAAAAAGACTTGAAAGAGAAAACAGTTCAACTGGGTCTGGACTGCACCAAGGCTAAAAACTTTTGCTCAATAAAACAACTCAAATAAGATGAAAGAGATTGTAAACAGGAAAAAAACTGTTTGCAAACTATATCTCTTCAGAAAGACTCATATCTACATAAAGAAACACTCCTGTACCTAAGGTTCAGACAACATTGGAGGAAAGGGTATGGAAAGATTGCAAGAGCTAGGGGATCAAGGAGGCTGCTGAGAGTTTGTGTCTCCTAATGACGTCTGAAGCTACACCCATAAAGTCTCACCAACATGGCTGCCAAAACATGAGGTGAACAAGGATGGCACCAATGGACATGCCAGAGTGGATTAGGAAAAGCCCATGAGATCTTAAGGCTACATTAAAAATCTATAGGCATAATTGGGAATGGGAGAGAGGGTCTGCTCTAAGGAAGAGCACACCAATTAGTTGTCCAGTGCTAAATGATTAGCCCTGGAAACATTCATATGAAAAGAAATCTTAAAAAAAAGAAAAAGAAAAAGAAAAAGAAAAAGAAAAAGATAGTTTGAACATAAAAGAAAACAAAGACATGAAGAGGCATCTCATTGAATACAGTGTGGAAACAGCATAGGAATACATAGGAGACTTTATGTTGGTGGTCATTAAGTAAACAGCAAACAAGCCATGAGAAGTTTCCAGTCTATACTTACTAGGACAGATTAATATGAACAACATGGCAACGCCAAATGCTAGAATATGGAGGCATGGGATCTTTCATAATTACTAGTGGAAATGTAAAATAGGAAAGCTATTCTGGAATAGAAAAAGATAACGGATAACTCCTTCCAAATGCCAACTTACTATATGCATCAGTGATGGGTTCCTAGTCATTTAACCCAAAAAGTAACCATTTTACACACATACACATGCAAAAAAAATACATTGTTCATAGATGATTTCTTAGTAATTGATTCAACTTAAAGCAATCCAGTTTGGGAATGACTGAACAAATGGCGGTAATCCATGCCATGGGATATTTTTAATTGTTTATTTTATATCCAGACAACAGCCTCCCATCCTTCCTCTCCTCCCACTCTCTTCCTCCACCACCCCTCTGCCCCTGCTCAATCCACTCCTCCTCCTTATCCA
The DNA here is from genome assembly GCF_049852395.1 of Peromyscus maniculatus bairdii. Classification (NCBI taxonomy): domain Eukaryota; kingdom Metazoa; phylum Chordata; class Mammalia; order Rodentia; family Cricetidae; genus Peromyscus; species Peromyscus maniculatus. The sequence continues at coordinate 32,012,849 of NC_134872.1, forward strand.
CTCAGAAAGGAGCAGGCCTCCCATGGGCATCAGCAAAGCATGGCATATCAAGCTACTTTAAGACCCAGAATCTCCCTCTGTATTCACGCTAGGCAAGGCAATCCAGCATGAGGAATAGGTACTCAAGAGCCAGCCAAAGCACCAAGGACAGCCCCTGCTGCCATTGTCAGTATTTTATTGAGTCTTTTTGCACCAATGTTCAAGGAGATTGGTCTGTACTTCTCTTTTCTCTTCTTTGTTTCTCTTCTTTGTTGTGTGGTTTGGGTATCAGGGTAACTGTGGCATCATAAAATGAATTAGGCAATGTTCCTTCTGTTTCTTTTTGAGGAAAAATTTGAGGAGTACTCTTCTTTGAAAGTTTGGTAGAATTCTGGGCTGAAACCATCTGACCCTGGGTTGTTCTTGGTTGGGAGACTTTTAATGACTGCATCTATTTCCTGACATGTTATAGATCTGTTTAAATTGTTTTTATCTGAATTTGGTTTAATTTTGGTATGTGGTCTCTATCAAAAAATTTGTCCATTTCTTTTAGATTTTCCAATCTGTGGAGTATAGATTTTTGCAGTATGACCTAATGATTGTCTGGGTTTCTTCAGTGTCTGTTATTATATCCCCCTTTTCATTTCTGATTTTGTTAATTTGGATAATCTCTTCTTGCCTTTTAGTCAGTTTGGAAATGAGTTTGTCTATTTCGTTGATTTCCTCAAAGAACCAACTCTTTGTTTCATTGATTCTCTGTATTGTTCTCTTTGCTTCTATTTTATTGATTTCAGCCCTCAGTCTAATTCCTGCTGTCTACTCCCCTTGAATGTGTTTGCTCCTTTTTGTTCTGGAGCTTTCAGGTGTGAGGTGTGCTATTAAGTTGCTGGTATGAAATTTCTCCAAATTCTTTATGTAGGCACTAAGTGCTGTGAACTTTCCTCCTCACACTTCTTCCATCCTGTCTCACAAGTTTCTGTATGTTGTACATTCATTTTCATTGAAATCTAGGAAGTCTTTAATTTTTCTTTATTTCTTCCTTGACTTAGTGGTAATTCAGTTGAGAATTGTTCAGTGTATTTGTAGGATTTCTGTAGTTTGTGTTGTTGTTGAGCACTGGTTTTAATCCATGGTGATCTGATAAAATACAGGGGATTGTGCCATTTTTTTGTATCTGGTAAGATTTGCTTTGTGACTGAGTATGTGGCCAATTTTGGAGAAGGTTCCATGAGGGGCTGAGAAGGTTTATTCTTAGGTGTTTGGGTGAAACATTCTGTAGATATGTTAGGTCCATTTAAGTCATAATATATGTTACTTGTTATTTCTCTTTTTAGTTTCTGTCTAGATGACCTGTCCATTGGTGAGAGTGGGGTATTGAAGTCTCCCAATATTAACATATCAGGTTCACTATGTGATTTAAACTTTAGCAATGTTTCTTTTACAAATGTGGGTGCCCTTGTATTTGGGGCATAGCTGTTCAGAATTGAGACATCATCTTGGTGGATATGTACGTTGATGAATATGAAATGTCCTTCTCCATCTGTTTTGATTAATTTTGGTTTGAAGTCTATTTTGTTAGATATTAGGATAGCTACACCAGCTTACTTCTTTGGTCCATTTGATTGGAAAATCTTTTTCCAGCCCTGAGATAATGTTTGTCTTTGAAGTTTAGGTGTGTTTCTTATACAGGGCAGAAAGATGAATCATGTTTTCATATCCATTCTGTTAGCCTGTGTCTTGTTATTGGAGAATCGAGTCCATTGATGTTAAGAGATATTAATGACCAGTGATTGTTAATTCCTGTGGTGGTGGTGGTGGTGATAGTGTGTGTGTGTGTGTGTGTGTGTGTGTGTGTGTGTGTGTGTGTTTGCTGTTGTGAGATTATCTATTGCCTGTGTTTTTGTGGGTGCAGCTAACTTCCTTGGGTTGGAGTTTTCCTTGTAGTACTTTCTTATAGGGCTGGATTTGTGTATAGGTATTATTTAAAACTATACCCATCAGAATGGGTAAGATCAAAAACACTGAAGACAGCTTATGTTGGAAGGATGTGGAGCAAGGGGAACACTCTTCCACTATTGGTGGGAATGCAAACTTTTACAGCCACTTTGGAAATCAATATGGTGCTTTCTTAGAATATTGGGAATCAACCTCACTCAGGACACAAGTAAACCACTCTTGGACAGATACCCAAGGAATGCTCAATCATACCACAGGGACACATGCTCAACTATGTTCATAGCTGCATTATTTGTAATGGCTAGAACCTGGAAACAACCTAGATGCCCTTCAACTGAAGAATGGATAAATAAAATGTGGTACATATACACAATGGAGTACTACTCAGCAGAGAAAAAAATAGCATCATGAGGTGTGCATGCAAATGGATGGAACGAGAAAATATCAACCCGATTGAGGTAACCCAGACTCAGAAAGACAAACAGGGCATGTACTCACTCATAAGTGGATGCTAGATGTAAAGGAAAGGATAACCAGACTGCAACTCACAACTTCAGGGAGGCTACCTAATAAAGAGGACCCTAAGTAAGACACAGGGATCACCCAACAACAGAGAAATGGATGAGATCTACACGAGCAAACTGGACATGGGGGAGGGGGTAATGGAGGGCAAGGGTTGGAGGAAAGAGAGCTTAGGGGAGCAGGAGATCCCAGATGGATCAGGAACAAAGTGGGAGAACAAGGAAAGAGATACCAAGATAAATGAAGACCCCATGGGAATAAGAAGAAGTGGAGTGCTAGAGAGGTCCCCAGAAATCCACAAAGATACCTCCACTATAGACTACTGGCAATCATCAAGAGAGCACCTGAGCTGACCTACTCTGGTGATAAGATGGCCAAATACCCTAACTGTCCGTGATAGAACTCTCATCCAGTGACTGATAGAAACAGATGCATATGGTGATATTTTATTTGTATTCAAATGTTATTTGTATGTTAATAAATAAACTTGCCCGGGGGTCAGAGCTATTAGCAAGCCATAGGAAAGCAGGGCAGTGGTGGCGTATGCTTGTAATCCCAGCACTTGGTAGGCAGAGCTAGGTAAGTCTCTGTGTGTTCAGGGATACAGCCAGTATTAGATACACATGCCTTTAATCTCAATACCAATCATAGAAAACCTGGAGGTCTATACAGACAGACTGTGATGAGGTGGTCATGTGTTTGGGTTTACAACCAATGAGAAGGCAGAACAGAAACGCTATAAAAAGACAGACACACAGGAAGTGGTTCTGGTTCGGAGAGGTAGGACCACCGCAGGAGAAAGGGTAAGGTTTTAGCACTTAGGTCTAACCTCTTGGCTTTCTTCTTTGCATTGGTTCTGTGTTTCCTATTTAATAAGACAGTTGGTTACATCTGCAGATGCAGAGATCCATGGCCAAGCCCCAGGTGGAGTTCCGGGAGTCTAATTAGCGAGAGAGAGGATGAATGATATGAGCAAGAGATATTGAGACCATGATTGGAAAAAGCACAGGGACAAATAGCCAAACTAGTGGACACACATGAACTGTGAACCAGTAGCTGAGGAGCCCCCATGGAACTGGACCTGGTCCTCTGGATAAGTGAGACAGTTGATTAATTTGAACTGTCTAGGAGACCCCCAGGCAGTGGAACCGGGACTGCCCTTGGTGCATGAGCTGGCTTTTTGGAACCTAAGGCCTATGCTGAGACACTTTGCTCAGCCTTGGTGTAGGGAGGAGGGGACTGGACTTGCCTCAACTGAATCCACCAGGTTGGGCTGACTCCACAGGGGAGACCTTGCCTTGAAGGAGGTGGGAATGGGGGGTGGGTTGGGGGGATGGGAGGAGGGAGGACAGGGGAATCTGTGGCTGATATGTAAAATTAAATTAATTATAAAATAAAAATATTTAAAAAACAAAGAAAAACAAAAAACAAAAAAATAAATAAAATGTCTTGATCTAAAAAAATACTGGTTTTGTCATGAATTATCTTGTTTTCTCTGTCTATGTTGACTGAAAGTTTTGCTGGGCTGGCATCTGTGGTCTCTTAGTGTCTGGAAAATGTCTGTCCAGGCCCTTCTGGCTTTTAGAGTCTCCATTGAGAAGTCCAGTGTAATTTCGATAGGTCTGCCTTTATATGTTACTTGATCTTTTTTCTTTGCAGCTCTTAATATTCTTTCTTTATTCTGTATGTTTAATATTTTGATTATTATGTGTCAAGAGGCCTTTTTTTGGTCTAGTCTATTTGGTGTTCTGTGAGCATCTTTTACCAGGTGAGTTGTAAGCATATTTTAATAATAATAACAGCAAGTTTAATAAACAGATACTGAAAAAGCAATGAAGTAAAATGAAAAAAGTAAGTTCATATTCAGATAAGACATATGAGCAGTATATTCTGCTTATGATGAAAATAAATTCAAAGCATGTAAGGGGCATTTGAAAAGAGGTTGGGGAACTAGGCTGTTGTACAGCTTTTCCTAAGGAATCTATTATTCTCACCCTAGACAGATCAAAGAAATGATTCTACCAAGTCCAGCTTGGAGAATCAGTGAGTTTGGGGCTACTTATGGGAACACAGGTAAGGTAAAGAATTACTTACAGAAGCATGACCAACTGCAGGAAGATACATCACTGGAGACTGCACCTCCTTCCCAGAAATGGTCAATAGCCTCATAAGCCTCATAAGCCCTCCTCTTGTTCCATGAGGAAATGTTAAAGCATCCAACCTCATGGGGGGTATCCTTTAAAGTATCATATTCGATCTATTTTAATCAAATAGTAATGATCATGTCCAACCCAGAGGAAATTGTCACATATATTTCATGCTATATTAAAATAAAAGAGAAATTGTTCCATATGCTAATACAGAAAGATGCCCAAACTATCAGATTAGGTAAGGTAAATGAAAATGGAAAATTGTAAAGGTATCCATACATAATTATACATAACACATGTATAAACATGTATGGCTGTATGTTGCATAATATTTGGGTCAATGGCAGACTGCATATTTGATAGTGACCCCATTAGATTACAACAGACCTGAAAAATTCCTATGGCTGCTATTGGGACTGGACTTTTTCCATGTTTAAGTATGATTGGCTACACATTACATTGCAACTACATGCAGCATTCAGTTTAGGAGCATGCTATAACAAGCATGCAGCTTAGGAGCAGCAGACTAAGTCGCATACCTTAGACATGCAGTACTCTTACAACCCAGGTTTAGGAATACACTCTACAGTGTTCACACCAAGAAGAGATTAGCTGATGGTGCATTTCTCAGAATGCACCAACATTGTTAAGCAGCACACCTCTGTATACAAATCATTTCACTTAAATATAATGATAGCATCTTTTTATGTAAACATAGAAAATATATAACACATTGTTAATAATTGGGTGGGGAAGGATGATGGACATGGTTCCATTCTGCATGCTCACAGGATACTAGATCTCTTGACATATGCACTATGTGGAACGAACAAAAAAGATTCTAAGAAGACAGATGCATATTGCGGCATCAGATGCAAAGGATGATGGAACTAGGGATGGCCTCACGAGTGTCACCTCTAGGGTGCATTCTCCTCATGACACAGCTTGGGTGTGGGCTGGGAGCTGGATAGTGAGTATCTGCCACAGTATGACTTCTGCCAAGAGAACAGGATGCTAGTGTTTCCTGAACAGAGTAAGATTTTAAGAAAGAGTCAGAGTGCTATGTTTGTATCTTAAAAGATCATTGTTCCCATCATTACTCAGTACGATACTTCCACCCATATCAAGCTGTACCTGGGTCACTTGAACCACACTCACTTTAAAATGCTATTTATTTTACATATTCACATTTTCTTTTCTTCTCTTTCGTGAGCTCAATTTTAGATTTTGACACTTTGTCTGCCTATTTCTCTTCTACTCCTCACTAAGAGATTCTAGTCCTCTGCAGAGATTCTGACCCTAAGCATCACTGTCCTTCTGGGGTCCTGACTCCTTCAAGGTACTGAGCGTACTTAGCTCCTTCAGAACAATTCTCTCTTCTCTGATCCCATGGTTTTTGTTCTTCAGGTCACAAACCACATCCCCAGATTTTGGCATGTGTATGCTCTTAAGCATCTTCTCCCTACCCTTCAGCATTGTGTTCTCATCGATTCCTCTGATTCCCAAAGTTCAGATCCTTCACTGATGAGCTGATCATGCTGACACCCAGTCTGTAGGCCCATAGCCAGAATGGCAATCAGGCTGCCTCACTCTTACTTCCAATTCTCTATAATCTCACCATGTGGAGCCTCCCTGTGGGAGGCAGGGAGACAATGAGGAGAGTGAGAACCAATTTTCCCGCTTTTCTCTGAAGTAGATGCATCTCTTACAGAAGGTAAATATGGAACCAGAAAGGGAATTAGATCTTATTTCTTTAAAGTAATTTAAGTCCCACATAATTTCTTGTTTCTAGCTTTAACTCCAGTCTTTGGAGAAAACACAGTCAATGTCTTCAGACAGCATAATATAAAGGCTCTGTATTTTAACAGGAGGGGTCTGAATTTGAGTCTTGTTGTCTTTTGAGCTCTCTCGGGTTTTTTTTATTGTCACTTTTTTCTTTTTTCATCAAACAAACTGGGGAAGATTTTCAGTTATAAGACACATTGTTTGTCTCCTCCTCTACCTGTCCATGGCTCTGTAACAGTTAACTGCTTTACATGTCATCGCCGCCCACTACTGAAATATTAAAGTTTTTAAAGGAAAATATCAATGAGACCCAGTTTCCCCACAGCAGCTAAATTGTATTAAAGCCTTCAGGGAACACAGCTCTACCCCCATGCAGTTCCGAAAATGAGCAGAAATCTATCTATGGAGCAGCACTAAAACTTTAAGGTGGAACTCACACCAGCGCAAGTGTCTTTTTGCAATCAGAGGCCTCACCCGGTAATAAAGAAAAGACATAAAATAAAATCACCAGCAACACAGGACACCACCTGAATGGCCACTGCTGTAGATTCTCATGGCCTGCTTTCAGGAAGACAGCCTTAAGAAGTGAGTTCACAGCCCCCAGTAGGAGAGAAAACCAGCAGGAAATGATGATGTTTTGTGCAGCTAAGACAGGTCGGGAACCTGTTGTCTTCAGATCACCTGAACTTTTATACACAAACAGTTATGTTTTAGAGCACTTGAGAGCATAGAATGACCCTCAAACTGCCTGCTGGACTCTGCTTAGGAAGGACTTACAGACACACAGAGTGCTTGACCAGCTCCCAACTTTGTGTTGTCCATCTCTGCTGGTCATAGTACACAGACAGGGCAATAGTTTGCAGTCCTGCTTTCTATTCTCCAACAGGAGAGGCTATCACTCAACAACAGTTCATCTTCGTGGCTCCATGGGATCAGATGTTGGCTCTGAGATCACAGGGCACCACGTCTAAAAGGGGCCTTCATGTCCACACCCCCAATCATCCCACCCTCCTCTCAATGAGACTGCGCCATGAGGGTCTTCATTTATAACAATTTCTACCAACTTAACACTAATTTTTTTTCTCACCTTCAAAACACAGCCTCAGGATTTTTCATCTTTAAATTTTTCCCAGCAACCAAAACACAGGCAAAGCTGCCTCTGGGTTTCTGTGTCTTTGTATATATTTTTGTTATAATATATAAAACACTCCATCATAGTTACTTATTGACTTGTGTTTTTAATTTCCTCACTCCCTTAACAGAAAATCCCTGAAGGGTTCTAACTCATTCGAAGAGAATAACTTTATCTTGGGCAGGTTTTAGTCATTTTGGTAGCAGACAGATTAAGGGATGAAGAGGAGGAAGGATTTGAGTCATAATCAGCTCAAGCTAGATAGAAGTCATTGTGTCTATATACACATGAGAACAGGTTCATTATAAACCTGTCTTTGGCACATTTCAATGTGGTTAGGCGCCATCTTATGATTCAGGTTGTTACTGAGCCATTAACAATACTGGGGCAGTAGGGACTTATAAAAGAACGGGGGAGTTAATTCTTTCTTTAGCACTGTAAACTAAAAGAGCAAAGGTAATTGTGTGGTTTTAGTGAACTTCACTGTTTCTAGGGAGCTGGTTTTGACTGACTCCTGAGAATCACTCCCTGAACTAGCCTCTCCTTTCTTTCAACTAAAACACAATGAGGAATGCATTAAGAGACTAAAATCGGCACTTTGCCCTGAGATCTAAGATGAAAAGTTTTAGTGAAATAGTCTTGAAAAAAAGTCCAGATTCACAAAAGTCACTGTACATAGAGCCAGAAAAAGTGAGCTGCATCTCTGCTTGGTTTACTGATAGCCATCTTCTCTTCTCTTCTCTTCTCTCTCTCTCTCTCTCTCTCTCTCTCTCTCTCTCTCTCTCTCTCTCTCTCTCTCTCTCTCTCTGTATTCTCTCTCCCTCTGTGTCCCAATTCTTTCTTTTTATAAGCACTGTTGTCATATTGGATTAGGGACTACTAGAATTAATTCTTTTTAATCAATTGCTCCTTCAAAGACCCTGTCTCCAAATGTAGTCACATCTTGAGGTCCTAGCGACGAGGCTTCAGCGTGTATGTACATTTAAGCATGGAGGAACATCTTTTCACTGCATCTCAGTTCAATTCCTAAAAGTGAGATCATGCATTGGCACAGCATTCTTGGAATCCTTGTGGCCCATTGCTGGTGGTGTCATACTGTGTGGGGACAACTAGGCTCTCGAGTCAAATGCACACCAGAATTGATTGGCAGTTCCACAGGCTCTGATCCATCCTTGAGGTGTCGCTCTGGGAAGCCCACTCAGCAGACTTGAGCACCAGAGACTAGGTCTGGTCCCTGAAAATAGGCAAATCCAGGCAAGCAATCACAGAACCAAGTCATTTCTACCACAAAATAGAACTTAAAGCAGAACCCACTCTGTAGAGAGTATGATTGGATGGTGTACTGGGTGGTTTTATGTGTCAGCTTGACCCAAGCTAGAATCATCAAAGGAATGAGCTTCAGCTAAGGAAATGCCTCCTTGAGATCCGGTTGAAAGGCATTTTTCCATTCAGTGGTCAATGAGGGAGGGCCCAGACCGTGGTGGGTGGTACTATCCCTGGGCTACTAGTCCTGGTTTCGGTAAGAAGATGAGCTGAGCAAGCCATGAGAGCAAACCAGTAAGCAGCATCCCTTCATGGCCCCTGCATCAGCTCCTGCCTCCAGGATCCTGCCCTCTTTGAGTTCCTGTCCTGACTTCATTCAGTGATGAACAGCAATGCTAAAGTGTTAGCCCCTTTCTCCCCAACTTGCTTTTTGGTCATGGTATTTTGTTGCAACAATAGAAACTCTAACTAAGACAGATGGCATGTGCCTATATTGTGAGGAACGACAACAAATGGAACCATATTCAAAATACAATATGATAACTTCATGAAGGACACTAACTCCAGTGGTGAAACCTGACCCAAGATCCTCACATATAGACCTTCTTTTCTTCAGATGCTAGCAAGGCCTACACTGGTATTATTCTATATTGATATTCTTTCCAGCTTGGATTTTAATAGTAAAAAATTGAATACAGCTTTAATGCCCAGTTTAAAAAAATGGGTAGGGTATATTCTTATATTAGAATTCTACATTGATACAAAAAATAAGAGTTTTAAAGTAATTATTTTTAATTCTAATAATTTTATGATGTAATATTAAGTGAAATGTTAAGTGAAACAAATCAAGGATATACGTGTGGGCTCATTTAATCAGCTTGACACAAATTAGAGTGACTTTACTCTATAAAACTCTACTTAAAGACTTGCCACAGGAAAGCCTGTGAAGCTTTCTTAATTAATGATTGATGTGGAAGAGCCCATCCCACTGTGGGCAGTGCTACTTCTGAGTAGGTGGTCCTGGGTGCCATAAGAAAGCAAGCTGAGCAAGCCATTGAGATTAAGCCAGTAAGCAGTGGTCCTCCCCAGTCTCAGTCTCTGCTTTAGTTACTGCCTCCAGGTTCCTGCCTTGAGTTTCTACCCTGACTTCCCCCAGTGATAGAGTGTGACCTGAGAATTATTAGATGAAGTAATTCTTCTCCTTTTTTAAGTTGCTTTTGGTCATGGTGTCTTATCACAGCAACGAAAGCCAAAATAAGATAGTGTAATACTTAAAACTGTTAATTTTACTTGCTATTGTATCATAGAATAATTATGTTGTTTCATATCCATATGATTGTTGAAGAAATGACAGAAATCTTAGTGATAATGATTAGCTAGTAGCATGGGAGTATTTGCTAATACATAACAGAAATAGAGAATATTTATTTCTTTAATATCTTAATTTCCATATTTCCTAAACTTCTAGCAAGGAGTACATTTCTATTTTGTCCACATATAGTGAAAAGAATCACTTTTGCTCCATTTTTAACAGACATATATTTATAACCTCTGGTTACAAAATATTCTTTAAATTTTTTCAGTAATTATTCCTACTACCATAACTCAGTAACATTGGCCTCACAGCTACTAAAATTATTTTTTAAAAACTTTTTTGGTGTACAATATCTCTAAGATATTGTCAATCAAAGCAATTCTAGAAAAATCCATTTTCTAGAAGAAACAATGCAATTTGCCTTTATAGGCTTTTATTTCTTAATTTGACTTTAGGTTTGACAACCCCATATATGTGAACAATAAAATACGATCATATCTCCCCCCCCCAACTCCCCATATCTCCTGCAATGCGCCATCTCCAACCTTTTGCCTCCCTGTCTAGTTCCTCTTCTCTTCTGCTTTTCATTTCCATAAGGGCTAGAGACCGATAGGAAAAGGAGCATCACCAAGTCTATTTCTCTCTCATTCATTATCTTCCCATCTGCTCCTCACTATCATTGTGTCTGGAATAACTGTATTCCCTTTCCAATGCTTCTGACATTACATGAGACTCTCTCAATTTGTTTAACCTGGCATTGCTAAGCCAGAAAGCATCTACCTTTTTGTTCAGCTTCCAGAGTGCCCTAAGGTTTGAGTGGTTTCATGAATGGAAAATGGCAAAGTGGAATCATAGTAACAGTATAACCACTAAAGTAGAAATCTCTTGGCAAAGTTACTTTCATTCATAGACTGCACTTTTCTGTATTTTCTTCTTCCCCCAGCTCAGAACTCCTCTATAATATGTACATGTGTATTTCATATGTAAATAGGCAACTATGGTAACATTAGTGTGCCCTTAACTATTCTAAAGACTTTAGGTTTTTTTTTTTTTTCCTTTTCTCAGCTTGATGTTCTTTGGGGGAAGCTATGCCATGCCACAAGGTCCTCAGGACTCAGGATTTGCCTTTCCCAGTTGCTGGAAATGTTAGGGGCTAATAGCTCTCAATTGAGTAACACCTAAGGATTGCCCTAGGCTCAAACAATTTGAGGCATAGCACTTTTTTCCATCTGTCTTTCTCACCTGCCATTCCCTTAGAAATCACTGGGGACATGTTCTGTAAATGCTTCCATGAAAATTAACCTGAGATTTGGGGTCTGCTTCCTGGGGAGCCCTTCTTAACACTGGGTACCAAAGTGGTCTGAGAGTGCTAACTATAAATAGGCTTTGACCATGGGTCATCCCAGTCAGATGGCTGAGAATCACATCACCGCTCTAAATGGAGCATGAATAGCACAGGCACCCTGCTGCAGTGAATTTACTAGAAACTTCCTTATTAGTGAAATATGATGGGATACCAATGGGAAGGAATGCATTAGAATAGATATTACCTCAATATTTGAGAACTTCTAGGAAAGCAGTAATCACAAGACTCGTGAAATTAGGTTGAGGATTCTGCAGCCATTGTGCAGAGAAAAAAAAAAACTGGAAATTGAAGCTGTCAGGTGGTTTTCATCACATGATGCGGAGTAAATATTGCCTTCCCTACTTAAGGCCCCAAAAGCCAGAATCAACCTGAGGCCATGTACTAAAGCTCTGGGTTTGGCCATGTAGCTCTATGGTAAAGAACATTTTTTAGTCTCTACAAGGGCACAGGAGCCAACCCCAGCATGTACAAATAAATAAAAAAAGAAAGAAAGAAAGAAAAAAGGAAGAGAGAGAGGGAGGAGGGAGGGAGGCAGGGGGAAGGAGGAAGGGAGGGAGGGAGGAAAAAATAGAGTAGATATCGTAGAGCTCTAGGGGAAATTTGGTTCTAAATTTCAGCAAGCTCTAAATGCCAAAATCAGACCAGTGGGAAAGAGCAGAGCCCTGACTGAGTCTTGAGATTAGAATAACTAAGCCAAAATCCCAGGATTCTGAAGGCTTCTCAAATACCTTCAGGCTTCTCTGTACCTTCTCTTTCCTGTTAAAGGCTAGGATGTACCCTGATAATTGCTTAAAGACAATGCGCTAGTCTCTGCACACACTTTCTTATTGCCTTTCTTCACATTTCTCTTTGACAGAGAACAATAGGTAAGAGTGAGTCCTGAAATTTGTCAGGAAGGTTGTGGTCTAAAAGAAGGGACTGTACCCCAGAAGCTGCAGGACCTAGCCAGCTTGCCCAAGCAGGAATTGATACAAAGGCTTGCTTCTTGAAAGTATTTGACCAGGGGGACAGAGAGATCATAAGACAAAATTTATTGCTATGGAGATGCCTTCCAGGAATAGAGGACTAAGTGACAGGTAACAATATTATTAGTTGGAGGTAATGTCCTACTTGAGTAGCTCTTGGAACTTTGGGAAAAGCGATAGCACCACTATATGAAATCAGCATGGCAGAAAGACCACTGTAGATGATGGAATAGGAGATAAAAAGCTCAGAGAAATGGACATAGTAAGAGGGAATGTGAGAGAAACACAACTAGTTGTCTATGTTCTGTGGGCAACGTCGGAGACAGCAGTTACTAAGACAGTAAGAAAGGCGTTTGTCAAAGAGGCAGTTACCTCACCAAGAATCCCTAAATGTAAGTGGTTTGTATTTCAAGGCTGATGTAGAAGACGATGTTACAGATCAAGCATTTTGACAGCAATAAGAACTAAATAAAACGCCAAAGTGGTAGAGGTTGAGGGGCGGAGTTAAATATCCAAAGCAATAGGGGAAAGTTTTAGTCATAACCCCAGGGTCATTATAATAGCCAAAAACGTCTGGAAATAATAGAAAGTGTCATCCAAATAAGACAGATGGGCAATGAGGGTGATGCTCAGCCTCTGTAGTCAACATCTCCTGAATGCAGACAGTAGGAGGAATGAATGAGGCTAGCTGTTCCAGTGAGACATCACAATCATGTCCCCAATTCTAGGGTCTAAATGTTCACATCCAGACTGAAGGAGAGTCCGGGTGCCAGGAGGAAGAATGTTGCAAACCTGAGTTCTTTCTGAAAGGATGCAGGACTGTTTTGCTTAAGTAATAACACAGTAAGAGAAAAAAAAACCCAACTATCTAAAAGATTGTTACTTGAAGATCATGTTAAAGTATGTTCAGAGGTGATGGGGGGTAGTGAGGGCCAAGCAATAAATTCACACACACATACACACACGAGAGAGAGAGAGAGAGAGAGAGAGAGAGAGAGAGAGAGAGAGAGAGAGAGAGAGAGAGGAGAGAGAGATCCTTAATGTCCTACATTTGCTGGTCCCCTCTCTGTCAAGGTCCCAAAGGTTCTGTAGCTTTCCAAAATAGTGCTACCAGCTGGAGACTGTGTACTCAAACACATGCACCTGTTGAGATTTTTGTCAAACTTGACCCATAACAGTAACAAACACAGAATTGTAGGAGCATCCTACATTTGTAAGTGTCTGAAAAAGAGCTGCAGGTTACCACATTGAACTCTCTCTTCAGGGAAATATATATGTACATAGGCATATTTATTTGTGTATGTGCACACAAATTCACTCAAGGAAAAATATAGACATAAGGTAATTTTCTTTCTAGCCTTGCTTTTTGTGGGGAAAAAAAAAGCCCAAGTCACCATTCAGTTAAATATACACAGCTGCTATGATTTTGTGTTCCTTTTTCCTTTCTCTGAAAAAAAAAAATTTGGTATAAATATCTCAGCTTAGGAAGGTATACAATGGCCCCAGTGATCCTCATATTCCTATGCTTTGTGTTCATATTTGTGTAATGGTTCTTTATTGATTAGGGGAGAAGTTATACTTCTTCAGGATAGATAATCACAGCTCTCCAAAAAAAAAAAAAGATGTAACGTATTTGTAAATTACTGTGATGCATATAGAAAATTGCATTAATTAATCTACCCTTGACAACACATCATTTCACTCTTCCAAGAGGCATCAAACAAAATTCAGCACATGCTATACAAGACTTGTTACCGCTTAATAAGTTGCCATCATAACTGGAAATATTGGTAGTGTTCTTGACAGTGTTGCAAAGAAAGTGGGTCAAATGATATTACACCCATTGGGTTTCATCTAAAAGCTCACAAGAAACATCTAAAGATTGGAGCTTAGAGCCCCCCCCCAAAACACACCACACACCACACACACACACACACACAACTCCTGCAGTAGTATCCCCAGAGCAGACTCTGTTCTTACCAGCAGCCTGCACTCATAGAGTGCACTGATATCAAGAAGTTACTACAGTGAATGAAGATAACTAAAATGAAATAGAGAAGTCTTTGGTTTCTCCAGAATTACAGAATTTACCAAAGTTCAAGGGAAATCCTCAGGAGCCATATGCATTTGCATCCTAGAATTGCTTACATCAAGAATTAGCATGGACACAGAATGTGGCGGGATGCTGCTGATGCCTCCAGCCTGTTAGGATGTATGCAAACCATCTTCTCTGTCTTTCTTCCATTGGTAGCCCTGCTCCTGTTGGTGATGACTGTTCTTAGGCCTCCACACCAACTTTACCAGCAGAAGGAAAGTCATAATTGACTTGGAGTTTGAGGTACAGAGGCTATGTGGTCCATAGCCTTGGAAACCCAATCCCTTCATTTTGGAGGAGCTGAATGTCTCCCTTGTAGAGACCTCACAGAAGTCACATTTTTAAAAAATTATCTTTATCTCTTATCCCTCAGCTAGGGTGGCTTTCTTTGATAGGCTAGAAGTGTCCTGGTTATAGTACTGAAATTCCCATTTTCTAGAAATATCTCTGTATGGACAAACTGGGACAATTACTCACTTGTTTTCCATAATCTTCCTTAGACTGATTAGTTTAAACATCACCTTGATATAACCTAGAATCACCTGGGAAGAGTCTTGATGAGAAATTATCTAGATCAGGTTGGCCTGTGAGCATGTCTATAGGGAATAAATAATCTTAATTGTTAATTGATGTAGGAGGACCCAACCCACTGTGGGTGGCACCATTCCCTAGTAAGGGGTTCCTATAGAAGAAAGGAGAAAGCTAGCTAAGAGCACAAAGCAACCAATCACAGTTACCTAAACACGTGAACAAGGAACATGTGTTTAGTCAAATGAAAAATCTTGCAAAGATACACTGTAAACAGAACTGGAAATCCACATTGTCCCTGTTCCACCAGAGAGCCATTTGTTCTCATAAAAATGTACTCTGTGGAAGCTGTCCTCCCTGCGTCCCCATGGGAGAGCCATGGGGGATCAGAATCAGGTATTGAATTTTTTCCTCTCTGATATAATTCCTCTGTTGAGAAGCTAATTATACCTGAAGAGGGTTTTCAGTGTAGGAGACCTTCCCTTTCGTTTCTGTTCAGAATGCCAATCAGGCAGCAATTAGCACTTGTCAGTTCTAGTCAGCTCTGCTGAGCCAGACTTGCCAGAGACCATCAATCTGCAAAGATAGCCCTGCTTGGCTGCCAGCAGGCCAATCAAAAGTAACCTTATATTATTCATGGAGTCCTGGCCCCTTCTACAAGAAACCCTGAAATGCATTTGATCTGGTGTAGTAGGCCACGTATTTAGATATTTGGGTGGTCTAACATTGAGTCCTTCCCACCCACCTACCCAAGATGTCCCTTTTCTTCACCTGACAGGTCATATAAAGACTTATGTACTGACCTAGAGTGGGAGCTCTGCCGATCTCTAGACAGATGGATCCCCAGTATAAATGAGCCTTGTGAGACAGAATGTCGGCTGTGCAAAAAGTTTAAACAGCTTCTTCAGTGGTCCTTTTTCCAGGATTTAGGGTTCCCAAAGAGGTGGAACCAGTTGAAACAGAAGAAAAAAAAGTCAAGTGTTTTACTTGTAAAGTCTGGATCTCATGAACCATATGCATAAAGTAAAGCTGATATGTCAAATAAAGAAGGAAACACCTTTTTTTAAAATGGATTACTTTTCCTTTCAAGAATTTGCTGTTAACACATAGACATCTCTACCAAGCACTATGTTAACGAAAGGATGAAGCTTCATGTCAGGGTTTCTAGGCCTGTTTTAAGTGCTCAGAGGGAAGAGACCAAGGGCTTGTGTCTCCTCCCACTACATGGTCAGAAGCTGAGCTCTGGGAAGACTCCCATGCTGATAAAGAGAGACAAAGAGCGTCTTACTCATTTTCTGTCTAAGATTTCATTGAGCACTCCTACAAAGTAAACAAAACAAAAAACGCTCTCTTCTTTCATCTGAGTATGTGTCTTGATGCTCTGTTTAGAGATCAATAACAGGAAAATATTTTCACCGGAGAGAAGAAAAGGGAGGGAAGTAACAACCTCACTCTTAAAATCTCCTGGGGAATGTTTCTAAACATTACTTGTCTCTGGATGACCTCTCTGAAGATCCAACATTCATATACTCTACAAGGCTTCATCACCTTGGAGTCCCTACCCATTCTGCATGCAGAAAAAGGTTCCCAAGGATCTCAACAGGGAAATACAACTATCTAGGTTATGTAAGACCCTAAGTATGATCCCCAGAACCATTAAAAAGGAAATAGAGACGGAATCTCAAAGTCTCAGAGTTGCATTTCCATCCTTTCTTGTTTCTGCCTGGCAAGGCAGCCACTTTCCTTTCTCAGCAGTGTGCAAAAAGCTGGTGTCTGCACCCCGCTCATCTTATGGCTGAATCAAGTTAACACCAAGACATGTTCTGTGGGGGAGTGAGAGCATTCAAGTGTGACATACCACTTCCATCACTCAGCCTCAGCCTGCATCTATTTTTGCCTCAGCAGTATTTGGAAGAGCAGTAGCCTGTAAATATATTTAGGTGCAAGATCACTGGGCTTCACCAACTATCAGTTTCTCTTGGGGACCCCCTCAAGCCTCATGGCTGGGGAGATGAGCTGCACAAGGTGAAGAATAAAAAATGAAACTTGAGCCAGTATAATTTTTGCAAGCACTGGGTCAAAATCTTCTGGAGACTGACCTCATGGTTTATTCTTCTTACACATTTAAGCATAGTAAACATTTTGAAAGGGGTTTCCATGAGACAATTATCACAATAAAGCTTTAGGCATAGCTACATAGAAACTCTATAGCAATGTAGCAAAGCACCTATGACCTTTACAATAGGAATGAATTCTATTGACTGATAAATTGAGCTCATAGGGTCTAGAAGAAGGATCTGTGAGAAGCATAGGCATACATTCGGTTGGTGGGGGGATACAAAGTATGTGGGCCTCTTTCATGGGGATCAGTTCCATTCACTGAGAAACAAAGCCTAGGATTAGGGCCTAAACAATGCTGGGGTGTGAGGGTTGGAAGATCCAGGAAGGCTGGCTCCTAATAGAATAGCAAGGGATCATCAGGCTGTCAAACAACATTCACTCCGGCCTTCCAAGTGAAAAGACATCATTCACTTCCTTCTGTTGAAGAAAATAGGCCCCTGTGATTGACAAGCCTGGTTTCTCCAATGCTTATTCTAAGCTGTGCTTCCTACAAGTTTTATGTATCAATTGTCATAGAATATACAGTGTGTCATTATTAAAACCTTTAAAAGTAATTTCACCCAAACAATTCATATTTTAAGACATAAAAAGTAGGTAAAACAAGCACAGTTGCATAATTTCTCACATTAATCTACCATGATAAGTACAATATAACTGGAGTTATATTGTAAATATTCATATGGAGATATGTGATGTTTAACTTTTTAACTAACTCTGCCTTTCTTGGTAAGGTCTTCTGCATACTATCTACAGGTCCCTTTACTCCTGATGTCCAGATCTCATGCTGTTTCATCACTGAAGAAAAGAAACTGTTGACTTGACTCAGAATTGGACACGGACTTCTGGCTCACATACCATTCAAGCAAGTTTAAGGAATATTGTTTGCACACGAACACATAGGCCATCATTCTTTCTAGGCTTGTTGCCTCAGAAATTCTTCAACATTCCTCCCACAAATTGCATCTGTGAAATCTCCCTGACCTCCTTTCATCTGTTAAAGTATTTCTATGATGACATGCATACTGACAATATTGCCTGTGAAAAGCTGAGCTGTTTGTCCTTAAGTCAACCAGCTCCAGGAAGCCATGCAGAGACCTGCAGTTCATACACCACTTTTGAGTCCTTAAGAATTCCTACAGCGTGCAGAGTTCACAGCATGCTTTGGAATAATGAACCCCATCAGACTTGGTTTCCAGGGTGGATGCCATGACTCAGGTCATCTGCATACTTCTAAAAGACTGAAGTCCTAACTGTGGGATTTACTGTCTTGTCATAAACAAGGCCCAATTACTCTCTGGCTCTCAATCTCCTTCCTATTGGATTTTTGTTTCATGGATATTTTAATGATTACAAAATAATTTTTGATGATTTGTAAACCTATCAAGAATTAAGATTGTTCTATCAATGCTGAGGTCATGAGTGTGGTCTGTGTCAACACTAGGACCCTTGGAGAGATAATAATGTTGGGCACTGAAAGTGAAAAAGTGTTTGTGGTGTATTTACCCTGATCTGATTGCTCCATCGAGTGCAGTGGCTTATTGTTTACAGTCAATGAACTTCAAAATGGGATGCAAGATATTTCATTCTCATCTACAAAGCCTGATTGAGTGATGAGCCTTTCGTTGAACTTGAGTCAAAAGATGAAGTCAAATTGGCATGCGGTGGCCAGGACCTACCTGGTGACAGAAATAGACTGACAAAGACTATGTCAGTAAGGAGGTACCATTGAAAGGATAAGACATGGATGCTTATTTCTAGTTACAGTTTGTCATGAAGGGAAGTTAAGACAGGAACTCAAAGCAGCAACCAAAGACCATTGATGAATCTGCTTCCTGGCTTGTTCCCTGTCTTGCTCAACCTGCTTTCTTATACATAGCCTTGTCCAAGGATGGAGCTACCTAAGTGTGCTGGTTCCTTCTATAACAATCATCGTCAATCAAGTAAAGGCCCTATAGATCTGTCCACAGGTCAACCTGATAGAGGGAATTCCTCAGTTGAGATTCTCTCTTTCCATATATTTCTAGGTTTGCATCAATTTTACAAAAACTAACCATCAGAGTAGATAGATGATAGACAGCACAGACTTGTCAAGCCATTCTGTTCTGGTAGCCCAGCCTGCCAGCGACTGACTGGCGGTTATAGGGAGAGATGTGTTGGACACAGCAGCATGATATGGCCATGTTTTGCAGGAAATTTTCAGTGTTTTCATTAAACATTACATAGATAATCAAGGAAGCATGGCCAGTGCTCTCTAGAGTGATGCCATTGTTCATCCATGTGCTTGAACAAAAGGAGAGAGATACTTAACATGTATCCAGGGAGGGGTCCTGATCACTGATTCTTTTTCAGTTTTAAAAATAAAAGGAAATCATTTGATCATGATTAGAAGCACAAGCATGTAGTTTGTGGTCACTCCTTCAGTAGAAATCAAAATTGTTTCAAAAAACTTTATGTTCAAGAGTTTTGTTTTTATTTCTATTTTGTTTTTTGTTTTTGTTTGTTCTTTGTTTGTTGGTTGGTTTTACAATGGCAGTCATCTAGGGTGCATCAGTAAAGTTGAATAAGCTCAATCTTCAACTTGTCTCAAGTTAAGTTTATTAAAGAAATAAGCAGTGACCATACTTCAGTTAAAGCGGTTGAATTTTATAAAAGTTTGCTCTTATATTACAATATACTGGCTGTCAAGAGATATGCTTTTGTATAAAACTCAGTATAGGGACTGTATGTACAATTAAAGATAAAACATTTGTCACATATATTAATTATAGTTTCATTTAAGAACATGTAAGAACAAAGTTACACCTTCTTAGGTAATAGGAGAATTATTCAATTAGACAAATACTTGCAGACTTTGATCTTCAAATTTGTGTGGAGTTTGAGATTTGAACTGAAATCTATCACAGCATTGTGATTTCCTTTTAGTTCTATTGTGCTAAGTGAAAGTTGTTACATAACTATTCTTTTAAAAAATAAGAAGGAAGACAAAGAGAAGGCAGAAAAAAGAAAGGAAGAAATGAAAGAGACTCTATTTCAAATAGTTTATGAACAATGACTATGAAATTGTCATTGTGAAAAATTATAATGTTGACAAAAATAGAACTGCTATCTTATCTAAAACTTATCTAAGATTATTTTAGTATAATTTAGTAAAACAACTGTCACAGTCTGCTTTATACAGCCAGTATCTGAGGCAATTAAAGAATGAAGACAATGGGTTTATTTTGGTTCATTTTTCTGAAGATCTTAGTCCAAATCAGTTGCTGTGAACTTCAGACAAGACATTACATGGCAATAGTACCTAGAATTGAGAAACTACCCATCTCATGGCAACAAGCAAAAGACAGAAACAAAAAAGGTCTAGGGTACCTCAATCTCCTCCACAGGCATGCCCCAGTGACCCAAGTAACTCCCATTAGGCCCGCACCTCTTAAAGACTCCTATAGTGCCACAGTATAGGAACAACAAATCCAGGCCTTTGGGGGACATTCAAAACCCAAACCTTAGAAAATATACATAAAGTATCCTGGCAATTGCAAACTAGAGGTATGGCTGATTATGTTCTGTACTTATTGAAAAGCTGTAAATTCTTTATGTAGCATTCTGGATATCTTCCATCCAATAATGAAAAGATATTAAACAACACAATCATAACCCAGTTTATGGGAAAATAATAAAATAAATACTTCTTATTTTAAAATTTGACATGCTATACACGTAGATGAGTTCAAATATTAATGTTAAACTATAAAGAAAAATAAAGGTTAAAAACTATCATAAACTTCTAGGAAGTAAAATCAAAATAATATATTGTAAACCTATTAAAAACATATTTTATAAATATTGTAATAACATGATACTTTTAATTGATATTGAAAACTGGGTGATTGTATACAATATGCTTTTTAATCAATTTTAATATACAAAATCTAAATCATAAAGTATATATAAGTAAATAAATGTATCATAGTGATTAGCACTAGGTGATGAGAACCTATTTTTTTATCTGTAGCTTCCTGAGTTTTCATTATTACATAGTGTACATACAAATTTTATAATCATAAAGGACATACTTTTTCAAATTTATGATATATTGAAAGTGTAATTTTTCATTTAAAGTTCTGATTCTGAAGGATAATAGTAATCAAAATTTTCTTTTTTAAAAAGTAGTATTGATTTACTTTAGTACATAGGTGCTATTTTCTAAATATTATTCTCTAACAAAAGAAATCAGGAATTTTCAGAGGAATGATGTTGCCAGGGCCAGTGCTAGAACATGAAGGTAAGCCTCGAGCATCCTAACTTCTCAAAGAGTAAATATTTCTCAAAGTGTGAAGCTCTTGAGGCACAGGGTACCTTGTAGGGCTCCCAGTGGCTAAATTGTAGGCCATGGTAGCAATAAAATAATTGTAGAAATGAATTATAAACAATAGAATTAGTCTACAGAGTAAATCCTATGTCCCTGGTCCATGTTAATACAGAAATGATAAATGATTTAAATGATGATGATAGGTATATTGATTGATAGATGATAGTTAGAAGCACACATATAGATGAAGCCTTCCATGTAACAAATGAGGTTTGGTTAATTAAAATGAGTTACATCAAATGTTAACACTTGCTGAGGTTAGTTTTACTTTAAAATTTCTGTAAATTTTAAATTATTTCAAAATGGGAAATTCAAAAGTAAGTTTATTTAAGTAATGTAATATGGTGATTTTTCATAGTTTGAAGTTAAAATGTATGGCGATGGATAACTAAAAGGGGAAGAGAAAAATAGTCCCCATCCATAAATTCATCATCCTAAAATACTTTCTGGGTTTCACTGTGTGTTTTTAAGTGATTACATTCCAAGTCAAGAATTTATACAGACCTAAAGAGAAACTCATCATGACCCCTGACTTTTGTTGGAACTCTGACTCTGAGCTCTGTCACATGACACTAGCCATCCATACATCTGATGTTCTAACTTGGTAAATTAAAACCACATGTTGAAACACAAAAGGATAGTGGGCTAGAATCAGGCTCACAGAAGAAGGCCCCCTCCTACTCATTCAGAGCAAATTTCCAGCCCCCAAGCTACCATCCACCCACAGCATCTGGATGGCATTAGCAGAACTTTCTCCTGGTAGCATCAGAATCACTACAGGCGTAAAGGAGATTGACGACAATTTGGAGATTTTTTTCAGAGGCAGAGAAACTGTGACAATAAAGTTTAAATTATTCCCCGCCCCAAATATTTTTTTTACTAGGAGAGAGGCATCACAAGACATCTCCTTGCCAGGGGTTATCCCACAACTTGCATTGGTGAACGCGAAGCATTTTGGTAGGAATGTCCCTTATTCACACCTACCAGAGCCATATATTCTGGCATCGTGCTTGGTCCCCAACCCACTCTAACCTGACTCCCAGAAATGGCAACAGAGAACTGGACAACGGAAGAAAGCAAGCTTATAGCTCTGTTTTGTGAGAGCCAGCAAGCAATCCCGTTAGCTCCAGCTGGAACTGGGTTGTTACTATAGCAACAACCAAATGATGGACAGATTTTTGAATGTGCTTTGGTATACTGTGATAAGAGCTTCCAGGATATCCACTCGGTATTTTCAAACCTGCTAAAACGTGCACCCTGTGCAGTGATACAAAATGCTATGTTTCAAGATCAATTTTAAATGCCTTTCTTTGAAAAACTGAAATGATAGAATCTGAACTATTTTTAGTTCTAAATAAGTCAGTTTTATTCACTCTCCTGTCAAATCAAAACTTCCATTCTTTCTGCAGCACTTACTTGCTCTAAGGAAGGTCAAACTGAATTAGTGAAAATATACAGTTGTCCCCTAAGAACAGTAGCTTCTTTCTCTGCTGAACTTGATGCCAGGTATTACATAAGTTCTAAGAAACCATCATCATAAAAACATAATGGCACACAGTTGACCTCTTTCTGTATACATTTGACTTATTCTCTTAAGAAAACACTGTACCCACAAAGCAACTTCCTTATGATTGAAATGAAAATGAATAGCCCTAAGCAATCAAGGTACAATTACCCATCTGAGTTTATGCAGAATGCCTCTAATAGTACATTGAAAATGCTTTTGGTTCTCTGCATTAAGAAAAATTGCAGTGAGGTTGGTACCATAGACCTTGAATGTCCCTACAGGCTTGTCTGATAAAGGCAGGGATCCTGGTCTGTGGTGTTGTTGAGACCTGCCTCCCTTAAGACACAAGGCCTGGTGGAAGGTAGCTGGGATGGGCTTTTGAAGAGGATGTTAGGGAATTCACCATCTCTTCTCTCTCTCTTTTTCTTTTCCAGATCACATGAGGTTATCAGTTTCTTCCATGCCTTGTTCTTACCACAAACCTAAAGGAGATGATATCAAAGTAACCATGGACATACTCCTCTACAACCATGATCCTGAAGTATATCGTTTCTCCTTGTAAAAAGCTTATATCAAGTGTTTATCAAAGCAACAGACAGTTGACTAACACAGAGATCCTTAACATGGCTGGGACACAAAAGAAGTCTGATTGGTTAAAAAAAAAAAAAACAAAAAAAAAAACCATGGCTTATTCTATAATTGTCTAAACCAAAAGCCCTTAAAATCCATCAGAAAGTTTGAGTGTATTTGTGTAGCTATAATTTAAGCTTATTTAATATAATAAACGTTGGTTTTCCCAAGGACCATGGGCTAATAGCCATCATCTTGACACAAAGACCTTTAGATGAGTTCAATTCAGTAAGTATTTTATTAAATTGTGCTATACATTGGTAAAGACAAGTAGCTATATCACAGCTGTCATTGGCTTGATTAATATTCACAAATCTTACCAGCAATCACATTAAGAATAAGGTCCGTACAAGTATCAAACACTGCCTGTCCCAGTCATTCACTATCTCTCTCACCATATGACAACCATGCCCTGACCCTGTAAGTTATTTCTACTTGTTTATTAAGATTCTATAAATGTAGCCACACATAGTTTATTATGTTTCCCTTAACACTGCGCCTGTGAGATTCTTTCATGTTCTTATTGTGGAGATCGTATGCTTATACTCATATCTGAAGATTATTTTCTTGATGCTTCAAACCAAAATAAATAACATAGATTTGGGAGATACAAATGTGCCATCTTTGAAATTGTAGTAATTTACACCCATTCTTTACTTTCATGGGAGGTCAAGACAGCATTAGACATTATTGCTATAAGACACTGAAAAGCATAAAGAAATGTTACTAGTGTTTGTTAAAAGGTGTGTGTGTGTGTGTGTGTGTGTGTGTGTGTGTGTGTGTGCGCGCGCGCACATGTGCGCACGTGTGCACACGCAGATATCTGTAAAGATAAGAGGAAGATAACAAATCTCTGGAGCTGGAGTTGCAGATGATTGTGAACCACTAGATACAAGTGCTATGAACTGAACTCAGGTCCTCTACAGGACTACAAGAGCTGGACTTTTAACCAATGAACTATCAATCCAGCCCAGAAAAGTTACACTATGCCTGTGGATCAGTAGTGTGTCTCCAATAACATCTTCACTTTTATTTTTATTTTTGAGCTCCCAAAAGGTTGATTTGCAAAAATAGAATATATTATTTTGAGAGTCTACCACATCTTACCCACAGTACAGCTCTAAATTTAAATTGCTTTCATGAAGATTGCTTCCACAGATGTTCACCATACATCTAAAGGCAGATAACATGGTCAACTACTCATTCAAATGCATAATATTCTGAAGTTCAAGAAAACTTTCAAGAAAAATGTGACCCCTGTTTCTAAAAGCAAATATAAACCCAGGCTTGAATGTCCAAAGTAATTCTATTTTTTTACACTCTGCTGCATTAACTAAAGAATCAAGCACAGGCTATTTTTCTTTCTGAATATAGGTGCTTTAGAAACTCAGCAGAAAAAAAAAGAAGCTTTGTGCAATCCTCATCTTCCACTCATTCCCAAAGATGTAAAAAGATCAGTCCTCTACCAAGGAGGTTACACATCCTTGGCCTTCCATCCATTTCTCCAGATCTCGGTTTCATTGATTATAAGGTGGGCAGATCTAACTATCTGACCTAAGTTTACCTCAAGCACTAACTTGCTTTGATTTATTTTCCAAGTAAATCAAGTGTGAAAGCTAAGAGAGAGGTCACAACAGAGGCCAGGAGCTAAGGTGATCAAGGTGAAAATACTCTAAAGGCCTGACCAGTGGCAATGAATTAGGAATAACTCACCGAAACCCAGGGATTTCAGGAAAGAATCCCATATCCCTAGATCGTGAATGAGTTGCAGAAATGACTCCATTCCTAGTGCCCTTTGAATTTCCTGTGATAAACAGTATATACTAAGGAGAGTTGCAACAAAGGACCATTGTCAGACTGGGATCAAGACAGGATTCAGGACACAGGTGTTACAGGATTGTGAAGTTTTCAATCCCTTCTGAGAAGGGGACAACCCAGGACAGAATGTGGGATTTAGGTCTGCCTTTAAAAACTGAACTTTACAAAGTTTTAGAATTGTTTTAAGTTCACAGAAATATTGCAAAGATAGCGCAGAGACTTCCCATGCATCCTACTCAGATTCTCCTTATTATTAACAGCACATATTATTATGGGATAGTCCTCACAATTAATGACCCAATAGTAATGCGTGATTCTTACCTAAAATATACACAGTCATCCTTTAGTATCTATGGTGGATTGGATTCAGAACTCCAGTGAATATCAACACTTGAAGATGTTCAAATCTCACATGAAATGACAATGCATTCACAGAGTATCACCTAATCTTCCCATGCACTTTAATGAATGACTACTGCTGATATATAATAAGGTGTAAATGCTGTGGAATATATTACATAAGGTAACAAATGCTCAGAAAGATAAATACCGCATGTTCTTTCTCATGTGCATACCTTAGCTTCTAAACATTAGATATGTGTATTTAGGTAAGAGCAAGCACAGGTAATAAGGAACACAAGTATAGATAGACTAGATGGTGGAAGAAAGCTTTAAGAGAGGAGTATTAGCAAGGTCACAGACGACTCAAGACATGAAAGGGGAAAGGGGAAGACTGGGGGAGCGGGTCAACAGGTGTAGTGGGAAGGGAAGCAAGGATGAAGAGGAGGCTGTATCCCATCTTAACGGATTATGTAAAACATGTTTCCTGTCCTGGTTTCCTCAATTCTGCTTACATCGCATTTGCAATAGGTATTATAAATGGTAATTTAAATTACAAAATAAAAAGTTATACTGTGTCATTTAAATAACAATAAAGAAAACAGGCAATGAGTGATAGTCACTCCATATGCGATTAGTTCTCAAACATTGTTGGTCCAAGCTTGTCTGTATCTCTAGATGCAAAGCCTTCAGGCACAGAGAGCTGAACGCGCTGCTCAGTCCTATCCACAGTTTTTGCCAAATGTCCTTACTTTGTCCCAGACTACGACATTGAACTGAGTCGTGACATCTCACTGGGCTTATTTTGGCTGTCACTGTTTCTCAGACATTCCTTGGTTTTAGTGTACCTGACAGTTTTATGAATGACAGCTGCGATTTGTCTAATTTGTTTTTGATAAAAATTGAAGTTCAGTTGTGCATTACTGTGAGGAAGACCACAGGGTAAAGTGTCATTCTCCTCATATCACATCAAAGGTGCGAACACTGCTCAACACTTTAGAGGTTGGTCTTACTTTTAACCAAACTAGTCTTTGTCAAGTTTATCCATGCTCAAGCTACACTTTCTCTCCCTTTTCCTATAGCAATCTTTAGGAAGAAGGCAGTGTACATGCCCCACACCTCACAGGAAGGAGTTAGGGACCAGTGAAGTAAGGGTACAGATGCTTGCCCCATAAGCCTGGTGACATGACTTTGATTCCTGAAACCTATATAAAAGTAGAAGGGGAGAACTCACTCCATAAAGTTGTCCTCTGACCTCTACACATGAACTGTGACATGTAAGTGCATGCATATTCTCTCTCTCTCTCTCATATATATATATATATATATATACATATATATATATATATGCACACACAAATAATAATAATAAGGAATACAAATTTTTTTTAAAAAAGCAATGAATTAGTCTCATCTCTCCAAGGTGATGTCTATGCTGCATCATTTAAGAGTCCTGCACAGGTTTGACTTTTTATTTATCTAATCATTTATATTTTTAAAAAAATATAGACAGACAAGCATTTACCTTGTATTTCAAGTTATACTCTAATGTTGTTTTATTCTTTTATCAGTTTCATTGACAATTTCATACATACATATGATATGTTCTGATTATTCTTCTCCCCAACCCTTTCTTATTTTCCTCCTATCCCATCAGCTCTCTTCTTCTCTACAAATGTTTCCCATATTCATGACCTTTGCTTTGGTTTTGTTACTCACAGAGTCTATGTGACTATGAATTTGGAACTATCCACTGGAGCCTGGTGGACTCATTAGTGGGTATACAACTGAAGACAACGACTCCTTCTTTTAAGAATCTGTCAATAGCCAATAGTTCCACAATAAGAGACAGGACTCTACAAACTTCTCTAACATCCATGGATGACTATTGACTGGGCCAGTCTGGTACAGACCTAGTACCAAGAACCATAGCTGTTATTGAGTTGATGATTGCCATGGCCATGTTATGCTTAGAAGAGGGTGTTTTATAGCCCTTCTCCATATATTCTTAATCTTATATTCTTACGTTTACATTCTTTCTGCTTCCACTTCTGAGGTGTTCCCTGAGCCTTAGAAGTATAAATACCTTTCTTGTGACTGAGAACTCAAAAATTACTTGTTCACAGCACATTGGGCAGCCATGGGTCTACATTTAAGACCATCACTACAAAAAGAGGTGTCTCTGATTAAGTATGAATGAAGCATTTGTCTTTGTAAATAAATATATTTAGAAGGTAGTTTGACACTCTGTCCACCTAACTATCTATAATAATTTCCCTTCTAATTCCTATGCCCTCTCCAAACATGAGTTTTTGACTGAGTTTGCAAAACCAACAAGGGTTTGCTCCTCTGGAACGGACCTCAAATCCAGTCAGTTAGCAGTTGGTTGTTCCCATAAAAGTCATGCCAATATAACACAGTGGAAACATCCTACTTCACAGGTTGGTATTACAATTCATAGGATTCACGGCTGGTCAAGACCACTGATGCCTTCTCTCCCTCATCAGCCTACACATTATCTTCCAGGACTGTGAGAAGTAGTTGGCAGCAGGGGAGCTTCTAGCTCATTTCCACCTTGATTTCTTTGTGCCTTGTAATCAAGGTACATGGTAACTTCCGCAATAGCATCTTATCATTTAATTCTGGTGAGCAACAAAGAATGGACAAATTATTTTTGTCTGTGGGCCTCCTTGGGAACAGCTCTCCCATCTCTGCACTTCTTTCATTTGGCTTCTCTGCCCTTTGATGCTTTGCCATTGTTTATGGAGTTCTACATTTCTAGAATAGGGAATTTGGAATTCAAGAAAGTGGGTGCCTAGGATGATTTGTTACATGGTTGTTTATTCCAAAGCTTTTTTTAGTCTGGTGAACTTTGAAATTATCAAGATAATTTTTACACTTATGTATTTTCAATTTATATGTCAATTTGTATGTGGTTACTTTCTAGCTGTCTGAGCCCTAGGACTATGTGTCTTTCATATCAGGTGACAGAGTGGTCTTGAAAATATATTCTCTGGGAGCTCTGAGAAGATATCTATGGATATATTTGATCATTATCTACATCTTCTGTTTTCTGCTTCTATAATCTATTAGTTAAATGACCTCCTGGATTAATTTCTTTGAATTTTAAATATTTTATCTTTTTTCGTTTCCTTGTCTTTTTTCCTATACAGGTTTTCTATGATACTTCTTGTTATTATCAACTTTATTAGACTCAGACATTCCAAATATATTACTAAAGCCCACATCTCTATATATCTGTGATGGCATTTCCAGACAGAATCAGCAAAGGAGTGAAGGCTTTCCTGGATGTAGATCACATCATCCCATAGGTTGAGAGCCCAGGTAGAATAAAAGAGGAAAAGAAGAAAGCCAACAGGTATATCTCAACCACTGTAGTATGAGCTCTTCTGCTTCAGTTTATCCTTTCCACCCACAAGAACTGAAACCTCTGAAAGTGTGAACCAAAATAAATATGTCCTCCATTAAGCTTTTTGTGTCAAATTCAGAAGTTGATTAGCATAAGAAGGTAATGCCAGGAAAATAGGGTCATTGTTAGACCCTAACCTGACCATGTACTTCTTAGGCCACTGGAACTGGTTTACAGGAAGAGCTGGAAGAGGTTATAAAATGTAAAATAGGATAGAAATCCTACAGAATTGTAAACAGATCTTCATGGCCTTTCTAACAAGAAGACTAGAATGTAAGGAAAAGTAGGAATATGAAGACTGAATTTATGAACGTTCAGATGGAAACAAATACTCTTAGGAACTGTTGACAAGGCAGCAAAGAATTTGCCTGAATTTCCCCCTGTGTCCTGATACTCTGTGGGAAGCTAACTTTAAAGGTGAAAGACTAATTAATCTGGAGGAGGTAATTTCAAGAAAATCCAGCATTAAGCTGTGGCATGATTATTGCCAGGTGCTTTTAGCTAGGTTTAAAATGAAAATTTGAAGTAAAAGCAGAGTTGAAAATTTTGAAAACTTTGCAGTTTGTAAGAAATGTCAGTATGTATGAATTTGGGGATAACAGAATTTTCAAAGAGATCAATGGCATTACTTTGCAAAGAGACAATAGAGAACCCATCTTAAGAGAATCTCAGGGATCACAGAGTGTCTAACACAGGCTCAAGAATATTAAAGAGTAAACTCATGGAAAGACTTTTCTGTTCAGCAGAGAACATCTCAAGAGCACACTGATTATATAGCACAGCCTTGGGAGTTATTTCCTCAGGAATGCTTTCACTGTGCTTAGCTGTGCAGGCACTCAGAGGCCACCATAGTTATGGAAATATACCCTATTGTGTATTCCTCTCCAAGGACAGATACCTATTGCTCTGACAGCTGATTTTGTTATCATTCAACCACACA
Organism: Peromyscus maniculatus bairdii; assembly: GCF_049852395.1. NCBI lineage: Eukaryota > Metazoa > Chordata > Mammalia > Rodentia > Cricetidae > Peromyscus > Peromyscus maniculatus. Next base: position 32,043,056 of record NC_134872.1, read on the forward strand.
GTGCAATATTTGTAGACATGAAAAATGCACGAGTTATAGAGTTATGAGGCTTCCACCAAGGTTACAAAGAAAGGCTTGTTGTGGCAGGACTGTTGTCACTGAAAGTATCCCATGAAAGCCTCGTTCGCGAAGCTGTGAGGATGAAGTGCTGACTGCAAAGGAAGTATAAAGATGTTGGAAACATAAAAGACTTCTAGCAACCACCAAGGAAACCTGCAGTTAGTGAGTTAGCCTAAGAGTAAGGACACATTGGTTGCAACTTGAAATACCATGTGGATGGAATTTCCAAAGCCCTTACACACACACACACACACACACACACACACACACACACACACACACACAGCCTGTTATTGAATGTTCCAGAAGCTAGAGGTAGAGCTACAGAATTTAGTGTTTCTTGTACTAGGCATCTGTCTTCCTTTGGTCCCATTATTCCTTGACATTAACCCATTCTTCTCTATGGAATGGTAGTGTGTACTCTGTACTTAACATATTTAAATTATTATATTTTCATTTTTTTCTCCATAGGCTCAAAGCTAAGAGTTTGTCTTGATGCTCAGAGGAAATATTGAACATGGACTTATAGCAATACTGCAAGTGTTACTATTCTAGCAATAGTTGAAGGTAGACTGAATATAGTTTATATCATGAGAGAGATCCAAGCCAGTAGTACAATGTGATAATATAAGTCGATGTGTTTGGATATCAGATTGACAAGGGATGGACTTGTGATGGTTAATCTAGTGAACTTGATTAGATAAGGAAGCTCCTAGGAGACTAGCACAGGTTTGTGGGCATATTTAAAGAGAAAACTAATTAAAACCAAAAGCAAAAGATGCACTGTGAATATGGGCAGCACCCCCACCCCAATACTGGGAACCCAAACACAATGAAAGGTGAAAGTCGACAATCACATAAGTAGAGATTCTCTCTCTCTCTCTCTCTCTCTCTCTCTCTCTCTCTCTCTCTCTCTCTCTCTCTCTCTCTCTCTCTCTCTGTCTCTCATGAGTTGTAAGTTGTTCTGCTTTGCCATGGCCTCCCTGGCATGATTAACTGGAACATCTGAAATAATCTCTGAAACTATCACTCAAATAAATTATCCTTCACTTAAAGTCTTCAGATCAGGTATACCATCAATATGACTCAGACTCTAATATGTTATGCCAAGCACCTCCCAGCACACACACACACACACACACACACACACACACACACACACACACACACACACACCTGCTACTCTTTCGTGGCACCCAGTTCTTGTGTTGGTTTCCTATACACAGTGTCTTTGGATCTTTCTAGGAATACTAATTAGAGGGTGAGATTTCTCATTATTACCTGCTTACTTCTGTTTTTCTGTTGGCTTTAGAGTAATTTATTTCCTTGTTAATTACTTCTTCAAATATCTGGCAAGCCTTCATTTTCTGCTTATGTTTTGAAATGTGATGCTATGATGAAGCCTGCAAGCATGGTGCATATTGTAGGGCCCTTCGCCATCAGGTTTAATTTCACGCTTCATGAGTAGCTTTAATGAGACAGGCACCCTACATGCTAGCACCGTCACCCTCCAAGCTGCTCTACATGTTCTCTGAGACATAGTCTGATTTCTATAGAGAAGAACCATACTGCATTGGGAAGTGTTTGGCTGCAGACAAGTCAATGTTCAATTTAGTAAAGTTCTCCTAGTTTGTATGTTTTCTGCCCAAGTTTATAGCATGGTCCTTTGTTCTTTGGGGTCAGTTGTATCACCATCATGCACAACAGAGTCTCCAGTCCTGCAGGGTAGTTGCTTCCAGCAGCATAGCACCTTTGCTTCAGTGCATACATAGCATAGACACTGTTAGGTCAAAGTGCATATGAGCTCATAATTGCAACAGGTACTTGGAATTCTTTCTACCTACAGCAGTTTCTCTCATAGTCTTACATTCAGAAGGTCAAATCTCTGAAACATTACACATGCAAAGCTTTGGGAAGTGCTCACTCTTACAATCTAATCCATGATGTGGTGTTTCAGGGAGTCCCATTTGAAGTCATCATTTTATGAATGAGGCTGAGAATTTTTCTGTAATTGGAGTCACTTATCTTTCTGTCCACGACTTGGTCAACTCTGTGTCTAAGTGTTTTCATAGTCCATTTTCTCATTGGAGTAATATATTTCCACATTGGAATAGAAAATTTTATATTAGTGATGTTAACATTTTGACCATATTACCAATTGTAAAGACTTTTTAATCGTGCTTCAGACTTTCTTTTAACAGAATTTATAATTATTGTTTTTTAATTTTGGTAATTTTTATTGACTTCTGGAGTATGGTTTATATTAATTATGAGCTAGCCTGTGGCACTAGTCAGTTTTTATTAACTGGACACAAACCAGAACCACTTGAGAAGAGGTAATCCTAATCAAAGAATTGCCTCCATCAGATTGGCCAGTGGGCATGTCTGTGGGACATTTTCTTGATTAATGGATGATGTGGGAGCACCAAGCCCACTGGGAGGGTTGCCATTCCTAGGCAGGTAGCCCAGATGGTGTAAAAAAGCATACTGAGAAAGACATGGAAATTAAGTAAGCAGTCCTTGCCCTCACTAGCAAGTCCGACCCCTCACTGCCATTAAAATCTACCTCTTCAGGATTTCAACATTTGCTGAAGACCAGCTGACATAGCCATCATCATGGATTGAATCTTGAATTAGAATCTTAGACCTTCTGTTCATAGCCAGCCACTTTTGGATTACCTAGACCACGATCTGTAAGTCATTCTAATAAACCCTCTTTCTCTTATATATAGAGAGATGTAACTCTATAAGTTGTGTTACTCTAGAGAACCCTAACTAATACACTAGTCCTAAATACCTAGGATTTGTTTCACAATTAAGACTCCATGGGACAACTTTGCAGAATGCAGTTAGTACATGACATTTTTATGTTATCTAAATTATGTATTCAAAATGCAATGCCCAAAAATTATTTGAACTAATCTCTGCCTCATTTTGACACTGTTTTCCCATGTTCCTTCTTCTAATTGCCACTCTCTGTCATCTGCTTTCTTTTGGGGTTGATATGAGGATTTGCTCAGTTTTTCTTGATGCTCCCTCTGTGTTCCACCACAGGCTAACACAGCCCTGTGCCCTTGCATCTCTTGTCTGAGTACTTGTGTGTCTACAACATAGACATTTACTATAAATGGCATTTGCTATAGCTTGGATTTCAAATGTCCCTCAAAGACTATGCACTAAGAGCTTGTTTACCAGCCTGGGACACTACTGGAGGCATCTTTGAGAAATGATGCCTAGCTGGAAGCAGTTAAACCATTGGAGGTGCGCCCTTAAAGAGTAAATATGGACCCTGGCCCATTCCTCTATGTCTCTTTGTTTGCTGGACATCTTGAGATGGGCTTTCTTTCTTCTTTCTTTCTTTCTTTCTTCTTTTTTTCCGAGACAGGGTTTCTCTGTGTAGCTTTGTGCCTTTCCTAGATCTTGCTCTGTAGACCACGCTGGCCTCAAACTCACAAAGATCTACCTGCCTCTGCCTCCCAAGTGCTGGGATTAAAGGCATGTGCCACCACCGCCCAGCTGAGATGGGCTTTCTAGTTCACCACGCCTTCCTGCCACAATGAACCACCTTGTCACAGGCCCCAAAGCAACGACCCTAACTGATCAAGGATTAAAATTTCTGAACCTTTAGGCATCATTATGGTGACATTTTTTTTCTCCAATACTCATAGATTGGTGACTACCCCTATTGTCATCAAAGATCTTTCATCTAAAACTAATGGAAACAGATACAGAGACCCACAGCCAAGCATTGACCTGAGTTCCAGGAATCCTGCTGAAGAAAGGGAGGAAGGATTGTAGGAGCCAGAGGGGTGAAGGACATCACAAGGAAACCCACAGAAACAATTAACCTGGACTCAGGAGCTCACAGAGTCTGGACTGACAGCCAGGGAGCCTGAATGGGGCCAGCTTAGGCCCTCTATATATGAGTGATAGTTGTGTAGCTTGGTCTGTTTGTGGGACTCCTAACAATGGGAGCAGGGCCTGTCCCTAATGCTTTGGTTGGCTCTTAGGAACCTATTCACCATACTGGGTTGCCTTGCCCAGCCTTAATACAAGGGGAGGAGCTTAGTCCTACCTCAACTTGATATGCCATGTTTGGTTGATACCCATGGGAGGCCTGCCCCTTTTGGAACAGAAACAGAGGAGGAGGGGATGGGGGGAGGGGAAGAAGGGAGGGAATGGGAGGAGGAGAGGGAAGGGAAACATCAGTCAGGGTGTAAAATAAATGAATAAATTTAATTAATAAACAAACAAACAACTTCTGAATCCTTGAGCCAAAGCAAACCTGTTTTTTTATAAGATTGTTTTAAAGGTATTTTGCAAGAGAATACTGACACTATTTTTTTAATTAATGAAAAAAATTAATCTTTCCCCAGCAATCACATTTTTCTTTAGGTGACTACTGCTGCTTTTTCCCCTCTTTGTTTGACAGCTTGTTCATATATATCTTGCCTAGAAAATGTTCTAGCTCGCTTTGGACATGTTGTTTATATGGCAGGACATTTTAAATCATTTATCTGCAAGACATTTCATAAGAAGGAAGCTAGTCCCCAAGACCCTGACTAAAATGTGTTTAGTAGGTTCCTCAAAGTCCACCCAGGTGCATTTTTTCATGCATGTAGGTATTCCAAATGTTCTTGACCTTGAACGTTCAGGAAGCAGAGCCTGAGACATAGCTTGTGTGGTGTGGCCTGATTAAGAAGTAGAGTCTCAAGGATGTGCAGTGAGGAAAAGAGAGAAGAAAGAATCAAGAAGGTACAATACAGGAAAGAGTGTGTGTCTGCTGTGGCCACCACTCACAGCAAGCATGCCTCACTATATGTTTTTCTGTTGCTGTTTTTTAAGAGGCTCTTCATGTACCTATCTTTTATTAAATTCTGTTCACTGAAAGAAAAGAGAACAATATTCACTGATTCCCATATCCTTTGATAAAAGGTTTGTTCCACATGGTGTTGACTTCCTCACTCTTCCACATTGTCAATGCCAGGGCAATTCCATGGCATAAACAATTGTATCCCTCTACAAGCTGTGCTGAAACTCAATATCCAAGGCAGAAGCATTAAGAGATGAGACCAATGGAAGGTAATAGGTGATAACTCTCCTTTCATGGCTGGATTAGTGCTCTTATAAAGGGGCTGGATGAGGGGACTTTACAAGAATGTTGGCATTTCTGCCTTCAGCCATGTGAGAACTGGGCCTTTAATAAGCCTGCTTAGCAGGAGATGCCAGACAGACCCTTACCAGATGCTGAAGTTGGTCTTGTACTCCCAGCCTTCAGAGCTGTGAGAAATTTATTCATGCTCATCACAAGGACAGACACCAAGGTGAGATCACATTATTATTCCTCTACATCCAGATGCAAGCAACAGGTGGCCAAGATCAAACTTCCATCCAATCGTGGCCATAAGAAGAGAGAGGTTGGGGAAGAGGTGGTGCATGCCTTTATCTCAGCCCTCAGGAGGCAAAGGCAGGAGGGATCTTTGAGTTTGAGGCTAGCCTGGTCTACAGAATGAGTTCCAGGACAGCCACAGCTATACAAAGAAACCATGTCTCAAAAAAAAAAGAGGTTCAGTGTCGGTCTGGCCACATTGTATGGTCCTCAGGGTCCCAACATATATCACTGCAGAGTAAGCAGGGAAAAAAAGGCTCATTCTGGAAGGAAATCAGAAAGGGTATGAGGGGACAAGAGAGAGTAATGGGGAATACAGGTGATCAAAATCCAATATATGCATGCATTAACCCATCATGAATAATTAATATATATCAATAAAGAATAAAAGACAAAAATAGCTGTCTACTCTAAAAACTTTCTAATTGTATGACAGATAGTCTGATTGCCTATTATCACTAAGGAATGAAACAAGAGCAACCATGCAATTTCCTAGAGGCAGGTGGGTCTCAGATCAATATGGCTACAAACAAAAGAGTACTAATTTTTCTGGACATTTTCTACCTTAGAGAACATTCTCTAGCCAATTACACCCCTACCTATAGGGAGAACAGCTTTTTCTTTGTTTGAAAATGTTAATCTTGATGTTCTGAGGACCTCATTATTTCCACCATCTGTCTGTGAATATCTGTAAATACCCATCTGAATAATAATGTATGGGGGTGAGGGAGAGTGTGGGTTTTTCATCTCAAGAGAGGAAGTGAGATGTCTATGCAAAATTACACCAATGTGACCTTAGTCTACAATCTCAATATGTAACTTCAACCTATGCTGACAATAATTTCAACCTAGAAAGTATTGGCTTTTAATATTCTTTTCTTGCGGACATAAATTGTCAACTTTAATTAACTGACTCACAATGGACTATCAGAAACCCTGTCTGCTCCAAACTATTTCAAGAAAATTCATGCTGTTTGGAAATTGTTATATGTGATGTTTAATTCAGCCAAGTCTTCATAGCAAACGCTAGCTTCCTATGTAACCTCTAAATGTTTTCAAAAAATCCAGACACAGTATTCAAAGTTCTGTTCTGGCCATTGTAATTTTAGATTCAAAGTAGAAGTTAATTGGGTATATTGGAAGCCCAATAAAACTCCAGAGGTAAAAGCGACCCATTTTAATTATAAAATGTTCCCTGTTGGCAAACACTCAAAATGTAGATCAGGAGTCAGTCCAATATGCAAATCACAAAGCAAGGGGCAATGGTTTTTATCTTCCACAGGCTGCAATTTGCATTTCAAAGAACAAAACTGCATTTCTGAAAGATGTGGTCACAACAGCAGCAAGAAACAAACCAAGAGAAACACTGTAAAGGAGCTGTGTTGATGTGTCACATCCTAAGGTACAAAACCAGGGAGTTGGGATGGGTAGACTCATGACAAAGTCAGAAGATCAGAAACTGGACTGAGAGTAAATGGAGGTAAAGTATGGAAACTAGCATGTGGGAAGTGTGTGCTTGCTTACCCTAATGCAGGCTTTCACTGGTTCCACGGGTCTACTCCTTGTCCCGTGAGACTGAAGGTTACTCTAAAAGGACTGTAGGTCAATTAGGACAGTGTTTTCCACAATCCAGCTTCTCTATGCTCTCAGCATATTTAGCAATTTCAGAATCAACAGCAGAATCTGGAAACCTTTCAGGAAAATATTAGAGTTTCCTTTATGTTCCCTATGATGAAATGTATTGCTTGACTCTTTGCCTTGCTTGAATCATATTTTGCTGAGAGTTCGGCAGTCTCTCTTGAAAGTCAGACGTTTTGACAGATAGTTTCTCTCTGAGTGACAGAAATATAAATTAATTATACCAGCCACTTCAAACTCCCACTATGAGCCTTTTGGCAACTTCTACTAACTTTGATTACATTGCCTCGAATGTGACTCACATTGGCATACAAAATGGCTACATTTTTAAGATTATAGTTGTAATTTATATTTTTATTTACTTTAGGCAACAAATCACAAACCCAAATTAAGTTTCAAATGCTTCTATTATTACGACTTCTATTTTAAGTAACCCAGGTGATATATTTAGAGGATAAGATGCTTCCAGTTATGGCCAATTCCACGAGCAATGATCAGACTGCCAATCATTCTTCACAGACATTTCTTTCGGCTCTAACAGAGGGGCTTGGAGCAGACCAATATATCCGAACATTCTAAATAAAATGGTATTTGAAAGTGGAGTGGATTTGAAGTAATTGAAGAGTGACGAAGGCAGAGAGGATTTCAGTGTCCAGATTCTAGGGAGATGGGAGGCTGCCCAGTTACACCCATATACTTATTTCTTTGGTTCTCAAAACATCTTTTGATTCACAGCCACAGGAGTCTGCGAAGCTGATTAGAGAGGGGCTGCAAGGAAGAAAAGGAGAGCTTCAGGTAACACTAAATCTGAAAACAGACGACCCTTGGGTCACTCAGGTCAGAAGCCCTACCAAGAAATACAGGGTCTGTTTCAGAGAATAAGGTTAACTTTGCGGGACTTAGTTAACCTTATTCAGTATTCTGCCTGCATGTGTCCCTGCAGGCCAGAAGAGGGAGCCAGATCTCATTACAGATGGTTGTGAGCCACCATGTGGGTGCTGGGAATTGAACTCAGGACCTTTGGAAGAGCAGCCAGTGCTCTTAACCGCTGAGCCATCTCTCCAGCCCCACTTCTATTCTTATCTGCTGCTACAGTTTGGATCTGGGAAGTCCCTCGATGCCTTGTGTGTTGAAGGCTTGTTTCCCAAATCCATGAAGCTGTTACAGGAAGTAGAACTTTTAGAAGGCAGGCTTTGGTGTGCAGGTCCTTGAGATATTGCTTCCTGCCTGCCAGGACTTGAGCAGACCTCCTCTGCCCAAACTGAAACACTGCAAACCATGGTCTACAGTATGCTCTTCTAATTGATTATTTCAGGTACTCTTTGTTATGATTCCTAGCCACTCCCTAGTCACATGACCGTGCACGCACTGTCCATCAGTCAGGCAGAATGCTTAGTTACCACAAGGCCTTATGTCTAATGTAATCCATGTGCCTAGTGATCATGTAATCTATGCGCATGCGTGGCGTAGCTACTTAAACCCATATGCGCGGGCTGGGAGAGGGGGACCTATAGAAGCAGATTCCACCCGTTTCCCCACTCTCTTTCCGAATCGTTCATTTCTAGTAGACCTGTTGCACAATCCCTCCTTTCCTTCCCCTAATGAAAACTCTTATAGTGGGTTCTGTACCTCGTGTTCTCTCTCTCACCAGGTAAATAGTGCTGCAAATAAATAACACCTTTGTCGCAAAGCTGTCACTTAAAAACTTTGTAGAATTTGAATCTGGTTTCCTGTGACCAAAGTCCCTCTGCATTTTAATTGGAGTATTAAGATAATTTATATTGAAATCAATCAATGATGAGTTTGGTGCTAAGCTACATATTTTACTTATTTTCTTCTTTCCACACCTGTGTTTTGTAATTCTGCCCATTTTTCCTACTTCATTTTAACATTATTTTTTTTGTCATTAAAAAAGAAACTACCTTAATTTATATTCAGTCAAGGAAGTTATTCAAAAGTAATACTGAAGGGCATAGAGAATGATCTGGGAGATCACAATGTATTTGCTCAAGGGCGTCATTTTTCTTGAGAGGATAGGTATTACCTGAAGGAGAGTCACAAGCAACATCCATGCCTAGGCATGCTACCTTTTATGTAGATCTTTGCTCATGGCCAATGTAAAAATTGCCTTTTATAGGAGTTATTAGTGAGCCATTAGTGCTGTAGAAATATTTAAGTTCATGTTCTGGACACATTTAGAATTAGGTATGAACATATCTCTCACTTCAGTCACAAAACAAGAATGGGGAATAGTAAGAGTCACCTCTGGAAGAAGCAAGGGCCTGAACAAGGCTTTAAACTCTAGTGCTCTGTCCACTCCCCCTTAGTACACTCTACAGGAGCTGTGTAGAGCCAGTCTGTCACCCAGGATCCTTGAGTGACTACTGACCCTTCTGTTGGCTGTGTGACAAATGAACCACTGTAAGAAATGAACTGTGTTGTGGGGAGCCCTTGACACCTGGGAATGCTTGTTACCACAGCACTGTGTGATTTGTCCTGTATGACAGACCTAGAAACTTATCAGCTGAGATAAACACAGAATCTCAGTATCTTCTTAACCGTGGTTGTGTTACATTTTTACTAATGTTCACTTTCTGGTTTATACTTTTACCCTTAATTTTTGTTGAATTGAATTGACTTCAGAAATTATCATTTTGATGTGCAGAATCATGCATTTTTGCTTACCCTTGTTATCTTTTTACTCCTATTTTATAATTACAACGTGTTTTCAGTATTAAATCTAAAATTGTCATATCTTAGAAAAACATGAACAAATCTATCAAGAGGGAAGTTATGGGAAATGCTATTTAGTATGTAAAATATTCTTTACATAATTTTTACATTTCCTGAAACACAAGAAGCTTACTAAGAAGATGTTTGATGTTTTGTTGATGAGAAAGCATAAATACTGACTTCATTAAAGAGTAGAAATTGGAATACATCTTTTCTATATTTTTATGCATGATCTATAAATTATGGAAGAGAAACCCAGCCTGTACTAGACATAACATCTGTCAAGTAGCTAACAAGTCTCAAAGTTAATGAAAATAACTTGGATAGAATCATAAGATTATAAACCTTCTTCATCAATTCAACATCTACATATGTAAAATGAATTTAGTTGACATTTATTCTCTGCCAGGCATCAAGGATGCTATGGTAAACTGAAATTCTCGATCAGCATGCATTTTCAGACAGGAGTTAGACAATACGATCGTACAGTAGAAGCCATGGAATGTAGAAGCTTTAATAACCTGGGGCATTCAGTATTCTCAAGTTTGCATTACTACTCCACACTACCCATGCCTCAGTTCACAGTTACTTTTGCTTCTTTTTGGACCAGCCATATTCTTTCATCTAACAGCTGAGTGTCTTCCTCTTCTTCCTAAGCATCTGCTCACCATCATGGCTTCTAGTTCATCATAACTTTTCCTTCTATAACATGACTCTTTCCTTTAGGCTCCTATTCTACTTCCTGAGATTTCTAGAAGTATCCTACTTCAGAGCCCAGATCCAGCTCCTTATATCTTTCTATATTTCTTGTCTGAATTAACCTTGATTCTTCCCAGAAGATCCTAGCAAAACCCAGTTAAGAATCAGGTAGCCCACCAAACTTGGATGAGTCATGGGCTGGGACCTCTATCTCCAAATAGCTACAGGAATAGGGATATGTTTCTTGAAGAAGCAGTAGACATGGTTCCCATCTTAGTTAGGGTTTCTATTGCTGTGAAGAGATACTATGAGCATGGCAACTCTTACAAAGGAAAACATTTCATTGAGGCTTAGTCAATGTTTAGTCCTCTGAAACCTTAGTTTCAGAGGTTTAGTCCATTATCATCATGGCAAGAAACATGACAGTATGTAGGCAGTCATGGTGCTGGAGAAAGAGGTGAGAGTTCTGCATCTTGACCCACAGGCAACAGAAGGAGACTGTGTGCCACACTGGATGTAGCTTGAGCATATATTACCTCAAAAAAACCTGTCTTCATAATGCTACACTTCTTCCAAAAAGGCCATACCTCCTAATAGTGCCACTCCATATGGACTAAGCATTCAAACACATGAGTCTATGGGGGTCATTCCTATTCAAACCACCACAGTTCCTGATCTTCTGTCCAACCAGAATTACACAATGAAGAAAAGTACTCAGAGCTACTTCGAACTGTTAAGTTTTCATCTACATATGAAATTCAAAATAAAGGTGAAAGATCATTAAGGCACACTAGGCTAAAACTAAATTAGATTAAAAAATAAATTTAAAGACTAGCATAATACGATGTGAGGGAAGGATACTTTTCTTCAGATAGAGAAATAAAGAAGATATATAAGTTACTAAGTGTCTTTTAAACATAAAACACAAGGTTAGAAAATAGGTTTTAAGAAAACAAACATATCAGAAAGCCACAAAGTAATCTATTCTTATCATATTTATAAACTTCATATTGCTATAGCAACTACCACCTTCATGATCTAGCTTTCAAAACATTCAATGAAGATACCATTAAGTAGTAAATCTGCGGGGAAACACAGAAAAAAGAGTATATGAGGATCAATTCTATTGTACATGCTGCTTCCTCCATGGAACTATTATAGACTCTGGCAGAACATACAGAACCCTCTCTCCCCTCCACACTGACCTTCAGGCCATGAGCTCCATGACCTTGAACTCCATGCTTACAAGTAGATAATGGGTGCATGTTGACCCAAGGCTCGTGTCCATGGGTATTAATGTCCACTCCCTCCAGCAGATGTTAACTTCTTGACAACAATGTGCATCTCCTGAGAGCTTTGCTTACTTGCTGTGGCAACAGTACAATTTCAGAACCATTAACACTGGCTCTAGAGGGAACCATTGTTACATGTCTTAGTATGTCTGTGATTTTTTTATGTATATATCATAGCTCTCCCCAGAGTGATGTTTGCTCATTTTCTTATCTATGTCCACCATCAACTGGAAAGCCCTAAGTAATGATGGGTTTTCAGGTGGAGGCAGAGTTAGTTTTTCAGTTTTGTGCCCACTGTACATAGTTGCTTGTGTCCTAGGCACAGTTGCTTGTATTAGAGTTTTATTTTATTTTGTTCTGTTTTTATTGATTGGAGTTTAGTTTGTTTTATTTTGTTGTCAATTTCTACCTGAGAAAGACCTGTATGTGAATCTGCCTCTGTGGCAACAGGGACACTTGCTTGTAGGGCTTGAGAGTTAATGTCAGGCTACAATCCAGGGATCTGGCTGAATGTTACTCCCTCTATCCTTGTCAGAAAAAAAAAATAGCCCCAGATAATAGGAATCGTGCAGACCTGGCTGGACTGTGTTGTACCTCTCAGACAGAGGACCGACTGTGGCCTGAAGCCATAATATGCTTACCTAGCAGGATAATATACTTATGAGACAGAGAAAGTAGAAACATTTAGGGAATCAAAATCTAAGCAGCACCTCGTAACAGCCAGGGCCTGGCTTCCAAACCATTTCAACCCCAATGCGATTCCTTGCTTCACAGTGGAAGGAAATTACAGCTTTGAGCCAAAAGCTAGTGAGGGTAGAGATGAATCTGGAGAGTACTCAGGTATACAAGGAAACTTCCTCCAGTCTCATGAAGACAAAGAACACTGATTGCCAAGAGGGACAAGCTCAGGAAGACAGAGCACCGAGGAGCAAGCACCTGTTTCTAAAGGTAAGTTAGTGAGCTGCCTGAGAGTCCTGGTGTGTGTGAGGAACCTGGGAAGTTACATATTTTGTAGATCTTGTATGCTTGGTAGGGCCCAGTGTCATAGGATGTGTGTACATTTCACAACAATGACCCACATCAATCAAGTCAACTTAGCATCTGTCAAAATGGAACATTTGATTTGTCTTTCAGCCCTTGTCATTTGTCACTGAAAGACTATGTGCTGTAATTAAACTGTTGGCATTGAATTGAATAACTGCTTTGAAGTTTTATTCATTGTCCAAGCAAAGTGCAATGTGTTTTACATTTTTTAATTTTAGAGATTAGATTAAAACTGCTCTACATCAAAAAGTAGGAACTATAGTAATCAGCTGTTTTTAGTTAAACACATTTGAATGGTGTTTAAAATTCTATTTTTCAAGTTCTCACTAACAACAAATCATATTTTAAAATGTGACATTGCTCTATAACATTCATTCAACTTAGGAAACTCTCCACCGGGACAACATTTTGCTGTCAATTTCTATCCTAACACAGAGAATCTACTAAACTAAAACACGAGCACCTTTTTATATCACACACACAGAGGTGTGCATGTACACATGCATGCTCACATAGACAGGCACAAACACACACACAAACACATTCTCACACAAACACATATACACACGTGCACACACAGCCCTCACCTCCATGAGGATTCTTCCCTGCCTTCTTCTCCCTCGGAAGCTCATCTTGTACTGGGGGCATGGTAACTAACTACTTTCTACTACCTCGGAGGTCGCTGGGCCCTGAAACCTTCCCTGGAGACTTGAGGAAACTCTTACTGTTCAAGGCGTTAATCCTTTTTCTTTCTGAGGTTTGCTTATTGTTATTGTTGTTGCTGCTGCTGTTGGGTTGTGTTTTTTTTTTTTAAGTCCAATCTCTCTTGTTGTAATAGCAATTTAACTATTCAGAATGGACGATTCTGAAGTCTCCCCAGCCAGACTACACAAGTGGCATTCATATAACACTCACCCACATGGTCCATATGTCATATTCTGGGTAGACAAGATGTTAAATAAAGCTTTAATAGATGCAGTGAGGCTACATCCAGCCAAAAATCATATTTGAGTTAACTGTTTAACTATAACTTGACTTCACTCTGTCAAGAGAGGAAAAAATTGTCCATTTGGGTTTTCTTGGATTTTTTTTTTTCCTTTTACCATGTGTGGATACATGTTCAAAATCTCAACTATATCACTACATTTTTGTCTTTTATTTACTTAGTTTAGCTCTTTACTTATCTCTTTGTTTTGGTCTTCTTTTATAACTGCACCTCATACCTCAATATACTAAAAGCAAGTCTGGCATAATGATAAGACACATTGAAGATGATGCTCTGCTAAGTGAATCAGAGGCTCCAGCCTTGTGACTCTGAGGAGTTAAATTACCACCAGGATGAATACTGTGGTTTGTTTCGTAGATCAAGAATAGGATTTGATTGTATAACAAAGAGAAAGACTATAAAAAAATATCTTGGTTCTTTAACTCCCAGAATATTTCCTAACCATTCTCAGTGCTTACAAGAGTAACACTGAGCACCCATCCTGTCAAATAGTGCCAAACATCTGCTGAAAACCAAAAAAGTAGCTAGTCAGTTCACCTGTCCCTGAATATTCATTAAGTGAAACACCCAGATCTTTGCAAACATCAGACACAGCCCTGTGATGTTCTCACAGGCTCCAGTTCTCAGAAAGCTATCACATACTCAGAAAAATCACAGCCTCTTATGTTGTTCAGAGTGACTCAAAGAGAGAGAAAAAACTGCAAAGTGTAGGTGTTCCAGGGTTGGTATGTCATTGGGCAGAGAAAATGGCGAGTGGGAAGCTTTTCTACAAAGTACCATTTCTAAGAGTAGAGTGAAATGTGCTGCCAAGCAGAAAGTGACACTCTATGTCAAGAGGTCACTTAGCACCAGCCTGGAACCAGCCACTTCACATGCATTGCTTTCTTGAATGTTCAAAACACTACCAGAATATGGTTTATGTTGGTACTGTTAACACTGCTAATGCTACTATTGCAGTAGCTCTGACTTCTAGAACAATGGATATGGGTACAACCACTTTTCATTTAGCCACTTAGTCCTGATAACTACCTATGTATTAATCCTTGTTGCACTTGGAGTATGAAATGTTCTTCACAGGTATCCAAAAGGCAGTGCCAATTTGAGAAGTTCTGGAAACTCTGGGAGGTAGCTCATAGAAACAGGGTGTGGGCCTATGTGTGTCTCTCTGAAGGTTACACCTCCTCCCTTTCTCTCAGCTCCCTGTCTGTGCTGAAGAGAAAGCTCTTCCCCCTCATGCTCCTGGTGTCATACATCCTGTCCCAATGCATGGGGCCAACCATTCATAGATTTAGCCAGAAGAACCCTCTCCCTCATGCTTCTGATATGGTAAGTTCTATTCTAGTGTGTGGGGCCAACCATTTATAGATTTAGCCAGAAGAACCCTCTCCCTCATGCTTCTGATATTGTAAGTCGTGTTCTAGTGCATTGGGCTGACAGAGCCCAGATAGAGCCAGGATACTGCCCCACACATCGATTCTGTCAGCTATTTGTCAGAGAGACACCAAATAAATACTACTGTTCCATTTAGCAGGTAGGAAGAGTCATTGAACCACAGGAAGCCAGATTTTGGGTAGAAAATATTCCTGAGGAGTGTTATATGAATGCCCCCAGGCCTAATCTTCATGGAATGCTATCTGTATAAGGACATACTGCCAAGTGTTTTGCCTATATCACAATTCTGCACTGATATCTTTCTATGTATTTTTCTAATGAAATTCAAAAGAGTCCATTAATTTTAATGTTGTCCCACATTGCTCAGTGGAGAGAGATGACTCCATGCTGTAAGACTTAAGGTCTATGTTAAATGCCACAGTATACATGCATAACATCATCTAGGGTAGGTGCCAGGGGTGCCCAGATGAAACAGCAGGCTCTGAATCACGGAATCCATGAGGGTTCCCTGAAGAAGACACATATAAACACAAAAGGATAGTTAAGGTAGCCATTTTCATTAAATAAGGTAGACTATTCAGAGAGCCCCTCAGATGGGATCCAGTACATCACCTGCTACTTGACAGGTGAGCAGGCAGGTGATGGTTCAACCTCCAAGAATAAGGCAACCTTTCCAAGAATGAGAATATGATATTTTGTTTGGAGTATCACCTATCTAAGGATGTCACAGTGACTTTGCAAAATAATTCATTCATAGAAAAACAATGTCTCATCAACCAATTATTTCTATGAGCTTACATTATTTCATGCTCTGGTGGATTCCATCTTCCCTCAAAGTCTATCCAGCTAAGCCACTGAATGTCTACTGAACTCTAACACTCACTAGGCACTGACTGATTTAAGTCACGCCCTCCTTTTTCAAACTATGCTCCTTGCACTTCATTTTCTTTTCTTTTTGAAACTGTATACAGGGAGTCATATGTCTTGGTAAGCAGGTGGAGGTCAGAGGTCAGATTGCTAGAGTCTCTCTTTCTACCACGTGTCTCAGGGATTGAACTCAGGTTGTCAGGTTTGGTGGCAAGTGCCTTAACCTGCCGAGTCTTAACTTCCTGAGCCATCTCATCAACTCTGTAATGTTTTTCCTTTGTGCCTCTCTAGGTGTCATTGGAGTGACCGCTCGTAGACACATACATATCCATGTCCCTCAACCTCCACAGCCCCAGCACATAGGAGTCAGGAAGCATATGACTTTTTGCAGCCCTGGGAATCTAAATCTGCTCTCTTCCCTGTAACTAGCCAAGGGGAGCCAGCAGTTGGATTTCATTCCTTTGCTTTCTCCTCTAGCTTTCTCTCCACACAACATAAAACTAAGCAGAGGTGGCTTAGCCTGCTGGTCTATGAGCACATAGATAACAAGTCAATGAACTGGGACTCGGCTAATGGTTTTTGAGTCCAGATTTTATGCTCTCCTTTATAGAAAACCAACTAACAAACTTTGCAAGAAATAAACAAAGAAAGTCCTCTACTGAAATGGCACTTGTGAAGAAAATAACATGGAGCCCCGTGGGAAGCAATGGTTCACTCAAGATGCTACAGTCAGTGGCCACAGTTCTTACTCTGAGAACCTCCAGATGAGAGAAGTTTAAGGGTCTATACCTTTGTTGGACACCTGCCCCTGAAAGCAAGGGTCCAAGCCATTCTGCAAACATGACCCCACTGGAACCTCTTCAGTTTGGAGTTAGATGGAGTTAGTCTTCTCCTTGAGATAGTCAAACGCTCCTCTTTCCCAAAAGTTTTATAGGGGAAACTTCAAGTTTTATCACTAATAGAGAGTAAGAGCCCTCCATCCCACCAGTTTCCAGAAACTTAGAATATGTGAGTAGTAAAATTATCCTGTCATGATTTGTGATGGTGACTCAAGACAATTTGCATTTGTCAAACACTATAGACTATAAAACACTAAGTGTGAGCCTTACTTTTAACTATACAATTTAGTTAATAAGACTGTCCATATTTGTTTATCAAATGTAATAACTATGCTATGCTAATGCACAAGGTCAATAACAGGAGAATCCAAGGAGGAGAAAAGGAGCAAGAAGTATGTTTGTACATTTTGCTCAATTATTCTGTAGACCTGAAACTGCTGTAAAGGATAAAGTCTATGGATTGAAATTGATTAGGAAAGGAAGCAAAGATAATAACAAATCTCAAGCTTGGTGTCTCCTTGGTACCAGGATGCTGCTCCTCACCATCTAGAGCTCGAGTCTTTAATGTCTTCTTGGATGTAATGTCCCCTCCTCCTGCATGTCTCTGTCCTGTTATATCTACCCCCACTTTACCACTGTCAAACAAACAAAAAAAACCACGATTATTTCAACTTAAGCTGCTGTCCTGTCCACTGGGCTCACGTTTATGTCTACACACACCATTTCCTACTCTCACCTTAACTGCCTACTGTCATCCCTGTTTAATGTATTCAGGGACAGAAATGAAGATAAACTTCAGATTCCAATAATAGAGCTAAAACATCACTGTTCGGTGGCCTTAAGAAGATAAAGTTTTAAAGAATAGCCAGCTAGAAGCAGGCCCTCTCAAGGTGTCTCCCTGTGTCTCATGAGTCAGAGCTTTGTTGTCTTTTCAGTTGTAGTCATTGGTCTTAGCTTCCTTTTCATGGGTTCTACACACCCACAGACCTTCAATGTGATAGCCCTGAATTCTTTCATCCATGCTGTCTCACTACTTTCTCATCTCATACAGATATCGGTTCTCAGTTATTAGCAGTATGCAATGAATTGAAAATGACACAGAAAAATCAACAAAAGACAGGGATATTTGAAACGGTATCTCACTGTATAGCTCAGGCTTCTTCAAACTTGAAGTGTTCCAAGATCAACCTCTTTTGTGCTCATATTATAAGTATGTACCACCATGCTAGGTTCAACTCACATATTTTAAGTGTTATCAGGTAGTTCTCCAATATTTATTGTGCGTGTGTTTATTCTCTAATACATTAGTACAAATTCTTTCTTCAAGCATAAGATCTTATTTGATATGTTAAGTAAAAACTGCAATCTATTATGTTGCCCTGTCCTTTTCAGATTTACACAAAGTAAAAATGACTTTAGGGTACTTATATCACCCTCAGGGTCTCACAATATACACAAATATGGGAGCTCCAATTCATCTGGCCTCATTCAATGGGAGATGGGAGGTTTTTCTAGCTCACCACCACCAACTAAGCAATGAAGCTACAGCAAGGTAAAGAATGCTAATTAGAACCATCAGACATGAAGTAAACCATCTTCTTCCCCCACCTGCAAATGAAAGTCAGGATCATATGGGGGAGGTAAGGCCCGGAGCCATCCCACCCAGCTACTAACTGTTCTGACACTTGACATTTGAGTCCTCAGCATGTGATTATCTTGCTTCTAACTCACCTGCTAAAGCCTGAGTAGTGCCAGCAATTACAGACAAGCTGAGTCAGAGTGCTTTGCTGTACGGCTTAAACAATAAATGGGTTGATTATACCACATAATGAGCAATCCAGGAGCCAGGCAGTTTGACAATTCAGTAGAGTGGTAACAACTTTCCCAAGAACACTTTCCTGCCTCTTTTTGCTATTTGGTTAGTTTTTAACCTCAGGTTAATCCACTCATGGCCCCAAGAAGACTGAAGCAAGTTCCAGCATCCCATCTTCACACAGAGACAGCCAAGATTCAGGGAAATGATCCTTCTTTGTACTTAATTTTTTTCAATTGTTTATTGTCATTGTGTGTATGTGTGCATGCACATAGACGCACATGCACACATGTGCACAGGTGCATGTGTACCATGGGTGTATGTGAAGATCAAAAAGCAATTTTCAGGCACCACATCCCTACTTCCATCACGTGGATCCTGGGAATCACAGATCACCATTCTCAGACAGCAAGCATTTTTATCCACCAAGCCATCTTGCCATTCTAACATGAGTAAAGTTGCCTGGGAATGAACCCAGGGTCTCATAAATGAAAAGCATGCACTCCGCCATTGACATATATATATCTTCCTTTGCACCACTTTTTTAAGAATGGAGGAAACCTTTTTTAGAGGCCATTTTATGGCCTCTAAATATACATCACTGCTACTACTACCACCAATGGCATATTCTATTCAGATTTTCGGCAAAGTTTTAGAATTGGGCTTTTCATTTTCTTGTTGCTGTGTTTTAGCATTTCTTTGAATATTTTGGATAGCAGTCTCACATATTCATAGAGCTAAGTCTTTGTTTTTAATAAATAACAATTTAACCTGTTCTAATTCATTTTCTCTTAAGGACCATGCCTTTGGTGTTGTGGCTTAAGGCATCACTTAACTCAAGGCCATCTGGATTTTCTTATGTTATCTTTTAGGCCCTTTGAATTGTACAGTTACAGTCATTCTCTTATCAGAGATTGTCATAGAAATAAACAAAAGCACATTTTCATTCCTATTAAAAAAAAATCTCTGGTGGTAAGAACAGAGCTGCCACAATCTGTTTCAACTATTGATTTTCAAACTTTCTCCAACATTGAAATCATTTGTTATGTTAGGATTTCTTTAAGAAACAGAAATTAAAAAGGAAAACATATGAGATATGTGGAGATTTATTATAAGTAATTGCTTCACAAGATAAAAGAGACAGGAGAGTACAAAATATCCAGCATCTTGGAAACAGAAGGTTGGCTCATGTCCTGTCTGAAGGCTATGGATGGGAAACAGAGAAGACTGGCTTGTGTCCTGTCTGAAGGCTATGGATGGGAAATAGAGAGGACTGGCTTGTGTCCTGTCTGAAAGCTATGGATAAGGAAGAGAGAAGAGTGGTTTGTGTCCTGTCTGAAGGGTATGGATGCAAAATTCCCTCTGGCTTGGAGATACCTGTCATTTTGTTCTATGTAGACCTTCAGATGATTGCATGAGGCTGACTGACATTACAAGGGGCAATTTGCTTTTTCTATGGCCACAGATTTAAGCACCAGTTCCATGCAAACAAAGTCTACATTGACAGCATTCTCTCTCCACCACAAGTCCACCTTGTCAGCTTGCCACCCACTTGCATGTGCTTGCATATAGTCTCTAAAAAACACAATGAGACCTTACTTCATTCTTTCCTGACTATAACCAAGGATTCCCTGAATCCTTTTCCACAAACACAATGAAGAGTCCTTAGATAATGTCTCCTACTTCAGTGCCTACAGCTCCAACTGGAAGATCTAGCCTGGGAGAAGAGTAATCACAGAGCTCTGTAGGAATGTGGGGGCTCTCTGACAAGCTCCTTTCTAGCAGTCATTATGGAAAGTATGTCTTCTGGATCCTCTCAGGTGAATGAGCTGTGGCAATCCATAACATTCCAGTTTCAGCCTTTGAACACCTCCTCCATAAGTCAAGACAGAATGGGTAATTCCAGGCAGTCACTTGGGGCCATCTTTGATCCATTTATCAGCCAACCAAGCTAACAAACTATTACATCCCTTAATAACTCCCTGCACTGAAATACTGCATGTAAAAGTCTATAATCAGTGAGCTCCTACTAATAAAGTCCACCTGATCTGATGCTACATTTCTCCTACCATTATGCCACACTTTTGTTGCCATTCCCTGTATAGTGCATGTTTCTGTCTGTATCAATCAGAAATCACAAGTGGTTCATTTGGACTGCAGCAGATCTCCTGATTACATTTTTATTTTAGCTATAGAGACCCGCTAGGTTTGGAAGTAATGAGGTAAAATCATGAAGTGTGATGGGGCTGAGTCCTGAGAAGAATCCAGCCTGTCTTATATGGCAACTGCCTAAGGAGAGGTCATTATAGTTTGTTAGGGGTTTGGAAGATAGGTATGCTATGGAGGAGGGGGGTGTTGCAGCCCTAGAGCAGAGTAGCTACTTCTGTGCATTGGGAGGCTGCTTCCCTTATGGGTGAGACATCTTCATCAGCCAAAGAAAGCTCTTCTGAACATGGGGTTTCAGTGTTCCCACATCCATCAGAGTTCACCTACTTATCTCCATCTCAATTTATATAATAGCATCTGCTAGTTTCTTAGTCAGTGTATGTTCACCTCCATCAAACACACACACACACACACACACACACACACACACACACACTGAAGCTGGCTGTTCATGGTGTGTCGCAATTCACAAATCTGCATCTGCTTTTCAGCAGTAGAAACTCTGGTTTTTAGAGATGCCCCTGTCTTTGGAACACATACAAAAGCCTTGTGACCATTTACACTGGTGCTTCAGCTAGGAAGCTGAATCCCTAAACCTACCCTTTTCTAGTATCACTCTGTCCAGCAGCAACAGAAACAGTCACCAACTTTACTGTATTTGTTATTTTTCCAAATATGTTTAAAAATGGCATGTAAGTGGTCACCCATTCTTTGCTTTTGATGTAGTGATTGGAAAGATTCAATGTAGATATTTTGTGTCTCTCCCTTGGCAGATATACTATGGACCATCAGGGCTGTCTTTATCACTAAAAATAGAGTCATTGGCATGACATAATCCAAACAGATTATAAAACCAGTTCCCAAACATATTTAGAAGATTCATAGTTAAAATACCCTTCTTCTGGAACCATCCTTTCTACCAAAATGTTATGAGTCAAGGATCTTCAGAGAAAGAGAATCTATAGAACACACATACACGTGTATGCTTATACATGGATTATGTTTGCTCATTTTCTTATCTATGTCCACCATCAACTGGAAAGCCCTAGAGTAATGATGGGTTTTCAAATGGAAGCAGAGTTAGTTTTTCAGTTTTGTGTCCACTGTACACAGTTGCTTGTGTCCTAGGCACGGTTGCTAGTATTAGAGTTTTATTTTATTTTGTTCTGTTTTTATTGATTGGTGTTTAGTTTGTTTTATTTTGTTGTCAATTTCTACCCGAGAAAGACCTGTATGTGAATCTGCCTCTGTGGCAACAGGGGTACTTGCTTATAGGGCTTGAGAGTTAATGTCAGGCTACAATCCAGGGATCTGGCTGAATGTTACTCCCTCTACCCTTGTCCCACTCACACTGTTGGGAGTAATCTATATGCTTTACCTGTGGTTGGCGGACTGAAATGTTGAACTCATACTAAACTGTCACTGAAGCTAAAACAAAGTTCGCCAGTGTTCTTGGGGGCTTTGACAAACCCTGATGCCAGAGCCCTACCCATAGATGCTTAATTCATTGGACCAGGGTACAATTTGACCACCAGATATGCTTAAAGTCCCCCCAGAAATCCGCTTCCAGTGTCAAAGACTTTCTAGATCAATTAAGATGTCTTTCTTCTGGAGAGGAACCTATCCTTGCACAGGGCCTCTCTAGATGGATTAAAAATGCATCTAATAAGAAAGGAACAGGAAGGAATGCCACAGTGACCACTTTTGTAATTAAGGGTGCATGTATATCATATAGAGCTGGAGAGGTAGCTCAGTGGATAAATGTTCTTACTGTGCACGCATGAGGACCAACGCTTGAATTCCCAGAACCCCAATTAACCACTGGACACAGTCTGTATAATTACAGCACTCATACCTAGAAATGTGAGGGAGAGACAGAAGAGGATTTGGAAACAGAAGAGTAGAAAAACAATAAAAAGGCTGTTTTGAACAAAATAGAAGGTGAGGACTCATACCCTCACATCCAGAGCTGTGCTCTGACCTCCAGACATAAACTGTGGGAAGTGAGTGACTGCATGTGTGTGTGCGCGCACACACACACCAAAAAAGACTACGTCCTCTCTCCTCCACAGATTACAAGCAAATTGTTTTTCTCCTTGTTCTTATTGTTCGTTAACATCTTCTATCCTCTTTTATATGAGGCAAATTAAAATCTAAATTTACATTAAGTAAAATAAATGAAACCAAAAATTAATCTTGCAGTTCTATTAGTCACATTCCATGAGCTCAGTAGTTACCCAGGACTAGTACCTAGTATGTTAGGCAACAGAGACAATTCCTGCTTCACAGAAAGGCCTGCTTTATGGTCATAAAGTGTTGCAGGAATCTTAAAAGTTCTTATTAATAAAATCAAACCCGAGGCGAGTTATTGGGGTCCATGCTGGTAGATCAGAGAGACAGAACAAGCCACAGCTATCTCACCTCGCCGGATCCTCAGCTGGTTTTGTCTCCTCAGACTGGAGGCCTCTGAGTCCTCATCCGGAATGGGTCTCAGCTGAATTACTGCTCAAAAGCCTGAATGCTTAACCAGCCAAAATCTTCTAGTTTCTGGTCCTCACGCCTTATATATCATTCTGCTTTCTACCACCACTCCCTGGGATTAAAGGCTGGCTTTCTGGGATTAAAGGTGTGTGTCACCAAGCTTGGCTATTTCCAATGTGGCCTTGAACTCACAGAGATCCAGAGGGATTTCTATCTCTGGAATGCTAGGATTAAAGGTGTGAGTGCCACCATTTTCTAGCCTTTGTATTTAGTGGCTGTCTGTTCTCTGACCCCAGATAAATTTATTAGAGTACACAATATTTTGGGGAACACAATACCACCACAATAAAGGGAATAACGAACTCCGTGAGTTCCAGGTGCTCCATGCTAGAGACTTAAAGACCTGGAGATCATTAAGGCACAATCTTGCCCTCCCTTAGATTTCTATACAGTTGAAGGGCATGAGAATGGATAATTATAATAGAAGGCATGTTCACTACACAAATGTTTAAAAGAAAAAACAATTGCTTTGTGTTGTATTAGTGATGGTGATGGGATCCAGGGCTATGTATACACAGAACAATGTGCCGCTGAGCTACCTCCTCTGTCTCTCCTTTTTTTACTTCTATTTTTTACCTACTTCTTAAAGCATTTGTGGCCCATTTACTCCTGAGATGTTAAAATAATACTTCCATATTTTTTCAAAGACAGAATGTTTATAAGCATAAAGACCCCAGGACACCAGGAATAAATGGGGCACCCTTGAAAGACATAAATTGGCCTGTGGTTGCTTCCTGTAAATTGTGAACCCATATTCTATAGTAAATTCAGGTTAAAGTCTCAAATTAATCTTCGAGAATTGTAACCGCACATGAGAAGTATGAATTCTGAGCACAGCTTCCCTCCTGACTGGTCTTGATTTGGAAGAGCTAGGAGGCTTGGCCTTTGCTTGCAAAGTTGACAAAACACAGACATTTACAACCAAAATTCCAATTTTTAGTCCCCCAAGGAGACTAGAACACTACATAAACCCCAGTTGTATATGCTAGCTAACTGTGCAGTCAGTGACCTATCTGAAAGACTCATATGGTAGGACAGTTTGGCATGCATGACATAATTTATGCTCTTAGAGCAGGACAGCCTATGGAGGCCTGTGTAGGTGATGGACACAAAATTTCCTGTTCTATCTGTCCAGACAAGTCATAAAAAACAGACTCCACAAGCAGATCATATTGATTTCAGGAGTGGGGCCACAACTAAGGAAGTGCTGTTCTTCACTCTTGCTGGGGCTATGGACCTAGCCCCTGCATCTAGAACCCTGATAAAGAGATATTTCCTAAATTACATAGTCTTTTTTACGTTGTGCATTCAAGTACTCTTGCTCTATGTCAAGACTCCCTGACAACCAGGTTTCAGATGAGATGGGTGGCTTTGCAGGGTTCCTTAGCCACACGATCTCTGATTGGTCTGACTGGAGCTGGCTTGGGGTTGGATATGTTGAGACCCTCTGATCTAGAGTCAGAACTGATTCTAGTTGTTAAAGCTCTGTCTCCTGCCTTTGCAAGGTGTTTGAACACTTAGATGAACAGAGAAGCTTGCCTTTTCTAAGAATAGAAATTATCGGAGCCTGCTGACAGTCAGCTGGGTAGCTGGGTAGAGTCTTGCGGATTGAAGAGACAATGAAGAAGACAGAAAAGAGTTGAGAGGTCTGCTGGTCAATGCTGGACAGCCCCGAATTTATTTTACAACCAGCTTTGAAGGACAGAGGTATAACAATGCACAGCACAGGCATTCAACCCCTATCTACCCTGCCTTGCATCAAGGAGCAGGCAGTTTCATTTTCTATCTCGATGTACCTCCAGCTGGCATCAGCAGCCTGCGTCTGGCTAGATAGTGTGTTCCTTCCTGTGGTCTAATCAGGACTTTCTCACAGCCCTTCAAGGAGACTCTGTGGGCTAATCAGGACTTTTTCCCTGGAGCAAGCAAGCTTGACCTCTATTGACTCAGAATAGACTTCAGATTCAAACAGGGAAACTGAGTCAGTTGTGGGCTCCCACAAGAAATGCTGGAAAGGAGAAATAAAAATAAAGTATGAAAAATCATTTCCTTTTCTGGTAGAGTCTTAGTTGTCCTATAGTTTGAATTCTTGTAAATATATCTTTAATGATAAATGATACTAAGGTAGATTTAATGGTAGTCCCTAAGAAGTATCCTCATCTCTACAACCTAAGAAATTGACCTCATTTGGGAAAAGAATCTCTGTAGATATAAGGAATTTAGGATAAAATCATCCTCACCAGATAGACACAGTAGAAATATCTTTACAGGAGCACATGGAAGAAAAACACAAACACAGAGCAGGAGTATGTAAAGATGAAGGCCAAGAGTAGAGAGACCCAACACAATCCAAGGGACACCTAGAACAACCAGGTCCTAAAAGGCAAGCAAGTATATTCCCTAGAGACTGGGGGATGACAGTCTTACCAAAATGCCTTGGATTCTTGTTTTTTAAAACTGGTGAAAAAATTAACTTCTAGTGGTTAAAACCATCAAATCTTCATTAATTTGCTGTTGCAGCTATTCACAAACAAATGCAAATACTAGGTTAAACATTATCATTTTTTCTGAATTCAAAACCTGGGTCACAGAAAATAGATATCAAGGACCAGTTTCTTGTATGTATCAATTTTGGTTTAACACTAAAAGAATATTGAACAAAATGTCTGGTGCTTATCCAAAGGTGATTTTCTTTCAAGATAATCTAGATTTTGGGGGAGTCCTAGCCTGGTTTCACAGACTTTGAATTCTCATTCTTCAGTTGAAAGCAATGCTATTTTTGACTGCCACAAGAGGTACCTGAGAGAGAATAAAGGGAGTGAAGGGGAGTCTTTCTCTTCAAATGAGTTTTAGATTTTTATGTAGGTTGGATGTTTCTAACTATGGGAATATTTTGACATTTGACACCTGGGGCATTTAAAGGGACTTTCATTGTCTGGTTCTATATTTTCACATTTTAAGCCAAGACAAAACATACAGGAAGGGTAAAATTGCTATTATCCTTCAGGAAATAGGAGACACAGTCTTCTCCATGCATTTAAATTGGCTTCTCTGTATTTTTACACATTTCTAAGGCCCGCAATAAAGAACAGAAATGATACATCCCTGTTATAATCAGCATAAAGTCCCAAGCAAGAAAAGCATCCTTTGTGACTGCAGGTAAATTAAACAATTCTACTTTCAATTTATCCTTACAATGCCATAGTATGGTAGTTAAACATTATTCCTGAACTCTTGCTAGCTGGAGAATTAGTGTCAAATGACTTTTCTGCAAACCAGCCAAAACCTCTGGTTAGGAGAGCTCTGTCTCACAGACAGACACATTATGAGTCTGGTCCTAAGCATTAATTCACTCATGCTACTCACCTGCTAATAAGATCTTCAGACTCTGCTTCTTCTGAATTGAACACAGAAGTAAACTGGCACCAGAAAATTTGAAGGTGGAAGTTTTTGCAGGAGCATAGGACACCAGTGACATTCCCTTCCCATCCTGTAATAGGTAGCCTCTCTTAGTGTCTTAGCCTACTATGTTCTCATTTCCCTCTTAGAATTCAGCTCAGCCTGGGGTGGTAACATAGCATTTGCTAGTTTCCCAGCATGGACTTGCCAAGAGCATTTTATTGTGATGGGACATGAGGTTTCTGGAGAACACTAGGTGGCATTCTTGAGGACAATGAAAGTACTAGAAAGGTTAGTAGGTGTCTTAGTTGGAGTTTTTATGGCTGTGAAGAGACACTATGACCATGGCAATTCTTATAAAAGAAAAACAGTTAATTAGTGTGGCCCGCTTACAGTTTCAGAGATTTAGTCCATTATCATCATGTCAGGGAGCATGGTGCCATGCAGGGAGATGTGATCCTGGAGGAATAGCTGAGAGTCCTACATCTTGCAGGCAACAGGAAGTCGACAGAGACACTGGGTGATATCCTGAGCATAGGAAACCACAAAGCTCGCCCCCACAGTGATACACTTCCTCCAGCAATGCCATACCCACTCCAACAAAGTCACGCCTCCTAATAGTGCCATACCCTATGAGATTATCTGGTCCAATTACATTTAAACTATCACAGTGGGAGTGCTAATCAAGACACAAGGAAGAGAAGCATTACTCTGAAAGTATGTCCTTACAGAACTTGGAGAAGCCAGAGTCATAGTGGGTGGCAGGGTGGCTCCAGCTGAAGGAAACACATTTTCATCCAACTATTTTATTCTGGGTATCAAAATGTAGCCATGAAGCATTTTAGGTGCCTTCTAGGTAGCACCTTGGCTAGCTACAATGCTGCTGCTCTTGGTAGGGTCGCAACTCCCTCAGGCTTGCCATTGGCACACACCTGGCTGAATTGCAAATTTCATTATTTTATCTCTGTTCCTGAGGACATTTTCTGGTCACTGCAGTTTTCTCAGCCAGCTCTGGGCAGCCCTTGAACAGAAACCAATAGAAACTAATGCACAAATAGCTCAAATTCTTCAAAATCTCAAGCTAGCCTGGGATAGCCACAACTTCACAATGCTCTCCTTCAGAAAGTACTCAGAGCCTTCCTATCACCCACACCTCCTTGGTG
The DNA here is from genome assembly GCF_049852395.1 of Peromyscus maniculatus bairdii. Taxonomy (NCBI): domain Eukaryota; kingdom Metazoa; phylum Chordata; class Mammalia; order Rodentia; family Cricetidae; genus Peromyscus; species Peromyscus maniculatus. The sequence goes on from NC_134872.1 coordinate 32,071,094, forward strand.
ATTTTTGTGATCAGCTCCAAATAAACACATACTTGTCTCCCAAGTTTGCTTCTGGGGCAGCCAAACCAAAATGGTTGACACAGTTACTTGTGACCAGAGACTCGCTGCTTAAATGACTCTTGTGTACATCCAAAGGCTTGTTCGTTCAGAACATTAGCTCATCCTTTCAAAAATGGATCAGACTTGGTACACATACAGTTTAGAAACATATTTTCTGCCTTGGTTTATGATGTAATTGTTAATCTAAAAATATTTCTAGGTCAACCGTTTTTATTGCAGAAACAACAGTGTTCCAGGGTGCCAAAGTGGAATCAGTAGAAGCTGGAGGAGCATTTAAATCTTCCATACTCAAGGAGAAGTAATGGGTGTTTCTATCTTATCCCTAAATATTAACAGAGCCAAATGGAGAAGGATTTCACCATTCATCTCCATATCAGTGTGATAATGTCAAGAAAGCCATATCAAAACATTGGACTTTTGTAAGATTTTTAATCTTCTACTCAGTATACTAAAGATTGTGTGTGTGTATTTTGTTGTTGTTGTTGTTTGTTTGTTTTAGTCTTGTCATACAAAATGCAAAACGTTTTTTAAACTAAAGGAGAAAAGATACCAATGCCAAGATCATACTGAGAGTAGGATTGTCTGAGAAACAGCCTTTCTAAGAGTGCTTTCCTAGGGCTTTAGAAAGATGGCTCATTTGTTACAGTGCTTGCCACAGAAGCACGAGAACCCAAGTTTCAGCACATGTTCTTGTCACCACGGTGGCACACACACACTGATAATACCAGCACTGAAGAAGCAGAGGCAGGGGCATGCTGACCGTGTACTCTAGCCAATCAGCCAAACCAAGTTCAGTAACAGACCATGTCTCAAAAATAAGATGAAGAGATATTTTTTTAAAAAAAGAAAAAGAATAAAAGCAAAGAATAGGAGGAATCTCAGTGTTAGCTTCTACCCTCTACAGACACATTCATATAATGAGTTGTACACCTTCATGCATGTACACACACACACACACACACACACACACACACACACACACACGCACACACACAAGAATTCCTCACTAACAAATAATGAAAAGATTAAAAAGAAATTTAAAAGCAACATGCCAAAATGAAAACAAGAGATGATATAAAGCAACGATATGAATGAGAAGGTTGGAACTAAATGAATATAACAGGCCACTCAAAACAAAAGATTCAAAAGATCAGCAGTTGAATGCAAAGAAATGAAGAAATAATTGTTCATATATACAAAGGCTACTGACCTTTGTGTGTTAATTTTGAATCCTACTACCTCATTGAAGTGTTGATCAACTAAGGAGTTTCCTAATAGAGTTTTTTAAGATTTTTACGCATAAACACATATCATTGCCAAATAAAAATACTTTGACTTCTTCCCTTCCTATTTGTGTCCCTTGATCTCCTTCAGTTGTCTTATTGCTCTAGCTAAGACTTTAAGGAATTTATTAAATAGGTATGTGGAGAGAAATAACTCTGTTTTGTTCCTGGTTTTAGCTGAATTGCTTTGAGTTTCTTTCCATCTAAGTGGACACAGGCACCCATCCTAACCAAGAAGCTATGTGCAATTGACATACGCGTTCAAAAGAAAAATTTATCATTTTTCTTCAATGGAGCTTCACTGGGTATATTAGCCACACTTCGGAGTAGGTCCCATGCCCATCTGTAGATGGCCAAAACAAAATGAATTCAATGGTATTTTTGTAGACTTTTTGTATCATAATTGTTATGTTTGGTCATTTTTTTTGTCTTATTAGCCTTTTGCTTGTATATTATGGCTTTCAGTTTAGAGCTTTTGTGGAGTTTATTTTCTTTATGATGAGTTTGTGAGTATATGTGATTTTTCTTGTGCTATGGGTTTGGTTTTGTTGTGTGTGTTGTTATTGAGTTGTTTTCTGTTTTGTTTTATTTTTTTTTTTTGCCTGTTTTCTAAGGAGAGAGAGAAAGAAGAAGGGGTGTGGTGTTGAGTGGGTAGTTAGGTTGAAAGGATCTGGGAGGAGTTGGGAGAGGGAAAAGTATGATCAGAATATATTATATGAAAAAACATCTTTCCAGTAGAAAAAAAATAAAAGAAAAAAGCTAATTTGAATTTAAGAGTTATTTAACATATTTCTTAAATATCAAAATATGTTCAAATGTTCACATAACTGAAATTATAATTTGCAATTATATATTTTGTGTATTTTTATAATTATAATATATTTTATTATATATTGTATAATTTATAATTATAATTTATAATTTTCTTTCAGAAGTAGCTTTTTTCACTACTAAAATAAAAATAATCAGTGAATTTGAAAATGAAACAACATAAATCACCAAATCTGAACATCAAGAGCCAAAGACGAGGTGCAAATAAAAAAGACCAGAACCTCTTAGGGACATGTGATATTCCAGGAAAATCTTTCACATTCCTAGCGTCAGAATCGGAAAGTCTAAAATGAATAAAAAGGAGAAAAACTTCATTTGTCATAAAACCACAAACTTAAAGACAAAGATGGAAGCAAGGACCTTAAACCAGAAAAGATTCATAGCAGGATACATTACAGTGAAACTTCTGAACACTAAGATCACAAAGAATGTCTTAGGTCTTAGAAGTAAGCAGGAAGTAATGACGCACTACAAACAGGAGAAACTCGACTCAAATGGCAGAAAAGTTCTTTCTAAAAACTTTTCTATTTTTGAGAATTTCAAACATGTATACAATGTTATTATGATCATGTACAATCCTAATTTTCTTTTTCCAGCTTCTCCCATATCCCTTCCAAACTGCCCTCTCCTATCTTCATGTCTTCTTTGTTTACTTGCTTTTGTTTTTTGATAGCCCAGTTAGTCCAGCTGCTGCTGTTCATATATACACAGGTGTAGGGCATTCACTGGAACACCAGAAATCTATTAATGACCTCACCCTCAAAAAGCATGATTCTCTCTTCTCCAGCACCTATCCACTGCTAATACTTCATCAATAAGGGGTGGGGCCTACAGATCATCTATCCCATCATCTATATTGAGACTTTTGTCTGGCTTGATCTCGTACAGCTCTTGTGCTAGTAAACCCAGCTGCTGCGAGTCCATGATTGCAATAGCCATGTTCTTATGTTCTTTATAACTTTCCTTCATGATGTTCCCTGAGGCTTGGTGGTGGTGGTGGTGGTTGTGGGGTGATCATGGATGTCTCATTGAAGGCTGAGCACTCCATCACTTAGTTTCAGCACCTTGACCCTTACACCTCTCTGCACTCTGCTGCCCACTGTAGAGAGAAGTCCCTGTGACCATGGTTGAGTGCAAGCATAAATATTTAGAAGGCACTTTGACAGCGTGGCTGCTTGGTAAAGTAATAATAACAGTTCTACCCTAGGTCCTACAGCCTCAACAGCCATGAACTTTAACCAGGATTACAGTACCAGGCACTCACTGAGGCATCTACACTGGTGGATAAATACCATTTTAAAGACTCACTGCTGATATCACACTTCATTGTGAGAACTGAATGTTTTATTCTTAACTTTGGAAGCAAAGCACGGCTGTCTGCTATGATCACAGCAATTTTACTTTCTATTGGAAGTTCTAGCTACAGCAAAGAGATGAACAGATTATAAGGAAATGGAATATACTGTCCACATTTACCAGTGTCATGATGATCAGCATAAAGAACCCAAAAGTATCCACCAAAACTTCTAGAATAAGTAAATTCAGTAAGGCTGTAAGAGGCAAGATTAGTATGCAGAAAATCATTTTTATTTCCATATAATAGCAAGGAGCACACTGAAACCGATATTTTAAGAAGGAAATTCCTAGGGATAAATCTAGCATTGCCTGTATAGGAGTTGCATGTTGAAAATTACAAAATGCCAAGGAAAACAGTTTAAGAAGCTATAAGTATCTAGTGAAATCATATACTTTTGCAAATTGAAATAATGTAGTGAAAATGTTAATTCCTTTTAAATTGATATGAGAAGAAAATAAAAATAAAACCTATTAATTCCCAGGGATAATCTTTGCAGATTCAAACAAGATTCTAAAATGTACTTGGAAAGACAACAAAACTTCATGAAATAACTGAATTTCTCATGAAAATGAAGGATGACTTGGGAGTTATCACTTCCTAATGGGGTAGGAAGGATCACCCCCATCATAAGATAGAGCAGCAGTGGCCAATACTAAGGCCACTATTGGATGCTAAGGTTGGAAAGGAAATAAAAAAATACTGGTGTTTCTTCCAGAGACCTAGGATGGATTCCCACCACCCACCACCCACATGGTGCCTCACAGGTGGCTGTAACTCCAATTGCAGGGGATTGTGGTGCAAAGACATTTATGTACAGGCAAAATCCATAAACATCAAATATTTTTAAATGATTAAAAAATGATCCTCAACTTTAACCTCACCTAACAACTCAAAATAAATTTAAATGCAAACTATAAAATGATTAAACATGGTGCTGGAGAGATGGCCCAATTGTTAAGAACACTTGCTATTCTTATAGAGGAACCAGATGTGGTTTCCACATCTTCATCAGGCACCTCACAACCTCCTACAACTTTAGCTTTGGGAATCTGACACCCTCTTCTGGCCTCTGCAGGCACCTCTACTCATGTAGGAATACCCACATAAAGACACACAAATACACATAATTAAAATAAAGTAAATCTTTTAAAAATACTGAATGTATTACTATCTTGTTATTTATGCTTTATGTTTGAAGGGCTTCACAATGCATTCAATTTACTAGTGATCTTCTTAGTGAACAACCTACTAATGAGAGCTCAAGCCCCAAGACCCTTCAGAGAGAAGAACAGAAACTACTCTTACAGTGACAATGCCGAACCAGGTAAGATATGGAAACACATTTAAAACTGATTCAAGCCAACTGATATACCAGCAGTGATCACAAAACAGGTAACATTTTTTAAATCTATGGTAAACCAAGAATTATTCATTTTACATCTTTTCATGAGGCCTTCATTCAGTCTTCTTGTTTGTTTTCTGTAGGGATGATCTCTGTTATTTGTTGATATGTGGATATTGCCAGTCTCTTTTATCATTCTGCAAATTGCATTTACTCTTAACAATGACTGTGAGCATTAGTACGTACAGAACACAATTTCCCATCCCAGGTGTTCTGCCTTTCTCATTGCTACCACCAAATACTTGACAAAAAGCAACTCTAGGGAGGATTTATTTTGGCTTTGTTTAAAGGGGACACAGTCTGTAATGGAGGAGAAGGCACAGTGGCGGAAATGTCTACTAGCATTGATGACTGAAGCTTGAGAAGAGATCATGGTCTACTACATGCCAGTGTATCAAGAAGCTCAGAGAAACTGTGGTGGAAATCAGAGCTGAGAGATAGTCTCTAAAGCCTCTCCTCAAGAGATCTCCTTCCTCCAGAGAGGCCTCAGCTCCTAAAAGTGCCACAGCCTTCCACAAACATCACAATCCACTGCTAATTGAGTGTTTAGATACACGAGTTTGTGGAGACATCTTAAATTCAAACCACAACTAAAAGGAATGCAGAGACCAGTGGCCTATCTTGTTCTCATAACCATGGCACAGTTTAGTATTCAGGATCTCAGAATCCCCGGGGAGTTCCCAGGATACAACCACATCAAATAGTGGGAATTAACTATAGCTGTTTCAGAAGTAGTGCATACACATTAGAAGAAGCAGTATTTTTACTTCATCCTTAAGTAGCACTTAGTAATGTGTATGTACTAAAAGGCAGCTGGTGCTCTTTAATTCTTTAGACCCCAGTCTTGTTGAATATCAGCAGCTTTGTTTCTTTCACTTAGATTTTTCACAGCCATGTTTTACCACCATAAATCCTGGAAACACAATCTCAAGGAGATGTAACATCACCAATAAAAGTGCCGTACCATGGCACGTTGAGGCAGTCAAACTACACAAGCCCAATGACAGACCAGGTAATCTCTGCTTCCCTCAGAACTGTGAAGTGCCTGGCAGCAGCTCACTGAGCTGTTCTGACAGGCTGGGCCCTTCCACAAACCGTAGAGCTAAAAAAGAACCAACTGAAGAGACTTCCTAAGGGATCACCAATGTGACCATTTTTCACAGTATAGAAAGAAATTGTGTATTTTTGAGAAATGGCAAAAGCATGGCTAAAAGTAACTTTTGAAGCCACAGGTGAAAACTTTAGGGACCACTTGGTAGTTGTGAGGTTTTGGGTTTTGGTTTTGTCTTGTCACTATAAGAAATACTGAGCTAGGCAGTTGTGGCACATGCCTTTAATTGCAACCCTCAGGAGGCAAAGACAGGTAGGTCTTTTTGAGTTCGAGGCCAGGCTGGTCTACAGAGCTAGTTTGGGACAGCCAAAGCTACACCAAGAGATACTTTCTTGAAAAACAAAACATAAAAAAAAAGAAATACCTGAGAAAAATCAAGCCATAATGAGAAAGGTTCATGCTGGAGGCTATTATTTCGGAGGCTTCAGGCCATGGTTGTTTGGCCTCATGACTTTTGGGAGAGTGGCATGGCAGTGCTTCATGACAGAAACGTGTAGCACAAGAAACATGCTCACCTGGTGGTGGCCTGAGAACAGAAAAAGAAAAGAGAGTTGTGGGGTCATAATGCCCTCTTCAAGAGCAAGCTCCCAGCTTCTTCCCACTAGATTCCCCTAAAGGTTACATCACCTCCTAACATGCTAGTGAAGATTTAGGCCAATCACACTTACTCTAGGCTTTTGGGTGAACATTTCTAAACCATGGCATTCTTCTAGCTTGCTATCCTATTGCTATGATAAAAATGCCATGACCAAAAGCAACTTCAAGAGGAAAGGAAATATTTGGCTTACAGACTAGAGTCTAGCACTGAGCTGAGCCAAGGCAGAAACTCAAGAAGTAACCTGGAAGCAGTAACTGAAGCAGAAACCATGGAGGAACACTGCTTACTGGCTTTCCTTCTCTGCCTTGCTCAGTTACATTTCCTATAAAACATGGTACCACCTGCTTAGGGGTGGCACCACCCACAATGAACTAAGCCCTCCTATATCATTTAGCAATTAAGAAACTGCTCTGCTGACATGTCCACAGGCCAATCTGGAGGCAATTCCTCAGCTGAAATTCCCACTTCCCAGGTACTCCAGTTTGTGTCAAGTTGCCAAAAAAAAAAGTAACCAGTACAGACACTCTTTCAAAGTACTTACGTTTTATTCCTAAGGTAAAAGAGAGTTTCTAAGAGGAAAGGGTGGCAAATTAGTGTGTTTATGCAAGATGTAGGTATAACTATGCAAAGAAACACATAACTAGGTCATGTTTGTGCAGTATTATTTTTAGGAGCCCAATCTGGTCATCATGGAGAGTGGAAGGAAAATTAATGGCAAGGAGATAGGGAAATACAGTTATTTCAGTGCAAGATAAGAATCTTTTACAAAATGTAGGAGGAGGACAGTTTTGTTTTTAGTTGTGTGAATTTAGGACTTGAAGGATATAATGGGTGTTAGGGAAGAAGGATTGTGCCTGTCCTTCAGATCTTGGCTTCCTTAGTGGAAGCAATTCGATCAGCCAAGCTCCCATGATTCACCTCCAGGATGCTTTTCAGGTCTGTATTCTAAGAAGGAAAACTTAAACCCCAGTTGCTGCCCTGAATCAGCTACTCTTTAGCCATGCCTCTGTTAAACACTGTTGGTATCCATGCCTGATTCCCTCTTCTGTTCAATGCCAACCCATTCGGAGCACTAATGGCCTCTTGCCCAGCTCCTCTTAGATTTCTAAGGGCCCAAACTTCACTTCCAGGCTTTTTAGTCAGCTTTCATTTTCCATTCAAGCCTCTTGAAATCAAACATATTGCCTCATGCTAAACATATCTGGCACTGTTTCTAAGATGAAGACATAGTAACAGTTACAAGCCTACCTTCCCTCCAGACTGTGACCCCGCCCATTCAAAGGGTTTCTTATGGGAGCAGCATGCTGGGGTCAGGGCAGAAATCTGATCCCAGTTAAAACTCAAGGAGTTCTAAGGTTCCCAGCAGGCACATGTCCTCAGGCATGTGGTCTGGGGAGAGATCATTGGAAGGTCCAGACAAGTGCACATCATTTTAGGAATTCTTGGCTGGTGTCCTGCTGATAGGTCTTATAGAGGACAAGTCTGCACTGAGAGGACTCCCCCTTTGTGTGATGGATTACAGAAAACATTGCTACAGAGAAAACAGAGGAAGAAAGCCAGATTTTACCAGCTAAGTCATTTTCAGCAAGCCACCATGTGTCTGGCTGGAAAGTAAGTGGGCTCCGAAAGCAGCGTTAGCAGTGATCATTCTTTCAACAACAGGTGGCATCTTTGCCTGTATTGACGTTAGCAAAGAAAAGAGAGATCAAAGAATGTATGTCAGTGTTCTTAAAATGTATAGATTTCTGGGGCTGGAAATCTAGAGAGGGTTCAGTAGTTAAAAGGCCCTCTTGTAAAGGACCCAATTTTGGTTCCCAGCAACCACACTGACTGGCTCGCAACTACTTGTTCTTCCAGTTCTTGGGGATCCACAGGCTGCACTTGTGCATGCATCTACAGAGATACACACACACACACACACACACACACACACACACACACACACACGGAGTTAAAAATTAAATATTTAAAAAAGTATACCTTTCCTTACAATACTTAAAACAATGAGCATCTATTCTCAATGCCTCTTGAAGCTTTCTCCCTTCCAATGCCAAGCAACCTGCTCCAGTGTGTTTTGCTCTTTCACCTTACGCCTTCCATGATCAGCCTTTAAAAGCATAGCCACATGCCCACTCCCAACATGCCTAGATCCTCCTCATGTGCTTGTTCTGTATGTGGCTGTTATTACCAATTGAGTTGTCATATAATTTATATTTATTTCCTTATTCGGTGCCACCCCATGCCTCACCCCCACTGCCACATACAAGACCATAAGACCCACAAGGACTGGATATTTCTCATTATTTTCGTCACTGTAGGTTTATTTTTTCATCTAGAGAAAGTCTCAGCATAGAGAAAACATCCAATAAATATTTATTGTGACCACACTGCTGCTAAAGGCAACCATACACAGGCACTGTAGACCACAGTGGTGTGCTTTAAAGGGGCTTACCATTGTTTGAGGTATAAGTTGAGTCTTCTGGTTTTACTCAGGATGAAATCTGAAGGATGGGAAGAATCTCTGCTCAAGGAGGTAGAAGGCAGACAGAGGAGGAAGAGGAACATAAAGCTCAGGTTGGCTGAGAAGAGCATCAGCCCAGCATCTGAGGGGTATTAGAAAGAAGGGAGAGAAAAGGTCCACCTGAGGGGCAATGGTAAGGCTGTTATCAAATATTAAAGGGGTATTGATCAGAAATGAGACAACTGGAGCTTGGGCTATTTGAACTGCCAGGGATTCACAAGATACTAGAACACATCAAGGAAGAGAAGGTTGTCAAGAACATTGGTTCTCCAACTTGCTCATCTCTGCCATCCTTGCCACTCTGAAAACTACTGAAGACTCGAAAGTGCTTGTATGTATACATTATCTATTGATATTTGCCTCCCTCATTTGAAATTATTGGGAAATTTGAGACACACATAATTCTTTTAAAAATATTAGGCCAACTGGATATGATGGTGCATGCCTGTACCCCTAGCTACTTGGGAAGCTGAGACAAGAGACTGAAATATCAAATCCTTGCTGGACAATTTAGAGAGGCCAGGCCTTAAATAACTGGCTAAATAAAATAAATAAATAAACAAGGCTAAGGGGGTCGCTCAGCTGCAATTGCCTAGTGTGTGTGTGAGAGAGAGAGACCCTGAGTTCAGTACCACAAAAAAAGGAATAAAAATAACCATAATCATTTAATATTAGCCTCAAACACTTTTAAATGAGAACCTGAGTGTGTGTTTCAGAACTTTAGTCACATGAATCATGTTGCTTTATATTTTGGCCACTTCATAAGTGGGTTTTAAAACATGGGTAGACTTTAATGGTTGCTTTTGAAACTAATGTGCAGGAATATTATGTGTCACACAGCACACTGAAATTTCCACTGTGCATTCATGAGAGAGTGAAAGCATTAAATACCATGCAGTATTATCATTGTGCCCTTTACCTATGTAGGCTTGGCTCCAAGATACTGAATAGATCTCTAAAGCCACACATAGTACCCAACCCTATATATTATGTTTATTCCTAGCCATATATACCTATGATAAGCTTAAAGTATAAATTAGTCACAGTAAGAGACAAACAGTAGCTAAAAAAATGAAATAGGATGATTATAACAATACCCTGAGGTAACAGTTGAGAGTTACTTATTTCCACAGCTATTCAATTAGTGTTTTCTGACCTAAGAATGACTGCAGGTAACTGAAACCTCAGAATGTGAAGCCACAGATAAGGAGTTTTGTTGTGCTACAAGAATAACTTTAGTGCCTTCTGGGACTCTTTCTGAGATGATCCCAAAGACCCGTGGGTGCTGAGCCACACTTTAGGGCAATGGTTTTCAACCTGAGGGTCATGACCCCTTTAGGGTCACATGACCCTTTCATAGAGTCATGTAAGACCATCAGAAAATGCAGGTATTTACATAACAATTCACAACAGTAGCAAAATTACAGCTATGAAGTAGTGTTAAACATGAGGAACTGTGTTAAAGGGTTCCAGCATTAGGAAGGTTGAGGACCAGTACTCTGTTTTGTCTTCTGTTGCCCATTTGAGAAGATACCTGGGAAAACCAACCTACCTGCAACAGCAGCCCAGGCCAACCCCATTGCACTGTGCCTTCTGTAAATAAGGTCCTACGTGGGGGAATTTTTAAAAGGTAAATCACGGATGCATCATCCTTTTATTGTTTCTCAGTGGTGCAATAGGTAGGAGCACTCTTTACAATCCATGTAAACTAGAAAGTAAAATAGGAACTCAAAGTGCTAGCCTTTTATGAACAAATTATCCCATGTGTCTTATCAAGGATGCCACCATAAGCTTTAGTTGAGCCAAAAGAGCCAAAGAGATTGAGTCTGTCCCTGTTGTTCTACTATTCTTACCTGTCACGTGATAACTGGTTTTGGTTCCCTTCACGCAAGTCACTCAAAAATTCTAACATTACACCCTGTGTGTCATATAGATACTATTTACATCGGTGACTTCTGTTGGCTTGTTTTTGTTTTTACCTTTTGAGACAGGCGGTCACTCTATAGCTTCAGCTTTCCTTGTATCCATGAAAATTGCTGTACCTTAGCTGGGATTACAGGAGTAAGCCACACTGGTGATTCTTTGTAACGTTTATGATGTTTGGAAGAAAGGCATAGCTGTCTGAGCTACGCTGCTCCATATGTAATTTACCATCAGTCTCAATCACGGAGGAATACTCCCGGGAAACTGCATTGATTTTTAAGTCGTTAGCTGAGACCTGGAACTGTGCAGAGAAGAAAAACTCAAGCTAAAGAAGAAACATATCAGGCAACCTAGCACTTCTCTTTTAAAAGTATGGAGGGCTTTTTTTTTTAATTGGTCCAAAGTTTCCACTTTGTGTTCATGCCTCTGAAGTCTTAAATTAGTGTCATTATTATCCATTAGTTTCGATAATGAAAGCTATTTTGTATCATTTCTATCTGTGACTGAACAAAATTTAAATTGCTGTAGGATTTAGACTTCTGAAATAGCATGGTGTTTTCAGCTCCACAATAGCCAGGTGTCAGATCAGGCCGCTTCAACTCAGAATGATTAGTGTTTTGTGAGGGATGGATGAGAAATTGCTGGGCTAAGCTAATCAAGGGAAAACTAACCAAGAGTCAAGGTGGGTTTTAATTAATTACAATGCTCTCTCACTAAAGAGAGGTCTTTGAGAAAGTAATCAAAGGAGTCTCCCATATAGGGTGTTTGTTCTCTTAAAATAATGTTTCAAACAGAAATGCCTCCATTGGTCTTCAGACCATCTCCAGATAGCCGTGAGATGCATTTCTGTTAATTTTCTAATTATTATCCTCTCTGTTGTGTGGAAACACACACATACAAAAAAAAATCCAACAACTAAAGTCTAGATTTTAGAATATATTGTAGTGTGCAGGAAAGTAGACAAACACCCTTGGTGGGTTGCAGACACTTAAAATTGACAGACAGGTGGGAGAGCTTCAGACTGGAGAGAACGGGAGGCTTCTGGTGAGAGCTGGTGACAGCCTGGTGGCCGGGAAGCTGCAGGATGATGTCTAAGAGTGTCTTGTTTAGCAGATGAGGAGCACATGTCTGTCTGTGTCTTGCCTGGATCACATGAAAGGAAGTGAAGACAAGTCCAGGACTACCCTTTCTGCATTTCCAGATGTTACCCCTGAATCAGCTACGGTATTGACACCTGACACGCACTTGCTGGAATGGGGTAGGGATGGAAATGGCCCTGCTCTATAGCAAATCCCAGCACACCTCTCTCTAAGCTTTTCACTGTATGTCGGTATCTGCAGTCTGGGCTTCCTTCCATCCTTCTGAAAAAACAGCTTCTGTTTATTGGCGGTTGCAATGTTTTACACCGGAGTGGGCACTTGGACATCATCAGCTTATGAAATCCTCTGAGCTGACCTGAGGTATGATGCTATCATTCGTACCTTACAAATGGGAATGTGCTTCAGAGTTAGCTGTCTTGTCTGAGTTACTTGCACTAAGAAACTATGTAAGCCAGGGAAACTCACATTCTATCCTGATGCCTTTCACCAAAGACAAAAACGCTTTCCCCCAAACATGTTATGAACAGAGCAGAAAAAACCTCCCACCCCCCCACCCCCCCACCCCGCCCCTGCCAGGGAAAAATGCTAGCTACACAGCGTGAAAGGAGAAACAATAAAGAGAAGGACTGATATGCAGGAGGACTCATGAAAGGAAACTAAAATTAGAGAGTGGACTGAAAGAGAAGCAACCTCAAAGCCAGCCCACATAAATTATCATTTCACTGGGAAGGCATGAACAGCACTTCGCTGTGGTGAGAGGGACAGAGAACATCTTATTCCCTGAGTAAGCAAGTTACCATTATCCACTGTTGGGGGAAATAAGTACAACAGCCTTTTAGATGTGCTGAGAGGAAAATGATTGTCTGGGGTGTTTCCAGCCCAAAAGTAAAAGAAAACAAAAGCCAAAAGTACATCTGAGTCTAAACTGTAGGGTAACATGCTCACACTGGTAGTCACTTAGAAAATGGTTTGAATATTTTTAATATTCAAAGATCAGGTAAAATGGGTACACTGAGGAAAATTCCCACATGAGAGAGAATAAAGAAACAGGGGATCTAGACATGATAATGTCACCAGTGATGAATGCTTGAGAAATGGAAATTATAATGACTTTGTCTGAATATTGCTCATTGAGTACTGGATTATCACACTGAGCCTCATAGATATGGAAAATTATTATATATCTCCTTCTATTTATGGTGTGTGGGAGGGACTATATTCTTATGAAATACTAAAGAGTCTTTGGGGAAAGGGGGCATGATATGTACAGCTTACTTCCAAAATTTCAAGGATCAAGGAAAATTCTAAATAGAGAGGAGGTCTAGGTATACCAAACCATATCTATGAAGGTATCAATATTTCGGGAAAGCTTGGTTACATTTTCTATTAAGGTAGTTTTATGTGGCTAAAAAAGTAACTTGTTAGAGAACTGGCCTGCACTTTTAGTGAACAGGTACCGTTATTACTGCCAACAATTAACAAGAGACAGGGCCATCTCTATTTGGCCCTGGAGCCTGTCCTTTTCCCTAGTCCTTCACACCTTCACTCCATCTTTCAGACTTTTCAAAATTGAGATAATTCATGGGAAGGTTTATATGAAGTATGAAATGCCAAGCGTTTGTGAATGATAGTGAGCTTGTGAGTGAGCTCAGCTATTTCTGCAAAATGATTAGATGACCTTCATCCAGACCATGAAATGAGTTGTCGAAGCTCAGAAAGTAGAACTGAGGAGTCGAGGTCAGGGGCAAAACATGTTTCAGCTCCATCTGCTGGTCTTGGAACTGTGGAAAAGTCTGGTCTCTTACTTTCTGACATGTTTCTCTGTTGTAAAATATTATTTTAAAATATGTTACATTTGTTTATGCTGTGGAACATTTGTTTAATAATGCCAAGAGGTGTTGCATTCTTTTATGTTGCATTTGTTTAACACCGTGAAGCTGTGTTAGTTTGCCTGTCTAAAACACCTGATGGTCTAATAAAGAGCTGAATGGCCAGTAACAAGGCAGGAAAAATGATGAGGTGGGGCTGGTAAGCAGAGAGAGTAAATAGAAGGAGAAATCTTGGGGGTAGGGGGAGAAAGAGCAAGAGAGCAAGGAGAGGAGGATGCTAGGGGCCAGCCACACAGCCACAGAATAAGAGCAGTCAGCTACAGAATAAGAGCAAAAGTAAGGTATACAGAAGTAAGAAAATAAAAAAGCCCAGAGGCAAAAGGTAAATGAAATAATTTAAGAAAGGCTGGCAAGAAACAAGCCAAGCTAAGGCTGGGCATTTATAATTAAGAATACGCCACCATGTGTGGTTTATTTGAGAACTGGGTGGCGGGCCCTCCAAAAGAGTAAAAGAGAAAAAAACAACACAAAACAAAAAACCATTTCTCCACGCCTGTTTGGTGATGCTCCTTAAGGCTGAACTGTGACTCCCCAGATCTGCTGGTGGCTTGATTCTGCAAGGCAAGAGCTGACTGGATGCTGGCAAGCCTAAAGGCCACCAACAGCATCCGTGCATCATCTCTCCCACAGCTGATGGTGCAGATGGCATCTCTCTTGTGTCGGATGCAAAAACTTACTTTCTTTCCCATTTGAAATACAGAAGGGAAGGTGGGCAGGGGGCCTTGGGTGGCCTAAGGGCTTGATTCCCACATACACCTAAACAGAGTCTCTAAGGCTGTTTCTTCATCATGGGTATTTCTATTTGCTTAGTAATACTTCCAAGAGTTTTAAATTGGAATCTGGGATGATGATACTGTATTTCATTTGAAATTTAAGATGATAACTTCAATTTCTGTGAAGAATTGCATTGGAATTTTTATTTGGTTTACATTGACTTAGTAGATTGCTTTTGGTAAGGTGGCCATTTCCACAATATTAATTCTACCAACACATGAACATGGGAGATCTTTCCATCTTTTAGTACCTTTTTCAGTTTCTTCACAGACACTGAAGATACCATCTTAAATTTCAAATGAAATTAAGAGACCTTGAATAGGCAAAACAATCCCAAATAATAATAAACTGTTGGAGATATCATCACCCCAGATTCCAAGTTATACTATAGAGCTACATTAATTAAAAACAGCATCGTGGTGGCAATAAAAACAGACACATTGATCAATAAATAGAATTAAGGACCCATATATAAGCCAAAACTCACACAGCCATCTGGTTTTAAACAGAGTTGGACAATGCATACTGGAGGAAAGGCACCATCTTCAACAATTGGTAGTAGTCAAACAAGATGGCTACATGTAGAAGAATGAAACAAATCCTACCCTCACAAATTTCAACACCCTGGGGATCAAGAACCTCAAACCAGATACCCTGAATCTCATAAAGGATGAAGTAGGACACCTACTGGAACTCATTGGCACAGGAAAGAATTTTCTGTACAGGACTCAATAGTGCAAGCATTAATATCAGCAACTGCAATATGGAACCAAATGAAACTAAAAAGCTTCCGCTAGGCAAAGGATACCATCTCGCCAGAGAAACAGCATCCTAAGGAATGAGAAAAAGGAAAAAGTTGTTACCAACTATGCAACTTACAAACACTATCTAGAAGAAAGAACTGAAAAAGAAAAAAGAAAAACCAAACATCAAGAAAACAACAACCCAATCAAAGATGGGGCATGGAACAAAACTAAGAGATCTCAAAAGATGAAATATAAATGCCTGAGAAATATTTTTTTTAAGTGTTCAACATGCTTAACTGTTAGGGAATCACAAATTAAAACTACTTTTAGATTTCATCTTATTCCATTCAGAATGGCTAAATTTAAAAAAAAAATTAGATAACATGCTAGTGTGGCTATGGGGAAAAGGAAACATTTAATCAGTGCAACCTTTACAGCCACTAAGGAAATCAGTGTGGAACTTCATCAAGAAACTACTAATAGATCTGCCACATGATCTTGTTACACCACTCTTGGGCATATAGCCAAAAGACAGACTATCTTACTAAGGAGGTGGGTAGTTCATTGCTGCTCCATTCACAACAGACAGGACACAAACAGCCTAGATATCCCTCTGACTGATGAATAGATAATTAAAATGTGGTACATTTATACAATGGAATATTATTCAGCTGTTAAGAAAAAAAAGTTATGAATTCACAGAAAAGTGGATGGAACTCACACAATCGTGCTGAGTGGGAACATAGACCTAGAAAGAGAAATGATCCATGCTTTTTCTCATTTATGTATGTTAGCTTTAAACCTTTAGAGATGTATGCTTCATTTGGAATATTCATAGAGTTCAGAAAATTAGGGAAGGGTCCTGGGATTTAGGGGAGGGTATTTAAGGAAAAGAAAAAAGAACATATTATATAAAAAGGGAATCCTAGTAAAGGGACAGGAAGGATTAAATGGAGTGGGAGATGGGAGGATAGTGTGGAGGAGGGAATATGGGAAGGTATCATTAACCCTAAGGACCTCATGAAAACCACTACTGCAAAGTCTTCCAAGTCTTCCTGTCACTTAAACACACACGTATCTAAAAAGATCTTAAAAGGAATTACCCTATAATGGAGCCACAATGCCCCTACTAGACATGACCAACTAATAAGTGAAAACTCCAGTGTCAAGAATGGGTTTCCTCTTTAGGAGTTCTTGGTTAGTGTGGTCTCATAGATATTACAGATTTTTTTTCTAATGCTCTTGGTTCCAGTCCAGAAATTAATGCTAAGACCCTGTTGATCAAGGCACCACCTACCTGAGTCACGGAATGTGTACAAACCAAGCTGGCACTGAACTGTGCATCAAGAGTCTAGTAGGAGTACTTGGCAAGTGGTGGGTTAGGACAAGGATGATAGAGAAGATCTGTGTTTAACAGAGAACAGAAATGCAAGTTAGTATGAGCATAGACAGAAAGTGGATTTTTAAATGATTCCTGGCTTTATTGTTGCTTAATTTTTCATTTGAAACTGAAAGGAATACTACAGAGTCAGCAGAGCTCTGCAGCAGACCAATTAGAAAACAGGTCTACTTTTGTTTAGGGGTCCTCTGAGCCGAACAACTAAGGCATGTGAAAATATGTCATTCACCATTACACTCTGACAGAAGCCAGCACTGACATACAGCCTTCTGCATGCAAACTGCCTTTATGATTTGCTTGGGAAGCAACAGGTTGTCAGGTATGGTGCCCCTTCATTTTCTACCTGGGCCATAAATAATAAACTAAACCCACTCAAATTGCGACAACAGAAACTGGCATACTGGGTTATTCTTCTTCAGGCACAAAGTTACTTGTTTGCTGGGAAGCATGCTTGCCAGTTTTTTTGTTTGTTTGTTTGTTTGTTTGGTTTTTTTTTTTTTTTTTTTTTTGCTGGGAAGCACACTTACGTTGTTTGTTTGTTTGTTTGTTTTTTAAGGTAGTCACAGAGCCATCAACTTTGACAGCATTCTTGTAAAAACAGCAAGATGGGAATAAAACATGTTTGCAGTCTCAAAGGAATGTGATAAGCTTTTTAATTTTTCAGTAAAATACTTTAATAATGCCACTATCGTATTATTATTATTATTATTATTATTATTATTATTATTATTATTACTCAATTTGCTGTTGACTTTAAGGACCAGCGAAGATGCTCTTTGCACATTATACAGCATACCTTGATGGTACTTCCAAATGTACCCATTACACGGAAGACATAACTTAGAGCCACAGTTTACATCACCTCAGTGCCCCGAAGTGTCCACTGTGTCCACTGGTAGGAAGGGGGCAGAGCATAGAATGTTAGACAATATGGGTTTCATTTGTATAAGACGCAGTTATTAATCTGAGTGACACAGCGTCCCTTCGGGCAGTTCCTAGAAATTCTAAGTGTCAGAAACAGTTAATAGAACTGGGGAAATCCGAGTAAGCATCTCCCAGCTACACTTGATCCCACACAGTGCATTTTACTCTGCGGGTTTGAGTTCAATTCCTGTAATGTTTTAAATGTCTGTAAACTTCTGGATTGAGTTTTGCTCATCTATCGTGGTGCCTAGTCCCAAACACATAGCAAGCACTGAAAAAAAAAAAATCGATAAACTAGATGAACTTTAAAACAATGCATTCAGTGAAGAATTTGTCTCCAAAATGTTCGTCCCTGCAAGGACCCAGAGTCTGGGAGGATTGGATTGATCTGCCTGACCACAGTCCTGTCGGGTACAATCAGCAACTGAGTCTTGTTCTACCAGGACCCCTCGCCCTTGCTCTTTTCTGAACTCTGCAAGAGAACTCATAGGGAACACCCATATCCAAGGGGGCGAAGTTCACAGAAGCATGTTTACCCGCAACTCGGGACAGCTGTGCTGCCTTTGAAAAATAGGAGGGCCTCCGTGACAAATGGGCATTCCGCACGTGAGCAGACGGACACACCCGATCTGCGGCTCCCACAGCCTGGCTCTAGGTCATCCCTGCGCCCCTCGGACAGTCCGGGGCGTCTCAGAGGCGAGAACTTGGCCACCCCTCCCAGGGTTGGATTGACCTGTGTTGGTGGGCAAGTGGGGAGCTCCGAGTGGAAAGCGACCCGTTCCTAAGTCCGTCCCTGCACAGCAGGGCGCCTCTCTGTAGCCGCCAGAGTGAGGATGCAGGCGGCTAGAGCCGGCGGAGCCTGAACAAAGGGAGCCGGCGGCCCAGAGGATGCTGCGCTCCCCACGCCCCACCCAGCGGGCCAGGACGCTGCCTGGCGTGCAGGTAGCCGGTCTTTGGCTCTGCAGAGGGCTGTGTGTTCGAGGCCAGCACACAAAGACTCACTTCCTTGAGGCCAGCCTCCCAGGCCGCCCTGCCCACCACTCGCGGCCGGTGGCATTTCTGCGGCCACCACCTGGACTCTTGCAACCCCGGGTGCCAGGTTCAGAGGAGCAGAGACCGTGCGGGGAGCCCTCAGAGCCGCTCGCCTGGTGGAGGCGGTGGCTGGGATTAGCACGCCTTTTTAGGCAGCCGCGCCGCCCCACGCAGCAGAGTCTGCAATCGCTGTGCGAGAGGCAGGCTCTGCGTCGCCCGAGCTTCCCCGCCTGCGCCGGCCGCCGGGCAAGCTGCGGGCTAGGGCGCGCGCGGGAGGCCGAGCAACTTCCCGGCGCCCAGCAGCTAGGTGAGCCGGGACGGAAGACCGGAACCGGGAGGGCGGGGGTGCATGGGGCTCCAGGGCGGGACAGCCTCCGATCGCGGGCCCACGGGGCCACCAGCAACCGTGCCACAGCCGCGCGGGCTGGAACAATGAGGTGCGCGGCGCGGGGCTGAGCGCAGCCTCGCAGCGGCTGGGAGGCCGAGCTGCAGCCGCCGGCGACGCGGTCGCGCGCTACCGGATAGGGGACCACGCCAGCACGGGATCGCCTGAGCCCCCAGCGAGGCCGCGCTTCCCAGGGCGTCCGTGTGAGTGTGGGAGCGCGTGGTGCGCGCGCCCGCCCGCGTGGCTGCCGGGGAATAAAATGTGACACGCACGAGTCTGACTTCGGTGCAGAGCACAGGCGTAGGGACAAGGTGAGTGAGTAGCGCGCGGTGTGCGGGGATCTGAGACTCGCCGCGTCTTGCTGGAATCGCCTTGGCCGCTGCGCTGAGCTACTCAGAGTTTGATGAGCTCAGCTGCCAGAAGCCAGCGCTGTGTGGGGAGAGCAGGACGCTCCGAAGAGGGTGAGCAAAGAAGGGAAGGGTTGCTGCGCTTTGGGGACAGGTGGACACAGTTCACTCTGGGGATCCGAAACTGTGCATTGGTTTGATGTGATTTAGTTGTGAAAGGAAGTGAAGATTTTTTATCAAATTGCTGGACCCATCTTCATGCAAATTAGCGCGCTTACAGCTCATAGAGAGCATCCTGATTTTATTTTCCCCCCTGTGTGGCTATAATGTTTAGGTGTAAAGGGCTCTTTAGAAGCCGCCCTCCCCCAAAGTCCGTGTTAATTCTTATGCACTTGGCTGGCGAAAACTCCACGTTGGGGTTGTTTCACTTCCCATCCTGTAGAGTGGTTAGGTGATGAATTCTTTTTAGTATGAAATGTGACATCTATCTCCGTTGGACCTGATGGTACTAGTGCTGGGGGACCAGTGAAGTTAAACTCATGGTTCGACGCAAATGAGGCTTTCCAAAGAGAGCTGAACAGTGTGTTTGGAGAAGCTGTGCTTTCCAGGAATTTAAATGAGACTTTTGTGATTGCCTTCCAGCGTCTCCCCCAGTGTTTCTCGGGGCAGAACTTCCAAAGAAGTGTTGGAATCCAAAAGAACTATGGGGTGAGGAGTTAACATGTGTACCTGGGTTTTAGTAAACTTCGGGGTGGGGGAGGACGGCGGGAGGTCCTGCTGAAAATTTGATGAGAAATAGGTCGTCTTTGGTGGAAATCATTGTCTCTTGAGTTACTGAGCGTTCTAGTACATAGAGGCACACAATGATTCTCCTGCGGACTGCTTTTTCTAGATGAGGAGACTCCTAGGCTGACTTAAACACTGCACTTTCTGCACGCAAAAAGAAAACAAACAAACAAACAAAAAACTAACAGGAGTTAGCTTTTCAGCCTTTATTTTTCCTGGTAGTTACTTGATAGTTGACTTTCAAAAATTCTGATCAATATTTTTTTTTTCTTACCATTTTGAAATACAGCGTATGACTCGGGGAGCATTTCAGTAGCCGAATGTTGGGGTGGTAAATTTGGGGTAGCTCTTCTTTTTAAAGGAAAAGCAACGTGTGGCCATTTAGCCACTTTTTCCGCCACTATTTTTCTGGAACTGACAACCAGTTCCTCCCCACCCCCCATTTTGTTCGAATGTGTTAGAAAAACTGTCAGCAGTGTTAGTTGGGTACTGTAACTGAAGAAAAGAAAAAAATAAAAATAATAGATGACTGGGTTCTGAATTTTACAAAGGGGAGTGGGGGCGGAGACTCAGACATGCCGAAGTTCTCGATCTGCTTCTCACAGTTGATAGAAATTGGAGCATGCTGCATCCCTTTTTGCTCAGTGAAGATGATGTTTCCTGAGTTTTGAGCCAAATCCTCTTGGGAATTTTGACATGGGTCCGGTCCTCTCTTGACAGAGCTCTGAACTCCATGGTTTAGGGTGCTGGTTGGTGTACGTAATTTTGAATTAAAGGTAAGGATGAAGACACATGCCTGGAGGACCTGGGCTGAGATACTTTAATATCTGGAAAT
The DNA here is from genome assembly GCF_049852395.1 of Peromyscus maniculatus bairdii. NCBI lineage: Eukaryota > Metazoa > Chordata > Mammalia > Rodentia > Cricetidae > Peromyscus > Peromyscus maniculatus. The sequence continues at coordinate 32,092,397 of NC_134872.1, forward strand.
GTGTGAATGATAGATTGTGCAGAAAGGGACAGTCATCGGTGCTTAGTTCTGACCATGAAAACTAAGAGGGAATGGATTCGAGTGTCTCAGGGCAGTCTAGCCAAGCCATCAGGACAGATCAGATGCAGTACTAGTTGCAGGGATATCTTATACATATGTCCTTGTTTTTAGGGCTCCTCCTCCTTTTCTTCTTCTTTCTCCTCCTCCTCTTTCTCCTCATCTTCCTCCCTCCTCTTCCTCCTTCTTCTTCTGAGATGGTTCTCTTTCTGAGCAGATCGCTTGCTTTTATGCTAACGGAACCCCCATCCTTTAGTGCAGAATGTATCCAGTCATTTCTTGATAACCACTGGCACACTCAGACCAGTACAGCCCCTGCTTAGATAACTAGGTCTCAGAGAAACTTGCAGGCATTTATCCCTTGGGAAATTCTTAATTAATCTGCAGGTTTTCTGCCTCCTTGCTTCTGATACTCTGAATAGAAATATCTCGTGCATGATAATAGGATGTCTTGTTTTAAACATGGATTTCTCTTTAAGTGTACTGTATTATGGTATTCCCTGTTGATTGTGTTTTCCCTCCTTTGGAGTGTGCTGGAGTACAACCTTAAAATTTAATTGCTTCAATTATTGTTTAATTCAACTTGCTCAAGTGTGTCTAAGCAAAACAGACTTCCTTTTGTGGTCACTAGATAGTAAGTTTTAAAATTGTTTTAAGCCTTAAAACTCAAAATTCATGCTTTACCAAAGACGAGACTCATGTAAGTATGAAAGAAACAGTTGCATGGAATCAGACACTAATTTTGGAATCAGGCGAGAACAGGTGCACATTTACACAGAAATTTTCAGTGTTTTTAGCACCAATTATTGATGTCAGTGCCAAGGACTAAATGGGCTATGGATGATGACCAGCTACTGTTAGCAAATTAACATACCTTCAGTTTAATAAAGCTTCTCCTTTTTTGAAAACCCACCATGTACCACTTTTGAGAGATTTATCACATGTTAAGTGCCAAGACTACAGCATTTGAGGTGGGGGGAGGCTATATTTATTAGGTCTCTTATCAAATCTGAAGTTTACAATGATCTGAAATTCCCAGAACCCCCGTGAGTGGATAGGGAACAGCTGCAGTGTGGAATATATGCCTGGAACTTACCCAGTCTGCATTTGGAATGGATTAAAATAGGGACTAGGCTGCCCTCAGGCTTTGTAGGAACTGGCGATCTAGTCCAGCACTGCCAGTGATTCTTACCTGGCCACTTGGTGGAAGCTGGATCTCAGCTGTGTCAGTCACCATGTGCATTCCACACCACCCCCCAGAACCAAGTGCTTCCTGGTGTGCAGGGATGGGGGCAGGGGAGTGGCTATGTGATAGGAAATGACACCTGAGGCTTGCCCCCCATTCTCAAACATACTATCTCTACACAACTGTTCTAAGCCTGTCCTAAGCCTGTCCTGCCTCCTGCTGTTCCCAGTGTTCCTCTTTAGGAAAAAATTCCAAATTCAAGGTACAATTTGGCCCTAGAGAGATGGAAGAGTCTGAAGACTGAGCTTACCATTTTGTGATGGGCTTTCCTGAAGAACAAAGTGATCAGGAAAGCTGGCCATCAGTGGCCTTGCAGTGACTTATTCTGGAGGAAGTCTCCCTGTACCAGGGTTCAGTTTCCAGGGCTATAAAGGAAAAATAGGGACCGAATCTACTCCAAGTTGACTTCTGGTGCTGGATTCTTAAGATCAATAATTTAATGTTCTGGTGTACTTAAAATCGATTTTCCCTGTAGCTCCTGGAGAAGATATCAATCCAAGGAATCATAACAGCAACTGATTTGCAGGCATTATGTGCCACACCCTGCCCTTTGCTTTGCATAGACTATTTGAGTACACTTCAGCCATAAGCCTAGGAAGTGCTATTACCCTGTTTTAACAGTGTGCAGACTGAGCCTCAGAGAAGTGAAATGTCTCGACAGCATTGGGGAATTTGCCCAAAGCTCATGCTGCTGGGCTGAGCTCCGCTCTAAAGAAGAACCCAAATGGCCACCGTCATCATCGTGTCCGGCCAGAGAGTGCTGAGACTGTGAGCTATCACTTTCTTCTCTGTTGTGCTAGAGCTCCTGGGTGGGGCAGGTGCACCAGGGTGAAGGAGAAGGTAGGGGCCCTCAGAGACCCTGCAAGCAGGAAGAAATTTTCAAGCTAAAAATTTTTAAATGGGCTATGGTATTTCAAGAATCCAGACCAGCAGGATTAGGATGAAACTCTGCTTGATATGAAGGAGGCCATACTGAGTGAAATTTTCAGGGAAAGATTTGGGCTGAGGTTGGAGAAAAAGGAGACATCTGCTTTGAGTTACTGGGCAGTGAAGAGCAGGCTTTCAGAGCGTAGTCTCTTGGGACGTTTAGAGGTATATTGGAGAAAGCATCAGAAGATTCACTGTACAGTGGAACCTGCCATCTTGATTACCAGTCTCTGTTTTCATAACTTTATTGTTCACACATTGAGTTCTGTTCAGTGCTGCTTCTAGTTTGAGCCCCCCCCTCCCCCCGAGAGGAACACGCTTTATTAAATTTCAAACAATTGGCTTTGCCTGTTTGAATTATACAGATTCTTTCAAGTCGAGGTTCTTGCTGTGGTTTCTAAAATGGCTTTAAATTAAAGTCTGGGAAGGTGAGCCTCTTATGTAATCCAATTACTTTATTATTCAGGAATAAATCTGAAAAGAAGCTTCCTTGAGAGCATGGTGGTAATGATGATTTTTGTGAATGATAGATAGTATATGGCTGTGGCTGAAAACTTAGTTAACATGGGATTTGTTCATGTTCGTTCACTCAAGTGTAAGATGAATCTATAGTGTGTGATTAAATGAGTGAATTCATTTTTGCTGTTGAGGAGGGAGCTAACTTTGTAAACTATGTTTTAGATTTTTTAAAAAATCCTATTAGCATCTCCATGTGGAGTTGGGTATGGCGGTAAACACTTGAAATCCCAAGCTAGCATGCACTGCCTCATCTCCTACTGGGGAGGAGCAGGGAAGAAGAAAGAGAAAAGAAAAGTCGTTTTCATATGAAAAAGTCGACTGCCTTTAAATAGACACACATTTCCTCAAACACACTCACACACAAATAAAGGAGGAATAAATTCCTTATTTGTATCTTAAATCAGCAGCTAGGAATGAGAACCAAATTAGGGTATTTGGTCTGGGATTTATAACGGTTAAACAACTAATCAGGACTAGAATTTGGCCCTTCTAACTGAGAGAATATTCCTTTTCTTATATCAGTTCTCTCTGACAGAATTCTGTGCTCCAAATTACAAGTGGCTTATCAGAAGTTATCCAAATGGGTAGGGTTTAGAGAACCTAAATTAGTTTCCTATCAATGGGACCTATGTGGAAGCATGTATGTTAATTTATGTGTATGTGTATTTGTGGGGCACATGCCTGTCAGGATTCTTAATAGCAGTCAGCATCTTCCAGGTGCCTTTGGTGGTTTGCAAACTGCTTCCGAAGGGGGAGACTAGCTCTGGAGTGGAGTAGCCTCAGACTCAAGACTAGACAGCTGCTCTGTGTAAGCTGTTTCCCCAGGTGACAGACTGAGCCACCCATTTCAGATCAACGTGAAGTGGGTCAAACAATGTAGGTTACTCAGCCTCTCCCCCAGGGAACAAAATGCTGTTTGAAGTTGTCCTGAGTCGCGGTGTCTTCTAGCTCACTGTAGGTGATAGCAGGTTAAAGAATTTAAAACAGTAAGCCCAAGACTTTTGTTTTTAAAATACTACACTTCCTAATTCTCACAGGGATTTTTTTTTTGAGTATACCAGTTTATGAGTAAGTGGCAAGTGGGTCAGCATTAACATTTTTAAAAACTCTGTCTAGCTGTAATATGCATGTGATTATGTGTGGGTATATAATTTCCATTTTTCAAAGGGAACCTCCCCAACTTGACTCATAGTATAATTAGGAGTTATTCTGCTTTGCGTTTAGAAAATTAGTAGAGAGGAGACTTGAACTCATTAAGTAATTTGTCCAGTTTAATAAGGTTGGCCCTCTGCATCTGTGGATCCCACACAAACAATTTGACCAACTGCAGTCTGTTTGGAAATAATTTCATAGAATTGTGTCTATTCTGAACATATATGGACGTCTTAGAATCATTCATAAATGACTCAGTGTAACACATGCATAATCTGGAGATGATTGACCTAAGTCAGAGGATGCATGTAGTTTCTGTGCATATGCTGTCATTTGATATGCCGGGACCTGAGTATGCAGGTGGTCTTAGACCAGTGGTTCTCAACCTTCTTAATGCTGTGACCTTTAATACAGTTCCTCACGTTGTGGTGACCTCCCCCACCATAAAATTATTCTCATTGCTGCTTCATAACTGTAACTTTGCTATTGTTATGGATCATAATAATGTAAATATCTGTGTTTTCTGATGGTCTTAGGTGACCCCTGGTAAAGGGTTGTTTGACCCCAAAGAGATTGTGATCCACAGGCTGAGAACCACTGTCTTAGAGCAGATCTTGCAGTTCATGCATCATAATAGCAGTCTGAATGCCATTAAAGAAACTGTTGTATTAATCATTTGAGGCAAGGGGGTTTAAAAAACTGATTAATCATATAGAGAACAAATACCTATATGGTGTCCTTTAAATAATGTGACTTATGTGCTTCATTTTATTCTTTGTACCATGAAGTTAAAATATATCACACTATATAATAATTATACCCTAGCAATGCATCATTTGGTCAAAGAGAAGCTTTAGTACACATTACTCAATATCCCTCTTATGGAGTAGTTAAAAGAATCCGCCGGGCGGTGGTGGCGCACGCCTTTAATCCCAGCACTCGGGAGGCAGAGGCAGGCGGATCTTTGTGAGTTCGAGGCCAGCCTGGGCTACCAAGTGAGTTCCAGGAAAGGCGCAAAGCTACACAGAGAAACCCTGTCTCGAAAAACCAAAAAAAAAAAAAAAAAAAAAAAAAAAAAAAGAATCCTCTACCAAGTTATCCGTGTTGTTTCTAGATGGTGTGCTTAACCCAGTTATCTTGCAGAACTGATTGAGTTTAATCAGGTGTGTGGTGTGCCTGTTGTATTGGCAAAACTAACTTATTTTACCTCAAATCTCTGTGTATAGATTCAGTCCAGATGACTGAATCTACTTGGTACTTAGCAGGATAGATGTGGAATATGGCAGATGAGTGTATGATGTTGAAACTTATAAAAGTGATGCTCGGAGTCATTCTGTGAGTGATTTACACAATGTTCTGGGAAATAGCATGCAGTGCCCAAGAAGCAGCCCTTAGGTGCTGGCTCTGTGATGCTACAATGGACAGCCAGGTCCTGGGCCAAGTGCCAGGTTTCTGCTTCATCTATACATCAGACTCTCTTTCAGAAGCCATTGGTGGGGTCCTTCCTTGCCAAGCTAGATGGCATACCTAGAGCAATTAATTTGCTTCTTAGGATCCATACTTCCTATGAACTCAGAATGTCTCCCTTCCCAAATGACAATTCAAATTGTATATAGAATGGGAGGTGGGTATGCATCAATACTTAAGCAAATTCATACACATTTTGGGTTGCTTGTTTGATTTTTTTGTTTTGTTAATATTGCAAGTATACAAGGATTGGCAATTTCAGGAGGCGTTTAAACACACCTCTTGAAGGATCTAAGACCTTAGTAATATCTAGTGTTCACATCCTTTCTATAAGACAGCATAATATTTGCAAAAATCTACATACATTATCCAGGTGTCCTTTAAATCATCTCTAGATGACATGTACCTAATACAGATAGTTATAATGCATATATTAAGGAAAGCAACAAGAAAACAATCTGTGTTCAATATATATGTGACTTGTGGTGGGGGAGAGTAAGGGGTATTTTTAACCCATAGTTTGCTGCATCTGTAGATCTAGAGGCTATAAATGGGCCCATTGCACTGTCTGGCTTTTCTCAGAGCTGTAGAGTGTTGCTAAATGGAGAAATGTTAAATATTTTGCCAGTGCCACCTGTGCTGGAATTATAAATACACCATTTGGTGACTGTTCATGAATGGGATATGTTTGCAGAAAACATGGAAAAACGGATGTCACCACGTCATCAAGCCTTCTTCTGCCCCTTTTTGTCATTGTCCCCAAAGTCCTTGTTTGGTTTCTAACAGGCTAAATACATGTTCTCTTCCTGATTACATTATGATTTAATCAAAATGACCAATAATTTAACATGTTTTCTTGCAGAATTAAGGTAAAGTTAAGTAGGAATGGGAAGTATTGGTTGCACGTTAAAGTTGAAAATGTCTGTAGTTGTTCATCATGGAAATGTACTGCGAGTTAACAACTCTAGAATGGTTTTTGTCACAAGAGGTTAGCTTTGTCATTGGGTGGACATCCTAGGCTTTTTCTTTTTGCTGACTGCAGATGTGGCTCACAAGTAAATTTTAAAGAGTTCTAAAAGCTACCATGTTGTGTTTCAAATCATGCACAGTGCAGAACAAAAACACAGTGGGTGGAATTTGTATTTCCAACTGAATTTACCTCACATGAATTGGGAATTTGGGATAACTTAGTACTGGCAAATGGATACATAGTTATAGAAGCAATTTTCACAACCTAGTTTTCTTAGGAAATATGGTAGAGAAAGTATCGCCGCATGGAGGTCAATTGGGACTGAGTCTTTGGCGCTTTTATCTTCTTAAAGAGGTTTGTCTTACAGTGTGGAAATAAATGGAGATTCTGAAAACCTAGCTCAGAGTGTTCCATGACATTAGCTTCCTAGCTAATACTAGAGTGTGAAGAGCAACTTGGTGATAACTTTCTACTTCGCAGATGTCTGAAAATTTAGTAGAGAGGGAGAAAAAAAGGTGTGGGGCTGGAGAGATGGCTCAGTGGTAAAGAGTGCTTGCTGCTCTTGTGGGTTACCTGAGTTTGGTTCCCAGCACCAATATTATAAGATTCCCAACCACCTGTAACTCCAGCTCCAGAGGATCCCATGTGCTCCTCTGGCATCTTTGGGCATTTCCACACTTGTAGTGCACATGTAAACACTCAGGCACACACACACACACATGCACATGCAGAACAATAGAAAATTGTGGGGAAAAAATGGAAAGGAAATGTGATTCAGATAATAAGGGTAACAGGCAGGTTGTTTAATAAAGGTTAGCTGTACTCAGATTGTGCTGTATGAATTCGGGATTCCCCTGAAGCCAAAGCTGGCTTCCATCCAATGCCAGCTGCAGGTGCTCCATGTAGAACCAGACCCGAGGCAGAAAATCCTACACGCGGGGAGGTTCTATGGCCACCTCCTGAGGAGGAAGCTGTGTCTGCGACCTGCCCCCAGCAACTGCAGCTTCTCCACACACAGCATGCCCTGGGGCAAGAGCTATTTAAGGGTTTGGGAATATGTGGTTTGCCCGCTGTGCTCCTCAAGCCCCTTTCCTATTCCAGACAGAGACATTGATGGTTTCTGGAGGGTGACTGTTTCTTGGGCTTCAGTTTCAGGGTCTCATATCCTTTAAGGAAAATATCAAGGAGAAATGGCTATTTATGAAGGATGAATCCGGGTTGCCTCTGTCTCTCCCATCCTTTAAGAATATCTGTCCATCTATTTTTACTTCTGCATGCTTATGGGGCACAGTGGGGGTATGTTGACTGCATGGATACATTTAAACATTTGTCTCTTTCCTTTGCTTTGTGTTTCCCCAGCTCCCGTTTACATCTGTCTGCATTCTGTTTTGTCAGTCACCTTATTATGTGACTTTCTTCCCTCGTTAGGTATCCCAGCCATTCTCCATGGCATTCAGGACCAGGCCTCTGCTCTGGAGCATCAGTGTGAAGTGCTTCGGGACGGGGCCAGTTCATGGTCTCCATTTACTTCACTCTCCTTCTAGCCCATTCTCCTTTCAGGCTATTTTCTCTCCTTTTTAACTCCAAATAACCCTGATCATTTCATGTTTCCTCTCCCTAATCCCAACCCCCACCAATTCATGTTAATTTTTCCAAGACACCCCTCACCCTCCCAACACACACACACACACACACACAGAGAGAGAGAGAGAGAGAGAGAGAGAGAGAGAGAGAGAGAGACAGAGAGAGAGAGAGAGAGAGAGTTGATGACTTTTCTTTTCTGTGGATACATTTGCCACTGTCCTACAAGTGCCTTTTCCCCTCTCTCCCTTTCTTGGCTATAATTAAGGATTTGTGTTCCAGCCACATAGCCCATGATGTACATGCTACTCAACAACTCAGTAGGTGCTTCATGAATGTTTGTTGAATGAATCGCTCTAAGAATCCCAGTAGACCGAAATGAGGACTTCCCACTCCTAAAATGTGAGTTCTGAAAATGGAGGGGAGTAGGTAATATATATTGCCCCTCTTATTTCGAGTCAAATCCCCATGGATATTGCTCCCCACTTAGAATAGAGTAAAAAACGATGGGCCCAAGGCCACGTGGATCCTTCTTAATATAGGTTATCTTGTGCTTAAGAGTTTCTATTAATCACTTTGAAGAGACACATTCATTAGCAATGTTGTGAAATCAGCGTTAAACCATTCAACCTTAAAATTTTCGTGACAATTGTGAACCTCAAAGAGAAACCTGAAATGCACATTTCTTTCTGTAATTATTCTAAATAAGGTTGAATGGCTTTGTTTCTGTCTTCAGCAACCCATTCAGAACTGAAGGACATGAGAAACTAGCAAATAATTAGAACATAAATTGGGTAGGATCTGTCTTTGGAGGATTTATGACGGCACATCATCTAGAATTCATAAATGCTGTATTAAATCCTAACAATTAGGACGGCACACAGTACCAACACCTGGCAAAGATAATAAGGCAGCATTAGTGCAAATGGGCTCAGCAGCGTTTTGTTATTAGACTGCATATTTAATTCTTCCTGCCCAAGTACCATCCACGAATAGCTATTAGAATATGGGAAAATTACTTTCAAGCCTCTGAAGAGTTATATATATGCAGGGCTTTGACCCTGAGTTCAGTCCAAGCCCAACTACAGGTCAGGAATCTGACACACCTTTAGCCCACAGCCTGAGGATGTGCTGTGATGTCCCCTGCCCCTCACCCCAACACAGTGTCAGATGCACAGCTCTGGTCTTATTCTGCCGATGCTCCTCATTGGTGCCAGATACAGTGGTGAGGGGCTGAGTCAAGGGTCAGTGTATACTAGTGCAGGTCAGTGGGCACCCACCGTGGCCTGTCGGAGTCTGTCAGGAGCTCTCTGTGTATCCTCAGGGTATCTCCCTGGACTCCCACATCTCTGAGTCCTAAGCACTCTGCATTCTCCTCCCCAGGATCTGTGTGGTTTTATATTTCGGCTTTTGAAATTTTGCTGTCTCCCCCAAAAGGTCAAGTTGAAACTGGGAGCTTGCCTGAGAGATGTGACTTAATTAAAAGGGTTATGTCAGTCACTCTCAGGCTACAGCAGATGTTACCAGTGCTGGAAGTTGGAGACACTGAATGACTGTGAGTGGGAAATAACGCATTTGCTAATTCACACAGGTGGAATCTAAAACAAAGGAAAGTGCTTGGAGCATTTATAGAAATTGCTTCCCTGTCCATTTACGATGGACTAGATGCTAGGACTGGCTAGGAGTGAAGAGGAGAACCGAAGTGGACTCATCACACCCTGGAAATCATTTTCCTGGCATTCATAATCACTTTAAGTGAGTGTTAATGGCTCTGTGCGGGTTAGCTATTAACCGTTATCCTGCGGGCTGTCACAGTCCACCAGCACTGCGGTCTGATGGCCCCACCAGCACCTGAGCTGTGACCCCTGTCTTCACAACTCAGGCTCAACTGGCCTTGAATTCACACACCAAGAAAAATGATGCTCTTAAGTTAAGAAAGCTAGTTCTACTCTGAGGAGTCTGGGTGGGTCTCAGTGCATCTGTCTGTGTGTTGCTGTTGTTCATAGTCACAGGCGAAATGTGGAACCCTGGAAAAATTATTTCTTGTTTTGTAATAATCTTAGATCTCTGCACACCCCAAGCCCTTTTCATTTTCTTTCTGAGTCATGCTATGCCAGCTTAATAGGCCTGCCTCGCCAGCTGGTTTCTGTGTACTTTTAATTATGTTGTTGTCCGTAACAAGGGTTTGATAATAGGATGTGGTTAGAAAAGTCTTCTACTTTTGTTCTGGAATACTGGTGCCAGCCAAGAAAGCTTCATCCTGCACGAACACCAACCCGTCAGCCAGAGAACACTGCAGGAAACCCACGAGCATGGACACTGACAGTGCCTTCCAAAGGATGCCAGGCATGGGGGAAAGAGGATGCTGGCCTTGGCATCTCTCTACCGACAGGCCGGTGGACACTGTGCCCGTCTATTGCTGGATTTTCTTTTTTGTGTTTTTCAACTGCCTTCTAATCCCTGGACAGTGAAAATGAATATAATGTGAGGGCTTCCTAGAAAATTGGCAAAATAGGCTGATGAGCGAGAAGTCTTGCCATTGTTTGTGTTCATGATCATCTGTGGTAATTGGAAATTTCAGCATTTGGGGCTCTGTTGATAAATTTACTATTAACCATTAATTTCACACATCACAATAGTGGCCTTTGTTCAGGGCAGGGGATATAAAAGCCTTTTCTTTAGAAGGTTAGGATGATGTGTACTGTGGGAGTTAGTCTCAATGCTTGTCTCTCTGTCTGTCTCTCTTTGTCTGTGTGTGTGTGTGTGTGTGTGTGTGTGTGTGTGTGTGTGTGTCCTCCTCCTGCCGTCTCCTCACACTTCTGCCCAGAGGAATGTCTGTATAGAAGAGTCCCGGGCAAAGGTCAGAGGCTCCCTGGTGATGGCTGTGTAGCTCTGGCCTGGCACCTCTTGCCACTGTTCTGGGGAGGGGCTCCCAGCAACCACAGTGGTTAGTTGTGTCCTTCAGTCCAACCAGGCCGGGTGCAAAGCTGCTCCGACAGAGGTTGGCCTTGTTACTTTGTTCACAACTAACTTGCCTTTCCAAGCTCTGAGGTTGGGAGCCTCTGGGGCAGGGTGGTCTGTTCCATCCTCCTTCCAGCCCTGAAGAGGCCCTTACCTGAGCAGCTGTGATGGAGGACATCGGACTGCAGAAGTTGAAACCTCAGTTGGGTCCCTGCTGGGTCAAGTATGGAGCTTAGCTATCTGGGGAATTAATTTGAGTAGGGCTTAAAGGCAAGTGAAAACTCTATCCTCCCCAGGCCCTTTCATGTTCTATAGAGAAAGACCTAACCGGTAGCTTGAAGACAACCCCACCTACTGCCCAGAGGCTAGTGAGAGGAGACTTAGGCACTAGGTCTTTCCCTTGGTGTCAGAAAAATGAACAGGCAATCAGGGAGCTCCCTCTTCCCCCACCTCAGTCTGGAAACTACCTGGGGCAAGAAGATTAGATACAACCTAAGGCGTTGAGGGAGTAGTAGTTTGGGAGCTCCTGGGAGGCAATGGTGAGACAAGGTGTGGCTTCCGCCTACAGTGGAAAATTAGCACACTGGCATCAAGTTGGTTTTCTCAAAGTATCTTAACCACCAGCTTTGCACACAGAAGCTGCTCAGGGTCCAGCTGCCTCCCTTCCTGGTGGGTTACAGATTCGAAAGGTGCCTTTCCCTTCCCTATGGGGAATTCCTGTGAGTCTTCAGCTCCTTCCTGTCCTCCTAGGCCTTGCTGTCTCCTGGATGTTACCACCTCCAAATTCCCTGCAACAGGTTTTCTTTCAAAGCCCCTAAATCCTGGACTAACCTACATTGTTACCAGTACCAGTTACCTCTCACAGATATGAGGGGTGTGCTAATGGGAGGATTTTTGTTTGTTTGTTCTTTTTTTCAACTAGACACAAGCTGGGGTCATCTGGGTAGTGAGAACCCCAATTGAAGATATGCTTCTGTCCGATTTGTTCTGTAGGAAAGTCTGTGGGGGGGGGGGGATTTTCCTGATTAATGAATAATACAGGAAAACCCAGCCCATTATGAGATGTGCTACCCCTAGGCAGGTGATCTTGGGATGTGTAAGAAAGCAAACTGAACAATTCAGGAGGAGCAAGCCAGTAAGCAGCTGTCCTCCATGGATTCTGCTTTAGGTCTTGCCTCTAGGTTTCTGTTTTGAGTTCCTTCCCTTTGTGATAGTCTATGAACTCTAAGCTGAAATCAAGCGTCTCCTTCCCATTTGCTTTTGGTTACAGTGTTTTTTCACAGCCATAGAGACTTGACCAAAACAACTGGGATCAAAGAAACCTTGTTATAGTAACAGTGGGCTCCTTATAACCTACGCTCCTGATGTGTATTAGTGTTTTGCCACATATATGACGGTTGCCTGTGAAGGTCAGAAGAGGGCATTGGATCATCTGGAACTAGACTTACAGATAGTTCTGAGCCACCATTTGGGTGCAAATTCAAGTCCCATACATGGACAGCCTGTGCTCTTAACTGCTGAGCCATCTCTACCTAGCCCGTACACAGTAGAAAATAATGCCGGGAGGTGGTGGCGTATGCCTTTAATCCCAGCACTCAGGAGGCAGAGGCAGGTGGATCTCTGCAAGTTCAAGGCCAGCCTGGGCTACAGAGTGAGTTCCAGGAAAGGCACAAAGCTACACAGAGAAACCCTGTCTCGGAAGAAAAAAAAAAAGAAAGAAAGAAAATAATGCACTTCAGTAAATAATGTATTTAATGAGTAGCTTTTTTGGGAGGGTGGGGTGGGGTTTTTCTTCTTTAAGTATCATCTACTGATTCATACTCTCCAGTCATAAGTAATGCCTTTGGGAGCAGTAAAGTACATTAGAAGGTTGGAAATTCCCTTCCTAAGAACAGATATAAGTTGGCTGAATGGGTGAATGGTGTTTCCTTATATTGGGTTTCCTCAGAAGTCTGCAGTCACTTTTTCCCTCCCCTGGAATTTCTTTCTGGTCTGTGATCTTTCTCCAGGCCACCACAGCAGTACTTCAGTGATGACGACATGCTCCAGGAAGCAGGGCCAGCAGGGTTATTGTTGCTTTGGGACCTGCACATAGATATTTAGTTTGTTATGGCCAGTTCTAAAAATTTATGACCTATGAAAAGTTTATTTTCAGAGTGGAGCCGAGGTCAGAATGAGACTTTTCATCAGAACCCAGTGTCACTGAGTTCTCCCACCTGTGAAAGGGCTTTGCAAGCTATAGAGGGCAGCCGTGGAAGAGGACCGGGCTCCACTCGGCGAGTTCAGACTCCAATCCTAGGGCACTGCCTTGAGGAAATCTGAGAATCACTCTTTCCCCCACCTCCATTTTGTGTTGTTATTACCCCTCTTCCTCCCCCTCTTCTTCTTTTAAAGTAAATGAAAACAAAACAACCAAACAAAAAAAGAGTTAAGCACATTCTAAGCTTTGGGCTCTGTCTCTGTACCATAAGGCTCTTTGGTGATGAGCAGTATTTTGAGGCGCAAGCCAGAACACCTGCACAGGACTCAAGGTCAGCGTCCTTGTTCCCATTCAGAACACAGCCAACTAGTCAAAGGAGATGGAGTGGACAGCTACCTAGCCCGTATGGCTTCAGCAGCCTGGGTTAAGCCACGTGGCATTTTTCTTCCACATTAACTTTTTGGGTAATGCCTTGTTCTGCAAAGGGACTTGCGGTTGATGTCACTTAAAAGCCCGTGGGTGGTTTTGGGGGAGAACGAGCAGTAACGCTTCGTGGTGGAAATCCTCGATGTTGCTTCCTCCTCGGACCTCCAGCGCATAGTTTTAATCCCTTACCTCCAGTGCACATCTGGTCCTCGCTGAAAACAGCCCTTTGAAACTCAATGCCTCTTAGCAGCCAAGGGCACTTTCCTGGCCCCTCTTTCCTGTTTGTACAGTGCCCTAGAAGATCAGACCTGCCCGGAGCTACAGCCTCTTGTCAAAGAGGTCATTAAACATGAGATGAGCCAGAGAGAGGCTTGGAGGCTATGTGAAGTTTGTCGTCTGGTTGTTTTCTGTTAAGCTTATCAGAGGTGACTTTGCCATACCCCTTCCTGAAGTTGCAGGTTGGGCCGATGCATCCTGCGAGGTGTGCTTAGCATGCAGTGAGCGAACGGCAGAAGGACAGCTGAAAGACCCTGCACAGAAAAGCGGGGTAGGGGAAGGGAGTCAGTCATCGGTCTCCAGGTGTCTCTCTCCAGATCCATTGCCGACCTGGGAACAACGGTGGGAGTTCTAGACACTGAGGAGCCTTTTCCTGGGAAGCTACATAGGCTAGTGCCAGTGCAGAGTAACTTTAGTCAGCCTGCTTGGGACTCCATGCTGCTATTTACAACACTGGCTGTGGGATGCTGATCAAAATTAAAATGAAGGAGTTTTTGTTGTTGTCTTTAAAAGTAGGAAATAGGTGCCCTGAAAGGAAGGTAGGACTCCATATTTATACTGTCCTCTTTAGTGCAATTGGTTGGCCGAGAAAAAGAAACCAGAAAGGCCAGGAGGGGCCCTGGTTTGGAAATCATTTGGATTTCTTGGAGTGCAGCTGTTTCCTGTTGCTTTGGAAGCAGCACATGGTTCCAGCAGATAGCATGACCTCTATGACAGTTGAATCCCTTCTTGCCATAAGGCAGCCTATTTACCTTGTGTTCTTGTTCAGGCTCGTTGAGCTCCGTGCATTTGTGATTGGCCAAATCCTGTGCACTAGAGACATCAAGGATGTTGGTAAGTAAATGGAGGCAATGCATGGTGGGTACACAGTTCATATGCTACCAGTGTCTGTTCTGCCCATAGGCTTTGTTCCTTTCTCTCTCAATTCACTTCATCCACAGAACAAAAATTTCAGACAGCAGCAAAAAGACATTAGCTAGTGTGAGCCTTCCAAGACTGTGTAGCAGACCTGATGACATCTTATGTATTCTTAGACAATGTTGTCTCTTCTTATTGTATCTGATATGTGCTGTCTACAGTGATGGACTTTTGCAGATATCTTTTCTGTTCTGCTCAGGGACATCACATTGCTAGTTTATAATTATCTGAGGGTTAATAAACAATGATGGATACACGCTAACAGCCAGGTGTCTTTTCTCCCTCCATTTCTCTGAGAGTTGACTGTAAAGCATCAGCAAGCTGCTGAGTTGGAATCACAAATTCCTTTTGGAAGATTCATTCCATGTTGTGGCTACTGTGGCTGTTACAGAAGCCATTAGAAAATGTGAAAAGGGAAAAGAGGATGGAGTGGTCATTCCTTGAGCAACAATACCTGGTGAGACATTAATTGCCTTTTACCTGAAGTCTGATTAAAATCTTCTTCCAGATGAGCTAAGCTGTGTGAGACTCTCCTAGTCTTGCAGTTGAAAAAAGCTGCTCTGTGGCTTCTTAATCTTTCCAAGTTGATAAACTTAATAAATGAAAAAGACAAAACAAAAACCAGGTTAGAAGTGTGTTTGAGTCCAGGTATTTGTGACTCAAATGTTCATTTTCTTTGCCTTAGTCAATGGAAATAAGAATGTATTTGGTTTTGTTGTAGTGTGGTACTGGAGATGGAACCCAGGTCATACATGTAATAGGCAAGTACTTTATCCCTAATCTATAGCCTCACCATAGGGGTATAGCTGCTTGTAAGGTGCTATAAGTGGAGGAAGGGACCTAGGAAGGCTAGGGAAGGTCTTAGGAAAACAGAGCTTCCAAAAAACCAGGACATGT
Organism: Peromyscus maniculatus bairdii; assembly: GCF_049852395.1. Lineage (NCBI taxonomy): Eukaryota > Metazoa > Chordata > Mammalia > Rodentia > Cricetidae > Peromyscus > Peromyscus maniculatus. Next base: position 32,107,994 of record NC_134872.1, read on the forward strand.
GTGCCTGGCATCCTGTGTGGTCTCCAGGATTGAAGTAAGAGGCTGGTTTTGGTAGAGGCACTGGGAGGTAGAGTTTGAAGATTGTGGTCAGACAGACATCTGTGGGTGGTTTGCTAATTCCAATCAGTATGCTGAACATTGTCTGTGTGGGAAACTTCCCAGAGTGCCAAACCACCGAAGCACACCTGGAATGCAGCTTCTCCTTGATTTCTCTCAGGTATGTGCTCCAGTGTGAAGATTTCCTAAGACAGCTCCTGGGCCATGGTCTGCTGTCCATTGAGCCTCGGGTAGAACCCAAGGATGGTGCATTTTAAACACACTTTCTTTGAGATTTCAAGGCAGCAGCAGCAGCCCCAAGCGTTGGGAACTGCTGTTTTGCAGCTTCTTGGATAGCCACAAGAAAAGAAAGGACAAGCCCTCGATAGTAAAGATCTTCCCAGCTTCTCTTTATTTTACACGCAGTCTGTGTGTGGATCTCCACAGTCGCCTGGAGAGGTTGCAAGCAATTAATTATTCTTCTTAGTTTACAGTTGAGAGAACGCATCTTCATATGGCACAGGTTAATTAAGTAGCACCAGGTCTCCCCATTAGCAATTGCCAGACCCAGACTTCTGGGTATTTTGCCAATGTGCTTTTCTTGGGTGCACATAGCCTCACAGTAACTGCTGCCAACATGTTGTGAGGATGTCATCACATGGTGGCCTGCTTCAGCACCAGTCTCCGAAACATGGTGCTTTCAACTGTGGGGAGGACTCCCTGTGCTTGCCAAATAACTCTGAGTTCCTTTGGAATAATCCCTTAGAGTTCACAATGAGTAATCTCATGTTTGAGATTCCTTGGTCTCCATTCCTACAGCAGCAGATCCTAAGCCTCAAACACATACTCTGTAACATTTCCACCCACAGGGAACTGCATTCTATGAGCACAAACCCTTTGACATTAGAGCACCTAGGGACGGCCATAACCATTTTAGTTTGTGTAAGCACACACTAAGCTTTTTGCACAGTCCTGAACATAACTAGTGATACGCTCCTTAGAGCACCTCTTTGTCATTAAGTGTCATATGACTGTGCCCTGGAACAGCATCCATGAGCCCATCCAATCAATATCATTGGATGATGGCCTCACTCACGCAAGTTAGAGTTCTTGAGGCTTTAAGGACTTCTCTCTCTTTACATTGTGTGGTGCCAGAATAAAACTGAGAAGGAGACAATGGACATGGTGCCAGACACCTGTGTTTTCATCTCATCTGCATCCAGCTAGCTGGGTAACCCTGTGTAACTTGGTCCATCTCTCTATTTCTCTTAGAAGAGAATGCTGAAGTTTTGTAAGATCTGCTCCAAAGACTGCAACCCCATTGATAGCACATTCTTTGGTCTAGGACAAAATATTTGCATGTAAGTCACAGACTCATGGTTCTGCCCTTGCATTCGTGTATTTAGGGCCTGGGACAATAGGAATGCATTTTGCCTGTCAAATTCTTTAGATTTAAATAGCTCAGCGATTTGGTTGGCCCAACATTGCTTGTTTGCATGGCTGTTTGTGTCTGGGGACACTTGCTCTGCATATTGCCTCAGATTTGCTCCTGGGTTTGAAAGCAGTTTGCATTCATCTCATCCTGCTTCCCCATTGATTCTATTTAGATCTGGTACTTTGTCTTATTGAAGAACTGGGACTAAAACTTTCATTCTGACAAGAGAGCCAACCAGGCTGGCAAGCACAGAATGTGGGGTAAACCTGCAGTAGCCATACATGACTTTATTTGGATATTCCATTCTGAAAGAACCAGAACATTTTCTGGGGAGGGGGTACATTTTTTTTCCTTTGGAAGGAAAGCAATAACCAGACATTGTTCAGAAATGAATTGTAGATACAGATTTTTTTATCCAACTCATCTGACATTTTAAGTGAAATTTGACTGATGAGTTCAATGTTTCTTTGATAGACATCATAAACATTTTCCTGTTTCAAAAAGCAATCTAGGGAGTGTGTATTTTTAGTGTAGTTAAGGCTGTGTTAAGCTGGTGTAAAATAGATGCCACAAACATTTGTAGAGGAAAGAAAAGGAGCTTTTATTTAAATAGCGCCAAGAGCAGAAATGAAATGAGCAAAGGCAAACTGGAATGAGAGGCAACACGTAAAAATGGGCTGCTTTATGGGTGCATAGCAGTGGCTTTAGCACTTCATTTAAGCTGTGTGTCACATATGGAATGGTCTCTAGCAATTTTACGTCTGAATATAAGTGGCTTGCAAGGGATGTTTGTTGAATGAATAAATAATTTCTGCTGCTGCTGCAAAAAAAAAAAACGTAGTTTACTCAATATGGATGTTAGATTCAGATACATTAATTGTATGTCCTTTATATACTTACCAAGAGTATGACATAATAAACATCAGCTGTTTCACTTATTTATGGAATGCCTTCAAGTGACTCACATGTCATGAAGACAGTGTTGCTGGTTGTCTTCACTAATTCTAGGACCATGGAAAATAAGACTATTCTGCATCATCTGTTTAATGCACACCATTTTGCACAGTACCTGGGCACTTAGCAAATGTCCAAAGGATATGTGCAGTGTGTGCACATTTGTCTAAAGTAATTGGGACCAATCGTGTTTCAGATTTTTTGATTTTGAATTTTTAAAATGTGCATAATGAGGTGTCGTGGGGAAGGGACCCATGTCTAAACGTGGAATTGTTTTATGTCTTGTGCTCAGCTTGTAGACAGAAGGAAGGCAACTTCACTCCAGATTTTTAGTGTGCTTTCATTTTCTCTGCAGCTACTCACAGGAGTCAAGGATGGAATTTTCTACTTGTGGCATAGGGTTGGCCCTCAAAGGTTCAACTTTGGAACATTTTGAATTTTAGATACTTAACCAAATTCTTAATGTGTTGTAAATTAACATTTCTATGTGTTTGTAAATGAGCTTTCTCCTCAAATGGGCAGATGGCAATTTCTGTGCATAGGCCAGAGATCTTTACAATGAAGGAAGAGGGTGGACTGCACAGAAAGCAGATGCTTGTTGACACCATTGTTGGACAGGAAGTCTTGGGTTCTGAGATTTCCAGAGACCACAATATCTTTCTTCTCTTTGGTGTACTCTATCTGTTGTTAAATAAGCCAAAAACTTTCCCAAATTACAGTGCATGGTGGCCAGGCTATTAGCCACCTTACCCTTTCACTGCTGAGGTTCCTTCACTTGAAATGTGTTCAAGAATCTTTACTCCTCATGATCCATTTCTTCCCAGGTTAAATATCTCAGTCTCCATTAGACTTTTCCAGGATACTCACTTAGAATGATTATGTCCCTGAGTCTCATCTTTCCTTTCCAACTTCCTTCCTGGGCAGGCTGTCGTAGGCACTGAGGATGAGTGGTTCACAAGAAAGTCTACAGCCCATTAGAAAAGAAGGCGGGCAACCCACATAAGTTAATGGTCAACGTCAAACATCAAAACAAAGCCACCTAACCTGGGCAGAGAGGACACAGGAGAACTGAGAAAACATTTCCACATCAGTAAAACCAAGAGGCAGCCAGGCCAGTCTAGAGCAGGATGGGCTCTGGCAGAGGAAAGGGCCTATGCGAACACCTTGTGGCAGCATGAGCAGAGCTTGTTCAAGAAGTAGAATTGAGCAGTGGGGGCTAAGGAAGGGGCCAGAACGGTCAGAGAAGAGGAAAAAAGGCACCCAGCGTGAATGCTCTAGGTATTTGAACATTAAGAAAGAACGTAATGCTAGGTCAAGAACAAGGAATGGGGCCATGCTAAATTTCCCTATCCCCAAGGTCTAGGGATAATTGTGGAAGAAGGACCAGAAAGACTATAAAAACCACAAGGCAAGGAAGATTGCTTTGAAGTCATATCTTCTGGATATGACAGAGCAGCTGCACTCATTAGCTCACAGCACTTTTGGTCATCTGCACAAGATCTGCATAGGACAAGGTCATACACAGTACGGGAATGGAAGGGGCTCAGGAAGCCCAACCTACAGCTCAGGAATGATTGGCAGCTGATGGCCTCTGAGGCAGACAGAGTCAGTTGTCTTCAACAGTGAGTGACACCCTACACCCATGTGTACATGAGCAGCACTAATTGGACTCAGTGGGGTAAAGAAGAGGAGGAGGAGGAAGAAACTGAAATGAGATTAAGAAGGAGATGTATTCAGGGAGCAGAAAGGGAGAATATGATAGAAATACATTGATTTCATGCATGAAATTACTGAAGAATTTGAAAAAAATAAATGAACGCCCCAAACCTATCACTTTGACATAGAGCATCCACTAAGGAGGCAGGAAAGAAGCAAAGAGCAGCTCAAAGTTGTCCCCACTACATTGGGGCAGTGGAGTCCATGATATGCTGGCACATAGTCACTATGGTGCTACTCTGTGGGGGTTGCTTGAACTTGGGGTGCTCTTTAGAGGCCTTTGCTGGCATCTGACTCTTCTGGTTCCAGCTCCTAGCTCCTAGTCTACCTTCGAGCACCAAGAGATCAGTTTTATCCTTTGTGGAGTAAAAAGAAACTGGCTCAGCAAACTTGTTCCTGCCTCATCTCTGGAAATGTCCCTTTTAGACTTGACCATGAATTGGTAGGACTATACTCAGGTTCCTTTGTGACATTATCTTTTGTGGATGGAAAGCCTTCCTCGTAAATGGAGGGAAATCACAGAGTAAAAGTGAATGTGGTAGGAAAAAAAATCAGTGAAGACTACATGGTACCACACTCATGTGTAATTGAGCTCAGTTTCCCCACACCACTGTCTGCTCCATTAGGCAAGTTAACACAGTCCTTCCTTGGTCACTGCAAAGGAGGGTTATATGACCTCGATGGTTGCCAACATCTGTGAGTGCTCAAGTCCCTTATATAAAATGGTGTAGCATTAACAACGAATATCTGTACACACTCTTGGATACTTTAACCATCTCTAGATGATTTACAATACCAAGTAGAGTATAGGTTCCAGGTGAATACTTACTGTACTATATTGATTGGGGAATAATGTCAAAAAGAAAGAGAAAGGCTTGTATGTGCTCAGTACAGACACAATTATTTCCCCAGTTATTTTAAATCTGCAGTTGTTTTTCTTCATAAATGCTAGACCCCTGGCTATAGAGGGCCAGTTTTACTTTTTATCTGTTCAGCATTGTGAAGTAGGAGCCTGATACCTGTAAAGGAATGAATGGTAAAAAGCAGTAGGTGAATGTGTGATGGACATCTGGGCTCATCTGTGCACTTGCACACCTGCACAAAAACACCTGATGAGATGCAAACTGGACCAGAGTGCTGTTAGGAAACGCCTGGTCCACCCCAAGGGGCTTCTCCATCCACAGTAGGGTTGACTCTTGTTCAGCAGGCCCCTGAAGCCAGTGCCACTCCAAGTTTCTGTGAGGACAGAGAACAACTTCTGAGTTCAGAGGTTCAAACTTACTGTGAAATGTCTCAAAAGTCCCGCTTTACATGATAAACACTCAACTTGATTTTGTATTTCATTCCAAAATATTTGTATATATGAGCTCTAATATAAAAGCACTGTTACCCTCCCGTGTTCTCCACCCGGGAAGACTTGGCCAGCTTATCCCATGACTTTTATTAATGAATCCTATCGTTGGGAACCAGGTGTTAGCCCCTTCACTAACTACTTGGCAGTTCTTCACAATGTGACATCCTCAAAACCAAATTTCAGAAGTGCTAATCCCACCTCACCACATCCTTTGAATGGCGGCACAGTACAAACAATCGCCATCTTTATTTACCTGACATTTTCTCCTGGCTGTAATTTATCCTGGGGCTTTCTTAAATGCATACAAGTATCATCTTTTCCTTTAAACTTACTTTGTGAAACAAAAAATTGAGTAGGATCACTGTGACAAAATCACCAAATTGACAGTGACTCAAACAATGAAAACTGAATGAAGTGGTAAGATATTCTAATTTAAAGCGTTTTCCCCAATACATCTTCTTCCCATTGGCTATTTGGCAGCACTGTGATGCAGACCTCACTCATTCTCTGATAAGCCATGTCATGCAGCCTTTTTTCCCTGCATATCTGGACCAACCCGTATGAACAACAGTTTGGGCTACACAGCCTGTGACAGAATATCACACCAGGATCATGGGTTCTCAGTGGGCTGAGGACTTCCCTTTATTCAGGAAGAACTGATGGATGGAGGAAGGAAAAACGGGAGCACCAGAAAAGGCTCCATTGTCCCTGAAGGTTGGGAGTCAAGATGTGCACGTATGCACCTAAGTGAATAGCACACCTGCTGCTGCTGTGTGGCAGAGCCGCCAGTTTTATCTTCTTGGTATTTGTGAAAGAACCATGGATATTTCTCTTTCTGTGAAGAATTACATAGGGGGATGCTGGGAAGTCCATTGAATCATTAGATTGCTTCTGGTAAGAGAGTCATTTTCACAATATTGATTCTTCCAATCCGCATAGGAGTCCTTTCCATTTTCTAGTGTCTTCCTCAATTTCTTTCTTTCTGGGTTTTCATTGTAGAGGTCTTAATTTTGTTGGTTAGGTTTATCCCAAGTCATGTTTTGGAGTCCATTGCGAAGGGGATTGTTCATCAATGTCATTCTCGGCATGTTGATCTTTGGTATGTGGGGAGGCTGCTGATTTTCATGCTCATTTTGTGGCCTGTTACCTTGCTGAAAGTATCTATCAGCTGTAAGTGTCTGGTTGAGTCTTCAGATTCTCTTATATACAGAATTGTGTCATCCACAGTTAAGGGGACTTGACTTGTTTTTTGCTTTATTTGTATCCCTTTTATACCCCACCAACCTTTTTGATTGAGCTAAGACTTTAAGTACTATATTAAATAAGGGTGGAGAGACTCTTGTCTTGTTCCTATTTGTAGTGGAAATGCTTTGAGTTTTCCCTCACTTGGTATAGTGTTGGCTGTAGACTTGTCATATAAAATCTTTACTTTGTTGAGACATATTCCTTTTATCCCTAATCTCTTTGGTCTTTTGTCATAAAGAGATGCTAGATTTTGTCAAAAGAAAAGTCTGCATTTATTGAGAAGATCATATAATTTCTGCCCTTGAGCCCATTTATTGATTTCCATATGGCTTAGTTTCTATCCTTGTTGCAATGATAAAATAACTTAATTAAAACAACTGAAAAGAGAAACAGTTTCTTTTAGCTCCCAGTTTGAGCTATTGCCCATCATGTCAGGGAAGAAAGGGCAGTAGGAAGTAGAAGCATCTGGTCATGTAGCATCCACAATCAGGAAGGCTGCCTCTCTCTGCCTCCTAGGTGCTGAGATTACACACCAAAATGATGAATGCCCGTGATCAGCTCACTCTTTCCACTTTATACCTTGCATAATTCCACTCTTAGGGAATGTCCCTCCCCCAAGTGAAGAGGGGCCTTCCCACATTAATGAACATACTCAAGATAATCTTCTACAAGCATGATCAGAAACTAATCCCTCACAGATGTGTGTGGAAGTCTGTCTCCCAAGTGGTTCAAAATCCTGTCAACTTGACAGTGAATGCTTATGATTACATTATGTATTGAACCATCCTCGTATCTCTGGAATGAAGATTGATCATGATAAATGAGCTTTCTATGTGTTATTGGATTATTTGGAGTATTTTTTTATTTGTGCATCTATGTTCAATAGGGGGATTTATCGTGTGTGTGTGTGTGTGTGTGTGTGTGTGTGTGTGTGTGTGTGTGTGTATGTGTACATGTGTATTTGTGGGTATGTATGACAACCTTGAATGATATTTCTCAGGAGCCATTTACTTCGGTTCTAGGGTCTTAATTCATATTCTCATGAAAACAAGCACTTTACTGATTGACCTCTTTTCCCAGCCCCTAATTTTCTTCATGTGTCATGTGTTGTATATTTTATCTTTATTTGGTTTTGGTGTCATGGTAATACTCGCTTCATAGAGAGAGTTTTATAGTATTACTTCTTTTTATATTTCATTGAATGGCTTGAGATGGACTGGGGTTACTTCCTTCCACGATTCTGTTGGAATTCAACCGTGAATTCACTGGGCTTAGGCTTCTCTTAGTTGGGAGATGTTTTACCATTGCTTTTCATCCTGTTTCTTATTATAAATTTGTTTAAATTGTTTATCTCACCTTGGCTTAATTAAGGTAGGTCTTATGAGTCTAGAACTATATCCATTTCTTTCAGGCTTTCCAATTGAATATTTTTGCAGTAACTAGCATTATTTACTTATTTAAAAATTTTAACCTTTATATTTATGTGTATGGGTGCTTTGCCTGCATGTACGTCTGTACCACATTTGTTGCTGGTGTCCATGAAGGCCAGAAGAAGGCATCAGATCCCCTAGAACCGTAGTTACAGATGACTATCAGCCATCATGGGTGCTTGGAATTGAATCCTCACCTCATAAAGAGCAGCCAGTGCTCTAAACTGCTGAACTATCTCTCCAGCACACTCCCATAAATATTTTTAAATTATGTTGTATTGATTTAATGAGTATCCATGGTAGTGTGTCCCTTTGAAACTCTAATTACTTTTAGTCTTCTCTCTGTTTCTTTTGTTTTCTTTGGCTAAGGATATTCAATCTTGCTTTATCTTTTTAAAAAATAACTGTTTTGTGCTTTGTATTTTGTTATTGCTACTATTGTAATTGTTGTTCCCATTTCGATTCATTAAATTCTGCCCTAAGCTATATTTATTTCTGTATACTGCCTTAAGATTTGACTTAATTTTTTGAGACCCTGGTGAGCATCATTTATGTATTCATTTGAGACCTCTCTGGATTTTAATGTAGGCACTTGAGCAGTAAACTCTTTTTAGGATTTCTCTCATTATAGTACATAGGTTCTCCTATGTTGCACTCATCTTCATATCATTCTTGAAGTTCGTTTTTTCTTGATTTATTCAGTGGTCTGTTTTTTATTTGATAGTATGCTGTTTAATCCCCTTGAGTTTGTATATGTTCTGTGGTTTATCTTGCTGTAGAGAGCTAGCATCCATTGTGGTCAGATAAAATACAACTTTCTTGTATCTGTTAAGGCTTGCTTTGTGCCACATTATATGAGCAATTTCAGAAAAATTCTAAAGGCTGCTGGGAAGAATGTGTGTTCAGCACTGTTTGTGTGCAATGTCCTGTGGATGGCTGTTAGACCCATTTGATCCTGGTCGTCATGTAACTCAAATATTTCTCTGTTTATTTTTTCTCAGAATGACCTATCAGTTACTCAGACTACGGTATTGAAGTTACTGTTTAATTACTGTCACTTGCTGTTTGTAATCTTTGGTGTTTCACTGTCCCTCGTTTGCTTCACTATTGTTCCAGCATGGCTTCATCCTTCCTGTAGCCTCGTGGATATGTTCATCTTTCGCTTCAATCTAAAGGAGTCTGCAGCATCTCCTAGAGAGATGGCTTGACAGTCATTAATTCTTTTAGCCTATTCTTATTGTGGGAAGTTTTTTTTCTTTCTTTTTGAATTATGATGGATGATTTTACTAGGAATAATAGATTTTTCAGGATTATAAGTCCTTCTAGGTTTTAAAGTTTCTTCAGAGAAACCAACTGTTATTCTGATGTGGCTGCCTTTATGTACCATTTGTTTCTCACTTGTAGATTTAAATGTATTTTCTTTGCTCTGTATATTAATGTTTTAACTATAATATACTTTTTTATGGTCCTGTCTTCTTATCACTCTCAATGCCTCCTGTACTTGGGTGGGTATCTTTCCATATACTTGTGAAATTTTCTGCTGTGATTTTTTAAATGTTTTTTTCCTGCCTTTTTCATGAAGTTCTTCACCTTCTCTGCTCATGATACATAGATATGGTCTTTCCATCATATCCCATAGTTCTTAGTGTTCTTTTTAATATGGTTTAATTATTTTATGTTTATCAATGTTTAAATGTTCCAATTCCTTTTCCGTTTTTAAGGCTTGATGTTTGGAACCCCCTTTGAACTATGTTATTTTTCAGGGACATTTTTATTTGGCATTATTGAAGTTTTCATTTCCAGTATTTCAAGTTGGCTTTTTTCATTATTTGTAACTCTTTATTGAATTCCACTTTCCTATCCTGTATTGAATTCCTTATTTAATTCACATGTTTGTTTGTGTCGAAATCCATTCTGGAGTTTATTTTTGTCCTGTTTGATTTCTTTGAACATATTTATGATCATTCCTTTGTATCCTTTGCCTAGGGTTTCATTTTATCCACTCAGATTAAATTGTTAATTTTGGGAGGAGTTGTATTGCATTAATTTATTGTGTTTCTTGTGCTTTTGCATTGGGATTTATGCATCTGGGGGTAGATTATTTATTTATTTTAATTTAAGATACCCCTACTCTTTTTAGCATATATTCATAATGTTCAAGATGGACCAGGGCATAGGATTGAGTTGTCATTTTCCTATTCTAGACAAGTGCTCAGGACACCAAGTTAATCCCCAACACTCCTGTGAAAGTAGAATAATAATGTCTTTAAAAAAATTTTTGAACGGGTAGGGCCATGGTGAAAATATAGTAATAGTCAAGTAAGTAACAGTCTCCCCTTAAAACACCAAATCTCCTTAACCATCAATCTCTCCTTAAATGATTTCCTATACTTGTTTAAGGAAGGAGTGGCATTGCATTAGTTTATCGTGTTTCTTGGGAGTTTGCCTTGGGACTTAGGCTTTAAGGAAATTCAACAGCAAAAGTGCCGCGTACACTGATGTGTTAGCACAGTAGGGTGACTGTGTCCAGTGATAACTTCCTGTTTATTTTATGAAGAACAAACTAAAGAAGGGAGCTAAAAGTTCCAAAGAAAGATGTGATAAAGAGATAAAAATGGGATTTACCATACTCTGAAGAATACACAGTGTGCTAAAATATCAGACTATACCCCATTAGTGTATATAATTATTATGTGAAAATTCAAAAAGCGAGGGCGAAAGTGGAAGATTGCAACTCAGGGGCTGGGATTCTCTTCAATGTACATACAAAGAGGGAGCTTCAAGTACAGAAACTCACCCAAGTTCATGTGGGTGTAGCCACTGTTGACTTAAAGCCTGTTCCAGTGTGAGCTCTGTGCTCTTCATTGCCCTAAAAATATTATTACATCTTTTATGTGTGTAAATCAGGGTATACATGTGTGTGAACGTCAGAGGAAAGTTTGCAGGGTTCAGTCATCTCCTTCCACCATATTGGTCCCAGGGTTCAGACTCAGGTCAGCAAGCTCAGAGGCATCACCACTGAGCCATCCCACTAGCCCTTCTTCACTTTTATAAACCGGTAAATTAGTTTGTCTCTTCTTGACTGATAACATTGCCTCATCAAAGTTCTGACTCTAAATCCAGAGTCCAGTGTAAGATACACATTTTCTGTTTTGTGTTACTCTCTTAGCAGGAATTCTTACCTAAAGGGCCTTGGGACTGGATACAAGAATATAATTGCAATTGGTGATATTTCTGTCTTATTTTTACAACTTTCGTGGTTGTTATTATTATTTAAAATTATTACATACTTTACATGTGATAAAACAGATGCTAATGCTAATAAAGGAGTTTATAGATCCAGATTTAATGATGGCAATATTTTCTCTTCCCGATCCTTAAATGTTTCTGCATGGTGCACACACCCTCCTTCCCTCTTACTTATTGAAATCTCTTTGCTCCCCTCTGAGGTGTTTAGTTAATGGAGTTCTGTGATATGTTTTACACTGTTACATAAATGGCCATTCTGTGTGTCTGCTTTTCCAGCCTCTGACATCCTCCCGGGTCATATTTGATATTTGTTCATGGAGATAGCACCAAGATGTTCAGCTTTTCTTCTATTTTTACTCTTCACGGAGATCTTTATACACAAACCCTCTTTCAGAGGGAGAAGTAAATGTCACATGGAGCCTCTAAAATCTGCTGCAAGTTCCCTGAAACCCCCTTCTCCTTCGGTTCATCTAAGGGTCCTCATTTTCTGGCCTAGAGAGATGTGGGGCTTTGACTCTGTAGAATCCTTCCTGTTACTTTCTGCTTTTACTACCAAGTCAGTTCTCCAAGGACCAAGATCATGTGACATATACCCACCCTTACCTTCAGCTTAATAAACATTTATTGAATTCTAGCAGAATTAGCTGATTAGCACACTGAACCCATTAGCAGATACTTATCAGCTCTTCCAGGGCAGGTTTACATTCATGACTGAAGCAGCAGAGACAGGTCTTTATTTAGGGAGGATTTTATTCCATGCTTATTAGCTGTAGTCAGGTAATAGTGTTTGTCTAACTGAGGATGCCTCAACTTAGGTCACTTAAGGAGACGGGGATGGATGCCTACTGGTAAATGCTGAAGTGAACACATGGGACCCAAAGTCAAAAACAGTAGAGCCCAAACTTCTTAGACCATTCTTTCCATTTGTACAAAATATGAAATCTACATTAAAAAGAAAAATAGGAACTGGGCTCTTGATGTGGGTCAGACCCTGTGCTGATCATGTGACTTCATTCATTCACTTTATAAGGCAATGGCGATTAAGCATAGTCACAGCTCAGGCTTGGTATGGAAGCTAAGAGTCTAGTGTCCTGTTAGAAAGTGACCATCTTCTGGCCACACAGATTTCTAGTCAAGCCCAGGTTGCGGGTTGCTCTTATTTTTGATGTTTTGTGTTTGTTTGGAGATAGGGTATAATGTTAAGTAGCCAAGGAAGGATAATCCTGAACTGCTGCCCCTCACAGTACTGCCTCCCATGTGCCGGAATTCCAAGTGTTAGCCACCACATTTGATTTCGTGTGACTAACTGAACCCAAGGTTTTGCACGCACTAAGCAAGCATTCTACCAACCAGCCACACCCCGAGCCATTGTCACCCTTGTTATTCTGTACCATACAATGCCAAGGTCAGAGATGTTGGCTCTAACATGCCACTCTTCCCAGCATGCACCTATGCACTGCCAGCCTATGGTGATACTCTAGCTACCTCTTGGGCTAGGATGGGGAGCAACCTACATTGCTTTTTGCAAGAAATGGTAGCCTATGCTTGTACAGAACTCTCTTTTTAAGAGCCACCTTTGGCTCCCTGTATGTTACCTCCAAGCCCACTTCCATTTTAGGAGTCCACATAAGCCTTCCAAGTGTCAAAGACAGGCTTGTAACTTCACATCTGGACAGCTAACACATCAGTGCTGAATCAAATTGACAGCTCCAGCCACAAGCCTTGGAACATTGGTGGTGTAAACTGTAAATATTTGAAGACTAATGATTGTAAAACAGATAGCCACTGTGCCCAAAGCCTGAATGCTATTTCAGGAAGCCGGTAGACCCTCGCACTAGGCAGCTTGTATTGTCTTCATACAACCAATGATAGCCTTCTCAAATCATTTTCCCTTCCCCTGCCCATCCTACTGAAGGCTGCTGGAGAGACTCACATATGCAAATCTGCCTTTAAAACCACTTCCCACCTGCCTGACTCTTCAGTAAAAACACCGCACTGTAAACATTAACTGACCTAGGAAGATATGCCACCATCTTGTAAGAGCAGCCCACCCTCCGCCAACCCAAACCATTTGCTCTTCTTGTACTACCTGTCCTCTGTACACCTCTCGATGCAGGGACAAGCCTGGGTGTTGCCAGGCTTGGATCAACCACCCCTCTCCCACCCTCATCATCAGTGTCCAGCTCTAGGCCTTCTCTCTACTGAAGTACTCCAGGTTTGCATTAGTGCACATCTCTAAACACACACACACACACACACACACACACACACACACACACACACACACACTGGGTCGTCAGGAGGATTAGGAGGGTGTGCAGAGTCATGGGTCACCAGCCTCAACGTGTGTAACTTCTCTGGAGGTGTTATCCAGCATCACACTGTGACAGTTAAATCCATGTAGGGGTGGAATCCCAAGACATCACAGTGAACACTACTGTAGCTAGAGTTTTCCTGCCTTGCCCACAGTCAGGACAAATCTTTGTCACCCGCCGGTCCCACAGCCGCTCAGACCCAACCAAGTAAACACAGAGACTTATATTGCTTACAAACTGTATGGCCGTAGCAGGCTTCTTGTTAACTGTTCTTATATCTTAAATTAACCCATTTCTATAAATCTATACCTTGCCACGTGGCTGGTGGCTTACCGGCGTCTTTACATGCTGCTTGTCTTGGCGGTGGCTGTAGTGTCTCTCCCCGCTTCTTCCTGTTTCCCCAATTCTCCTCTCTCCTTGTCCCGCCTATACTTCCTGCCTGGTCACTGGCCATCAGTGTTTTATTTATATAGAGTGATATCCACAGCACACTACCTATGCAGAGATGTGGTTTCTGAGGCCTCAGTGGGGAAAAAAATGGTTACTGCCGCAAATGAAACCGGATTTTTGAGATGGTGTGATGTTTAGAGATCACATGGGACTGGTAAATTTAAGGAGCTGGTCAGAAGTTAGGGACATAGTTTGTAGCAGAGACAAAAAAAAAAAAAAAAGAAAAAAAAAACAGAAAACATTGAAATGTTAAGAGTTGGTACCAACACAGTACATAGCAATTTTTTCAGGGATTCAGGGTATAGCTGGAAAAGAGGAATTTTGTAGAGAATCTCTTGGAGGCTGAGGTTTATGCAGGGTGAGAGAATGTTTGCTGAATATTTTGTTGTATGTCATGCTAACATGAATTTAAATGAGATGTTGTAGGTGTGATGCTTGATATAGTGTGTGTGTGTGTGTATGTGTGTGTACTGACACGCATGAACCATGCAGCACCCAACACATGCCAAAGCCTTGGCATTCAACATCTTAACTGCATAGCAGCTTCCGTATGCCACAGCCCAGCCATTCAACAACCTACCATACGGCCACCTACAACATACTATGGCCTAGCCATTCAATAGCTTCATCCATTCAATAGCTTCATGGTATGACCTTATAGACACAGAACAGCCTAGCCGTTCAATGATATAGCAGCCTAGACATGCAAAAGTCCTAACCATCTAACAATTTAACCATATGTTTTCCTGGAGTTGCCCAGACCCTTCTCATAGGCTGAGAAGCACACACCAACCAGCCATCCTCCTAAATAACCAGGAGCCTATGGGGACAATTACAAAGCAAAGAATTCCCTCCGTTTTACCAGTTCCAGTCATTTATTGGAGAGATACAGGTTAAGAAGATCCCATAAGCCATACCACTCTTGTTCTGAGTGTTCAAGACTGAGTAAGATGTTGCTGCCACCTATAGGAGGAATGCAGTCATTGCCACTGTAGCTTGTCCCAGTACCTGATCATTACCCATTGCCTCGGGTACCCTCGTAGATCTGTACCTAGCCCAGTTATCATCAGAGAGAGCTTCGCTAGCAGCTAATGGGAGTAGATGCAGAGAACCACAGCTGAAGATTAGGTACAGAGAAAGCCCAAATTGGAGATCTCCATCTCCATCAGGGCTCTCCCCTTGGAGCTCAGGGAACCCCAGGGAAGAGGGGGGAGGAAGAATGGTAGGAGCCAGAGGGGTCAGAGACACCAGGAGAGCTTGGCTCACAGAATCAACTAAGCAAGGCTCACAGAGACTGAAGCAGCAGTCACGGAGCCTGCGTGGGTCTGCCCTGGGCCCACGGCACATATGGTTGTTAGATTGGTTTTTGTTATGTGGGACTCCTAACAGTGACAGTGGGGGGTGTCTGACTCTTTTGCCTTCTCTTGGGACCCCTTTCCTCCTACTGGGTTGCCCCGCTCAGGCTTTGTAAGAGGGTTTGTGCCGTATTTTTTCTTGTTACGCCATGTTCAACTGATATCCTTGGGGGGGCCTGCTCTTTTCTAAAGGATCTGGCAGGGGAGGGGGGGTCTGCAGGAGTGAAGGGAAGGGAAACTGGTAGGGATGTATTGGAAATAAAAAGGAAGGAAGGAAAATGAGAGAAGGGAAGGGAGGAAGAGAAGGAACGAAAGAAGCAATCGAGCTAGCTCACTCTTTTGCCAAGTGAGGTCCTGTGAGCCTTTCATCCCTTCCTGATATAAGAGGCATGTATTTCTACATCCATCTGGGCACAAACCATACCCTAAACCTCTTACAGGGAAGATGCCTCTCTATCACAGGGGGACTGCCCTTCTAAAGACAAAGATTTGATGTGCTCCTTAGAAGGGGCCCGGTATCCCAGCACCACAAAGCTCCCCTCACCTGGCTGACCTTTCCCTTCTGTTCTTCTGCATATTGGCCTAAAAATGGGCTGGGACTCTTAGCCTTCTGTACTTAGATGTCTAGAGACTGTCTTATGTTTACGGAAGTGAAGAAAGGAAAGGGGCCATTTGTAAAGAGGCCGGTGAGGTTAGGAGGCGATAGAAGATTTCCCACGGGAGGATGGATGGTGCCTCTCTCCTGTGTGCCCAGTGTCTTCTCAGATGTAACAGGAGCTAATTTTAAGGAAAAAAAAATAGTAAGTTATGGGTGTCTCTCCATACTTCACATTTTAAATCTGTATTATTTCAGTGTTAAGGTAAATACTTAGATTTGAAATTGATCCAAACAACTCCTTTGAACGCATAAAAAATGTGCATGGTTCTGAGACTTACAGAAAACCTTGCCACTGGGGTTACAGCAAACATATCAAGGCCATGTTAAACACCACCACCATCAACAACAAACCTGAACCCCAAAACCTGGTGATAAAGCTTGTCAACCTCAGGGCTGTGGAGTGACACCATTAAAGAGGCAAGGCCTAGGATTAAACTCTTCGCTATTGAGCAAAATAGGAACTTACTGGTTAACATCGTGCCGCAGTGTACTGTTTGAAGAAGTGTTTACATTTCATAATTTCATCTGACAATGTGTGATAAATTGTGCCTTTGAGAAACTGTGATTTCTTTCAGAACACTTTGAAGGAGAATTTAAGCATTCCTCTGTGTAATTATGATTATCCCTAAGACAACTGGGCTCTTTTGTTGGGTGGTGGTGGGGGATCTACGTCTAAGCTAAGGAGACCCACCAACCTTTCTAGATGAGCAAGGCAATCCGAATAATTTTTAGGGATGGATGGACAGATTCCCTATGTAAAAAAAAAAAAATAGAATTTCCCTGGAGGTTTGTCTAGACAAGAAACTGAAGAGGAAGGAAGGATGGGAATAGGACAGAGGCAGCACCAATAACAGAGAAGGTCCACTGGGAAGCTAAACCTTCCTGCTGCTGAGTAATCATTGAGAGTGGCTGTGGGAGGGAGAGAAAGCCACACTGGTCCTGGATGCTGGTAATCTAGACACAGCTGTTCTCAGGGGAAAAGTGGCAGGAACTTGACAGCCCCAGTCATTTAACCCTCATTGACAATATACATGTGAAGGTCTGCTTAGGGAGCACTTTTCACTGGCATCTGGGGAGAGATGATTTGCCTGATGGGCCTCTTATCCATCTCTGATGCCATCTATATCACACCAGCTAATGATGACATATAACAGTGAGTGTAACCGGGAACCCTGGTTAATATAATGTTTCAGATGTACGATAATAAGGAAAAGATGCTTTCTTTTGCATAACAAAAGCTTCCCTTTCACATGGACGAGGGATATATGCTTTAACTTTGATGCCCCTCAACTTTATGTCCTCGATCTGTTACGCACATGTGCCTGGTGGAGACCGGAAATAAACAGAGGGAATTCTGTGTATTGTGCTAGCAGAGGACCTGCCACTGCTTTGAGATTTAACCATTTTGGAGAGTGGTCTCTTCATCAGCGACAGAAGGCTTTCAGCCACCAACGTTGCCATGAGGACTTTGGGATTATTCAGAGTTGCAGCCTGATCATGAGTGGAGGCAGCTAACCTCCTCCTCTTTATAATTCCCATGTGTCAGGAGGCATGTGCATCTTACCTGATGGAGAACTTATCTTGGGATTCTTATTCCTTTTGTGCAGCTCTGATGATCTCCACTTTTCTCCTGCCTAGCAAGCACATCAGGCAAGAAAGAACAAATGGCCATGGGGCCTTGGGTACCCGGCAGGACCTTCTCTTCCAAGTATCCCCAGACATCTTCTCATTATTTTCTCTCCCTACCGTGCCAGCCATCATTTCCCTTGACAGAAAAGGCCTCACATCTCTTTTTCAAGGAAAGAGGTATTTTCATACAATGAAGCCTCTGATCTTGGGAATCATTCTGTCTAATTCAGCAGGTTCACCTTCGAAGTTGGCTTCACTGCGGCTTCCCGCAGCCACTAAACTATAAAGCAACATGAATTCACATAGGATAGGGGGTACAGCCCCAGGGGCCAGAGGTATCTGGCTCCTTCCCAACAGCTCAAAGCTATTTTTCTTAGTTTATACCCCTGGCTCTGCACACACCTCACCTTTATCGGTAGGTTATAAAAATGTTCTCCCAGGCTAATGCTGAAATGATGTTATTATCGTTCTCACGTGACCCACCCAAATGCTGCTCACAGCAGGGAAACCATTCCCAGCCAGAGGTAAGAAGGCAGGTAGCTTCAAATTTGCACCTGCAGCCTTGGGGTGTGGTGAATGCTGGAGGACTCTTCTCGTCTCTGTCGTAGGATCCTTTCTGAAACTCTATTTCAAAATTTCAAATATCGTGTGATAGGACCATGTGTGGAGCCCACAACTGACTCAGTTTCCCAGTTTGAATCTGAAGTCTGTTCTGAGTCAATAGAAGTCAAGCTTGCTTGCTCCAGGGATGTGAGAAAGTCCTGATTGGCCCAAAGGAAGGAACACACTATCTAGCTAGATGCAGACTGCTGTTGCCAGCCAGAGGTACGTCGAGATAGAAAATGAAACTGCCTGCTCCTTGATGCAAGGCAGGATAGATAGTGGTTGAATGCCTGTGCTGTGCATTGTTCTACCTCTGTCCTTCAAGACTGTATGTAAGCTGGCTGTGAAATAAACTCGGGGCTGTCCGGCATTGACCGGCAGACCTCTTGACTCTTTTCTGTCTTCTTCATTGTCTCTTCAATCCGCAAGCCTCTACCCAGCTACCCAGCTGACTCTCAGCAGGCTCCTACAACTACTCTCATTCTACTAATGAAGTGAGTCACAGGCCCCTACAAAGCTTTAGGGTGGGGACTTCAGAAAGGCTAACAATGTGAAATTTCTGAGTTGGAACTTGGGTTTAACCTCCAGCAAAGAAAGGAAGGCTGCAGATTGAGTTTACTCTCAAGGCTGGTAATTCACCCAGTCACACCCATATCATTCAACCTCCATAAAACATTGGGCCTGAAGCTCAATGGAGCCTCTCTGACTGGTAAAGATTTGATATACCAGAGGTATATCCATGTATCTTATCACCTTGTGGGCATTGTGCATCTAAAACTAAAATGATTAACTATACCATTTTGTTTGGTTTTGTTGGTTATTCTAGCAAAGTATCAAACCTAATGGGTGTTGTGGGGACTTCCTGCCTGATAGCTGAATCATCAGAAGCATGGCCTGGTGACTCCACCTGCAGCTGGCATCCAAAGTGAGGGAAATCTTATGGATATGGACCTGATCTTATAGAGTTAGCACCAACTCTAGGTAGCAAGTGATGGAATGATATTTCAGTGCCCACAGTTTTAGAGGAAATAGGATAACTGTTACTATGCTTAATGTTCTGATTTGCACTGGTTCCTTAAAATACTAGAAAAGGCTCCTAGACCTTTTTGGTGGACATTATAACTTGAAGCAGTATGGACTGTGTCCTTAATGGACAGGTTAGTCAAGTAACGTAGAAGATGGCACTCAAATCATGGCCCCAGACTGCACTGTAGGAAACTGTCCGTTATCACTTCCTAGTGAGATGTGTGGACATATAAGGAATAAGCACTTAGAAGTTTTGACAGTAATTGGCATGGGCATGACATTCTGGTACAGAAGGAAACACAAAGGTATAGCAGCGACTAGCAATTTGGGTAACAGTGATCCTTTGCCACAGATAGACAACAAGCTAAATTTAGAAAATACAACTTTCCTTGGTATGAGCAGATAGTTCCAAAGTTTAGCGAGCCCTAGAATCAAGATGGGTTCGGACACAACATTGCTTGCTATAACCTGTTTTTGAGCACGTTAGTTTACTTCTCTGGACCTGTTTTTTTTTTTTTTTTTTTTTTAATGTTTTAAAAAATATCTTTTATGTATGTAAGTGCTCCATCTGCATGTATGCTTTTATGCCAGAAGAGGGCATCAGATCCCACTATAGACGGTTGTGAGCCACCCTGTGGTTTCTGGAAATTGAACTCAGGACCTCTGGAAGAGCAACCAGTGCTCTTAACTGCTAAGCCATGTCTCCAGTCCTCTGTTTCTAATTCTTGGAAATGGATATAATAGTGCTTTCTGTCTCATTCAAAATTGAACATACCTAAGGAGATAATTCAGGACAAGTGCTAAGCGCAGGGCTTGGAACCCAGCCAGACAACTGCTGCTATTTCTCCCAGGTTACCTTTGTGTCTCTGGTGGTTGCAGAAGGGCAAGACAATCCTTGAAGGCACATGAGTCAGCAGGTACCATGCACAGTGTTTACCTGCAGCTACAGTCACCCCCATTGATTTATTCAGAACCACCTGTGGTGGAGTTCTGGTATGTTCCAGGTAGATCATGAGGAATTTAGAAATTCCCAGCATTGATGCCTCCAATAATATATATGAGTTGAGACGCTGATGAAGTGCTAGCAGATAAAAGCAGGCAAATTCTACAACTTTGCCTCACCAAACCAGAATTCTATGTTGGATGTATAGGGAGAGTGCAGCCATAGGTTCCCCACAAGAGTGTTCGGGCTAGAACAGCAGACATGCCCAGAGGCCCTTGGGAAAGATTTTTCTCTCCCAAGACTGCTGAGATGCGGTGACCTTGCAAAGGTCAAGAGTGAAGGGTGCAGAGAAGTGAATTCAGCAGGGCTGACTTCCGATGTCCCTTTCAGTCTATTTTTTCACCAATGCTGCCCTAGCAGTGTCTGAACAGGTTTCCCACGCTAACTGTGGCTCCTGTCGTTTTCAGGTTCTACCCGCCTCCTCGCAGTGCTTTAAACCCCAAGGTGAAGTGCTGGCCCCAGGGGTCTGCAATGAAACCGCACTTGAAGCAATGGCGACAACGAATACTCTTTGGAATATTTGTTTGGGGGCTCCTCTTTTTGGCGATTTTCATCTACTTCACCAACAGCAACCCTGCTGCGCCTGTGCCCAGCTCCTTCTCCTTCCTGGAGAACCGCGGCCTCCTGCCTGTGCAGGGCAAGCAGCGGGCCATCATGGGCGCTTTGCAGGAGCCCTCCTTGCCCAGGAGTTTGGAAGCAAGCAAAGCGCTGCTGGGCAGCCACCCTGCCAGCCCCTTCCACAGCGGGCCTGGGGACCCACAGAAATGGGACCAGTCGCAAGAGGGCTTTGACAATGGGGAAGAGTTTTTTTCATCCCAGGTTGGGAGGAAATCGCAAAGTGCTTTCTACCCGGAGGAAGACGGCTACTTTTTTGCTGCTGGTCAGCCAGGGTGGCACCGCCATACGCAGGACACCCTGGGGCTGCCCTCCCCGGGGGAACCATCGCGGCGGGCCGGACCCGCCCAGCACAAGCGGGAAAAGTTTCACCGTGCAAGACGGAGCCGCGTGCCTGAGGAGGTCTACGACGGCGACATGCTGTCACAGGCCTCCATGTCCAGAGCCTTCCTGTACCGGCTTTGGAAAGGGACCGTGTCCTCCAAGATGCTGAACCCGCGTCTGCAGAAGGCCATGCGCTACTACATGTCCTTCAATAAGCACGGAGTGCGCTTCCGCGGGCGGCGCGAAGCCAGGCGATCCGGGCCGGAGCTGTTGTGCGAGCTGCGAAGGCGCGTGCGCGTGCGCACGCTGGACGGCAAAGAGCCACCCTTCTCAGCGCTGGGCTGGCGGCCGCTGGTACCCGGGGTGCCTCTGAGCCAGCTCCACCCGCGCGGCCTACGCAGCTGTGCAGTGGTCATGTCCGCTGGTGCCATCCTGAACTCCTCCTTGGGGGAGGAAATCGGTAGGTTCCCGCGGGGCTGTGGCTCTTCTCTGAGCTCTTTGCACTTCTGGTTCCAAGTTGGGGCAGTGCCCAGGATGCTGTACAAGCTTCATCCCTCATAGAAACCAAGGTCTGCGTGAGCACATGGCAACAGGGGGCGGGGCAACGGGTGGGAATACGGGAGAGGAGGAAGTCAAGGAGGTCGTCCTTGTGGGTGCCACCCTTAAGGTGAATGGTAATAATGGTACTGAACTCTCAAGGACTAAAGCCAAGTCTCGGGGCTCTGAGGAGAGCTAGACGACTACTGAAAACAGTTCCCAAGCAGATATGAGCTCTAGTCCCGGACTGTTCTGTCAGCCCAACCTCTGGGTTACAGTCTGTGTGCACAATGGGGTCCTTCTCCGTGAAGGTGAGCAACATGACCGTACTCTGACTGCTGTCTACTTTGATATGCTGTCCTCAAAACCTGTGTCTTTGCAGAGCACGGGTTCCTTACTGTCTCTGTGGGTCAGTAGCACATGGAGAGGGAGGGAGAGATTGAAAGGATTTGTCTGAGCTTGCAAGTCTGAAGTTCGTAGGACACGCGAGCAGGTGGGGGACATCAGGCGGAGCTTTGATGGTACATTCTTTTTTTTTTTTTAAATCCTTTAAAGGTTTTTTATTATTTTATGTGTATGAGCACCTTACCTGAGTTTTCTTAAGTATGTGATGTATATGCCTGGAGTCAGTGGGGGCCAGAAGAGGACCTTAGATCTCTGGGACCTGAGTTTAGGGAAGGTTGTGAGCAGCCATGTAGGTGCTGGGAACCGAACACTGGTCCTCTGTTTTTAACGGCTGAGCCATCTTTTCAACCCTTCTATGCTGCATTGAGGCAAAGCCTTTGGGGATACCTCTGTGCATGATCTTAAGACCTTCAGCTGATTGGATGAAGCCCAGTACACTGTGGAGAGTAATGTGCTGTTGCTGGAGGGCTTCTCTCCAGGTTCCCCAAGTCCCACAGTCCCACAATCCACTTATAAAATAATCACTCAGACGCTTATATCACTTATAAACTGTATGGCCGTGGCAGGCTTCCTGCTAACTGTCCTTATCTTGCTAACTGTGCTTTTATCTTAAATTGATCCATTTCCATACATCTATACCTTGCCATGTGGCTGGTGGCTTACCGGCGTCTTCACATGCTGCTGGTCATGGCGGCGGCTGCAGTGTCTCTGGTCATGGCGGCGGCTGCAGCCTCTCTGGTCATGGCGGCAGCTGCAGCGTCTCCTTCTGCCTTTCTGTCCTTTTATTTCTCCTCTCTGTTAGTCCCGCCTATCTTTCCTGCCTAGCCACGGCCGATCAGGTTTTATTTATTAACCAATCAGAGCAACTTGACATACAGACCATCCCCCAGCACAGCCAAGTGCAGACCATCTCAAACACCTGCACTCAGGCCCATGGTCCTAATCATCCTCTATACGGACCTGCTGGGTAACGCCACAAAGAACCCAAGAAGGGCTCCCACAGGACATACAGAACATCCCACAGCAATGTGCTTTCTAAACACACACACAAAAAAAGAAAGCTTCACAGTGACAACCAGGCCACATAGCATGACCAGGTTGGCACACAGTGTCAACCGCCACAGCTCTCTGATGCCTCAGAGTAGAATATCAGGACTACAGGACTAGAATCTCTTGGTTTGAAGGGAATGGAGTATGGTTGCAGTAAGTATATTTGCCACCCAGAGTCTAGATCCTGCTGTAGATGGGCTGACATGGGCTCACCAACAGAATACTCAGTGCTTGGTGGATAGCATTCATTCCCCCAAGCCTTCTTTGCCAGAGAAAGTATCTGCTGTTTTGCCTTGCCCTGGCTCACGCAGCTCTTCTCTCCCTGGCAATTTTAGAGCCTTTCTTCTGGGACCCCTCTGATCCGGTTGATTCTATTGCTGTCTCCCTAAGCAAGCAGTTTGGCCCTTCACTTATTTAATTCACAAGCGTGTATTAATCCCCCAACCGGTTCTTTACTGGGCACAGACTACACATGTGGCTCAAACATACCTTCAGCCTCAAGTCTGAATGCCAACGAGCAACCACCACAGTTACAGTTTCACTGCAGATGGTGGCAGATCCTAAGTCACCAGTGTGGAAATGACATTCAGAGGGGCATTGCTTCTTTGTTACAGAGAAGTAACTCACTGTTTCCTGTATTCTTCTAGACAGATCCTTTAGTTCTGTGTCCTTGAAGAGTGATGATGTCCTGCAGCCAACTTGAATGGCACTCACCTCAGAAACCCCCTCACCTCAGCTGTTTCATGGGAATGAGACTGAATGGGATTTTTTTTGTTTTTTAAGTTAAAAACCCAGGGCAACAAATGTGGCCTTGTTGTGTGAGGTCCCTGTGTCTCCATGCTGACATTACATCAGGCTCATAATAACACTATCCATGCCTCACATAAGCTTGTAGCAAAACCCAGAGCAGAGCAGCCTGCAATTTATTAAGAAAGAACAGTGGTTTAGAAGTCCCCAGGGTGAAATAACACCACAGCTCTTTCTCATTTCCAAGGACCAATATTAATAATGCAGAAGAGGAATTTAAGTATTATGCTTTGAAGCAGGCAATAACTTATTTCTGGTTTTGTTTAGTTTTAAACACCTCTGCATCGTAAATATATAGTATTTGAATGGCTCTCTCATACCAAAGAGAAATCTCTTGTCCTTTTTTTTTTCTTGCATAAAGGATCATGATTAGAGCCTTTAAAACTGAATTCAAAATTTGGAAGAGGTTGCGAAAGTCCCTTAGCCATGTTTCTGAGAAACATGAAAGGACACTGTTACATATTGGTTAGTGCCCAGTATCCAAATTTAATTTCCAGCATGTGGTTTCATGATTAGAATTGCAAAGTCACAAACAAACTTAGGGAATGGAATTGTGTGGGTTATTTGTTACTTTGGCTGGTTGGTTGGTTCTGTCTTGTTTTGTCTAGGTTTATATTTTATACCTGGTGTTTTTAAGTCTTAGTATTGCTCAGATTGCATAGACCAAAAGCTCTTCACCTTTGTAAGCTGGTGTGGCAGGACCAATGCTGAATATGCCAAGGCTAGCATCTGTAGCTAGAGTTTTCCTGCCTTGCCCACAGTCAGGACAAATCTCTGTCACTTGCCAGTCCCACAGCCGCTCAGACCCAACCAAGTAAACACAGAGACTTATATTGCTTACAAACTGTATGGCCATGGCAGGCTTCTTGCTAACTGTTCTTATAGCTTAAATTAATCCATTCCCATAAATCTATACCTTGCCACGTGGCTTGTGGCTTACCGGCATTTTCACATGCTGCTTGTCATGGTGGCAGCTGGCAGTGACTCTTTCTGCCTTCCTGTTTTTTCTTTTCTCCTCTCTGTTAGTCCCGCCTATATTTCCTGCCTAGCCACTGGCCAATCAGTGTTTTATTTATTGGCCAATCAGAGTAATTTGACATACAGACCATCCCACAGCAGGCATCTCTTCTCCCTGCTCATCTGTGGCTGTCCTTGCAAACCCACCTGGTCATTAACGACTCTCAGAGCAAAAACAATCTCATGTAGCAGATTTCTTCATGTACCTTGGAATGTTAGAGCACAGCGCAACTAACCTCAAGTTACCCTGTCTGGAATGGCTAACTAAAGATCAAAGGAGTTGCCAAAAGTTGACATGGCAAATGTCATGAAAAATTGAAAGCATGCCAAAGGCAGTCCTATATCATAGCCCACCCTTAGCTCTGCCAGTAAGGCTCTCTGGCTAAGGTCTTCTGTTCCTTTGTGTTTCTAGAAGGAGGCCCAGTTAAGTCTGTTTGCTGCTTGGCTACCTTTTGGCTTCCCTAGGTATCCCCTAGGTATTTAGTGGGCATTGAGTCCCTCTCCCAAGGCCCCATTCAGTTAGAAAGTCTGCTAGACTTTCCTATGGAAAGAACAGTTGTTGGGATTATAAAAGTATAGTGATTATAAATGCCTTTACTTTGAATATGTAACCTCAGCTGCTTTGGAAACATGGAACATCCCTTCCTGGACTTGTGAGACAGTCTCTTGTCATCCATACAACAGATGACAACAGCTTGCTGGTCATTCCTGGCAGTTCTGTGGAAGTACACCACAGAAAATAAAAGTCCACTGTGGGGAGACATCACAGTCTTGATGTGGAAGATCAGGGTCTGTATTACTGAACAATGGAATACTGTCATGTAGGTGGGAAATGGGAGGTATGTTGGGGACAGAACCCACAGCAATTTCAAAAGCCTGTCTTGGATTTGGCAAGTTCTTTAACCTTACATTTAAGAAGCCAAGAGAGCAGTTCATAGCGTCCCTAAACCATCATTAGATGTTGGCTGATCACCACCTCTCCATCAGATCCTGTGCTAAGCACAAAGGTGAATAAGTGACAGACATAGATTTTAAATTCCATACAGTCCTAGGGAGAATCCAGACCATGAACAGACAATTCCAGTATCCTGTGAATGGGAGAAAGGCAGAGAAATGTGTAGACAAGCAGGATAGAAACAATGGCAGAACCCTAACCCACTCAGAGGGCTTCTTATTGGTTAGCAGAGAGGAGGTCAGGAAATACTCTCCTGCAGAAACTGGTCCAGGCCAAGGGTCCAGCACAGGCTATGAGAAGAGCAAAGCTTCAGTGAGTACAGGGGCCAGGAGTAGGCATGAAAGAAGCTGGCTATGGTGGGAGAGGGCAGCACATGGGTACTCTGGTGCTTACACAGGCCAAACTCCATTCACCGATTGCAGTAATATTGCCAGCTGAGAGTGTTTACTGTAGACAAAGCCCTATTCTGTGCCTTTTAACTGCTGTAAAATCAACATCCCTGAGTGGTACGTATATTTCCATTTCTAGATAGGACACAGGCATCTAGAATCCACTGGGCAGAGTGTGGATTGAAGTTGCAGGCTGGGTCTCTAGGGATTGAGGGCAACGATATCTGAGGCAAGGAAGCCTAAGTGTGAATGTTTTATTTTAAAGACATCACACATGAGCCTGGGTTTGGGGGCATGAGAGAATTCAAGTAGAATGGGCAGGTCAGAGAGGAGAGGGACGAGGCAGTGGGAACTGATAGAGATAATTCATGGTTTTGTCCTTACCCTGCAGGCCATTGGCTGGTGTCTGAAGGCTGCAGCTGTGACTGTTTAGTTTTTATTTTCTGATCAGCACAAGTCAGGAGGAGGAAGAGGGGAGGATGCTGGGCCTGAGTCAGGGCTAGATGGTGACTTGGTGCCAGGACCTCTAGCGTGCCTGGCTGCTTTTTGATGGGCTCTGTAGTAATGTCAGGACAGCTCTGCTCTGGCCCAGATATGCCTTCTCTAGAAGTGAAGCTTGACTTCATTCACTGTGTGCTTACTGTCTGATCTGCTCCCTTCCTCCGTGTGAATGAATGGCGTAGCTTCTGAAGATGCATTACCATGCAGTCAGGGGTGTATTTACCAAGTGTGTATGGGTGTGACAGTTGATGGTTTGAGCTTGTTGTCCCCTGGTCCTGTTCATTGACTGCTTCCATCAGGTTCAGCAGACTATCACTCTGCCTCCTATGCACAAGTGACCTTGTGACTCTTGAGACCAACACACTCTTTCCAGGGACACTCGTGGTCTTCTGACATTGTAAAATACCAAGCACTAGTAATCCACCTAGGGTAATAAGCAATTGAATGAATGCCTGGGGATTTACAAGGGTGATTGGATTAAGTTGGAATTACAACCAATTTACTTGGAAGAGATCCATTGCTTAGGACTGGGGTTCTGTTCATCAGATCACGACACGCAGACTGTGCCACAGGGATGGGCAGCATGGCTTCCTAGGAGAGCTGTGGTTGGGGACTCGGTGTCACATTTGGTGACAGAATCCTTCTGAGCTCTAGTACAGCAACAGCTTGGTGTCTCCCTCTTCTC
The DNA here is from genome assembly GCF_049852395.1 of Peromyscus maniculatus bairdii. Taxonomy (NCBI): domain Eukaryota; kingdom Metazoa; phylum Chordata; class Mammalia; order Rodentia; family Cricetidae; genus Peromyscus; species Peromyscus maniculatus. The sequence continues at coordinate 32,135,737 of NC_134872.1, forward strand.
ACTTGAGTTCTTGATGGGTGGACCTGTGTGACCACTTCACATCTGTGATTCACTTATGGTTTCCAGTACTCTTTCAGGGCTCTAGAAGGTAAACTCCATTTTTGGTTTATACCCCCAAGACTTTCCTTTTTCAACGTTAACATTTATACAGGTGAAACAAAAGCAGTGAAGGATAAAACTACTGGCTTCTGAGCACACGTCTGGGGAGGGGTGCCCATAACACTAGTCACCATGGTATCTTTTTCCACTAAGTGTAACAGTAAAAGGAAACACTGCCATGTTCGCTGTGAATGGCTGTGATGCTGCAGTCAAAATGAGTACCTTCATGAAGTCTCAGCCCTTTGAGTGCGGGTGTTTTTCAGATCCTGAGGGACAAAGAAGGAAGTGGGGGAAGGCACTTACGCTTATCACTGTATGATGGGAAGGCCCTGTGGGATTGAGCTGGAGGATGAACCAGCCCCTCATGCCATGAAATACAGTTTTTATCTGAAAAATAAAATGACTGACAGACAGACTTTAATTACTCAGAGCTGGACGCTTGGCAGAGTCCTTCTCGGGAAGGGATTAAATGAGACTGTCACTCAGAGCAAGATCACTGACAGGGTTTGTTGCAATGGTTAAAAAAAAAAATGAAGCTTTTGACCATGAACTTGGAAGCTTCCCACACTTGAAAACTGATGAGATCCATGGTATATTAACCAATATGGCTTGTGGATAATTTATCATGGAATATGACAATATTTAGAATCACTGCCCAATGTGTTCCCAACGAGTTTTCAAATTAACATTGAACAACATTACAAAATTTTGCATGGATAGAGACCCATTTTAAGAGCAAGACAGGGATAGATTATAAAATTGTGAGCTAGGTGGAATGTTGGATTTATAGCCATTCATTTTAATATTTCAAAAAAAAATTGATTTTGGAGGCCTTATTATTTCAGACACAAATGCATTGCTTTGTGCCAGGAAGACAGCCTGAATGGTGGGCACAGACAGCAGATTGCCAGAAGAACCCTGCTTTGCATTTCATAATAAAAGTTGGTTGTCAGCAATTTATTTGGGGGGAAAAAACAACCCTCATTGACATGCTTTTGAAATGCCACAATACAACCAGCTCTTAGCAAACTACCACTTGCCGAGTATGGGTAGATTATCAAAGAATATTCAGTTTTCTGGAAGGACTTAGAAAGTCTAATCCTTTTTTTTTTTTTTAAAGTTTTCAGTTATATCTGGTTGTTTGTGCATGTGTGTATGTGTATGTGTAAAAAGTCCTGGTAACAAGATTAAAATATGAACTTTCTGCTCTGTGTAATACAACTTTTATAGCTCAAAAATTCAATTTTTATTATGCAGTATGTAATTAAAATATGAATAAAGCAGTTCGTTACAAAAAATGCAAAGCAGTACTTGACCTGTGAAAGTCCTCAAGGGTTTTGCATTATCTCTGAAGAGCTTAGCTTTCTTGAAATCTAGAGATTTGCAAACTTTTTTCCTTTTTAAGAGCCATGTAGTAAATATTTCAGACTTTGTGGGCCACGGAGTCTCTGTCTCAAAGTCAGCTGTGCAAGGCTAACCCTTACACAAATAAATGTGTCTGTTGTATAGCTCTAATCACTAAAGCAGAGGCAGACCACATTTACCCTACTGATCATAGCTTGTCATTTCCTCCAAACATCCCCCAAAACGACAGTTTGTTTTTTTGATGGCATGGCCAAGTACCTTTATGTACTTATTGTGCTCAGAACTTGTCAATAACAGTAGGTACCTTTTAAAATCATTGTTTCAGTGGGGCATGCCCAGTGGCTTTTACTCTTTAAGGAGTGTGGTAAAGACTCTGAGAAAGGAATAGCAGAACCCTCTTTTATAAAGCAGGCTGTCACAAGGCTTTGTGTGGACTGTGGTCACAGTAAGTACAGCATGGATGTGTCCTAGTGACTCCTAGCCATGTCAGAAACCCATGAGTTTGCCCTTCATTCACACTGCCAGTCACTGTACTTGCTGCAAATTAAACTTGGAAGGTACATAGGAGTCTGTTTGTTTGTTTGTTTGTTTGTTTTTAATGTGTGTGTCTGTGTGTCTGTGCATGTGAGTGCAGTACTCACAGAGGACAGAAGAGGATGCTGCATCCCCCAGAGCTGGAGTTAACAGGCAATTGTGAGCTACCATGTGGGTGCCGAGAATTGATCTCAAATCCTCTGCAAGAGCAGCTGGTGCTGTTAACCACTGAACTATCTCTGCAGCCCCCAAGCACAGGATTCTTAAAGCTAAAGGTGACCATAGAAATCCCCTTACTGTTTGCACAAAAGCCCTAGCCACTGGTGACACTGGTAGTTTCTCTGAATTCAGGGACTCCCTGGCATCCCCAGTGGGAGATGAGGCTTCATGGAAACCGAGACTGTTTCCTTTTAAACCTAAACCTTCACTAAAAGGTGATAAAGCAGATTCAAGGGCTGTAGGTTTCATCTGTGAGAGAAGAGAGCAAGATTAGATGCAGTTCTTACCATGGGTGACCTAGTGACCTCAGCTCTACAGACTAGGAAGCCCCAAATGAGCTGCCTCCAGGCTCCCAGCACCTTTAACTGCTCCTTTAATCCAACTTCTGTATGTTTTGAAACTTTTAAGGGGAATAATTACACAAAGTATGACATATATACACAGTATAAAAAAAAACCATGCATCTAAATGCAACTTGGGCAAAACAGGGGCACCTGTAATCAGTTGGCTTTATGTATGTATAGGTATAGACATACAGTAACTTATCAAGAAGCAAGAGGACATATCCCAGGAAATGTATCAATGTTAGGTGACTTGGCCAGTAGTGACCATCATAGAGTGCACTTAGGAAAAGAAGGATTCACAGTTACTAGGCAGCACAACTTAGGGTCACATTTATAAATATCTGTGACCTGGTGTTGACTGGTGTGCCTTGGTGCTGTCACTCTTGAGATTCCAAGTTATTCTCCCTAGCAAATTATCTAAAATTTGCTAAATCAGCAGCAAATTATCTAAAACTCTGCATATGTGTATATGAACTTTATTAGTGGTTTCTAAGTTTCAGATATTGCAAGATTTGTTTTAATGCTTTTTTTCCTAGATTATGTGATTTCACAGAGAAAAAAAATGTCACTTATGTGCCCTTAGATTCTCATGATGCAGTTTTGAGATTTAATTCTGCCCCTACACGTGGCTTTGAGAAAGATGTCGGAAATAAAACCACAGTACGCATCATTAACTCCCAGGTAAGATGGATGGAGTGTTTTCACCGGTACATTTTGTAGGCAAATCATTTAACTAGATGAGTGAACAGAAATATGGTTAGCTATAACCTCAGTATCTTGTTATTTCTTTGGGTCTTTTAAGCATGAAGAATTGGTGAAGAAAAATACAGAGGGAATTTAGATGCAATTTCAATAGGAAGAAATGAGTGAGATCAAAAGAAAACTCAGATTAAGCATAGAGAAATGATTTTTATTTGTGTATATCTCTTTTTGTTATCATAGATCAGTGATTCTCAATCTTCCTAAAGCAGTGACCTTTTAATACAATTCCTCATGCTGTGGTGACCCTCAACCACAAAATTATTTTCATTGCTACTTCATAACTGTAAGTTTGCTACTGTTATGAATGGCAAATTTGGAGTAAGAATTGTAGCAAAGGGTTTGTGACCCACACATTGAGAACCACTGTCATAGACTACGATTCAGTTTGTTAACTGCAAAAGGCTATTAATTACAGAAGAAATCATGGCAATAAAGGGAAAAGAAACACATGAAACATGAGAGCTTTCAGCATATCTTTGAAACTTCAGGTTTTGACTTGGAAATTTGAAAAATGAAAAGAAGTTGCTTAATGGGAAATGGAAATACCTCTTTTCTTCATGTCCTTAATAAAAATGTCTTTCAAATTTATGGAAAAAATTATTCTCAGAACAAGGCACAATTTCTAATTTCCAAAATATGTAGAAAAAAATGAGATGATATGTGATTTATGGCGAACTGCTTGCATGGCAAGCTATTAACGCCCTGCATCGTTCACTGCACCAGGCAGCCTGCAGCAATGTAAAAACAATTACCATATTTTCTTAATTCATAGATGTCACTGGCAGTAAGAGCTACATTTTATTTAGTAATTTCTCAGAAAGTGATAAACCCCCACCAAATTAAAATACATGCATCCTGTAAGATGCATCCTCATTGCAAAAGCATTAAAATGTGATGAAAAAAGTGAATCTTCATAATGGTGAAATTTTTTAATTGATTGAGAATCTTAAACATGCATGAAATGTGTTTAGACCAAGTCCACCCTCCCGTCCCCTCCCCTCCAATTCTTTCCTTATTACCCCCACCACTATTCCCTCCCAATTTCATGCATTATCTTCTGTTTTGTTTTATAAACCACAAATTCCACTTAGTGCAGCCTGGATGCGCGTGGACACAGGGCCATCTTCTGGAGCCTTAGTAGCCTTTCAGAAGCTACATCCCTGAAAATAGCTGACTGTCTCTTCTCAGAAACCATCAATTGCTAAGAGCTCCTCATGTCTACCACCCTTCCCTATGCTGGAATTTTGTCTGGCTTAATTTTGTGCATGCTGTCACAACTACTGTCTGTTGAAATGAGCAACTGTGCTGTTGTATCCGAAAAACTCTGTTTCAGTGTAGACATCCACCATGTCTGGCTCTTACACTCTTTCCACCCACTCTTTCTCAATGATCCCGGAACCTAGGAAGAAGATGTATCCTTTAGTGCTGGGCTTTCTGAAGTCTTGTATTCTCTGCATATTGACCAGTCATAGTTCTCTGCCTTAATCACCATCTACTGCAAAAAAAAAGCCTCTCTGATCAGGAGTGAAAGATACATGAGTCTGTGGGTATAACCCCAAGTCATTAGGAGTCAGAATGATGCTATTTAGCAGAATAGTAGTAGATCCCCCCCCAGGGCCTACCTATTATAATTCAATGACCCCACTAATTATACCAGACATGGGTTCCATTTTATAGAGTAGGCCTGAAATCCAGAGAGAAAATGGGTTGTTATTCCCATAATTTTCATGCCACTATTCTAGTAGGCACATCATGCTGGGCCAGTCATGACTATGGCTTCCAGGCTTCACATCTGGGTGAGACTGATGATAGTTTCACCTGCAGTAATATAGCACCTCAGGGCGCTATGAAAGCTAGGGATGAAACCTCCAATGATTGCCAGGTTGATTTCTTCAAGTCTTAATGACAAAAGTATGTGGTGTCTTCAGTTAGTAGGGTCTCACTATCAGTTTCTAGAGGGTAACCAAGTGCAGTGGCTATAACCTATAATGTTTGAGGGCCTATGGAGCCACACTGATCAAAAAATCCCAAAGAGGTAACTCATTTGCACTTGGCTTCTTTTTTGATAGCCTGTGGTATCTGGGAGATGCATTGCCTCCCTCCCTTGGAGGGTAGCTCTATTTAAACTCTTTTTATACATACATACATACACACACACACACACACACACACACACACACACACACACACACACACACACACAAATATATATGTATGGAAGCTTCTGCAGTAGTCGGTTTCCATAAAACTTTTTCAAACGGATCTCATCTAGTTATCCCCTACACACACTTCATTCTATGCCCTGCCTTCCTATCCTCCACCTCACTTAATCCTTCTTGCTCCATTTTCCCCCATCTCCCTTTCATGCCATCTATGTTTTCTCACCCATCTCCCATGATCTGTTACTGGGTTTCTGACTTCTTACACACTCCAGTTTCAAAATCCTATCTGAAGATTCAAAGCTAGCACTCATATGTGAGAGAAACCCTGCAATGTTTGTCTTTCTGGCTCTCAGTACCTCACTCTGAATGATTATTTCCAGCTCTAGCCATTTACTTACAAATTTCATTTTTTTCTTAACATCTGAATAATAAACCATTGTGTATGTGTACTGTATTTTCATTACTCACCAGTTGAGAGACATCTAGGCTGTTTCCTTTTCCTGTCCTGTGAATACAGCTGCAATGAACAGGGTTGACCATGTATCTCTGTAGTAGGATAGAGTCCTAGGATATATGCCCAGGTACATTATATGAGTTAAAGACTAGATCTATATCTAGCCTATTGTGGAAGCTCCATACTGATTTTCATACTGGCTGTATCCATTTGCAATCCCATCAGCAATTGATAAGATTTCCCATCTGCCCACAGTCATACTTACCTTTGTTGTCTTTTTAAAATGCTGTTTGAGCTGTTCTGACTGGGGTAAGATGAAAGCTCAAAATAATTTTAACTTGCATTTCTCTTATCACTAAGGATGTTGAACATTTTTTAAAAATGTTCTCAGCCATTTGTATTTCTTCTTTTGAGAAATCTGTTTAGTTCCATGCCCTAATTTTTAATTGGATTGTTTGTTTTCATGGTATTAAGTGTTTATTTATTTAGTTATTTAGTTCTTTGTATGTTCTAGACACCAACCTTCTGTCAGATGTATAGCTGGTAAAGGTTTTTTTCCCATTCTTTAGGCCAATGCTTTACTCAAGTGATGGTGTCATTTGCTGTACAGAAGCTTTTCAGTTTTATGAGCTCCCATTTGTCAGTGGTTGGTCTTAATGCCTGTGCTTGATAGCTTTTTAAAAAGATGGATGGCAGGTGAAATTGATGGATCCATCCAGAATCAGATAGGACCTGGGAGGAGAGACAGCAGCTGACACCTCCTAACTCAATTCTAGCTGTTCCTTACCTACACCTGTCTCCTGTCACGTATCAAAGGTAATGAGGAAGCTGGGAGTCTGAATTAGCTGGGAAGTTTCATCTTGCAAGGGATGGCATCCAGAGCACTGGTTTTGGTGCAGCCCTGATAAAAATGGAGGGGTTTGTGGGTTCATTTTTGTTTTATTTATTGAAAAAAAAAGTCTTTAAATATACTTCAAGTGCTTTGTCATGTGATACCAGCCTCACTCCCTCCCCCAAAGGAAAGTATAAAAGCTGAGCTCATTCCACTCTTCAGTTGTGACTTGTTTTAAAAACATAATTTTGAAGAAGAAAACACTAGTCATAAAGAGCATTTCCCCCCTTGTGTGCTTACAGATTCTAGCCAACCCCAGCCATCACTTCATTGACAGCTCTTTATATAAAGATGTTATCCTGGTGGCCTGGGACCCAGCTCCTTATTCTGCTAACCTTAACCTGGTAAGTGTTTTCTTGATGCCCTGGACCATGGGTTAGACAGTGCCTCTGATTAATTATGCACAAGAGCAGGTCAGTGATGGACACTAACTCATGTGTGTATCATATCTTTCGACACCATTTAGAATAACATAGCTGCCTTCTGCTATGGTGCTTTTTCTCTGAGGAATAGAGAAAGCACAGCATATATAAAGGCTGAGAAAGTTGTAGTTACACCGGAAATTAGACTAATCAAACTGGCAGTTATTCCAACGAGATAGGATGGTAATAAGGGCTTTGGAAATAAACTTGGTGTGTGGTTGGCAAAAACAAATCGAAACTGTTCATCGTTGTTTACATAAAGACTGTCTCTGACATTCTTAAGGATGATTCGCATTGGCTCTTTCTGAATGCGTTAAATTTTATGGAATAACCACCAAATACAAGCAAGTTGTATCATTTTAAACTCAGGGCAAACTGTTGCCTTCCCCAGGAAGAAACTAGCCCTGTTGCATGGAACTTTGTATGAGAAGCCAGTGAGCTCATTTCTTTTTACAGGGCTTAGTAAAAGGGATGATAGTCCTGCTAGTTGGAGGTGCTGTTGGCTGAAGGAGTAAGTGTCCATGACTCGGTTTACCAAACCCAGGGAGCGTACAGACTTCTTAAGATGAATGTGGGTGGACATTTGGAAAATCTACTTTCAAAACACACTGCTTGAGTACCAGGAGCCCAGCATACTACAGTGTGAGCCAAACCTTGCCACAGTTCTCTCCACAAAGCTGGAGCAGAACCCAGTATGCCTGTCAGCCTCCACTGCTGTGACTGTTTCCATGCCGCCCAGGGAGACCTCTGGTCCAGAGCCTCACAGGTCTTTACTCTCTGACCTTTTGCAGAAAATGCCTGCCGCCTCTTATCTAGCCCCAGGTCTTACTTTATCATGAATAAATCATCATTGGGAGAGACTGGAGCGAGGAAAGGGAAGGGGGAAATTATGTCATTGTAGTATCAAAAATAAAAGAAATAATTAAAAGATAAAGCACTATTCCTGCCAGGACCAGAGCTATGGTCTCTCTTTGTACTTCCCTCCGTGACTGGACACTTCCCCTCTCTCCAGTTCTAGACTGGCCCACTGTCCTCTAAGTCCCCCGGAACATGCATAGCACTGTCTCCTTTTCACAGCTTGACCTGTACTCAGTTTGAATTCTTTTTGTTTTGTTTTAGTGGTATAAGAAGCCGGATTACAACCTTTTCACTCCCTATATCCAGCATCGCCGGAGACACCCAACTCAGCCATTTTACATCCTTCACCCCAAATTCATATGGCAGCTTTGGGACATTATCCAGGAGAACACAAGGGAGAAAATCCAGCCTAACCCACCATCTTCTGGGTTCATTGGTAGGTGTGTCTGAAAGTTGGGAATTAGTTGTATGTGGCTTGTATTGTGTTTTTCAGCCATGTTTTGATACTCAAAATATATGGTTTTACTCCATTCTCCATTTCTTCATCTGTGTTGGCACTTTTCACCCCATTTATTTTCTATTACCTATATAGGGCTTTTGAAGTCATGTCTTGAATGCCCTGGGGATATGAGAGGCTGTAATTAAACCAAAGGTATTGGGTTTGTTATCACCCTAAATTCAGGACATTTTCAGTATTCCTTGGGCTGCACAGAGTGTCTCCATCAGTAGAGGGAAGATTTGTAGAGACAACAGTGGCTTCATTTAAATTAAGGACACAGTATCCTCGCATGAGGCTTGAAGCTTTTGGAGTGGGTTATATCATCACAGTGATATGAAATATTTTATATTAAAACCTTAGTGTGACTACTTTTAAAGTCATGCCTCTGACAATTTCATTTGAAATCTCCAATTCTTTATCTTTTGTAGTTTTCTAAAGTCTTGTTGATTTAGGAAAGGAAATTTAATCCAGTTTTCAGCAAAGAGTAAATGTGTTAGAATAGTGATTAGATAGCATAAGAGGCCAAGTTTAATAGAGTCTGTTTTCATAGCATCACCATATTTGATCAAGGCAAGAATTAAAAAAAAAAAAGTTGGGGGTGGAATCAAACATAACTCTTAGAGACTTGAAATTTGAAAGGTCCAGTCAAATGGTTATAGCCATGAAAAGTAATTCCCAGTTTGAAGAGGAGCTCAGGCCACATGGGCAGCTCTCCTCGGGGCTGTTCCTTGTGGACGTGGAGTTCTCAAAGGCCCGGTGATGTCTCTGTATCTTTCTGTGCAGGAAGTGAACTAGAGTTCATTGCCGTTGCAACCAAGGGGGCTGGGGATACCTAGGTTTGTGTTTGCATTCTTCTCTGCAGCTTGCAGGCATTGGACCTCAAGTTGCTTGTTCCCTTGGTCCTCAGCATCCTCCAATGAGACGCAGTCATAAAGTCTTCCGGAGGGCAAAGTTGGGTAGATGGCTGGCCAGCTGCAACTGTTGTTTCCTAGCTGTGCCTTTGTTCAGTGTAGCATCTGTTAGCCACAGGACTATTTAAATTTCAATTAATCCTAATTAAATAGCAAATAACATCTGCTTCTGAGGCCGACCAGCCCAATTTCAAGTGCTCAGTTGTGGTATCCTCCTGGTGGCTACCATATTAGACAGCACTAATAGGGAGTCTTCCCACTGTCACAGGGCCATGTCAGAGAGCACGGCTGAGTTTGGCCAATGAAAAGAAACTGTGATGCAGCAAATTGATAAGAAAACATTGGGTTCCCACCAGGCACTCCGTGCTGTGTGGTGGAAGATCCAGCTGCAATAGAGGGCATCTGCTTCAGTAGGCTTACTTTCTGCCTCTACGCCTCACCTCTTCCTGAAGGGTGTGAGATTCACACCACGATGGGTGGTGGCAGCAACCTGGGTAACCTTTCCCAGTGCCCTCTGGGCATCCCCATACTGTTGTAGTCTTTGTACTTCTTCTTACATCTGGATAGGATGCGGTTGATCTGTTCAGTTATCAGATGCTCTCAAATAGATGTGGAATGATGTCAGCCACCTCTCAGACTCTCTCCCAAGAGAACTGCGAAATCGGTGAGGTGGACTGTTTTGTTGCTGTGATCAAAAGTACGCTTCAAGTGCCTTTTTCCTGCTCTAAAGTCCTGCTGAAGTGTTGACTTGGTTACTCGGTGTCTCTTATCTCTAGGTGCTTCAAGCCCTAACATCAGCTCCAAAACAAAACCTGCTTCAGAGGGGCAATGAGGGTTAGAATGTTTCAGTATACACTCATCACTGTACCTGGGAGCTCGTCAGCTAGGAGGTCCTCATCCAGAGATAGCCCAAAGCAGGGTCTTCCTCACCTTGCACTATATTCCTGTCTGGTGCTCTGCCCGGTGAAGCCGAGAGAATCACTTCCTTCACTAACTGCTATCCATCTATAAGGAGTAGTTTCATGGGTGCTTGCTCATGCAACAGACACGTTCTGTGTTACACATGCGGAGGAGTTTGCACAAATGAAGTAGAGAGACCTCATACATCTGGGCTCCACACCCACAGATTCAAATAGCCACTAACTGAAAATAGTTTTTAGTTACATTTTTTCTGAATATGTGCAGACCTTTTCTCTTGCCTTTGTTCCCCAAACACTATCAACTATTTATATAACATGTATGCTGTTTTAGGTATTGTAAGTCATCTAGGGGTACGTAAAGCACACAGGAAAATGTGCAAAGGTATATGGAATGCTGTAATGTCTTATAAGTGGCTTGAACACGCTTGGATTTGGGCATGTGCATGGGGCCCTGGGTCCAGTTCCCCAGATGTTGAAGGAATGACAATATTTGATGAGTGAATATGTTTTTGCTCACAGGCTCTCAAAGTTTAGCATGCCTCACATCTCCCATGAGTTTCCTATATTGGTAATCCATGTCTGCAGAGCAAAATTCAGCAACTGAAAAGAATGATTAGTGTGTATAACCTTCCAGACCAATGCAAGTCAGTCATCCGGGCACAGATGGGCTGGGTTATGCTGGCCCACAGTCTCTGCAGAGGTTGTAATTGCCCATTTCTAGCAGGCTATCAGACTAGCTATATTCTTTCTGTTACACAAGTCAGTACTCTTGCTGTGAGAGAGGGGTCAGAGGCATGACTGGCAGGCAGGAACATTGAGAGCCAGCTTGGAGGCTAGCTGCAGCAGCCTTTTAAACCAAAGATTTCTGAGTAAGGGGAGGAGGTTGGAATTTCCATTTCTTGTAGTCTCAGATCCCCACTCTCAGTCTCATAGAAAGAATCAAAGTTGCAGAGAACTGTAAAAGCCTAGTTTGTAGGTTCTGTACGGATAGATATATCAATAAGGTGATGGACTTGGATGCCGTGAAGGGACCCAGAATTCCAACCCACTCTCCTGCTTATCACTTAATTATGGCCGTGATTAAACACAAGTAGAATAATTGCTTTTTATTTATATTTACTCTAAATAATACAGGGTTCTTCAAAATATGATATGCATCTTCATTTTTTGAAATGGTGTAGCATTAAATCTTACATTCTGGCCCTACTGGCTATTAACTGCATTTGTATTCTTGTGCTCCTTTCTTGAACTCACAAATGGACAAAGCAAAGTCAAACATAAACAACTGTATATTTGACTGTTTGTGTTGGTCCATATTCCTTGTACATAATGTTTCCTTGTGTTTTGATCACACTCCTCCCGCTTGTACTCCCCAATTCATGTCCCCATTCTTGTCCATGGTTTGTCTCCTTCCTTCCCCTAGTCTTTCTTTGGCTTTCATACACACTGTTCTGTGTGCCTATAAAATATAAATGATCCACAAATGACAGGAAATGTGTATAACCAGGATCCTCCAGAAAAACAGAGATCTAATGGGATGTACGTCCATCACAAAAGGGAGTCTGTTAAGTTGGTCTACACAGCAGGGGGCAGGTAGTTCAATGACAGCAGAGTGTTAGAGGGAAGAGATGCCCAGAAGATCTGCACCTGTGCAGGCTGCCTGGTGCATCCAGAGCCATGTCAACACTGGGGCCGGATCCCAGTGAGGGATTTAAGCCATTTCCTCCATGCTTTAGAATGCACGTTCTCATAATCAGCTTCTCCAGTAGGATCAGTTTGGAACAAAAATGCTTCATTTACAACTGAGCACATTATAGAATTGTTGGAACCAATGGGGCCTCTTTAGTTACTTAAGAAAATACTCTACAGCCTCTCCACACCTCAGTGTTGGGCAATTATCTCTTTTTTCAGGGGGTTGCAGTTCATGTAAGTAGAGTTTATCAAAGCTAAGGAATTATTATTGTCCTTTTAAAATAATGATAACGGGGCTAGAGAGATGGGTCAGCAGTTAAGGGTACCTGTTACTCTCGCAGAGGACCTGGGTTCCATTCTCAGCACCCTCATGACAGACAGCACACAACTATCTGTAACTTCAGTTCCAGGAGATCTAATGACCTCTTCTGGCATCCACCGGCTCCTACATGCATGTAAACTCAGACAAACACATGTACATTGAAATAAAAAGAATAAATCTCTAAATAGTAATAACAAATGAACTAGAAGACATGTGCAAATAATTATAATGATTAATGTAAATACATATTCATATTAAATGAATTAAACTATACTTTCACTGTATTCATTAATATTAATAAGATACTTATTAAACTTTTTGTATTTATAATGTTGTTAGTCCTCTGAAATTCTGGATGAGTACTTTAAAATCATGTTTTCTGCATTTTAAACATCAAATCCATGTTACAAATTAACAACCTGCCTGTCAAAATATTTGAAGAATCATTATTTAAAATATGAATATTTATTGCATTTAAACATTGAAAATTAACTCAAATTACATATTAATAACTGAAAATCATCTTTCAAAACATTTCTAAATAATTTGGGATATATTTGACTTGGAGGCATGGTCATTACTTAAAAATAAGTGAAAAACCTGACTTCTGAAGGGGTGTGTGTGTGTGTGTGCGCGCGCGCGTTCGCACAGACACACACACGCATATTCTATAACACACATGTGGAAGTCAAAGGACAATTTGCATAAGTTGGTTTTGTCCTTCCAGCATATGGGTCCTGCGACACAAATTTATCAGGTTTGATGCCAGGTACCTTTATCCACTAAATAGTCTCACTGAACCCAAAATAAAATTTTTTCAAAAATCCATTTCATGAGTATGTAAGTCAAAAGACGCTTGGAGCTATTATTTGTTCTCAGATAGATGTAAGCCTAACATTTCCACCAAATCTTAAAGAAAATAGTGCTTCCTGGTTTCATTAGCTTTGCTTGGCAACAGGTTCGGGTGAAGGTCTTGACGTGTGGTCCAGGCTGACCTCAAACATGGAAATTCTCCTGTGTCAGCCTCCTGAGTGTTGAAATTGCAGGTGTAATTGGCAGCTTTATTTTTTTTAAGAATCTCCTGTAACTTTAGAGATTCTATAAAAGGAAATAAATAACATTATTAACTAAATGTTCAAGCATTTTGAAAACACCAACTAATTCTCCTCACCCTTCCTACCACCACCTTCTGATTTTATTTGATACCAGCTCATGTCTCTACCACATCCTGGTCTTAGTATGACAAGTGTGCCCCCAGTGGGCTCCCACAGCCCAAGCACACATTCAACACTTGCTGGGAGAATGAGTGGGTGGGACTAGGTCTCTCAACTCCTGGATCGCCCATCAGTATAACATGTATCTTCTGCAGGATGCTTACCTCCTTCTGGGTCACTTTGTGGTTAAGACCTTGAATTCTGCAGAGAGCAGAATAAAATCAGGGCCCCAATTTACTAGCTCTAACCCCCTATTTTCTATACATAAAACAAAATCTTTGTAATGAAGTTTTCATGTGGCTAAGCGCAATAGCCACTCAATAGTAGTGATGCTTAGCTCTGACTCTGCCGTGCCTCATCTACCATTGTGCTCCAGGTGAAGTAATACCACACTCCCAACTGGAAATAGATTGCTCCCTCATTAAGGGCCTAATCAAGGTGAAAGTACCCTTTCCTTTCCTGTGATGTTCAAAAGGCCATAGAGTTAGTTACATACCATAGTTGTTGCCTGTTTTATTTTTTATTGCTGAGAATTTTCAGTATCATGGAGCAATTACGTCAAAGAGCCATTGCTCTAACCATGTGCTAATACATATTACAAATGTATTCAATATGTGACATAAATTTTCCTTTCTTTGAACTGCTTCCTTAAGTCCCAAGCCTTATGGTTAGGTGACCATCCTGAGCAAACAAAACTCACTTTCATCAGTCACCTGGTTGCATTTCTAATCAGAGTCTACATCTGTCCACAGAGTACACTACCCTAGAAGATGCTCTGGAGATGTAGAGTGAGTCCTGACTCCCCAGAGAAGCAGCACAAGACTCTTACACCTGCTGAGCCACATAATACTATAAATTAAGCTGATACAGCAGGATCATTTAGATGATCCCAAAGGACCCATTTCTTTGGACAGCGTTTTAATCCATTGCCTTTTCTCTCTTTCATCCCTAGTTAGATACTAGCGATTGCATCTTGATGCTTGATGCAGTGAGGTCATTAATTCTGCTGCAGCTTAGCTGAGTAGAGAATTCTTTCCTTGGACTCCTACAGTTTCTCTTTTGCCCACATGAGGTTAACTACTTCATGGAGGGTGGATATACTCAGTGAGAGTCATTAAGCCTGGCTCACTACTGCTAGTGTGCAGAAAGTGTCCAAGCAATCCAGAAAAGCCAACCTCCCTGATCTTAGTGGGCAACTTATGATCAGGAGTCTAGCATACTAGACACTGAGCTGTTTTGTAATGTGCTACTGCCAATTTTTTTGTAAACCACCAACATTCCATCCATTTTTCAAAGGCAACCTCTACTGCTGATATTGAAAGTAATACTTCTAAAATTCACAGTAATAACCTACTGCTAATTTTTTTCATAATATAAACCACCAACACTCCATCCATTTATCAAAGGCAACCTTTACTGATGATATTGTAAGTAATACTTCTAGAATTCACAGAGGCATACACTATAATTTCAGGCTATTTAATACACACACAAGAATTACATGCTTGAAAATAAGTTATAACTTCCTTTTTTCCATTTTATATTGCACTTCAGGATCCAGTTTTCCAATATACTGTTCAAAATGAGAACATTAATGCAAAAATAACTAGCCAATTAAGTCTTCATTGGTGATGGTATAAAATGTACCATAACTTTTTGTATTTTTCTGTAAATAATCAAATGACATAAAATAAATGAACTAAAATTGGCTTTCAAATATTATTATTGCATGTGTTATATTCGTTGATATGGTAGATGCCTCTTAAACTAGTCTCTTATGATGTAAGTTCACATTTCCAGCAACTTTTAACCGCAGATATTTTCTGTAAATTCACTTTAAAAGTCACTTATTCTCTTGAAGAAATCAGAAGTATGCCTATTAAGTGTCCCATCCGATGATCAAGTGTATGGAAAGAGTCGGAAAGCAGCTGCAGGATTTCCATTAGCACTGGGGCATGTTTCAGTGCCCCAAGTCTTTTCATGCTCTCACCACCCATCTAGGCTGTGTCTTCCTTGTCTTGTTGGGCTTACTCTGAAATTCCTAATTGACTCCACATGACCAAGTGTTTATTAAAAGTGACTTAGATTTTTACTGTTACTTACCAAATTGCTGTTTCATATCAATAGCTCATTTTGCTATTCAGTGGAAAGATATTTATACCAAGAATTTGCCAATGTTAAATATTTTGCCAGGTGAAAGCAGCATAATTTTTGTTGAATCAAATTCTGCTCATATTAAGTGGTTACCTGAGACCCAGAGTGTACCATGCTTGCATGCATGCCCACAGGGCTGCCTGACTTCTACAGTATATCATGCATATATGCATGGGCCATGGCACTTTCTGACTCCAACAGTGTGTCACGTGTATGTATGCATGCCCACAAGGCTGCCTGATTCCTGTAGTGTTTCGTGCCCATGAGGCTGCCTGACTCCCATGGTGTATCATGATTGTGTGCACACCCGTGGGGCTGTATAAATAACACTATTCATTCAGAGCTTAATATAATATGAACAAAGGGTCAACTTTCTTTGGTTTAGCTTTCAAAGCAAATAATTATCCATCTGCTTATCATGCTGAGTCATATAACATGCCATTTTATTAAGACAAATTGAAATGGTTTTTAATTGGTTTGATAATTTCATTGCTGTATACAATATTCAAAAACATACAGTTTGGCAAATGGATACCTCTTGAGTCATAACTTCCCAGAACATACTGATATCTTTGTCTGTTCAAGTGAATCCCTTATAAGGAGTTTTCTGGAAGAAAAAAAAAAAAAAACTTGGCTGTATAAAAAGTCTTGAGTTGAATTTTGTTTAAGGATTTTAAGGAGCTGATTACATGCCCATTTGATTAGCTTAGGAAATACATCAAAAACCCGTAGGTACTTGTCTGTCTTTCAGAAGTCCAGCTCCAAGTTGAAAGGAGCAAGACTTCCGTTAATTAGAAAAGCAGTTAAAATTTGGTAGTCAGTAAACAAGATTATTTAACAGAAACATGCTTTAAGTAATTTTTCAAAGTTAGTAGCTACAGAATTATGTAGTACTAGCTAAACTAGGGAAACTTGGTTTTGGGTTTTGTTTTTTTCTTTTCAATTGTTTTTAATTTATGTAATTCTCAGCAGAAATTAAAAATAAGATCAGTTAACATTTTTAGCATAACCAGATATAAATTTCCTATGTCAGTCTACTGTAGGGAAATGTTTACAAAATGATATTTGAATTTAGTGTCTATGTTATCTGTACACAAAAACTGTCCAAGAAGGTGTGGCTGCTCATTCTCAGGCCTGTTTGTGACGTTTTCCCTTGGCTACTACTTAGGAACTTGGTCTTAGAATAGGTTTCTACCCCTCTACACCTAGAATGCTGCTCATTGAGCCTGTGAGCTTGTGTGGGTCATGTGTAACTCCTGCTTTCTTCTTGAGAGTTTGAGATTTTGGAACATGCCAAGCAGAGACCTGCTGTAACCCACTCCCAAGCAACCCCAAAATGCCAAGCATCTGACACACTTCCCTGGTTAGCATTCCAGATGTAATGCTGCCTTCATCAGCTCAGCTTACTGTAGCAGAAATAATGCAGTCTCTGTAGCCTGAGCAGCAGCAAATGGGACCCACATAGTTCAAAGACAGAAGCTCAAGATGCAGGTTCTGGATAGTTCATGTCCTGAAGAGGGCTGTCTCCCTTCTTGCTTTCTTGCTGTGTACATACACGATATAGGGATAGATCCATAAGTCACCACTCATTGCCCTCAATGAGCACGCAACCTTTGCAACATGCTCACCTAATCATTCCATCACTGTCAACCTCAGAGTGAGGATCTCAAGGGATGAATTTCAGGGGGATGCCTTCAGTCCTCAGCAGGTGTCACACTCACTGCTGGAGGAGTGAAGAGCATCCTGTGTGACTTCCTGGAAGAAGGTGACAGAAGCTTGTGTCTGGCTTTCCCTGAGCTTCTCTTTTGCTGATTTTTACATGCGTCCTATGCTGTGATGTAGTGGAGATGTGTGCTAGATCCTGTCAGTTCCCTCGTGAGTCATCAACTGTAGAGGTGTGTGAGACTCCAACACTGTAGCTTATAAGTCAGTCGGAGGACAAGGGAGCCCAGTGCTGTAGCTCTGACATTAGTTGTAGAAGCTCAGGTCGTCACAGCCCTGCCCAAGAGGTTCTCCAGTGGAAGTCAAATATTTTTCTCAGCATATATTGAGACACTTTCCCAAGTCATCCTAAAAATGGGCTTAGCCCCATCTTTGCATGTAAGTATGAGTTCTTTCGTTTATTCAAAGGCATTTCTCTAAAGCCCTAGTGATTTTCATAGTACCTACCCTTATAAAATTGGGTACTCATTGAAGTGGTCTCCAACAGCACTCAAATGATTCTGCCCTTAAGTCCTGCTCTACCTCTTTGCAGTCCCTATTCCTACATGCCCTGTCCTCACACACATGCTCTGAACCATGGAGAGCTGTCACAATCTCCCATCACTGATGTCTCATTAGTTCCTTCTGCAAACTCTAAAGAAGTATATTATTCAGGTTTTGGTTTATTGCTGTGTACTAGTAACTTAGGTAGGTGGTATATAAATTTAAATGTTACGATGATTTTCAGTATTTATCTTGTGGCAGAGTCTATAATCTAAATTTATATATTAACAATAGCCTTAAGAAAGTAAAAAGACGGCCGGGCGGTGGTGGCGCACACCTTTAATCCCAGCACTCGGGAGGCAGAGCCAGGCGGATCTCTGTGAGTTCGAGGCCAGCCTGGGCTACCAAGTGAGTTCAAGGAAAGGCGCAAAGCTACACAGAGAAACCCTGTCTCGAAAAACCAAAAAAAAAAAAAAAAAAGAAAGAAAGAAAAAGAAAGTAAAAAGACAAAGTATGTATATGCCAAATAATTATTTGTGATGATTTCTAAATGATTAAATTATTAAAGAATAATCTTTCTTTAGGACATTAAGTCTCCCAGCCCATCTTTCCCATGTACCTGGTAAACTAATATTTACTTCTTTCTTTCTTTCTCTTTGAAGGTACTTCCACACCAGTTATGATATCCATACTTCAGCTGGCTGCCACATAAACACTGTGGGCAGATTGATTATTACTTGAACTTTAGGGTGCTCTGGCCAGGTTCATAGTTCCAGGAAGCCACAAGTTCACATGAGAATGCAGAATGAAATGGGAAAGCACTGTCATTAAGTCTCTGTCTATAGGCAGAATTCAGAAGGCTTTGTGCAGGTAACTCAGGACAGATCCCTGCGCTGGCATAGCCCCCATCAACCTTTAGTTTGGGCACTTTTGGAAAAACTGACCAGTTTTTCTATTTCTGGGAGTCTTGAAGTTGTTTGAAGATACAAAGAATTTATATAAGAAAATACATATACAGCCTACTATATTAAAAGCATAACTTTTTGCCTATGCTTAGAACAAAATATATACTCCACGTTTAACAGAGATAGGAATTTAAATGTAGCAGCCAACTAGCAACAGGAGTGAAGTTTTCTCCAGAATACTCTAACAAAAGTCTGTTTGATCTCTTCTCCCTGACTAAAACAACAACAGGGACATCTACAAAAAGTGCCTATAGTCATTCCTACTTGGGTGGGGCATCTGTTCAGATCTGGTCTAGCTGCCAGCAACAGGTTTTTGCTTTTCTACTGGGAGAGCTCAGAGACCCTTCATGGCCATTCTTCAAAGAGCTGTGTCTTAGACCAGCTTGAGCCTTAAAGCATGACCAGCAGATCACTGTGCCAGGAGCATCCATCATTTACTCCATCTTGAATAGTGTGCAGGTCTGACATAGGCTCAGTATCATTTCTTTAATAATCCATCCTTATCGTGTTATACTGATGCTCTGGTCTGTGACCAGCCAGAATGTTTTTTTTGTTTGTTTGTTTGTTTGTTTGTTTGTTTTTTGTTTTTTTTTAAATTGGGCATTTCCTACAGTTAGCCTAGGAATGCCTGTTAAAGATTCAGAGTTTGCCCCACACACAAACCAATGGAAGCCCAGGTTCTGGGCACGGAGATGACTTCCAGCAACTGCCTGATCAGTTGCCTGAATAGTTCTTTTTCATTGTCAGGTCTGGGAGCTGCTACTTTACTGGGAAGCCCAGGGCCAGCTGTGTGATCAGCATGCTCTTCTTAGCATGGCATTGGCTTTGGAAAGCTATTCAGTTTAAGAACAAGAGATATAGGGCTAAAGAGATGGTTCAGTGGTTAAGGACGTGTACTGTTTTTTCCAGAGGACCTAGCTTTGATTCCCAGCACTCACATCAGGAGGCTCACAACCACTTGTAACTCCACCTCCAGGTAATCCAGTACCTCTAGCCTCTTCAAGCACTTGGACTCAAGTGCACAAACCTACATACATGTGCACACATGCACATAATTTTAAAATAAGAAAAGAACCAAAGATATAAACGGCACAGTTTGGATCCAGAGAACAGATACCTGTCCTCATGGGTGCAGCTGCATTACTGATGCATAGAAACAGTATTTTTTTAATGACCTATATTATGGTAACTAGCTGATGGGTCCTAAGGTGCCTTTGTATGAATGAAATTTTTGAAGCTACAAGAATGTCCCTCAGTATCTGTGGGGAGTTTACAGGATACTATGGACACCAAAACTCAAGTCCTAGGTACAAAATGATATATTATTAGCATGAAATCTGTATTTCTCCCTATATATTTTAATCATCTCTAGATTTTTATAATTTCTAATATAAGGGAAATAGTATATAAATGGCCTTTACCCTTTATCCTGTAGGCAATAATAACAAGAAAATGGGTCTGTATATGTTAAACACAGACTTGTTTTTTTTTTTCTGAATATGTCCTGTTGAATCCGTAAGTATGGAACCCTAGCATATAAAGTCCCAGTTGGCTGTTAATCACTGAGGAAAAGACACATCTGCACAGCATGTGTGACCTTGGGTAACTGAAAGTGAGTGATGCAGAGGTAAAATCACAGCTAGACCAGAGAACTCATACCATTCCAGCTCCATAGACTTTGGAGCTGGGAATTCAACTGCTGAGATCAGACAAATCAGAGAGGTACCCATTTGACAAAGAACAAATAATTTAATCCTCTGTGTGTGGATGACTTTCTCACCCATCATACCAATGCCTGTAATGGTTCCTACTGTAACACTGTATCTCAACACCTGGCAGAAACAATGGAGGAAGGACTTATTCTGCCTCGCAGATTCAGCAGGGTTTCTGTACATCATGGTGGGAAAGGCATCATGGAGTAGGTCAGTTCGTGGTGACAGATGGGCATGTTGCTTGCTGTTCATGTGGCCACAGACTATGAAGCCGTGAAGGTACCCAACCAGGGACTGATTATAATAAAGACCTGCCCCCTACTGACTTCCATCTGCTAGGGAATCCCCATGTCCTACAGATTCCACCAACCCCAAAATAACACCACAGTCATTGGAACAGGCATTCAAGGCATGAGCCTGGAGGAGACACATCAGATTCAAAGAAGATAATCCCTTATTGGTGATTTTGCCCAAGGAGAGTAATGTTCACAGAACCATTACTGCCACACAGATGGAGAGAATAGTGTGGTGTGGGTTGCATGTTCTGGTGGATAGGTGCCCAAAGGTCATGTAGCAGGTGCCAACTCTTCAATCTCCATTGGCCTTACCAACATCACTTAGTTGAGGATGGTCCAGAGCAGGGATGGCATCCGGCTAGTCATGTGCTGTGGTGGAAGAAAGAACTCTAATAGACCTGGGAAGGAAAGAAGAGGAACTGACGAGTCACACAAAGCTTTGACCTCCCCTGGAGTCTCTGGTATCACAGAACCCTGCCATGGTCTAGGGTTCTCAGTACAGAGTGACAGAGTACTCACTGGAGCAGCACCCCTTTGCTCCCCTCTAGCCCTTGCCTACCAGGAAACCATTTCAGCTTCAGCTTTTCCAGATCCCCCTTGGCAAAAGGAGATTCCTTCACTCCACTCCCCAACAGAGCTCATACAGAATTTATTTGATTTGGGATCAGTTATGTTTTCTGGTGCTGGGGACAAATTCAGGCTTTTCCCATGCTAGGGAAACACTCCACACTTCTAGCCTTGGTTTTAGATTTTTGTGGACCAAGCATGGCTAATTTCTTGGAAAATATGGCAGTCCTCTGCAGAACAAGCTAAATGTAACAGAAATAACATGACAAGAAAAGAAAGAAAAGAAAAACCACCCTATGCAAAGAGCAACATCATTTAATGATGAGGTTTTGTAGTTGTCTACTGGAAACACTTAAAATTGAAAACAGCTTCAACAATGACAGCCTTCATGAGAATCATAACTTATTGTCATTGTCACAAGACCTGTATTCTAACTCACCGTACTCCTGAGAGTACAAGTTTCTCCCTAAATCCTGGGCTCAAGCAATCCTCCTGACCCAAAGTAGCCCAGGCTACATGGTGTACTCCATCACATGTGACTAGGAAACATAATTTTGTTAGCAGAAATCTTAAAATCTACACCCTGACTCTCCATTGTATAGAGCTGTTCCACTGTAGGATTCCACTTTAGAACTGTCTGAAGAATGGTTTATATTTCATTGATAATAAACTTTCATAATCACATTTTATAGCATTTGTTTCTTCAGAAGATAGCAGTCCTTTGGGGATACACTTGTTGACTGTAGCACAAAAGAGTGACCTAGATGTTATAAATCACACACTGGAGCAAGACCACCTTCCGTTGAGTTTTATCTTGGTTTGTCAGTTGTATGTCTGCAGTAATAGCTGAAGGAGTGAAAGATTATGTGCAGTATTGTATCTTTATGTACTCATTCCACCATTAACCACCCTTCATAACGGAGGCTGTAACACTGCAAATGTAAAGTATGTGTCTCTCGCCACAGTCGTCCCTGTAAGTGGCCACAACTCCATGTACCCTCCCCAGGAAAAATAAAAAGTCCTTCCTTTCTTGCAACTGTTCACTCACTGTATTTTCATTTCCTTCTTTGTTAGGAATCCTCATCATGATGTCCATGTGCAGAGAGGTACACGTGTATGAGTACATCCCATCTGTCCGGCAGACAGAGCTTTGCCACTACCATGAGCTGTACTACGATGCAGCATGTACCCTGGGGGCATACCATCCGCTGCTTTATGAAAAGCTCCTGGTGCAACGCCTGAACATGGGCACCCAAGCAGATTTGCATCACAAGGGCAAGGTGGTACTACCAGGCTTCCAGGCCCTGCGTTGCCCGGTAACCAGCCCCAACAATACATACTCTTAAAATGGAACTCTTGGGAATTGATGTGCAATAAGGTACTACTGTTGTCCTCAAAGTCACAAAAGAATACTTGAAGATAGATTTAGGCAATGTGTTGTCTTTAACTGTAACTTAGTGGCCATGAGAATTCTTTCTAGTCTAAGCCATTGGGTAACTATTATTGCTATGAATATAGAAATGGAACTTTAAAACTACCCAAGAAAGAAGCAAAAGCAGGATATATAGAAAGAAAACAGTTGTGTACCCATGGGCATGATACCTCTAAACATGTTAACCTCTACAGCAGGGACACTCTTTATCACAGTTGGTTCCAGCCAGAAGTTAGGATGATACTACTGATAACACTGTTTCCATCTAGGAATATTCAAATTGAGGTCTGTAGCTAGCATGTCACTTGTACATACATTCCTCGTTAAGCAGCCAGCCTGGATTCTGTGATAAATGTCTGAATTCTTACTCAGATGTGATATCTTCCGTATATCTTGTCAGGCACAGGATTTTCAACCACAGCTTTGAAGCTCTGCTTCCCAGTGCTCTCTGGGTGTTATGACAGAGAACCAGGCCATGCTTAGAAAAATACAATTCATCCATCCCAAGAAGCCTAGCCAAACGCTGCTGTCAGCAGAGAACAGCTCCTTTGTCTCCCTGCAGCATCCAGTACCTGGCCAGCAACATTTGGCACACACACAGGCCTGCAAGGTCATGACTGGTCAGGTGTCCCTGCCCTGGCTATTCCACTTTATGCTCCTGGCCTGCAAAGGCACCCCATAGCTCTTACATAGCCAGTAACACGCAGGGCAATTGCTGCGTCTCTGCAGGTCAGCCAGGGGACACCCTTGTTCCTTCCAAACAATAAAGAGTGAATTTGGAGTGCCCACTCGGAGCTACAGGGGATGCACGCCTGTCAGTGCTGTATGCAATTCCTGCAGGCTTTTCTCAGCTATTATAAACTTGACCCTCCTGTCCTCTGAATGTTCCGCAGTTCTACTGACAAATGGCTAGGAATCCGACTTTGTTTTCATGGGCATGTTTTATGTTAACGGTGTGGTAGAGCCACAGAATGGGTTTTAACAAGGTGAATATATGTATGGCAGATACACAGGCAGGAGAAACGGTTCTTCCCAGCGTGTAGCTGTACTCGGATTTTTAACCTAAGCGTTGGTCACCAACACATCCTTTTGTGTGGGTTTTTTGTTTGTTTTTCAGTGGAGATAGTGAAGAGACGCATTTTAGAATTCTGTAATTAAACAGGCTGTTGTTTCAATATCAAATCAAAACGACTCTCAGTGGTGTAGTTAAGACTTCTTGGCAGTGACAATGGCAGCTTAATTAAATGCAAACCCCCTTGCAAAATGTGTGGCTCCCAGAGTTTTGTAGGGGAAAAAAATTGTTTCACGATTACTTTTTCCGGAATGCTCTAAGGATTGCTTCCTAAGGAAGCATAGTTCTCTAAGACTGCTAGCTTGTGTTTGGTTATTCTCCCCAGCAGAGCTGAAGCAGGGATACAGACATCCCCCATGGCTGGCTGCAGCAGTTAAGTGAAAAGAGTCAGGGTTTCAGTCATGACAGCATCTGCTGAGAGCCCATTCTGAGGTCCACAGCTGAGCATCACCTTCAGCTCATCCTGGTCCAGCTGTGCAGTCCCACAAAAGCTTGGTCTTATCCCCATGTTGAAATGTCTAATCATGTCTGTAATTCTGGAGGAGGAAGTGCTGGTGTGCATGGGATACGTATTTCCTCCTGGAGTCCTTGGATATTTCTAGATCTTCCAGGCTTTGCCATTTTAAATGCTCACAGCCATTAAGTTTCCTTTTATAGTCTTGAAGGGGATTCACTTACAGGCATACTTATTATCCCGGACAATCCCCTTTGGTGGCATGAGAATTTGGTTAGAGAATAACTTATTGAGGTCAGTGTAAATATTCAAGTTCAAAAGCCCCACAAAACACTTCAAAGGTTGTTAAATAGCATTCTGTTGTCACACATGTACTTTTAAAAGGCGGCTCTCAGTTTTACAGGGGTTACAAGGAGACTGCAGAGCATAAAGGAAATTTAATTAAATTTTTTGAATTTATTATGGCCCTAAAGACTCTTGGGAATCAGAGTCTGTTAAACATTCAGAAAATGTGGTGCCCATATTAATATACTGTTGGCTGGGCACTCTTGTATTTAAAAGTTTAAATAGCTTAGCCTCTTGCAAATGTCACACAGTGATGGCTAATGTGATGGCCGCTTCTTGTATTAACTAAATGGGTCCTAAGTGGCAGTATTTTGCCAGACATTGATTAAATACTTTCACACCACATTTACTAACCTGAAGTGAAGGTAGAGCAGCTGTAGAAAAGCAACACTAACTGGCCTGCCACCTCATTTCTCTCTGGCTCTGGCTCTTCCAGGACTGTCTGACCTCTTCTGTGAAGGGACTCTGGTTAGATCCTCATGGTGTCACCAGGAGCCACCAGGTGCTGCTTCCTCTACCCTCAGGTGTGACAGATGTCACATTCCTTTGAATTGCAAGAAAATATCAGCACTCTGTTTCTTGTTGTTGTTGTTCCTGTTGCAAAGACACCAGTGTTGACCAAGAATAACAATTGAGTCACTTCCAGATTCTCCCTAACTTGTGTCCCTAGCTGCTCACAGGAGGCAAGGGATAATGTATATGAGGATGCTCAACCATAGACAATTCCTCAGAGTATCAGGGCTGGGCCCATGTGACTGACCATGCCCACCACGTCTCACAGAGCTAATTCTCTGGCAGACTCTGGAAGGACAAGTAGTCATCAACTGAAAAGTTGCATGCAGGCATCCAAGATGTGTTTTAATAGGCAAGTTAGGGGCTTGCGTACATCCGCATTGCTGTGTTTTTTCATCCCTGATCTCTGAGCTCAAGTCGCTTTGCTTCAGAAATGGCCCTTTGCTTGTGTCTTGACCTCTTTGTCCCTCAGCCAGTCAACCTGGACTCTCTGGTAGTCCTCTGTCATTGGAACCGTAACATCTGAGCAAAAGCTGTGCTACAGTAGTCATTAGTGTTTTCAGAATTGGATGTCAAAAGGCCTGGCTTACTCTGTCATGTTTATGAGCTAGTACATCTGCTGGGGCAGAGTTCAGCCCGTTGCCAGCTGACCATACTCATACTTTCTGGATTAATTGGGCCCTGTTTGTGAAATCGTCTCCCATAAGTTTTGCTATGATAAAAGACTCTGGTGTGAACTGGTGACTTACGTTGCCCGAGATTTTCTTAGGACACGTGGTGCACTAGTCTCCAGACCTGTATCATCACACTGTCCATTTCAGTTCCTGGCTTTCTGATAGTTGGAATGCTACTTCATGGCTATGTGACTGATCAAGGCAGCTCTGTTTAGACATGAATTGCTTAGGTAAAATATGCCCGCATTTCAGCACACTCTTTAAAGCTGGATATTTCCAGTGTGAGATTATTTTGCATTTCTGTCACTTGGGCTTTGTTTAGACACTTGGTGAGTAAGCAGCATTTCTCTAGCAGCTCATGAAAGTAAAATGCAAGTTCTGATTCTTGTTTTGTTAAGTGAATGAAGCCTTCAATAACAAAGGAAACTCAGTATATTCTCTACAAGACTAGGGTAGTGACATTTGAAGAATTAAGGCTGCTGATAGATTTCTTATTCTTAGCATAGAAGTGTGCATGTAGATAGTTATATCACTGTATATATACTTATCTACACACATGGTTGGTTTTGTATTATCTTTTTCATTCATCTTTATGATAAAAGCTTTACAATAAATTTTAATTATTAAAACACTAATTTTTTAAGAGAAGGAAGCAAATATTTTATGTTCTGCTAAAAATAAACCAGTCTTCTGCCCTGAACACACACACACACACACACACACACACACACACACACACACACACACATTCTACATGCCATGGCCACATTAACAAACCGTGACCAAAACATTGAAAGGTACAATTCATAGAACTATTACCCTAGTGTTGTATTTAGTCAGACGCCTGATATATAGCTCTGAATTTTGAAGAGTGTGTTGACTGCCCATGGCTTTTACAAGATTAAGGGAAGAACACTTGTTGATTCTCTGGAAAATAGATTTCAACAAAGCAAATGCAACAGTAGTGTTAAAACCTAAGTTTACAACACCCACCCTGTTTTGCTCTAGATAAATACTTATGGGATCTTTCTGCTGGAAACCAGTGAACTTTTTTAAAGGCTTGGGGAATTTTTTTGTATGATAATTTTTAAAACAAAACGTGTTCTCTTCAAACTAATTAATGGCTTGAGGTTTTTCCAAGAAGCGCATTTTAAAAGTGTTTGTACACATTTTAACACTTGGATATTTTCTATTTTGGTTTTGTATATTTTTATGTGTACACAGTGTATAGACTTGTAAATAAAACATGTTTTCATTTATCTAGAAGTGTCTCTGTTTTATCTGGAAACATTGCACCTACAAATGAGGGAGCAGCCATGCAGCCCTTTGGGGACAGATAGACTGAGTCACACTAGGCCTGGAAGGGGAGGAGCATCCCCAGTGACCAAAGGCCTCCAGAGTGCACACAGGAATACAGCTTGGCCAGAAACCAGAAGCAGGTCACATTTGGATCACATTTTCTTCCTGATAAATTATCACATTTAGAAAAATGTCAGGGGTAAATATCGAGTAGAAAATCACATGTTTTAGGCTAATATACCATTAGTACCAAGTGTTTTGATTAATTTTGTTATTCTCCTCACTTACCAGGCTTTAAGTCACATCCACTCTAATGTTACACTAGCCTTGGTCTTCACACCTGCCATGGAAGGGAAAAATCAACTAATTAGGTCTTGAAACATCATTCTGGGTCATTTGTAGTTAATTCCTCAAATCACCACAAGTGTCAGGGTTTGATGTGAAGATGGATGTGGACAGTTGGGGAGCTCAGGAAGCTTAGGTCACTGGGGGCAGCTGTGATGACCTGCAGAAGACCCCTCTTTTCGCACCATTGGCCATTTGTTTTCCCTCACAAAATGATGGGTTTTCTTACAGATAATTAAAACTGGCCTTCTGTGCTAGGAAGAGTAGGATTGGGGTAGAAAGTTGCTGCTGCATACCCAGGGGGCAGCTGGTGATTAAGCACCAAGCACGTGTATAGGAGATTGGTGGTTTAAAAAAAAATGCCCCCCAAAGGGAGTGGCACTATTAGGAGGTATGGCCTTGGAGTAAATGTGGTCTTGTTGGAGGAAGTATATCATTGTGGAGGTGGGCTTTGAGGTCTCATATATGCTCAAGCCATGCCCAGTGGGACAGTTCACCTCCTGTTGCCTGCTTTTCAAAATGTAGGACCCTCAGCTCCAGCCCGTGTCTGCCTGCACACCACCATGTCCCACCATGATGATAATGGACTAATCCTCTGAAACTGTAAGCCACCCATTAAATGTTTTCCTTTATAAGAGTTGCTCTGGTCATGGTGTCTCTTCACAGCAATAGAAACCCTAACTAAGACAGAGATCCTGAGCTTTGAGATCTCAATGCTGCTGAAAGAATCTGGAAAGAAAGGAATTCGATTGGGTAGATCAGAGATGTCCCGAACTAACCAATGGTTTGGAATTATTCAATTTACTCACGAGGAACCATACTTTGTCTTAGAATTTGGATCCCCCCCCCTCTCCCCGATCTAGAGCTATGGAATCCAGTCCTCTCTGGCAACCCTGGGCAGGGTGGCAGCCACAGTTTTAGTCTCCTGTGATCAACCAGGGCAAAGGACAGGCACTTCAGCCACTGTGCTGTGCTTTGCTGCTGAGCCAGAGTGTATAAAGGTTAGGAACATTAGTCATTTTTTTTTTGAGGAGGAGAGAGTGGAGAACAGCTAGGACCAGGGAACAGGAAGTAAAAAGTAAGTGCTGGGCTCTCTGACATGACTTTCAAACCAAAGTCATTTTCTCAGCAACAGAACTACTTCCTCACTAAAGACACAGGAGCTGAATGCAATGAAGTCTACCTCCAAGAATACCAGTGCATAGAACTTGATGGGGATGCCCATTTCCCTAGGCTGATTCTCTTGCCCCTTCATTCACTTTCTTTTTTTTATTAAGGTATTTTCTATTCATTTTACATACCAACCATAGATTTCCCCTGTCCTCCCTCCTCCTGCCCCTCAGCCTTCCCCCCCTCCAACCCATCCCCCATTCCCACCTCCTCCAAGGCAAGGTCTCCCATGGGGAGTCAGCAGAGCCTGGTACATTCAGTTGAGGCAGGTCGAAGTCCCTCCTCCCTGCACCAAGTGTCTCACCATAGGCACCAGGCTCCAAAAAGCTGGCTTTCATGCCACTGGCTAAGTTGAGTCCTTAGGATGGAGGTTTTGTAGCCAATACAACCAAAAATATTATTATTATTATTTTCTGGTTCATTATCCCAATCATAAACACAGTCTACCCAGAACTCTGGACCAAATGGTGTGCGTACAAGTTCTCTCAAAACCATTTTCCAAGGCAGATATTCTGTTACCTCCAGGAAAGGCATGGTCTAAGAGGTTAAGCCATCACACAGCCAGGAAATGACATGGAGACTTGTAGTCTCTGTCTGATTTCAGAGTGTGTGATGAGAACTATGATGCCAGTCCTTAAAAGTGGCCCCCTCCTGAGCTGCTGCCATAATCCATGACAGTCCCACTGCCCAGCAAACCAAAGACTCATTTTTGCAGGGACTCTACTAACTCTACCCAATAACATTTCAATCAATTGAAAGATCAGGTATTCAACTCTGTGTATCAGATAAGCACTGTGTAGTGGTCTATACATTCTAGGTTTGTTTAAGTACACACTAATGTTCAGACAATGAGGAGACTGCCTAATGGTGCATTTCTGCAAACACATCCCCATCATTAAGCAAAGTGTGATTACTTTGTATATCGGGAAGAAGTTGTGCTTGGAAGTTTGTGGATAATCAGACTTCTCTAGTTCTCTGAAGCCCCAGAACTCTTATGTGGATCTGATCTATGTGTACCAGGCAAGTATACATCTTTCTCTGTTGTAAGAAGCTGGATATCATTGCTATAGCACAATGAAAAATAACTCCATGTGTAGCTGTCAGACGGCCACCAGTGAGTGACACTCCATAGCTCCTTCCCCCTGTCCTAACTGAACTCTAACATACACAGGAAACAAGTCGGTCTAACTTGAAGATTGAGGTTCCAGCTTAGACACTTTTCCAGTCTAGTATGGTTAAAGTATGGCAGAAATCAATGATACTGGGAAAGGTACTACCTTCTGTCCTCACTGACTTCATTACCATCCCAAAGGTTGAGGAAAACACAGTAACACAAGGGATTTAAACAGCAACCCATGTTGCAGTCATGCTTAAAAAGAGGCTGGTGAAGCCATTGGAGCCTGAAAGGGAGAGCCATGGGGCTCTGGAAGAACCTACAAAGAGACATTTTCCTGATGGAGTCTACAGCACACCCGGGCTCAGTATAGCGAGAGCCAATGGCAGTTGATGAGTTAGTTGAGAACCACTACCAAGCAGACCCGATTCTTGCAACTTGTCCTCTGACCTCCACATGTACATGTGACATGCACACCAACATACACACACACACACACACACACGCATACACAGAGAGAGAGAGAGAGAGAGAGAGAGAGAGAGAGAGAGAGAGAGAGAGAGAGAGAGAATGTAATTTTTAAGTATTTAAAAGGAATCAGTCCAAATGGGCCTGTCTAATGTGCCTATTAGAAGGCTTAAAGTGAAATCTTCATAGTGGAACAAATGGCCAAAAAAAAAAAAAAAAAATGCTGAAAACAGGTACTGGGGACAGTCTCCTTAGCCAATAGTGCCAGGGAAATTGAATGCCCACATGAAGAAGAAAGAAGCCGGATTCCTACTTTGTGACATACATAAAAATGGATTTCAAGACTGATGTGAGAACTGAAACTCTGCAATAGTTAGGATCAAGCACAGGGGAAATACTTTGAGACACTGGACTGGGCACAGAAGACAGAAGCAACATCAGGCTAGATGGCATGAAAACAAAATCAGGTAAGATGACATCAAAACAAAATGTTCCTGTGTGCAAAAGAGTCAGAATGAGGGAGCTCCTACCAAATGGAGGAGATTCTTTGCTCACTCTGAATCCCCCTTGTGGCGTGTGTCCAGAATACAAGAACAGCTCCAATGGCCAGAAAAGAAAGCAAGAATAGTTAGATTACAAATAAATAGTAAATAAATAAATAAATAAATAAATAGATAGATAGATAAATAAATAAATAACTTTTTAAATCTTTTCATTTTTTAAATTAATTTTACATCCTAATCACAGTTTCCCCTCCCTCATGTTCTCCCAGTACCCCCCCCCCAACTCCTCCTCTGTTCCTCCCCTCCCAATTCACTCCCCCTGCACTTCTGTTTAGGAAAGAGCAGGTCTTCCATGAGTACCAACAAAGCATGGCATATCAAGTTGCAGTAAGACTAAGCACCTCCCATGTATTAAGGCTGGGCAAGGCAACCCAGTAAGAGAAGTAGGTCCCCAAACACCTGTAGAAGAGTTGGAGACAGCCCCTGTCCCCACTGTTAGGAGTCCCACAAGAAGACCAATTGTAATACATATGCAGAATGCCTAGGTCAGTCCCATGCAGGCTCCCTGGTTGTCTGTTCAGTCTCTGTGAGGCCAGGTTAGTTGAGTCTGTGAGTTTTCTTGTGGTGTCATTGACCCCTCTGGCTCCTACAATCCTTCCTCCCTCTCTTCCACAGCATTTCCTGAGCTCCACTTAATGTTCACCTGTGAGTCTCTGTTTCCATCCGTTGCTGGATGAATCCTCTCTGATGACAACTCAGCTACACTAATTGTCACCACAGGTGATGGCCAGATCAGGTTCCTTTTCTGCTATTTTTAGGAGTCTACGCTGGGGTCTTCCTTGTAGATTCCTGGAAGATTCCATTGTGCCAGTTTTTTACCTGACCCCAAAGTGCACTCCCCCCTTTCCAGTAGTCTCTTTCAGCACTCTCCCCTCTATCACCCCCTAACCAACTGATCGCTCATGTTCCTATCCCTACCTGCCCACAATCCACTCATGAAATCTCTTCTATTTCCTTTTCCCAGAGAGATCTGGGTGTCCCCCCATCGAATCCTCCTTGTTACCTTGTCTCTTCTGTTATCCTTTATTTTATATCTAATATCCACTTATGAGTGAGCCCATACTATGTTTGTCTTTCTCGGTCTAGATTACCTCACTCAGGATGATTTTTTTCTACTTCCATCCATTTGCTTTCAAATTTCCTGGTGTTCTTGTTTTTAACAGCTTAGTAATACTCCATTGTGTAAATGCACCAAATAATCCAATTTAAAAATGGGATACAGAGCTAAACAGAGAATTCTCAATGAGAGAATTTCAAATGTCCAAGAAACACTTGAGGAGATGTTCCACATCCTTAGCCATCAGAGAAATCAAAATGCTCTGAAATTGAATCTTATATCTGTCAACTAGCTAAGATCAAGAATACAAGTGACAGCTCATGCTGGAGAGGATATGGAGCAAGGGGAACACTCCTCCATTGCTGATGGGAGTGGAAACTTACACAGCCACTTTGAAAGTCAATGTGGTGGTTTCTCAGAAAACTGGAAATCAATCTACCACAAGACCCAGCTATACAACTCTCGGGCATATACCCAATGGATGTTCAGTCATATCACAAGGACACTTGCTCAACTATGTTCATAGCAGCTTTATTTGTAATAACCAGAACCTGGAAAGAACCTAGACGTCCCTCAACCGAGGAATGGGTAAAGAAAATGTTGTCATTTACACAATGGAGTATTACTCAGCTGTTAAAAACAAGAATAGTTAGATTCTTAAAATTGGCAATACACCTAATAGGCATTTCTAAAAGAAGACATTCCAATGGCCAACAGGCATGTGAAAATCAGCTCAGCTTTATTAGAATGAGACCATGCATATCCAAAGCACAGTGAGATGAAATCTCATCAAAGTTGAGTGTCTATTATGGAAAAGAAAATCACTGCTGGTAAGGGTGAGGCATAAAAGGGCCCTGTACTCTATTGCTGGGAAGGCAAGTTAATGCATCCATTATGAAAAACAATATGTGAGTTCCAAAAATAAACACAGAATGACCATATGATCATATTTATATACAAGGGGCATAAAAGCAGCATGTCAAAGAGACCTCTGCATATTCTGATGCTTCCTATAGCACTATTCACAGTAGCCAGGGAATAACCTAAATATCCATCAGCAAATATATGGATGAAGAAAATAAGACATCTATAATATATGTGTGTATACATATACATGCAGTGGAATTATCATTCAGCCTAAAAGTCCTGTGATTTGGAATAACATGGCTAAAACTAGAAGACATCATACTGATTGTTGTACAGCTCTTTCCTCCCAGATTAAAACCTTCTTTCTTGGAGGGAAACTTGTAAAGACACAGGACACGAGAAAGGATGATAAACAACATGATTCACTAAGCCCATCCCTCCCCAAGTGTATATAAGCTCCATCTCTGATCTAGTGTGGATTTAGGCCCACTCTCCTAAGGATTACATTTGAATTCCAGGCTGCAGAGGTACTTCTGGCCTAGAAGCATGAGGCCCCCCAAAACTCGACCCCCTGCATGAAGGCAAAAACGCTGGCAATTATTTCTCCAAACAAAATTTTCCTATCTTTGAAAATTAACTGAGGATTTTCAATTCAAGAAAAACTGAGCAGTCTCAGTAAGAACAGGACACTTTGTGGTGTTTTGTCTTGCCCTGTCTACTTCCTTACTCCCCAGCTCCATAACTGTCTTCAGTCATGACAGCCTCACACTGCAGGAGTTGGGAAATGAGAAGGCCAGAATTCACCAGAGGAGTCAGAACAGTTAAGGCGGCCCAGGAAGCCGGGTCTCTGATCCTCACAGCCCATTGAGATGTCCCATCCTCTGAAGTTCCTACACCTGACTCAGCTCTTGGGAGGTAGCCCCACCCATGGGGTGTTTGATGAAACCATGTAGCAGGAATTGTAAAGCTCCAAAGCTCTTGATAAAGACCCTCCTTGGTGCAATAAGATGCCAACTTATAAGGATCCACTAGGAAATGAGATGCCCATGGTTGTCTCAGAATTGGTCATGTGATCACTGTGAATCTCACAGCCACAGTGTGCCTGCATGGAAGTCTCACATCCAGCTGAATGCTGTAGACAGGCCCCAACACAGACAGACACCTTCCCACACACACACATACTATTTTTTTTTTATCTAACTTTTGATTTTTTAATTGTATTCTTTTTTATGGTTCCTTAGCCCAAAATGTATTTTTATAATTGTTGAGATTATAGTTACATCACTTTCCACATTCCCTTTCCTCCCTCCAACCCCTGCCATGCACTGCTCCCTCTTTGCTCTCTCTCAAATTCATGACCTCTTTTCTTTCTTTCTTTCTTTTTCCTTTTTGAGACAGGGTTTCTTTGTGCAGCCTTGGCTGTCTTCCACCCCACGTGCTGGGATTAAAGACATGTGCCACCACTGCCCAGCTCTTCGAAATTGTGTGTGTGTGTGTGTGTGTGTGTGTGTGTGTGTGTGTGTGTGTGTTTGGGCATGTACAACCTGCTCAGTCTGTATACACACATCCTCTTTTTATAATCATAGATGAAAAAGAATGAATCAAAGGAAAGCCCAAATTTGTCTATTTTCCACACGATACACAAAATTTAGCTTAAAATAGATTATAGACTAGTAACAAAACACATTATCTCAAAGAAATATTCATTATTTGCAGCATATATTGCAAACATACATATATATGTATATATATATGCATGTGTATATGTATATGTATATATATGTAATCACATAATCAAAAACAGTAAGAAAATAGACTGAGCATTATCAAAATTTAAAACGTTTATGCTTTAAAGAATATCATCAAAATAAAAGAATAGTCCATTAAGTGGAAATTATTCACTGATCACACATTGCTAGAAGTAAAGGACTCTTACACCTCAATAACAAACAGTCAAGAAGCCTTATTTAAATGGGAAAAAGTTTCAAATAGGTATGTCTACAAATAAGTTGTAAAAACTGGGTATTATTATTAGAGGGGAAGTGACTTCTACTCAGCATTGTGATTTCTCATATAAATGTAAATTATTCCAGCTACTGAGGTTTCTAAAAAGTTAAAAGTTCCATGTGATCCAGCCATATCGCCTCTGAAGAAACACTCTCAAAATCAAAGTCTACTTGTGATAGAAATATCGGCGTTCTCAACTTTATTGCTGCACTTTCCATGACAGACAGTTTATGCAATTGGCCTAGGTACACATCAGCGGCTGGCTGGATAGAGACACTGAGAGAGAAAGAGGGAAAGAGGGAGGAGAGAGGGAGAAGGGGGGGTTGTGTTTTACTTAGCCATAAATGAAACTTTTTAACTGGAGATCATTATGTTAAGTGAAATAAGCCAAACCCAGGAGGCAAAGAATCACATGCTTTTCTGCATATTTGAATCTTGGAGGGAGAAGGACTTGAAAGTAAAATAGGGGGCTACTAGAGATATGGAAGGGCAAAGAGAAAGAGGGAGGACAGTCAGGAAAGGTAAAAGAGAGAGGAAATGGAAATGAACAAACCACACATGTAAAGAGATGTCATGGGACATCCTTTATATAACACCAATGAAAATGGAAAAGAAATATCTCAACATTATTTAATCATTAGGGAACTAGGCATCAAAACCACACAGTGTGATACCTATCACCATACACCCACTGTCTTAGTTTAGGTTTCTTTCTCTACAACACCATGGCCAAAAAGCAAGCTGGGGAGAAAAGGGTTCGTTTAGCTTACTCTTCCATATTGTTGTTTGTCATCAAAGAAAGTCAGGACAGAAATTCAAACAGGGCAGAAACCTGGAGGCATGAACTGGTGCAGAGGCCATGGAGGGGTACTGCTTACTGGCTTGCTCTCCATGGCTTGCTCATCCTGCTTTCTTATAGAACCTAACACCACCAGCCCAGGGATGGTACAACCCACCATGGGCTGGGCCTTCCCCCATTGATCACTAATAAAGAAAATGTCTAAAATGGGATTGTATAGAGGTATTACCTCAATTAAGATTCTCTTTTTCAGATGACTCTAGCTTGTGTCAAGTTGACATACTAAGATAGTGGGAAACATATCATGTGTTGATAAAAGTGAGGAAAAACTAGAGTCCCCATATATTACACTTAGGAATGTGACAGGATTTAATTACTTAAAACAACTACCTATTTCTTTAGCGGTTTCTATGGAGAAGATCTTTTTCTACACCTATGTCTTGTAGGATGCTGCCTAAGTTTCTAAAAGTTTCAGCATTTCAGCTTTCATCTTGATGACTTTGGAGTTGAGTTTTATGCAGGGGACAAATGACAGATGGGATCTCCTAAAACCAAAAAGCTTCTGTACAACAAAGAAGACAATCAAGCAAGTGAAGAGGAAACACACAGAGTGGGAATCTTTGCCAGCTACCTACCCAGAAGAGGACTAATACACAAAATAAAGGATTAATATACAAAATATGCCAAGAGTTCAAAACAAAGAATCAAGAAAACAAACAAACCAATTTTTAAAAAATGGGGCTTTGGACCTGAGCAGATAACTCCCACAAGAAGGAGTAAAAATGCCCTAGGAAATGTCTTTAAAGGAGTACAAAATCCTTAGCAATTATATTGTAGTTTCACTTCACTGCACTCGGAATGGCCAAGATCAAGAAAACAACCCACAAGAAATGATGGTGATGATACAGAGAAAGGAGCACCCTCATTCACTATTGGTGGGATTGGAAACTGGTGCCACTGTAGAAACTAGTGTGAGGAGTTCTCAAAAAAGCCAAAAGTAGATCTAGCGAACGGCCAAGTGATACCACTCCTTGGCATAGTTTCAAAGGATTTGAAATCCTACTCCACAGATGGTTGCTCAGCCATGTTCACTGGTGCACTATTCCCCAAAGCTAGGAACTGGAAACAGTCTAAATGCCCTTCAACTGATGGATAGGTAATGGAGATGTAGTACGTAGTCTGCTGTAAAGAAAAATGAAATCATAAAATTTGCAGGAAAATGAAGGGAACTAGAAAATATACTGGGTGAAGTAACCCAAACTGAGCAGGTCAAGGAGTTGTTGTCTCTTATTTATGGTCCTAGCTTCAAATCTTTGGAGGTGAGTATATAACCTGAAGTAACTATTGAAACCAGGAAAGTCAAGGTACAACAGGTTGTAGAACTTAAAAGATGAATATAGTGAGATGCAAGGGTGCATAAAGGGGAAAATGAAAAGTCTCTCTCTCTCTCTCTCTCTCTCTCTCTCTCTTTCTCTCTTTCTCTCTTTCTCTCTCTCTCTGTGCATACTTTAACAGTGGATGGGGAGTGGTGGTAATACAGAGAGAGAAAAAGAGGACAGATAATAACACTAAGGATGTTTGAAAATTTCACAAGGAAATATTTTTATGTTTACTTAGTGTGTGTGTGTGTGTGTGTGTGTGTGTGTGTGTGTGTGTGTGTGTGTATAGTTTAGATGAAATTACATTACTTGGGATGATAATGCTCACCCAAAGAGCTGGAGACTAACAAGACTCCCAGTGACAGGCATGAGAAAACCCCCTTCAAGAGAAGTTGGCCAGGGGAGTCCAAAAGACTCTCAGATAATATAAGTAATTGTTGTTGCCCTTGGTTTCCTACCCTAACTTGAAGCAAGATGCTAATCCTGATAACATCATCCACTTCAGACACAGAATTTGGGAGAATTAAGATGTCCATAGAAGTCTGATTCATAACAACCCACACTTAAATGTATTCAATATAAAAATAACCATGGACATCCCTGAAGACCAATAGGGAATATTTCTGAAGCAAGAATGATCAATATGCCAGTTTTCCAATTTCTCATTTATGACTTGGTGATTTGATCTTTCATTAGCTGGTATCCTTAACTGGCAATGAACCAAGGAGCCAAAGATTGAAGGGAAAAGTCTATGTAGCACCTCTTTCATCAAAAAAAAAAAAAAAAAGTTTATCAATTACCAGGATTTCCCTCTTGTATTAGAAAATGGTGACTGACATACTGAAAAGCAGTGTGCTGCTGTAACGACGTCTACACTCCAGACTTAAGGTTTGTTTACATGAGAGTCTAGGGGTGTTTAGCCAACATGTCTTCCTCTCTCCACATGATAAAGGTACAGATTCCTCCCCTGAGGGTTTCAGAGCCCGCCACATCACCTTCTGCCTGTTCCAGAATATGAGGACACACTACTGTGGGATTTGAAAGGGCAGCTCAGGGTTCAGGCCTTGAGATAGTGGGCAGAGCTCCTGCCACACTGTCAGCCTGAAATCCACCACCTGCCTGGTGGTAAAAATGGTGTTTCATCACAGAGGCAGCATACATGAAGCCCTCTCTGGGGGCCAGTGTCCTGCCACAGAGCATCACAAGTGGTAATGTGGTGATCAAGAGGATAAACTCTGGGTTTTGCATTTGGCATATGAGAAAACAGAGACAAAAATGACTAGATTAGTTCAAGTTGGAAAGTGGATAAGTGTCAAACTCCTAAATCAAGCCCAGCAGCTGCATCCACAGCCCTTAGCCTCTTTCTTGTGTTTCTGATATGTTATGGCTATTAAGGGAGCTTACTAAAAGTCATATTATCTATCGGACATACTAGATAGCTATTTCAAATGATGTTATGAGCTCAAGAAAATCAGAATTTAAAACTAGCTAGGCTGGTGAGATGGCTGCCACACAGCATGAGGATCTGGGTATGGATCCCCAGCTCCCCGTGTAAAAACCAGGCATGGGACCTGTGTCTGTAACCTCAGCACTGTGGAAGCAGAAAAAAAGAGGGTCCCTGGGACATGCTAACCAGCCAGTCTATCCAAATCATTGTGTAAGCACAAGCTTCGGTGAGAAATTATGTCTTAAAAAAATAAGATAGAGAATAGTAAGGGAGAATGCCTGCATACATGCATGCTTGTATCCATGCACACATATCAATGCACATTACCTAACTATTCTCTCCTTTTCTCCTAAATAAATAAATAAGTAGAATCCTGAAAGGAATGAACATAACTGTGAAGTCTGGATGCCCATCATGTAGCCATTTTCATACCTTTGGTTCTAGATATCATCACACATTTCCTATGAGGAGAAATCAAGACTGCAGGGAGCTCTTATATTTGACTAAGATCATTGCAGTGAGACAGGATTTGAGCTCAAGTCTTCACACCTAAAGCCTATAGTGATTTCTTTTGTTTTTGTTTTTGTTTGTTTGTTTGTTGTCCTAACTTTTTGCCTAATGAAGAAAATTGAAGACAGGTGTAAGCCCTGGGACTTACCTATGTCAAAAAAACATCCACAGTGAATTGGTGTAATTTCCAAGGAAGTTTCCTTGTGGTCTAGCTCCTCTGTGCTCTAAATTTGGTGAAACATCTGAGCTCATAGAACAAAACATTAAGGGAATCTCTTGCAGCTATGAAAGGTATGTTTACAAACACACAAGGATGACAGTGTGTACCAAGACCAAGGGAAACCAGGATAGAAAACAGTAATTTAGTCACCTTCTTTCCCACATATACACACATATTTATACACTATTTATAAACATGTACATTTACTCCACCATGTCTGTGGATTTATTATGCATGAGTCAAACACAGATCAAGTGTCTTTAAAACTTGTGTCTATACTGAAAAACTTTTTTCTTATTATTTCCTAAATAATACAGCATGAGAACTCCTTACTTGGCATCTTGTAAATAATTCAAACACAACTTAAAGCACATGGGAGGATTGTGCAGTCTACATGCAAATACTATATCATCTTATAAAAGACTTGAGATGTAGCATGAATCTTAAAGAGTCTTATTAATAAAAACAAACCTGAAGCCAGGTACTGGGGTGAATACTGGAAGATCAGAGAAGCAGAACAAGCCACAGCCACCTCACCCTGCCAATTTCTCAGCTGATCCTGTTTCCTTAGACTGGAAGCCTCTGAGTCCTCATCTGAATGGATCTCAGCTGAACTGCTGCTCAAAAGCCTAAAAGCTTAGCCAGGCCAAAAGCTTCTAGTTTCTGGTCTTCACACATTATATACCTTTCTGCTTTCTGCCCTCACTTCCTGAGATTAAAGGCTCACTTCTTGGGATTAAAGGCGTGTGTCACCATGCCTTGCTGTTTCCAATGTGGACCTGAACTCACAGAGATCCAGACAGATTTCTGCCTCTGGAATGCTAGGATTAAAGGCATGAGTGTGACCATTTTCTAGCCTCTGTATCTAGTGGCTGTTCTGTTCTCTGACCCCAGATTAGTTTATTAGAGTGCACAATATTTTGGGGAACACAATACCACCACATTGAACATCATACAATTCTGACCTCAGGGGTCCTGGACCCCATCCTTCATGGACTCTGAAGATTGACTGAATGTACATATTGAATCACTCATATCTGTAGGACCCAAAGTCTTTTAGAAGAACAAAATAATTATCAGAATGGTCATTGTTTATATCACACATCTCTAAAAGACCAATACATATGATCACAGAAAGCATATTTTAAAAATATTTTGAAAACTTCACGTCCTGGTGATGGAGCACAATGGGGCTTGATCAGAGGTGAAATCTTCATCCTGCTTTTGTCTGTTGATTTTTTTTTTAGCTCATTGTGTGATGAGGCTAGTTGTGTCAGAGCCCCAAATGTCCACAGCAACTCATGCTGTCAGAACTCCTATGCCCAGCATCATCACTGTATCAGTGGCCAAATCATCATGGTAAACCTCTGGAATCACACTGCTGAATAGAAAGCCAGAGTCCAGTCCCTGCCTCCTGAACTACTACATGAGCTTTGAGCATGGCTACATCTAAGGTTCATTTCCTCATGGGTAATGCAGAGACAGTAAGAGCTCCCACCAAGTGTATTATTATGACTATGGATTTAGACAATGTAGATGAATCATTTAACATTGTGTGATGCCTGGTGAAAGTGAACTATCAGTGGTCTTGTCACTATCATATTTTGATCTCTTCAGTCTAATATATCTAATTAATTAATAGAAAGGAACTCTAACACCAGGCAGTGGTGGCACATGCCTTTAATCCCAGCACTTGGGAGGCAGAGGCAGGAGGATCTCTGTGAGTTTGAGGCCAGCCTGGGCTACAAAGTGAGTTCCAGGAAAGGCACCAAAACTACACAGAGAAACCCTGTCTCGGAAAAAACCAAAAAGAAAAAAAGAAAGAACTCTAATAGAGGCTAGATGGCCGTGCCTTCAGGAACATTCATCTCGTTAACATTTAAAAGCAACTGAAGTTGTCTGGTGGCTTGTTTCCCAGACTCCCTAAACAAACCTGGGGAAACATCTTCTGTAAAGTTAAAGGAAAAACCAACCAAACAAAAACAAACAAAGGAAACCCTACCACAGGTCAATATACTTCTTCTTCCTCTCCCCTACTTCTATTTCTAGAGCTATTTCCAAGAGGTCTTTGACTGACTGCCCCCAAAGGAGTTAAGAATATCTCAGCGATTCTTGTCAAAATCTGTACAAACACCCCAGGGAAAATATAACCAAAAATAAGTGGTGTGACCAATTTCTTTTCACTCTATTTGTGCTTCCCTGCTCTATTGGATACTGTTTATTGCTTCAAAGCAAACTGTCACAGGTGAAAACAGGGCTCTTTCTCACACTGTCGCTGTTTGTTTGGGAAATCTACCTATGTGTTTCTCTTGAGCATCCTAACTGGTGGGTGGCCCTGGGCCAGCAAGTTTAAGCTGGTCTCATTCACACCTCTGGCAGGAAGTGCGCCTGCTGAGTGGCTTCTCTCACTTCTCTGTGGGGATGTCTGGGTTTTCTGTGAGGTGGTCAGCTTCTTCCTAGGTGATGTCTAGACAGAGTTCCAAGCAAACAAAAGCTGGGGTCCAAAGCTCACAGACATCTTACACATTCAGAGAGAGGGAAAGGAACTGTGGTACTTCATGGGTGGGTGAGGAAAAAGTAGCACTTGTTAAAGGACATGCACTCAGAGTAGGGGGAAATGTGGCATTTGGGCAGTTAGTTCCTGGACCTCATTTTTCCTGCTACAAGCCTGTATCCATATCTAAACCACTGTTATTTCCCCATAAATTTTTCTTAACAGAAAACTGCTATTACTCTCTGTTTTCTGGTGCTATGACACAGTATCACAAACTAGATAGCTTATGGAAGGAAGGAAGGAAGGAAGGAAGGAAGGAAGGAAGGAAGGAAGGAAGGAAGGAAGGAAGGAAGAAAGAAAGAAAGAAAGAAAGAAAGAAAGAAAGAAAGAAAGAAAGAAAGAAAGAAAGAAAGAAAGAAAGAAAGAAAGAAAGAAAGAAAGAAAGAAAAAGAAATTTCCATACTTGTGGAGGCTGCGAAGTCTAGGCTTAACATGCTGGGATTTGACAAGGGTTTCTAGTGGTTTCATATCATGGAAGAATGAAAGACATGGCAAGTGAGCAGAACAGAGGGGAGTGGAGTCTGAGTGAACATACTCCTATAACCCACCATGGGCAGATGACTCCCACAAAAATGTGATGGACTGGGAGGGAGGAGTGTACATTACCTAGCTGCCTCTGAAAGACCCCATGGAGTTAAACAGCTGCATGAGTTTTGAAAAGGACATCCAAACAATAGCACAGTGCCATAGGAAAAACACAGAGCAGTCTAGGAGAGTGAGAGCATACCATCATTAGCAATAGCAAATAAACCTCCCTTTTGGTTCTTTGCATCACAGAGGTGAAGCCTTGCTTCTCATTTCCCCTGGATCCTCACACAAACAGCATGGCTTCCGAAAGGTAGCTGGGGTGGAGGGCGGGGGTAAAGCTCTGGTCATCTGTGTGATTCTAAGCAGCTTCCTAGCGAGCCTGCAAGGTCCCCCTACTCCACTGCCTCAGCAGAGAGTTGATGGAATGTTGTCAGACACCCCAAGAAGTATAATGGCTATAGGGAGTATGCTTGTGAATCTGTGCCAGCCTGGAGTCACTGGGATCAGCTTCCCCAGCCTTCACATGCCATTTCTCCTGGCGGTCTGGGAAAGCCAGTGTTTCTTACACTTAAGTTTGTGGAGTAGCTGTTTCGCATCTGAATGCTGATGGATACAATTTGGAGAACGTAATATTTTTCCCTTAGACATAGCCAGATTTGAAGGGAAAATGAGATGCTAACCATCCTTGGAATGCTGTGCAAAGCTGTAAATTCTAAACTGCAGTTGTTTGAACCTACATGCTACGGAAGGCCAGGTTCAGGATGACTGGCTGCTCCATGGAAGGCTCTGGTGGAATGAAGAGTGTGGACTTTAATGGCTGTGTATTACTGCTGCAGAATCTGTGGGGGAAGGGGGGGGGAGCATCGCATTGCTTTCAGCCCTCCCCTGACTGTATGTGTTCGGAATAGGAAGCTGCAAGAGCCGCCTGGAAGATAGGCTTCATTTCCCACAGCCAAACAGTGTGGGAAGTAGGAGGACTCACCCAAAGCAGAATTCTGAAATTGACTGAATTATAACACAGATGAACATCACAGCCTTTCCAGGTCTCTTAGATAGCGTGAGGACGTAGATAAGAAAATGAGCACTCGCTGCACTTAGAGTGGGATAGTTAGGAAAGATCTCTGTGCTGCTGAGTAAGTTGAGTTGCATACCCTAGCAAACCTCTCTTGTTCTAAATAGCTTCCTCAGGCTGGGCAGGTGAGTCTATGCTTCCTTCAAGACCATATGATAGCCACACCTACATGGGCACCTTGCTGGGATGATTTGTGTCAAACCAGCCGAGCAACTCTCCTGGCTTCATCATGATTGAGTCTGGTGACAGCTATGGATCCGCTGTGGACCACAGAAGCACAGCATAAAATGTCATTTCAAAGGAGGCCCTATACATATAATAAGAAACAAAATTTAACCAATATGCATTAAGGGTAAGAACATACATAGAAATAGATTCTGGAGACAACACATTTGACCATACTATTCTAGCCTGTATTCCTAGCTACATGTCAGGCTACCAGACTCATGTGAGCCCATAGTAGGAGAAGGTTCTATAGCTAATCCATCCTATTGGGCAAGATGCTCTTCACAGGAACCATATCTTCCAGCATATCCCATGTG
This sequence comes from Peromyscus maniculatus bairdii, assembly GCF_049852395.1. Classification (NCBI taxonomy): domain Eukaryota; kingdom Metazoa; phylum Chordata; class Mammalia; order Rodentia; family Cricetidae; genus Peromyscus; species Peromyscus maniculatus. The sequence continues at coordinate 32,179,736 of NC_134872.1, forward strand.
GTCTGTAGTACTTCCCGAGAGGAGGTCACCTGTAGGTTTTAGAACAAATTTACCCTCTCTTTCTGGAGGAAACAAACAATACCTTCTGGTAGTTTCTACATGATCCCAAATTGCATTAAGAAATCACATGTTCTTTAAGTCACTCAGCTACAAAATTGAGTATGGGAAACCACCGCCCATCATCAAGTTGAAGTGTCATACAGTGAAACAGGCTCCAGCAAGACTTAGGAATACAGGGTTTATGACTACGTAAGCATTCCAACTTCTGTGTGCCTTTTTCTCCTGCCTAACGTCTCTCCTTCAACACACATTGGGGGCCTAGTAGGGATCCCCAAGAACCAAGTGACTCAGGTTTTAAAATATATCATGGACCTTGTTTTCAGACACATACAGCTGTATTGGAAAGTGGCATCGATGACTCTCCAGCCTAAAAGGTGAGGCGCCTCTGGGGAAGAGGTGAGGGAGGGCTTCCTGGGACTGCTCATTATGGCTGCAAGAAGAGATGCCAGCAACACAACTTACTCTAGGAATCAGCCCTGGAGTGGACCTTGCTGAAGTCACAGGATGAGAGAGCATTGGTATCCTGGGGCTTTTTACAACACCTGGTAGCTAGAGTGTTTCTAAAATAGTAGCATAGCGCAGTTGGGCCAGGCAATCCCTCTGGAACCTTCCTAAAAGCTTGCCCAGTAGGTCTGTGAGCATAGTGCTCATAATGGAAAGTTTGATGGTCATCCTCCAACAAAATATAGTTAGCTGCTGATCAAGGAGTCCACCACAGTGCAGGGCAATACCCTTCACCTCCTCCTTCACCACACAGCCTACTGGACCCCAGGTGGGTATGAAGAAGATGGAAGATGGTGTGCTTTTGCTGAACCGTTACTTCAATTATAGCTTTGCAGCCCTGCCTGTGGTGCAGCAAGCCCTCCCTGTGGAAGTATGTTCCAGTACCCCAATGGATGCCCACTACCATATAAAGTCCCCAACCCTCTATGTACTATTTCTCCCTCTACATACACAAACAAAACACATCGACCACATGTCCATCCCCACTGATCTCTGGACATGTACCCTGACTTTAGCTTTCTCACAGCACTGAAAATACCATGAGTTTCTTTTCCTTCACAATTTTATAAACAGCAAATCCATCCTTATTGTAGATTTCAGCAACCTCAGCCTCTCGCCTTGCTCCTTTCTGTGGTGCATTCACTTGTAAGAAGCATCTTGTCATTTCTCCTTGATATGAATGACTTGCCATTGGCTACCTGAACGCAAGTGCTGTGGCACCCTACCACACAGTCAATCTGATAACAAACATAGCTACTAATGGACTCATGGTCAGGCTACACCCATAGTGTGAATATGCTGGATGCAATGGAGTGGCAGTGCAAGGGTTTGTCATCACACTACTAAGAATGGCATGCAAATTAAAGTTATGAATTATTGATTTCTGCTAATTTCCTTTTAATATTTTTTAGTCATGGTTGACCAGAAGTCACTGAAATTGCAAATGAGAATAAACCGTGCTTCTGCCAGTGCCTTAATTCATGAAATTTTAGAAAATTCCATCCCCTATGATGCCATTCCGAACCAAGCCAACCTCTAATGTGGTTATTCTTTGAGAAGGGCAAGTAATGAAGCCTATATCCACAAAGTCCTTTGCTATTGAAACACACCCCATGACTACAAGTTACAGAATGAACCTGCTATGAGCAATGGGTATACTGTGTGATGAGCAGTTCATAAATGTTATAATGCTGCCTGTAGCTGGTACATATGATCACATTTCCCACAAACCACTAGAAATTTTCTGCCTTGCTCTTCCTGCCTTTCTGACCTTGAATGTTATCTTAGGTTTTCATTTCTATGGCTGTGGTAAAACACCATGACCAAAGGCCACCTGGGGAGGAAAAGGTTTGTTTTAGCTTATAGGCGTACTTTATAGTCTATAATGAAGGAAGTCAGGGCAGGAACTCAAAGCAGGAACCCAGAAGTAGGAACTAAAGTAGAGTCATGGTAGAGTGCTGCTTACTTGTCTTGTTCCTCATGGCTTGCTCATCCATGTAGCTAGAGTTTTCTCTTTGTAGTTAGAGTTTTCCTGCCTGGCCCACAGTCAGGACAAATCTCTCTCACCTGCCAGTCCCATAGCCACTCAGACCCAACCAAGTAAACAAATACTTACATTGCTTATAAACTGTATGGCTGTGGCAGGCTTCTTGTTATCTAGTTCTTTTATTTTAAATTAACCCGTTTCTATTAGTCTATAAGTTGCCACATGGCTTTTGGTTTACCGGTACCTCACATCTCACTTGTCATGGCAGCTGGCAGTGTCTCTCTGCCTCAGCCTTCCACTTCCCAAAATTTTCCTCTCTGCTTGTCCCGCCTATATTTCCTGCCTGGCTACTGGCCAATCAATGTTTTATTTACTAACTAATCAGATAAACACATTTGACATACAGAACATCCCACAGCACATCCTGCTTTTATAAAGCACCCAGTACCACCAGCCCAGAGATGGCACTGCCCACAGTGAGTTGGTCCTTCCCACATCGATCATCAATCAAGAAAATGCACCACAGGCTTGCCTACAGACCAATCCTATGGAAGAATCTTCTTAACACTTTTTTTTTCTTCCCAAATGACTCTAGCTTGTGTCAAGATGATATAAAACTAGCCAGCAAAGGTGGCTTGGTCAGATCACTTACTGATGCCAGTTGAACACAAATGATGTATATATTTTCAAGATATGTGTTTTTCAAAATTCTTTCTTTGGTGATTAAAGTTGTTTTTCTTTGAAGAAGAATTTAGAAGGAAACAAAAACATGTTTGATGTTATTGAGCAGCTGTTCCTTGTTCTTTGGAGGCCACTTTCTGCTGGTTCATGTTCTGCGGGATATATAGTCTCGGCAAGGTTGCACTTATTATGGTGGCATTTGTTTGTTTGTTTATTTTTGTTTGTTTTCTCAACTTGACACACAATCAGGTCATATTGGAAGAGGATGCCCCGATTTTATTAGGTCTTTGAAAATTTTGTACAGTGTGTTTTTACCTTTTTCATCCCACCCCACCAACTCCTTCCAGATCCACACCCTTTTTCTACCCACCTCATTTTTACTTCCACCCATCATGTCTGGTTTGTGCTCCCCATATGCTCTAGAATGTGTGGCCTTCCAGTGGAGCATGGTCAACTTACCGGGGGCAACACTCTTCAAGAAAATGAAATCTCCCTCTCCCAGAAACCGTCACTTGTCAATAGCTCTCTGCTAAGAATGGGAGATCAAATTTACTTCTTTTCCATGCTGAGTGTGATAGCTATTCTTGGTTCTCAACTTGACTACATTTGGAGCTACCTAAAACCCAAAAATGGCTGGGTATACCTCTGAGGACTTATTTATTTATTTATTTATTCATTCATTCATTCTCTTGTTTGTTTGATTGATTGTTTACTTATTTATTTCTGTTTAATTACATCATTTGAAGTGGGAAGATCCACTTGTAATCTGGGTCTTTAAGGTGAGAATATATGCCATTAATCCAGATCTTTTGAGATGGGATGATCCACTTCTAATCTGGGCCACACCCTGTGCTAGAAGCCTATATAAAGGATATGGAAGAAGGCAGCTCTCTCTCTTTGCCTGCTTCTTCTCACACTTGCTAGTAAGTCCATTCCTTCATTGGCATTAGAATCCACTTCTTCAGGATTCCTGTGTACACTGAAAACCAGCTGAGACATCCATCTCATGGACTAAACAATTAGTAGATTCTTCGATCTTCCATACATAGACAGCTATTGTTGGATTAGCTGGACCCCAGCCTGTAAGTCATTCTAATAAATCTTCTTTTTATCTATAGAAAGATTAGTTCTCTAAGTTCTGTTACTCTAATGAGTCTTAACTAATAAACTGGAGTTTATTAGTTAAGCTTGCACAGGCCTTCTGCATCCTGTCACATTCACTGTGAGTTCATTTATACATCTTCCTTACTGATGTGTCTGAAGGACCCTTGCTTCCTTATGGTCATCCTCTACCTCTAGCTCTAGGAGCCATTCTGCCTCTTCTTCCACAAAGATTCCTGAGCCTTAAGAGGAGGAGGTATGGCATTGATGTTTGCATTCTGCAATCTCTTATTCTCTGCACTCTGACCATTTGTGGGTATCTGTGTTGTGTTGTCGACCATTTACTGCAAATAGAAGCTTCTCTGATGGGAGTTGAAAGATGCATTAGCTTAGGGTCATTATGAGCTAGTTTAAACTATGTCCATTTAGAATAATAATAATAACAATAATAGGGGCTATGACCTGTCTATAGTGTCCTTCTGTCCCATGTTACTTGACTCTCTTCCATGTCAGTAATGTAAAGCCTTTTCTTACATGAATCCATGCCTGCCTCATGGTAAAGGCAGTTCTGTTATAACTATGTGAAACAATTGTGGGTGGAGAGCAGAAGGCTTGATCTGATGTTGCCACCAGGATGAATCACTTTATTTAGCTGAGAAGACTTTGTAGGTCGATCATCATTGCTCTAAGTACTTTTCAGCCTTTAGATATAAAAATTTGAGGTCTGGGTGTTTTAAGAATTCTAAGACCCTAAATATATGCATATTCTCTACTTTCTTTTTATTATTGCTTGCAAGCTGGCCAGACATCACAAAATTTGTCTTCCCAGTAAGTTTTTAGAAGCAGGAGCAAGCAGCACACACAACATCCTAGCCCATACCCAATACTTCCACAGGGGACAACCAGTCCTACAAATAATTGGTTAACCTTCAGAGTGATGCTAGTAACTGCTTTATCAAAAGTTCTGTCTCATCTCAATGGTGATCAGTATCACTCTGAAGTGCAGGCTGATGGAGACACCATTCATTCTAATATGTGCCTTTTTGAGGTCACATATCTGCTCTCTGGTTGTGTAGAGAGAAAGAATGCAGGGATGTGCTTGTGGCGGTGTGAATACCACTTTTTGCTCAATTGGCTACACATTGTCATGTGACCATATACAATTGCAAAGGAGACTGGGAAATGAAGTCTGTTGTGTGCCCTGAGTCAAAGCTTCTACTTTAGAAAGTACTCATTCCAGTAGCATCACATTCTTTCCATCACAATCAGGATTTATTGTGTTAGTCTGTTAGAAGAGCCAAATTCTCCCTGACTTTGACACCATTATCCCTAGTCTGAGTTTGGAAGAATTGGTAGATACCCAGCCCTTGTTGGGATGCCCTCCAGTCATGGGGGCATGCACTTTTGTGATGACTAATCTTTATTGTAACGTAATGATATATTCTAGGCATGTCTATGCATGATTATCCTGATTAGGTTCATTGAGTCAGGAAGTGTTGCTGAAGTTTTCTCCAGTCTTGCCTGGCCCACAGTCAGGACAAATCTCTCTTACCCACCAGTCCCACAGCCACTCAAACCCAATGAGTAAACACACAGAAACTTACATTGCTTATAAACTGTATGGCCATGGCAGGCTTTTTGTTATCTAGTTCTTATATCTTAAAATAACACATTTCTATTAATCTATACTTTGCCATGTGGCTCGTGGCTTACCAATACTTTACATCCTGCTCCTCATCATGGCAACTGGCAGCATCTTCTCTCTCCACCTTCCTGTTCCCCCAATCCTCCTCTCTGTTAGTCCCGCCTATACTTCCTGCCTGGCTACTGGCCAATCAGTGTTTTATTTATCAACCAATTATCTACAGCAAGGAAGTCTTGCCCACTTTGGGTGGCCCCATTCCCTAGGTTGGGATCTTGGATGGTAAAGGGAGAATGGAAACTGAGGTAACATTGCACTCATTGCTTTCTACTTTCTAATTGTGAATGAGATGTGACGAGCTACTTCAACCTCTGGCCACTCCTCTGATATGATGGGTTGTACCTCACACTGTGAGCCCATCCTTTCTTAAGTTGTTTTTTTTTTTCTAGTATATTTTATCTCAGCAACACAGACACCAACTAATATAACTTCTCCCTAGGATAAAATGCCTCGCAAATAAAGTCTGAATTATTTTTTCAGTGTTGGAATAAAGCCATGCCTGGCAAAGAGAATTTTGGATTTTAGGAAGCATTTAACAGTAAACACTTCAATCAGGAAAGAAATGCTTGTTCTCGTATCCTGAATTAAGAGTGGGGTTTTGGTGCTGTTAGAGTCTTGCGGATTTGTTTGTCCTATTTTTCTTTGTGGAGCCAAGATAGGGAAGAAAAGTTTAACTCCATTCAAGCACCCTCACATACTTTCAGGTACTATGTGCTGCTACAGTTTTATCTACAGGCAAGTTTGGAGGACTCAACTATCATTCTCTCCCGAGGGAAAGGAACCACAAACCTGGCATTTGGGTTCCTGTGGTCTTTGACCCCATAGGCTGTCTGTGGGAGTTCCAGGGACTGCTGGTGGTTTTCCCTTCCCTGACACTGTGGCAGATGCTGACTACTTCAATTCTTTCCCTGCTCCTTATCACTCCCCCAAGCTATCAGAGATAAATCAAAATGTCAAGGCTTGATCCTGTGTGCACGTCCCATTAGCACCTCCATTATTCTTGATAAGCATTTAATTGAACAAAATGAATGTTTTGCTACTGAATCATGGCAGATTGTACACTTGGGGGCTCCCGTAAGATATTAGAGGAGGCAAAGAACGTGAAGAGAGGATGTGTTGCACTCTAGTGTGAAAGATTTGCAGCGATTCCATCATCCAATATTAGAATCTGGAAAAAATATATAACCCAAATGCATATTTTGGCAAATTGTCTAAGCCTTATGTAATAAGCACCATAACATAATTTCTCAGTGGCCCTTCTATACTGCAGGGTGAGTTCAAGGCCAGGCTAGGCAACTTAGGGAGACTCTATCTCAAATAAAAAAGTAACAAAAGGTCTGGAGATGTGGTTCAATGTAAAGTGCTTGCCTAATAGGTGTGAGACCCTATACCCAATTCTATATACCTTCACCCCTCTAAAAATGAAGAAAAGAAATAATACATTCAAGAAGGCTAAATGGGGGAGACAAAGAAAAACTTCACATAAGCTATTTGGAGGTGTGCTTCATTGGCCATGAAGTGACGGAGACAAGGTTGCTGAGCAAGAGTTCTTCTGTGAAGCATCCTGTTGGAATTATTGTGGTATTAGTGGGTGTAAAATGATGTTCCACAGGTCTATGTGTGTATTTGATTGATGTCTCCACACTGCAGAGTACATGTAGAGTGAGGGGAAATTTCCTCTAGGCTTTTCTAAGTATTGAGGAAATACTTATATAAATTTGGCAAGCCCCTCCCACATTCATGTCCCAGCTCCAGTGCTGTCTGGGTCAGGAAGGATTTCATCTTGCTATCATTAGTTTTCTCATGCCAAGCAGAGTTACATCAAGAAGTACTCCTGCAGGCTAGGGCCATCTACTGTTGTGGGATAATCATTTTGTATATTGTGAAGATGTGTCTTTGCCAAGGCACCATCTGATTGGTTTAATAAAGACACGAATGCACAATAGCTAGGCAGGAGAGAATAGGCAGGACTTCCAGGGAGAGAGAGAAACTGGAGATGAATCTAAGCATGCAAGAGATGCCAGCAAGATGCAGAACAAGTCAGATGTACAGAATGAGAGAGAGAGGTAATAGCCATGTGACAGAATGAAGATTAAGAGGAACAGGTTAATTTGAGTTATAAGAGCTAGTTGGGAACAAGCCTAAGTTAAAGGCCAAGCTTTTATAATAAAGCATTATTTGTGGGCTGGCAGTCCCACAAAGGAAATTCCAACCAAAATCTGCTGCCTACATGAACGCATTCCATTATTGCTATGGATATTCAAAGAGATGACCCCACAACCATGTGTGTGTGTGTGAGGGGGGGGGGCGTTCATCCCTGGGTCAGGAAGGCAATGCAGGAAAAAGTGTACCTGCTCCTTAGGTGGTCAAACCTTAGAGAACATCACTCACACCTTCATGAAGGAGATGCACATTACTTAGAGAACATGGTTTCAAGCCAGATCCAGACGCTGAATACTTTTTCAACTGTCCTCACCTGAGCAGAGTCAGTATGCTCTATGCAGAGTAAGGAAATTAATCAGTATTTGGGGAGTAGAAACATGAGCTGGCACAGAGACTGCCAGCTTCACAAGAAACCTCCTGTCCTTCCTTCTGCATGGCTAACAATGTCACCTGGCTTCCTTTAAGATTAGAACAGGGCATAGGGTGTGACTAGTAATGACAGTCACTGACTCCTGGGCTGGATCATATGTGGTTTTCATGTGTGATGTTCTGGGTCCATTCCTCTTCTCTGACTGTATCAGGATGAGCAAAGAAACTCTGAACTAAAGATGGCAGAGCCTCAGTCCACTTGGGTCCATAAATGGCTGCATTAGGCCAAGCTCCTCTCCCTCATGATTGAACTTCTTAGACTTATACCACAAGAAAAAAAAATAATAAAATGAAGCTTGTGTTAAATCATTTTGTATTTGAGGGTTTTTTTTTTTTCAACTTGACACAAGCTCAGATCATCTGGAAAGAAGGACCCTAAGTGGAGAAATCAGATTGCCCAGGAGGTAAATCTGTGGGGTGTTTTCTTGACTAATGATTGATGTGGGAGGGCTCTGCCAACTATGGGTACCACTCTTAGGCAGATGGTCCTTGATGGTATAAGAACTACCAAGCTAAGTAACCCATGATGAGCAAACCAGGAATCAACACTCCTCCAGGATCTCTGCATCAGTGCCTGCCTCCAGGTTCCTGCCTTGAGTTCCTGCCCTGACTTCCCTCAGTGATGGACTGTGCCATGGAAATATAAGCCAAATAAACCCTTGCCTTCCCAAGTTGCTTTTGGCTACAGTATTTTATCACAGTAATAGAAAGCAAAGTAGAACAGAGGGTGATTTATCAATCCAACTAAGATTACACTAAATAATATAGGGTCCTCATCTGTTTTTCTCATGCCCTAAGCTACTAATCATCATTAAACTTATGACTATGCAACCAGTTTCAACATTTACAATGGCCTCCCCCACCCCCCACCAAATAACTCCTTGTGTTCCACTGCCTCCATTGTTCTTTTGGAGACACATTGTTCAGGTTACTGTCTCTGTGAATTTAGGCAAAGCTGTTAAGTTCTAAGTTCTTTTAAGCTTTCAGTGGTAATAAGAAAATACCTGAGGAATGGATAAGAATGCCCATATTGATCATAATACCAGCATATATAAGAAAAGCATCTCCCTGGTTTGATTCAATAGCTGAGGCCTAAAAGCTCACTTAACAAAAGCTAGATTCACATTAAAAGGAGATAAGGCGAGATGATATCTATTGATGTTGATAATTCTGTGTTCATAGGGAAGGTAATATACCACTTTAACAAAGGGCTGTAGGTTGTGGAGAAATGACTAAATGGAAAACTGGTTTGAGCTTTTAGGAACATCTATTTTAAAGGAACTGAGAGGGACCTGGGGGAAGCTAATGATGGTAAGGTTACTTGGGTGTGGTTCATCTATACAAACTCCACTACTGCCCAGTCTCTCCCTCTGCCAGAAACAGGCTGTTCTCCTCGTCCAGCTGTAAACCAGGATATGATTTATACCATCTTCACTGGAGAAAAACCATCTCCTGCCTTTCATCAGAAAAGAGGAAAGTGTAGACCTTCCCTTGCATGTGCTGATTTAGGTATTCACTAAATGCTCACATTGATATTGTTCGTGTTGTCTAAAAAGAGAACCACATTCACTTGAAAAGCCCCCGGGGCTGAATTCTGATGGAATAAACACTTCTGAAAGGAAAATAAGAGGTAGAGGTATCTGAGTTGTTGAGAAGCTGAACAGGAGAGAATTTGAGGCTAAGAACAAAGTATGAGACTGTACTTGTAGTTCTCAAGCACCTGTATCAGGGCCCTGTAGGAGACCAGGCTGGTAGCACACAGTAATGATAATGCCTGGATGCACCACATACAACAGAAAACCTGATACAGGCTGGCCAATGGTGAGATCCTGAGGAAGCTAGATTTAGAAAATAATTAATCTTTCGAAGGAGGAATCAGTTTGAAAAGCTGAGGAACCTGGAAATCAGAAGCCAGTGTTTGGGAGTAATGCTATGCAGGCTAATGTTCTTGGTTATGTGTAAGAGACCAAAGCAGGTCCCATGTGGTAGTGCGGGGAAGTCAGAGTATAGCCCAAGTTAGTCTTTGAATAAGCTGAGCAGGACACCTCACATAGCTTCAGGGTCCCAAAAACTATAAAAAGGGTATCTAAATAAGAACTTAAGGGCAGTGATCAGGTTAGAAATTTCATTGACCTGACCCAACACAGAGGAGACTCTAACAGTCAACACCAAGGAGTAGGGGTATAGGTAAATTTTGACTAGTACTTACCAGTATTGTATAATGTGGGGCTCCAGGTACCTAGTTAGCCCCCATTCTCATATTGCCAGATACAAAGAGAAACACTATTTTGTCATAAAACTGTATTTCTGTCTTTCTTGGCTGCATTTTCCAGAGCTCAGAAGAAGTAGTCCTTTGCTCTACAATCCCCTCTTGGCTCCTCTGGGATCTAGCCAAGACATTGGAAAGTACCTACCAAGGTGTTTTCAAGGTATAACTTGCCAGCCACCTATGTTATAGTTTAGGTGCTTAGACTTCTTTCCTAGACATCCTGAATTGAACCTTGAACCTCCAGTGGCAGAATCCCAAAATCTGTATTGCTTGTGACCCTTATCACTAGCATTTCAAGAGATTTGTCTGCCAATTGTATACTCAGTAAATAAAAGTTTTCTTTCTGTATGTTTCCAAATGACATTTGGAAAGCTCTTTGTCCCAGGAAAATGAACATTCAGTTCCTACAAAGATATATATTAAATGCTTGCTGTGGTCTGAATGTTTTGTCATCCCCAAGATTCATACATTGCCATTCTAATCCTTCCTGGGATTGTACTAAGAGGAGAGGCCTTGGGAGTAATTAAGCCACGAGAGAGCAGACCTCATGTATGGAATGGACCCAAGAGAGACAACTTACAAAAGAGAATCAAGAGAGACAACTCATGGCTTCCATCATGGGAGAACACAATGTAAAGGTACTACCTATGAATAAGAAAATGGGCCTGCACTAGCACAATGAACACAATGTAAAGGTGTATTTCTGAATGAAGAAATGGGACTACACCAGTACATGAGCTTTTGTCACTGGGTAAGAATGACTAGGACACTATTTAAAAGGACTAAAGGTTATTTCAGCCCATGGTTTCAGAGGTCTCAGTCCCTGATCAGTGGGCTCTACTACTTTTAGGCCTATGTTGAGGCATCATGGTCATGGGAGTGTGTGGTCAAGAAGCCTTCTCACTTCCTACAATAGGGAAAGGGCAGGGTAGGAATGTCTAAGTGTGGGGTGAGAATACAGGCAGTCAATGGCAACACATGCCATTTAAAATAGTTCATTTTAAATGTCAATTTGTCACCTTCTAGAAACACTTTGGAGCTTTAATTGAGGACTTATTCAAACCAAGCTGGCCTAATGAGCTGTGGGGATTATTTTGTTACTTGATGTGGAAAGATCTAGCATAGTGTGGGTGGCACTATTCCCTAGACAGGAAGTCCTGAATTGTATAGGACAGGAGAAAGCAAGATGGGAGCAAATCAACTAGCAAGAAGCAGGCAGCGTTGGTGTATTTATTTCTGTATGCTCTTGACTGTGGATGTGATATACCAGCTATACCTTTGCTACAATGATGGGCTATAACCTGGAATTGTAAACAAATCTTTACCTCCCCTGTGTGACTGTTGGACAGGGTATTTTATCACAGCAATAAAAAAAAAATGAAACCAGGACACCCATCTAAGACACATACCAGTGACCTACTGCCTCCTAGGCTCCACCTCTAATATCCCAGTCAGCTTGGACATGGATGACATTGCTGCCTTTATGATTCAATCACATCTTAAAAGTATCACACCTGAACCTTTAGGAATGTATGATATTTAAGTTATCACAACCAGTCCCTGATCCTTGGTTTCCCTGTCCCAAGAAGTGCAGAGCATGCAAGTCTGATGTTTGTAAGCTACTGGGTTGATGCTATTTTCTTATAGAAGGATGAGAAGACTAGGACAATATTTCTGCCCAGCTATGTTTTCAAAAGATGAGCACCGTTATCTTTCTTCTTTTATGTAACCCTATCTGCAAATGATCCTAACAAGCTCAGGTTCTGAGGGTCATATTGCTGTGTGCATTTCATGAACTGTGTATCTTCAGTGCCCTGCACACAAACAGTACACACTGAGTGCTTATTGGCATCTATTGAATTGTAAGTGAGTCCTGAATGGGAATCTCAGTGTCCTTGTATAATTGCTCAAAACTTTTCTGCAGGAAAAGCTGAGCAGTCTTAGTCTCCAATACAAAATAGCACTGTTCTTGGTGGGTTTTCTGTGTGTCATTAATCACTATGGCTTGGTAATGGATAATTACAAAGTCAAGTTTGACTTTCAGATGAGCAATGACTGCACATATGTAGACTTATAAGAAATGCTACAACTGAAAACAATAGGAAGGAATTATTAAAAATTAATGAGGTCTTGTTTGCAGTTATGAAGTGTGTCCCAACTAAGACCATTGGACCACCTATCTTTTTTTCATAGAAAGGGTCCTGCTATGTTCTTCAAGCTGACTTAAAACTCTTAATTTTACACTTGCTCCTATGTTTGTTTTTAGTTTGTCTAGGGTTTCCAATATATGTTCCTAGACAGTTGGAGTTGACCTTCACATATTGCACTGTTACTTTACTGTTTCAAATATTTACTATTGCTGGCAGTGGCCAGTAGTGGCCTCCACTCTGAGATTAGTGGCAGAGCAATAGCAACTGACAAAGTGAACACTTAGTTTTGTGTTAGAGAAAGATTCCTAATTCCTTCGCATGGAAAAAAAAAAACAATACTTCAGCCTAGCTTCATGCAAGGCATCTTGGGGCTTGATGTAAAGAGAAAATAAGGTTTACCTTACTAATTAGCCAAATGAAGAGACAAGACATCCTAGAGAAGCCATTCACATTATCCCAATCTTTAAGTTAATAGGAATGCTGCCTTGCTTTTCTCGCTGGGAGACCCATGGGGCTGGCAAATCAGTAGATTGCCTCAGCCCCTCAGCATTCCTCACCCCACTGCAGAAAAGAAGACAGCAGCAAACCATTACACTGCTGCCCTTGCCCTGGGCTCTCCCAAGGCAAAGGTTGGCATACCCTTCCCCACCTCAGCTTAGTGATTCCTGAGCACTCACCCACAATCCCTTGTGTAAGAGAAAAGCTGGAGGATAAGGTTCATTTTCACACCAGAAGAAAGTCAGAGTCTACCAGGAGGAATGGCCATAAATACCATGAAACAGCCAGTGTTTGAAAGAGTCCCCGCCACACTCATTCACAGCAAGGATAGTACCCTGGGCCATCCCTAAGCTATCCTAGCAAACCTGACTGACCTTCCACCAAGCTCCCATCTATTCACTAGCCATCACTCTTCATTCCCTTGAGTCCAGCTGGCTGCTGATATGTTTTAGGCCCTGTGCACATATTGTGCCACAGACACAATCGCAGAGCTCGTTAGGCATGTCCCACCTAGATACAACCTTCTCCAGCATCTGTCCATCTCTGTCATGAGGCCAGTTATAAGTTCTGTATTACCCCTCGGGTAATGAGCTTTTAAGTAACTTGTCCTTTTTACTTTTCTCTGAGTCCACTTACCAGGTGTGTTAAAGAGTCCCATTGTAAGAACAGCTGTGTATGTTAACATCCAGTCTGACAGCTTCAAGTTCTAGCTAAAATCCATCATCATCATCATCATTATCACTAGCATTATTACTTTATTTTGAAGCCAAATCATGAGTGAGGGTTTTTCAGATTTTTTTTCTTAATTGAAATATAATTACATGCTAGGCATCAGTGGCGCATGCCTTTAATCTCAACACTCAGGAGGCAGAGCCAGGTATATCTCTGTGAGTTCGAGGCCAGCCTGGTCTACAGAGTAAGATCCAGGACAGGCTCCAAAGCTACACAGAGAAACCCTATCTCGAAAAACATATATATGTGTGTGTGTGTGTGTGTGTGTATATATATATATATATATATATATATATATATATATATATATATATATATATATGTAACTACACGCTTTTTCTCCTTTCCTTTCTTCCCTCTAACCCCTCCCATACCTCGCCTTTCTGTCTAAACAGATTCCAGACTTTTATATCTAATACTTTCTTCATTACTTGTGAATTCAATGGAGATCACAAATTCAACATATCCCACAGACCTTGCCTTAATAACTCCAATAACTCCTAAAATTTAACATAGAGTTAAACCAAGAAAGTTACATTATGTTTTGTATTCAATTCTGCAGTCTCACTGATTACCACACCAATTAACTATATCTATAATGCTTTTTTCCTTGTCTGTGTTCTGGTGCTTTCACAGAATACTGAAGGCTGGTCATTTATAAAGAAAAAAAATTATCCACCTCATTGTTTTGTAAGTGAAGAGCATGGTACCATCATCTCTGTGAGTTCTGGTGACAAACTCATGGTAAAAACAGGAAAGAAAAGAGTGCAAGAGGCATGAAAAGAAAGAACTGGCCCACTCTGTAAGGACCTGCTCTCAGGAATAAAAATACAACCCAGGAAACCTATGCCAGTCTTATGGGAAAGAGATGAGTGCCTGTGTTAAAGGTGCCACTTCCTCAGTCTGCTGCCTTGGCAGCCACATCTCAACCTGAGTCTGGATAGTTTTGAACAATATCCAATCCAAAGCATCTCCTTCCTTAGATGATGGGTGGGTCCACCCTCTCTGAGGAGTTGTTCAGCAATGGCCAGCTCAACCTCACACAGCCTAGGGCACTACCTGCTCCTCAGTCCTGACTCACCCACCCTGCCACAGACATTACCCTGCTCCAACAATGTTTGGTGAGCTCTCCCCCTGCCGCTGCCCCGGCTGCTGTTTGGCTACACCCCAGTCTGTCAGTCTGTCTTCCAACTCATCAAACCACCATTTCCATATACCTCTCTGTCCTGGGATTCTTAGGTTCCTGTCTTAATCACTGTTTCATGGCTGTGAAGAGACATCATAAACTAAGGTAGCTCTTACAAAAGAAGTTTAATTGAGGGCTTGCTTATAGTTCCAGAGGGTTAGTCCATTATCATTACAGTGGGAAGCAGGCAAGCATGGTGCTGGAGCAATCACTGAGAACTTTACATACTGATCTGCTATCAATCAGCAGGCAAGCAGATGGGGAGTTGGCGAGAGATAGTGGGCCTGACGTGGACTTTTGAAATTCCAAAGCCTGCCCCTGGTACACACCTCCTCCAACACTAGGAGGCCACATCTCCTAATCCGTTCCAAACAATTTATCAAGGGGGAGTGGGCTAAGCGTGCAAATATATGAGCCTATGGAGGTCATTCTCCTATAAACCACCACGTTCCACTCCCTGGCCTCCATGGGCTTATACCATATCATAATGCAAAAAGGGTTTGGTCCAAATTCAAAAGTTCCCTTAGGAGACCCTCAAAAGACCCAGCCCTCCCCCCCACCTCAACTTACCTCTTCATGTCAGCCGGTACCTAGAGGCACTCTTTCCCTGGGAACCCAGCCTGGGAATCAGATGGGTGACCTTCACTCTCCTTCCTTTCTGTCACACAAATTCCCTACTTTCATCCCCAGCCCTGTAGCAGACCAGCTGCAGGGGCCTGTTCTCCATCTCTGACTCTACTCCCACCGCAGCTGTCTCCTTCCAGTGTGTGTCTGTCAGCATTACACTGTACAAAGCCACCAGGAGAGATCGGAGACACAACATCCAATCCTAATGGAGCTGCAAGGTAGGTTTCTGCTGTTACCTCATCTTGAAAAGGGGATGTTTGAATGTTATTGAAAATGAGAAGCTAATATGTATATATGTATATTTTATTTCCATATTTATAGCTTATAGGAATAAAGCATTGCTATCTTATATAGAGACACAAAAGAAAAAGAAATCAGTGACCAACCCCCAGAAGCCAATTTACAAGATTTTAACAAAATATTGTCTTCAAGTAAAGTATCAAAGCTTAATAAATATTTGATTCTTGTTATAAAATACATACTTTAAATTCTTCTGTGTTCTTTTGTTTTCATGAACCTTATTGAATTAAAGAAAAAAAATACAGTAGTTCTTCCTTATCACCAGAGAAATGTCCTTATCCTTATCATAGGACATTGTACACATAATATCTTTTTCATATATATGAAATATATGTGCATATAAATATATAAATATGTATATGAAATATATATGTCTAATGTTGCAGTTCAATTCTTAATTTAGGCAGATTAAGAACTAATAATAGCAACAGTCAGAACATGGTCCAAATGGAGTCCGGTGAGGAGAATCCTCAGGGCTTGTGAGAAAACTCCAAGAAAACAAGGCAAGAATCTTGTGACCTCATTTTCTTCAAGTCATGGAATTGGTTTTGGAATGTGTTTTTATACTCCTCCCAGGTGTAGCAGATAGGAGTGAGTTTGCTTGAAATTATTCATTACAACTGGCTGTTGGTATTGGCTGCATGTGTGGCTTGCTGTCACATGTACTTTATCCTTGTGGTTGTATGCTTTACTCAAGTGACTCCACTGAACTCTCGGGGTACAAAGGGTCCGAGGCTCTGAATAAAGTTGGCTATTGCATGAGATTTTGGTCTGCCTCATTTTTAGGCTTTGATCTTCCAGGTCCCACCACCTCTAGAGTGGTAAATAGTAACAAATCATATACCTTAGCAAAATTATTAAATACAATAAATGTTTAATTGGACACAAGCACCACAACACTTGATCTGAGACCTGAGAAAGCTCTGTTGTTTGGGTTCTTTGAGTTTTTGTTGTTTATTTTGTGGGTCTTTGGGTTTTGTTGTTGTTGTTGTTGTTATTCTTGTTTTTCTTTTTGTTTTGACAAGGTCTCACTTGGATTCTCAAGTCTTGAACCTATGATCTTCCTGCCCCAGCCCCCTAGTGCTGAGATTATATCCATGTGTCACCTTGCCTGACTTCCAAGTTTATGCATTCTTTCTTTATGGAATTTTCCACTTAATATTTTTCGGACCATTGATGATCCCAGATAATTGAAACTGTAGAACTCAAAATTGTGAATAAGGAGAAACACTGTAATCAATATCTTTACCGCTCCTCACCACCACCTCTCCTTCTTCCTCTTCCCTCTCTCTCACCCCTTTCTCCTTCTGCTACTCCTCCCTTCTTCTATCTTCCTTTCTTCTTCTTCTCTTTCTCCCCTTCTCTTTTTTCTCTCCCTCTTCCCCTCCATCTCTCTCTTTCTCTCTAAGTCTGATTCTTTTCCTGTCTCTTCTCCCTCCCCTCCTCCTCTCTCTTTCTTTTTGGATGCAGAGTTTCTTTATGTTTGCTTCCTGCTAACTCAGCCTTATGAATAGCTGTAAGGATTAGTTGAACTGCAATACCATGACACTTGACGTGGTGTCTGAAAAAGCTACTAAGTCCTTAACAGGTGGGTAATCTATACAGTGTGGATACATTTAGGCTGATTGAAGGTTTGGCTACACAGTTCTAAACTTTTACAAAACAAAAACCAAAGTCTGTGTCATGGAGGCATGCCATGAAAGAAAAACCTTTCTTCTCCCCTCTTAGATTTACTAGCTCAGAGTCTGCAAAGTGACAAAAGGCAAGTAAACAGGAGGAAAGGACACCATTATGATTAATATTTCATGTGGAATAGGACCTTAGTTAATATTCATATGGCAGGAATGTTGAACGAATCCTAATTGGTCTTATAATAAAAACCCAGAGCCAGATATTGAGGTAAATCCTGAAAGATCAGAGAGACAAAGGAACAAGTCACAGCCACTTCTCACCTTGCCAACTTCTCAGCCAAAAAGAGAGGATCCTGTCTCCAAGAATCCTCAGATTGCCTGCCTCTCAGTCCTCAGCTGAAGGGCTCTCTTGAGTTCCTGTCTCCTCACGCCTTATATGCCTTTCTCGGCCCAGCCATTTCATTTCCTATCTCAACCTTCCTAATGCTGAGATTAATGGCATATGTGCTTCCTAAATATTGGGTTTAAAGGTGCATGCCACCACTGCCTGCCTCTGTTTCTCTCCTAGACTGTGTCAATCTTATGTAGCCCAGTGTGTCCTTGAACTCCCAGAGATCCAAATGGATCTCTGCCTCCCAAGTGCTAGGATTAAAGGTACGTGCCACCACTGCCTGACTTCTGTTTAACCTCTGTGGCTGGCTCTGTCCTCTGATCTTCAGGCAAGCTTTATTTCTTATATGACAAATAGCACCACACTGGAATCATGGAAAATTAGAGGAACCTGAAGAAGGATTCAGATTCCGGCTTATATCTCATCTTGACAAAGGAAAGGGGCATTGAACTTGTTGGTAAGTATGCTAGGCCATCAGAAAGTCACTAGAAGTCCCAGGGGAAGGCAATCCAAAGGCTGTTTGTGGAGTAGTCTGCAGACTGAACACTGGCTCCGCTTCTATTTGTGATCAGAGCTGTTCTTCTCTTCTTGGTATGGGTGACACAGATACCTTCACGACCGGTACTGTGCTCATAGGCAGGAGCTGGAGGGAATCATTTCCTGCATCTGCAATGTTCAATTGTCTTGTCGTCAGAGAAATCCTCGGCTGTGTTGGCATGTCCTGGGGAGGTCTGTCTTGATTCCTCTCAATGTGAGTACCAAAGAATTTAGTGGGAAGTGCACTGGCGTGTGCAAATTACTCTGAAATGGATTGAAAAACTCAGGTGGTTTAATAAACAGATGGAAATCTGATGAATAATACATGACTTTTAAAAAACGATTATGAAATGTTAATGGTGGTATCTAGGTAATGGCTATATGGATATTTAATGTATAAGTATTTCATGTTTACTGAGTATTTGTAAATTATTGTGATAAAGGGTTTGGAAACATGCTATGCTTTTGGCAAAACTGGGTGGGGTGTTGGGTTGTCCCATTCCGAGGACTTATCACACTGACCCCATGACTTCTCTATCAGTTCATGTGCCTCCTTCTCTCAAGAATTCTGATTTTTTCTAGAGGCAGAAAGATATTCCCAGGCTTCCATCTGGGCTCCTGCCTCTGTGAATTCCTGTCCATACCATAACCTGTGGCTTTGGGAATTTACTCCAGAGAGGCTGGCACCAGGCTTTTCTTGTTCCTGGAATCCTCCAAGAAGTTTTCTGGGTCTTAAGGAGGATGCAGCTCTGTAGTAAACATTTATCTAGCATGTGCAAGACCCTGGCTTCAATCTCTAGCACTGAAAAAATAGTCAGGGAAGGTCCCATCTCTGACTAGGAAACATGGCTGAACATTATCCTTCATTCCGGATCCTTATACGCTTCCTCTGCTATTTCCACGAATTCAGGCTCTGCTTCCATCCCACTCACCCCTTGCTATCCTTCCTCCCTCATCAGAGTTTGCTCTGTGGCTCTTTTGTTTTTTATTTTTCATGCACAAAATAACTGTGCTCTGCCTATTCTTGTCCTCGTCTGCTACCCTCCCACCCTTATTGCCCACCAACTGTACACTTTCTGCTTTCGTGTCACACACGTGTGTGTGTGTGTATGCCTATGCATGCATATGAGTGTGTATTTAAACGTAGACTCTGTATCCAAGTAAAAATATACAATGTTTTGTCTTTCTTTCTCTTCACTTTACGCTCTCTTGCCTCCATGACCCTGTAGATCCCTATCCCAACCACATAATCCCCTTTTAACTCCCCCCTCTCTCTCTCACACAAACACACACACACACACACACACACACACACACACACACACACCACTCACATCAGTGCATAAGAGGAAACAGTGCTATTTGTCTTTCTGAATCTGGCTTTATCTTTCTTAGCATGATGATCTCCAATTCTGCCTATTGCTCTGAAAATGACAAATGTCATTCTCCTTTATGGCTGACTAGACTCCATTGTGGATAGCTATCACATTTTCTTCATCTATTCTTATTCTGACAAACATCTGGGCTGGTTCCATATCTTGGTAACCATGAGTAGATCAATGATTAAAATGGGTCCACAAGTGTCTGTGTGGTCTTCTGGCATATTTTTGACACACACCCAGGAACTACAAGGTAGTTCAAGTGGTTTTTGTTTTGTTTTGTTTTTTTGTTTTTTGGAATTTTTTTTAGTTTTTTGTTTGTTTGTTTGTTTGGTTGGTTGGTTGGTTGGATTTGTTTGTTTGGTTGATTTTTTTGAAGAGCATGGCTTTTTTTCATATTGGCTGCACAAATTAACATTCCCACCAGCAATGTATAACTATTCATCTTTCCCCCTAGCATTTGCTGTTATTTGGTTTCTTTTCTTACATATATTTATTTTATTTTATGTGTATGTATGTGCAGGATCCTGTAAAGACCAAAAGATGCCTTGGATCCAGTAGAACTGGAGTCAATGCTGGGACCTGAACCAGGTATCCTGTAAGAACACGTGTTCTTAACTGCTGAGCTATCTCTTCAAGCCTCCATCTGCTTTCTTGATGGTAGCCAATCTGACTAGAGTAAGATGGAACCTTAATGTGACACACAATGTTTTGTCTTTCTTTCCCAAATGGCTAAGGGTGCTGAACATTTCAAATATATTTATTTGGCCATCTTATTTTTCTCTTCTGTTAACTTTCTATTCAACTCATTGGCACATTCATTAATGGGATGAACTGAGTTTCTGGTGTTCAATGGTTGGAGTTCTTTATCGATCCTGGGCATTCATCTTCCTGGAGTATACAGCAGGCAATGGGTATTGTTCATTCTGTAGGCAGTCTCTTTGCTCCGCTGAGAGGCCTGTGCAGAAACCTTTTAGCTTCATGTCGTCCTACCTGTTTATTCTTACCATCCTTGCCTGTGCTGGAAGGTGCTATCCAGACATTGCTGTCTACATTCATGCCTTGGACCATTATCTCTGATGGTCTCCAACAGCAGTTTCAGGGGCCAGTCTGACTGAGTTCAAACACCGAGTAACAGGAAATGCTTCATGGGGATCAATTGCAGTGATATGTATGACAGTGACAGAGGTGTCCTCAAGGAGAGAGCTGTAACTTTACTACTAGAATCTAAGAAGCCCCCCCCCCACTCACCCACCCCACTTCAAGGAAGCAAAATTAATTTGTATATTTGTTTCTTTCCTTGGGCATACATTTACCAGGCAACAGAAATGCAAGATTATCATTGTTATCAATAAATAAACACATGCTACATGTTAAATGCAGACTAATGGAGAAAAAGGCAAAGAAGGAAAGCATCTCTCCCCACAGTGTCTTTTTCCCCAGAAGGTCCCCAGAGGTGCTGTCACTAACAGTGATTTACCTGGCGTACTGGCTAGTTTTATGTCAGTTTGACACAAGCTAGAGTCATCTGAGAGGAGGGAACCTCAATTAAGAAAATGCCTCCATATGATCATGCTGTAAGCAAGCCTATAGGGCATTTTCTTAATTAGTAATTGATGGTGGAGGGCCCAGCTCACTGTGAGTGGTGCTATCTCTGGACTGGTGGTCCTGGGTTCTATAAGAAAGCAGGTTGAGCAAGCCCTGAGGAGTAAGCCAGTAAGCACCACCCCTCCATGGCCTCTGTGTCAGCTCCTGACTGCAGATTCCTACCCTGCTTGAGTTCCTGTCCTGACTTCCTTTGATGATGAACAGCGATGTGGAAATGTGAGCCAATAAACCCTTTCCTCTCCAAGCTGCTTTCAGTCATGGCGTTTTATCACAGGAATAGGAACCCTAATTAAAAAACCTGGTAATACTGAACCAGAGTTCTGGCAAGGGAGGGGGAACTATCTACCCTGTTTGTGAAGTTCAGTGTTCACTTAGACCTAAGCAACTCTCTGCTTTTTCAAAAGAGAGTCTGCTTCACATGGTGACCAAGTCTTTGGTTAGACTATGGGATGCCAGATCTTGAACTGTTTCTTCCACTTGTACCATGGGAACTTCTTAACTGTGCTCATCCCTCTGCTTGCCCTTGACCAGAATTATGCATGCACAGTATAAATCCTTCTGCTTCCTCCTCTTAGGGAAACCTTCATAGCTCATAATTCAGCCAGAGACCACCAGGTCTCCATTGGGCTGTGGTTTCTACAGGAATTATTTTACACCTCAAAAATACCAGCATCACAAAGTTGTTTATTTTTATTAATACAGCTATGAAGACTCATAGATACTTTTGGTCATACTAATATAGATATGCCCCACTAGTACAGAACTGATAGCTGCCCAGCCAAGACCTGTGGTGATATATGGTGCCCCCCCCCCATATATTGTACACCCTAATAAAGCTTATCTGGAGATATGTGGGAGCCTATTTTCAGGTTCCTCATGGCTTTACCCAGCAGGTCCTCATAGAGAGGATGATTGGACCACGGGCCTGAGTGCAGGTGTCTGAGATGGTCTGCACTTGGCTGTGCTGGGGGGAGGTCTTTTGCTCCACCCTTTGGCATTTCTCTAAATACCCTGGGGCAGATAGTCAGGGCTCATTGGAATAGGTTCCAGGCCCCCTTGAGGTTATCCTTTATTTTCTGTTTATCTCCACAATCTAAATCCCTCTATCTAATATTTCCTGCTGTTCACACTCAAGAAAACTGGAGAACTGTGGGGTTGGTGGGTAAACGTACCACAGAGATCAGAGGAAAAAGCCAGCCACTACATTAAACATAAAAGTCAGGCAGTGGCAGCACACACCTAGCATTCAGGAGGCAGAGATTCATCCGGATCTCTATGGGTTCAAGGCCATACTGGGAACAGAGCCAGGCGTGGTGGCACACACCTTTAAATTCCAACACTTGTTAACCATAAAGGTCTGGAGGTCTGTGAAGACAGACAGGAAGTGACAAAGCTGGGCAGAATGAGGAAGTGATGTAGCTGGGTGGAAAGAGGAAGTAAGATGGCAGGACAGAAAGGCATATAGGCGCGGGTATACAGGAAGTAGGTCTTTTTGGAGGTTGAAGAGTCAGTAAAGTGAGGTTGGTGGTTGCTATCCTATTCCTCTGATCTCCAGATAAGCTGTATTAAGGTGCACAATATATTGAGGGACATAATATATCACCACAGAGACCCAGTGTGTTGCTCTGTGTCTTAGCGGGGGCATGACGGCAACCAAGAAGGCAAAACATGGGAATGGTGTACAAATGATTCAAACAGTGAATCAAGGATAGCAGCATGTTGATGCTAGGATCCGGGCAACAGGCCCATGGCTTGCACTAGCTTCACATGGCTGTATAGCAACGTATAACGCACTGAGCATCAAGAACTTACTCACAGTTCTGAAGACTGAGAGTCTAAGCATCCTGCTGATGCTTGTCCTCTGCAGGTGTACGATCTTCTCCTTGCATGGTCTGCCATGTTTGAACCCTGTTTTAGTTGCCAGTTCTTGTAAGGACACCGGTCACACTGGATTGGAGCACACAGTAGTGACTTCATTTAATATCATCTCTTTAACGGCTCTCATCTCTGGATATAATTACATCCTATAGTTCTGAGAATTAGGACCTCAACATTAATTTTAGGAAGGATATAACTCAGCCCTTGACATGGGCCCTCATTTTGAAATGTCTTCAGTTTTATTATACGTTTAAACTTTTCAATAGCAAAATGTTGCAGCAATTTTTCTAGATGGTTTGACCTGCTCTGCAAAAATGAAGTTTAATGGTCTTATGAATTTCACACACTTCAGATCAAACATCAGCCCTGCTCATCCTTCCTCAGAAAAGATAGAGTTGGGGCTGTATCATTCTGTGCTCTGTTTACACCGGCAGCTAGATGATCATCCCACTTGCTGAAGCATCTTCCTGTGTGTGGATGATGAAACTGACAATGTCATCTGCTGCTGTAGCTGGAGGTCACAGTGCCTTAATATATACTAAAAGCTGAACAGTAAGACCCCAGCCACTCTCCAACCTCCAGCACCCCAGACTGGAAAGAGGCCTTCGAAGAAGAACAATGGATGGAGGGGTGGACACGTAAGTGATGGGAATCTGTCCACAGTACTCACTAAGGGATCTCTGGGTGGTTGACTCTGTTAGGGATCAGAGGAGACTGGGACATCTTCAGCTTTCTCCCATCTGAACAACATGTAAATGAACCCTGAGCAATTCCAAGGAATCAGGTGCAACAGCTTTTAGCAAAAATCATTTGGGCACAGTTAGGATCCAATTAGTATCTAGAGCAATTTACAAGAAGAAAATTGGCACTTATGAATTAGTACATTGCAGCATCCCATACTGCTATTTTAAGACCATGGAAAATTTAAATTATGGTGAAGAGATGGGGTTGGGGGAGAGGGAAGAGTCATCTAAACAGTTTCAGCAGACTGCCCATGTGACCACTGATCCCCCAACATCTGCACACAGTAGACAGAAAAAGAGCTGCCTAAAATCTGTTCTTAATTCCTCAATAAAGAGAGGGGGAAATGGAATTTTAGAATTTGTTATTCTCGTTTTCCATGTAGCTCATCCCATGAACTAATTACACTGGGCAGATCCCAGATCTGTGACATGGTTTCTGTAGTCTGAGAAATACACAGAAGACACAGGGAGTCGGCACTTGAGTGTTATCCTGGTCATTAGCTTGAAGTGACCTTGAGAAAGCCATGCTTTCTGCTGTGTCTGGCTTTGCTATTAATTGAAGATGACAGTTTAATCTATCTCTCGGGAGAGCCGAGAGGAAAGCAGAACTCGAAATATCCTGATGCTATTGCCTATGACATCCATGACATCGGAGGCAATGAGAGTCGTGTGTTATTGGGGCATGCAGGACTTTTTTTTTTTAAAAAAATAAGGGAGGTTGTTCAACAATGAAATATAGCATACTATTGCCAAGGACTTTGGAACTTTGTGGCATTTACTTGGCACCACATACTGCCATCTGATTTTCTTTATATGAAATACAGAGAAAGCACATGCATGATACTGAGGTCTACAGGGGTCTATGGTCCTCTCAGACTGCAGAGGTTATACTCAAATGAGACCATTCATCAGAATTTTACACAGGATCACATGTAAACCTATAGCTGCATTTGGAGGACACAAAGGAACAACTCAGTACTTAGAGGAACTCCTGGGTTTGGAGAGACAAGGGAAGGACAGGTAGTTAAAAAAAAAAAAAAAACAGACAGGACAAGTACCCAAGAAGCTTTTCTCATCTCATTTCTCTTGCTGTGATGAAACACCAAGACAAAATGAAGCTCAGAGAAGAAAAGGGTTAATTTAGCTCCTAGTTCCAGGTTGCAGTCCATCATAGCAGGGACATCAAGGCAGCAGGAACTTAAAGCAGATGGCCACATCACACCCATAGTTTGGAACAGACCGAAATGAATGCATGGATGCTCGCTCAAATCTTCTGCTCAGCTCTCCTTGTCTGATACAACTCAGGAGTCTATGCAGAGACAATGGTGCCACCTACACACAGGGTTAGGTCTTCCCATACCAATTGGCTTAATTAAGAAAATCCTCTACACACAGGCCCGGAGGCCAACCCCATGTAAGCAATCCCCATTTGAGGTGCTCGTTCCAAGTGATTATAGGTGTGTCTGGTTGACAGTTAATGCTAAAGATCACAGGGGCCACCTGAGAGAGGCTGTGACCCAGGCGAGGGTCACAGTCCAACCTGAGGTGGCCATAGAAGAAGGGAATCAGACTAACCTATCCTTGAGCCCATTTCTTCTCATCTCTTTAATATCCACTGATTTCCATTAACCCAAGTCAGGGAGATGCTAGAGGTCACAGGGCACAGGACCTTGGGATACCATCTGGGTGAGCCAGCCTCCTGGATCAAGAGAGGTTGTGGGCAGGGAGAAGGTCTTCAGTTCACACAAGCTTCCAGCAGGTCACTATGTGGTTCCAAGGTAAACTCTGGAGTTGAATGCTAAGCACTAACCCTAGCTCCACTTAGGAGCACTGGGAGCCGAGCCAGCTGCCCTGGTTTGCATTCTACTGCTGTTATAAAACACTGACCAAATCAACTTGGGGAAGGAAAGGGTTTATTTGGCTTCTACTTCTATATCATGGTCCTTCTCTGAGGGAACTCGGGGTGGAAACTCAAGCAGGAAACTGGAAGCAGGAAGTCAAGCCCAGAGCGTGGAGGAATGCTGCTTACTAGCTTGCCCCTCGTCCTGCTTTTTTACACAATGCAGGACCACCTGCACAGGGGTGCCACCCCACAGGGGTGCCACCCGCCCTGGTAGTCTGGACCTTTCAGTATCAATCATTAATCAAGAAAACACACCACAGACATGCCCACAGGCCAGTCTCATGATGGCAATTTCTGAGTTGAAGTTTCCTCTTCCCTGATGACCCTAATTTGTGTCAAGCTGATTAAAATAAACAAACAATAACCATCACCCAAGCTTTCCTGCAGGTTGCCTATAGTACTTGTAGTACTAGTGGCTTTTCTCAGCACACTGAGCCAAATATCTGACAAAAAGATGGAGGAATCATAGTTCAGACAATGCCTTAGTCAACACCTTGGTTTAATGCATTCTGTTCTCTGTAAACATAAGGCAGTCTTTCCTGGCACTTTGCAGACATTTAGTAGATGGCTGAGAGTCCTAAAGCTCAGTGGAGCTCCATCTTCTGTCTAGCTCTCTGCTGTTCAACAGAGAAGCACGTGGTCCCCTGGTGAATTCTCAGACCCACCTCATACCGACTGAATCATCGTCTGAATGCATTTAAAAAAGATCAGCAGGTGAATAAGTAGATATTAATATTGTGACATTCTGTACCACATCATCGTTTATGATTGGAATGACAATGTCTCTGTTGGGGCAAGGCATATACATAATTGTTTTTAATGATTTTCTATATGAGCTAGTTTCCTGAGAACCCATATTTCTGGTGGTTTGAATGTGTAGCATGAGAAGAATGTACTAGAAACTAAATTCCTAATGCAAAAAATGTGGGAGGTGACCGGGCCATGAAAGCAGAAGGAAGAGATTGATTCCAACATGGATGGAGTGCAATTATTTACTGAAGGCAAGTCTGACCCTGTTTTACTCTGCCTGCACTTCTGCTTTTCACGATAGATAATGCAGCAAGAAGTCCATTGCAGCATGATAACCCATGGCTCTGGGAATTTCCAGCTTCCAGAGGCTCCAGTCAACGAATTCCTGATCCTTATAAATTACATAGTCTCATGTATTTCATGTATTTCTTGTGCTGCTACAGCAGCACAAGACAGACTAGACACCATTTTTTAAATGTGGATAACATTAAAGGGGCAAACAAATACAGGCCACCCAATATACTGTGTTCGGCAAACAGAGTAAGTGTGAACTCTTGTTAAGCCCAGGTGGATTTTTACATAGGAAGGAAAGTACCAGCTACCTGTGCCCATGCTTTGAGGGAGTAAACTGAGAAAACGTAACAACTCCCTGTTCTTATGCTTGTACTCCAAAAGCAAAATCTTCCCAGCCTGCTCCCAAATTGGCACAAAGATTAGTAAACCGGGAGAGCCGTGAGACAAATGGCCCACCCAAGACAGCTGAGGACCTTGTGCCACAAGTGAGCCCTTGAAGATGACTGCGCCAAACGGGGTCTCTGCTGAAAGCCATGGCATAGTCCCCCTCAGAAACAAAGCTTAGTAAAGGGGTATTTTTATAGTACAGTTTGGGTTTTAATCTGCCTCTAGGCAGTGGAGGAGGGAATTTTCTGGGGGTTATGGAGAGACAAGCCTTCAGTGACTAATGGAGGGTTAGTGTGGGACAGAGAAAAACCAATATTTTTATTTAAAACAGGTTGATTATAAATGTGATCTCTTTCTAAAAAAGAAAAGGGGATATGATATAGATATATAGGAGGATATAGAGATGATAAGATAAAAGGGTAGATTAAGGAACCTACTTTTAAAGAACAACTTGTTTAAAAAGTTTTACATTGGTATAGATTTTAGTTTATGTTTAAAATGTTTTACATTGGTATAAATTTTAGTTTATTGATACAAACTTGAAGTTAATTTTGTTATACTGTATATATATATTTCTATTCTTGTTTGAGGTATTATGTTTATGTAACTCATTTAAAATTGTAATGGATAATTAAAAATAGATTAATAATTAGTCATCTATAATAATCATATTTGTAGCCATGTTAGTTAAGCCTTCTAGGTATACATATATATATTTCAGATAGATAGGTAATCTTCAAACACTTCATAGACCTAGAGAATATGGCATTTAAATAACTTAGAATTCTGTTGACGTGAGACACAATTGCTCCTGGCTGCACCAATTTGTTCCCAAGAGAATGTTGGGCTTCTAAGACATTTCCATTTAGAAGTTTGTCTTCTTGGCACAAAATGGCCTACTGGACAAAGAACTGCCCTTGCCTTGACGGCTAACAGTACGAATGCAATGCTGTCCTTTCTGGATAAGCGGGGCACAAGGAAAGTGACCACTGTACTCTGCCAAGACAGGGTAAGATGGTCTTTCAGAATTCCTGCTTCTAAAAATGGTCTGTCATATACTCTAGGCCTGTAGCCACTTTGAATGCACCAACAATGCTGAGAAACATTAGGTGACTGTCCAGGCTGCCAGCTGTCTTGGTCTACTCTTGCAAGATTCCCGAAAGTTGCTTGCATCCATCTACCATTTCTCAGGTACCATTATGTTCCTTCTCAGGTCTTTGATGTGGTTGAAGACTAGATAGTTGTAATTTCCTCAGTTATGATAAAAGATAAGTTAGATATAAAACCTTAAACTCACAAATATAAGATAGATAGAACATCTTCTTTAATATTGTAACTATAATTCTTCCTCAGTAATTGTTTTGTTATATGTAATTTTACCATAAATTTACCAGAAATAAAACCTTCCTTTTTAAAAAAAGGAAGAAAAGGGGAAGTGCTGTGGATATCATTCTATATAAATAAAACGCTGATGGCCAGTAACCAGACAGGAAGTATAGGCGGGACAAAGAGAGAGGAGAACTGGGGAAACAGGAAGAAGGGAGGGGAGACACTACAGCCACCGCCAGGACAAGCAGCATGTAAAGATGCCGGTAAGCCACCAGCCATGTGGCAAGGTATAGATTTATAAAAATGGGTTAATTTAAGATATAAGAACAGTTAGCAAGAAGCCTGCCATGGCCATACAGTTTATAAGTAATATAAGCGTCTGAGTGATTATTTTATACGTGGATTGTGGGACTGCAGGGTTTGGTGGAACCTGGAGAGAAGCCCTTCAGCAAAAGGTTAGGATGGACCAAGTGGGACATGAGTCAGGCAAAATGGCCTAAAACGATGTCCTTTTTAGAGTCCAAAGTTAACATGTGGGTTCTGTTGTGAATTTGTTGTATACCCTTCTGTTTGTAATGATTTTACCTTATCAGATTGTACATCTCACCTCGGCCACCAGCTCATCCATCTTTCTTATTAAATGACCTGGTTGCAGAGATCTATGGCCTGATAAGGTAAAACTAGAAGCCACTAGAGTTTTGTAGAGGAGCTGTAGTCTGTGTCTTTTCCCTGAAAATTGGATTTCTGGTGAAATTTCTATAAGTTGCTGGTTGATGGCCTGGAAGAGGGGAAAGCCTCATGTATCATTAATTGTGCTTGAATTATTTGCTTCTACTATTTATTTGTGTGTGTATGTATTTGGGGAGCACACATGTGCAAGTCAGAGAAAAACTTGGGAGCCAGTTCTCTTTTTCTACTGTGTGGATTCCTGGGATAGAACTAAGGTTACCAAGTTTGGCTGGAATTCTTGCTCCACTTCTAGCAAAGGCTTTGACAGGCGTCCTGGTTGAAGGGCTTTTCCCCTCACTGGGTCCCCATGATTATTCCTGTATACTCCAATCCCATGCACAAACAATAGCAAAGGGGCATGAAGAAACAAGATGGGGTGACACACCCAATCGGCTAAAGTATGTCCTTCGAAAGGTCAAGACGATGCCACAATACGTTTCCTATAAACATCTTATCTGACTGCCATTTACAAGGCTAGAGTTGGACAATAACTCATTCCATAAATAGAATGAGTGCCATGAGCTGAGCAAAGGAGGTTGGCTTCATTGGCAGAAAAGAAAAGGAAAAAAAAAACAGTAAAAGCAGAAAGCTGATTGTTTCAAAGCACTTTATAGGGTTAAAAGTAAAGAGTGCTTTTGTATTGTGCTAATTCAGTTTGGCAGCTCTCCCTTGCTCTCTCCCTCCTCTCTCCCTCTCTCTCTTTCTCTCTCTCTCTCTCTCTCTCTCTCTCTCTCTCTCTCTCTCTCTCTCTCTCTCTCTCTTCCTCTCTTCCTCTCTTCCTCTCTTCCTCTCAAAGAAAGCTGATTGGTTTCAGAGTTCAGCTTGATTTTGTGGTTTGTCTGCTCTGTGGGGCCCTGGGGCAGGAGATGCTTCCAGAACCAGGGCCACCCATAGCCTGTTCCCAGCAAAGGTATCTTTGGGCAGCCAGATGCTTCACTCTAACCGCAAGAGCTCCCATAGGATCTGAGCTGGGAGACTAGAACCCTTTCTAAGAGTCCTTTTCTTTTAGAAAGCAGTGCTTTCCTATGGCCTAAGACTTTACTTCCAAAGAAGCAAGAGCCTTGGCATCCTCTAGTGAGCTGCAAGCTGTGTGCTCACTTCCCTGAAGGTCAGCTCCCAACAGACTGCCCTTGGCCCTGCCCTTCTGGGTGGAGGAGCTCTGGCCTTCCAGAATTTCACAGAGTGGATTTTCGTCTTCTTCATTTAACATGGCAGCCCTCCAAACTTTTTTCTGTCAGTTGGCAGCTCATATAAGTTCAGCACTTCCTCTCATGAACCCACTGAAAGCCAAGCCTGCCACGCCTGTGGAGGATGAAATGGGAGATTGCCCGTTTAAATTTCACCAATAGAAATAGAGACAGAGTCAGGAATGGGGTTTCTATTCCCAGAAGAGAATATACATTATTTTAAACTTACTTAGAACCAACTCATTCCAAAACGAATAGACACGTTCTTCTTTATTTTAAAATTCATGCTGTTAATCTAAAAGTTTCCCATTACTTATTTCATTTGTCTTTCTTTCTTTCTTCCTTTCTTTCTTTTTCTTTCTTTCTTTCTTTCTTTCTTTCTTTCTTTCTTTCTTTCTTTCTTTCTTGTTGTTGGAAACTACATATTTTTCTGAATTGGCAAGATTTGGCCTTTGAGTTATACTAAATATATTTTAGGAACAGATCTTACCTTCATATCAATTTAGTTATTTTCTTTCTCTCTACCAGGGTCAGTTCCTTGATAATCACTGAAATGAATTCATTTAGATTTTCTTCTTCTCCTTAGTATTTGCTATTTTCTAACATTCTCCCTATGACTTGCTTTTCCTCTGAATTTTAGTCTATATCCAGTAGTATTCTACAATCATGTAGTCATAGTTACTTTGTTTTAAAGCCTGTGTTATGGTCACTCTTAGAGTCCTTGGGGAATTTGTTCAAGGACTTCCTAGCAAACCAAAATTAGCAGATGTTCAAGTTCCCTAACAGACAATGGCATGGAGTTTACATAAAATCAGCTGCACCCTCCCATATACTTGAAATTAGCTCTAGATGACAGCACCCAATACAATGTAAGTGCCATGCAAATTGTTATAGTGTGTTATTTAATGAATAGAGACAAAAGAAAGATCTGTACATGTTTAGGAGAGATGCA
The DNA here is from genome assembly GCF_049852395.1 of Peromyscus maniculatus bairdii. Taxonomy (NCBI): domain Eukaryota; kingdom Metazoa; phylum Chordata; class Mammalia; order Rodentia; family Cricetidae; genus Peromyscus; species Peromyscus maniculatus. The sequence goes on from NC_134872.1 coordinate 32,211,322, forward strand.
ATGTTCTTGCTCTTGTTGCATGTAGGATATTTTCTGTCTGCAATTACTTGAATCCTTAGATAGAGAATCTAGAAATATAGAGGGAAAAAACATCATGTTTTGCTCCACCCCATAATGCTTTGGATACAGTGGTGTGACAGTGGTTGCCAATGGATTCCTCACCTATGCACAGGCTACTTGCCTAAATGAGCTCCAGTAACAGCCATCCACTGGCGATCTCAGACCATGCTCCCCCAAGGAAGTATGTGTTTCCTACACCTGACCTCTGCCTAGGATATTTGGTGGCCACCTAAGGAAACTCTAAGCCCAACATAATTTCCTTGTCCTCACACCACAGAACTATTGCATTAAAGAGTTTGTGGTTCCTTACTGAATATCCATACATATGATCTTCCCCATACCAAAACTGCAAAAACTATCAAAATGGGTGAATGAAATTTAATGTTCTTTTTCTCTAAAGAGACACTGATAATTGCCCACCTGAACAGACATCAAGAAAACATATATCAAAGTGGAGGCCTTCACTGTCAGGGCTTAGCTTCCCATGGTCTCCATAGCACTCTTTATTTTTATTATTTTAATCTTAGACAATTTCATGCATGTATACAGTGAGTTTGGGACATTTCCTCACACATACTCCATTACCCTTTCTGATTTCCCCCTCTAACCCAACTGACTCTTTTTCTTCCAATCAAACTCTTTCCTACTTTGGTGTGCTTTTGTGTTTTTTTGTTTTTTGTTTTTGTTTTGTTTTGTTTTGGTTTTTGCACCCCCTGACATTCATCATGGTTGCTTGCATGAGCATGAGTGAGGAGTGATACACCAGAACATGGGTAACTGATTAGTGGCTACATCACTGAAGAAGATGGTATCCCTTCCTCTAGTATCCATTAGCCAACCATAGTCCCTAAGAGAGAGGTCCAGCCTGATGAGCCCCTCCCCGATGCATGGTAAACTGTGAAGAGCCCAGGCCTGTGCACATATTTTGCAGCTAGCCATAGCTCCTATATGTTCATAAGTGCAATGGCTGTGTCATGTCCAAAAGACACGTTTCATAGCACTCCTACCAAACCTCAGACTCTCACACTCTTTTGCCCTCTCTTTCAAGATGCTTCCTGAGCTTTGGAGGAAGAGGGAATTACATCTGTCCATTAGGGCCATAGTCACTTTTCCATAATTTGATGGACTGTGAATCTCTGCATTAAAGTGCTACCCATTGCATGAAGAAGCTTCCCTGACATAAGCTGAGAGCAGCACCACTCTACAAATATAAATGTTAAGTATTTCAAAGGCAGTTTGACACAGTGTATGTTTGACATAGCAACAGTAGGAGGTTCATTCTGCCCTAACGTCTATGACCTTTGTAGCCACAGGCTCTTGACCAGGTTTATAGTACCAGACATGAGTTTCCTACTGTAGAGGGGGATTCAAATCCTACTGGAGAGAAGCTGGGTACCCCTATAATACTCATGCCACTATGGCAACAGTGGACATATCTTGCCAATTATACAAATTGCAATTTGTGGTATCCACAGCTTATTATGAACATTAATACTCTTAATAAGGACAAGGGAAAACCCAGCTATATTTGCCTCTTGTCTATCTAAGATAAAACCTCTAAATTTCCAGATGTTAGTATGCCTTTGATCCTAGCACTCAGGAAACAGAGGCAAGCAAATCTCTATGTTCAAGGCCAGCCTGCTCTACAGAGTGAGTTCCAGGACAGCCAGAGCTACACACAGACCTACCCTCAATCTTGGCCACACTTTCTAGTGGTAGCCTACATAGAAGGGCACAGAAGAAGAAAGCTTTTGCTCTTGCCTTGCTTGCCCTCACTCCAACTGGCAAGTTCATCTGTGCTGATGCTAAATCATTCACTGCCATTAGAACTTCTTCAGGATTCCAACATAGACTGAAGTCTAACTGAGACATCCAACCTCATAAACTAAACAACTACTTGATTCTTGGCCTTTTCATTTGGAGATAGCTGTTGTTGAGCTAGATGGACCACACTTGGAAGCCACTCTAATAAATATAGATTCATTCTATAAGTTTGGTTCCTCTATAAAGAACCCCAACCAATACACCAGAAGTGTGGGCAATCCCTATAGCTAGAAAGAAGAAACCAGGTTTTCCCTGGAGACTTCGGTGGAAATGCAGCTCAGCCAGATCTTAACCAGGGATCAGGAAGGTCTGTGTTGGCTTTTGACCTCCAGAACTATAAAGTAGTAACCCTGTGTTTGTTTAGGGCACCAGGTTTGTAGAGATTCATCACAGCAACCACAGCATATCAATGAGTGTCCTTCTTTCCTTTACTGTCCTGGTTCACCTCATGCTGTGTGTCACCTAATGAGAAATGCCTGCTACTTGTTTGTAGAAGTAACTGTCTTATTAAATAAGAAACACAGAGCCAATGCACAGATGAAAGCCCAAGAGGTCAGAGCTAAAAGCCTTACCCTTCACTGCTGCAGCTATCCTCTTCAGCCAAGAAACCTACTTCCTGTGTGTTTGTCTTTATATAGACTTTCTGTTCTGCCTTCTCATTGGTTGTAAACCCAACCACATGACCGCCTCGTCACTGCCCATCTGTACAGACCTCCAGGTCTTCTATGGTTGGTATTAAGATTAAAGGTGTGTGTCTCCATGCTGGCTGTATCCGTGAACATACAGAGATCCACCTAGCTCTGCCTCCAAAGAGCTGGGATTAAAGGCATGCACCACCAACGCCCGGCTCTGCTATGGCTTGCTATTAGCTCTGACCCCCAGGCAACTTTATTTATTAACATACAAATAAAATCACATTTCAGTACAAATAAGATATCACCATACTTGTTAATATTATTTCTCCTATTTTTCATGCCTCCGTTTCACTGAGGTCCTATATGTTCTGACATATTCCCTCCTGGCCTGCCTACTCTACTCTCCAAACAGCCCTCTATGTATTTGATCCAAGGCATGCTGGGAAAGAAAGGAGACAGCTCTTGACAGGAGCTAATCTCCACTTTTGTTATCCATATGTGTCTTAGTAGATATTTTATTGCTGTGATAAAACACTATGACCAAGCCAACTTACAAAACATTTACATGGATTTACATTGAGTCCATGACCATCATGGCAGGGAGCATGGCAGCAGGCAGGCAGGCATAGTGCTGGAACAGTAGCTGTGAACTCACATCATGAGATACAACCATGAGGCAGAAAGTGAGATAACTGGGAATGGTGTGGGCTTTTGAAACCTCAAAGCCTGCCCCAAGTGGCATACCTCCTCCAACAAGGCCACGTCTCCCAATCCTTCCCAAATAGTTCCACCAAGTAGAGACCAAGTATTCAAACATATGAGCCAATGAGGGCTCTTCTCATTCAAACCACCCTAATACGTCTTTCTTTCCAAAACTGTTCTGTCCGCTTGAAATTAATCCACATTTTTGTTTTCATTTGACATTGAAGAAATTTACCCCTCACCTTATGTCCCACTTTTCTTATTCATGCTGCTGGGTTTACTTACATGGTAGAAAAAGTGAAATCATACATCTGTGGGTCTCTTCTTACAAGGCTTCAGTTCCACCCTTGGAAACTTGACTCTAATGATTTCTTAAAGGACCCATCTCCAAATAGCACCATTAAGGCTGTAAATTATGAGTGGAGAGGGAAGCATACTGACTAATGTATAACACACATAATCAACCACTTCTCCAGGCACCCTTAGCAGTTCATTACAGAATGGTGCAAAAGGCAAGATATAAGGCAGGTCAGTTAGTGTAATAGACAGAAGAAAAAACCTGTACATAATGAATGCTTCTCACTGATATAGTTGGGTATGGGGGAAGCAGGGTGTTATCCATGTATACACACAAACAGTTGTTTATAGTCCTAGTTAGTGGAATACATTTTAACATTATGTATGTTTTATGTATGTATTCATAATGTATGAATACATTATGACACTTTTGCATTCACGGCAAAATTAGTTTTAAATTTCCCACACCCTCCCTGCCCTACCCATGCATAATTTCTCCCACTATCAATATTCCCCAGCGGTGCAGCAGATGTGTCATAATAAATGAATCTACATTCATAACTCATTATATATGAAAGTCCACTGTTTGCATTAGTGTTTGCTTTCTGTGTTGTGCATTCCACAGGTTTTGATAAATGCAGCTTCCAGCAGTTGGGCCTCATAGGAAGTGGTTTCACTGCCCTTAAAGCCTGGCACTCCACCTATTCATCTCTCCCTCTCCTCAATTCCTAACAACCACTTGCCTCTGTCTTGCGTCCATTTGCCTTTTGCACAGTGCTTTGTAATTGGAATCATATTGCATGCAGCCACTTTGGGCATCTTTCTGTTATCAATGTGCTTTTAAGCTTTCCTCTTTCTTCTCATAGTTTGAAAGCCCATTTCTTTTTAGCACTAAAAGTCATTTCATCTTCTGGATGGAACCAGAGTGTATCCATTCAATCGCTGAAGGACGTTCTGGATGTCTATAAGCTTGAGTGTCTTTGTGCCTTTGTGTGGGTATAAATACAGCTGCTAGAAATACCCCCACACAAGTTTTCATGTGACCATAAGTTTTTAGTTCATTTGAGTAAATAGCAAAGAGCACAATTGTAGTCAGACTTTTTTTGGACCACCAGCTCCCAAATAATGACACAAAGACTTCTTATTAAGTATGAAAGCTTAGCCTTAGCTTAGGCTTGTTCCCGACTAACTCTTATAACTTAAATTCACACACACACACACACACACACACACACACACACACACACACACACACGTTTATTAAGACAGGGTTTCTCTGTGTAGCTTTGATGTCTGTCCTGGATCTCTCTCTGTAGACCAGGCTGGCCTCGAACTCACAGATACCTGCCTGGCTCTGCCTTTCAAGTGCTGGGATTAAAGATATGTGCCACCACTGCCTGGCATAACCTGTTTATATTAATCTACATTCTGCCACATGGCTTATTAGCTCTCCTTCATACTGTACATCCAACTTCCTCCACATCTCACTGTGGAATCTCTGCCTCTCTAACTCTTTCCCTGAGTTCTTCTTTTTCCCCAGAAGTCCCGCCTATCCTTTCCTGCCTAGCTGTTAGCCATTTAACTCTCTATTAAACCAATCAGAAGGTGCCTTAGGCAGGTAAAGTAAAATAGAGACACCTTCACATAGTGTGATCAAATATCCTGCAACACACAATCATTGGGTTAGCTGAGCATTTATTGAACATTGGAAGAAACTGCCCAACTGTCCTATAATGTGATATTGTTTTGATGTCACAACAGTTGTAGATGGGTACTTGTGGCTCCACATCCTCCACATAGTATTTTCAGTGAATTTGATTTTGACCATTCTGATGGGTAGTCACAATGTATTATTGTAAGTTGTAAATCCCATGTTATCTGTTATAGTGAACATATCTTCTTATGCTTACTTGCTGTCTGCATATCTACTTTAGTAAAGTCTTTTATAGGGCTCTTGACTAGGTTATTTACTTCCATAGTGTGAATTGTCTCCTTATTCCTTTGAAATAGGCTTCTTTTTAACAAAAATTTAAAAAATAAAACAGTCAATTAAAATAAGCAAACCTATTATTTTGGTACCTATATGTGATGTAATAAATCTACGTGAGTCCATGCTGGTGCCTTCTGATCTCCACAGGTTCTGTCCAACCATGTTCTGTGTTCATTGAGATTGACCCTCTACCCATAAGCAATAGGAGGTCCATGAAGACAGAGCCTCAGTGGTACCTGAGGAGGTCAGCTGACAGAACGTGGAGATGCCAATTGTGGCACTGGGTATCAGATTTCTTCAAACTATTGGATTTTTTCTTCTTCTTCAACATCATCATCATCATCATCAACAACAACAAAAACCTAGAAAAGAACAGGTTTTTCATTCTCTTTTATTAAGAGGAGGTAATGCAACACACAGTCACAATAAAGCCTGAATAAAATCATCCAACACTAGGAAGTACTCTGAGTGAAAAAAAAATCATTTATGATCTAGTTCACAATTTTCTGGAAAATAAAGCATAAGGACGGTACCTACTAAAATTATAAGTACCATTTAAAAAAAAAATCCCAGCAAGGGTTCAATTCTTTGTTTGGGCTTGAAGACTCAACTAAAATATCCCGTGGGTATGGTGGTGGCCAAATGTGATGGAGAAAGAATGGATATGGGTAATTAGGAGGATGCTGAGAACCACCATCATTGAGAACCACAGGTGCTAAGCTCCACCTTTGGCCCTTCCTTGACTCTCAGGGAGACCCTGGGATAATTTTCTCAGCTTTACTAATGTGAAGGCACTGGGGCCCTGATACATGCTGGGTGGTCACTTGACAGTAGGGATCGGCCATCACCAATAATGATTTCTGTGACAATGTTTGTCACCTGTACAATCAGCAAAGACTTCCCCAATATTCATATTCTTCTTTCACATTTATGTAATTTTTATGATTTCTGAATGTTCTTTGCTTAAATGTACTGTGTAGTGGGTGAGACAAAAGGGAGAGATGTAGTGGGTAGCTGTTCCAGCTTTGACCTGGAAGTACGACCCCCATTGAGGCTTCCAGTAACTGTCACACCTACGAGGCAGGGCCGAGACAGGAGTGCTTAAGACCTGAGATCCAGATGTGCCAGCTCTCCTGGTTCCTGAATCCTGGATGCTGAAGGTAGACCTAGCAGTGTTCTCCAGAGAACACTGTTGGACTGCACTGCACCTTTCCCGGACCCTGTAATCTATCCCTTTACTTGTAAGCTACCCCATAAAATAAACCTCCCTTTTAACTATGTAGAGTTGCCTTAATATTTCCGCCAATATCATTGATATTGTATTGTCCCTCAGGGGAAAAGACAGAGAAACACCATGGCCCTGAAAGACCCTTTGCTGTTCCTAGGACCCTTCCCAACTCAAGAGAACAATAGAAGTAGTAGAGATCAGAATACTAAGCTAAGGCCTGGTGGCCCTCTCTGTCATGTTCACTGGGAACAAGGCCAAGTGGTATGACCTAGACAATTACCTTCTCCCTGCAAGTATGTCCAGTCAGCCGTTCTTGGAGCATCTAAGGTCACTGTTTATGTGGGCTTCCTTCCAGAACTCCAACCTTAGGATAATCTGAGCAGTAAAGTAACATGGTAAGAGAGAGGCACTTTTGGTCCTGCAGCCTCAGCAACATGAGGGAGGTGAGCATTGCTGACCCTTAGCCTCACCGCATCTCTGCTAGTAAGTTTCAGTAAGCCTTTCTCCTCACATGCTACCTCCTTGTGCTTATTTCTTATCTCTTGGCAACCCACCGCACCACCCTAGAACAGCAAAGCATGGTCCATACAAATATTCACACATTTCTTGTTTATAGATACACCTTAGTGTATGCTGACAAATATACACAAATATTTACAACCTCTTGTGTTTCCTGTGTCCTTATCTATATAATCACAACATTTAAAAAATCTAAATATGAGTCATAGCTAAGTCATGATCATTCACCCACACAATAGAATAAGTCTCAGTCAAGTTTACATATTTTCAGTTTACTTAGGGAGATTTTCATTAATTACTATAGGCTTGTAGTATATAATGGACTATAGGCAAGGGAGTTCCTACTGGGCTAGAGAAAATGTTCTAAAACTGATCTAGGATGACAGTTGCAATAAATGAGGAGTCTACTAAAAATCATTGTGGTTAAACTCTTAAAATGTGTGAATTATTTGACATGCAAAATGTGCAATGATAAAGTTGTAACATAATTTTCAATTTCTGAGGACTTCAAATGCCACTGTGAGTCTTTGGTCAGGTAGGGGTGTGTGGAGACTAGTGAGCAAGTGAATGTTGTGAAGACCTGGGTTCTCTGTGGTTGTTGTAACACTGCTGACAGCTCCTCCTATGATGCTTCTTAGTCCTTATTCTTCTTAGTCTTCCTGAAGGAATGTGCATTAAGAAAAGCCATCTTCAGTACCTGGACTAATTCCTTTATTGGCACCAAAACCCACAAAGTCAGGGGGAAACTGAGATGCCTATGAACCTACTCTGGTCTTGAAAGTGTGCTGACCTGATAAATAGGAAGCAACAGATGCCCTGGGTGGTTAAGAAAGCACAACATGCCAGAAGGTGGTGGACAAATGTCACAAATGCACAGGTTGCTACCCCAAGAAAGTTTTAGGGTCTGGTGCCCTAGAGCATATCCAGGTGTCCCTTACAACATGAAGAGAAAACTTGCAAACCACAAGAAAGCCCATGGAAAGAAATGGCTGATTCAACTAGATAGGAGTACTTACTTTCACAGTAGAAAAGATATATGGGGCTAAATCAGTTAAAAGGTGGGCTGGAGAAATAGTCCACACTTTTAGAAGGTGGTTCAAATACTCTTGCTTTTGAAGAATGGCCTCATCATGGGTTTTCATGGGAGGCATGCATCTTCTTTATGACTCTTCCTCCGAGGACAGAAGTTGGAAGGGTTGGTACTTCCTCTTACTTCTTCCTTCTTGACATCTGGGAGATTAGCTCCAGCATAGGCCTGAGCAACTGGGCATTCTCACCCTGAATCTTGCCTTTGTGTCAGCCAGACAGAATGCTGGTGGAGTCCCACACTGCCTGCCTTGGCTGTAACTTCACCCTCTCCTTCTACTTTATCTCTCTTGCCTTTCTCAAGCCCAGTTCCACCTTCTCATTGCTGCTATAAACATCTCCACAAGCCTCCTTTTCTGATTAACTGACCCAGGTCTGTTTTTAGCTCTTGAACCAACAAGTAGTCCCTCAAAATGAAATACTCTCTAATAATTTTGGTTTTTATTTTAACTACAATTATTTGAAGTAATTTAATGATGTAGAGCTAATAATGGAGTGAATAATTCCTGTACTTTTTTGCTTTTACAAATCAGGGAGCAGCAAAGAATGGGAGAAAATAAAAAATAAAAAAAAAACTCCTAAATATATTTCATAATTACATATAGTGTGTGTGGTCCTACTGAAATGTAGTCAGCCTCATACCCATCCCAATGGAAGTTCTGTGCAGACATTAAAGGTGATCTGAAGTTGGGAAGAAAGAGGAATCAATACCTTATGGGGGTCACACGGGGACTCCACAGAAAGGTAAATCTAAGTTGAATGACAACTAGAAAGGTAGAAGCAGTCCTTTTTATCCAAGGGCCTCAGGCTGCTTCTCAGGCTATGCTGGGAACTAGGAAACCTTTGAAGTGGTTGGGGCAAGGCTAGGAGCAGGTCATGACTGAAAATGAAGCTAGAGCAGTAAGCAGAAGCCAGGTGATGGAGAGCCCTATCTTATGCTCAGAGTTGAGAGCCCAATCTTATGCTCAGAGTTGAGATTTGCCCTAAAGGAGTTGAGCACTGGTGGGGAGGATAGTGATGGCACAGAGATACAGAATGGCTACAGTAACAGGCATTTATCCCCTCACATGTCTGGAGGCAACAGTCAGGATGTCAGAGGGTGGGTATCTTCTGAGGCTTCCCTCCTTGGCATCCTTGTAGATGCCCATCTCCCTGGGGCCTCCTCTGGCGCTTCCTCAGTCCCTGTATCCTAATCTTGTCTCACAAGGAACCAATCAGAAAGGATAAGGGCCCATCTTAAAGACTGTATTTATATGCTTGATTAACACTTTTAAAAGTGCTTCTCTCAGGCTGGAGAGATATCTCAGTGGCTAAGAGCACCGTGGAGTTAGTTTTGGTCAACTTGATCCAAACCGAGACATATCTAGGAAAAGGGAAACTGAATTGAGGAATTCTTCCATCATATTGAATTGTGAGGATGTCTGTAGGGCACTTTGTGGATTTAATGACTGCTGTGGAAGTTCTCAGGCCACTGTAGGTAGTGCCACCTCTGGGCAGGTAGTCCTAGGTTGTGTAAGAAAGCAAACTGAGTAAACCATGGGGAACAAATCACTAAGAAACATTCTTTCATGGTCTCTGCCTCAGTTCTAACCTCCAGATTCCTGCCTTGCATTCCTGCTTTGATTTCTCTCAGTGATGGACTGGGAGCTAGAAGATGAAATTAACCCTTTCCTCCCCAAGTTGCTCTGGGAAAATGCATTATCATAGCAACAGTAAAACAAACTTGGTTAAGTGCATACCAGTCCTGCAGATCAGGGTGGAGTGCCCAGGAACTCACAACTCCTGCAACTTCAGCTCTAAGAGACCCTCTGGGCACTGCACTCACACATACAAACCAACACACCAGTTAAAAATAAAATGAATGTTAAAAATGACAAAAGACCTCTCCTTCCAATTCACATCTGAAGCACTGGGGGCCGGACTTTGACATATGAATTTTTTGGTGGGGACACAGCCCTGTCCATAGTGAGGAACACAGACTATTTAAGTGAAGCAACAGTATGATCAAACTATCCATTTAAACAACTCATCTAATGATCCTCCGATGTTCTCCCTATCTCCCTCCCTCCCTCCCTCCCTATCTATCTATCTATCTATCTATCTATCTATCTATCTATCTATCTATGTCTCTCTCATTCTCTCTCTCACACTCACTCTTTGTGTGCATGTGCATATGTATGCACACAAGCATGTATGCATATGTGCATGTTTGTATGTGTGTGATTAAAATATAAATATCCCATTGTCTAAAAAAACTACTTGCAACCTGCAACCCACAGGATACATATGCCGCAGGATATTTATGAATGCAGTCATCCAAATACAAAAAAAATCATAAACTTACTTAAAGTATTAATGAAAAATAGCTATTTCCTTTTGTAATATGATTGCATGATTCTCATATCAATTATGCAGATCACGGCATCCTGTTTATATGTCAGAAGGTTGGACACAACTCACAGGAGAATGAAATAATGCCCCCAATTCAGCCCCTACTTCTTCTACCTTTAAATAATAATAATTAAAAAATGTTATATAAATTTTAATCTAAGCTAAGCTAGGTAACACCATTGCCAGAGGAGATGGGGGAAATATGATGGAAAACTAATAATTAAACATTTTACTCAGTCGACTTCTATTATACTGTATTTTAACACAGCAAATTCTTGCTGAGTTCCAAATTTCTGTTATTTGAGAGATTCCTTCTTTGTCACTTCATGAAGAGGAGAGGACAGAATGAGATGCAGAGGCAAACTTGCATAACAACCTAGAGTCCTGGGTATTCTCTCACTTCATCCTATCATTGACTTTTAAATGGTCTACCTTACTGTTAATCATGAAGAGTTAGTCATAAATGCCTTTTATGTCAAAATCCAAAAGACTGTTTTTTGGTTTTTTGGTAGTTGGTTGGTTTTTGTTTTTTAAGACAGGGTTTCTCTGTGTATTTTTGGTGCCTGTCCTGGATCTCATTCTGTAGACTAGGCTAGCCTCAAACTCACAGAGATCCACCTGGTTCTGCCTCCCTAGTGCTGGGATTAAAGGTGTGCACCACTACCACCCAACCAAAAGACTGTTTTTAAATGTAATATCCCATGCATATTTAATTTTCTAATTTTAGAGAATTCACATTATCAAATAGTTCCATAATGGCAAGATAGCCTAATAGTGCCTATTCTCTGGAGTATAGCATATGTATAATGTTTCTGGATATATTGTACACACTACCCAAATATGTTTTATTTGATTATTAAAATAAAGCTTATTCACTTGAATTTTGTAACTGCTAAAAATCATCTAAAATATTACTGCATAAAAAAAATGGAGCAGAGTAACATACACATACAGTCCTAGCCAGTTAGGAAGCAGAGGAAATTGCTTTAGCCCATAGTTCGAGATTGGTCTGAACAACATAGCAAGACCCTGCCTCCAAAAAAGAATGAAAGCTAAGCTGCATATACAGGCACCTGCCTGTGGCTGAAGCATTCAGGAGGCTAAAGCAGCATGAGAATCCCCAGTCTGGATGCAGTCTCAGTGACATACAAGAATATAGCAAGATTGTCTCAAATAAATAAACAAAACCAAATATATGTGGACATGTGAGGAATACATGGGGCATCAAGTGAACAAGATTCCTTTTCAAATATTTGGAACTGTGAGTGGCTCCATCATTAGAACACACAGAAGAAATCTAATCTGCTCACACCAGCCTCTGACCATGTCTAATCACAAGCAGAGAATCGGAAACATCCATGCCGGTAAAGTGCCTTTCAGGTTTTTTTTTTTTTTTTAAACAATTCATCCCCACTTTCATTTGTTTTTACTTTTGAGATTGTAATTGCTTTTCTCCTTTCCCTTCCTTTGAGGACTCCACCTACCCCTCCCTGCTCTCCTATAAATTCATGGCCTCTTTTTTTCATTAATTATTATCACATGCATATACGTGTGTACATATATATTCCTAAATATAACCTGCTCAGTCCATATAATGTTACCTGTGTGTATGTTTCCAGGGCTGACCAGTTGGCACAAGACAACCAATGGGCATGCTCTTCCCTGGTACAGAAATTTTTATTTGAATTAAAAACAAGAAATCATTTGTAAAGGTGTCACAGATGCTAATGAAATGTCACAATTTTAAATGAGACAGAATAATAAACTACATTTGGAAGTTCAAACAGGAGAAAATAGAAGAAGCTCCATGTTTAACAGGAGGTACACAATACTCATATTACTCTAAACATTCATGCACATATGTATTATATATACAGTATAAATATATACATGCAGAATATATATTATATACACAATACATATGTGTATTATATACACATATTTTATATACACACAAAGCATGTATATCATATACACATATACATTATATACACATAATGCGTGTATACTATATACACATATGCATTATACACATATACATGCACATAGATCGCATATACATATGCACACAGTATGGAAATTCTGCTGAGTCATAAGGGTAGAACACCCACTTTCCTTGCTTAGCTATCAATATAGAGATCACTGAATTATATCCAATGTACTACCCTTTGTCAGAATAGCATCCTCCTGATGCCTGTTCCATGGAGTAAAATGTGAAGAGTAAGCCAACCCTCCTAATCCCATCACAACAAGCAGATGATGATAGAAGACATTGTACAGGGGAAATTAAGTCCTTTCTCTGGGTAACGTCCTCCTGAATTCCCAGCTTGAGTGCAAAGCAATATTTCTCAAATCCTTTTAGTGGAATTCTGAATTTTTTCTTGGTGGCTCAAAGGAAAAACATAGAAGTCATAGCTAATCCTATCCACAGATGTCCATACTCCTCAGATATTGAAGTTGCATGGGGACTACTCCATTAGTTTACAGAATCAGCTATGGGACCTAGTAAATTTTTTAAAACCGTTATATAGTAACTTTGAATACAAATGACAAAACTTAATCTGCAGTCTGAAAAGTTATATGCATTTTGTGTGTCTACATAAAAACTGTTCAATGATTCCTAAGCTTATCAGTGTAGATAACAGAAGTGGATCAATGAAATCATTGACTATTTTCCAAGTTCTTTAACTTTGAATCTCATATCCTGTCTTTTCTATTGCTGTGACAAAGCACTATAATCAAGGCAACTTATAAAAGAAAGCATTTAAGTTTAGGGCTCACACTTTCAGAGGGTTAGAGTCCGTAGCCATCATGACAGCCATCAACACGGTGCTGAAACAGTATCTGAGAGCTCACATCTGATCCACAAGCACAAGATGTGGTGTTAGAGAGAGGTGGGGACAGAGAAGTGGGAATGACATGGGGTTCTGAAACCCCTAAGCCTGCCAAAGTGACACACCTCCTCTGAGTCACACCTCCTAATCCTTCCCAAACAGTTTCACCAACTGAAGAACAAGCATTTAAATATAGAAGCCTGTGGGGGACATTCTCCTTCAAAACATCACAGCTTGAATGTACAAAGTTTTGCATCTCTGTTCATGTTACCAAACCTCTGTTAATTTAGAGAGTAGACTCCTAATGACCTTGTCTTGTACTGACCTGTCAAGGCAGGTAGTTGCATAATAAAATAGCCAAGGCTCCCCCCAAAAGCACAGTAATAGTGTTTTCCCAGGGGCTGGAACCTAGGAATCCTCACCCAGCCTCTCTTTGTCCTCAACACTCTGCTATAATTCTGTTCTTTTCTCGTTATAATCCTTCTAAGTCCCATCAGAGAATCCTGAAATTATAATAGCAAACTAGGTAGCAAGTGATTTCTATTTTATTTCTAACAAGAACTCATTCTACTCTCAAACTAAATGTAATCAGCTTGCAGCCAGTCCATAAAAATTTTCACGATATTTTTTATTCCAGCAAAGTAATATAATGTCTTTTAAGAATAAGTTTCAGTGACTGCTCACTTACAACCCAGATATATAATGTGGAAACATGGAGCTCATCATTCCTGTAGAATGCACTGCTACAATTTTGGTCTGTCTGCCTATACAAAATCCTGCATTGAATATATTAGCATTATGTCAGTTGTTTTAGCAGGAAATAGATATATTTCTCAGTTATTAACTGCATTTTATTAGAGAATTGTGAAAATTAAAGCATAATAGTAAAGGGTGAGGAAATAAAAAGATTTCTACCCCAATGACAAGAGAGTCATGCTATTAGAGCAAGTGTGAACTAAGCTGCAGAGAGCTCCATAATAATGCCAAAAATGAACATTTGAATTTCATTTACCTTTTAAAATATAAATTACTTACATTTACAATTAGTATCTCAGATGCTAAAAAAAAATCCTAGAATCAAATTTAGCTAAGTAAATGAAAGACTTGTACACTGAACACTATAAAACATTTCCAAACAAATTAAAGAAAACCCCAATAAAGCAGACACCCATATTTTCATTTATAAGATTTATAATTAAGTCATCAAAATTTCTCAGTTATCAACATATTCCATCTAGTACCTATTGTACTAGTTCTTATTGAAATAGAAAAGCCAATCCTCAAATTCATGCAGAATCATAAGGAATCCAAAATTATAGAGGATCTAGAGCCAAAACAATCTTTAAAAAAAAAAAAAAAAAAAACTTCTTTATTGACTCTTTGGGAGTTTCACATCATGCACCCCAATTCTGTTCACACACACACACACACACACACACACACACACACACACACACACGGTCTCCCCATCTCCTCCCCTCCCCCTGCCACGCCCTCCCACATAAAGAAACAAATCAAAGTAAGCAAGCAAGCAGGCAAAAGCAAAAACATAAATAAAAAAATACCACTTCAACCAGAAAAATCCCTTCTCTTCTTTCCTGCTTCTCTAACACATCTTCATTCGTCCTGGTGGCAACGGAGACTTCGTCTGCCATCTAGTATACCTCTTTGTCCCATTCATTTTACTGGCAAGTGTTTATTGCAATGAGTCACTGATCTGTTTCAAGGCCTCTGGTTTCTGGTACACCATCATCCCTAGATCCTCACCAGAATTCTTCTGGGATCTCCTGTGGCTGTCATGAGTCTTGGAGATCTTGTGGGTATCGTTCCATAGGACCGGTCCCTTCATCCATCCCTCCAGCAGGTCCCAGATGGGGTAGATACTAGGGTGTGTCAACCCAAGGCCCAGTTGTGGGCCTGAATGGTAGTCTAGCTGGTCAGTCCAGGTGCCTGGGGCCACCCACCTCAGGAGAGAGGATGGAGTCAGTTCCCTTACATGCATGCTCTCAGGGTTGGTTCACCCTGGCCTGTGGTGAGGGGTGGGGACCGTCTCTCCAGCATGCAGGGGCCAGCTCTCTTGCTGTAGTGCCCAGCGAGAGGCAAGGTTGTATATCCCAGGGCCAGTGAAGGGTGTGGCCAGCTAAACTTGGCCCTCTGATTTCATCTCACATGGTTCCTATGGTTTTCTGAAGTGACGCTGGCCACAAACGTCAACACAGACCCCAGATGGAGCTGGACCACGGACCCAGACATGGCCCTTGGCAGCATCTTGGGCCCAGTCGATATCCCGGCTCTGGGTAGAGGGGCTGGCCACTCACATGGGAATGGTTGCAGTGAGCCAAAACAATCTTGAGCAAGGAAGTCTAGGTTAAAAGACATGTTTTTCTACTTCAAAACACAATATAAAGTCAGAGGTCATGAAAAAATACTCAGCATCATTGTTAGGGAAAGCAAATAATCAAAGCTGTAATGAGGTACTACATCACATATACTAGGATGGTGTGGATAACACAAAAAGAAAGAAAAATGGAAAGCAGTCATTGATGGGGAAATTCTAAACCTGACACTCAGCTGGAAGGAATTTAAAATGGGGCAGCTGTTGTGAGAAACAGTTGCAGGTTTTCCAAAAATGATAATCATAGAATTACCATATAGCCTAGAAATTCTCTCCGATACCACAAAGAAATGAAAACAAATATTCAAGTACCACTCATACCACAACAGCCGAAAGCTAAAAATAATTCAGTAGTCCACATTGGAGACACTAGATCGGGAGAGGCTGTCCAGGCTCACAGAGCTGAAGAATTAATCTTGCGGGAATGGCTACCCTACTAAAAGCAATCTGCAGATTCAATATATCCCCAACCCAAATTCCCATGCCATTTTCACAAACATAGAAAAATAAACATTAAAAAAAATTTATATGGAGGCATGCAAGACCAAGGACAGCCAAAGCAATCCTAAACAAAAAGAATACCGTAGGAGATATCACCACACCTGATTTCACATTGTACTGCAGAACCATAGTAATAAAAACAGCATGGTACTGGCACAGAAACATAGGTCAGTGAACTAGACTAGAGGACCCAGGTACAAATCCACAGAACTACAGTAACCTGATTTTTTTTTTTACGATGCCAAAAATACACATTTGAAAAAGGACAGCATCTTCAGCAAATAGTATTAGGAGAACTCGATTTCAACACGGAGAAAAACGAAACTAGAGCCTATCTGTCACCTTACACAAAAATCAACTACAAACAGCTCAATGGCTTCAACATAAGAGCTGACACTTGAAACTTGTAGAGAAAACCTAGGGGGTATACTTCAACTTATAGGCACAGACCCAGGCTGCTCTCAACCTTCATCAGATAAGCCTTTTAATAAAATAGCCATCAAAGGATGAATGGGTAATAAAAATGTGGTACATACACACAAGGGGATTTTAAGATTTATTTTAGTTTTAAATTGTGTGTGTGTGTGTGTGTGTGTGTGTGTGTGTGTGTGTGTGTGTGTGTGTGTGTTATGTGCACATGAGTGAAGATGCCCATGGAGTTCAGAATGGGACATCAGAAACACTGGAGCTAGAGTCATAGGTGGTTGTGAACTATCTGGCATTGGTTCTGAGAACTGAATTCAAGTCCTCTGCTAGAATAGTATGAGTCCTTAACTACTAAATAATCTTTCCAGCTCCCTACACTGAAATTTTACTCAGCTGTAAAGAAAAATTCAATTCACAGGTAAATGGATGAAGCTGGAAATAATCATTTTGAGTGAGGAAACCCAACCTAGAAAGGCAAATACCACATTATCTCTCTTATATGTGAAAACTACTTTTTAACGTGTATATGTGTTTACACTGGAATACCTGTAGATGTCAGGATATGAGAAAGGGCCCACGAGAGGAGAGATTTCAAGGGCATGGGGATAGTGTAATAAAAGTGGCATGAAGGGAAGAGAATAATTAGAGGCAGGAAGAGTTAACTGGAGTGGAGGTTGGCAAGGCAGGAATAGGAAGAGTGGAGAAGGGCTAGCTAACAGTACAGACTCTTGAAAACATTTAGAAACCTACTATTGAAGAAGCTTCATAAAATACAAATATATACACATATAAAGAGTTTGAATGGAGATACCCTATAATGAAGAAAACAATGCCTCTCCCAGATGCTACTGGCTACAAAACAAAAAGGCCAGTGCTAGGAAGGGGTCACCTCTTTTGGAGTTGTTGGTCAGTAGGATTCCACAGACCCCTGAGCATTATAGGTATTAACATTTCTCTTGGAACTTGATGATGAGACCCCACACATCTGAGTCACAGGACATGGAGAACTCAAGCTGATGCTGACCTGGAAGCCTCACCTCTAGTAGCTGGATTTCACAGTACTAGAAGATGCTACTCACAGTTCTAGGACAGGAAAGTTCTCAACAGTCTTACCCAACTGTGAACCCTGTGAGCTATAACAGTGAACAGCCTAGCAGAATATGCCTATTGGCACAATATTTGCATCAACACCATGGGGGTAACCAACCACTTTATTATTGGCTTTAAATCCCACTGCACAAGATTGAACCAATTCCTGTTATTGTTAACTGGGAAATAAAAGTCATATCTAGCTGGATCATAGGGCTTAGGGGAGAACGGACCATTTCCTACTAAGTAGGTAGAGTATTAAACTGCCCCTACTAAATTTTTATCTTTATCCCCATAGATTAATGTATTGTTCAACCTTCATCAGAGAAGCTTCTTTTTGCAGTAAATGGTGATAAACAAAGACCCACAACTAGTCAACACGCAGAGAACACAATCCTGTGAAGTGCTCAGCCCTAAATAGGACATTGATACCATACCCTTTCCTCCCCGAGATTCAGGGATCATCACAGAAGAATGGACAGGAAGACCGTAAGAATCCGGGGTTGAGGAGGACTGCTCTGAAAAAAGTGTTTTGTGGTCATTACAAGGATATTATACACAGGAACTCACAGTGGCTATGATTCCATGCACAAGAACTGCCAACCAAAACTCCAGGGGAGGTGTTCACTAAGTTTAAACCCATAGCTAAAAAGCTCTTGGCAGCTAATAGCTGCTGGGGAAAGGGAGTCAACTGTCTTTGGATGTGGCCCCTGATAGGCTCTCCTTGTTCAGTGAATGGCTATGTAGCCATGCACAAGTTGGAAACAATAATTGGATTCAGTGGATTAAAAAAAAAGAGCACAAAATATTGGGAAGGAAAAACAACAGGAAGTATAGAA
Source organism: Peromyscus maniculatus bairdii (assembly GCF_049852395.1). Classification (NCBI taxonomy): domain Eukaryota; kingdom Metazoa; phylum Chordata; class Mammalia; order Rodentia; family Cricetidae; genus Peromyscus; species Peromyscus maniculatus. The sequence continues at coordinate 32,230,138 of NC_134872.1, forward strand.
GGAGGTATTGAAGGGTGTGGAGTATGGGGTGGATTTCATTAAAACACACTATATTCATGTATGAAATTCTCAAACTACAAATTTAAAAAAAAAATAAAATGTGCACTTTAAATAGCGGGTTTTATTTTTATGATTTCGTTTAGATATTTTTTAATGAATTAGTACCAATGAAAGGATATCTTTCACTTGTTTTCCTCTCAGTGACTTGACCTTAGATGAAAGTTTGATATGTTGAATGAATTGATATACAAAAGTTTAGTGTCTCCTAAGGGAGTCTGACCTGTGTCCTTTATGTGAAAACAGGAACAAAACCTTTCACCAGGGCTCTAAGATCTCACAAGGATCATGTAGTTTCAGTACCGTGGACCCTGATAATGAGTCACAATATTTTTTCTCTGAAATAAAGTTAAACCTCAACTGAATTTGCTTTGATAATTAGAAACACCTCCATGCAGAAGGAAATGGTAAGGTCTTACCCTCTTAAAATCCTGTTTCCATAATGCCCACAGGAAAACATTAGCATTTATTATATATTCTGGAAAAACTTCTATCCTCCGGTTTTAGTGCTTAGCTCCTTCACTATTACATTTCCTGTCAAGCACATTTAATAGTCCGGCATGCAAAGTGCAAAGACCAAAAGTCAGCCATTTTCTAACACTAACTCAGCCTTCGGATCTCAATGAAGATTCTGCCCCTCATTGTTTGGTTTCATCTTAAATTCCCTGTCTGCTGGTGCAGGGAAATAAAGGGGGTAATGAAATCAGAGTGTGCACTGAAGCATTTGATCCTGTTGGACGTTGGAGGGGAAGGCTGCCCAAGCCCACCCCATAATGTTGCTGCATTATTCTGTATAAACACTCCAGCATCTGAAGTGTAATCTATTTAGGATGATGGCACATTACAGTGCAACTGTAATGTGTGTGAAGAATTCATAGGCATCTGTCACGCACGATTTAACTAAACAATTTTCCAGTCCTGTCTTTTAGAGTGGCATTTTTTTTAACACCTTCATAAAGCAACAACATAAAAGAAAGAACCATCTAACATCTCTTCAAAAAGGCAGCCATCGTCCTTCACCAAAGCACACAGGAGATGTGGATTTCCTGAGTTAATATGATGCAGAGCCCTGGGGAATCCCAGGAGTCCTTAAGACAGTTAAGTGACTAAATGACATAGAAAATCAGTTAGATTCCTTAGTCAAGAAAGAAATAAAAATTACTCATTTGATGCAGGTTTGCTTATTGATAGTACCACGGGAAATCATTTGTTTTGTTTTGTGTTTTATCTGCCTCCACTTTTTCCTCCAAATCTGAGTGCCCCATGGGTAAGGTACAGTTTCTGAATAACAGATGATCCAGGTTAAGGCATTAATGGCCCATCAGCAGGAGAAAGAGCCAAGAAAGATCGTTACTAAGGAAGTCACAAAGGCAGTGGCAAACTGCTCCCCAAGGATTCAGATTCCCTCAGACAACTGGCTCTAAGTCCCTAGGGAGTTCAGTAAAATCAGCATAAAAGGAAGAGCTGATGAAGCGAAATGACATTCCAAAAAAAAAAAAAAAAAAAAAAAAAAAAAAAACCTTACAATTATTTTTATGTGACATATAATAGCTTTAAGGGAGATAATTTAGAGTTCAGATTAATACATAGATAATATGCAGAGGTTACCTGAAATTCAAGTCAGCAGGCATTATCCTCTTAAATCATTTTAGCTATAAGACCCTTCAGTGTTAAAAATGGCATTTCTCTCACTGATTGAACACAGGTTTAACTATTTCAGAACCCACTAAGCTAATGTTATCCTGTGAAGATGGAGGGTGAGGAATGACCCTAGAGGAAGGTCGTCACCCTTTCTGAGGGCTTCCTAGGATGACAGCGTCTCCAGGTGGAAACAAGAGGCCAAGGGATCAAGGACAACCCTAGTTGTTCCCTGTTTCACCAGGCAAATTCAGAAAGGTGGGCAGATTTACAACCCTTACATCGCTGTGGCCCTTAAGCTACTGCACCAGAGGTAGGGATTCTGGGTAGGAAAAGTATAGTGTCTCATTAGACAACCGATTATTCTGCCCATCTCTTTATTATGACTTAAGATAGATCTTATAAGGGCTGGTCCTTTAGTCAAAGTGATTGAGCCAGCTTAACTGGAATGTTAGGTCTCCACCCAGGCCAGAAATTCTAGTCTTTTTTTATCAGAATTTATTTTTTTCCACTTTAACAGAAAGGCCTTCGTAGTTGAAGACCAGCCTCCTCTATCATGCTGCCCTTACTCACCTCTCTTCTCCTAGATCAGTACCTTCACGGGCTCTATAAATTCAGGCTTGAAACACTGTCAAGTATCATTTATCATTGAGTAACAGGAGAAAGTGGGCACTGAATCAGGCAATGGCCTGAGACAGAGGAGTGGGGGCATCCTGGAAAATAAAAGGGAGTTTAGATGCTTCCTATAGAGGCATGTAATCTCATGAATCCCTAACATGGAAAAGTGCTAAGACAATAAGCAAGCTGGGACATAGTTAAACCAGAAGTCCAACCCCCTAAGACTACGGGTCAAAGAGGTCGAGCAGTATCATTCATCCCAGGATCTGGCTACAGTAGCAGGCTAGTCTAGTTTACACTGAGATCACAAAAGGAGCTTTGGAGTCTGGGGTCACCAAGGGGACCCTTGGTGTAATCCTCAGCACATGCCTCCCATTAGCCAAATCTGCCTGAATGGCAGAAGACCAGGAGGCCTAACGAATTTTGTTTCCTGAGACAGACAGTGAAGCAGAAGGAAAAAAAGAACAGATCAGTGACCAGCAATTCATATTTGATGTGGCATCGGGGTTCAAAGAACTTGGAGTCAATTCAATATAGACAAAGAAGCGGCCCTGTCATCTTCAATGTGATCAACTCCCTGTTGTTTACGAAGCTAAATAAGCTTTACTATAGTAGACAAGGATGTCATCTCTCTCCATGCCTATTCAATAAAACAACTGACGAAGATCAAGGGGATACAAATAGAAAAGGAAGAAATCAAAGAGTACTTACTTGCAGATGATATGAGAGTATACATAAATGACCCTAAAATCCTACCAGGAAACTCCTGCAGCTGATAAACACCTTCAGCAAAGCAGCAGGATACAAAATTAAGACAAAAATCAGTAGCCTTCCTATATACAAATTACAAAAGGACTGAGAAAGAAATCAGGGAAATAACACCTTTCACAGTAGCCTCAAAAAAAAAAATATCTTGAGGTAAGTCTAACCAAGCAAGTGAAAGGCATGCATGAGAATAGACTTTAAGACATTGAAGAAAGAAACTGAAGAAGGTATCAGAAGATAGAAGGATCTTCACTCTTAGACTTATAGATTAATACAATTAATATATTAAAAATGGCCATCCTACCAAAAGTAATCTACAGATTCAATGCAACACCCATCAAAATTTAAATGCAATTCTCCACAAAATTTGAAAGGACGATTTTCAGATTCATATGGAAACATACACAAAGAGAGACAACACACAAAACAAACAAAACACTCCTGAATGATTAAAAAAAGAAAAAAAGAAAACTTCTAAAGGTATCATAATCTCAGTTCTCAAATTGTGCTGCAAAGCTATAGTAATAAAAACAGCGTGGCACTGGCACAAAAACAGGCATGTTGTTCAATGGAACAGAACTGAAGTACCAGAAATAAGTCCACACAGATATGGACATTTGATTCTTGATAAAGAAGCCAGAAATTCACACTAGAAAAAGAGACAGCATGTTCAACAAATTGTGGTCACAATGGATGGCTGAATGTGTACTGTAGAATATTATTTTAAGGTGTGTTACTTTTTTTATGCTGCATTTGTTTAACTCTGTAAAGCTGTGTTACTTTGCCTGTCTAAAATGCCTCACGATCTAATAAAGAACTGAATGGCCAATAGCACGGCAGGAGAAAGGATAGGTGGGGCTGGCAGGCAGAGAGACTATATATCTCTCTGGGTGGAGAGATCAAGGAGTGAGAGAAGGAGGAAGACACCAGGGGCCAGCCATCCAGCTATACAGCCAGCTATGGAGTAAGAAACAAAGAAATGCAAGAATAGAAAAGGAAAAGCCCAGAGGCAAAAGATAGATGGGATAATTTAAGTTAAGAAAAGCTGGCTAAGAACCTGGAAACAACCTAGATGCCCATCAACGGAAGAATGGATGAAAAAAATGTGGTACATATACACAATGGAGTACTACTCAGCAGAGAAAAACAATGAAAGCATGAAATTTGCAGGCAAATGGATGGAACTAGAAAAAATCATCCTGAGTGAGGTAACCCAAACCCAGAAAGACAGTTATGGTATGTACTCACTCATTGGTGGATTCTAGATATAAAATGAACAATCAGACCACAACCCATAGAACCATAGAGGCTATATATATAGCATGGAGGTCCCTAGGACGACTGTGGCATATAATAAATTTCAGTTTTACTCAATTATTGAAAAAAAAAATAGCCAAATGAATGGAAACACATGAACTATGAACCAAAGACTGAGGGGCTCCCAGCTGGATCAAGCCCTCTGAATAGGTGAGACAGTTGATTGGCTTGATCAGTTTGGGAGGCATCTAGGCAGTGGGACCAAGTCCTGTGCTCATTCCATGAGTTGGCTGTTTGAAACCAGGAACTTATGCAGGGACACTTGGCTCAGTCTGAGAGGAAGGGACTGGACCTCCCTGGACTGAGTTTACCAAGTCGATCACAGTCCTCGGGGGAGGACTTGTCCTGGAGGAGGTGGGAATGGAGGGTGGGCTGGGGGTAAGGGGAGGGCGTGGGAGGGGGGAGAATAGGGGAACCCATGGCTGATATGTAGAACTGAATGGTATTGTAAAATAAAAAATATATATCACAAAAAAAAAAAGAAAAGCTGGCTAGAAATAAGCCAAGCTAAGGTTGGGCATTCATAATTAAGAATAAGCCTCTATGTGTGATTTGTTTGGGAGCGGGATGGTGCCTACCTAGAGCCTTCACCCCTACAGACCAGCATTCATGGTACTAGAAGCTACTCTGCATGCTACCAAAAGAGAAAGGTAAACACCAACCCAGCTACAAACCCTGTGATCTATGGTGGTGACATGCTTGCAAGATAAACGGGTGACATAGTGGCTCACAGCTTGTGGGAGTAACCAACCAACATCTGATTGAATTTAAGACCCACTCCAGGAGATGGAACCCATACCTGACACTGTTTGGGTGCTCAGGAATTCGATAGGCCAGAGACCTAGGAGAATACTACTGTTCTGCTAAAGGAAGGTAGCAATAAATGTCTCTTAATACATGCTGCTATATTAATTGAGCCGTATCTTTCTCAGCCCTCATTAGAGAAACTTCCTCCTACAGCTGGTCAGAAGAAATACACATACCCACTGCCAGACAATATTCAGAGAGTTAGAAACTTGGGAAAACTAAGCTCTAAAAGGGATGTCTCCATCAAATCCCTCCCCTCAGGACTCAGGGAATGCTGTAGAGGAGGAGATTAATGGAAAGAGTGTAAGCATCAGAGGGGATGGAGGACACCAGGGATTCTCAGCCTTCTAGACACAACAGGGTTGGCACACATATGAAGTCACAAAGGGCCTGCACAGGTCTGTATCAGGTGGGGTCCTACAGCTGAAAGAAGTGTATGCACACACCCATCCCTAACTCAGAAGTTATCTCCAATTGATAGCTACTTGCTAATGAAAAATTAGTTTTCTCCAATGGAGTCTCACTGAGGAGGCAAACCATTCTTAAGGGTAGGCCCTATGGCCAGCAGTAGACAGCCAACACAAAACAAACTCAATGGTATCTTTGGAGGTTCTTTGTCTCATAATGTTTAGTCATGGCATTTTAAAATTAACCATACAGTTCTCTCTCTCTCTCTCTCTCTCTCTCTCTCTCTCTCTCTCTCTCTCTCTCTCTCTCTCTCTCTCTCTCTCTCCCTCTCTGTGTGTGTGTGTGTGTGTGTGTGTGTGTGTGTGTGTAGGTAGGTAGGTAGGTAGGTATTATAGCTTCTGGTTTTAGGTTTTTATGGGATTCCTCTGTGTGCAAATGTGTGTGTCTCTGTATCTATATACATTTCTGGTGCTCTGGGGGGGGGTTCCAATTTGTTTGTTTTTTTCTTTATTTATCTTATTATTATTCCTTAGAAACCTGTTTGTGCGTTAATGAGAGATAGAAAGGCTGTGATCCAGATGGGAGAGAAAGTGGGGAAGAACTGGGGTGAGTAGGGTAAAGAGAAACAATAATCATAATATATTGTATGGAAAATTTATTTTTAGTAAAATAAAAAGGTTTACTATAGTAAATGAGTTTAATTTTTACGTGCCAGGTCTGACCAATTAGTAGTGGCTGCCTGTGGCTACATGCTCTCAAATACTTCGAGGCAAAGAATGGGACCCAGCAAGAGGGAATGCTATGGCCACTTAGTGTTATTTGTCCTAAGTTTGGGAAGGGATGTGGTGTGCACACTGCATGGGCCATCTGTCACACGGGAGTTAATGTCTAGATTTTCCCCTTATCCACGCCTATTATCGCCCTAATAGATTTTGCTTTTACTGCATGGGTGGGAGGACAAGGTGATGGAGGGAATGTGAGTAGAGACAACTAAGACTAAAGGCCTTTCGAAAAGCTATATGGAAATCTACTACTGTAGAAGCTTCTTAAAATATATACAAATATGAATGGAGTCCAGTGAAGTGACTAAATAATAGAGGAGGCAATGCCCCAACTAGACATGTTACACCACCCAAAGCAAAATAATATCCAGTGTCAGGAAAGGTTACATCTTGTCGAGCCATTGGCTACAGGGGTTCCATGGAACACCCCAAACATCAGAGGCTATTGCCAAAGCTCTCGGTGTCTCTCCACAAGCTGGTCGTAAGGCGCTGTTGCTGAAGATGGCATTTACTTACATCACCAAATATGGAGAAGTCAAGGTGGTACCTAACTAGAAGCTTCACCCGTTCCTGACTAGCATTCACGGTACTCTGGATGCTACCAGAGGAGAAAGGTAATCATCAATATCACCCAGTTACAAATCCTGCAACCTACAGCAGTGAACTGCCTGTAAGATATACTGGGGCAGTACTGCCACAAATGTCATGGAAGTAACCAACTACCTTTGATTGGATTTAAGGACCACTCCATAAGATAGAACCCACAACTGACATTGCTAAAGGTGCCGAGAACCTGAGACTAGATTAAAACATACCACCATTATTCTGCTAAGAAACATGGCAATAAAATGACTCCTAATGACATACTACTATACCCATGGATCAGCACCTCCCCTGGCCCTCATCAGAGAAGCTTCTTCTCCTAGTATATGGGAAGTAACACACAACTGGACAATGTACAAAGAATGAGAAACTTTAGAGCACTCATTTCTCAATGGGATGTCTTCATCAAAGATTCAGGGATCTATGCAGATGATGGAATGGAAAGATTATAAGAGCCAGAGGTGGTGAATTACTCCAAGAAAACAGTGCAATCCAGACACAACAGGACTGATAGACATATGAACTCACAGAGATGGTGGCAGCATGAACAAGCTTTGCACAGGTGCAAGTCAGATGAGGACCCAGCACCAAGACAGAGAAGTAGACATAGGATCCCACTCCTCCATTATTTTTAACCTCCAGAACATTCAGTTTGCTACCAGATTTCCCAGCCTTCCTTCAGACAGGAGGAATGTTGTCTTGTGAAGGAAATGTAAGTCTTGCCCACTTCCTCTTCTAGTCACAATTTGCAGCTGGATACCACAGATATATGGGTGTCATAAGCCAAGAATGAACCAACACTAAAGGTGACTAAACCAAAAGACAGAAAGAGCCCGTCTTTGATGACAGCACAGATTTAGACTGACCTTGGAATGCTTGTATCTGGGGTTGTATTTCAGCAATAAAATAAATATTCTTATTTGCATAGGACACTCTAGATCAGTTGCTCTTATCCCACTTGGATACAATTCCTAATCAGTATAATATCAACTATCAATTCCCCTTAGAAAATCAACCAATGTTGGGAGACAGAAACTTTCTGCTTCTCTCATTTTGTTGTCAGCCCACAGACAACACATTGCCCTGGATCATTGTCTTGAGCAGAAATATCTGGAGCTAGGTCTTCTGGGATGTTAAGATCAGTCTCATTCTGGGCTACTGTAATAAAATGCCAAAGACTGGGTAGCTTTTTAAAAGAGATACATATTTTATCATGGTTCTGTTTGCCAGTCTATTGCATGAGAGATCTGGCCTCATACCTTCAAGTAAGGTTTTTAATTTTAAGCCATTCTCTTCAAGACATGGTCTCCAATACAACCAACCACATGGGACTAGGGCTGAACTGCATGAATTTTGGGGTAACATACTTCTCTTCATAACATCAGTACCCTAGTTCTCCAGTGGTGCCTGCTAGGCAGTAGTTGCAACAGGAACACACATGAGAGAAGACATCAATATTCTTCTCATGCACAGCTTCTTCTGGAAAGCACACCCCCATGGAGGTTCTTAACCACCTTCCTAGTCTCTCATGGAAATGGAGCAGGTCTCACAACCTGTCCGTGGATCCCAGCTGGTTCTGGCTCCCAAACTCATTCAGTGTTAATCAGAACACCATGCTTCTGCCTGTGGAGCACAAATTAGCCAAGCTCTCAAAGGAGCAACACTTGACTTACACAGAGAAGAGAAGGGTTGAAATCAGTGTCAATACTGTACCTTAGTTTCCTAAGCCTAGCATATCTGTCCTGACAGCCCATGCAGAGATATGACTACATATATTTTTTTGTGTGTCACAGAACAAGAACCTCATCTCCTCTCACTGGAAGACAAACAGCAGAGAGGTTGGCACACAGAATGTCATACTCAAGCAGAATAAAGACACACACACTTTGTGCTTGCATTAGCAGAATAGTCATAATAAGGCAATGAATAAGGCATGGGTTCTTTTCTTGGTGAGGTCTTCTCTGAGTTCAAGGTCCATCCACTTGTAGTCAAGTGAAAAGGGGAAGGATACACATGAGTTTCCTTTCCCATCCATTCAACTTTTCCAGGATAAGGAAAAGGAAGTGATCATTGAGGGGAATGTTAGGTGCCTTTCACATAGAATACTGCTTATAATGTGAACAACTGCTCACCTTTTTGCTGCTTAGGACCACTCATGACCCACCTGTTAACCTCATTCTGAAAAGTGCTCTGTATCTGAAACCCCTAAGCCACTAAAGATTTCCCCATGGATAGATCATGCCTATTCTAATGAAATGGATCCATTTCCCAAAAAAATGGATGGAGTAGAGCCATCCACAATCCTCCAAGCACAAAGTATCCACTCAACCTACCCAACCTGTGAGTCAGCCATACTATATCACACTCCAGTAAAATAAAGCAGCAAAGAGCAAAAGTTCCAATCCCATCCACACCCCACTGCCTAGAAAATGGAGAAAGAAGTATTGTTTGAGGGGCTGTGGCTTGGAGAATCTGTACAATTTCCCCCTGCTCTTGTGTATGTACTGGAGGTTCTTCCTTGTCTCCTCACTCAATAAGAGAAGGCTGAACAACACTTGTTCCAGCCTGAAATCCTATAATTGGAAATGGATTTTTTCTGTGCAGCACAATGCCATGCCATAAAATAATTTCTAAAAAAAAATCAATCAATGACTGTCACAGACAGTTCTGAGAGATTTGACCTTTTTAGAGAAAACACTGAAGGGTTCACAAAAGGCAGGAAAGGTAAGCAGCCGATCCATCGCACTGCAGTGCTCCACCTGAGCAGACACCTTTCTCAGAGCTTTCCTGTCCTCTATAACCAGACTTGGAAACAGTCACCACCAATAACAGTCCCCAACCACTGGAGAGAACTCTTTTCTCAGTGACCAGGGCTAGACGCATCATTCTCACACCTGTCCTCCTCTGCTACCATGTCATAATCGCAGCATCAGGCATCGGGAAGATTATGAATTCATTATTTCTACTCAGTATTATCCCTCCCTCATATTTGGATTCATTTGTTTCCATCATCCCCACCTTTCCTATGCTCTCTCCAGCTTTCCAAACTAACCATCCACTAAGAACAGCTTCAGTGCCCTCTCCTTCCTGAAGCTGATGAATCCCCTTTATGCATTCTTTCCCCATTCTAAACTCTGTAACACTTTCCATGCTCATCAGTTTCATTAGCATGAAATTCCCCCTCTTTGCCTGCTTACCTGTCCTGCGTCTTCTGTTTCTCTTGAAGCCATTACACTAGTTCTTTTTCATCCAAAGTTTCAGTCTCATAGTGTGATGCTTAATCTCAACTGTCTAGAGAGTAAGACCTAGAACCATCTTAGATAGAAGTCTGAGAATGCCTATGAGAGATTGTATTAACTGTGATGAAGTAGGAAGGCCACTGTGGGTGGCACCATTTCTTCAGCTGGATTCCTGGACGACATCAAAAACTGTGAATGTGTGCGGGGCGCATGCGTTTACCATTTTCTGCTTCCTGAATGCTGATGCCATTGTGACCATCTGCCTCACACTCCTGCCTCTAGCACTTCCTCTAGGGATTGTGCCTTAGAACTGGGAACCCAAATGAAATCTCTCTCCCCAAAATTGCTTTAGTCAGAGTATTTTATCACAGCCTCATCAAGAACAACTAAGACAAACAGCTTCATGTAGCCACAGTCAATCTTAGAGGGAAAAATTCCAAGCATTCTCAAATGACTAGCGGTGAGTGTGCATTGCGTGTTCTTCACAGGACTGGGATGAAATCTCAGTGCTGCCCAGGATCCTGTTCAGTCCTGCTTCCTCTGCGTATCCAGCTTTCCAATATGTCCAGGCTGTAGAAGATGCTTGCCCGTTAGTTATGGGATAGTTATCAGACCAGTTGTCAGGGCTTCTCAGGGTCTGGTTTCAAGTCACTGTCACTTTTCCTAATGGTCCTTTAGCACAAGAGTAGTGATGCTGTTCAACAACTTGGATATGTTGAAGAGACTCCAGGAAGTGCTTCTTTTAAGTGAGATAAGTACAGTAAGATAGCCTGAGAGAAGCAAGAGCTCCCCTAGCTTTCATAAAGCATATTGCATAGTCATTCTACTTTTTATTATTCACTGCCATTAATCTCTTACTGTAATCTAATTTGTGGATCACACTTCATCATGGGCATGTATGGGCTGGAAAGAGTGCAGTGTGTATAAGGCTTGGTGCTCTCCACGGTGTCAGACATTCACAGTGGTTCCTGGCATGTGAACCCCATGGGTAACTGAAGACTCCTGTGATGGCCCATGAATGGCAGTCAGCATCCCTGTGTGTTCACTGGACCATTCATCTCTGTGAAAAGAAACCTGCCAGAACAACTTAGAATGATAAATTTATTTTACTGTTTCAGCCCACGGTTCTTGCCTCATTGCTGTGGGTCTGTGGGGAGGCAAAGCACCACAATGGCAAGGGTTTGGGGTGGAACTAAGTTGCTAACTTAATGAGAGGCGTGAAGCAGAGAGAAAATAGTCAACCAGAAAAAACATTTAGCTCCAAGAGCATATAACATAGTGACCTACTTCCAGCTAGAGCAAAATAAGTGAAGAAGTTTCCACCGCTTCCCAAAATAACATATTCATCTGGGGACCAAGCCTTCAACCCATGAGTCTGGGGGAGGGGGAGCTCATATTTCAAATCTAACACAGAATAAACAAGCTATTCATAGGTAATTTTTTTTTTCTGGAAAACTGATAGTTCCTGCATCATTGAGGATAGCTCTTTATTCACACCGGTACCATCCACCCTCCCTGGGCACCAGCCTTGTAACTCCCATGTACCAAGTGTTATCGGCAAACACTTCCAATCTGCTCTTCATCCTGGCTGGTGATGTCTGTGTTCCCAAGTGTATGATGAAAGTGAAACTTAGTGTGAATAGTTCATCCCAGCCTTCTTGACTCTGACTATAGATGTCAAGTGGCTCTGGGCTAGGTTGACAAAAGTGGTGATTGATGGAGAAATGGATACACTGAGTAGGAAGGAAGACCAACCATAACCATAGTTATGACAGGGCAATATTGTTCTGTCCTTTGCAAGGAGTTCAGAACCACAGGATTCATAGTCTAATGCACCCTGAACCTGGCCCATCATTCCTAACATCCATCACTATTGCAAACATTCACAATGCCACGGCTTAAAATACCCTATATGAGAAATGTGCCAATGGGGCCACATCCCCCCCCCCCTCGGAGTCCTGCAGGAGAGCCTATGTCTTTGTCTTTTTCCAGTTGCTACATTTCAGTACACTGGACTGGGTGTGTTTCCCTTTTGAGCCCTGTCTTGAACTTAGTTCCACCAGTCACTTCCCTTTGCCATATAAGGTAACATATCCATAGATGTCAGTGATGCTGAAGGGACATCTTTGAAAATCTACCATTCTGTCCACCTCGGACAAAAGCCTTACATCTGGGTTTTCTCTAATGGTGACAGAAATCTGACATTTGCTTCTGCCATGAATATGGTCAACAAGTATCAGCAATACTGTTGTGATTTGCTTGCAAATATCACAAGGTCAATTACTGCAATGGTTTTACTTGCCACTAAACCTTGCTTGGTGTTTATTTTTAATAAAGAAACATACTATGTTGCAATTTCCTAAAATTGGTTTGTCAAAAAGAGTCCCACTTTCTTCTGTATCTCAGGTCACATTTTCTAGGCTGCAGTCCCTAAATTGAGGGTTCAGACAAGTGCATCTAACTTAGGTAGGAAGTGCTTCCAGGAGAAGCTAGGGGAACTGTGGGGGGAACAGGAGGATAGAAGAGGGGAGGAAAAGGAATGGATCAGTTCCAAAGAAGTCTTGATCTCAGCTGATTCTGCAGGCTTCTCTGGAGAGTATGGGGTATATACCAACTACAGCTAATAGAACTAGGCTTCCCAGCTCCAGGATCAGTACTGTGAGCTGAGGGAACTCAGCAGATATGAACCCCAGAGTGCTTCCAGTTCCGTTTGTAGGCAGAGGCTCCCCCTGCCAAGGGAGGGGCATTGGAGTCACTAAAGCTTGTAGGGCTAGGTGCAGAAGTAGGGATAATGAAGCAGACATGCTCTCCAAAGAAGTCTGGATAGTGTTTCAAAGTCTCTGCCACACTCTGATTTGACATAGTTCGTTTGTTCATTTAGAAATATTTTGAGAAGAGGTCTGTTATCTCTTTTATACAGTAAAAATAAAAAATCCCATTACAAAAGAGTTCAAATCTTTTATTCTATGACTTGATTAGAATAGATAGGAGTCTCTAGTCCCCAAATACAGCCACAGATGTATTCAAGCAAGATAATTCCCCCCAACACCCACAGAACCCTTTATCCATCAGTATCCCTCTCCAAATAAGGCATCATGAATGTTTATTTCAACAGACTCACACTGGATGTGCATTTTCTAGACTCATTTAAAAATGATATGAACTCACACTGCAAGTACTAGAATGTGTCTCATAAAATAAAAACAAATAATGGCTAGAGGTGTAGCTCGGGTGTAAAGCACTTACCTGGCATGCCTAAGGCCCTAGACTTGATCCCAGCAGCAAACAAAAAATAGATAGATAGATAGATAGATAGATAGATAGATAGATAGATAGAACTAAAGGAAAGAAATAGAGAGAGAAAAAATAAAGATAGAAAGGCAAGAAAGACAGACAAAAATAAGAAGAAATAAGGAAGGAAGAAAAGAGAGAAGGAAAAGAGTGAGGAAAGGAGGGAGGGAGAGAGAGGAAGGAAGGAAAGAAGGAAGGAAAGGAAGAAAGAAAGAGAGAGAGAAAGAAAGTGATGGAGAAATAGAAAAGCCAGGTACAATGGCTTTTTTTCATTTAAAAATATTCTTTTTTTTCAGTTTTTGCCTGTACTTTTATTATTATTATTATTATTATTATTATTATTATTTTACAACGCCATTCAGTTCAACATAATAGCCACAGAATCCCCTGTTCTCCCCCTCTTGCCCACCCCTCCCCCTAGCCCACCCCCCATTCCCACCTCCTCCAGATCAAGGTCTCCCCCGAGGACCGGGGTTGACCTGGTAGACTCAGTCCAGGCAGGTCCATTCCCCCCTCCCAGACCGAGCCAAGTGTCCCTGCATAAGTCCCAGGATTCAAACAGCCCACTTATGCAACGAGCCCAGGACCTGGCACCAATGCACAGCTGCCTCCCAAACAGATCAAGCCAAATGACTGTCTCACCCGTTCAGGGGGCCTGATCCAGTTGAGGGCCCCTCAGCCTTTGGTTCATAGATCCTGTGCTTCCATTCATTTGGTTATTTGTCCCGGTGCTTTATCCAACCTTGGTTTCAACAATTCTCGCTCATATAAACCCTCTTCTTACTCACTAATTAGACTCCCAGTGCTCCACCAGGGGCCCAGCCGTGGATGTCTGCCTTCAGATTCCTCAGTCCTTGGATGGGGTTTATGGCACCACTATCTGGGTGTCTGGCCATCCCATCACCAGAGTAGATCAGTTCCTGCCGTCTCGTGACCATTGCCAGCAGTCTTTTGAGGGGGTATCTTTGTGGATCTCCGTGGGCCTCCCTAGCTCTCTGCTTCCTCCCCTTCTCCCCTTCTCATGTGGTCTTCATTTACCATGGTCTCCTATTCCTTGTTCTCCCTCTCTTTTCTTGATCCAGTTAGGATCTCCCACTCTTTCCCTCGACTGTCGCCCTTCATTGTTCCCACTCATGACCAGGCTATTCATGTAGATCTCGTCCATTTCTCCGTGTCTTTTTTTGGGGTCCCGTTTTCCAGGTAGCCTCACTGGTGATGTGAGTAGCAGTCTAGTCATCCTTGTTCCACATCTAGCATCTTCCTATGAGTGAGTACATACCATATTTGTCTTTCTGAGTCTGGGTTACCTCACTCAGGACAATCAATCAATGGGACCTCTTGAAACTGAGAAGCTTTTGTAGAGCAAAGGATACGGTCAACAAGGCAAAGCGACAGCCTACAGAATGGGAAAAGATCTTCACCAACCCCACATCTGACAGAGGACTGATATCCAGAATATATAAGGAACCCAAGAAATTAGACATCAAAAGGACCAATAGTCCAATTGAGAAATGGGCTTTAGAACTAAACAGAGAATTCTCAACAGAGGAATCCCAAATGGCTGAAAGACATTTAAGGAATTGCTCAACTTCCCTAATCATCAGGGAAATGCAAATCAAGACAACTCTGAGATACCACCTTACGCCTGTCAGTGGCTAAGATCAAAAACACTGAAGACACTTTATGCTGGAGAGGATGTGGAACTAGGGGAACTCTCCTCCACTGCTGGTGGGAATGCAAGCTTGTACAACCACTCTGGAAATCAATATGGCGCTTTCTTAGAAAATTGGGAATCAATCTCCCCCAAGATCCAGCTATACCACTCCTGGGCATATACCCAAGAAATGCTCAATCATACCACAAGAGCACTTGCTCAGCTATGTTCATATCAGCATTGTTTGTAATAGCCAATACCTGGAAACAACCTAGATGCCCTTCAACTGAAGAATGGATAAATAAATTGTGGCACATATACACAATGGAATACTACTCAGCAGAGAAAAACAATGACATCACACGGTTTGCAGGCAAATGGATGGATCTAGTAAAAATATTCTTTTATTGTAGGATATCTAGGGTTGGCTTAAAATCTCATGTGCCCTGAAATGGTGATGAGAAGAGATGAAGGATACCTGGCTTGCTGAATGATGCAAGCACACCATCTTGTCTACAACACACTTAATTAGAATGAGCTGTGCTGCTACACAAAAGAAGCCCAACAGAGAGCAACAGAAACACCAGCCAAGGAGCTGGTCTGAGAAATAATTGCTTTAACAATACATGCAAAAATTATTTTACATAATTATGTGAATGGTTATCCTCAAGTATATTTTACCTTTAAAAGATATTTCTTCTAGGTCAATATGTATGTAAAAATTAATCTAAAATCCAAAGTGAAAGCAAAAGTTGTAAGAAACAAAATTGCTCATTGAAAATTGCTTATTTCTGAAAATAACGGCAATACTTCTGAACTCAAATAAAATGGTGAGTTTTGGAAGATGAAAATGAATGTGCACAATCAAGCTTCCCAGGCTATTCTGATTTTATATCAGAGTCTCACCAGGCCCAGAGAGTTACAGGTGGAAAGAGCATCACACACTTGGATTGGTCCTTTCTTCTGTCACAGCCACAGTCCACTTCAAGAATTCATTTAGGAGCCATAGATATCATACGTGGATGGAGAAGACTTCTTTCTGCATATCCAAATGATGGAGAGACTAATAGTCCACACAATTGCTCACCTAACTCTTTGAGTTCTGCCTAAAATGAGGGTCACAAGAAGTATATCACAAATACAAACACATGGTTATACTACAGCATTCAGCTGTCTTTTGCTTTGGCGTTTAAATTTGCCAAAACTGTCAGTATTACATATCGGCAGCGTGGAAAGGAAAGGATGCCAAAAATGGAACATATCCAGTTGAGTTGTGGGAAGAAGTCATCTTGGTTTTAGGAGCCAGGCTTAGGAACAACAACCACACTGTGAATGTCACTCTCTTGCTGATCTCCAAACACTTAACTGTAAGGACTTCCTTTGCTTTATAGAGTCTTCCGATCAAGGCTCACCATAAGGAACTGTGAGAGATTGAAATTTGACTCCACTGTAAGCAAATAAGTAACTTGACAGAATTGGAGATGTGGAGAACACGAGTTCTTGGGTCGAAGACAACGGATGTTGTAATTTACAGCAACAGCACAAGCCACAGCTCCTATGACCCAGTGTGCCCAGCTGCACTCCCACATTACAGTGTGGACTCCTAACGTCCATTCCTGCTATGATCTGAGTAATGGAAACTCTGTGGTCAGGGAACCCACATCTTTTCTAACTGGCACAAAGCTTCATGTGCTTTGCTCCAAGGCCAACATCGCTTTGATTACTGGAAAGTGAACAAACCTACCCCTATGCTTAAGGCGAAATAGGATCTACTTGCAAGGCATTTCGACATATGAACACTCTGGAAAATAACACTCTGATGGGGTTCCGAGCTTCTGCTTCTGTGATGCATGGAGATGTGGAGACAACTACAACAACAATGACAACAACAACAAAAAAGAAAACCAAGGAATCACCTCACAACATTCACCAGCATCTTTCCCATCCGCAGCAGATACCAAAGCCAGTGCCAACCTCTCCTCTACAGCCACTGCCTCCCAGCTCCCATTAGCCATGGCTCATAACTTTCCTTCAGCCTCCTGAACACAGGGGACCTTTCCATCCTCATTCAGTCTGTCCTCTCAGATATCTTCACACTTCTGATTTTCCTACCTGAGTTTCCCTCTTCCCCTTGCTTTTTTGAAGTCACATGGCCATGTCTCTCATCATCAACTCCTGCTCCTTTGTAGTCACTGCTGATTCTTACTGTACTCTATCTTCAACTTGGGATTTCTTCCAGTACTGACTCCTTTCATGACTCTAACTCCATCTCTTGGTGGTTTATCTCCTTCTACATCATCAATATCATTTAAGTGGTATTGCTTCTTATATCTTGAGTTTCAGTTTTGAGTTGAGTAATTTCAATCATATGCTTGTCTTCACTACATAGCACCAACAGATCTCAATCTGATCCAGGGTTCTTCTTTTCTAGACCAACTCTGTCATCAGCAATCTCTCCCTGATAAGCAGAAATACTCCCTTACCTGTACAAACTAGGAGCAAGTTGCTCTTCAGTGGGTACTTGATAAATTAGTCCATTTCCTACTGTTATAACAAAATACCTGAGGCTAGATATTATATAAAGAAAAGAGGTTTGTTTAGTTCACGTTTTTGGAACCAAAAGTCAATATTCAGTTTGACCTCTTTGACCTTTGCTGAGGATCTGGTGACTGCTCGCTTGCCAGTGGTAAATATGTATATTCATATATATATTTATATTCATATATATATATGTATGTATGTATGTATGTATGTATGTGAAGCACATTTAAAGAGCAAGCCAAGGAAATATTCAAAGCCCAAGCATACTCTTTTAGAATTGAACAACTCTCTTATATAGGAATTCAGTTCAGAAGACCAGTGCTAATCCCTTCTAAAGGCATTTCTCCTAATGACCTAACCTCCTCAGGGTAGTTCCTTCTCTTAAAGATACCACCACCTCTATGCAGCACCACAAGGGACAGCACTTTCAATGCATGGATGCTTGGGGACAGCACGTCACATAGTACTTGGCTTTGACCTACCTTCTGGAAGATGTTTGTAATGCAGCATTCTGCTACGACAGGATGTCATCTGCAGTAAGCTGAAAGCTGCTTTTCTGAAACTAGAAATCCCTGCTGTCAGCAGAATGAATAGCACCCCTTAGAGGCAAAACTGTCACCCACAGGCAAGGCTCCTCAAGCACACCTGGTCACCTCAACCCGCTGAAATACACAAGATTCCCCTGTTTAGAAACGCTGTCACGTTCTATCCAGGCATCAGCTATGAATGTTTACTTGGCGAAATGAAAGAATTAACTCACTGTCAGATATCTCACATGATGAAAAGAAAAGGAAAGCAAGTGGCAAGTGCTGAAATGATGCCCTTGAAGGCTCCTCAGTGAAAAGGACCTTGCTGTGCCATTCTCTCCACTGTGAAGTAGGGGGCCGGGACAAGTGTCCTTTCTCAGAAGCAGGATTGGCAGCCCGTCTTTCCCTGTCTGTCTTCTTGTAGTGAAAGTCTTGACACTGCAAAAACAAAGATGACTCCTAAAAACACAATGGAAAAGAGATAGCCTATAGCTCTCTGGCTTGAAAAAGCAGTAAAAAAAAAAATTGTCATCCACCGCACAGCTGTAGCAATGTTGATTATAAAAGGGACTTCAGAGAGAATGATGACAGTTAAAGTAGTCATTACCACCAGAGGCCTACAGATCATTTGATAAATCAGAGCTTAAAGGGAAGTCTTTTCCTGCAATCTCTAGCTGTGAGTGTCAGAGTCCGTAAGAAATATTAAGAAGTAAATCGTAGCAGGCATTTCCAGAATCTGCATCTGTGTCTCAGTACCTTAGGGTTTGTTTGACTAATTTGATCTGTACCAGCTAAGTGGCACTGTCTTTAGAACAGTTCATTGATTAGATCTTGTCGCTGCTCCAGAAATCATGCTCATATCCCATCCCTTTGTAATTTAGATGCAGGATTGAATTTTTTTACTATATTAGTCTTAGGTGTGTGATAGTATCTTGTCAGTGTGAATGTCATTTACACAATGTTGGGATTTTAACTTATGAAATACAGCTATCAAATAGGAAATAGTATATATTACAGCTCATTAGCAGGAATTTGCCAGCATGTTGACAAGTTGGATATACTGAATGGCAGTATTCAAGTTGATCCTCTGCAAAACCAAATTGATTAGCTACAATGGTATGCTAACATATCTAGTATCAGAATGATATGTTTATAGGTTAAATAAAATGGAGGGAATAACAGTCCGGAAGAAATGGGAGGTCCCAATATTACATTCTTAGCATATGGAGGCAGAAGATGTACTATGGAATAGAAGAATTCAAAACGCTAAGAAAAAAGCAACCACAAGAGGCATCCCAAGGTATATGCAAAACAAAATGTATTAAAAACACATGTGGTCTAACTATATGATCTCAATACTTACTATAATATACACGGTGTGGTTTGAGTGACAGAAGAGATCAATGGGACCAAATAAAGAGCCCAGAAACAAACCCACACAAATATGACCTTTGGCAAGTGAACAAAGCTGGTACACTGTAGAAAAGGTTGCCTTTTCAGCAAATAGTGGAACGGCTGATGGCCACATGCCAAACAAAACTGAAAAATGAATCTGGGGCTTAAGAGATGTGGCACTGGTTAGCTACTCATCCTGCTCTCACAGGGGACCCAGTTTCCACTCACAGCACCCATGTCCGTTCCCAACTTCCTGTAGCGCCAGCTTTGGAAACTGTGGCATTGTCTTATAGCTGCACACTGTGTTTCCATTATGATCTCCCCTCATCGTGCTCTCTTGTCCATTCCCACTCCTGTTGACTTCCTTTCACTTCCCAGCGAGCGCCCTTCCACTTCCATGTCCTTTTGCTTGGTTCTGTTTTGGTTCTGTAACTCGGGGAGTTCCAATCCTGTTGCTTACAAGAACAGAAGTAAGGGCTATTTCCAAGAGCGTGCGCAGGACCAAGTCCACAGAAGACAGGAGGATATTTTCAACTGCATACCAGCTGCACAGTCTGTGCTGTGCACAGTGATGATGGGCATGGTCCTTCCTAATGCTGATCCTGTGCCCCAATATGACCACCTGGCACACTGCTTGCTCAGCCATGCAGTTTGTTTATCTTCAGCAATTGGTTCTCTGGCACTCGCTTAATTCCTACCTAGCAGGATGACATCCTTCTCTGCCCCAAGATAACTAAAATCCAAGATCCTATGTGAGAAGCCGAGTCTAGACATGATGTTAGATATTCATTTCAAAGAATCATGAAGTATGGGGAAGGGCAGAGCCAGAGAGAGCTGCATGTGTGCAGTTCAAAAGCCTGAAGTCCCTGTTGTACCACTTAGGTACCTATCCTGGGCACCATGACCTCTGTGAATCCAATGCCTATCCTTAATCTGTCACATGGAAAATGTTCAAAAGTCATCAGCTGAAAGAAAGAAAGTCTCCCAAGAGATTGTTGGAAATTATTTATCTCTTGGTGTATCATTTCTGGGTATAACTCAGCTGTCTTGAATGAACCCACAGAAGTCCAAGTATTGAGGTAGGCGAGATGCTTAGTGGGTAAACATGATTGCCAAACAAATCTGATAACCTAAATTCAGATCCCAAGAACTCACATTAAAGCTCATGTAGTAGTGAAAGTCTTTGTAATCCTACCGTACCACAATTGAGTAATGGGAGGTGGTGATGAGCAATTCCTCAGAAGTACAAAGGCTAGCTACTTGGCTTACTAAGCAGAGACAAAATCCTATCTCTAGAAAGTGACAAGATGAGGCTCAACACATAAAGGATGTCCTTTGACCTCCTCCTGTGTGCTGTGTCACACATGTACATGTACCTCTGCACAGGAACATACACACACACACACACACACACACACACACACACACATGTTCAAGTGTGGAGAAAAACCCACAAAGTCATGTTAGGAGGTAGTATTTGGAAATGGCAGCCTTGAAGAGAAGTCAGAGAAAAATGAGGTCTTCAGGGTGGAGCCCCTCTCATGGCATTAGTGATTTTATAAGAAAACTAAAAACATTTATTGTGTTTCTACGTGATACCTTCTGCCATGCGTCAAGAAGAACTCCACCAGATGTCAAGCTGCTCTTGGACTTCTAGCCTCCAGAGCCATGAGCCACAGGCCTTTCACATTTATAAGTTACCAGGACACAGGTAATTTGAAATGAACTAAGACAACATCTACCAGGAATTTGGGAAGGCAAAGAGAAAATGCTTATGGTGTGCTACACTGCTGTAGAAGACAATACAACAGATCAGCTTGGACTTGAGGCCTTGATATGTTTTCCCTAACAATCAAGCAACTTCCATACTCACCTTGTTGAGAGTCACCCTAATTCCCCACACTGGAAACTTGAGTACCACAAAGAGTAAAGGAAAAATACAGATGCGTCATTGTAGTCAAAGCAGCTGAGAATCTACAGTGAGAACAAGGTGCTTCATATAACAGCAAATGCCATATTCCTGAAAAAGGAAGTATTTGCTCCTATTTTGCATGAAAGTAGAAGTCTATTGAGGAAACCAGAATAAAGAATGAAGCATTTCATTGAGATACCTATTTCATAAAAATCAATTTTGAGAGTAACAATATGACTAGTGTTTGACTTACTTATAAATTTGTATTAGTTCTTAGTTAACTGTAAATTCAGTGTGAATTATCTGAGAGTCTTTGCATCAGAGATGAATGACTCAACTCGAGCTCTCCAGAGAGAAGTTATGAGGAGCACTAGGTTATCCTCCATCACTGTGCAGAGAAAGCTTGCCAAGGACAGACATGAGAAAATAATGCTGGGTCCCTTTAAGAAATATCACAGACATTAATTTTAATTTAACATATTCTTTAAAGTTGAAATGCCAGGGTGCATGAAGTGCAATACACAATACTATTTGGTATTTATTTAATATTCTACTAGTTAGTGAATATATTTAACACAGCAAAATTTAGGAAGCAGATATTTCTTGAGCCTTTAAACACTGGTTATAAATGTGCTTATTTTTTCCAAAATATTATCAACAGTCACAACAAACTTAGCAAGGAAAATTCATTTCGATAGCCCACATACCTAAGCCACCTAACAAGCCCATAAACAAGCTATAAATATATTGACTCCAGCATCCATTTCTTTGCTTTTGCTCGACTCTGTCTCTGTTTCTTCATTAGCTTTGTGCTGTGTAGCAACATCTTGATTTCTGGCTAAGACAACAGTAATCTTACCAGAGCCCAGAGAAATAGAATTCTTTCTCAGGCCAACTGTGTCTGGGGAAGCTGAGCTGCATGCCTACAAGGCAGGAATTTTTTTTCCCAGGGATATTAAAGCTGGATCTATAAATCACCAACCTAAACTTCCTTTTTATAACTGAATTTGGTTAAGGCTGATTTTTATGGTGCTAAGAGCATTTAGCATGAGGTACACCCTCTTACAAATTTCCAATGTACAGTGCAATGTTGCTAACGAGTGTGGGCTGTAGAGCCAAGACTCAGGACTTACTCATCTTGGACATATGGATATATTCTCTGCTGAACAACAGGGACATCAAGGACTTCTAAATTCTAGACCTTCTGCTTTGATGTCTGTTAGTTTTTAAGCAGCGTTAGTAATACTACCCCTCCTTAGGTTGACTATCAATCATTTCCCGAAAGGTCTGTCCACACACTGACTCCTGAGACCTGTGACTGTGACCTTATTTGAGAAAAGACTCTTGAGATTCTGAAGTTAAGGACATTAAGTTGAAGAGATAATTCTGAATTACTTGGCTGGTTTGGCCTTAAATGCAGTAACAAGTATTTCTTATAACAAAAAAAAAAATTTTAAAAATGATTATATGAAGTAGTGAGTTTCATCTAGCATTTTCCTACATGCTTTGTTCTTGATTCTCCTTTCTGACTCCTTCCCTATTCCCAGTCCCTTCTATGGGTCCCATCGCTCCCCCACCCCACCGCCATGCAATAGTCCTTCTCTTTTCATGTCACATGCATTCTATTTTTACCCTCTTCCCCCACCTTTTAAAGCACTCTCCCCCTATTCATGCTCCCCTTCCTAGTTTTATCTTTACAAACACACATCCACACATGAATACACAGATATAGGGGGAAATCTATGAGGCTGGAGCAATGGCTCAGTGGTTAAGAGCAGTGGCTGCTCTTCTAGAGGAAGCAGGTTTGAGTCTCAGTATCCACACAGCAGCACATAACATTCTGTAATTCCACTCACAGGGGATCAGATGACCTGCCTCTTCTGGCCTCTGCAGCCATCAGGCATGCATGTGGTGCACAGACATACATGCCAGACCAAAGACCCATACATATAAAATAAAAATAAAACTTTTTAAAGTCTAAAATCTGCATGTGAAAAATAGCAGTATTTGTTGTTTTTGCTGAGTCTGGGTTATTTAACTTTAATACAGGCATTGCTCTTGAAAATTTTATAAAATTTTAAGAGCAGGATGAGGTGGCAATGTGACCATACCACAGAGGCAGATTCTGGATTACATAGCCGTGAGCCGAGGATCACCTGCAAAAGCCAGAGGGGACTCTGGAATCTTCCCTGGAACATTCAAAGGGAGCAAGGCCCTGCTGGCCATGAGTTCAACTGTGGTTCCAAAAACTCTAAAACTCATTTTTTGTCAATATGTTTCTGGTAAGTTGTCATAACAGCTGCAGAAAGTGAGTATTACCCCTTTATTTCACTTGCCATAGTCCAGGGGCCACTCTTCAAGCTCTGTTACTATTGATGGACACACTGTTTAGAACCTGTGCATTTCCTATCAGCACTATAGTCACATTGGTAAAGACATTGACAGGCTTCATTTCCTAGAAGAAATAAGACTACACAATTAAGTCTCAAGATAGTAACTTATTGGAGAAATTATTTTGGCCACGCCACGTAGTTAAAAGGATATTTATTTAATGGCGTAACTCACAAATTAAGTAATGGGTAGGTCGCAGGGTCTGGGGAAGGTGTAACACAGTACAGCGGTGTTCTCCGGAGCTCTGCACAGTCCACCTTCACCGTTCAGCATTCCGGCACCGAGCGCACACAGAGAGAGCGCTGGCCCATCCAGCTCTCGGGTCCCCAGGTGCCTCCCCTGGCCCCGCCTCATAGGCATGACAGTTGCCAGAGTCTCAATGGGGGTTGGAACTTCCAGATCCAAGCTGGAATGGCTACCCACTACAGTAACTCATTCTTCTGGAACCTGAATGTAGCCGACCTTGCTGTCTGGGGTCTTGGTATCTCCTTTTTCATGAGATCTCTGGGTTATGTTCAAGTTTACTTTTCTGTTGCTGTGATAAAACACTCTTACCTAAAGCAACTTGGAAAGTGTCTTAGTTGCTGTTCTATTGCTATGAAGAGGCACCATGACCAGGGCAACTTTTACAAAGGAAAGCCTTTAATTGGGAGCTTGCTTATACTCTCAGAGGTTTAGTTCACTATCATCATTGCGGGGAACATGGCAGCATGCAGGCAGTCTGTGGCACAGTAACTAAGAGCTACATCCTAATCTGTTGCCTGAGAGACGGGGATTGGACTTGGCATAGGCTTTTGAACTCTCAAAGACCACCCCCAGTGACACACTTCCTCCAATAAAGTCACACTTCCCAATCTTTCTAATCCTTTCAAATAGTGCCACTGTTGGGTGACAAAGCATTCAAATATATGAGCCTAGGAGACATTCTTATTCAGACCACGACAGAGAGGAAAAGGTTTACTTCCATTTACACATCCATATCACAATCCATCATTGAGGGAAATGAGGGCAGTAATTACCCTGATAGAAACCATAAGGTAGAAACCATAGAGAAATGCTGCCTAGCTGCTCATTCCCTAGCTTGCTCCCTGGCTCATGCTTATCTGCTTCCTTATGGAGAGTAGTCCTACTTGCTGGGAAATGGTGCTACTCACCTTGGGCTGGGCCCTCCTACATCATCCAAAACAGCTCCTCACAGACAGGGTCAGAGGTGGTCGTTCTGATCTGAATACTCTCTCAGTTAAGATCCCTCAGGTCACTCAAGGCTGTGCCAAGTTGACAACTGAAACTAATTAGCACAGGTTGTTTACATTTCTTTGTGTTTATTTATTCCTAAGCTTGTGGAGAGAAATAAGTGCATATTCGTCCCTTATCAATAGCATTCATTATAAAACTACTTATTAAATGTGAGGTGTGGTGATGTATGTCCTTAATCCTAGCAGAAGGGTAGGTGGATCTCTGAAAATTCAAGGCCAGCCTAGTCTACAAAAGACGATGAGGCATTGTTTCAAAAACAAAACTAGTTATTAAGCCTGTGAAATAAGAGTTCACTGTACTCTTCCTTTCTCATGAAACAGCCTCCCTGGCTTCAATACTACTGCTGAAAAGCAATTTCCTCTGAGATAAAACTTCCATCTTGGAAGGAAGCTTTTTAAGACACTGGATGCTCTAGAGGGAGGCAAAAAAAAATTACAGTGGGGTACAGATCTAAACAGAAAATTCTCAACAGAAGAATCTCAAATGGCAGAGAAATACTTAAGATGTTCAACATCCTTAGCCATCAGGGAAATGTAAATCAAAATGACTCTGAGATTCCATCTTACACCTGTCAGAATGGCTAAGATCAAAAACACAAGTGACAGCTCATGCTGGAGAGGATGTGGGGCAAAGGGAACACTCCTCCATTGCTAGTGGGAGTGCAAACGTGTGCAGCTACTTTGGAAGTCAGTGTGGTAGTTCCTCAGAAACCTGGAAATCAACCTACCACAAGAGCCAGCTATACCACTCTTAGGCCTATACCGAAAGGGTGCTTGATCATATCACAAGGACACTTGCTCAACTATGTTCATAACAGCGTTGTTTGTAATAGCCACAATGTGGAAATAACATAGCTGTCCATTTACAGAGGAATGGATAAAGAAAATGTGGTACCTTTATACCATAGTGTATTACTCAGCTGTTAAAAACAAGGACACCAGGAAATTTGAAGGCAAATGGATGGACCTAGGAAAAAAAATCATCCTGAGTGAGGTAACCTAGACTGATAAAGACAAACATGGTATGTACTCACTCATAAGTGGATATTAGCTGTAAAATAAAGGATAACTATGCTACAATCCACAGACACAGAGAGACTAGGTAACAAGGAGTGTCCATGGTGACGAAGGGGCACCCAGATCTCCCTGGGAAGGAGAAATAGCAGAGAGAGATCGTGAGTGGACTGAAGGCAGGTGGGGATAGGAACATGAGCAATCAGGTTGGGTGGGAGGACAGAAAGGGAGAGTGCTGAGGGGGACTGCTGGCAGCAGGGTGAGGGGGTTCAGCTCAGGCAGAAGCTTGGTGCAGGGGAATCTCCCAGGAGCCTATGGGAAGGACGACAGCTTAGACTCCTAGCAGTAGTGGATAAATAGCCTGAACTGGCTGTCTCCTATGACCAGATTGGTTACTGGTCCAATTGATGATGCATCAGAGAGGCATCATCCAGCTACTGATGGAGGCAGATGCAGAGACCCACAGCCAAACATTAGGCAGAGCTTGGGAATCCTGTGGAGGAAGAGAAGGAGGGGGAGGGGGAGGAGGAGGAAAAAGGAGTGTAGAAGCCAAAGGGGTCAAAGGCACCATGGGAAGGCTCACACAATCAACTAACCTTGGCTCATAGGGGCTTGTGGAGACTGAACTGACAACCAAGGAGCCTGCATGAGACTGAACTAGGGACTCTGCATGTATGTTACAGTTGTGTCGCTTGATCCTCTTGTGGGACTCCTAACAACAGGAACAGGGGCTGTCTCTGACTCTTGTACTGGCTCTTGGGACTCTACTTCTCATACTACATTACCTTGTTCAGTCATAATAGATGGAGAGGTGCTTAGTCTTATTACAACTTGATATGCCATGTTTTATTGATACTCATGGGAGACCTGCCCTTTCCTGGGTGGAGATGGAAAAAGAGGCGAAATGAACGAAAGGGACTGGGAGGGGAGAATGGAGCAGGCAGGCTGTGACCAGGACGTAAAATAAATAGATGAATTAAAAAAATAATTATAAGAACAAGAAAGCATTCCATCATGCAAACAAGCTCATTAAAAATCAGGAAATAATAGAGATGGCTCAGAGGTTAAGAGCACTGACTGCTCCTCCAGAGGTCCTGAGTTCAATTCCCAGCAAACACATGGTGGCTCACAACCATCTGTAATGAGATATGGTGCCCTCCTCTGTATACATAATAAATAAATCTTTAAAAAAATAAAATAAAAATAAAAATCAGGAAATAAACCCATAGCTTCAGGAAGTCTCTGAAAATGACTAGATTTGCTAGACCCTTTTCTCCCCATACTTACACAATTGGTAACCACCCCTGGGAGACACTCAGACCTGCTGAGCTGCATGGATAAAGTTAAGATAGCTTAACTAGCTGGGAAAGGCACTCTCCATCCTGTTGAACTGTCTGCAAGATGAACAGTCACTCCAGGTTTCCAATTCTCCTGAGCCATCACCCGTGCCGGGGTGGGCTTTAGTGAGGCAGCTGTCTGTGTGTCATTTCTACTCCTTCTTCCCTGCTGCTTCCCATGACTGACCCCTCATAAATCCAATGAGAACCTCTTGAAAGCCAAGAGGGAGAGATAACTTCCCTTCCACTGGGAAGAATCCCTACCTTCCCTTCACCGCCCCCTTAGTCCTGTTCACTCCACTCTCCCATTTCACTTAAATCTTTCTATGGATTGATTTTTCTACTGGGTCAGCATCTGTTCTAGATACTCTTTCTGTCAACTTGTTACAACCTAGAGACAGCTGGGAAGAGGGAACAATAAATAAGGGATTGCGTCCATCAAATGGGCTTTGGCAAATCTTTGGGTGTTGTGGAATATTAGTTGAAGATGTGTTACAATTGTTTATGCTGCAAAGATATTTGTTTAATATTTATTTAATGATGCAAAGACGTGCTGCATTCTTTTATGTCGCATTTGTTTAACTCTGTGAAGCTGTGTTACTGTGCCTGTTTAAACACCTGATTGGTATGATAAACAGCTGAATGGCCAATAGCAAGGCAGGAGAGATAATATGTGGGGTTGGCAGGTAGAGAGAATAAATAGGGGAAAAATAGAAGAGGAGGAGCAAAAGAAGAAGATGAGGACTCCAGGTGCCAGCCACCCAGTTACACAGCAAGCCATGGAGTAAGAAGTAAAGAAAGGAATATATAGAAAGGTAAAATTCCAGAGGTAAAATGTAGATTGGATAATTTAAGAAAGGCCAGCAAGAAATAAGCCAAGCTAAGGTGTAGCATTCATAAGAAAGAATAAGACTCCATATGATTTATTTGGGAGCTTCGTGGTAGGCCTCCTGAAGACCAAAAAGTAATAAAACAACCAACTGCATGTGGGGACATTTTATTGATTAGTAATTCATATGGGAGGGCCCTGCCCAATATACACAGTACCATTTCTGGGTAGGTGGTCCTGAGTTGTATAAGAAAGCAAGCTGAGGATAAACACACACGCACACACACACACACACACACACACACACACACAATCAATGCATATATACTGATATATAGAGAAATATATATATATATATATATATATCAATTAAATAAGTGAAAGAGCTATACAATAAAACTTGAAGACAATGGAGAAGGAACCAGAAGCTGGAAACACCCTCTGTGTTCATAGATTGGTAAGACTAATATTGTTAAAATGGCCATTCCACCAAAAGTACTTTACAGATTCAACACAATCCCCACCAGAATCCCAATTCAATTCTTCATAGAATTGAGAGATCTTAAATTTCATTTAGAAACACACACACACACACACACACACACACACACACACACACACACACGCACACACACGCATACACACACACACACACGCACGCGCGTGCACACAATTGTGAATAGGATTGTCTCCCTGACTCCTCAATATGTTTGTCATTTGTATGTAGTAAGGCTACTGATTTGTTATGCTAATTTTGTATCCTGCTATTTTGATGAACATATTTATCAGCTGTAGGAATTGTTGGTGGAGTCTTTAGGGAGTTTTATATATAAAATCAGAACATCTGCATGTAAAAATAAATTGACATCTTTCTGTTTTTGTATTTCTTTTGTCTCCTTCACTTATCTTACTGCTCTAGCTAAAACTTTAAGCACTACATTGAATAAGAGCTGTAAAAGTAGACATCCTTGTCTTGTTCCTGATTTTCAAGGAAATGCTTTGAGCTTTTCTCCATCTAGCATAGTACTGGCTGTGGAATTTCTATTTGTTTTTCTCTTTATCATGTTGAGAGATGTCCCCTGAATCCCTAAATTCTCTAAGACTTTTATAAGAAGGGGATGTTGAATTTTGTCAATTTTTTTCCACATCTGATGGGATGCTCTTGTGGTTTTTGTCCTTGAGTCTGTTTAGATTTATTTACATATATTCAACCATCTCTGTATCTCTGGGATGAAGCTGAATGGATCATAGTGGATAAACTTTTTGCTGTGTTCTTGATTTTGAATTCCAAGTATTTTAATGAGAAAATTTGCATCTATTTTCATTAAAGTTATTGATGAATCATTTTCTCTCACCTTTTTGGTGTTGTTGGAATTTTGTTTGGTTTTGGTATCAGGGTAGTCTTGACTCCACAGAATAAATTTGGAAGTGTTCCTTCCTTTTCTATTTTATGAATAATTTAAGGAATATTGGTGTTACTTCTTAGAAGGTCTGGTAAAATTCTGCATTTGTTCTATCTGGATCTGGGCTTTTTCCCATTGGAAGATGTTTAATCAGTACTATGTCACTGGTTGTTAGAGGTCTGTTGAAATTACTTTCTTTATCTTGATTTGATTTTGATAGATTATATGTATCAAGAAATGTATCCATTTCTTTTAGGTTTTCCAGTTCGTTGGAATATTATTTCTAAAGTGTATCCTCATGGTTCCCTACATTTTCACAGTATCTGCTGTAATGCTTCCTTTTTCATTTATGATTTTTATTAATTTGGGCTTCTCTCTTTCTTTTGGTTAATTTGGCTAAAGGGTTGCCTATCTTACCAATCTTTCCAAAGAACCAACTCTGGTTGAATCTTTGCTTTTGTTTTTCATTTGTTTTGTAATATTACTAATTACTTTATTTAGGAGTCATACTTTAATGCTGGGCATTTACGACCATGCAGGTAGCTGAAAGTTGTTTATTATTACTGTTAAGGTTGGTTGAGACTACTCAGGATTTACTACTAAGGGCTTATGAGGGTGCCCTTCCCTCCTTTAATTATTATTCCTCTTCCAAATGACCATCTTCTAGGAAGGCTAAGGACTTTGATGATTATGGGACTTTTCCTAGAAGCATAGGGGACATTTCTCTGTAGTGACTCTATTTTCAGGATGAGTACTGGATAGCACTTAACCTCTCCAGTGTTTCTGTGGCCTCTCTGATGGAAAAAGGTAGGTAAGGTGCTAGAACTGTAGCACATGTTTAGAATAAGCTCATTTATCTCCTGGGTTCTGTCAGGTCTTGGATAATGGATTAGTTATTTTTTAATTGTTGTGATGAAACACTATGATCAAGGCAACTTACAGCAGAAAAGGTTCATTTGGACTCATGGTTCCAGAGGGATAAAAATCTATGATGGCTGAGTAGCCACATGGCAACAAGTGGTAGATATGGTGGCAGATGCAAGAAGGTGAGGATTCACAACTTGAGCCACAAGAATGAAGCAGAGAAAGCAATTGCAAATAGCAACAGTCTTTAAAAAGTCACAAAGCCCACGTCCAGTGACATATCTCCTCCAACAAGACCATAACTCCTAAACCTCCCAAACAGCACCACCAACTGGGGACCAAGTGTTCAAACTCCTGAGGATATGGAGGGGGGGACATTTACCATTCAAAGCAATACAGAGGCCAAGGGCCAAGACATGAGTCTCTTCATTGTCTACTTATCCTCCTGTACTTAAGCCTCCAAGCTCTGATTGTTGAACAACTAGGAGCATAGATGTGTCAGTCTTGAAGAGGTAGTAATGGGTTTTGGTTTTAACCTTATGTAACTAGAAGAAAGAAGAAGCTACCAGAGAGGAAGGCCTTGGTTTTGAAGAGCCACCTTTGCTAGTCTCTGTAAGTGGGAAGTCTGCAGATGAAGAATGGTAGTGTCTTATTGTTTCCCTGGGAACTGAGAGCTTCTTTTGATTAGGCTCAGCAGGACTCAGTCCTGATGAGTTGCTGAAGGAAAGAGGAAATGACACAAAAGAGGCAGTCCTCAACTAGGTCTTAGTGCTACAGAAGAAGTCAATGAGAGAGTAAAAGGTTAACATGACAGTGTACAGGCCTTGTAGCTGTTGACATTAGAAAAGTAGTTTTGGGTAGCAATGAAGAAAGGGTGGCAAAGAGAATAAAGTATCCATGCCAGAAGAAAGGAAAACAAAGGCCCCACAACAAAAACCATCTAGAAAAGCAAGTTAAAAAGAATTGAAGAGGTACAGCCCACCATAGGCCCTAACAAAGGATAGCACCAACCCAAAAACCGTCGTTAGAAGAAGACAGATTTCCAATTTGTCCACAAGAGACTTCAGGTGGTGCTCTAATCTGGGGCATCCCATGAAGAATAGAAACCTCAGCATCATCAAAGTGACATCCTATATTTCTGGGGCCAAAGTAGCCAGTTGGTCAAGCCACACTGGTCCAAAGGGAAAACACACAAACTGAAACTTTGCCATGGATCATTTATGAGAAGAAGGGAGACAGCCTCAGAAGTGACCAGAAATCTTTGTCACCTATAACCTCTCAGAACAGAAATAATGGCCAGTAGAGGAGCGGACAGGAGTGGATACATATTCCAATCACACACTTACTCTTCCTTCCTACTCCAAGTAATGGCAGGCACAAAGTCTGGACAGGAAAAAAAAATAATGAGAGAGAAAAGGGAATCTTCATAGTATGTAGAGTGAGGGGATTCCCAGAAAGCAGAAAGTATCCCCTTATCCTTATGGCATCTTACCCAGAGGTCTTCGGTTGCCTCCAAATTATCCAGGCAGACAGATAGACCAAAGTAAGAAGTGGCCAAGACAGGCAAAGTGGAGACTTTCCCCCATACAAGCTACAGAAATGTGCTGTGAAATGACATGTTGAAGACCAGCAATGAAGATGATGAAAGTATTTTGGCCCCAGAAATATAGGATGAAAGTATTTACCAAGACAAAAACAGACAAAGCGAGTCTATTCAAGTACACTACTTGGAAACATGTGAGTTCCCAGAGAAGGGATCACACTTCTAAGAGGTGGTAAAACTTCTTTTAAAGCAATTTAGGGAAAAGTTAGGTAGTTTGATCATGGGACCTGTTCAGACCCTTATCTCATTATCATGTTGAACAGTAAATTTTATGCATAAGTCTTCTTTTTCTTAAGATTAACCATTTATGAAAGGTGCCATGAGTCATAAGAGGTTACTTAGGCTCTGGGTGTCTGTGTGAAACATCATGAGTTAGTCTCTAAATGCCCTACAGTTAGATCTTATGAAGGCATTCTCTCAAGGTGCCCTCCTTTCAGATGACTCTAGCTCAGTGGTTCTCAACCTGTGGGTCACAGCCCCTTGACAAACTTCTTTCTCCAAGAAATATTATGTGATAATTCATAACTAGCAAAATTATGGTTATGAAGTAGCAACAAAAATAATCTTATGGTTTGGGGGTCACCACAATATGAGGAACTGTATTAAAAGTTTGCACCTTTAAGAAGGTTGAGAGCCACTGCTCTAGCTTGTATTAAGATGAAACTAACAAGGACAAGTGATGTCTAGCTGGAGGCAGTAGACACAACAAGGGATGGACCTTGTAGTTTATAGGCCAACCCTAGGTTCTAACTCTATCTTCTGTTTATCTTCTATCTATCTATCTATCTATCTATCTATCTATCTATATCTCTATGTCTCTCTTTCTCTCTCTAGCTCCTCCCTGAGCTTGAGAGATGCTAGCAAGCAACTCTTGCAAAATCCTACCACCAAGGAGCCATCTGCCATCATGCTTTCTCCACCATGCTGTACTGTATACCCTGAAACCATGAGCCAAGTTAAATATCTTCTTCTTAAGTCTCCCCTTGATGGGTATTTGGTAAACAGCAACGATAAGTATCTGACACAGAAAACTAGTGAATAGTAAAGTCATTGCTGCAATAAACCTGACCCAGAACTAGTTTGTGGGAAGAATTTGGAGAAAGCAGATGGGGATGCCTTGAAATGCTATGAGCAAAACTTAATAGGTCATTCTAGTAGGAGTGCTAGAGACCAGAATACTGATAGGAACACAAGCAATAAAGAATATAGTCATGAGGTTTCAGAAGCAAGCAAGGAACTCTAGCTAGGCTACAAGCTATTCCTGTCATATTACAGCAAAGAATCTGGATGGGTTCTTTTCGTGTCCTGAAAATTTGAGTAAGAATGAAATTGAAAGTAGTGGACTAAGTCACTTGGCTGAGGAGTTTTTAAGACCACATAATACCCAGTCTGATGCATGGTTACTGCTCACTGCTGTTAGCTTTATAGTGATAGAGAGCAAAAACATATTTTTTAAAGTGCATTGGCAAGGAAAATAAGGCAAGACAGATGTAGATAAACATCTGTATTTATTAAAGAGATTAGTATCCTCAAGGAGAAATCATGGTCTTAGAAGTGAGACAATAGGAAGAGTGCCTTGATGGCAATATCCAACCCAGTAAGAAATCTAAGGGATAACACTGCAAACTCATTTCAAGGGAGAATACCTAAAAAAACAAAGCCTTCAGAATTGCTATCTAAGGAAGCCTTTTCCCAAGTTCAACCATCCACACAGAGGCAGTATACTGTAGCTGTGGTCCAAGAGGCCTAGGCTACCATAGCCATGGTCCAAGAAGCCTCTAACTGGCAGCAAAACTTGTCATCATCCACATGGTACTGGTTTTACCAGCATAAAAAAGTAAGAATGAGGGACTAATGGAGGCTTGAACCAAGGTCCTAG
The DNA here is from genome assembly GCF_049852395.1 of Peromyscus maniculatus bairdii. Lineage (NCBI taxonomy): Eukaryota > Metazoa > Chordata > Mammalia > Rodentia > Cricetidae > Peromyscus > Peromyscus maniculatus. The sequence continues at coordinate 32,264,268 of NC_134872.1, forward strand.
AAACCTGCTGAAGCCAGTCAGTGGGTGGTTTGGTCAGATTTCCTAAAAGGAGGTGCTATGAGGCCATTATATGATGCTGTGAAGGTGAAGCTTAAGTTGCAATGGAGACACCAGAATATTTATACACCAGAGACATAGGGTATCCACCAAGGAAACTTACAGACACTGAGAAAAGCCAACCAAAGAGAGAAGCCACATGCTCTACAAGCAACAGAGCTTGGTAAGCCAACTGGATCACAGATGATGCCATCACAAGTCCAAATCCATTTCTATTATATAAAATGGAGTAGCATTTACATAACCCATGCACACACTCCTCTCAGCTTTAAATCATTGCCAGATAACTTATCACATCTATTCAAATATAAATCATATGTAAATAGCTGTTATGGTGCATTGTCTAGGAAATATTGATGAAAAAGGTTATATGTGTTTAGTACAGAAGCAATTTTATTTTACCTACTAAAACTTATGAATGCAGAACCACAAATCTCACAAATATGAGGGGCTGACTATAATTGAATTTTAATGCATAGATATATAATGCCACCAAGACATTAATACGGGCTGCACTGCAAAGATGCAGTCAACTAAGTACTGACAAACCTGGGATATCCTGAAGGAATCCAGACATCAGGAGAAAAAGAAAAAGGAGGAAGAAGAGGAGGAGAAGAGGAAGAAGAGGAAGAGGAGGAGGAAGAAAGAGAAGGAAGGAGGAGAAAGAAGAGGAAGAAAAAAGGAAGAGGAAGCTTACTCCCAAGTGGAAGAGAATAGGTTATACGAGGTTCCACTATGATGGTCATAGCAAAAACTCAAGAACTGATGTCAGAATCACAGGGTCACTTACTTATGCTTGTTGTGGGTGATGTGATTATATTGTATATAATTGTATAACAATTGTATAACACACTGTATGTCAATTGTCTTTGCTGTTCTCATAATGTGCTTCCATTTGGTGTTGTAGGTGAGTACTTAGAACAAATCTAACACTCAAAAACACCCTTTTAATCTTCTTTAATGCATGGGCTTCTGCAGTAAACCACGTCTGGAGATCCCTCAGCTCTCCTATTTCCCCTGGATTCCATTCACCTTCATACTGAGACAATCTATGGACACTTTACTTGGGCTGGGGTTTGCTTCCTTTTCCAGTCCTGGTACTTTGCTTTCTGGTGCTCTCCCCAAAACCCTGGACTCCATCTTCTGAAACCCAAAAGCCCTATGGATCTCCCTGGAAGCCTAAGCCCTGGAGAGAACATGCTCCTGGGTGTAGGTAGCATGTTTTAATGAATTCTGCCTCTCTCCAAAGTTAACTTCTGAGATACAATCTACAGTCCTGTTTTCATTAACTCCCATATCAATTTGTTTATTGATGATCTTAGAATATGAATACATTCAAATTCTCTCCTTTGAGTTCAAAACCAGCAAAGAAAACAGTGAGTGCAAACTCTTGAAACAGCCACAGAAACAGCACTCTCTACTCTTGTTAGCCCCCAACACTGACAAGACCCCATGTGCTAAAATGATGCCCTGGTGCCTGGTACTGTGGTTATTTGCTGTGTTTTGTTTTCTAAAGCCTTTGTCCTACTACTCTCAGATTTTCCAGTGATGCATCTGGATACAGGCCTCCATTCTCTTTGGCACATAATGAGTGATTTATATTAAGGAAGCAGAGTTATCATTTACTACAGAAAAGAATCTGTGTTGTTTCTTAGGGAATCCAAACTGTTTTCCTCCTTTCTGCTATCTTCTCTCTGAAAGTCCTGTTAGATCTATCATTTCAATCCAGTATGCTGGGAGCTCTATGAAAATTTACCTCTCTGGTGTCTGGATTTGTTGGCTTGGATCATCATATTTTAATGGATCTTTCTTCTCCTGGCCTTCAATTCCTACCAAATCAATGAGATGTCTTTTCTGATTTCCCTCACACACAAATCATTTCCTTGGGGTCTCATGGATTCTCTGATTTTTGCTGCTGTTTTACAGATCTATCTCAGACCCACACCCCTCCCACTAACCTGCCCTGTACATCTTTTCCAGTGGCATCCTTTGAGATTTTCTTTAATTAAGTATAATGCTTTCTTGTGTCAAATTGCAGAAGGGGGTTGTGATAGCTCCATTTTATGGCTGGCCATCAGACGTTCTGGAAGTCCAGACACTTTTTGTTGATATCCAATTAGGCAGAAGGGACTAAGCCTGAACCCACTGGATCTGCTATCATGTCCAGGTGGATAGTGTCTGAACTGAATTGAATTAGCAGCCAGTCTTCTAGTGTCTGCTGCACCAAAACTGCTTGCTAGGGATGTAGTGTGGCTCTAGATTCCTAGTCCTAATTTGCTTTCTATTGCTCTGATAAACACTGTGACCAAAAGTAACTTGGAGATTACAGGGTTTATTTAGTTTAACCATCCCCATCACAGTCCATCATCTGAGTGGATTCAGGGCTGGAATTCAAACAGAAGCAGTGGCAGGAACTCTGGAGTCATCCATTTGTCTTCTTATACAACTTGGACCACCTTTCCAGGGATGGCATCATCCACAGTGGGCTGGGCCCTCCCATATTAATCATTAATCAAGAAAATGCCCCAAGGTGTTGCCTATGGGACAATCTGATGAAAGAGTTTTCCAAATTGAGACTTATTCTTCCCAGATGACCCTAGCTTATGTTAAGTTGACAATAATAATAATAATAATAATAATAATAATAATAATAATAACCTAACCCATTTACATTCACACATGGTTTTCCAAGACTATGCTGATTGTTGCATGGGAAAATTGGAAGACCCAAATCTAGTGCATCCTACATGGAGAGAGAGAGAGAGAGAGAGAGAGAGAGAGAGAGAGAGAGAGAGAGAGAGAGAGAGAGAGAGAGAGTTTCTACTAGGCTCCCTGTCTCAGGCTCAGGCTCCGTCCAGCATCCTATAATGGATTCCTCAGGTCTGCGAGGTGGTTGGTTAGTTTCTTCTTTGCTCATACTGTGGCAGCTCGGGGAGAAAGCATGTTTCATATTGATATTATGCTCGGTGGGTATTGTTATGTTCCCAGTGTCATCAAAAACTTTGCATCATGGTAGGGGTCCAAGACAAAAACAATTTTGTGTGCACAAGGCAGCATGGCAGCAGAACAGCAGGGCGCATAGGCGATAGCATGGAAGCAAATGTTCACCATAAGGAAATCTGTGCATCTCCAGCGACTTTGAAAAGCAGATTCCGAAGGCTCTGTGGGCTCCACGAAGGGATAATTTCAAGTCAATGACACTAGATTACATCCTGCAAATGGGACACATAAAAGAGCTGCTGAGTGTATGCCCAGCCATGCACTGAGAGAAATAGCCAGGTCCCTTCAAGAGGACAGGGACTGCAGCAAGATAAAGGAGTGTTGGGAAATAAACTCAAGACGCATGCAGAGCTGTTGTTAATACATTGGATCCTAGTTGCAAGAAAGCAATTTTTTGTTTGGCTTTGTTTCTACTCAACTTAGAAATGTCTGCTTTTCTGGACACTCTTTTCCCCTCCCCCTGCCAAACTACACAGTGCACCCATTATCCGTAACACATTTAAACACCTCTCTACCCAGGATATGACTGAACCATAAAAAGTACTGAATACTGAATATTCTGTTTTTCACCTATGCACATTGTGAGACACTCACCTCTTGACACAAAGGAAGTCCCTCACAGCTTCTCTGTGGCATATCTGGGTCACCAACACTGCTGCTCTCTCTTACCCAATGGCAAGCAGAGTGAGTACCTGCTGAACACAGCACTGAGGTTTCACTACGCTACCCAGGATGCCAGGCAGTTTACTCATGGATTGTTTATTTCTAAAAATGCCCCATTTATTATTTCCACTCTCTGACTTTAGGCAACTAACTGAAACCATGGAAATGGATAATGAGAGAGACCCCAGAATACAGTTGGTTCCTCCATCTTTCCCCTCTGTCTTTTTCTATTTTCACCCTATCCTTGTGAGCTTCAGACATCTTATTGTCCTCCCAGGTCCACTCTAGACTGACATGCAGAGGTGAGGGATGGGACAAAGGTGACCACTCCTATGCCCGGATGTCATGCTCTAGTATTTGTTGCTCATCAGAGTACCCCCATAGGACCAGCTGAGACCAGATTTTATCAGAACCCACACTATTGCCTGTTCTTCCTTTGTCCTGTCTGCCCTTGCTTCCCGTAATTCTTACAATATCATCTGAGAGAATTTTGAATGAGTCCTTCTTTAAGAGCCCCAGGCTCTGCTTACCAGATTCTTCCCCAAATATGTCACCTGGGTCTTAGATCTCCATCTTCAGTTTGCTCCACCCCTGAACTTGGATACTTAAGTTTTCCACTCTTCAGATGAGCTTTTGGTGGCTTTATCAACAATGCTGTTCCTGTTGTCTACACCTCTCTACTGGGGAACCTGCTAGTTCACTGGCTGGTCTGAATGCCTTGACATCAACCGAAACTTCTCTCTCTCTCCCTCTATTCCATCCTGACAGCCTGTCCCTGGTGAATACCCACAGCTTGACCCCTCTCACATCTGTATGGGACTGCCAGTGTCTCTTGCCTGGATTATTGCAGTGGCCTCCTGCCCCTTTCTTCATGATTCTGCCTTAGCCCCCAGTATCATACAAAAGGGTCTTCCTGCCCTTCAGTGTCCCTCCCCGACACACACATTTCATCCTCTTCCTCCACACATGCTCAGCGCTGCCTGGACACTTGCTCCAAAAGTCCTGGATTCTTGGTGCAGGCTTACAGTGGGTCTTCCCATCCTAAATGATCTGGTCATGAACATCCCTCATAGGCATGCCTAGCTGATTCCAGAGGCAATCAAGTTGACAACCAAGATTAACTATCAACCTACCAAGCCTCTTTACTGCTGCATTCTGATCCTTTCTCTGTGTCTCCTCTCACCCATACTGAGCCAGTACCTCAAGCTCCTCCCTTTCACACATATTCAACATTGCCCAAACTTGGGATGTTTGCACTTTCTCTTCTAATTGTGGTTCCTTTTCTAATCATCAGCATGGCTTGTTCTTTCCTCGCTCTCCTCTGTGTCCCTTCGAAAAAGCTATCTTCCCTATGCCTCGTCTGTTGCCCATCCCCCTAGAAACTGCAATGTTCAGAGTCTTATCTCCTCCTTTGTATTCTTGTCCTCATTGATATGCACAGTTCAATCACCAAACTTCTATCTGACTTGCTTGTATACACTTTCTCCTGGCCCAGTCTCCCTCCCTTCAGAATAAGCTCTAGGAAACCCAGGATCCTTGTATGATTTATTCACAGCTCTTTGTGCAGTAGCTGGCCCAGTGCTTCACACAGGATAGAAGCCCAGCAAATGTGTTGAATGAATGATGGGCACAATCTAACTTATCGGCGTCGGGTTGGCAATCCCTTATCTAGCATGCCTGCGACAACAAATATGTCAGATTCCAGACTGGCTTTCAAGTTTTAGAATAGTTACATACATATAATGAGTCTCTTGGGGTTTGCATCCAAGTATAAACACAAAATGCATTCATATTTGGTATATACTTTACTCGCTCTGAATATTTTTTAGAATGCCCATGTTTCAGTTGTGACCTATTATACAAAGTCAAGGGTAGAATTTTCTCTTCTTTCTTCTCCCTTTTCCCCTTCCTTCTTCTCTTCCTTCCTTCTTCCCTTCCTTCCTTCTTTTCCTTTTTTCTTCCTTCCTTTTATTCTTTTGTGCATGTGAGGGGGTGTAGATCCAACTGAGGGCCTTATATATGCTAAGCTAAGATATTGAAAACATTTTTCTTCTTTTCATCTTCCCACCCCTGTCATGTTTATTTTCATCCCTTTTAATTATGAGTATGCATGTGTCTGTATGTGAAGATGTACATGTGAGATGAGCTAGTAGAGGCCAGAGGCACTGAGACCTCCTGAAGCCAGAATTGCAGGCCTTTGTTAGCTGCCCACCATGGGTGCTGGGAACAGACCTCCCGTCCTCTACAAGAGAAGTACATGCTGTTAACTGCTGGGCCATCTCTCTGGCCCCGCTTGTTTTCTGAGACAGAATTTCACCATGTTATCAGAGCTAGCCTTGAACTCCCGTCTCAAATGATCCTCCTCACTCAGCCTCCTGAGTAACTGTGATGGCAGGCATGGCCACTGCACCCAATGCTATACTATTTTAGTTGTGGCATTATAACATCAGTATTTGAGGAGTACAGGTAAAGAAGGCACAACTACCTTCCCACCATGTCACCCTCAGAAACCTGGGTAGTTTCCTTAGACTTAGCGAGTTTTACAGACCTCTATTTAAGCCAAACCAGGATATTTAGCTTTGAAACTGAAAATAATTTCTCAACTCAACAGTTTATGAAGTAAAGGTGGAGATTTTATTCAAAGTATATTAATACAGGCTTAAGCGTGAGGGTTGGGAGAAATGAGGCTTCAAAAGAAAGCAAAGCATCCTGGAGAACACTGGTCCAGGGTTATCAACAAATCCTCCTGTTGTTAACACAATAGCCCCACCCAAGAGTTCCTACACTTTGAAGTCTATACCAGATCACCGGGAGGTTCCTTACCTTACAGGACTGTAATTGATAAGGGTAAAGTCTAGTCCACCAGGATGCAGGAAGTTTGAACGTTGTAACTATGAACAGTTTTCCTTGAGGCTCGTAGGCAACATCTGATACTTGAGGTACATACACTCAGATCTTAAGCTTGGATCAAATATTTTAGAATAAAATATTTGTATATGAAAGGAACATTAACTGCAACAGTTAACACTTACCTTGCATTAGCATTTACAACAAATGTTGTTACTTGTGCTGGAATTTTTGCTTCTCGGGTGTAAAGGGGTTTCAACAAAGCTCAAGAGTAAAGACCTCCTCTCCCTCCTTCTGTCCTCCCTGGTACCCACCTGTCTCTCCATTTTGCCTCCATGTCAACAACTAAAATTCCAAATTTTTAGATGAGAAATGTTCAAGTTGTATAAAATTTATGACTACATTCTCGGTAATACAAAACAATGGAATGCCCTCAATCCTTTCTCTTTTTTTAGTTTAATTTTTTATTATCCTTTGAAAATTTCATACATGTGTGTAATACATCTTGATCATTTCCACCCCTCATTCTCCCCAACTGTGGCTTCCCCCAGGCCCTCTCCCTCCTGACATCATGTCCTCCTTTCATAACTACTTGTTTATTTATCTTTAACCCACTGAGTCCTGTTAATGTTGTCCATGCACTTATGGGCATAAAGTCATCCACTGAGACCAAGGAAACCTACCAGTGTCCATGCCCCTTTTAAAAAAAAAAGAGAGAGAGAGAGAGAGATTCAACCTCCCCCAGGAGCAGTCAACTGCCAATAGCCCCTCAGCTCAGGGTGGGGCCTTGGTAGCCCGGCTGGCTCCATGCTGGAATTTTTAACTGGCTTGATCCTGTACCGCTCTTGTGACAGTAATTACAACTGCTGCATGCTCACATGTACAACAACCGTGTCAGCCCAGAGGGAATGATTGTCACGGCCCTCCTCCCCATCCTTCTCTTCTCAGCCTTTTCAACCCCTCTTCTGTGGTGTTTACTGAGCCCAGGTGGGGGTGCATTTTGATAGAGAAGTCCCAACTCTGGCTGAACATGAACAATTGCTTATTTTCAGCATTTCCAATGAGTAATGAGACTCTGCATTACCCACTATCCACTGCAATGAGAGAGCTCTCTGATGAAGGTTGGGAGCAACGCAAAGTCATGGAAATAAACATAAATATTTAGAAGGCAATTTGACAACATGACCATTTTGGAAAAAGAACACCAGTGGGTTCTCCCTCAGGGCCCATGACTTCCCTAGGCATGGATTTTGAGCATGTTTATATGATCAGTCATGAATTCCCTCCTGGAGCAGGTCTCAAATACAATCAAGACAACGAATATTTCATCATATAAACAATCTTCCCAGGACTGCATTAGTGGACACATCTCCTTGCCTGACAGGTCAGTATTGTAGGATGCAGGGTCCATGTTGCCTTAAGACCACTGATGTCTGTTCTCCTCCACAACCTGTTCAGCATCACAAAGGCTTTCTTTATGTCCTACAACCAAAGTGTATTGCATCTTCAGCAAAAGGATATTGCCAACTAGTTACAGCTAGAACAATGGCGATACCAGTATTGTTTGTGGTACCTCTGGGGTCTCTCTAACCAGTAACTAGTAATGATGGAACCTGTGCCTACCACTAAGATTTTCATTTAATATCCCTTGTCATCTGGGATCAGCATTGTACATTAATGTGGGATAATTTTGCTCAAAATCCTTTTAAAAATGTTTTAGCTGGGCAGTGGTGGTGCACACCATTAATCCCAGCACTCAGGAATCAGAGCCTGTGAGTTCGAGGCCAGCCTGTTCTACAGAGCAAGATCCAAGACAGGTATCAAAACTGCACAGAGACACCTTTTGGAGTGAACTTTATAACATGCCATTTACCTATGCTCTATACTTCTCTGGATTTTTGTATATGTTTCTTGCTTGATATTGTTTGCATTGGTTGTAGTTCCATCTTATCTAGGTCATTATCCCTCATTATTCCTGGACAATATTTGATAACCATCCCTTTGTATATAGTCTTCTATTAGTTTAGAACCTTCTTATTTAGACAAAAAGGGGGAGATGTAGTGGGTAGCCATTCCAGCTTTGATCTGGAAGTTCCAACCCCCATTGAGACTCTGGCAACTGTCACACCTACAAGGCGGGGCCAGGGGAGGCGCCTGGAGACTCTAGATCTGGATGGGCCAGTGCTCTTTCTGTTCCGGGACCCTGAACGGTGGAGATGGACCGAGCAGAGCTCCAGAACACTGCTGGACTGCGATACACCTTCCCCAGACCCCGCGACCTACCTATCCCTTAATTAATAAGTTACGCCATTAAATAAATATCCTTTTAACTATGTGGAGTGGCCTTAATAATTTCACCAATACCCTATCTCAAAAAAATATTTTATATGCTTTAAACTATTGGGGTTGCATAAGGCTTTGTCACACATCCCTAGTTTGGATTAACACACCCCTAAGCCCTCCTTTCCCTGACTCTCCTGTCTTTATCCCCTCTTAAAGATTTATTTACACTTGTTTTTATAAGTATGGATGTTTTGCCTGCATGTATGAATGTATATATTTGTATGTGCAACACATGCATGCCTGCTGCTTGTAGAGGCCAGACGAGAGTGCTAGATGCCCTGGAACTGGAGTTACAGGCAGTTGTGAGCTGCTATGTAGAATGAATAGGGTCCTCTGCAAGAGCATCAATTGCTTTTAACTGCTGAGCCATCTCTCTATCCACCTCACTACCCCCTCTTCAGCCTTCAGCTCCTGGTGTTCTCAATTTGGGCAATTGACATGTGTTAACAGAGCAAAGACATGTGGACTAGAATTACCTAGCAAGGATTTTAAAGCAGCCATCATGGAACTGTTTCTGTTGTCAATTACAAATACACATGAAAACATAAGAGCTAAGGAAAGAGACCAAAAACATGAAGAACTATGTTAATAGAAGTTTTTAAATTAACAAGAAAGCAACAGAAACTAAACACATACACACACACACACACACACACACACACACACACACACACACAAAGGAACAGAAAAGAACCTCGACTGTGTAAGAAATGAGCTGTTGATATGCATGGAAGATCAATGGATCGTAGGGTCCTTGGGCCATTTTAATGACACTTCAAAGTGACAAAGTTGTAGAGATAGAACAAGCTCCATGGTTGTCAGGGACAGGGTTGGGAAAGGAAAGGTTGTTGAGGGTGATGGTAGCTGGGAGTTTAAGTTGAGCCACAGTAATCCTTCAGTGGTAAAAGACTCATATCTTAATTATGGTGATCACTTGACTCTGTAATTGATAAAATGATAGAAATGAGTGTGCATATTCTCATAGTGTCCATCTCCTGGTTTAGGTACTGCTCCACCAATATTTGATACTGTTACCTAAAATGTAGTCAGGGAATCTATGTGAAGGGTGAATACATGGGATATCTCTGTACAGCTCTGAAATTTCCTATGATTCTATACTTATTTAAAAGCAAAGATAACATTCAAGTAAATCATGTAATTAAGGAAAATACAAAATGCGTATACTAAACACCTTTCAACATGGATGAGGCAACAGCACACAGCCTTCAGATTTTGGTACACTTGCAAACTTTGTGAGGAACTGTTAAGTTCATGGGGACACTATGATGTAGTTTTATTTCTATTTCATATTTAAGTATTAATGAGCATAATTTGCTGGTGATGTAGTTAATGGCTTGGATTTATCACGTTAATGGGACTCATGAAACTGTCCACTTAACTACTTGGTCTCAGTATCCATGGATACACATGCTTGTCATGCAAGTCACCACTAGTGTTTGATAACTGCATTCTGTGTTTCATTATTTTAAGAACATGGGCATTTTAAGAATTTGTCACTTAATTACAAAGTCTTTTAAAAGCTAGAAGCTATATAATGTGATTGATTTTTATGAGTAGTTTGGGAGGTGGCCATACTGAAGAAAGTTCCTCATTACCAAGTTGAACAAAGGGCAATGTGGTAAGTAGTTCTAAGGCAACTTTTGTAAACTTCATAAACATCTGGTGAGAACTGACAGTATATAAGGGTCCCTCCCCGGCTAGTGTAGACTAACTCCCAGAATGTTTTTCTAAGTAGGCTCTAAACCAATAGGATTTAACAGAACTATCTGAGATGATGAGAAAAGTTTATTCTCTATATCAGATAGTGTGGTAGCCACAAGTGTTGGAGAGTTTAAGGTCTGCCTGAGAAATGTAGAGAGATCCTGGTTCAAACCAAGTAATAAAAATGGGGTGAGGGCCCAGCAAGATGGCTTGGCAGGTAAAATCACTTGCTGTACAATCCCAACGAGCTGAGTTTAACCCCTAGAACCCTTGCAAAGGTGAAAGGAGAGAACTGGCTTCACAAAGTTGTCCTCTGATCTCCACATACATGCACTGGCATGCACACCCACATATATACATATACACTCATACATACACCATAATAATAAAGAATTATTTAATTGTGGTGAGGATGTAGCCCTGTAGTAGAACACTTCCCTAGCATATGAAGTGCCCTGGGTTCAACTTCCAATATGTCAAAAAAATTTTTTTCTTAAGTTTCTCCATTGCCTTTGCATAATGAAGAGTTTTTCCTTCATTGCTGCTGGGAACGGCTGCAACCATCTTGGGTTCATGAGGCAAATCATGAGGAGAAGGATGCTTACCTTGATACAACTGGGACACTGAGTCAACTCTAGATTGATCAATATGGATTTCTCATTTTATGAGAAAAATAAATCCCTGTTATTTAAGCAACTGTTTATAAATTTTTTATTGGCTGCTGTCTTCAACTTTCTGGTGGTGGAGAAAGTGATATCAATTCATGGCAGTAAAAGAAATGTGTTATTCTAGGGGGCAGAGAAGTACAGGGAAAGAGAGAGAATATAGACAAGAGATGATTTAAAGAAAGATCTAATCTTATAGCTATTCCAGAGGAGAATTTTAGAATGTAATTATGACACAGCTGAGTGGGTAGCATTGGACAGAGCAATTGAAGATCTCCAAGTATGGCTAGTTAAGGGGAGTGAGACAGACAAACGGACATAGAACTCTTCAACATGCAAATTTCTGAACCTGGATGGCCTGGAACAGCATGATGAGAGCTTTGAGCTGATTTATAAGAAACATGTGAAGTCACCATGAGCTTTAAATAAGAGATGTGGTATTGTTGACATTGGCTACAAGCTTCTCACTACAAGTCAGGGATAGAGAACAGGGCAATGCTAAAGTCTAGTCAGTCTGGGGACTTAGTCCTACTGGGCAGACCATGATGTTGTTCCTGATTTAGTGTCTACACATTACCTTCTATCATGTTACTGTGGATTTAAAATCATGGGTTTGGCAATTTTAAAGACTTATCAGCCATTGCATAGCTTGGCAAGAAAATAAAGTACAAGACTTTTGTCAAGTATGTGAGTGTTGGAATATATTGTGTACACAGTTTTTCATGGAACTTGACAAGTTAATTCTGAAAATGACATGAAGTACCTATATGATCCTTCAACATGGGATAAGAAAAGATGCCACAAAGCAAGAGTTATTGAAGTCATCATTAAAATGTAGTGTCTGAGCTTTGAATAGAAAAATAGATCGGTAGCATATGACTGATTGAAGAAACAAATGCACCCCATCTAGAAAGCTGAAAAATAACAGCAGCATTACAGATCTGTGGAGAAATGAGGTATTACTTAACAGCTGTGCCAGCACCATTCATAAGACACACGGGCAGCAACAAAACCAGACCTAAATCTGTAATGTGAAAAAACCCAGGCTCCATACAATAGCATAGTACTTTTGTAATCATGTCTGAAAATTTGAAATAAAACCCAATGAGACCTATGCATACAGCCATCCATTTTAAATTCTCTGTTGTTGAAATTGAAAAGATAAAGTCTTCCTAAGACACACAAAATAATGAGGATCAGTATCCAGTGTATGTGAAGAATCCCTATAAACCAGTACAAAAAGAAATCCCACAGGAAAGTAGACGATGTACATCCATGAGTACTTCAAAAGAGGGTCATCAGTGACTGGAAAGGAGGGGAAAGGTGAGTAGGCTTATAAAGAACCAAACAATTTAAGTTCAAACCCAGAGACATGGGATTGCTAATAATGCTGAGCAACTGAACCCTCACACCATGCTGATGGTAAGAGTGACCGCCTACATTGTAAACCATTTCCCCCTCACTGCATTTCCAGAAGGATCCTTGTGCTTGTATCAGAGTTTCATGCACAAGAATATCTTTTTGCAATTTTTTTTGTCCTAGAAAAAAATGAAAGCAATCACAATGTCCTTAGAGAGAAGAATAAACTTTGGTGGAGCCATGGGACAGGCAAATACATATCAGAGAAAATACATCAGCCATGACCACACACATTGTCGAAGAATCAAGACGAAACGGAACAAAATTATGTGATATGAAAGTAAACACAGAATCGGTGTTCACAGAAAATTGAAGTTCTCTCAACATCTGATGTGATTTTGTTTAGAGATAAATCCATCCAAGGTAAAACTGTTTAAAAAAAATCTGAAGATTAGATCAACAAAATATCCACAGGAGTCATTGTTGCTGGACAGGGGGAGACTCATGACTGAAAAGCATATCCAATGCCTGCTAGACAGAGAACCCATCTTCTGATGGTGATCAATGAGTGTGTGTATGTTTGTCCACAGTTTTTGAACTTTACATGTAGCATATACAGAAACCCAATCCATTTGCAAAAAATGAAATGAAAAATAAAAAGTTCTGGTTTGACTTTTGAGACACTAGTTGTTGTTATGAAGCATCCTGACTACCCAGTCCTGATACGTTTCTCTGTGGACAGCCATTTTCATCCTGGAAGCAGTCATTCTGACTATAACCTAAAACATTGTTTTATTTGGACCAGGCGGGGTCTTTGACTCCACACTCATTATAGTTGTTAAACTTTCAAGGAAAAAAGCTGGTCTAGTTGCACTCTCCAAAGTATATTTTTATTCTTTATTGTTTTAGAGTGAACACCCATGTCCCTCTACATAGGTTCCATGAGTCTAGATTTACCACAGCCAGTGTGAAACAGTTGAGAAATCAGTGTACCCAGGAGGGTCATGAACACGGTGAAGAAACTAATACATAAAGGAGGAAGATGGACACAGCAGAGAAACCAATGTGCACAAGAGAGGGACAGACAGGAAGTGCTGCATTTTGTCAAGAAGAAAGTGCAAGAAAAAGCACCATTTTCAAAAAGAAATATGTACTAAGCATTGAATAAGGCTTGCTGGTTTTTTTTAAATCTGTGCTGACTGATTATTATCAATCTCATATAAACCTAAGTGACCTGGAAAGAGGGAACCTCAACCATCTGATCAGCCAGTGGGCATGTGTGGGGGAAACATTTTCATTATTGCAATTGTTGTATGAGGGCCCAGCCACCCCTGGACAGATGGTCCTGGTTCATATAAGAAAACAGGTTGAGCAAGCTATGGAGAGCAAGCCAGTAAGCAGCACCCCTCCACTGCCTCTGCATCAGCTCCCACCTCATCTCCTGCCTTGGTGTCCCCCAGTCATAGGTGTGGAAGCTGTGGGCACCAAGGGAACCTTTCCTTCTTGAAATCAATTTGATCAGTGTCTTGTCACAACAACAGAAAGTAAAATAGAACGTTACATGAACAAAGAATTCTGCTTACATAGATACTATTTCTAAATACTTGTATTTGTACCCATAATTGATTCCTGAAAGCAAATGTGCTGTGTGTGTGTGTGTGTGTGTGTGTGTGTGTGTGTGTGTGTGTGTGTGTGTGTGCAGCCCCCAAGATCAAGGCCACTTTACGTCTTTTTGAGACACAGGGGGACAGGGGTGTTAAAGGGTGTCCTCTCACTGAACCTGCAGTCCATCAATTCAGGTAGATTGGCTGCAGTCAGCTCCAGGATCAACTGGCTCTGGCTCCCCCTGCAGCACCAGGACTGTAGGTACAAGCCACCATGCTCAGGATTTCATGCAGATATGGAGAACGTTTGTCCTGCAGCTTCAGAGCAAGCGCATTACTAACTGAGCCATATCCCCAGACCCAAACCTGCCTTTTGACCACCGCTATCTTCCCTCTGCCCCACTCAGACCTCCTGTCACCAGTTATGGCGGTAGCAGTGCGGCCCCCGAAACTATCCTTGTCATTCTCAATGCTGCGACCCTTGTGACTCTGCAGTTGAGAGCGCTTTCTGCCATTAAGGAGAACCCAGGCCAGGTAGCTCCCAGCCTCCCGTAACCCCAGTGCCAAGAGATCCAGTGCTTTCTTTTGGCTTCCATGGACACACATACACACACACACACACACACACACACAATATATATATATACTTACAAATAAACAAACACAAACATATAAATAATAAAAATAAAATCAATATTAAAAAAAAAAAAAAAAACAGCCCAATTCAACTTCAAACCTCCTCCAGCTCGAAGCTCCAGTTCAAAGCTCATCACTCCCCTAGCTCAGTCCTGGTTCGGGGCAGTCTGTAATCCATCCTAAGGAACAATCATGATACTAAACACCACAGCTCGTTTAGAGCCTGAAAACATTAGTTATCTCTCTAATCTAGCTGCTGTAAATGTTACAGGATGATAACAATGAAATTTTGCTGTTGATCCAGTAAGGAAGAAGGTCAGAGGCAAAGATCGAAGGTTTTAATTACCTACACATTGAAAGAGTGGAGCCTGACAGTGTGTGTGTGTGTGTGTGTGTGTGTGTGTGTGTGTGTCTGTGTGTGTCTGTGTGTGTCTGTGTGTGTCTGTGTGTGTGTCTTTGTGTGTCTTTGTGTGTCTGTGTATGAATGACTGTGTGTGACTGTGTGTGTTTGTGCCTATATGTACCTATTTATAAATGTGGATAGATAGATAGATAGATAGATAGATAGATAGATAGATAGATAGATTGATAGATTGGAGATATGGAGATAAATAGATATAGAGATAGACAGATAGACAGATAGATGTTTTGAATATGTATGTATTTATATATAAATTTAACATAAACATGATATATATGGTAAGTTAATTACATTATTTTTATTTTGACCCAAATTCTCGTTCAGGTAACTATGACGTTTCTACACCAATGAATGTTTCTGTGCCCCTCAATTCTCAGTGTGATCATAGTTGTACTTAGACCAAGAAGATGAAAGAAGAGGATTATGGGGGGGGGAAGCAATGTCCACTTATCCTTATGTGGTTGGCTATTGCGATATGCCTTGCTAGACCATTGGGGACAAGAGAAGGGCAGGACACATGTGAACAGAGCCTGTGTAATTAACATCCCAACTAAGCTGGAGAACAGAGCTCTGATGTGACCCCAAGATACATTAACAAACCTATCTGAGACAAGCCAAGCTCGGGTAAAACTAGAAAACACCCATTCTTAAGATTCATAAGCTAGAAAAAATAAGAGGCTGATGTAGTTATAGAAGTGGACACTAGAGGTAAAGATCTGTCAGGGAGAAGTGTGTGTGTGTGTGTGTGTGTGTGTGTGTGTGTGTGTGTGTGTGTGTGTGTGTGTGTTTAGTTTCAGTTCTAGGTGGCATGTTTTAAGTGACTAGAAAAGAGGTGAGGAATCATTAGGTAAATATGTCACCTAAGGTACTGGAAAAGACAGAGGTGCATATTCCTGACAAACTTAAGAAGTTGGGAAGAGAGACTTCCAGGCAAAACACTGAAAGCAGCAGCTGTGTCTTGCCAGCTAGGCGTGGCCCAGAACTGTAAGAGAGGCATGACTTTAAAAAACAAATGACCTTATTTACAAAAATTCAGGTGGGCTATAAATACTATGAGACTGGCTGGTTGGGAAATAAAATCACTTTTTGTCTCTAATTTCTCTAGCCAGGAAAATATTCACAGACTAAATGAAAAGATCGCACCCAAGAGTGCTGTCAGAAGTAGACCTCAGATAAAACCCAAGCCGAAGATGTAACCATGAGTCTATTTGTGAAGACCTCAGAAAGGATCCAGCTAATGCCTGTTACATCTCTGAGATGGAAAGCCCTTAGGGCTCCTCTGAGCACAGTTTATAGGGACCCAACACACCCAAACCATCAAAGGTTAAGTATGGAGAGGCAGGCTTTCCAGGAAGGTGAAAGCTGGCTTGACACATGGTAGGCCGTGAATTCAGATGCTCTGCAAATCCACAAAATCTTTGTGACACCTATGCTGGTCAATGTGTCAGCAACCCAGATGCAAAGAGACGGAGTGAGAGGGGACAGTGTTCCACACCATTAGACAGCTGACTTTCATACCTGGGTGCTATTCTGAACACGTTCTTCAAAGAGCCTACTTTCCAGCTCTCTCTTCATATTTGGCAGAGAAACTGACAGAAACAGAAAGACACCTCAAGGAGCAGAACCAGGGGCTTTGGACAGCAATGGACTCTCTAAGGAACATAACTTGAGTCTCCGGCAGGGACCTATGCCTGGCACAGGATAGGGAGACGTGGCCATGTTTTCTCAGCAGTAGCTCAGAATTCCTGTCAAGCGGTGTGGCTACATACTTCTCATTCCTCCTGGTTTGTTTTATTTTTAAGATTTTATTGGACAGGATTTTGACATCTAGACAGGATCAATGGGTCATCTCTTTCTTTCTTTCGATATCCTGGCTAGTTTTATGTCAACTTGACACAAGCTAGACTTATCTAAAGGAGGGAATCTTGGTTGAGAAAATGTCTCCCATAACATACAGCTGTAGGGCATTTTTCTTAATTAGTGATTGATGGGAGGGGGATGTCCAGCCCATTGTCAGTGTTTCCATCCCTAGGCTGGAGGTCCTGCATTCTTTAAGAGAGCAGGCTGTCGGGCGGTGGTGGCGCACGCCTTTAATCCCAGCACTTGGGAGGCAGAGCCAGGCGGATCTCTGTGAGTTCAAGGCCAGCCTGGGCTACCAAATTAGCTCCAGGAAAGGTGCAAAGCTACACAGAGAAACCCTGTCTCGAAAAACCAAAAAAAAAAAAAAAAAGAGAGAGAGAGCAGGCTGAGCAAGCCATGATGGGCAAGCCAGTAAGCAGCTCCCCTCCATGGCTTCTGCATCAGCTCCTGCCTCCAGGTTTTAGCCTTGTTTGAGTTCCTGTCTTGACTTCCTTCAGTGATGGACTACGATGTAGAAGTGTCAAATAAACCGTTTTCTCCCAACATGCTTTTGATCATGGCATTTCATCACACTAATAGAAACCCTAACTAGGACATTCAGTTAGTTGGGCCACGGGTCTGTCGATCTTATCTCCTTGAAGAAGCAGCTTAGAGATTCATTGATTCTTTATATTATTTTCTTTGTTTCTATTTCATTAATTTATGCTCTGATTTTTAGTACTTCTTGCCACCCACAAACCTTGGGTTTGTTTTGTTCTTACTTTTTTCAAACTCTTGATTTCTATCACCAAGTGATTTTTCTGTGTTGTTTCTGATTTTTTAATGTAGGCACTTAAAGCTACAAATTTCCTTAATAGGATTACTTTTAATGTATCAGAGATTTTGTTATGTTGTGTTTTCTCTTTTATTTAGTTTCAGGAAATTTTAAAAAAATTGACCATTTATCATTCAATAATGAGTTGATTAATCTTCATGAGTTTGTGTGCTTACTAGAGACTTCTTTGCTGCCTATTTTAAGTCTTATTGTATCAGATAGGATATATAGTGTTATTTCAATTTTTCTAAATTTTTTAATATTTGTTTTTGTCCTGGGTTGTGTTCTGTTTTAGAGAGGCTTCCATGGGCTCATGAGCTGCTGAGTAGAATGCCTTTTGTGTGTGTGTGTGTGTGTGTGTGTGTGTGTGTGTGTGTGTGTGTGTGTGTGTGTTTGGGTTGAATTTTCTGTAGGTATCTGCTAAGTCCTTTTGATGGACGATTTCATTTAATTCTGATGTTTCTCTGTTTTTGTCCAGATGACCTGTCTATCAGAGAAATGATGTAGTGAAATCATCTACTCTTAACAGGTTGATGCTAATCTGTGTCTTTAATTCTAGTAGCACACTTTTTGTGAAATTGGATGCATCAGTGTTTGGTGACCCTATGTTTTAGATTATAATGTTTCCCTGATTAACTGTTCCTTTTATTAGAATGAAATGTCTTTTTATCTCTTCAGATTAGTTTAAGTTTGAAGTCTTGACCTGAATACATATTGAATACATACCCTTGAGCCTCATTGCAAACCCCCCCACATAAATCTCTAGGCTTCTCACTCAGGCCACAGTTTTAACCAAAAAAAGGGGGGTGGTATTAAATATTTGCTACTAAGATGCAAAGAAATGTGCAAGCAATTTGGTGAACTGGAAAGAAAGCATTCATTACTGCCATCATCTGGCATACATAACTATAAATGTCCAGATCATGCTAAGCCAGACAGATTCCCTAGCAAAACACTACCTGTAGATGTAACCAATCATATTATTAAAATAAGAAGCACAGAGCCAAGGTAAAAGAGAAAAGCCGAGAGGTCAGAGCTCAGAGATAAAATCTTACCTCCTGCAGTGCTCCTAGCTTCCCCGAGAGAGGGAGGTACTTTCTGTGTCCCTGTTTAAATAATCTTTCTGTTCTGCCTTCTCATTGGTTGTAAACCCAACCACATGACTGCCTCATCACTGCCTGTAAGTACCGCCCTCCAGGTCTTAAAGGTGTATGTCTCCAATACTGGCTGTATCCCTGAACACACAGAAATCTACCTAGCTCTTCTAACCACCATGCTCTTACTATGGCTCTAATAGCTCTGACCCCAGGGCAACTTTATTTATTAACATAAAATTAAAATAACATTTCAGTACAAATAAAATATCACCACAACTACCTCTTCTCTTTGTTCTGGAAGAGGTTTCTTCCATGAAGGCCATAAAAAATTTTAAACAAAGAGACTCTTTAAACAAAAATGGAGAGTGTGGGCTTGTAGCTTAGTGGCAGAATGCTTGCCTGCCATGCGCGAAGTCCTCCTGACATGAAAAAGGAAGAGAGGGAAATGTGTGTGTGTGTGTGTGTGTGTGTGTGTGTGTGTGTAACGTCAAACAAGGAAAATCAAATTCAAAACAAATTAAGAGATTTCCTGTGTTGATAGAGGTCAGATTCTGTGTTTAGAGTCAACCATATTTTTTTTTCCTTCTTGCATCTACTTCACACATAACATCCAGCTAATAAGGTTTAAGAAATTGAATGAAACAATCAACTAACAATATAATCTGACAAACAGAACTTCTCAAGAACAAGACAGAACATGGGGACTCCATTTTATTTTGAGCGTCAGGCGACTACCAAATTTTAAGCAACTCCCCATCCTCAGTTTTGTTTTTTGTTTTTATTTAAAGCAAAACTGGATAATAAATACACTGTCCACATCAGACAGGAGATCTATTGCAAATTGGTTTGCCAAGCACCAACCCCATTTTTCTATAATTCTAGAAGAGTTGAGAGAGAGAAACTGCCTTACAGCCATCCCCAAATGTCAGCGGCAAACAGAAAACTTGGGTCGCTATTTGATTCAATCACCTATTTTTGTTTTTATCAGATTCTTGGGCTCTTGAGGGTAATTACCAAGCAAGGCAGCTTGCTGTTTGCTTCTGTTTGGGAAGAAGCCGATAGAGGATAAATAGTCTCAGTGCTTACTACCTAAGCTGATTAGCAAAGTTATCCAGACCACTCTCTTCTCTGAAAGCCGACTGGAGAGCACATAAATTTAACATTCCAGCCTCGTAAGGAAGCACTTGATTCCCCCATTTTCTTAATCTACATGCCGACAGGCACACGTGTGCATATGGCTCTGCTCCACCATTAAGCAATCTAGTCACCAGAAAATGGAGCTAATCATCCATTAATTCATTTCATTACTTTGCCGGAGGGTCAAAAAACCACAGTGTGTTCAGTCCTGTAAGACCAAACATAAAAGGAACCGTGTCCCAGAACACCTTGGTATTTGTAGTTATTTGTGTGGGCTTGGGGAGGAAGCACCTCAGATACAATTAAGGAAGCCTATAGTTTGATAAGACTCTGCACAGTGCATAAAAACTGACAATTACAACTCCCAGTAGTCTTCGGCTGATTTAATAAGATTTAATGAGTGTGGCAGTTGTGCATTCTAAAATAGAAATGGAAATGCATTCTGTGGCTCTGCAGGGAGATGCTGCCTTACCCCCTCACTCTCAGCTCCTTTTCCACTGCCTCGCTGCACCCACATCCATAATGAAGAGTACTACAGAAGCCCCGCCAATGCATTATACCCCTCTTACCTCCAGCTTTAAACCACTTCACTGTATCTCAAACTCTTTGGTGTCACCTGTCCTGTGAGTCTCACATCAGCTTTCTCCTAAAGGCCTGTCTCCAAAACAGAAATTATCATAGAGAGCGTCTTCAGCCAGCAACTTTCAGCCTCTGCCCACACTCAAAATCTTACTGTTTGTTCTACAAAGCAAGAAACTCCTTATCAAAAAAACCTATCATGCATTTCACCAGGAGACAGAAGAGAAAAGGAAATTGGTTCAGCACAGACAGGTTTCTGGTCCCCCTGAGGTAAGTACAGCAGGCTGAGAGAGGCAACCAAGAGCCTGCATTGGTGCCCACAGTCCAGCTAGCAGACCATCTGAATCTCTTCCCTGGTCCTCCAGACTTATTAGCTGCTTTGGGCTATCAAGGAACCATAACACATTTTCCAACATTGTTGTGATTTTTAAGCCATAATTGGTGTGTACCCACTCAAGCATATGTTAATAATCACTAGTATGTCATTGTTACAGATATTTGCATAATGACTATCCACCACCACTACCACCACCCTGGCCCAGCACTTGGTTGGATAGGTCCTCAAAAAATTGGAGATACTGTGAAAAGCACCCAGGGAATGGATATGATGACAAGTCACACAGGCAGTGGAGATCATAAATAGATTATAATCTGAATTCAAGGGTCACCAAGACATCAATTTCCTCTACACATTAATGTGGATGAAGCTGAAAGATTAACCTGTTAGATAGAAGACACAAAGAGAAGGAGACTGTAACAAGCACCACAAGGACATTGATCATCATTCAGCACAGGGACCTAACACATTCTTTACACCTCCACTCACATTTTCCTTTTCCATCAAAATCTGGGAATAATTAGGAACTTAGGCCAAGAGGAGTCAAAGTGAGAGTCCTAGCTGGCTTGTCCCCCTACTTTCCATGTTTCTGTGATATCCTGTACCTTATAAGAGCCTTTGAATCTCATTATTCCAGTTCATAAACTAGGAACTCAGTCCTTCTGTTTTTGTTTTGTTTCTGATGAGAGTAAAGAAAAAAACACGTAGCATAAAATGAACATAAAACACTGAAAGATAATCACTCTGCAGATACTAATCAACTCCTAATTGAAGATGAGAAATCTACAACCCAAATATTTACTTCCTCCATGTGTTCATTCATGTAGTAGGCATCTCCCAGGCACCTCATTCTCATCTACAACACTCATTTTTAAGATAATCATAATTTTAAAAAGAAAACAAAACATCTGACTGTCTGAATGAATAATAACAAATTCAAAAGCAAGGTTTAATTTTCTTTAAAAACAAGACCTGCTCCATTGAGACATAATTTATAAATCATATCATTTACTCATTTAAAATGTATAACTCATTGGAATTTTTGTATTTTTATTCATTTAAAATTATAGTAAAGTAGAAATACTGTAAAATCCTTGTATTTCATTTTGTACCTTGAGATAGGGTCTCCCTCTACAGCCAAGGCTGGTCTGAAACTCACTATATAGCTCATGCTGGCTTTGGACTTAAGTCTTGCTACCTTAATCTCCCAAGTATAGGGGTTTAATGTGCTGCCACAATCAACTTAGCTTTCCCTTTTCCATAGGGTTCCATGGTATTTATTACATTAGAAATGGAATGCACTCACCCAATTTGCAGAATTCTTTCCATTACTTCAGAGCAAAGCTCTTGGAGCATTAAGCATAAGACCCTCCCTCCCCAGACCCTGCAGTGCCTATTCTGTTTTGCCTTGTAATTTGCATAGGCTAGGTGTGCCATTCGACAATATAATACAGTAGTTATCCTTTTTACACGACAGTATTCTTTTTAACTATACAGCCACTAAGGATAACTGGAGGAAAGGGAATAGAGAGGGTTGAAAAAGGGCAGGTCTCAGTGAGGGTGTAGGAGCAAGTTGGGCCAGGTAAGAAGTTCCAGAGTGGCAGGACAACTGACCATTGCTGCAAGGGTCTTGGGGACAGTGAGGCTGTCAAATGGGTCCCCACACAAGCAGGGTCTGATGGGAATTCCATTAAGTAAGCCATCACCCCTTCAGCACAAAAGGGAAGTCCCCTGAAAGTCTTCTTAAGCAAGCCTCTCATTTCCTAGACCTCCCCCGCTTTTAAAAAAATTAATCAAGCTGTGTATCTAAGCTGTGTGTCTGAAAATAAAGCATCTCAAGAAATTGCTCATTTCCACAACCTCAAAAAGCAGCAAAACATAATGAATATTTTTCTGTGCCACACATTATTCTAGGAGCAGGGACAAGAGGGAGACATTCCGGTCTAGAAGGCAGACAATGAACAGGAAAACAAATAACCAGACAACTTCAGATATGAATTATCATAAAGAAGGAAGCACAATGAGTGGCCCATTATGCAAGCAGAAGGCTCCTCACACATGCAGAGCTGGTGATTCACACTGGAGGCTCCTCACACATACAAGGCTGGTGATTCACACTGGAGGCTCCTCACACATGCAGGGCTGGTGATTCACACTGGAGGCTCCTCACACATGCAGGGCTGGTGATTCACACTGGAGGCTCCTCACACATGCAGGGCTGGTGATTCACACTGGAGGTTCCTCACACATGCAGGGCTGGTGATTCATACTCAAGGATCCTCATACATGCAGGACTGCTGATTCACACTGGAGGCTCCTCACACATGCAGGGCTGGTGATTCACACTGGATAGACAGAGAAGAGCTCTGAAGATACGGTGCTTGAGATGTAAGCTCAATAGCAGGGTCTAGTAAAGCAAATGCCTAGGCAGAATAGGGAAAAAATCCATGAGGGTATAAGCTCGACCTATGGGAGAAGTTGGTACTAAGGCACAGTCTGCAGTTAGAGGAGGGAAGGGGTCATGACCCCCCCTCAGGAGTCACATATCAGATATCCTTTTATTTTAGATATTTTCATTATGATTCATAGCAGTAGCAAATTACAGTTATGAAGTAGCAATAAAATAATTTTATGGTCGGGGTCACCATAACATGGGGGACTGTATTAAAGGGTCACAGCATTAGGAAAGATGAAAACCACTAGGGTAGAAGATCTTGTTACCAAATCTCATTCTCCTTGGAATGACTTTATCCAACTTTAAGGCACTCTACCAGAGAGATCAAATATTCAATATACTTTTTTTTATTATTTCGTCTTACGGTTTCATATATGCATGGCCTGACCATTGTTTCTTCATTCAAAAGTGGAATTGATGTACTCAGCAAGAGAAGAAATAAATCATTACTGTAACTTAGAGTATGTCTGAATTGACTTGTGGGAGAGAATGATGACAACTCCCAGCCAGAGAGGGAGAGAATCTGGAGAGCAGAGGATGATGGGTAGGATAGTCTGAGGTTACACTGAGAGGACCATCTCAGGGAGCTGCAGGCAGGAGTCAGCAGGAACAGGAGAGAGCTAATGGACTGTCCTAGGCTGTGAGTGAGAATTAAATTTTATGACACATACATAATTTTTAAACATCTGTGCTGAGAAATACAAGCATTAAAAAGGAATTCACAAAATATGAATCTGGCGGCAGGTTCACTGTAGCTGTAGGAAGAATGAATGAATCTGTAAACAGGTCCAAAGAAATAGCTGATGTGATGGTTTAGTAAGTAAAGGCACCTGCCACAAAGCCCTAAGATCGGAGTTCTTCCCCCAGGACCCACGAGGTGAAAGGAAAGACCCAACCTTTCTTATCTCTTTAATTTCTCCCACTACTTCTTTTGTAACTCACAAATGACTTCAAATAACACTTTTCCTAAGAATTCTCACCAGTATTGCAGGGCATTTGAGCTCCTTCTGGTTCTTTGTTTCCTGATCCTATTGCCTTGTAGTCAGAGATGGTAGCTGAATAACGCCAGTGCTTTAAAATTCGTCGAGATGCCTTTTGATGAACACGTGGTGTGTTCTTTGAAAAGTTTCACGTGCACAAAGAAATCGTGTTCTTTGTCATGTGCAAATCTGTTTGTAAAATTAGACCAGAGTTGTCAGCTGTCGCTTCAAAACTTCTAAGATTTGTTTGAAAGTTTGAACCGTCACATTGCACGATGCCTCATCTCCTCCAGGGCCGTGTTCTGCGGCTTTTTCTAAAATTCTGGCTTCTTTGCTTTTCAACTTTGGAAACTTTCCCAAACACACAGTTTTCACCAACATGATTTCCCAGAGAACATTTCAATTTTGTTGTCTGCGAAATGTTTCATTTTTTTCCTGATTGTGTTATTATTTGTATTTCTTTATCACTTTATAGTATGTACTTGTTACGTATGTTTTAGTCTCTTGTCTTTCTGTCTCTCCCCCTTGTTCTCAAAACTGTTTTTTCACCAATATGATGAAATTTCTGGTTAGACGATATGGTGAGAGATGCCTGTCATCCTAGCACTCAAGAAGTTGAGGCAGGAGCATTGTAAGTTTGAGGCCTGCCTACACTACAAAGAGAGGGGAGGATAGACGTATTACATAGAAAGACTGTCTCAAAAAGTTCATTTTTTTTTTACTTCTATGTTTTTCATATGTGTTCCTTTCCATAAACTCCTCCTCCTACATCAACAGCTCTAAAGAATTCTTGATGAAGATGACTTCACTTTCTTCAATCACCAGCTTGGGGGAGAGGAGGTAGGTAATTAAAGACTCATCGCCATAGAATCTAGGACCTCGCTTTTCACTGGGGGCTCCTCCTCTGTTTTCTTTCTTTGAGTCGTTACAATGCCCTGTGTAGCAGTTTATTTAGTGCCTGTGTGCCAGCCCTATTGCAGGCCCTGCTGTTCAGTCTCCAGAAGAATATACATCTGAATTCAACTGTTCAAAACTCCATGTGACTGAAGTTCTGATCACGGAGGATTCTGTCCCAGCTCCTCCTGGCAGGCTGATGAGTGGGTCCTCTTTCTTCTTCAGGGCCAGACAGCACTTTCCTAGTCCTGGGTTCACAGAAGAGGCCAACTGCTTCCCCCTGACTAGTGTAATCCTTACAGGTGTTTCCCAATCCCAAGCAGGTGTCAGTCACATCACCTCTGGTCCATACCCTGATGAGTTCAGTTCAGCTCTGCTCATCTCTAGAGACTTCTTACGTGATCTGTGTAGTTTATAAATTATTTAAATGCTTCATGTAAAATTATTTGGTATTTGAAATAGAAACCACTGGTTGGATCTTCTCAATCAATCAACCTGGCTAGACATCAAGAACTCTTTAAAAAGGAATATTCCATTTGGTTTTTAAATCATGGAGTTTCTCTTGATATACAGTTAGATCATCCTGTACCCTGTGGCTATCTGAGTCCATCTATTTTCAAAGGAGTCAAGAAGCCTCTTGAGCAAGTCCAATCTTTGTTGTATAGTAGCATTCAGAGTCTTAAGAGGCTAGCAGCAATAGAATCATTGGAAACTAAATGGTGGTGTGAACGTCTG
The DNA here is from genome assembly GCF_049852395.1 of Peromyscus maniculatus bairdii. Taxonomy (NCBI): domain Eukaryota; kingdom Metazoa; phylum Chordata; class Mammalia; order Rodentia; family Cricetidae; genus Peromyscus; species Peromyscus maniculatus. The sequence goes on from NC_134872.1 coordinate 32,290,473, forward strand.
GGCCCCAGGATGCGCTGGCAACTTTTAGGGAAAGTTTGGTCCTGGGAAATAAAATCATGTACCTTCTAAAAGAGATTGGAGCCCTTTGGGCAAACACACCCATGGGGCAAAGGCCCTCCACAAGAGCACCTAGAGAAGATGACGATTCTCCGAGAGCAAAAGCAGGGCAAGCCACATCAGTGGTTTGTTCCAGGAAGTAGAATGGATAGGACATGGAGATGGCAAGTGCCAGTGTCACAGGATCAGCACCCACAAAATGGGTCAACTGGTACCTGGCTGACGTTGTGTTTATTCAGTGTGTAGTGCCATTAGTGTGCACTGGACACTGGGCATGTGACTTGTAGTAGGATATATGCAGAAAAACAGGATCTAGAGGTTGAATGCAGGTGAAGTAGACCTAAGTACCAATGGGACATGGCCTGAACTCTGCAAATACCTGGGAATGATGCCTTTGGTAAACACCCAGACTGACTAAGTGAAGTCCCACTGGGCCTCTGCCATGTAAATGAGAATGTACAAACTGATGACATGACCTCTAAGTGATATTGTTAGGGAGAAGGTTTTTATTGGAGAGAGAGAGAGAGAGAGAGAGAGAGAGAGAGAGAGAGAGAGAGAGAGAGAGAGAGAGAGAGAGAGAATACCCCAAATAGCAGGATTATAAGGAGAATGAGTATGAGTAGCTGGGGAAAGAAAAGCCCATGAGCTGGAAGGAGTTTAAGGTAGGGAGGAGATGAAAAGGGTCAGGATGCCAGTGTGGACTTTGAAATGTGTAACAGGTACTTGTGATACTGAGGGAGATTAAAAGCCAGCACGTGTTTAGGTGTGCTAATAGACATCACAAGATAGTCGTTTGTCCCTACTGCCTTTTGGAATTTGGGGAAAAGGAGTTTCTTTTGGGCCTGACAGAGAACTTTCAGTTTGTTTCTGTCAAGCTGTGGATTGAACCAGGGGCCTTGTGTATCTGTGTGTCATAACCAAGGGCTCTATTGCTGAGCCGCATACCCAAACTTGCAAATGGGATCTTTTGAACCAGGCAAGTTGAATTGCACATTATAAAGTGCCTCTATTGTACCAGTGATCAGGAAAGACATAGCATGAGGGTGTGATGGAGTATTTCAGTGAGATAAAAGAAACATTTACAGATACTGGAGAAGCCAGACAATTGAAGCTGAAACAGTAACACTGAATGGCCAGAAAATTATATCCTTCTACATCACCCTGTTACAATGTCAATGCTGCAGTACTTAGGAGCTGTTGTCCTTTGTATTTACAGACAAAGGAATTGAAACTTGACAAGAAGGGAGTAGATTAAGGCAACAATTTAGGCAAGATGGAATCATCCCAGAGCCAATGCTTGTTTGACTATTTTCCTGGGTCATTTCCCCAGGCAGTAACTATATCATTCTCATACTCACAGCTTCTTGGTTATTGTCATTGGCGTTGTGTTTAGGATTTTGCAAATGCTTCTGTCTTACATGTTTAGCTTGTGGATAGAGGTACCTTATGCATCAAAATCATTGTTCTTTCTTTGGCAAGAAAGAGTTTGGGAGACACTTAATGATTATTTGTTTGTCTTTTATCTTTTCTCTAAGACCCAGTCACAAATTTCTTATGGATAAGGACAATGTCTTATTCCTGATAACTACTACCTGAAAAATCTGAACTTGGTAGTTCTTTATGAATGAATAAATTTTGAGAAGGAATTTTTGTCAAGAATTACTGAAAAGGATTTTTTAAGTATCTACCTTAAGTGAAGAGAATTATTTAATTCTCTTAATTAAATTATTTAATGCCTTCTGTTGTTGACCTAAAGCAACTCAGGGAGGAAAGGGTTTATTTTATCTTGTACTTCCCGTTGACACTTTATTACTAGGAGAAGTTGGGGCAGGAACTCAAGCAGAGCAGGAACATGGAGGCAGGAACAGAAGCAGAAACCGAGGAGGAATGCTACTTACTGGCTTGCTCTCTAGGACTTGCTCAGCTGGCTTTCTCAAATTATCCAGAACCACCTGCCCAGGTACAGTACCATGGCTGGTGAGCTAGACCTGCCTCAACAATCATTCATCAAGAAAATGTACTACAGACTTGCCTATAGGCAACTCTTATGCAAGCATGTAGTCAGCTGAGAGGCTCTCTTCACACATGAGTCTAGTTTTTGTCAAGTTGACAGATCTAACCAGGACAGATTCTTTGGTCTCTTTTGTGATATTTAAAATACTTTCAGATTTGATCCATGCTATTCATTTGCATCTGGTGGTAAAGGAGACAACTCCCCTAGCATTTAAATATTAAGTGACAATTTTCCAAGGCAAAGAGGCTTGTTTTGTAAGTTAGTCTAGACCTTTCACCACTGATAACATTTCAAATTAAAAATTGCAGTGAGGCTAGAGATAACTGAGCGAGCAGCTACATGCACGTAGCTGTTGGGGAATATACGATACACTGTGAACCCTGAGTTTGCATTTGCGTTAATTAAATAAAATTAACCCTAGGTCAGGAAGCTTTATTAGCAACTGGTTGACAGAAAGTAATCATAGAGCATTAGAGGACATTCAGGAGAGATAGAGAGAGACAGGAAGTCACAGGGAGGGATTTGGAGTGGCACAGCATTTTCTCGTTTGGGGTCTTCTGTGGATACCGGCAAGGAGAGAGGGTTAGCTAGTTGCTACTCAGTCTCTCTGAGCTCCCAGGTTTTTCACCCTAGGAATCTTTGAATCTCAAGTCTTATTCATAAATAGAACGATGGGGATTTAGTTAAAGCAACCTTTAGCAGCAGCAACAGAACCAGTGCCTTCGGGGAGCAGAATTCACACCAGGTTGCAGCCTGAGCAGCCAGGCCACTGCTAGAGAAGCAGGCCAGTAACTGCAGGTTTGCGATTGTTGGTTGAAATAGTAATAGATTAAGGAGCAGCCACTGTGCTGGGCTTAAAACAACACACAGCCCTGGGTTTGTTCTTTATCATCACATAAACCAAGTGCTATAATCCAACACTCAGGAAGTAAAGTGGGGAGGGCTAAGGTTCTGGGTCACATCAGCTACACAGTGAGTTTAAGGCTGGCCTGGGTTACACAAAACACACCTCAAAACAAAAATTTCTGACAGGTATAAATAACCTGCTTATGTGTACACAGAGAGATAAAGGGTTAGGGGAAGAGTGTATACCCTTCACTTTCCAGCACAGAGTTACATCTGTCTCCCAATTCTCCATGTATTCTCTTTTCTCTACAGAAAACTCATCTATTTTTTCAGCAGGATGGAATAAATCAATGTTTCTCAACCTGTGGGTTGCGATCCCTTTGCAATTGAATGATCCTTTCACAGGGGTTACCTAAGACCATTGGAATACACAGTTATTTTTATTACTATTCATGACAGTAGCAAAATTTGAGTCATAAAGTAGCAACAAAAATAATTTTATGGTTGAGGGTCACCGCAACATGAGAACTGTATTAAAGGGTCACAGCATTAAGAAGGTTGAGAACCACTGGAATAAATGTTTCTAAGATTCAGTTAAGTATCCCAGCAGCCGTACAGCAGGAAAACTAGCCTCTATCTGTAGAGGTTTAACATGCATAAAACTGCCAAAATAATACCATAAATATTTACATATATAAAAATACATGCACACATGTGTATATGCATGCATACATGAACACAGAGTTTTACAATACTACTGAGGCTTGATGTCATGGAAACATTACATTAACAGAAGCTTCAATTTTGAGCAACAAGGCTCTTTCATTTCTACACATTCATGAAAGAAGGGTTATGTGTGATACCATCAGTACCTGGTGGAGATCTGATCTGGTGGCAGTGTTCTATCAATAAAAGCACAACTTGGTCCTGTTTGTCACCCAGTATGTGTTGGTAAAGTTGGACAACCTGGATGGCTCCTTCCCAATCCTGCCCCTACCATTCTGGCACATAAGGGATCCTTGGCAAACAGGATGTTACCGTTTGCTTCATTCCAGTCAAAGGTTAAGTGGTAGTTCTGGGGAAAGCATCTCCTTGTGTATTAATGACTACAGAGAACTGGTCCTGTGGAATACGGTGATAGGCATGGGTCAGCCCACACCAGAACGACAGCTACAGTGACATGCTCATCCAGAGCTAATCCACTTCATCGTACTGCAAGCTCTCTCTCCCTCAGCACAACTTCATTATAACCACCCTACTCCTGAAATATTTTAAATAAAACCTTAACAGGTTTCTATTAAACTTGATAATGACATAATATGTTTCCATTAATTCTTTCATCTCTGCTCACGGCCGCAACTCATTTAATGTGTGTTATTGAAAATGCACAACTAATGATAACTTGTTTTCCTTCGAGGGCTTAGATTTCATGGCATTAAGTCAGAGATTATTTTCTCCCCTGGGTCAGTCTAGGCTAAGAATATTTTCAACAATGAAAATCATATTAATTAGAAAAAATAGGCCAATTTTCCTTTTTGCCACCCAAACATCTCTGAACAGAGTGGTGCAGCACTTAAGGATCCGCGTGTGAACGCAGTAGAGACAGCTGTGCTTATCTGGGAGGTGCCTCCAGCAAGGCAGAGTCTCTGCACTGAAACTAGCAAAGCAGTGTGGAAAAGACTGGAAGCTGGAGGCTGGGAAGTCGCCTGGGCTTTCTAGATTAACTACTTATGTTTCTACTGCTGTGATAAAAAACCATGACCGAGGCAATGTGTAGACAAAAGAATTTATTTGGGCTCGCAGTTCCAGAGAGTTAGAGTCCATGACAGCAGAGCAGAGGCCTGGCAGCGGGAGCAGGAAGCTGAGGACTCAATCCTAAAGCACAAGCACAAAGCAGTAGAGCAGTCTAGAAAAGGTGTCCTTAAACTCTCAAAGCCTACCCCCAGTGACATGCCTCCTCCAGCAAAACGACACCTACAACCCTTCCCACCCCCATCCCCAACAAAGTGCTGGAGGACCAAGCATTCAAATGTCTGAGACTATGGCGGGGGGGGGGGGGGGGTGTCTTATTCTAACCACCACAGAAAAGAAATAATCAAGAATGGACCGATGCTCTTGACTGGGCCTCTCCAGGGAGGAGAGAAGAAACAAATATTTACCTTGAAAAGACGCAGTGAGAGTCAAAAAAGGTCAAGGCAGCACTTGGAGAGTCAGCAGCAGTGGAGAGAAAACTGGATTGGTGAACAGCAGTAGGAACCAACACCCTCCTGATCACCAACATCTAGATCAAAAGGACGGGCAGCCAGAGAGACAGTGAGCTCTCAGGAAAGCCTGCTGAGCATATGCTAATGGGGCATCTATTCACACCATTTCTCCACCAACAAGTGCTTCACCAGATCACCTCAAGAAGATGTGGGGAGAAAGAAGAGCAATGCAGATACAGGGTTTGAGATAAACAAAACAAAAAGATGCCTATAAAAGGAGCACCTTAGACACAGGAGACTGAGTGGCATGAACACAGTGGATACTGTAGGTGCACACAGCAGAGCACTCACCAGAGAAGAGGAATGAAAAAAAAACAAGAAGGGGAAATGTATATTCATAGATGTGCATATACCCATTTGAGATTGCATTTTTTATAAAATAGACATCAATTTTAGCATAAGGGAATACATATGATAGATTGTAGCTAGAGGGCTTCTCTCCAGGTTCCCCAAGCCCCGCAGTCCCACAATCCACTTATAAAATAATCACTCAGACGCTTATATCACTTATAAACTGTATGGCCGTGGCAGGCTTCTTGCTAACTGTTCTTATAGCTTAAATTAATCCATTTCCATAAATCTATACCTTGCCACGTGGCTGGTGGCTTACCGGCGTCTTCACATGCTGCTGGTCATGGCGGCAGCTGGCAGTGTCTCTCCGCCTCAGCCTTCCGCTTCCCAGAATTCTCCTCTCTCCTTGTCCCACCTACTTCCTGCCTAGCCACTGGCCAATCAGTGTTTTATTTGATATACAGACCATCCCACAGCAATAGATGTGGACATATAATTGCACAAAGCCCTTGAGAAGCAAAGAGAAGGGTGTAAGCCAGCACAGCCTGTCAAGAGGTGGCAGAAAAATGTCAGGCATGCATGCACATGCATGCACATGTGCCCATGCACACCCCCTTACACTCACTCACATGCCTACCACTGTAAACAAGATAGATTGCACAATATAAATATAGGTACACAAGTATGGGTGTGAAGAAATGCCCTTTGGAAGCCCTTGACTGAGGTTGTCTTAAGAGGTGGGATACCATGACTTCACTCTCTTCCTTATACATTCCTGGCATTGCCTGAATATCGGATAGTTCACAAATGGCATATGAATAATCATATAATATTTGCATAATTGGAGAAAACAAGTCTATTTACACTGAAAAAGTCTTGCCTCTGAATTAGCATGATTTCAAAGCCCCAAGGAAGCTGGTGCTAAATGCAGCACACAGCTAGGTCACTCTTATTTACCAACAGTCCCTTCAGTTTCAGAACACGCTCCATCTCTACCCAATCCCCTCCACTAAAGCTCACCAATTTTATTAATACCAGTATTTCTCTCTACATGAAATTCTTTATATTCTGAAAAGAAGTGTGTGTGTGTACACATATGAGTAAATATACCCATAATACCCCTTGCTCAACACAATCATTAGACCATCCTAGCACGCTCCTTTCTGCCCCCCCCCCCCCCCCCCGCCTCCCTCCCTCCCCTGCACCCCTGCTCCTCCCTCATTATGTCTTTCTTGGGGTTGTTGATATGGCATCACTCTTTGGGCCAACAGAAGTATCTTAAACTCCCAGCTATTGCTCTTTAAACACAATCTTTATCTCAATTTTACTGACTTTTCAGACACTTCTTGATATCGTCACAATCACCACTTACGGCACTTTGAGCGAGCTGTCCCCATAATCTCAGGGATTTGAACACTCAATTCGTGTGGCACTATTTGGGGAGGCTTATAAGGTGTGTCCTTGGCTGGTTAAAAAAAAGTGTCACTGAAGTTGAGCCTTGAGATTTCAAAGCAAGTTCCCAGTTTGCTCTCTCTAGTTGATGTCCGTGGTCCAACCCAGGAGCCTTCAGCTTCCTTCTCTCTCGCCTGCCATGCCTTTGCTCCACCATCATGGATGCCAAACCTCGACTGTAAGCTCAAACAAACTCTTCTGCAAGCTGCCTTGCTCATGGTGTTTCATCACAGCAAGAGAAAGGTGAGAGGCGTTTTCCTTGCGTGTACATGCATCTTCTCTTTCAGGAGTGTCGGTGATCGAATTATGTCTCCTCAAAACTCCTCTACTAAAGCACCGGCTCCTACTACCTCAGAATGTGGCTGCATTTGGAACTGGGCCTCTAAGGGGGTGGTTAGGTGAAAGTGAGATTTTAAGATAGGTCCTAACCAGACCTGATTGGCTTCCCCTTGACCCGTCTCTCTACATTCTGGTGTTTTCTGTCTGTTCCTTTGTTTTGTTTCTCCTTCCTCCATGATTTTCGGTATAAAAAGGGGTTATGGATCAGTCTGAACGCCTGTTTGTTCTTTGCTTCTTGCCTCTGGAATGCTCCTAGTGCACATGCTCCTGTGGGTTGCATGATGCTCCATCTCCAGCAGGTGGCAGCACTGCTTTTTTTAATTTGGAAATATTTTTTTATTTAATTTTATTTTACAATATAATTTAGTTCTACATATCGGCCACAGATTCCCTTGTTCTCCCCCCTCCCGGCCCCCTCCCCTTCCCCCCAGCCCACCCCCCATTCCCATCTCCTCCAGGGCAAAGCCTCCCCAGAGGACTGAGATCAACCTGCTAGACTCAGTCCAAGCAGGTCCAGTCCCCTCCTCCCAGGCTGAGCCAAGTGTCCCTGCATAAGCCCCAGGTTTCAAACAGCCAACTCATGCAATGAGCGCAGGACTCGGTACCACTGCCTGGATGCCTCCCAAACAGAACAAACCAATCAACTGTCTCACGTATTCAGAGGGCCTGATCCAGTTGGGGGCCCCTCAGCCATTGATTCATAGTTCATGTGTTTCCATTCATTTGGCTATTTGTCCCTGTGCTTTATCCAACCTTGGTTTCGACAATTCTCGCTCATATAAACCCTCCTCTTTCTCACTAATTGGACTCCTGGAGCTGCACCCAGGGCCTAGCCGTGGATCTCTGCATCCAGTTCCCTCAGCCATTGGATGGGGTTTCTAGCATGACAATTAGGGTGTTTGGCCATCCTATCACCAGAGTAGGTCAGTTCGGGCTGTCTCTCGACCATTGTCAGCAGTCTATTGTGGGGGTATCTTTGCTTTTATAAGCTCACATCCACACAAGGCACAGAAGACCTAGTGGATGTGTGATGGCTGCTCACAGGAAATGGATGAGCAAGCTCATGAGCCACATATGTGAAAAAAATGCAGCATGCATGGAGATAAATGGAGCTTGCCGAATGTTGTTTAGTCTAAATTCCAAGTTACTGAACAATATGGAGTCAGGTTGGATAACACCAGTGAGTGCCCAGACAGGAAAGGTTTTTCATTTTGAAAACTATTGTCAGAATATTCCCAGGCTTCCCCGTTTCATGAAAGGCATTTTAGGTCTTATCTTTAAAACTTCTGAGAAATACAATGCTAGAAACTGAGTTTGTAAAATTCCTATAAAGAATAATGTACTTCATAAAAAAATAAGGTATAAAACATAAAATATGACATGCTTTGTACCAAGAAATTTTTGTAACTGTCATGGGTGCCAAGGGGACCCAGGTGATGGTGAGCTTGGATTAAAATGAAGTCAAGCTCCCACATTGCAAGATGTGCAGTTTGCCTAATGAGAGATTAGTAGAGCTTCTGGGAAAGATAGAAGTCTTTCATAAAGAGACAGCCTCATCGTATTTATCATAAAGAGTCACCTGAGCTTAGAGGTAGTACACAAAGCCCACAGCTATGTGCTCAAAAGCCACATGAGAAGGACAGAGCAGGACCCAAAACTGCTCCCCCTCCAGCCACAGTGTCTCCCTCTTGGGTTTTCTGTCACCAGGCCAAGGAAATATAGCCTTCTGTTGGATGGACATCTGCAGTAATGATTCTGTCCCATGCAAAGAAAAGGTCTCAACAGATAAGAAAATATCCACAAAAATTAAGTGGTTCATTTGTAGCTGAAGGTTTCCTGTTCCTGCCTGGCTCCTGTGGCCCTACGGCTGCTTGGACCCAAGTAAACACACAGAGGCTTGTACTAATTAAAACTGTTTGGCCATTAGCTCAGGCTAACTATTAACTAGCTCTTACACTTAAATTAACCCATAATTCTTACCTATGTTTAGCCACGTGGCTTGGTACCTTTTCTCAGTTCTGCTTTCACATCTTACTTCCTCTGTATCTGGTTGGTGACTCCTGACTCAGCCTTCCTGTTCCCAAAATTCTCCTCTCTCTTGTCCCAACTATACTTCTTGCTTGGCTACTAGCCAATCAACATTTTCTTTATTAACCAATCAGAGCAACACATTCACAGCATAGAGAGTGATATCCACAGCACCCATTTATTTGTTTGTTTGTTTGCTTGCTTGGTTGCTTGCTTATTTATTTATTCCACAAGTATTTAGTCAGTGCTTGTATTATTCTGGAAGCTTCCAGGAGCTAAATAAACACAGAGACCATGTAACATGCCCCCACCATTCTGCACCTCATCATAAGAGCATGAAACCCAAGAAAATGGTCAATACAATCAGAAAGATAACTCTGCAAGAGCAACATGTGTTCTGAACCACTGAGCCAACTCTCCAGCTCAGAAAGATAACTCTGATGTGTTCATTTTAAAGACTTCTGACTTGTCCTTAGCTCCACCAGAGGCATTGTGCTGCATATCCCTATGGGATATCTAACACATTCCCAATTTCTCTATATACCACCCAAAGGCCTCACTGAACAGAGCTGTTGGGTGTTGTTGCATGGACTATTTATTCACTGTGCAGCTTCAGGGCATGTCATTCATAGAACCTGGCTTACCAAAGAGGCAAAGAAAAAAGAGTAAATGTCTGAACATGAGAATGAAGACAAAGATGCATTAGCATGAAGCAGAGAGGACTCTATTTGTCTCATGAATTTCTATTGGACATCTATGATGTAACAGAGGTGATCAGCACTCTGGCCGTTCAACTCCATCATCCCTCCCATAGACATTCAACTTCTCTTTCTCAACAGCCTGCTTTTCCCAACTTGTTAGGACCCAAAATTTCAGCACATATCCCTAGCAGGAAATCTAGGGATCTTAAACAGAAAGTACTAAAAGGTTGGTGATAGCAGTCACCAATGTTATATTGGTACCAGCAGCTGGTAACTTGGGAAATTGGCAATTCCAGGAACTTCTCCAGAGAATGACTGCCTCTGGGAGGTGCCTGTGAGAGTAGTCTCTGGAAGCAAATCTCCAGAGATAAAGTGTTTTTCTTTCTGTGTGTTTTATCACCATTAAGCTTCTCATCCATCTTGGCTCTGCTTGTGATCCAGCATAGATGGGGCCAATGACCTCCAGGCCTCATCCCTAATGCACAGCTATTGGCAGCTGGTAGTTGTTGGAGGATGGAGATTCATTCTTCGTTGAGATGTGACCACTGGGAGTTTTCCCACACTCATGCATGTATGGGCAAAACTAAACAGACTTAGTGGGTTGTTCTTTTAAACAAAACTAAACAGACTTAGTGGGTTTGTTTTTTAAAGACATGAAGTTGGAAAGGGGGCCTGTTGAGAAGTTTGTGATAAGAACTGAAAGAGGGAAATAGGAGACGGTAGATATAATTGCATTTCATTATATACATGTATCAAATTATCAAAAATAAAGAGAAATTTAAAATAGCAATAAATAAGTAGTGTCTCTCTTTCCATGTGATTCTAGGTTCTAGCAAGCTGACATTTAGCACTGACCATCACACCCATGTTCTGAGAGGTTTGCAGCCAGTGTTAGTTGGCATTACGATTTTAGAGCCTGGGTCAATGGAGGACATTAGAGCAGGGACTATACAAAACTGTTCACTTCACGGTGGCTGTGAAGCAAAGACAGAAGTGGCTAGCATCTCAGTATTCCTTTTATAAGTGTGCCTTCATTGATCTAACTTCCTTTTACTAGGTCCTCCCTCCTAAAAAGTCCTACCCCCTGCCAGTAGCTCCCAGGCTGGGGACCAAGCTTTCAACACACGGGCCTTAAGAGGACATTCAAGTCATAAGCTATAACAAACATGAAGTTATCAAATGTCTCACAAAATTGACTAAATGCTATCCTGAAAGGGGAAACCAGAACAATTGAACAGGGCCAATGTCAATGGCATCGTAAAGTGGAAAAATACTGAGGCACAGGATTGGAAGCTCTCCTCCAGCTGTGTATCCACAATAGAAGACTGGTCCTAAAAGGCACTTGCCTTATTTTATATGCCAATAAAGCACCGATTACTTCTAACAAGTTCATTTCGGATGACAGCTCACATTATGTTCAAGTAATCATATAGCATTAGTGGTACATAATGTTTAGTTTGTGTCATTAAAAAAAAAAAAAGAAAGAAAGATAATGGGAGTCTTCTAAAACAGCCCTCTTGTAGCTTTCATTCTTATGGACACAATGATAATGATAAAAGACCCAAAGGCTAAAGGTGCTCCCTTTCATTGCAGGGTATCGAGTGCTCATCCAAAACCTAGACATCCATTATCATCCCGCAGTATTCTGCAGCAGGGCTCTGACACCCTGAGGAGGTACTCAGCTTCACAAGTCCACCCTGCTGACTCTTTGGAATGCATAGTCTTCTTGGCTGTGGCCATCCTGAATTGTGGTATATTTAGAAGCTCCTCTGCCTTCTCCCTATCAGATGCAAATAGCAGCTCTCCCCTCCTTATAACCATTGTTACCCAAGGTCCTCTGGGTTAGGGAGGGAGGAAGACAAGGGGCATGATTGTTTCTAGTGGAGAATGTGAGTAGAACCTCCTCTCTAGCACATGCCACAAACCCTTCCCAGAAGGAGTTTCCATGTGATCATTAGCGTTCATCTTCTCGGGTCAGTGCGATTGTCCCAGCTCTTCCAAAACAAAGGCTCTCATCTTCCCATCTGATAACTTGAAACTTCGGTACATCCCTGAATCCCTGTCACATCACAGTTAGATTTCATTATTTATGATATGAAACTTGGGGAGAAGGGAGACACTACTCTTGCTGAGATAGTCTTGGCAAAAGAGGAAATCTAGAGAGAGCACTGTTTTCTTGGGTACTTGAGAGAAAAAGAAGCTCTGAGATGGAGAACTCCCAGAGAGAACAGACTCATTCTTCTTTGCTACACACAGACTAAAAGCACACGATGGAGATAGCCCATGATACAACAGACAGTAAAGCTTGCTATTTTTAAATATTTTCAAGAATAATACCTAACACAGTAGTTCTAGCTTAGTTTCAGTCTAGACGTATTCATTTTGATAAAAATGGACAACAACAACAAAAAAAAAAAAAAAAACTTATCCTGAAATGTTTTATCTGAAGCTGAAATAACTCAGGAAAGTCAAATTAGCAGCAAATTTGGATAGTAATCTCTTAAGAATTTTTGAACCTTAAAGTGAGGAGAGTCTTAAAGGTGTTGATGACTCTGTAAAGTTACTTGTAGAAACCTTGCTTCATAGTGGGGATTTTTGTCCAGTTGGTTTTGCTTTTCATTTATCAGGGAAAGGTAAACTAAAATGTAAATACTTTGTGGCTGTTTTAAAAATTTTACTGTAAATTGTTTTTGTCAATTTTTCACATGAAAAAGAATAATGACATCATGGCAAGCCATGTATCTGACTTTAAAAGCCTTCATATGCTGTGTCCTCCACATGTTGAAATAGCTGTATTTTACAGTGAGGACTTCAAAGCCGAGAATGACTGTTTTTTTACATTTAAAGCTAGTGTGGGCCAGACAGTTCAGAGTCCGTGTCCCAACCACAATGTTAAATTGCCCAAGACTCAAGCTGGGTGTGTGTCTGTAGATAAGTAAGGACTGTGCCACCACTGACAGATAGAGAAAATAAGCCTGCTTTCATATTATCCACTTTTCCTTCCCCCACTGGCCCATTTTCAAGATGATAGCCCTCAGAGCAAGCTAATCTCAGACAGTTGAACACACAATTTTTCTCCTAAATTGACAGTCCCCTGATCCAGATCTATATGGAAGAGATGAAGCTGGTCCATTCACTGTCATGCTGGGGAAAACCCACTCTCTACACCCTTGTCTCTGGTGCTTTCTCTCAGACAGCAGCATCCCCTTAGAAGGCAATGCTCCCATGAATTTCCCTGTTTGCTCTTCTCTTTCAGCTACATTTAGCACCTCTCTTCCCCGACAGTACACTGTTGTGAGGGTCCTGAGTGACTCCTGCTTTTTGAGAAGACCTTCCTGTTCCTTCTAAAACAGACACACAGCCATCTCTTGGTACCCATGGAGAATGGCTTCCAGGCCCCACCCCCCACCCCCTGGATATGAAAGCTGTATATGTTCAAGTCCTAAAATAAACCAGCTTGATATTTCAAAGAACCCACACACAGCCTCCCATATACTTTAATTCACCTCTAGAGTGCTTAAATATTTACTATAAATGTGTAAATAGTTTTTATAATGCATCACTTAAGGAAGAAGAAGAAGAACTAATGCCTGGACATTTTATTTTATAAATTACTTCTATTATACAAGTTTGGTAAGTGTCAGACTCAGCAATCTGTCCTGCAGAGAATAAAAAAACATCTCTGTCATATTTCTAAATATTTTCAAGGTGTATTCTAAATCTTTCTAAATTGAAAACTCAATGTTTACATACTACAGAGTAGATTTTAATTTGATTTTTACTTTATCTCACTATTGTACTTAGATACTGGGATTGTTATTTTAAAGAACAACAAAAATCTAATTTCTCTGGTTAAGAATTAAAGTTTTTAACATGTTTTCATTTGATTAATGAGCAAAGTCTAAGTAATAAGACCCCCAAACTTAACAGAAGCAAACACTGAAAATGCAATGATGTACATGGGAATATATCCAAGTTGTCCTGATATTCACCATGTAGCCCAGGCTAGCCTCGGTATTTTAATATTCCTCCCTCAATTTCCAGAGTGCTGGGAATATATGCAGACCCCACCACATCTCATTTAATTTTTATTTTTAAGCAGTACCTCACCTATCATTTATGACCTAAAAAGTAAATTGATTTTTAAAAACACAGCATCGCCACCTAGTGTTCTGCATAAAAATTCTGGAATCATCTGGAACTAAGCAGAACATGATAAATACATATATGGATTTTAAAAAAAAAAAAGAAGAAGGGCTTTCACCATACAGTATGTTCTCCTGGAGTAGACTTCATATGTCAGTAAGTTTTCAAGTTAACATGATTATGTAAGTAAGTAGCCCAGGGAGTCTGCAAAGGCTGAAAATTTTTAAATGTACTTAATATGTGCCAACTGGAAATATTGTTTTCAGACTCCCTCTACAAATGGTGCATCCTACCTATAACCCTGGCTAGCATGAAATAGAAAATACAGCTAATGGGAATATATGGACCATCTTATACCACCCATACCTTTCATAGGCAAATTCACACCTCCAAGTCAAAGCGGAATTTGGAGGCCTAAGCTCATCAAAGGAAGGCCATCCAGGGATCTCACTGTGTGTACATTTTAATTATGGCTCACCAATGTCTACTGCTAAGTCAAGTCTGAATTCCCTCACTGGCTTCCTATACCCACATCTCCATCTTTGACACTAGAGTTCAAAAACAACAGACCTCTGAATGCAAGCAGAACCATGCATGGCAGAGGCCGTAGGGCAGGAGACAGGAGGAAGGGCTGGAACTGAACATTGTGGACAAGGGCTACCTAAGTACTCACTGTGGGGTTCCTCATTTACTTCCAAGCCCGTCAGAACAGAAAATAAGATGCTGTGCGTGGCCACTCAAGATAACTAGCTGTTCGCATTGAAAAAGTATAGACCTGGGGCAACCTGCTGACTCCAAATAAACAGTCTACCCTGTGAGGGCTGCTGCTCCAGATGGTTTATTATTCACATGCCAACCAACACTTGACTCTTCTAATGAGGACACCTAAGGTCAGGCAGAGATTTCCATCCTGTAAAATAATAGCGGTCTCTGCTTAGTGGAAAAAAAATGCATTCAAGATATGTACAATGTCTGAAATATTGTAGATGCAGACTATTTTTGCTTCAAAGACACATTTTACATTCATTCAGAGACACCTGTATTCATTGCCCTTAGGAAAACACCCCAAGAGCCTTTGTTGGCCCACAGGTTACCAGATGGCAGCTATTAGGTCAGAAGATCTTGCTTTGTAACAACATGCTGACCTTGAATGAAGCCGTTTAGGCAGATGGTGACTGAGACCAGAAAAGAATGAGCTCACAGGCTTCACCGAGCTCACAGACCAGATTGCACCATTGGCCCTATGCATCCTTGTTAAAGGTTTATTCAGTCAGTGCACATTTGTGCAGCTTATATTTTCTAAGCCATGTTCTTGTTAATAATACTTGGTGTTTAGGGAAAGTCTAATTCTCATATATTTCTGCCTTCTTCAGTGATTACTTCCATCCACCAAGAAGGTGATAAGAATCATCAGAAAACAAGTTGATATAGGTTCTTGGCCAGAAAATTCAAAGTTAAAGTTATTTGAAGAGAAAAAAAAAAAACATTATGTGAGTGTGCTGCACACAGCACTTCCATTGGGCTGACTGGTCTGGCTTTGGTCTCCCTACACCTCAGTACTCCTTTATACCTGGCTCTGAATTCTCTGCCACACATGCACACACACACACACACACACACACACACACACACACACACACACAAATGCATGTACACTCACATGCTATCTAGGAATATAAGAACCAGCTATATAATTTACAAGGTCCTGAGTAAATTGAAAATGAGAAACCCCTTGAAAATGCCACTAAGAATTTCAATCCATGATAGAAACACAACAGTAAGAGTGCATCATGTGACTCCACAGGCCCATGCATCCATGAAGCTAGCTTTGACCGTGTGGAATGCCACTACCCTCCAAAGAGGCCAACACCACATTTATTGTTTACCGATACACTCTTCTCAATGTCTGGGCTCCCAGCCCACTAGTAACACTGCCTCTCCCTGAACCTGGGGCCACAGCCATTCCTCTTCAGCTTCTCCCTGTCCTGATCTGCATCACTGATACCTGTCAGTCGCATTATTGCTGTTCCCACTCATTCATTGTATGTCGTCAACCAGAGCATGAATACCCTGGAGCCCAGGAATACGAAGTATTATTTATTTTGCACTCTGTAGAGTCTGCACTGAGCTACATTTCTGGTAAATACCTAGAAAATGATCCCTAATTGGACTGGGAAAAACTAAAAATACATTTCCAGATCTACAAAGCCTGAGATTCTGGTTTTTCTCATTCAAATGAGAAGAGTGTATCCATCTTCTGCTTTGCTTTGTGATCTGAATTTATTTCCCTATGCAAGTGGCCACTCAACAATAACTTGTGTGCCTGCCTGCCTGCTCTAGGCAAGGTATTATGATACTTAGATATTGGGAAAACAACAAAATAATGATAGAGAAAATACAAACAAACAAAAAACAGAACCCTGACCCTTACAAGGCTATAAATTCAGATGGGAACCTTGCTCAACAAAGTTTTGAAGCCTTTCCTTTTGGCAACAGGAGAGGGGACATCAAGATCAAAACTGCAGCCTGGTGACACTCAGGCTCATGAACAAGTATGTGTACACTCATATGCATGGACAATGCACAGTTATGTAAAAACTATTCAGGACTGGCTCCAGAGAGCCCACCAGACAGTAGAAGGGAGCGTCTAGGCCATGAAAGGCCATGGGTAACAAGGTCAAGACTGACCAGTAGAGGACTCCTCCAGAGCCCCTCAGGGGGCATCATTATCATAGAGTGAGTGCTCAGGTCTGTTTGGGATATTTTGGCACATTTCCCTTTGATTTGATTATTTTAATCTCTCTCCCAGAAGGTAACATAGTTGAAGTGTTTCACCAAATACCACATTTACTCCTGAAAACCTCTCAGAACATATTTTTGCTCTATCTTCTTAAGCACAAGAGATAAAATTCGCTTCACCATCTCTCTACCTCTGTGCCTGCACTGGTTATCCCACAGCTTGCTATAGTCATCCTCTAACCTGCTCACCCCAAAGGACCACACCTCTTTCCCTAGTGTTTACTGCCTTCAATGACTCTAAAGGGGAAGCTGGCTATTTCTGCACTAGCTAAGGGTAGCAAAGGGAGGAAAGAAATCTTCAGGGGTGTACACAGTACTAGGAGGATGTATCCCTATACTCTATATTTAGTCCATTCTGCATGGGCTGTCCCAAGAGCCTTGGTTCAGTGGACATGTTTTCCAATAGAAGAAATAAAAAGAATACCTTTCTTTTTAACCAACCCCCAGGCTAAAAGCAGAAAGTGAGAAATCTAGCAAAAAATGGCCATAGTCCTAGGACACAACCAAAGTAGTTGAGGGAGACTGCCAGCTACCATGTTTAGTGGCTCCCCTGCCTCAGCTCTTTCCAATGTGGCTTTGAGTTCCTCAGCAAAAAGGCCCTTGCACTGGGTGTGCTGTGGTTGATGGAATGGGACAGAATCAGTGCTGGGCTGGTTCTGAGTCCAGAGGCAGGAGTCCACACGTGACATGACTCCCTGTCTTAGAGGCCTGCCAGCTTCCATGTAAGCTAATGCAGATTCGCCTCTTAGAGCAGTGGTTCTAACATCACACATTTACATTACGATTCATAACAGTAGCAAAATTACAGTTATGAAGTAACCACGAAATAATTTTAAGGTTGGGGGAACATGGGGAACTATATCAAAGGGTCGCAGCATTAGGAAGGTTGAGAACCACTGTCCCAGGAGCTATATGAGCCCAGCTGAAACATGGTAGGAAAACCTACCACCAAGTGATCTGACTACAGTTAGAGGATTCAGCTCAGATGAGACCAGAAAATCCTCCTACCTGAGCTCAGCCAAGTGCTCAATCCTGTCCCAGTCATAAGCTAACTAGAAATATTTCCTTTTCAGCCACTAGATTCACTGATTCACTAGTAGCGCTTGGTTGTTTAATTTTATTTTCATTTTTTAAAATAGAGTCTCATTAGGCATGTAGTCAATGCCGGCTTTAAATTCTATGTAGCTCAGGCTGTCCTTGAACTGGTGGCAGTCCCCCCTGAGTATTGAGATTGCAGGTATGTGTCAACACATTCAATTTTCCCCTGCAGTTTATCAAGAATCTTCTTACCCAATCTGGTTCACACAATACGGTAGAGGGCATGATGGGAAGATGAATTCAATATGAAAGAGTGTGCGAACTGCAAATGCCCAGCTTAAATATTGTGACCATCATGTGCTAGCCTGCCCTCTTGTAAAGTACTATCAAGATAACACCAAGAATATCTTAATCACCTACCATCATTATATGACGACATCATAATGAAGCCTGTGCTTCATGTCAGGTGATGGAGGAATACGGCATGTGTTGCCTAGTGACAGGGCTTCCTTCTGAGAATGGTGTGGTTAGGCAATTTTGCTGTATGAACACCAGAGGTTGCGCTTACTTAAACTAAGTTGACGATCATGTCACCAGACATAATCTTTCGGGACAACCACCATTCATGCAGTGCGTTGTTGCTTTGTCAAGCCGTCATTATGCCGCGGGCAACGATACAATGCTACTTGTTTCTGCGCACTGAATGGATCGCGTTCCCCGTACGTGGAGCTCCAATTAATTTGTTTGTACTCACACAATACTAAGTCTTCATTAACAATCTGTCAGCTGTTGCTCTTTGTCTTGTGGCCTGCCTCCTTGGCAGACTTCCCACACCATTGTTCCTCTTTCCTTTTCCCGGCATGCCTTTCGTGCTCTGGAGCCACACTGCTCTGGGGTATGAGGTCTGCACAGCCAGGCTGGAGAGCTGGGGGTAGAAGGAAGAGGGACTACCTCTAAGCAGATCAACCACTAGCTACAACTAGGAAGGCTACCCAGACCTCAAAACACTTTCTAAACTGCAGTGTTCCTATTCACATTGAAGCACCCCCAGAGGCAGGCCTCTATTCATCACCTCCACGGGCTGGAAACCCCAGGCTCACAAATGTCATGCCTACTACAGATGGTAGGCCCTGCAGACCACAGCTTGAAGTCAAACCCTAACCCTGTCCAAATTCCAGGATCCCAGGGCACCCCACCTTCAGAAGACAGACTCCATGGGTAATTCATTCCTTCATCATTTGGGAGCTTCCTTTGCCCTTTGCTTTCTGTTTTTAAACTTCCCACCAATAAACCATTAACAACAAAGCAAAACAAACGGTTCTCCTCTGAATCTGGCTGGTGCCTAATTCAGTTTTGCCACAAGTGATTAAGAAATGATAAATCTGTGTCAGTATCAAGATTTTTTCCCCCTCTTCTCTAGAAATCCTCTCATTATCACAACCCAGCTGGATGGAGTGGGAAGCTACAGGCCACAGCCTTGAGTTCAAATTCTGCTCTCCCACTGAGGTATGGCTCTGTGCTGCAGGGCAGATGAGCTAAAGCAGAGGTTCCCAACCTTTCTAGTGCTGCAGCTCCTTAACACAGTTCCTCATGCTGTGGTGACCCCCAACCATAAGATTAGTTTCATTGCTACTTCATAACCGTAAATTTGCTACTGTTATGAACCATCATAATATCACTAGCTGGCATTTCCGATGGTCTTAGGTGACCCTTGCGAAAGGGTCAGTTGACCCACAAGGGGTCACGACCCACAGGATAAAAACCACCAGGCTAAGATTTGGTCAGGGCCTCTTCCAGAACTTGCTGATGAACAAAATCCTGCTGCAGAAACAATGTGAGAAAAGAATGTGTTCTTTCGACCTGTCGATTCATGTTAAATGAACCTGGGGTGATAAAAAGCAAGAGGCTGTCAGGCCAGCTCAATAATTCATAAACCTGACAAAAATTAAATAAATAAATGCTTCCTGTGTAAGTCACTTCAGAGTGTTCGAGAGCATCGGTCTCTTTCATCATTTGCAAGACTCCCAGGAATCTTTGGGATGTGCTCTGTTGCATGCAATTTACACCTCACTCTGTGAAAATCCCTGTTTCCTTTAGACCCTGTGTTACTGTATAGAGAAGGCTTTATGGTTGTGGTACCCTGAGGACCTGTGAATTTATAAATCTAGCAGAAGCAGATGGATCCCTGAGCACCTGTGATATATGCATGAGCTCCTTCCAGAGGACAGCCACTGGACGCAACTACAGATTGAATTGTGTCCCCCAAAAATCATATATTGAAGTTCCAGTCTCCAGTAACTTAGGATGGTTTGATTTGGAGATAGATCCTTTTAAGACTTGAGTAAGCTAAAATGATCTCCTTAGTGGGGTCCTAATCCACCCTGTCTGAAAGTTTGGATTCAGAAGGATGAACATGAAGAAAGTCCATATGGAGACACAGTGAGAGAAAAAGCCATGCTGAGGAGGCTGGGGCCTATGGGAAGACTTCTAGTCTCCCTAACATGAGGAAAATATCTTTGGTCAACGCCTGTCTGTGGCACTCTCTTAGGATAGCCTGGGCTAACTCATACAGACCCCACTGGGAAAGAGCAAGAAGAGAGGCTAGTTTCCCAAACCACATCTGCTTCTGAATCTGCCTGGCACTGACTTGGCATGGCATCAGCTGCACGATGCTGAGCTCATGCGTCAGACAAGCTAGCACACAGGCTACAGGTGTTAAATCTTCCTTTTCTCTCTCTTCTCTTTAGGAAGCATACTTGGGTACAACTATGGCTCCCACTGGTCAGAACTGAACTGCTGGAGGCCAGACTAAAGAGGAAGATATTGACAAAGGCCAAGAGAGACCCTATGGAGGCCATGGTGCCTGTCCAATGCTGGGTGCTGGGAAGTACTTGAGAGCGCTCTGATCACACAGTAAACAGACAGCACACGCCCTGTTAACAGATGACAGAAGAATCTTAGTCCATCCTGTGGTGTTACAATGGAATGGTGCAGACTGAATAGTGTATAACATAAATTTACTTCTCATGTCTCTAGGCATGGGAAGTAGTCCAATATGAGAACCCAAGGATAGAAGGGCTGGCCTCTGGTGAAAGGCATTCCTTGGCAGAAGGCAAGAGAGAAAAGAGGGACTGAATTTATAGTTTTCTAAGGAGCCCATCCATGGATATTAAACTTATAGGATCTTGAAATGACATTAATCCATTTGTGAAGGTGATGAAGGCCACAGTCTTCTGACTTCTATATGTGCACACGCGCGCGCGCGCGCACACACACACACACACGCACTTACACAAACACATACACATAACTAACTGATTAATGAGCCCACTCCCCAGCACTGCTGCATTACAGATCACATTTCCAATACAACACCTCATGGGGACAATTTCAAATCCTACCAACAAGGAATAGTTCTGAGGGTCTCTGTCTTAGTTAGGGTTTCTATGGCTGTGGTGAAACACCCTGACCTAAAAGCAAGTTAAGGGAGAAAGGGTTTATTTGGCTTACATATCACTGTTCATCATCAAAGGAAGTCAGGACAGGAACTCAAATAGATCAGGATCCTGGAGGCAGGAGATGATGCAGAGTCCATGGAGGGGTGCTGCTTACTGGCTTGTTCCCCTGGCTTGCTCAGCCTGCTTTCTTATAGAACCCAGGAACCACCAGCCCAGGGATGGCACCACACACAGTGGGCTGGGTCATCCTCCATCAATTACTGGTTAAGAAAATGCCTTGCAGGCCTGCCTACAACCCAATCTCATGGAGGCATTTTCTTAATTGAGGTTCTTTCCTCTCAGATGACTTTAACTGTGTCAAGTTGACATAAAACTCTGCAGCACAGTTTCCAATAAATACTAAGAATTTTTTTTGCCAAGATGTAATGAAGTCCACCCCAGCCCCTAATCAGACACTACATGATGACATCAAGTCTCTCTCTTGCTGTTAGGGAAAGATGTTACAAGCCAAGAAAGGTAGAAAGTGAAATAGATTCTGTGGTACTGTATTGGAATCTATCACTATAAATGTATAATCTCCATAGATAGGTAGGTAGGTAGGCAGATAGATAGATAGATAGATAGATAGATAGATAGATAGATAGATAAACATAGATCGACAAATAGAAAGATTAACATTGACATGTAGATCTGTGCATATGCATGAGTTAGTGTGCACACATACTGTTCTGCTTTTGCTGAAAGTCCTGGAAGTACCAGCATTCATTAGTGATAAATCCAGGACTCACATATTATTTCTTTTCTAACATTTATTTTATTTAGTCAGTCAGTCATGTGTGAGCATGTGTGTATGTATCTGTGTGAGTGCATGTACCTGTGTATGCACATATTTGTGCAAGTGTGGAGAACCTACAAGTATGCTGGGTCCCTCAAAGCTCTAGTTACAAGCATTTGCAGGGTGTGGTGCTAGCCTTGTTACATGCGCACTAGGATCCAAACTCTGGTCCTCGTGATTGAATAGCAAGTGTCTTTAACACTGAGCTGTCTCTCCAACGCTCAGACTTTATTTCTGAACACAATAAAAAAGACCTAGGGTGTTCGCTTTGTTTTGTTATTTACACTTACTCATACGTGCAGGGGTAAGAGCAGAGAGTATTGCCACAGTGCCTATGTGGAGATCAGGGCATGAGTTTTGGGAGCTGGTTCTCCCCTTTCTCCACATGGGTTCTGGAGAATGGACACAGGTCATTGGGGTTGGTGGCAAGTGCTCTTACCTGCTGAGCCATCCCACCAGCCAGGAATCAGAGCCGCCGCGTGAGAAGTGGTTGCTTCTAGAAGCAGTACAGGGAAAAGACAAGCTGGGAACGAAGCACCTGCTGCCACCTCAGTCGTGGAGAGATGGAGAAGGATGGAGTCCTGCAGATGACCGCAGGACCCACCTTAATCCCGAGACCATGGTGCGAACGTGGCATGATGAAAGGAACAAAACGAGAACAGGATCATATTAAAATACATAGCATATGAGAAATACCCATGAGCCCTGGCTGACATAAATGTTTAAAGTTAGTAAACAGAAGAGAAGGAAGAGTTCCTCGCACAGAATTATGATTAAACAGCACAGAAGGCAGGGCACAGAATCACCAGTAGACAAACACATCATCAATGGCTACTGAGGAAAGGTTGACTGACGGATGCTGACGTTCGTGGATAGAGGTCGCAGGAGAAACAGTGTTTAACCTTATCTTTACATAATGCATTGATACCACACAAGGTAAGTATCGACACCAGAGGGAAAGAGACTGCCTTCCAGAGGAGGGACCTCAGCAAACGTCCCCTGAACTAAGTGACCAAGATGAGCGTCAACAATGCGTGGGGTCATTGAAATCTGGAAGCTGAGGCAATGGCATGAGGACAACACAACTTCCTCCAGAGAACTTCCTGATAAAACATCGTGCAGGAAAAAAACTTCAAATAGGATGACCTTGAACAAAAAGACCAGAAAAGGCTCTTTGAGTGTGACCAAGCTAAGAGAGACAAGGGACAAGCGCAGACTGCAAGGAGCCGAGGGAGAGGGGACAGCGCCGGGTCTTGGGAACGCTATATTCTGGAGCACCAGTTCAAAACTCACAACACTAGAAGAATGTGGCCAGGCAGTAATGCTCCCTCCTCAGTTTTCATAATCTCGCTGCAGCGACATCAGATGTTAACAGTAGGAGACATCGACGAGAGAATGCATGGAAGCGCTATTACTTAGGCTTCTCTGCAAGACTAAAATGAGTTCACTTTTAAAGTAAGTCGAAGCACTGTGGCTGAAGTGAATTATTCCATGTTCACTCAAAGGTCATTACTGTCTGTTCATTTTTAAAGGCTAGGCTGAAAATTTGTCTTTGAACCATATTGTCCAAAGAAAACCCGTTTCCCCGTGCACAGAGAGCTGAATTAAGAGAACACAGACGCGCCTAAGCTCTTGCAATTTCCTCTTCAGCTACCACACAGCTGCCACCCACCATTTGCTCCATTTGCCATATGCTCTGCTGTCTTTTACTTCTGTGGAATGTATTCTGCGCGCCCTGCTTTATTGGTCTTCTAATTTCACTGTAGGTTGAAGGGCTACATTCCATTTTATGGCTTGCCTGGCAGAGAGGCGATGTTTTCTTTTCTGCTGTCTAATTCCAAACAAATAACCACACAGCAGCAATTTTCTTTCCACAAGCCAAGGCCAATGTAAAGGCAATTCTTTGCCAGTCCGGAGTATGAGCGGTCATGAATCAGACACTTTCTCTTGTTGCTTGGTGAGTATTTCATACATGTGTTGTTTACCACGGGGAGCTGGCTTTGAGATGAGCTCTGGGTAGAAATGACCTTGGTCTAAGATTCTAACAGAAAGCTATGTGGAGAAGGTAGGGGGCAGGATGAGAGTCCAGGACACCCGATGAGGTCTATATTTCAAGAGAGCCTACACAGCAGCCTCTGTACAGTTGGGACTGAAGTGTTTTCTTTTCCATTGTCTCATGGACATAAGAAAGCTTTGCCACATGTCAGTTTTCTCACTCCGGTTGGGTGGGTGAGAAAGCTGAGACCCCAAGAGAGCACGGAGTTTTCAGAGGCCTCAGGTTCGGATGGAGCCTCTGCTTTCCTATGGTCTTGAATGTTTCTAACACTATTTCTTTTGTTCCTTTCCAAAAGAAGCTGCTTCTTTCTGTCACAATGTATCACTGGGGGACTCCAGACTTTTCTTGGTAATGGAAGTTGTCTCCAGCCACCAACTCTTTTCCTATGATCCCAGCTAAATCGTCTCAGGGCCAGTAGTCCAGTGGATACCCACAGCACGGTGTAGTGTTGAAAGTTACCCAGAAACTGGACAGAGGTAATGTTGGCTGCTTTCCCCTTGGCTATTGGCTAACACAGCTCTCACATGCTATAACAGCAACAAGAACTTGGTTTTTTTAAAAAGGCATATTTAGAATTTTAATTTTCAATTTTTTCCCAGGCTAGTGATAGATAGTACAGTATCCTCATGGAGGGATAGGGGGCAGCAGTGATCACAAAGAGAAGCAATGGAAAGTCCTGTGAACAATGTTGCCATGCTAGGTGTATGGCGGGTTATGCCATTCAACACAGTTTGGACTTAGTATTTTCAGCTTGTGATGTATTGATCAAGTCATGATTCCATCATAAGTTGAGGAGTATCTGTATTTGGCATGTGCTAGGCATGGTAACACACAGATTTAATGCCAACATTCGAGAAGCAGAAGCAGATTGATCTCCGTGAGTTTTGAAGCTGCCCTAGTCTATGTAACAAGCTCCAGACTAACCAGGCCTGGATAATGAGATTCTGTCTCAAATCAAGAAAAGAAGGAAGGAAGGAAGCAAGCAAGCAAGCAAGGAAGGAAACAGTGTATTTAGCACACATCTGCATAGTTGCCAAGGCTAGTGTGTATGTACCTAAGAGAGTTGTGAAAAGACAAAGCTACTCTTTATTCCTTCTTATTACACACTGGAAAGCGATACTTCTCAACTCAAATAGCTACCCTCCAGCCCAACGCCAAAGAATACGTCTCACACATAATTCATGGCACTGCTGTAACTCACTGTAAATGTCTTTCAATTTGAAAGCACAAATGCAAACAGGTATGAAGGAGCGTAACTGGATGCTCTCTAGAATCTGAAAACACCATGCTCCTCAGTGCTCTGTCAATCATCTCCATTCCTTCCTCACCTCAAGTTTCAGCCACTTTCATTATTCACAATGAAGATGTATGTCAGTGGGTTCTGAGATGAATACTAAAGATGTCTATCTGAATGTCTGTTTACTCTAGAGATAATCACCTGGTGATTTTCACCTGAAAATGCATATACAAATAAATGCATGTAATACATAAAGAGGCCAGCATGATAGGTTTGAAATTTTTTATGGTACAGCAAAGAGAGTCCTTTCTCTTTGGTGTGTTGGTATGCAAGCTCACAAACTGTTAAAGATGGGACAGTTGTAGTGCTAGGTGTTTTCAAATATGAAGTCAGAACATAGAAGAAACCGCCTATAAAATTATAAAGTGTGCTTGGGTGGTACTCAGTGATGAAGACAAGGCAGGAGGCATGGCCTCACTGTCGGGGGTGTAACTAAGTAGCACCTTTGAGGACAGCAATTTTACAGTCTATCTAAGGACCCTTGAAACTGTGCCTTTGCAGCCAAGTCACTTCTGTGAAGGAAATATTTAGTGAAATTATCCTAAAAATGTGGAAAGGTTCCCACACCATGGGGTTCATCACAGCACTTGGTGTAGGGGCAGAATTGAAATAATGGCAACATCACAGTGAACCTGTGAATGCATGCTGGCTCCTCAGTGGGATGTTACCCAGGCATTCAAGTCTTGTTTACAGAAAGTGATGCAGTGGGAAAACAGCAATCATAATGACACAACAGTGCAATCAGGGAGATATTATGTTGTTGCTCTTTATTTCAGAGACTTACAAAGGAAATCTCAAGACAGCTTCAAAGTCATGGAGACTTTCAACCAATAATGAGCATCATTCAATTCATATCCTATAAGAGGTGATGCTCTTATTACTTTTAAAATATTAGTTTATTATTTAGGTATTAGTTTTAAATGTGTGTGTGTGTGTGTGTGTGTGTGTGTGTGTGTATGTGTATGTGTGTATGTGTGGGTATGAGCATGTGAGTGCAGGTACCTAAGGAAGCCAGAAGAAGGTAGTAGATCCCTGGATCTGACATTACAGACAGTTGTGAGGCACCTGAGATAGGTCCAGGGAACTGAACCCAGTCAGGTCCTCTGGAAGAACAACAAGTGCTCTTAACCACGGATCCATCTCTCCAGCCCTAATGTTCTTACTATTTCATGGAATTTGTTTAAATTCTAAGAAAATAACCAAAAGAAATTTAGAACAAGTATAAATGATATACTTTATAAATGATAGAGTAGAGAAGATAAAATCATACTAAATGTCCAATTAAAATAAAAGAAAGCAGAAAAAAAATTAACACCAAAAAAAGACATGAAGGAGCACACAATAAACAGGAAATAGTTATGTGGTGATTTGAATGAGAACTGGTATTTGAATATCAGTCCCCAGTTGGAGTGCTGTTTGGGGAGGTTTAGGAGATGTGAGCTTGTGTAAAGTATGTTCCTGGAGATGGGTTATGAGAGTTTAAAGACTACTGCCATTTCCAGTTTGTTCTCTGGTTTGTAGTTGGAGTTCATGATGTGAGCTCTTAGCTTTCTGTTTCTGCTGCCAGACCTACAGTGCTATACTGTGCACACCATGATGGACTCTAATCCCTCTGAAACAGTAAGCCAACAAAAACTCTTTCTTCTACAAGGTGCCTTGGTCATAGTGGTTTTTTCACAGCAACATAAAAGTAACTAATACACGCTATCGGTATAATAGAGACTGATTTTACAAGGTCAATAGCCATCCTAAATACAACTGTGTGGTGGTATTCTAATTGTACTGAAATGTGATTTTGATTGTATGTTAATAAATAAAGTTACTCAGGGGTCAGAGTGTTGGTTACATCTACACAACTGCTCTAAATATGTCAGTTCATATGGAAAGCTGAAGAATGAATAAAGGGGAAAGATGCAGACATAAGCTATTCACAAGAATCCATTTTAAATATGAGGGGGGAAATAGATGACAGACTGTGGTATTGTATTCCCCCAAATATTGTGCATGCTAATAAACTTATCTGGGGTCAGAGACAGAGCAGCCACAATATTAAACATAAAGGATAGGCAGTGGTAGCACACGCCTTTAATCCTAGCATTCCAGAGGCAGAAATCCATGTGTTCAAGGATACAGACAGGCATGGTGACTCATCATGCCTTTAATCCCAGAAAGCAAGACTTTAATCCCAGGGAGTGGTGGTAGAAAGCAGAAAGGTATATAAGGCATGAGGACCAGAAACTAGAAGCATTTTGGCTGGTTAAGCCTTTGGCTTGGTTTAGCATTCAGGCTTTTGAGCAGCAGTTCAGCTGAGAGCCATTGGGATAAGGACACAGAAGCTTCCAGTCTGAGGAAACAAGACCAGCTGAGAAGTTGGCCAGGTGAGGTTAGCTGTGGCTTGTTCTGGTTCTCTGACCATCCAGCATTTCACCCCAATAACTGGCCCCGGGTTTGATTTTATTAATAAGAACTTTTAAGATTCCTGCTACAACAGACCAAAAATAAAGGAATCAAAACAGCATTGGCATAATTGCATTAGTCAAAAGAAAGGAATTTCAGGTAAGAAAGACTTCAGAGTAAGAAGAATAGCAGGCATAAAGAAGTACATAGCATCATCATAAAGGGTTCAATTCCCCCAAGAAATCATAGAAATTCTCAATTTGTAAATTTCTAACAACAGACACAAGATAAAGACTCACAATACACAAGGCAAAAACTGGCAAAACTACAAAGGATAGACATGCCCACAAGTATAGATTAAAGATTTCTACAGCCTTCTGGCAGCAAATGACAGATCCAGTAAGCAGAAAATCAATGAGATTGTAAACTGGCCAGCACTATCAACCACCTGTATCTAATTGACGTTTATAAAATACTTCATTCATTTCATACCATACCAGTAGAATACACATTCCTCTTCTGCTCATAGGAGATGTTCACCAAGATAGACTACCACCTTGTGAGCTAAGAACACACCTTGAGAAACTTAAAATAATAAATGTTGTGATGATGAATTTTGCCTGACAACTTGACTCAACTTAGGAGGAAATACACCCCTGGGTGTGTCTGTGAGGGCATTTCCAGAGAGTATAATGGAAGTGGGAATGCTCGCCTGGAATATTGACAATGCCATCCATGGACTGGGATTCTGGAATGAGTAAAATGGAGAATGAGAGCCAAGCACTAACATTCATGCCTCTGATTCCCACCTTCATATGCAGTGTGAGCATCTGCCTTATGCTCTTGCTGCCCTACTTCCCTGTTGTAATGTGATGTGGTCTCAAACTATGAGCTAAAACAAACACTCCTTCCTTAAGTTGCATTTGCCAGGCATTTTGTCCTGGGAATGTAAAAGTAACAAGTAGCAACATGCAAACTATGTTCTCAGGCCACAACAGAATTAAACTGGACAGCAGTAGCAGGAGAGCTAGAAAATTCCTATGTAACCAGAGATTCACACACTCTGTAGCATAGAAAGTTCAAGAGAAACTTTAAAATATTTTTAATTAAGTGAAAATAAAAATACAACTTATTGAAATGTGTGGAATTCTATGAAAGCAGCAATGTAGAAGGGAAATTATTTATAGTTGAATAGAAAAGAGATCTGAAATCAGCATCCTGACTTTTTAACCTCAGAAAACTGCAAATAAATAACTAAAATCCAGCAGGGAAAACACCTATTCCTGCATCTCCATATCCGGCATCTGGGGATCATAATACAATCATGTGGGTTCAAGTAGTCCTGTCCCTCTAGTTCAGATCTTGGCGACACACATAGCTTCCCTGTTGACACCATGCACTCTATGCCTATAGCTCTTCTTTGGTGGATGTTCATCCTTGACTCTCCACTACCATTGAGGCTTTGCCTTCACAGCTACACACAATGTGCTTTCCTGACTGGCTTCTTTTGCAGGTATTAAAACCCTACCACATATTCCCTAGCCTCACTGCTCTCTGAAACTGTGGAGCAAGGCTCCAAGACACCCACACTCTAACATCTTTCATGTCTTCAACACCAGCATCCACATGGATGCTGCTGCCAAGTCCTGCTGCCAACTCAAGATACATTCTGGCTTCCATGGACCACAGTTACAGCAGGCTTTGTGCTCTGATAATGGAGAAGCACCCTGTGCACATTTGCTTCCAGAAGCAGAAAACTCCTTCAGCATCCTGAGCTTAGGCTCTCTCCTTTAAAATGAATTTGCAGTTTTACAAGTTGGAGCAAGAGGAGCCCTTTATAGGTAAGATCTTACCTTCATGACACAGTTCTTGTGCCAGAGCAAAGCAGATTTCTCTGTAATGATGTCAAGTTCCTTAACAATCTCAGGTCCTCTGTCATCTGCCCTCGCCTTGTTCACAGCTCTAAGCATAGGCACACACCTCCCTTTGCCAAACTTCACGTTTTGAATATCTTTTTTGCTCTCTCACTGTGCATCTGAACAAGAGCAATGGGTAATAACTATATCACAGCCTGGATGTTACCCTGACTTGAAATTTCCCCACCAAGCAAATTCAGGACATTAATTTTTAGTTTAGTCTCATTGATGTTCTCAGGGTACCCTGAACAGCCTCTAGCCCAGTTCCCAGTAGTGTTTTTAATTTCCCTCTGAAACTTAATAAACTGGACGTTCATAGTCCATATTTTTCTCTGCTTTCTGGTATTCCAACCCCCAATATAACAGCCCCTAAAGCTCTGTCTACCACATCCAAGGGTTTTTCTAGCTCAAAGTTCAAAAACACTCCACATTGCTCTTACAAACCCATTCTAATTGCCCAAGAACCACACGGTTAGGTTTGTCACAGCAAGGGACTTCTTGCTACCAAATTTCTACATTAGTTAACCTCATTGCTGTGATAAAATACCCTGACAAAAGCAATTTAAAGAAGAAATTGTTTACAATTTCTTTATTTGGGTTTACAGTTCCAGAAGGATGCAGACTAGCATGGAAGGTTAGCTATGCAGGAAGCAGGGCAGCCATGAAGACAGCAGGAGGCTGGCTGCCCACATTGAATCCACACTCAGGAAACAGAGAGAGAACAGGATGTGGGGCTGGGTTATACAGCAGCAAGTCCCATCTCCAATGACCCCCTTCATCCAGTCAGGCTCTATCCCCTAAACAAGAAGTTCTCAACCTGTTGGCCATGACCCCTTTGGAAGCCAAGGAATCTGTGGGTTTACAATACAATTCATAACAGTAGCAAAATCACAGTTATGAAGTAGCTATGAAAATAATTTTGTGGTTGAGGGTCACCATAACATGAGTGATATATTAAATATATTCTTACATATTAAAGGGGTACAGCATTAGGAAGATTGAGAAACACTGTCCTAAAGTTTCCACAGGCATCAACATCTGGGAACCAAATATACAGACATGTGAGCCCATGGAGACATTTCCCTGGGAAATCACAGCATAAATCACAAGGAAATAAAATTAACAGTCAACAAGATGTCTGAACTTCCACGCTGAAGTCAGTATTTTTCCACAAAAAGACATGGGATCGACTCAGGTTCCCATTAATGGATGGATGGCTTTGGTTTTTCCATTACTGTTTTAAGAATAATCTTAGATGATACACTTAGAGTTTTTTTTCTGCCTCACAGCATCAGTCTATGGCCAACTCACTTGTTGCTTATGGGGCTATCATGAAGCAATGTCTGTGGAGAGTACACAACAAAATAAAACCATTCTCCTTATGAAAGAAGAGGGACTGAGTTCCCCGAATCCCCGTCACAGGCACATTCTTAATGTTATAAGAATACGGCCTTTTAAATGTTCTACCCACTCCATGAGCTGGAAACTGAGCCTGCAACATGTGGGCCTTTGGAGAAACATCAAAATGTAAAATAGGGACTGGAGTATGTGGCTCAGTGGTAAACTGATCCCTGCCACTGGGGAAAAAATTCATAAAATCCAAACTATAGCAAATGGATGTATAAAAGATGATACATACAATCAGGTATAAGAAATCATTTATAGAAAAATGGATAGATACTGTGGTAAGTGAAATAGGAGAAACACAGAAAGAAAAATACCACATGCCTTTCCCTCATATGTGTAAGCTATCATGCTGACCTGAATGTAGAATAATAGTAACTAGAGACTAAGAAGGAGATAAAGAGGGCTGGATAATAGGTACCAAAGCATAGTTAAGTAGAAGGAGTACATTCTAGTGTTCTAGACTAGAGTGAGGAAACTATAGCTCACAACAAGCTACTGCTATTTTATGAATAACAGAAGACAGGAGCTCAAAGGGTCAATGAGTAAAGGAATGGTAGAGAGATGGAGGATTTGATCAGGAGGCATCATTTCTGTTTTGAAGTAGCCCATTGGACCATGCAAACACATATAATTCTTTCACACAGAAACTTAAGGTTTATTTCCTGTATCCTTGATGCTCTGGTATCTCACCCCTCCCTGACTAGGAAAGGGGCTGCTGCAGTAGTTAATTCAGCTTCCACATGCAAATTAACCATCTGAAACTTCTAGACCCCACCCAACTTCTCTATCAGGTTTCCAGTCCTGGCACTAGCCCCTTGCTATAACTACTCCAAGGCCAGATACCAGGTCACCTAAAATAGTGCCCCAGTTGCCCTACAGCCAGATGAATCATTCAAACTCCATGCCCGCTTATGTATCCCCATAGGCACCAAAACACAGGTCCACACAATACTTTTCTCCTATTCTTTCTGACTCTGGCCAATCTGGAGCTCTCTTATATGTCTCTCTTCTCATCTATGATATAGTGGGCAACTTCCTCTTAGGAACTGAGACAAACTGTCTTTTCAGTAAGGCCCTAAATTGTATGTATTTCAGTAAACTGTGATGTTTATACATAAATGTGCATTAAATGGACTAGTTAACATAGATTATCACCTTATATAGCTTTGTAGGGGAGATAAGAACAGGATCTCTCTGGGTAGTGGTGGTGGTGGTGGTGGTGGTGGTGGTGGTGGTGGTGGCGGCGGCGGCGGCAGAGGCGCACGCCTTTAATCCCAGCACTCGGGAGGCAGAGCCAGGCAGATCTCTGTGAGCTTGAGGCCAGCCTGGTCTCCAAAGTGAGTTCCAGGAAAGGTGCAAAGCTACACAGAGAAACCCTGTCTCTAAAACAAACCAAAAAAAAAAAAAAAAAAAAAAAGAACAGGATCTCTCTTGCAGCAGCTGACAAGTATGCAGCACATTATTAACTATTGTTACAGTGCTGCAAATCAACCTCCAGAACTCTTCATTTGCCTGCTGTGATGGTTTGAATGGGAATGGCCCCCATACAGTCATATGTTTGAATCCTTGGTCCTCAGTGGATAAAATTGTTGGGGAAGGATTAGGAGATGTGGCCTTGGGGGGCAGGGGGGATGTGGGTCACTGGGAACGGGATTTGAGCCTTTAAAAGACTAGCACCATTCCCAGTGTGTTCCCTGCCTTCTGCTTGTGAATCAAGATGAGATTCTCAGCTGCTGCTGCCACCATGCCTGCGCTCTGCCAGCGTGGACTCTACCTCTCTGGACTCCTAAGCCCAATTAAATGCTGTATTTTATAAGTTGTCTTCATCGTGGTGTTTTGTCAGAGCAATAGAAAGGTAACTGGTACACCTATATCAAACTGTGGCTAGGCTATCCCGATTCCTCTCCTTCCACCTCAACTTTCTGGTTCCAGAATTTAGCTCTTTGTCTGTGTAACATCAGGATTTGTGGATATCTTTGCTTGTCACAGTGCTCTAGAGTTATCCTAATTTGCCTTTTGTTGTCGTGAAACACTGACCAAGAGTAACTTAGGAAGGAAAGGGTCTATTTCATCATACACATCCAGGAAACAGTACATCACAGAGGCAAGTCATGGCAAGAGCTCAAGGTTAGATGGGCACTGTTCATTAGCGTGTTCTCCCTGGCTCATTCAGCTTGCCTTTTTATAGAACCCACAATCATCTGCCTTATCCAAAAAGAACTGGGACCTCCCATATCAATCATTAAATAAGAAAATGCCCAAGACATGCTCACAAACAAATCTGATGGAGGTAATTCCTTAACTGAGGTTCCCTCTTCCCAAGTGTCTCAAGTTTGTGTCAAATTGCCAAAACTAAACAACATATGGCACATCCTTGTCACAAATGGCAGGATTTCCCTCTTTGCTTAAGGTCAGGTATTACTCCACTAGATGTTTTCTTTATTCACTTGTCTGTGTGAGATGGTTCAGTTGACTTCATGTCTTAGCTACATGAACAATGGTGCAATAGACGTGGGCTGCAGATATCTCTTCTACATACTGACATAGTTCCTTTTTGATACATACTCCAAAATGGGATTGGTAGATCCTGTAGCACCTGTATTTTTCTTTTGAGGAAAAATAAAACAACCTTACATTTTAAAACAAGACCTACATGAGGAGAATTATATATCTGACTAAAGACATCAAGGAAGATCTTAAAATCAAAATACAGTCCATGTTTACAAGACCCCCATAAACAGGAAGACTCATTATCATTAAGATGGCAGCTCTTTCCAACCTGATCTATTAATGATGCAATTTCAACCAAAATCTAATAACAAAACCAGTGGTGCTCAATTTTAAAGAGAGAAAAACATGTAACAGCTAAGATGGTACTTAGGAACAAAGTCAAAACCTTGGCACCACTGATGTATAAAGCTACAGCAGTTAAAGCAGTGTGCTGCCGGTGAGAGAGACAGGCAGACAGATGGAACACGACAGAGCCCAGGAATGGGCTCTCTTAAACAGAGTCCACTGATCTGTGAACAAGAAGCAGAGGGAACAGCATGAAGAAGTCTGTTCAACAAATGGTGGGGGAATAATTGGCATCCACATGCAGAAAAGGAATAAACCTAGACGTAACCTTACTCTTCTCACAAACACTGGGCAAAATGATTCAATTACTCAAGCATAGAATGAAACCCCGTAAAGACTGTCAGCAATACACAGGAGATAACCTAGATAGCCATGAGTGTGGTGACACAACCCCAAAACACCATCCATGAAATGAAATACTGACAAGCTAGAATTCATTAAAATTTAAAATTCTCACTCTATGAATGATATTGCTAAGAAAATGAAAAAAAAAAAAACAGCATGCAGAGAGGAGATGCTTTCAAAACATAAATCTGGCCATGGATTATTATAGAAAATATGCCAAAAAGATTTAAAATCAACAATAAGAAAACAACAAGCAGAAGAGAGATCTGGAAAGACTCAGAAGAGAAAACACAAGGTTGACAATTATCATATGGAAAGACACTCAGCACCACAGGCGTTAAGAAACTGTAAGTGAACATGATGATATATCACTATCCACCAATTAGGAAGATGAAAACTCAAATGCCAATAAGGCCATGGAACAACTCCATGTCACCCCCACTAAAGGAGATGTAAAATAACCCAGCCTATTTGGAAGATAGTTCAGTTCTTTCTTAAAAGCTCAACCCTACTCTTAAGTGAAGCATCCAGAAATTATGCTCCTTGGTATTTACCCCAGTGAGCTGAAAACTTACATCCACATAGAATTTTCCACAGGTGTATTTATAGTGGCTTTATTCACCATTGCTGTCTTAACTTATTGTTCCGTTGCTGTGAAATGACACTATGACCAAGGCAACTTATAAAATAAATCATTTAACCAGGAGCTTGCTTGTGATTTCAGAGGGTGAGTCCATGAGCGTCATAGCAGGAAGTGTAGTGGCAGGCAGGCAGGCAGGTGTGGTGCTGGAGCAATAGCTGAGAGCTCACATCTGGCCTGCAACTTCAAGAGAGAGGGACACTGGGGCCAGGCATGGTCTTTTGAAACCTCAAATTGCACCCCCAGTGATACACCTTCTCCAACAAGACCACGCCCACTCTACAAGGCTGCCACACCAACTCCAGTGTCGTCCTGTGACATGAACAATTATGTCAATAATAGCGGATGGGAGATACGTGTCCCATGGGACTAAGCTCCCTGGAGGTCCCTGGCAGAGTGCCCGCATTATGCTTCCTTCTCAAAGAAGACATACTTCACAGATCATGAGCTCCCTGGGCTATGGATTCTGTATAACTGTTTTTCTGATAATGTTCTAATTAATCTATGACGCACAGCCAAATTGGGTTGTGAACTATGGAGGAAAGGGGACGTTGGACATGGATCTTAATTAGATATAGCAGAATGAGCTAGTTCTTAAAAACCCCAAGCCAGTAGATAATGAAAGTATAAAGGTTCAGGCACTTCTTGGGAATAAACACTCACCCACTAGGAAACCTTTAGGCATCCCAACTAAAGTGATTTATGGTAAAAAACTAAAAAAGATTTAGAGAGGGTCTGCAACATCCAAATTGGCTAAGTGGTCCATGGGAACCAAAAAAGTAAAAATGTATTATAAACTAAAAAACTACTGGGATAAGATAAGGGACACAGCTACAACCACAAGAAGTCTACACAAGTCTAGGGACTGTATTAAGTTTAAAAAACACAGACTGTTCTTTGGGTCATAAAGTTCTTGTGGATAAAGGGATATGTCTAGCGCCGATTAATAATTGTGTTCTTGCTGTTTTTTAAAAGATGATGTAATTGAATTATTGCCAAGCTCTTGTTCCTTGTATGACTTGATAGTTTTCTTTTCTGTATATATAGTTTTACTGATCTACAAAAGTAAAATTGCAGCAGATTCAAACCACTTCTGAGTGTGTTGTCTGTATGTCATTCACCAAATCCTTGCCTTCCTGACTACCCAAGCCCTGGTTCTCCTACGGTTGTGGTACCCCCCGATGGGCCAGTCCATGGCACAAGGCCACACCTCCTAGTCCTTCCTAAACAGTTCCACCAACAGGGGACCAATCATCCAAACATATAAGCCAATGGCTGTGGTGGTATTGTGTTCCCCAAAATATTGTGTACTCTAATAAATTTATCTGGGGTCAGAGAACAGACAGCCACTAAATACAAAGGCTAGAAAATGGTGGCACTCACACCTTTAATCCTAGCATTCCAGAGATAGAAATCCCTCTGGATCTCTGTGAGTTCAAGGCCATATTGGAAATAGCCAAGCATGGTGACACACACCTTTAATCCCAGAAAGCCAGCCTTTAATCCCAGGGAGTGGTGGTAGAAAGCAGAAAGATATATAAGGCGTGAGGACCAGAAACTAGAAGCATTTGGCTGGTTAAGCATGTGGCTGGTTAAGCTTCAGGCTTTCGAGCAGCACAGTTCAGCTGAGACCCATTCTGGATGAGGACTCAGAGGCCTCCAGTCTGAGGAAACAAGACCAGCTGAGGAATTGGCAAGGTGAGATAGCTGTGGCTTGTTCTGTCTCTCTGATCTACCAGCATGGACCCCAATAACTGGCCTCGGGTTTGATTTTATTAATAAGAACTTTTAAGATTCCTGATACAAATGGCCTTCAGTTGGTGAATGGGCAAACAAAATATAACACTGAATAAAATTGAATATTATTCAGTGATGAAAGATATAAGCTATCAAGCCATAGAATATGTGGAGAAACCTTAGACACACACATATTTCCAAATGAAAGAATCCAAACTGAAGAAGGTTACACATTACATGGTCATATGACATCCTGAAAAAGGCAATGCTAAAAGAGCCACAGAGAGACCAATATTTTCCAAGAACTCAGAGCTACAAGAGAGGCAGGATGGAACAAGCAATTGAACGTAAAAGATTTTTATGGTGAAGAAATTATTTTCTACCTCCCGTATCCATGGATGCACAATACTATAGAATATATAACATAAGATATTCATGCTAAAGTGTGGAGTTCCATTAATAACTACATAGTAACATTGGTTCATCAGCTGTAACAAACAAATCTTACCAACATGAAATAACCAGAGAAATGTGAGGGTGGAAAAGGAGCCTATGGGAAATTTGTATAGGTTGCATTCAATTTTCTATAAGCCTAAAGTTGCTCTAAAAATAGTCTATTGATTTTAAAATAATAAAGTCACACCTATACAATAATAAAAATGAAGCATAATAATATTATTTTAGAATTTCTACTGCTGTGATAAGATGCCATGGCCACAAACAACATGGGAGGAAAGGGTTTATTTCAGTTTACACTTCCACATCATAGTCAATTATCAAAGAAAATCAGGGCAGGAACTCAAATAGGCAGGAACCTGGAGGCAGGAGCTGATACAGAGGCCATGGAGGGATGCTGCTTACTGACTTGCTTCCCATGGCTTAATCGGTCTGCTTTATTATAGAACCCAGGACCACAAGCTCTGGAGTGGCACTACTTACAGTGAGCTGGACCCTTCCATATCAATCATCAATCAAGAAAATGTCTTGTAGAACTGCCTACAGGCGAATCCAATGGAAGCATATTCCTGACTAAAATTCCTTCTTCCCATATAACCCTAGCTTATGTCAAGTTGACATAAGAGCTAGCCAGAACAAATATTTATCACACTTAGAGAGATTCAAAAAGAGAGAGTCATGTCCCCACAGAGTTACAGGCAGCTTAATGTCGTGGCAGCCTCATTTCTCAGGTGAAGTTGAAAAACTACGGTGAAATCTCTTGACTCCCCTCTGGCATGTGACTCTTAAGTGAGTTGCATGTATTTTTGAACATTTCATTGCCATAATAAAATATCTAAGATGGGCAAACTTACAGTGTAAAGAGGTTCCTTTGGCTTCTAGTTTGGGAGGGTAGAAGCCTAAGGGACCTGTGGTAAATGCCAGAGAAGCGCAGGAAGAAACATCACGTCTTCAATAGGAAGCAGATCCTTTTATAATAGTATTTCCATAAGACCTAGTAGGTGTCCCCTGAAAAGGTACCTTAACATTTTCAAGGGCATGACCCAAAGACCTAATGACCTCTCTACAGGTTCCACCTCTAAAAGATTCCACCAAATCTGACTATTCCCACAGTGAGGAGCACAATTGTAACTCATGGGCCCCCAGGGAACAGTCAAATCATACCCACATCACAGCAGTACATCTCCAAGCATCATATGCATACTCCCACCCTCCCTCCTCATCCCTCCATGCCTCAGCAGCTCCAGCAGCCAGGTGAAATTCATAGATCCTTGTCCATTTTCAGGCCTTGGTGTTTGATCTTTGGCAGCCCAATTGCAGGGTGTAGGAGGAGTCTTCACTTGTCAAACAGCCCTCACTCAAATGCACGAGAAGAGTCCTCTGGAGGAGACCCATTGCCCATGCTGCAAAATACGAATCCATTGGTCCAGTTTTCTAGGTTTCTTCACCCAATCCTACCATGAGGCCACTGCTACACCACACCATACCCTGTGTCCTTCCTTCCACCTGTGTATCCTCACCTTGACCCAGCCTTCCACCCTTTATGTCTCCAGCTATGGTTGAGAGACATCACTCACCATCTTCCTCCTGGCCATTTGTCCCACCACCAGAACACAGAACTATATCTAACAATCTCCCTTCATGCATTTAACCTCCTTACCTCACCAGATGCACCATTCTGAGTTAGAATAAACCATCTCCTACTTCCCTTGTCTTTTCATAAATTTCTGTCATTTTCAAAATGCCCTCCAATGTAACCTATATTCTGATCAGTCATCACCATCTTACCCTTTGGACTCTCATAAGAGCTAGTTTGAAGGCTCAGATAGAATAATAAATGTGTATTTTGATACACCCCCTTCTAAAGCCTGTAATAAATGAAATATAAGAAGGAAATCCCTGGAAGCTATTTTAAATAAGAACAAAAAGAGTTTTTTTGTAAGTCTGAGTATATTAAAATTAAAAACATCTGTCTGAAAGGAACACACAAAATAAACAGAGATACAAAGCACAGACTGGAAAAAAATGTATTTGTGATGCACATTCCTGACAAAGGTAAGGGTCTGGAATACATAGTGAATCCCCAGAAATCAACAAGGAAAATGAGAAAGACCTCCCAGAACACTAGGCTAACAAGATGTAAAGGCAGTTCAGGAAAGGAAGCCAAATCTCTAAGAGGGGGCAAAACGATGTTGAAACTCATGGGAGGCCAAGGAAAAATGGATAAAAACAATAGGCAGATGTCATGTCACAGCCCTTCTGAAAAGCAAAGTAGGGAAGTCTAATGTCGCCAGATGTCAGTAATGATGACAAAAAAGAGACAAACGGCATGCTTGGCAATGCTGGGAACCAATGACACTAACAGACCGCACTGCAAGCAAGGCCTTCCCACCACTCCTTTGACATGCTTGCAGAAGGCAGAGACGGAAGTGCCTGGGGACATGCTGCAACATTGTCTGGATGCAGTATACACATCCATCATTGGAGGTTGCTAAGTTAAGGGTGGTGTGTGTGTGTGTGTGTGTGTGTGTGTGTGTGTGTGTGTGTGTGTGTTCCCAGGCTGGCTTTAAACTCACTATTTAGCAGAGGATGAGCTTGCACTTCTGACCCTCTTGACTCTATCTCCCATGTGCTCAGATTACAGATGTGGACCAATTTGCCCAGCTAAGGTGTATTTATAATGTAAATTAATTGACAATATATCTTCTACATATAAGAGGTTAGTTGCTGAGAGAAATATAATGTATAATACCATTTATATTCAGATCACAACTTTACAGTGAGCATTACTGTACATTATTTATGTACACGTATAAATGTAAAAGCAAGACTAAAAGATGCAAAAACAGATGCCAGATTAATGACAATGTATGGCTCTGCAGAGAGGATGTCAGGTAGAGAATCTATGGAGAGATTCCACTACATATTTAAATATTTAAATTTAAAGCAAATACGAAAAATGTAAGATTTAATGCAGATGGATGACAGATATATTATTTTCTAGGCATTTCTTTTATATACATTCTGTATTAACAATGTAAACACTATCTATTCTTCTTATACGCACTCTTCACCTGGCCCAGTCCTTGCCACAGTCCAAGCTGGTTTCCAGAGGCATCATTCTGCCAGAACTAACAGTGAACGACTCTCTGTGGAGCTTCCAGTATTCTCCCACCAGATCTGGTCATTGTACGGAGCAGTCTTTTGGCTTTGGGGGCACACCTTTTCATTTCTCTGCCTCCCTGGTCATTCCTGCACCAGCACCTTCCTCAACCCCTGCTACCTGCCACTGAGCCTTGCTCAGCCTTGCTCAGCCTTCCTGTGAAGAGCAGAGTGGACCTTCCAGGACAACAGGGGCACAATTCTGCTGCCTCAGGTCACAGGAAAAAATGATGGTAACTCTTTTTTTTTTTTTTTTTTTTTTTTTCTTTGTTGCATTTTATTTTAAAAGACATAAATTGCTTCTCAGTTTACAGAGAATGCAGATCAGTATTTAAGCAGCAAATTAGCAAGATGGCACTTGTTATAAAATGCCACCCTTTCACAATTATGGTAAAGTAAATTCTGTATCCCTAAATTGCTGAGTTATGATCGCAACTTTTCTTAGCTTTCATATTAATTCTGAAAAATCTAGTATAATTTTTGAGGTTTGACAATGCAAAGTCACAACTATAGCAGTTAAGGGAACTGTACAATGTAAAATTTTTGCCTATAATTTTATCAGTAATAAAAACCAATTCTTATTAAGTTAAATCCCAGCTTTATAGATTTATCTAAACAAAAATTATCTACAGGTATTATTTTTACTTTAGCTCCTAACTACAACCTTCTAAGTTCTGTTTACTACTTAAAAAGGAAGGAGATGTATGCCTAGATGTACATAACACATGGTAAGTTAGACCCTTTTGAGACAAGGTCCCACTATGGAACCCTGGCTGGCCTGGAACTCATGGAGCTCTACTTGCCCCTGTCTCTCGAGGACTGAAGGCGTATGCCAGCGTGCCAGGCAGTGCTTAGGTTTCATAACACTAGTCACTCTTTTCTGCTGTAACATTGGCAAATAAGTACAAACTGTATCTAATTTATAAAAAGTACATTCTGGTATACTTTAGCTCACTTAAATATAAATAATTTTTTAAAAACTGGTTAAAATGTTACCTAAAATATAGAAATTGCAGAAAAATCTCCAGATATAATTTCAATTCTAGCCCCTTTCTGAAACTTAGATAATAGATATAAACCTTGAGCAACCTATAAGAGCAACAAGTGCTTTTAAGCACTGAGCCAACTTTTCAGCCTGTGTTGTATTATTTTAAAAGCAAATCCTAGATCCATAATTTCATCCACAATAGTTTCTTAAAATTATCTTGAACTTTTAAGGAAATATAACTAAGCTGTGACAGTTTTATTTTCCCTAATTCAGTGGCATAATGCCTTACCTTGAATCATCTACTACTTTCTTTGAATTTTAAAAACTATACTGCTGAATTAAAGTGTAAGCATATGAGCTCTTATGTACTCTTTAGTCAAGTGCTATAGGACTGTTTTGTGTCCCTTTCATAAACTATGCAAAAATAGTCTAATCGAATATGTTTTGAAGAGTGAACACTCTTTGGTCTACTTTAAATGCTTTCAAAAGCTTAGGAGATGGAAAACAGGAAAACGTGAGGGTGAATGTTTACTAATTTCTTTGAGGATATGTTATTACATCTTTTCTAAATTGCTTTTTTCTTTATAATTATTTTTAACTTACATGATAATATCCTTTTGGGATTGAACAAAAACTCATTGACAAACTGAAGTGACTTTTGAGGGTGTAATTTGAGACCGTAGTCTTAAACTAGCTGGTAACTAAAATGCACTTAGATCCTAATAGACGAACTTGTGTGGACGCGTGTACAAAAGTTTCCCTCTCTCCTTCAAGGTAACGGTTTGCTTCCTGGTGTCGTTTGTTTGGAATTCTAGAATGTGTTCTCTCTTACAATAAGTGTTTAGATTTTTTAAATAAGATTTAAGACAACCCAAATTCTCTCAGAAGTAGTAAGTTTTATATTATTGTAGTGCTGTTGGAATGTGATACTGAAATATACTACTGAAAATTAAAATTTTTTATTTTGTTAATTATAACTTTGATTCTCAGAGATGCAGTATTATATTGGTAAATAACTGCTATAATGTTTTTGAGAGTTCAGAACTTATATCAGCAGTTTGTGAAGCTATTTTTGTACTGACAATTTTTGATAAGTTTGGCTACTGTAATGGAAAATAGGCTCTTTCAAGCACTGATTATATTTGGAGTCTTCTAACGTTTGGATAATACATTCTTATGGTGCTGCTGGACTTTATGCACTTTGAGGGTACTGCATGTATCTTCTATTCTGTTAGAGATTTCACTGCCACTTCTTGTGTGTTTGCAACAATTCATTAAAAGGTGTATGCAGAAATACTTTCTAGTATATTGCTTTTTGCTATAAAACAGTATAATAGTAAAAACCTGGGTTGATGGTAACTTCTTAAAACAGCCATTTGTCATCTCAGGGAATGCCCCAAGAACACAGCACAAATTAATAAGCAAATAAGGAAATTCTGTTTCCAAGAACTGATCTCCCTCCCCTCCAGGGAAGAACCCAGGGGCCTTCTTCTCTGGAGACTCCAGGTGTCATCAAATACATCTTGCCTCAGCTGCTGACTGCTCAGCTTAAATTCTGACTGAGTATGACCAAGATCTTCTCTTATTTTGTTCCCATCCTAAGGCAGAGGCTCCACCTTGAAGAATGGCATCACTGACTGTCCTGGGGCCTTTGCTGTACTTATGCTGGCATATAAGGCACTGGCCCCATGCCAGGAAGGGAAGCCAGGAAGATCTGAGTCTACCACTGTGACATCAACCTTCACTCAGCTCCAGCAGTCAGAAGGGTCATCAAAAGATTCAGAAATTCAAGGTCATTCTCAGAGTTTATGCCAGCCTGAGCTTACAAAGATCCTGTCTCAGTTTATTAAAATGTATTTTTATTTATTAAAAATTTTTCTAGGTCTGGGTTACCTCACTCAGTATAATAGTCTCTAATGTCATCCATGTACCTGCAAATTCCATGGTTTCATTCTTCTTTATAGCTGAATAGAATTCCATAGTGTATATGTAGAATTCCATAGTGTATGTGAACCATATTTTTGTTATCCAATTACCTGCTGAAAGACATTTAGATTGTTTCCATTTCTTAGCCAGTGAATGGAGCAGCAATGAACACAGCCTTTTGAGAATTTCCCCTATCCATGCTGACATGTAAACTGATGTTGTCACTGTTGGGGCATTGTTTAGGTTACCCATATTATTGAGATTTCATGGATGCAGCTTCCCTGACATACATAGAAGTTGTCACCTCTCAGCAGGCATCTTCTGTCTCTTTGAATCATCTCACCCCACTCCTCTGTGGTACCTCCTGAGCAGGTGGGGATTGTGTCATAGATGTATCAGCTATGTGAAATTATGAAAGGACCAATTAACTATAAAAAGAAAGAGGAGTCGAGTGACAGAAGACACGCTTGTTGATCCTTGGTCTCCACACAAAGCAATTTGATCAGACTGACCTTCCCTCTGCAAACTTCTATGAAAGCTAATTAAAATAGCAATGAACTAGGCCCTCTGAATGTGAATGAGAGTTGCAGGGCTTGATGTGTTTGTGGGTCCCCTGGCAATGGGACCAGGACTTATGCTGGGTGCATAAAGTGACTTTTTAGAGCCCATTCCCTATAGTACCATGCATTACTCAGCCTTGATGCAGAGGGGAGGAGCTAGGTCCATCCCGAACATGGTATGACAGCTTGTGTTGACTACACAAGGGAGGCCTTACCCTCTATGAGGAGGGGATGGAAATGGGATGGGGGTAGGGAGGAGCA
This sequence comes from Peromyscus maniculatus bairdii, assembly GCF_049852395.1. Classification (NCBI taxonomy): domain Eukaryota; kingdom Metazoa; phylum Chordata; class Mammalia; order Rodentia; family Cricetidae; genus Peromyscus; species Peromyscus maniculatus. The sequence continues at coordinate 32,334,745 of NC_134872.1, forward strand.
GGAGAAAAGGAGGGAAGGGTAACAGGGATTGGTATGTAAAAGGAAAGAAAAATAATAATAAAAAAATTATATAAAAAATAATAACAAACAACTTGGTCGGGGAACTTGAAGGATGGGGTCACTGAGTAAAATCTGTGATTCTGAGGACATTCCCCAGGCTGGCTATGAATTTGCATGCTGGGAAATTGTGTCTGTCTTGATACAGACTCTAGAAGGAGAATAAGGTCTACTAAGACAGATTGGAAAGAATAAGGGAAAGCAAAGTAGGATGGAAGAGTCCCCCAACTCCACATGTAATCAGGCCCAGAATCTCTAGATGGTAACTAGATGTCACACACCTGGGTGAGCCCCCATAAGCCAACACAAAGTCTGCAGCCAGAGAGTCTGAAGGAACTGAGCCAGAATTTGCTGCCCACCTCACAGATGTGATAGATGCAGTCTTCAAGGAAGAAGTCATGATAAGATGTCGGAAATCACTAGTACGTGATGAGTTTCAACTATTTAATTTCCTCCTATTTTAGCAGGATTTAAATTATAAGCTCATAATTCTTTGAGACAGGGTCTCACTGTGAACCAGTCCTAGGCTGAACTCATGATTCCTCTGTCTCTGTCTCTTGAGTGCTGGGATTATGAGCGTACATCACCACACTTGGGTTATACAATTTAATTTTAGTAACTGCAGTGAGAGTTGGAAAGTTCCTGAAAACACAATAACTGACTCCTACAAGCTGACTCATGGTGCCAGCCTCTCACTGAAGCCACCCAAGATCTTCTGTTGGACTCTAATTCCCAGAATTCCCTTTTATGTGTGGTAGCAGTCAGTGTCAGAAGGGTGGGACAGGGTCCAAGTCCCCATGGTGCACTGCACATATGGTTGGTCACTAAATACTGGCTTAGCTTATTAGTAGTTACTCCAGAAGATGCCAGAAAGTCTTTTTTGGATAGCCTGAGTCCTGCTTCAGGACTCAGATAAACAGCACCAGCTTTGTTTTCTATTTCTGTTTCACATCTTCAAAGATGGATGCCATGACAAAATGCACCAGGTTCAGTTTATTCTTGCAGTTTACATTTATCTCTGTGATTTAGCAACCACTTTTCCTTTCCTACTATGTCCAGTTTACTTGCTGGCTGTCTGACCAGCTAGCCAACAGCAACTGTTAAGATCAATCCACATGAGTCTATTTAATGGGTAATAGGGATTTGATAAGATATAAATTGAGGAAATAAACTCATGGATACAGAACCGAGTAAACAGCTGAAGTCGTCCTCTGTTCTGACCCAGAGCGAATCCACCTGGCAGTTCGATCAGACCAGGAAGCAAGCAGCAGGGAGAAGGGACCCTTCTCCCTTACCTTTTAAGAGGTCATGTACAACAGTAGGAGGCACTGCCTCCTTCGGGGCCCTATAGCCCAAGGTCATTGTTGGAGCAAATACTACTACAAGCAACCACAGACCCTCCATTACCATTAGTAGACCAAGTGCTCCTATGCGTTGTGATCTTGGGTGGGTGCCTTTGCTCTGATCTCACAAGGGTCTCCTTAAGCACCCTGATTCCTGCAGTTAAGCAAACCTTCTCCATAACCACAGTTGAACTGATAAGCCTTCTAACCAATTTCTGTAATCCCTAATACTCGTCACGAATCTACTTCTCTAACTGAACATTAATACAGCAGGCCATTAGCCATTATTTAATGGAATAAAATATAAGATAAGATTGAGAAAGCATGACATCAGTGCATCACAGAGTGGCAAGAACTAATATTTCATGAACTAATATTTCATGAAGTTCTTCCTTCCACAGGCTCAGCCCAGTTAGTAAATCCAGCTTCTTAACATCTACTCATGGTGCCTCCACAGCTGTGTAGCTCTCAGCTGGTGTGGTTGTTCAAATGCCATAGGTCCTAACCTGAAAGTATTCTAAGTGGGAGAGAGGAAGAACATTCAAAGACCCTGCCCCGCAGGATGGCTTTCGTCTGATTCTATTATTAGAACCCAGTTCCATTTACTTGAGCATTCTTGTTCACTTGGTCTAGTCCACACAACCATCCATTGTTGCGGAATATTTGTTTACACTGTGAAGATGTGTCTTTGCCAAAGTGCCTTCTGATTAATTTAATAAAGAGATGAATGGTCAATAGCTAGGCAGGAAGAGGTTAGGTGCAACTTGAGAAAAAGAGAGAACTCTGGGAAGAAGAGAGGCAGAGAGACGCCAGCAAGATGTGGACCAAGTCGAACAGATGGTATAGAGGAGAGGTAATTGAGCCACATGGCAGAATGTAGATTAAAAAAATATGGGTTAATTAAGTTACAAGAGCTATTTGGCCTAAACTAAAGGCCAAGGTTTCATAATTAATAAGTCTCTGTGTCATTGTTTGCAGGCTGGTGGTCTAAGGAAAGTCCTACTACAATACATTCTCCATCCTTTTTTTTCTGCTCAGTGGAAGTCTAGCTTAGATCAGTATTGCTGCACTCAAAAGAGCCTGGGTTTAGGATAAGGAGATCTAGGAGCATTACCTTAGTTAAGTTTTCTATTGCTGTGATGAAACACCGTGACCAAAAAGCAAGGCAAGGAGGAAAGGGTTCATTTGGCTTATACTTCAGCATTGCTGTTCCATCACCAAAGAAAAGCAAGACAGGAACTCAAACAGGGCAGCAACCTGGAGGCAGGAGCTGATGCAGACACCATGGAAGAGTGTTGCTTACTGGCTTTCTCCCCATTCCCTTGCTCAGCCTGCTTTCTTATAGACCCCAGGACCAGCAGCCCAGAGATAGAACCACCCACAATGGTCTGGGTCATGCGCCCCTCCTCCCACCACCCCAACTATCACCCCCCACCACCACCTCACCCCACCCCACCCCCAGTCAATCACTAATTAAAATGCAAGATGAAAGGAATTGATACTCCCACACTGCTGAAGTGGGGGCGGTCTCTTTGGAATTTAATTTTTGAAATACATGAGCACTTTTAAAAGCACATAACGAGAGACCCAGATCTTACTAATATTTACTTCACAGGTTGATGTTAAGTAACAGATTTTTTTTTTTTTATGTTAGAGCTGGAATTGAACCCAGAGCCTCCTATGAGTTAAGCACACATTCTACCATTCGGGAGTTTTTGCACAGTGATGAGCATACTGGGGACAGTTTAAAAGATGTGAATCAACAGCACCCGAGATTTCTGTGCCTAGCACTGCAAAATGTGAAATAGCATCATGTCAAACAGTTAGGGGCAGAGGTCCTATCCTCCCTGAAAGACTCCATCCAGGCACTGCTGATTCAGTACCGTGTCACTTTTAAATGAGTGAGTGTGATCGATTTTCATTACTGTGACCTGTCGGAAAAAGCTGAAGGTTTCCATGCTCGCTGCCCTGTTGCTGTTGGGGAGACCGATTATCAGCTCCAACCAACAGACCAGCCAAAGTTGTTCACTCCTCGTTGATACAAAAGCTAAGGTTCTCCCACCCAAACCTGCACCCTCCAGCCAGGTCCCACCTCCTAACCTTACCAGAGCCTCCTGGAGTAATTCACCACAACCGAAGCCAAATCAGTGAGACGCCAAGTGGTCCTTCCCCTGCCCCATTGCGGATGTGGCATCTTCTCTAGCAGGAAGCAGCAGTCTATGCCACTCCAACCAGATGAAAATCCAAGTGGTTTTGCATCTGGCCAGATCTTTGCTCCATCCAGGGTAGTTAGGAGAGCCCTTCCTACACCTGTCTGAACCCTGTCTGAATCCTGTCTTATCCATGCACACCGTGCTGCAAGCCGAGGCCATGCTGTGCGAAGAGGAGACCAGAAACGGTACATTTTGAATAAAAGAACTTCATCGACCAGTAATATCAAGATAAGTAACCAGATATTCACTCTCAGATCACCTCCAAAAGCACCGCCTTATACAGGTCTCATCGGCTTCAAAAACACCCACATGAGAGAATGGTCCAACCGAGGCACCTGTGCACATGCCCTGCAGCGTGAGGCCTGGGTCCCAGCCATATCCCCAGGCATCACCCAGGGCCGCCCACTCCACACGGAAAGAGGCAAGATGCTCCCTGCTGCTGTGTGTCTGGCCCCAAAGCTTGTAAACACCTTAGAATGAACAGACGGATACAGCAACGGAAAAGCAATAAGGACCATAATTTGAGTGGTGGAGATAGAAAGAGATAAATGAATGCTTGCAAAAGCAATTTACACCGGATACTGGGAAATGCCAGTTATCTTCAAGGAAGAAATTTACTCCAAGGATAAAACCTATTTCTCTCTCTCTCTCTTCCTCCCTCCCTCCCTCCCTCCCTCCCTCCCTTTCTCCTTCCCTCCACCCACCCCCAACAAAACTTGGGGATTAAGAGTCGGATATATTATTGCATAAACATAGGGAATGGAGGAGAGCAGATTGACAGACAGGAGTGGCCACAAATGAAGTCCCTCCCCTGCTCCCCACCTCCTCCCCTCTCCCCAGCAAATGTGCCTCTTGAGGTTTTTTTTTTTGTTTTGTTTTAGCTCACTGGGGCCTGCAGAACAGAAAGACACGCTTTATGGACACAGGCAGCTCTCCCCTGCTTGCTTCCCATACTGTTCTTTCTGTGGAAGGTAATTGAGGAAAAGTAACCAGGAATCAAAAAAAAAAAAAAACCCACAAGGAAAAATGTGCCAGATGGGAAGGAACACCACTAATCAGGTTTCATAGGGCCTGTGAAACAGAAGCTTCTGCAAAGGAGAGGACTCATTTAACACTCCCAAGGATTCACATTCGAGCAGTGATGAGAATGCGAAGCAGGCAGCAGTCTATCCACCAACTTCCACCTAAATCAGAGCACACATCTACCGCTAGGCCTTGGTAATGAGCAGCTTTGCTACTGGCCATTGAAATGAGATGAATATCCAGAGCTATTCGGAGGCTTTAATAAGCTTGAGGACACACAAGTGAAGCACTAGCTAAGGACTCAGAATTCGGTGGCTTGTTTTCTGTCCCTCTCGCGGCCTGTGTGGTCTCCTGCGCACCAGTATCCCGACTTTCACTCAGTTTTCTAGGCCGAATGGCAGCCTGCTCCGAAGGTGTGAGACATGGGGATGCACGCGGCTGTGGAAGTCCCGGAATTACATGGGGTTGCAGGGTCAGAGGACACACATTCGAAGACCATCTGGCTCTCCAGAGATGTGAGCTTTTAGCAAAACTGCAGATATCTGCAATGACTGCAAATTAATCACTAAGACCATGAGAATGTGGGTGTAAATGTAACCTTTATGAAAGCAATTAATATCAGAGAAACCATAACTTTAACGAAAAAAAAAAAAACAAACATTGAACATGTAGTCCAATGAAGAATGTTTTCTGATTTGTAACTTTGTGAAAATGTTTTTAAAAGTCTTATAATTAAGGCATTTGAAAGAAGTCCAAGTTGGCCATATCAAGAGACCAAGAAGCCACACAGCAGTGTATACAGAAAGGACAGAGTAAGCTTTCACCCAGGCCATATCTTAGTGACTTCCTTCCTGCCCCTGACTACCTTCTAACAAAACTATCATACTGTGACCCCACTAAGAAATTAATCTATGCCAGAACATGCATGATTATCTTTTTTTTCCTCATGGACAAACTCAGAAACTTGCTCCATTACTCTAGACATTTCTTAATCAGTCAAGTTGGCAATGGATAGCAACCCTTGGGAACATTGGATGCTCAATGGATGCTCAATGTACAGTCTCTGGGAAGGCCATTCTTGAGGAACTCTGAGCACAGGTGGCATTGCTAGTCCCAGAAGCAGGCTGCATGCCCTGACCAGACCAATTTGCATATATATAAAATGACCTCACAGCTAGCAGAAGTGTCCAGAACTGGCCAGCTACAGCGTAAGGTTCAGCTGCATTTGGAGCTGGCCTGAGTCACTGGAACAGAGCACATGACTGACTCCTGCTATCTGTTGGAGAGAATGTCTAGATTCGTTTAAGTACTATCCACCATCTTCTTAGTGGATGCCTTTTAGAAATTTAATATAGTATTTATATTAATTATTAAGAGTTTCATACATGCATAAAATATATTTTGGTCATATTCATCTCTCATTTCTCCCTCTACCTCCTCCAAAATCTACCACAACCCCATCCATCTTCCTAATGTCATGTTCTCTCTTTCTCTTTCTTTTTAAATTACTTACAGAGTCCTATCTTTGGTGTTGCCATATACTGATAGGTGTGGGGTCATCTACTGGAACGTGGTCAACCTACTAGGAACCAAAAACTCTTAAAGACAGTCCTTCCCCTAGCAACCAATAACCATGAATAATACCTCAGCTAAGGGTGGATGCCTGTGAGTCCCTTCCCATTCCATGCTCAGGAATTTAATATATGTGTGTGTGTGTGTATATACATATATATGTATATATATACATATATATGTATATATACATATATATATACATATATATATGTATATATATACATTAAATTACTCTGTAAGTAATTTAAAAAGAAAGAGAGAGAGAACATGACATTAGGAAGATGGATGGGGATGTGGTAGATTTTGGAGGAGGTAGAGGGAGAAATGAGAGATGAATATGACCAAAATATATTTTATGCATGTATGAAACTCTTAATAATTAATACAAATATATATATATATATATTAAATTTTGGATCATCCAGCTTACCTTCCCCAAGATGAAAGTGGGAACAGGCTTTCACACAGCCAAACCTAAGGCTATCAGCAGAGACATCATCCTCAGCAATGACCTTGGAGTTGGTGAGAGAGGGGTCCCACCCAAGGCATGAGTACTGTTCTCCCACTTCCTCCCAGGCTGGCTGGGAATTGTCATCGACCTAAGCCGGCGTGGAAGCTTGTCCATTGCAATGACAGGGGAATAAAAGCAACAGGCACTGGCAACTTTGTGAGTTCCACAGACTCTTTCACCTCCCTTGCTTAATCTGCATGCAGGCCTGTGCACGGCAGCCATCATTTGTTTAAGGGTCATACATGTACAGTCACACATGCAAATATAGATGCTTGCCACATGGTCCCTCTCAACCTGCTTCTCAACCACCTTTGAAAAATCCAAGACTCACTCCCCTCTCCCTTTCCAGTCTCTAGGTAGAGTAGGCTGTCTATCAGCTGAGGATCAGCAGCATCCACCTCACCTTCTGCTTGGGGGCAGCTGCCATCTTGACAACTGATCCACTTTGCCATGTTTATTATCTGATAGTCCGTCATGTCTGCTCTAAATCTAGCCAGTTATATAATCGTCTCCTATATTGACTATAAAAAAAAAAACTACACTTTATTTCAACTTCCCATTGGATAGGTACTTTCATAAGAAAATGAGAACATTTCCAACCATGTGTTTAACATACGACTGCCACCCCAGCCTCATTTCCAAATGGCATCTCATTCCAAATAGCGTGGACATGCAGGAAAGCTGCAGGGCTGTGTGGGGAGCAGATGTCAGGTGAGTGATGGCTTCCTGATTTGTGTTGAAACCAAGATTTTTTACTTGCAAAGCAGTTGTTGACTACTTGGTAAAGCATGAGAGCGATGCATATGTCTCAGCAAAAGTGGTATTTTATGCACCATGCCCTCGTCTAGGCTGCTAAATATATTCTGAGATATTTCGCAAGTATGAGATATGCGATGAGTGCATGGCTGGGTGTTGAGGAAACATGATAAGTCAGAGCTTTTGACGTCGAAGAACAGACGAGTCCCCGAAAAGCGAGGCGGGCCGCATGCAAACATGCAAAAATAAAATCCATGAAATTGAGATGTTCAGGCTCATCCATTATGATGAGACATGAAGAATGCCAGGAGTGCAGAGATGAACAGGGAAGGTGGGCAAAGTTATGGGAAATTGAAGCCATGCGTCTGAGAAGCAGCCTGGCTTATGTGTTCTCTGGATGGAGCACACCCAGTGGATAAGTGGGGATGACAAGCTTTTTATGTGAGAAAGATGATTCTGGCTACAGTATGGAGAGTATGACAAGAGATTACTACAATGGCCTAGAGGGAAAGTAGAGAAAAGAAAGGAAACATGAGGTAGAATGAGTATTAAATGTATTAATAGAATGAGATTAAATGTATTCATTCATACTTTTGCTACTATAGTAAAATATCCGAGGCTGGGTACCTTTATTTATCCAAGGTATATTTATCTATCCAAGGTATATTTACCTTATAAATAAAGTTTTGGGAGTTCAAGGACATCATGTTGGTTCTGGTATTTCAGGGTGGATGCCATCAAATAGTAGGAATAAACATGCAGGGGAAGCAGTCATACAGCACAGGTAGCTGTGGAGAGACTGACTCTGAAAGAACCAGGTAAGTTCCCTCTAGGGGCAGCGTCTCCAGTGGCCCCGGGGATCCCACTGGATTCCACCTCTTGGCATCACCACATTGAACAGCAAGCTCAGCAGCTCATGTGCCACAACACTTTAGGAACAGTGAGACTTACAACGTTGAGTCAAACCTGGTAACACTGGAGCTTCTTCCTTCCACAGTGGGTATTCGGTGAAGTGGTTATGGAAATGAGGAAAGGATACAGGCTCAGCGGAAGACAACGGCTTAGCAGTGGATTTGAACTTGTGCTTATGGGACCTGAAAGTAAACACACCAGAACTCTGGAGCCGTATCTGCGTGGAAAGGATAGGTACCAGAATAAATTTGCTCAACTCTGTAGAACAAGCAAGAGAAAGTGGATTAAAGATGCAATCCCATTGTTCAAAGCTATACACAGAAGGAAACTGAGCCATAACTACCAGAGAGGCAGAGGGAAAGAGTGGACCAGAGGTTTATGCAGAAGTCTATGAGTGTTTTGTCCCTTTCCTGCTACAGCATTGTTTGTGGTCTCAATCACCCCAACTCCCCCTTGTAGATGCTCTAGAAGTTGTTCCTAGATCCCCAGCATTTCATCACTAGATCTGAAAGGAGATGACTGCAGAAGACCAGAATTTGTGTTTTTGTTTTTTCAAATTTCCCTATCTATTACTTGCTTAGCAGTACCAGGGGATTGAATCAAGGTCTTGCACATGCAAAAGAAGCACTACCAATGAGCAATGTCCCTAGCCTTAGCTCTTCAGACAGAATCTTGTTGTGTAATCCTGGTGGGGCCAGAACTCATAATCCCCTGCCCCAGCCTTCCTAGTGCTGTGGTTCTTTGTGGGGCCACTTACTTCACCTGCTGATGGTCCTAACATAACTTTACTTTAAATGTTCTGCCAGGCTCGAGGTGTGTGGAGGCTGTCCCCTTTGGGTTCTGGTCTTTGTTTTCTTGATAACTTGACAAGGTTCAACCATGATTCTTTTGCCATCTCTGAATTATGATTATGACTTTTGTAAAGAGAGTTTCAGACATCCATCATCACCTTTCCTTGTGCCTGCTGTCTTTGTGAGTTAAAAATGGCCATGTGCTTACTCAGATATGCTACGTTGCCTTTCTCATTTTTCTCTAGTGGGCAAAATATTTGTGTATATTGAAAGGGAACAATGGAATGTTTTGATCTGTGTATTGATTGGAGAACAATTCAATCAAGCTAATTAACACCACAGCCAAGGCAGCCTATAGAAGAAAGTTTATTTGGGCTTATGATTTCAAAGTGATAAGAATCCTTCGCAGCAGGGAAGCATCACAGCAGGTAGCAGCCATGGCACCAGAGCAGGAAGCTAAGAGTCACATCCGCTACTATAAGCACATAGAAGAGAGATGGAACTGAAAGTGACTGGAGGCCTTTTAATCTTAAAGCCTGCCCCCCCCCATGACACATTTCCTACACCAAGACTGCATCCCCTAAACCTCCCCAAACAGCGCCACCAACTGGGCACCAAGTGCTTGCTCAAATACCAGAGCTTAGGGGAATATTTCTCATTCAAACCAGCACACCAACTTAGATCTTCTGTGGTGGGAATGTTGAAAATCTGTTCTCTTAGCAATTTTACCGTAAGCCTCTTCTGTCTGTACCCCCTTTCTTGATCTGTATTGTACTCAGATTCCACTCTCTTTGGAATCTACACACAGTTCTTTCATCCCTAATGGTTCCCATCTGGAAAACAGTTGAGTATGTTATAGTTTTATTTACTTACTTACTTACTTACTTACATTTATTTATTTTGGCTTTTCAAGACGGGTTTTCACTGTGTAGTTTTGGTGCCTGTCCTGGAACTCGCTCTGTAGACCAGGCTGGCCTCAAACTCGCAGAGATCTGCCCGGCTCTGCCTCCTGAGTGCTGGGATTAAAGGCATGCGCTGCCACCGCCTGGTCATAGTCTTTTTTAAGCAGGAATGGGAGAAACACCCTTCCTAATGTCTGCACAGCCAGCACTCTCCACTGTGTGATTGAGGGAAAGCTGGGTACTCTAGTCTCGGGGTGGCAGCAGCCACTGCCTTCCTGATTCCCCCACCACACAGCACTGAGACCACACTGGTTCCTTAGTGTGGGTGGTTCCACACCACAGATGTGTTGGAGAATCTGGGGTTTCGTCACGTCTTCACCAGCACCTTGTCCTACAGACACTGTCTGCATGCCTCTTAGGCAAGCCGAAGCACTGACTGATTTTCATGAGTAGTCTTTGGAGTTCAAAATCTACCAGGCTACCCTTGTCATTGTCCATGGCACTCTCTAGAAAAGAAAGCAAAAGAGAAGGAAACAATAGATACGGTTAGATACTACAAGCAATCAGGACATGTGTGGAAGAGGACTCAGTTTGTTTGTAGCTATACCATTGTTAACTATCTATATCCCCAACACACACACACACACACACACACACACACACACACACACACACACACGCCTGTATTTTTGTTTTGAGGGAAGCCATCATATTTTACTTGTGTTCATGTTCCCAGGGAATGCTATAGACCCATCCTGTGGGAGACACACAATCAATCCTTGGATGCACTGAATTAAAGTAGAATTTCTTGCCAGAACTGAGTCTAGCTATTTTTTTTTTTTCTACTGGGATTGGACAACTGCTAAAAAAAAAAAAGTCAAAGATATACCGAATTTCATTAGCAGTTCCAAACATATGCTTTTTCCTGAATAGGAAAGTAAGAGACAATAGACCAAGGGAGCCAGAGCAAATATGATTCAAGCATTAAAATGTAAGAGACAGGCTGGGGATAGATGTCGGTTGCTACAGTGTTTATCTACTGCTCATGAAGTCTCCAGCACGGCACAAACCAGGCAAGGAGGTCCAAGCCTGTAATCCCAGGACTCACAGGTAGCAGCAGGAGAAGCAGGCATTCAAGGTCATCCTCAGCTACACAGTGATTTGAAGGCTACCCTGTACTATATTGAGACTCCGTTTCAATTTAAAAAAAAAAAAAAAAAAAAAAAGGAGGAAAAAAGCGGCCCTAACTGGTGACCTTTACTTATGGATTCTTCCTGCTTAAGAAAACAGATTCGTGCAAGGGTTTCTGAAATTGCATTTTTAAAAGTCAACACAAACACAGTAGCAACATTTGCTTTGGGTCGAGTGCATCTGTTTGCCAGTGGGGCTTTGCAGAGATGGTCTTAGCTACTCTGACAGTATCGTGGGAAGAAGGTGAGCACAAGAGACGCTTCCGTAGCATCAAGACACGGACGCTCTGGAAGGCCTTCAGAAAACTGTGGGCTCATTAGCCCCCTGTCCACCAAGCACACTTTCCCCTACTTAACCGAGTCAGGTATGCAGGGGCACTGGAGAAGACAGGAGCCATCACCACTGCTGCCTTTCACGTCCTACTGTGTTCCCATATCTGTCTAGGATGCTGGGAGGAGAGAGTACTTTTTCTCTTCCTTCTGAGATCTACACTGTTTGCCCACACAGCACACCATTCATTTTACCTGGACAAGCTTTGGTGACCTGGTGACTTCTCAGAAAAAGATTGCAATGAAAATAATTCCCTTTATGTTCTCAAAATGCCAAGATGCCCTCATTTTCCCTCCTTGCTATGAAACTAGAGGCTAGTTAGAAGAAAAATTTTAAAAAAATCAGGAAAAGCTGTCAATAGATCAGAAGAATCTCCCCCATCCATATCCCACACAACAAGCTTCTCAGCTTGAAAGCGCTGAGGCTCCTACTAATAGGTACATTACAAGTCAGGAGTCCTGGGGCAACCTCCTAGGCTGTAAGTGATTCTCATCACTGCCCAGGTGGTGCCCAGCCTGTGGCTCACACCAAGCTGCAAGGCTCTCTCAGTGCTCAGAGGAAACCAGGACCTGCCTAAGCTGGGCTAATCCAGTAGTTCCCCTTATTCAGTTTCACATTCATGGTTTTAATCAACCTTGATCAGAAAACATCTAGTGGTAAATTTCACAAGCAAACAGTTCCTAAGTGTTAAATTGTTGACTGCTCCATCCCACTCAGGATACAAGTGACTCTTTATCCAGTGGGTCTAAGCTGTATACACTACCCACTCATTAGTCACCTAGAAGCCACTACAGTTACAAGATGACCAAAGCAGTATCTTGGTGAAACAACCCCTATTTTACCTCATAATAAGGTATTTTGTTGTTCTATTAATATCTTTTCCTATTTTGTTATAAAATGTTGCAGTTAATCTCTTACTATGTTGAGTTTATAAATGAAACTTCACCTGATGTATGTATCTATAGGAAAAAAAAACAGAATATAAATAGGGCTCACACCTTCAGAGTTATGGCCATCTACAGAGCATCTCAGGGAACACACTGTTCTTGGATGAAGGAGACTCTCATAATTAGGATGCTGGACCCTCCTCAGAGCAATTGACATGCCGTGGAGGGCAGAGCCTGGCATTTACCTTTGCAACAAGCCCCTGAGTGCTTATGGCGATGACCTAATGTATTTGTTGATAATGCTGAAGGGCAATTCCTACAGTCGTTTTAATATTGACACTGAAAAAGCTCCTCACTGCCCGCACTACTGCTCTCACATCCCAATACCATGTGACTAGAACTGCGCTTAACCTCACGCTGCTGTGGCTGTTCCTCGGGGCTGCATGTTTCCAGGGTCTTTATTCTCTGAGAGTTGTCGCTCGGCACAGGCTCTGTGCGCACCACGCTTCTTAGTCATTGTAGCTGGTCCAGGGAGACTCGGCAAGTTGGAAAGACAAACCAGAGGAATTACATCAACAATGAGATCAGCCCAGACTGTCATAACTTGAAGATAGGTTACAGTTTCCCTACACCTTACTAGGAGGCTTGTGCTTTACAACAGCTGTGATGATAAGACAGAGGCAAAACATTCAATAGTGGCATCCCCTTTCTATTTGAATAAAACTGGATGGCCTTCATAAGAACGTAGTGATTACTATGTGGCCCAGTTTGCCGTGTCACAGTTTAAATACTTCGGTTTTGAAAGAGAACAGTGATGGTTTAGAACTGTATTTTGGTAGCGTAGTACAAAAAAAAAATATTATTTAGCCTTACTTTAATATAAGAAAACTTTAAAGGTTTATAGTCCTTAGCAAATATTTAAAACAAATTTGCCATGTAATCCAATTGAAAACATTAATAAGCTGACTATTCATCATCTCATTCATTTCAAAAGCACCTGCTGTGAGCCATGACACTATTTCTCAGTCTGAGCTGAGCTGGCATTCTCCAAGGCATCAATCATCCCATGACTGCTGGGGGTGGCTGACCTCTGTCCCACATCCACCTTATTCCTCCCCTCACTTCAAATCCTCCCTTTCCATGTCCTGTGTATTCCATTCCCTTCCTCCCTGTCCTCCTACCCACTGCATAGCCCGTGCTGTAGCCTGCACTAGGGGCATCCTCAGAAATTCCTGTCCCATTCCTTCAGTTTAACTCTAGGCACAATGCCAGTCTCCCAAAGATCACTTCTGCTACAGTCAAAAGCTGACTCCCTCCAGTATGTGGCCTTTCTCTCACTTCCTTATCTCCCACAGGATGCAGTTGCCCACAGGACACCAGTCTCTTACTCGGTGAACATCTAGACTTGAATCATTGTCAGAACTGTGCTCCTTGACAATCACAGTAGTAGCAGGCATCCCACATTATCCTCCACTGTTATTAGTCATGGTTCTCAAGAGGAATAGAACAGATAGAATTAATATGTATTATATTAACTTATTAGGATTTATTACAGTGCATTACAGGATATGGTCTCTCTAGCCCCAACAATGACTATCACGTGGTGAAAAGCCCAAGAATTCAATAATTGTCCAGTCCATGAGGGTGGATATCTTAGCTGGTCTCCACTATACATTCAAGTCCCAAAGAGTAGGCTATCCCTCTCCCATTTCTCAGGCATTATCATGTTCCTTCTCAGGTCTTTGATGGAGCTGAAGACTAGGTAGTTACAGTTACAATCTTGTATCTTAGCTAGAACATATTAAGTATTAGATTTAGGTTCTTCAGGATAGGACACCTTTTGGAATGATCTCTGTAATGTGCCATTTACCTATGCTCCAGACTGCTCTGGATTTTAGTATATTTGATGTTGTTCTTGTTGGTTGTAGTTCCATCTTGTGTAGGCCATTATCCCTTATTCCTCCTGGACAATATTTGATAATCATTCCTATTGTATATAGTTTTGTATTAGGTTAGAACTTCCTTATTTAGACAAAGGGGGAGATGTAGTGGGTAGCTGTTTCAGCTTTGACCTCGAAGCACTGCCCCTAGTGAGGCAACAGGTAACTGCCACACCTGCCTATGACTTGCCCCTGGGGCATGGCCGAGATGGGACCCCTTAAGATCCAAGATGCTTACATGCCAGCTCTCTTGGTTCCTCGAGATCCTCGACACTGGATTGCAGACTGAGGCAGAGTTCTCCAGAGAACCATGCTGGACTGCACCTCACCTCTCCCAGATCCTGTAACCAACCCCTTTATTGGCTGTAAGTTACCGTGAAATAAACCTCTTTTAAATACCAGATAAACTACGTGGAATTGCCTTGTTAATTGCTGCTATATAAAAGCAAACCACTCCCTTCTTCCAAGTCCATTATATAGGCTGCCACCAGAAGATGTGGCACATCTAGGGTGGATGTTGTAACCTCAGTTGATCCGGATTTAGGGTGGGTCTTTCCACTATAGATGATCCAATCAAGAAAAAATCCCTCACAGATGTACCCAGCTGTTTGGGTTTTAGCTAATCCCAGATGTAGTCAAGTTGACAACCAAGAATGGCCATCATACCACCTCCTGTTATTTGGCCATGTGCCTCCAGGCCAACAGCTCACTGAGGCCAGATGTATTTATGGTCTTCCTCTTTTTCCTTGATTCCGTTCAGCCCCAACTTGATTTCCAGTCTACCATTGAAGTTATTGCCCTTAGTGTGGGCTGAGTGATTTCTCCCATTCCCTCATAGACACATGGCCAGAGCGTGGCAAAACCCCTATTAAATAAATGACTTGTCCTGAGCACCTGCCTGTCCTGTAGGAACCTCCTCCTGACTGGCCTCATCTGGATGTGTGATCACCAACCCCAAGCAAACTTTGTTCTGCCTGCTACCTGATATCCCCAGGCCAGGGACAAACCTCTCCTCTGCAGGTGGTGTGGGTCTTACCCTCTCTCCTCATGCACACAACCTCACCCTCTTCACTGAGAAAATGTCTTTGTCTAGCTCTCTTCTCTTACTTTCCCCTTGGCCTTTTTTTTTTTCTGTTACAGTGGAGGAGGTGTTCGGATCCCAGCAAAGGGAGAGTACACTCTGGGCCACTAAAGCCCATCCCTTCTTGTCATTCCAGAGGCAGGACCCAGGCAGTCCTCTTCTAACACTCCTACATTATGGGATTTCCCTTCCCCTGGGCCATTCCAGTCAGAGCACAAAGAAGTGTTCCGCTGTAAGAAAAAGATAAAAAGAGAATGGAGTCTTTTTTTTTTTTAACCTCATATCTTCCAACTTCTGGCTCATTTTGAAGAAAAACTTCTCAAAGAATTATTTAAACCTCTCTCTTTGAAAGTCTTTGCACTCCTTTCCTAGAAATCATTCCAGGAAGGTTTTTTTTAACCCCCAGCATGCCATAAAATTCACTCTCATTGTAACAGGTCCCCAGACCTTAGCACAACTGATGCCATGCTAGAGACGCCATTCTGACCTTCGAAGCCAACATGTGATCCCCAAACCTGCCAAAATGGGAACAAAGACCTGGTCCACAGTTCTGGGGTCCAAGGAAGTCCCCAACCTTACTTTTTGACATCTGTAGCTCAGACTCTTGCTAACTGAAGTGTGTCAACCAGGATGTAATTTTTGTGCATAAAAGACAAAGAACCATGAGGACAAGGACTGGATTTAAGCAAATCCCCCATATAGCCACCAGCCGGCGATTAAAACTTTCTTTTCAGCTTTAAGAGTGTCTGTGTGTGTTCTCTAGTAGATTTACCTCAAAACATCGTCAAGGATACCAATGGTCTACTTATCCCGGCCCAATTTTACCTCCTACAGCATTGAGCATAGTTGATGGGCTGTTTTGTGTTGAAAATTGTCCCTCATTCTTGGGCTGCTCTAAGTGAATACCAGAAACTTAGTGGCTTGAATAAGCATGTATTTCTCATGTCTCTGGAGAACATACTTCATGCAGGTCCGAGATCCAGGCACAAGCCCATCCAGGGTCTGTTGGGGGCCCACTTCCCAGCTTAGCTAGTGGTTAATCCTATCTGTTTTTCTAAGAATATTAATCCCCTCACGGGAATCTATCCTTCAGACCTCATCTAAGTCTTGTCACCTCCAAAGCACCCCAAGTGTAGTCCCACAGCAGGAGATAAGAGTTCAACATATGAATTATGAGGGGTAGAACTGATAAGAAAAGGGTAATGCCCCCCTTTCCCTTCTTCTGTTTTGTTTTCTATCTCAACCAGGGACATTGGATGGGGCATAAAACCCTTAACCCCATACACATCCCTGTACTCATTGCCCACCCCCCATACATAGAGAACCTAAATCCAAACAGCTCCAGACAAATTGCATATAATAGCACAAGAGGCTCCTTACGGGACCAATCACTGTTGAGGCACTGTGGTTTGAATATGAGCTGGCGCCCACAGGCTCATGTGTTGAGGCTTCATCTAGGAGCGCTCTTTTGTGAAGTGAGATATAGCTGTGTAACAAGGCACCAGACCTTAGTAGGCCCCCGCGGATCTTAGCACAACTGACTCCATGATTAAAGTACCATTCAGGTTGTGAAACCCAGCATGTCGACAGAACCACCTGCTGAAACTAAAACAAAGGCCTAATCCATCAAAGTCCGTAGTTCTGGGAAAGTCTCTAAATGTATTAACCCTGCTTTTTGGCTTCTGTAATTCTGCCCATGGCTAACTGTTCTTGTTAACTGAAGTATGTCAACCCAGAACATGTTTTTTGTGCTTAAAAGCTCACACTGGGAAAGACTCGGGGCCACACTGGGATCTCGATCACCTAGTGTAGTTGCTGGCTGGCTAATAAAGACTTTCTATTGGCTTAGCCCCATGTTCCAGCTGTCTGGTCTGTGAATATTCTACAACAGCTGGAAGAAGAGAATAACTGGGGTCAAGCTCTGGGGGGCATCTTGTCCCTGGTCCCTTCTTATCTTTTTCTCTGCTTCCTTTTCATCATAAAGTAAACAGTTCCCCTCTGCCACAATGTTCTGCCCAAGGCCAAACTACTGTAGATGAACCCTGACCATGAGGAAAAAAAAAAATAAATCCTTCAATTGTTTCTGTCAAGTATGTAGTCTTAAAAACCAAATAGTACATGATGTGATTTATTTGCTTGGCTAGTTAATGGGACCACAGTGCAGGGGAGGGAAGAAAGGGAAGAGAAGAGGGGTGGTGGACCCAGACCACATCACATCAACAGAGCAGAATCTCTGTATCAGTCAGCGTTCCATCACTATAAGCAAATTCCTAAGATAACCAATAATTCTCATTTTGGGGGCTTTGATCCACAGCCAGATAGCATATTTGAGGCCCATAGTGGGACAGCATATCATGGCAAAGCAGTATAACCACCACATTATATAGCTTGGTGATAAAGAGACCCAGAGACCCAGTGTGCCTTCCAAAAACATACCACCAATGATCTAATACCACTGCCTCCCAATAGATCCCATCTCCTAAATGTCACCACTTCCTCACGGGGCCACCATCTTCCCCAAAGAACCACAGCCTGGGGACCAATCTTATAGTGCCTGGGCCTTTGGGGGACATTTAAGAGCCAAACGATGGGAACTGCTGAGAAATGAGAAAGAGTGAGTTCCAAAGTAAATGGTTCCAGGGTGAGGAGAAGTATGCCCAATATATTATATTTGAAAGGTTTTCATGTGAAAGACTGATTTGATTTGAAATATTCATTTCCAGGAAGCATTAATCAGATCACACTGCAGAGACTTTTATTTAATCTAGGGAAACACTAAAAGATGGAGTGGATTTAAAACTAAAAGAATGTGTAGTGGTCCAGAGACAGAGGAGGCATCATCACCATGATTTGACGGCCACAATATCCTCCCCCAAACCCAGATAGCATTAAATCCTGCACTGGGGAGCCTTTTGACATTATCCTGTGGGTCTGCACTTTCTCGGTAGCAGTACAACTTACTGGCTTGAGTATAGGGAGTTTTTAGTGACAGGGTAGACGCATGCTCCTGGGCCTGGGTAGGCAAGGAGCTGGAATTTCGGTGACCCGGAAAAACTGAGCATTTATTTTGTCAGCTGTCCCCATTAGAAGGAATTAGATGTGGGGGAACTGAGGACAGTGGAGATGTATCCTGGTCAGTGTCCCCTGGCGGTCAGGCCCTTTGCAACTGAACATCCCTGGAGATCCTGGGATCTTCTGGATATGTCTGAAGCCTAGGTACAAGGGACTCAGCCTCATTACAATATCATTTGCATTCTGATTTTTAACTTCCTCCTTTTCAGGAGGAACGTGGGCAGAAATGTCTAAAGGGATATCCAGTCCGTTATGATTTGGGAAAGGAAAGTCCTCTCCTTAATCCCATGACTATGTCACCACTTTATCCATATTCATAACTTTAGAAATCCAGGGATGTATGAACAAACCAGTTATTTCAGTATGAAGATCTTAACACCAAGGTAAAGTGAGCTAATGAAACAATCCAAGAGTTTCTGGAAATGGGGCAACTGAAATCTTTTATTCTTTTATTTTTAATGGTTAAGAGACATTTCAAATGTCTAAGTTCAAAGTGGATGAAGCTGTGTACCAAATTGTTTGGACAAACATCGTGCTCTTTAACTGTGTTTGATGGGTTCGATCTGCATGCTGCTCGGGGCTGTTTATAGAATTTTAATTTCTTCCATTGTGCTGGAGTTCAGAATCAAGGTAAATAAGCAAAATTCTTTGGTCCAGTCTTCCACAAACATAATTCTGTCCCACGTAATTATTAGGTTAATTCAATTTTCCTAATTTCACAGAAGCCTGGGGAGAGAGCTCAGTCCATGAAGGGCTTGCTGTACAAACAAACCCGGGAACCTAAGGGCAACCCCCAGCATCCAGGTAAAAAGCCATCAGTTTCCCCATAAGTTCTCGTCTTCTTTTCCTTTTTTCCCCCTGCCACATAATATATAATTCACTGAAACTGATAAAAGAATGGGTTTTTGTCTAATAACAAGGCTATGGTCTTTCTCCTTAAGGCCAAAATAAAACAGAAGCATGAAGTAGGCAGTTTGCTTCCTGGGGTTTATGCTTTGGGATACCATCTCTCCCAAAGCAACACACCTGGCCACTGGCTTGGGTCCTAGTTCACACCACCTATTTTCAGCAAGCTGCCTTTTGAGATAGTACCCAGTTCGACTGCATTGTTACAATAGAAGTAAACGATCGCCTAGGGGTTAGACCCCTCCACTACTCTCTGTACCTAACTGAAAACAATTCTCTATTAAACAGGGAGGGCAGAGGAGGCATTAGGGGAAAGGATGTTGTCCTACAGAGGCAGGAAATGTTTCTGAGGGTACAGTTCTAGGGGAGTTGTCCCCCTCACAGTGGGCCACATCATTGTTCATGTCATAATTGTGTCTTGTATTACATGTGATTATGTAAGCTAGATCATGGGCTGAGAGCTACTTTGCAAGGCAGACTAGAAAAGGTATGCGTGAGGGTGTGTGTGTATGTGTGTGTGAGAGAGAGGGTGTGTGTGAATGTGTGTGAGAGTGTGTGAATGTGTGTGTGTGTGTGAGAGAGAGAGAGTGAGAGGAGAGAGAGAGAGAGAGAGAGAGAGAGAGAGAGAGAGAGAGAGAGAGAGAGAGAGAGAGAGAGAGACATGAGACACATTTGGGTTTGGTTGGTTTTTTTACCTTAAGAAGGCAGGAATTCAAGTATAGGAATGATTAGAATGTAGATCCAGTTTACAAAAGACATCAGGAGCCATGGCTAACCAATTTCTCCTGAAGTCAAAAAGATGAGAAAAATAATCCGTGTAAAGACCATGACACTTGCCCAAGTACACACAATTAATACTGAAGTCCTGAGACTCTAGTGGTTCCAAGTCTTACTCTATTCAGTTCCATAAGGTGATTTTGGCTGGGAGATGTGATAGGAATTAGAACCAGATGAGATATATGTGTGTGTATACATATGTACATACACATATGTGTATGTGTATATTCTAGGTATATATTGTATATATATAATATATTATATATAAAATGTAATATAATATAATGTATCAGGGCCATCCATTCACACATTTGTGACATCTGATAGTCATGATAGGCAGTGCAGATCAACAGGGAAGGTTGGACTCAATAGCCAGGTTAGGAACAGCAGACCATCTTTATGAGGTAAACCATTGCCCACCTTTCTTATTAGGGTTGCTTTTCATGTGACCTTGCCACAAATGAGAATCCCCCTTCAGCCTTGCCTGAAGACCTGCCCTGAATGCCTGGATTGATGTGGGAGTACTCACCTGCACTGTGAGTGGCAGCGTAGGAAAGCAGTCAAGATAAAAAAAAAAAAAAAAAAGGAGAAGGAAAATGGTCTCTCCTCCTGCTCACTTGGCCTCCCTCTTGCCGATGAGTTGATCTGCCCTGCAGCTGATGATGATGATGATAATGATGATGATTGATTGATGCTGCTGCTGACAACAATGATGATGATGATAATGACAATGAAGATGGTGATGATGATGATGATGGTAATAATGACAATAAAGATGGTGATGATGATTGATGATGATAGTGATTCCTTCGTTGCCAGCAGAACCAGCATTTCCAACTCACATTATGGACAAGTACCAGCGGTTCTTCAGGAAACTTCCATGCTTCCAACACCAGACTGAGACTATGGAGGCACCAGAACTGCAAACTGAGTAACTACTGGTTGTCGCTCCCTAGTGAGCAAACAGCTACTGTACTGTAGAAGTACTCTGTTGAGGCACCCAGCCTCCAGGACAGAGTAGCAATCAGTTCTCCACTTCTCAAGTGTGATTCTGCCATTGTTACCATTTTAAAGATGATTTAATAAGTTCATACACACACACACACACACACACACACACACACACACACACACACACATTCACCTCTTTGGTGCTGAGAACCTTGACTAAAACAATTCTCAAACAACAATTCCAAATAAATTTAGCAACAGAATTCAGAGGGCAAGGCAGCAAAAGGGCTTAAAATTATTAAGGAAAATAATTCTGAAAAAACAATGCCTACATGATATAAAATATTTGTTAAGTAAGATATAAGACTACTCATAAAGAAAATGGCTGGTAAGTTGGACACAAACCCTTGGAATTTATTTTCATAAAAAGCTTACTAACATAAAAGGCCTTTCCACTTTGTTTTCCATCAAGTAAATTTTTCCCACAATATGAAAATAATTAATATCAATCTATTTTTATTCAGAAAGCACAAAATGCAGGCGGAAAATGTGTGGGAGGCCTAATCCAGCACAAGGAAGGAAATACATGTAAACACTGGGCAAATGAAATGTAAACAGACATCAGGAGGATGAAAAGTCACACACTCTGAAGTCAGAGAATGCAGCAAGTTAAACCATGGTGAACTTACTCCACACTCCCACCTGGTGGACCAGCAATGACAGTCTGAAAAACACGATTCATCAAAGGGGGGAAAGACAGTCTGAAAAACACGATTCATCAAAGGGAGGGAATCCCCACACACCGCTGGCACAATGGTGTTGCTACAGGCACCTTGGAAACTGGTTAGGGTCACACAGTAAGTAAGCATGTGACCCATGGTCATTTTGTTGCAAGGTAATTACACCATAGTACACACAGACATTCTTCCAGCCAAATAGAAAGGCTGCATTGCCAGCCAGTGGCTGCATTGGGAACTTGCTGAAATCATGCAGCCAGAAGCCTTACTGTTTTGTACCTTTCATGCACAAAAAAAAAAAAATCACATCCTGGTTGGCACACTCAGGTTACCAAGAACAGTTAGTGAGAGGCGAAACTACAGAAGCCAAAGAAGGTTAGTACAATTAAGGACTTCCTTGGATCCTGGAGCTATGGACCAGGGATTAGAACTTTGTTCCCATTTTGACAGGTTTGGGGGCTTGCATGCTGGGTTCTAAGGTCAGAATGGTGCCTCTACCATGCTGTCTGTTAGGTTAATGTCTTGGAGCCTGTTATAATTTGGCTCTAAGATAACTCTCAGTATTGGGAGGGTTTTTTTCCATTTTACATATGAATGTGCTTGAATATATTCATTCCATCATTTCTCCACAACAAAAACCCAGAGACTAGCCAGCAGTCGAATGGGAAAAGAACTCTGTGGCATGTCCATGTAAGGAAATAGTTCAGAGTGGGGAAATGAATGAACTAAAGCAACAGCATGGATGAAGCTCACAAGCACTGTGTTGGCACACAAAAGGAGTCCAAAACAGATACAAAAGTATGCAGGCAAGTATATGCTCTTTCATTCCATTACTTAGAATTCAAAACAAGGCTAGGTAAAGACTGATGCTTAAGGGTGCACCATAGCCAACACTTGAAAAGGAAAACTCAGTGTTGGGGTTGGGGTTGCCCAGGGCTTGGTCAAGGATGTGTGGTGGGGACTTCGGGATTCTGACAGCATTCCAGTTTGGGGCAAGGTAGTCATTCTTTTGGGTTCCTCCTGAGGTGATTGGGGTGTGTGTGTGTGTGTGTGTGTGTGTGTAGATAGATGATAGATAGATAGATAGATAGATAGATAGATAGATAGATAGATAGATAGATAGATGATGGATGGATGGGTGGGTGGATGGATGGATGGATGGATGGATGGGTACATGATGGATGGGTGGTGGCAGTTTTTTTCAATTTTCTGCAAACTGTTTTTACAAGAAAATGTAAAGTGCTGAAGAGAAGAGACTCATTCTGAAAGGGAATCCACATCTCAGGAAAAGTTATGTTAGGAGCAATGTCTTCAGTGGAAATCTAGCTCTACCCAGGCAAGAACACTCACCATCAGTTTACTGGCTGCATCTTAGTAGTCTTTATGAAGCAGAGGTCAACTTGGAAAGCTCTGGACCCACACAGGAAAATGTCTCACGTCACTGCTTTTCCTTTCAGTTGTAACACGGATTAGTTTCACTCAACAAATGATATATTGCTGCTCAACACCTCTAAGGTACCAAAGATACTGTGACAACAGGGTAAACAGAGTCAAGAGTTTTCAAGGAGCTCATGCCGAGAAAAAAAATGAATGTATGTTAATGACATGAGTATTGTAACACAAATCTTAAAAGGTCTTATAATAAAAAAAAAAACAAACCCGGGGCCAGATATTGGGGTGAATGCTGAAAGATCAGTGAGGCAGAACATGCCACAGCCAACCTCACCCCAACAACTCCTCAGCTGATCCTGTTTCTTCAGACTGAATACCTCTGAGTCCTCACCCAAATAGATCTCAGTTGAACTGCTGCTAAAAAATTTCTAGTTCCTGGTCTTCATGCCTTAAGAGTTGTGAGTTCCTGCTTCCTCATATATGCCTTATATACCTTTCTGTGTCCTGCCATATTACTTCCTGGGATTAAAGGTGTGTACCACCACACTTGGCTCTGTTCCCAGTGTGGCCTTGAATTCACAGAGATCCAAACGGATCTTTGCCTCCAGAATGCTAGGATTAAAGGCATGTGCTTCCACTGCCTAACCTTTATGTTTAATAGAATGGCTGTTCTGTTCTCTGACCCCCAGATAAGTTTATTGGGGTGTACAATATATTGGGGGACACAATATACCACCACAGAGTATGGCCATGTTAAGGACCCCAATGCCTCAGACCCATGGAAATGGCAAGGCCTTCCCCTGGTCCTAGTACGGATGTTGAGGAATAGTTGTCCTTCTGCTAAAACCAATTGTTTAAAAATAATTTCAATGTTTATAAAAGATAATGCATGCACTATATTTTGATTCTGGAATGTTTCTAAAGGTCCATATGTTAAAGTCTGGATTTCTAGTGTATGCTACCTGAAAAGTGGAAGAACCATAGGAGGTAAGGCCTTGTGTCCTTATAATGAGCCTTGGGTCATTATGGATGTTCCTTTGAAGGTGTTGGTAGTGTTCCACTCCCTTCCTCTACTCTTTTTCTCCCTTGTGGTCAGGTAAGTAGGCTGCTTTGCCACATGCCCCTGCTGTAATATGGTGCCTCATCACAGGCTCAAAACAATGAGGTCAATGAGTTATAGACTAGAGCCTCCAAAACTGTGAGCCAAAGTCCTCATTTTTCCTTCCTATTTGTTGCAGGTGAAGAGTGTTGCTCAGTATTTGGCCCACAGTGTACTCTCATCGACCCTGTCATTTGTTGTGAAGTTTGCTCCACAAATATTGCAGATTGCTACATCACTAAGCAGATCTGATAGCCAGACATAGAGCTTTGGCTCTTGGGCAAATGTCCTATTGAGGCCAGTCCAATTGCTCAGCTCTCCTGGCAGCTGTATTTCCTCATGTGAGTTAATGATTGTATTCTGAGTCATGAACATTTGCTTTCAGGCTTGGTCGATGTCAGCTCATACCACATCTAAAACAGATGAGCCCCAAGAGTTGAGGGAACAGATGTCTGGGCCATAACCAGAGTGCTGTGTGCCTTCAGCACGGCAGGAATCCATTGGCAGAGGCAGGCTGAGAAGCAAGGTTGTTGTTCCTCTCCTCATTCAGGATCCTTGACATCCATAGCCCTTCCTTGAAAATCTTGGTCAAGTTTGGCCAGCTCCAAGAGCATCCCGCAGCCTTCCAGACAGCCTCAGTGCCTCCTCCTTCTGCACTCCACCCCTTTCTGGCTAGCAAATGGACATGGGTTTGTGGATACTATGTCATCACTGGGCTGCAGGCTCCTTTTCTTTTGCTTCTCTGGTTATTCCGCACTGTGGGTGACACAGGGTACTTTTCAGTCAATTCATAAGGGAGTAAATGAATTCTTTATTGTGGAGGGGAGATGGTCCTGAGTGAATTACTGCCATGCGTACAGATATGTCACGGACCCCAATGCCTCAGACCCATGGGAATAGCAAGGCCTTCCCCAGGTCAGGCTCAGGGGAACGTCAAGGCGTAATATGGATGTCAAGGAATGGTTGGGCTTTACCTAAAATGTGTGTGTGCAGAAACTATCAACCAGAACTTCCTTTTCCTGGATGACTGCAGCCTGAGCCTGCTCCCTTATGGCTACACCACCTCCTCTTCCTTGGTACAGTACATAATGAATATGCAGAGCTTCTGGGATGCTGCTGGTGCATCTCCATCAGAGCTTCCAGCCCAAGTGTGCAGCCCACCTGAACCCAGGTTTTCTGTGCATGTATCTGTCATTTCCTCATCCCCCACAACCCCAGTTAGGTCAATCCCTAAGTCATGCAGTGCAGATCATGGCACTTTATGATGGTTTGGCCTGTTGTGGTGGTTTGATTATTGTTTTATTGGTTTGAGAATTTTTTAAAATGAGACCTCATAGGCCAGCAAGATGGCTCAGCAAGTAAAGGAGATTGACACCAAGTCTGATGACCTGCATTGAATCACCAGGACTCACGGGGTAGAGAGAAATGACAGTCCTCAAGTTGTCCTTTGACCTCCGCACAAGTGTTAGGGCACACACACACACACACACACACACACACACACACACACACACACAGTGAGACAGACAGACAGACAGACAGACAGACAGAGAAATCTAATTTTTTAAAATAGGGTTTCACTGTGCTGCCCAGATTAGTCTTGAACTTGTCATCCTTACTCTTCTATCTACCAAGTACTAGGATTACAGTCACACGCCACCAAACAATGCTGAGGTGACTTTACAGATCTTGAAAACCAGGGTCCAAGTGACATTACTGATCAAATTATATAACTGAAGCTCTCTCTACCGAACCCCCTACCTGCATTCAGAACCCAGTTTGAGTGCTAAGAAGTCAGATACCAGCCAGGCACTGTGGCGAATGCCTTTTGTCTCAGCACTTGAGAGGCAGAGGTAGACAGACCTCTGTGAGTTCGAAGCCAGCCTGGTCTACACAGTGAGCTCTGGGGCAGTCAAAGCTACACAGAGAGACCCTGTCTCAAAAAAAAAAAATAGACATCAACAATTTTCAGTTAAAAGTACTGAGAAGCCGACTTCCTACCTCAGTCCAGTTCCCCCCTGGCTGGGGATGGTGTCCAGCTCTACCAAGCTGGTAAGAGAACAGTCTAGACAACGCTGATGAAGAAAGCTCCAGGTTTTCTTTTTCAAACAATGAATCCAAGAAACGTTAGGGAGACTAGAAAGCAGTTTGGGGTCACACATGGTGGAGCAACCTTGTAATCCCAGTACCTGGGAAGTAGAGCTAGAGGATCCAGAGTTCAAAGTCTATCTTGGCTACAAAAAGAAGTTGAGATCAGCTTAGACTACATGAGATACTGTCTCGAAAAGAAAAAAAGAACAATAGAAAAGTAATTGTGAAGAATCCAAAAGGACAGATATTTCAAAGGCCACAGACCCACACTTAGAGCTATAATGAATGATTCAGTATCCACTTACACAGTTTACCCAGAGATTAGCAATGCTTTTTTGTGGTTTCAGATAGCAGGCATTTTAGGATTTTCACATGGCATGGCTTCTGTTGCACCTTTTCGATCCTGAGATCATAGCACAAAGCAGTCACACACAACACCTACACCAGCTGGTGTGGCTCCGTTCCAGCAAAACATTAACAAAGGCGGGAGCCAAGCCAGGAGTTGGCAGCCTGCATTTATTGAACAGAAAGACATGCTGCAGATCCAAACAAAGAAGGAATTTACAAACAAAATGTAACGGTCCTGAAAACTCCTTAGGAATCAATGGTAGTAACAAAAACATGTTATTAAAATGTCCTGTGCAGACGCCCAGTGTAGACAGGGTTCCGCAGCCCCTATTAACCTCTGTTAATCATCCTTTGCCCTGGGGTATGTCACAGGCATTGCAGGACGCTTAGCAGCATCTATGGTCTCTGTTGTCTAGGTACCAGTAAGACCTCTTGCCTCTACCAAGTAATGACAAGCACCAATGTCTCAAGACATTTCCAGATATCCCCTGAAAAGCACATTTTCCCCCTATTGGGATCCATTGATTTAGAAAGACAAAAAATGCCACCTAACCCAAATAAGAGGCTCAATATGTCAAAGCAATATAACAAGCTAAAGTGTACTGATCTATCAATGGGTAACTGTCAGTAGAAGACAGCCACTCATCCTCAAGACCACGTGGAGTGGCTTGTTTCCCATGATGCTTTCTGCCTTCCATGTAACAAGCAATACAGGAAGCTGAAATCTTTAAAGAACCCTTTAATCATTACTTTAGAGCATTGGCACCTCCAAAATAGTAGAGGGTGGTGTCTAACAAGAGGACAAGAACCACTATCCATGCCTCTTGAGACAGGGTCTCTCCCTAAATGCCGAGTTCACCTATTCAGCCAGATTGGCTAGCCAGCATGCCCCAGAGATCCCCCTGTCTCTGCCTGCCCACCCAGCACTGGTAGTAAAGACCTGCACCACCATGATTGCCCACGAATATCGGTGTTGGGGAGCAGAACATACTTTACCAACCAAGCCATCCCTTCAGGCTCTTGGTTTGTTTCTTCTTTCAAAGAGTAAGGATCAGAGAAGAGTTTGCACAGGGGTGGCGTTTCCAGCCCACACTGCCCCTGACTGGCTAGCCTCTCCAGAACCTATGAGTAGTTCACTGAAGACAGAAGCTGGGTACTCACACAGATCTTCCCTGAGAGTGACAAGTTGCCAGGACATGCCCCCTCCATCTCCATGCTCTGCACATGGGTACAGATGTCATGTATTTCAACAAGGATCAATTCTTTTTTTCATCAGTGGCTTGGTGTTGCTGGTATCAGAGGCTAGAGAGTTCTCTGCTGTGGGGATGTCCTGCATATTACAGATGGCCGGCCAGCATCTCTAGCTTCCGTTCACAAGATCACACCTTCCCTATATGAACAAAACTGTCTCCAAACACTCCCCCAAAGACAAAGTGGACCCCTTACTTGCTTTGAAAACAAATGATTTCCACAGATGCCCCCTGTACTGAGGAAGGGAAGAAAGTACCTTGTTGAAGATCATTCCTCCAGGGAAATCCAGTCAGCCCAGAGCCTACATCTTCACAGCTTCAACCAGATGTGGCCTCCACCAAAACATCTGGAGGTTTCTAGCAACCTGAGAACAAGAGTACTAAAGAATGGAAGGAATGTGCCTCTTTTTTACATTAACGGTGTATTTATTGTGTTCCAAGGGACATCAAATTCTCACCTGAGAGAGACACTGAATTGGTTATAGGACCAGCAATTGTTCAAAGCTCAGGAGAGAACAGAAAGTCACATGAGTCTTGCTGTCCTTTGAATTTCACACACTCAGAAAAGGAAATACTCTTTAGTCCCATGCTCTATGAGAGTATAGTTAGATTTGTTCTGGCTATTGCTGTGGCCTGGCCCAAGGGCATACTTAGGGGTCTATGAAATTAAGCACCCTGTGTCTGCCGCTGGCTTCTTGTGTTATGTCTGCATGAAACTGGATTCCTTAGGCTAGAGCAGACTGGAAGTCCAGCTTTTCATTTGTTCCCCTTCAAAGGTACCTTCTCAGATAAATGGCCCCCGCACACTCATCTTCTCAGAGAAAAGTTGCAGTGTGTATCAGCCCGCACTAAGGCCAGCCAACACAGAAAATGTATAACCCTTCAGAAGAAAAAAAAACTCAAAAGTTATGACCTGATGCCTGAAGCTATGCCTTTGATGGCAGGCTTCATCTGGACAGTACAAATTCTCAAGTCCTGTATGAAATACACCTCCCAGGTTTAAGATGCTCTCTGCTAAACTCGGGAGTTAACAAGGGTCATTAATTAAAAAGAAACAAGACAAGAGGCTGAAGAGACGGCTCGGCTGGGAAAGTGTGTTCTGCTCCCCAACACCGATATGCGTGGGCAATCATGGTGGTGCAGGTCTTTTCTCCCAGTGCTGGGTGGGCAGACAGAGACAGGAGGATCTCTGGGGCTTGCTCGCTAGCCAGTCTGGCTGAGAAGGTGAGCTCCGGGTTGAGAGAAAGTGACCCTGTCTCAAAATAGGAGAGAAGTAATTGAAGAAGACACGAGAAGTAATGAAAAATGACCCCTCTGGCCTCCCCGTGAATGCGCACCCATGTGCATATGCACATACACACACATGCACACACAAGCTAGGTGAGCGTGATAGATCAGGAGCAAATGACCCTGTAGTGTAGGTACTCAACCCGTGGGTTGAGACCTCTTTGCGGGTTGAACAACCCTTTCTTAGGGGTCGCCTACAAACATTGAAAAATATAAATATTTACATTACGACTCCTAACAGTAGCAAAATTACAGTTACGAAGTAGCAACGGAAATAATTTTATGGTTGGCGTCATCACAGCATGAGAAACTGTATTAAAGGGTCGCAGCATTAGGAAGATCGAGACACACTGTTATAGTGGCCAGGCAGATGGTGTGACAGCCCCTCATGAAGATGGTCAGAAAAGGCTTTTTTGGTGGAGAAGTTTCTGAAGAATCAAGAAAAAAAAAAAAAAAACAACAGTAATACAAGATCCACAAAATATTCCACAAATACAAGAAAAGAGAGGGCACCCAGTGCACATTTGTAATACAAACCCAAAACAACAGGCTGAGTATCCAAGAACACAAGCTACCGTGGGTTTCTATGTTAATGAGCTTAATTCATATGTGTTTGAGTGTAGCTATGTGTGACAGAAGCAACAGGCCCCAATAGTTGTGCATCCTTGGAAGGCTGAAAAATCTTAACGTGAAGCTTCCTGAGCCAAAGCACCTACATACGCCAAGAGCCGTTCATTCTGATTAGTGTTCAATCCACGCACACCCTTGAGGATCAAGACAACACAACAAATTCTGCATCGGTTGAGCCATGCTTTGGGAGGGTGTAATAAAGGGACAAAGCCAGAACTGCTCTCTGTGATGAGGATGCAGGGTGTTGCACTGCCAGCCTAGGAGGCCCTTGTGGGGAGTATCAACATCAGGAGCCACATGCATGTGACTGTCCATCAGCATCTCAGAGGTAATGTTTGCTGGACCCAGGGTGCAGGCACTGATACACCATTCCTTCCCTCTAAGGAATCTCACTCTGCTCCTCAGATCCTCTTCCTGGAGGATCTTGGTCATGGGGCCATCTGAAAACTTCTGGGCAGTCACATCTTAGGATTCTGGCTTCTTGTGGCCTGAGGTTGGTATTAATTCTTATAACAGGCCAGAAGGTTGGTAAATCCTGATATCACTAAAGAGGATCCCAAAGATTAATGTGGTGGAGAAAGACAATAAGACTATAAAGCCAAGACAAGAGAGAGAGGCTATCTCTAAGAGATTCCAGGGCAAAATTTAGCCTAAGCAAGGAAAGATGTGTTAAGAGCAGCATCTTTTTCCTTGCCTATATCTGTGTGAGACTCTGCATTACTGTGGTCCTGGGAATGTCTTTCTAGATCTACATGCCACTCTCTTTAATATTAAAGTTCAAAGAACCAACCCACAAGACTATTGGATGTTTCTTCCAAGTAGGACAGCTGGAAGAAATCAGTCCCTGTGTGCCTGCACAGGCTCTGTGCAAACCAGGAGGGAAGCCCGTGAGTGTCACACATCTGCATGTTACAGACTTAGTGTGCTCCTCCACCTGAACTTCTGAACTGGAGCCCCTGCCGAGGACACCCCAACGCTTGGTAATGGGGGCTATGGCCTGGGAGCTGGAAGGACCCTCATCCCCAGAGTCTGCTGTCTCTAAGAGTAGATGCAAAGAGTGATGGAATAACAGCCTGAAACTCACCATGACTGAGAAATGTGTCAAAACTTTTAAATTTCCTTCATAATCATTCATTAATCATTTATGTATACATTTACATAACTTTTTTTGGAACAAGCATTGGAGTATATTGAACATGGATAATTCAGAAAGCACATTTAGTAGAATTTTTTTTTTTAATTGCAGAGACGGGCATTCTAGAAAACAATTTTTTTCTTATTGAAGTTTTGTTTTGGTATAATTGACATTGAGTTAATTGTCCAGAGAGTATACAATGTATTAAGTTCCAGCATACACACATGCATTCTCATATAAAGATTGCCATGATTCTAGACTGCATATAGGCCCCAAAGAAGGTCACCCCCTAATCCCTCAAACCTGCATGTGCCACCGTACCTCATTAACGGAATTCTCAAGATGTAATCAAAACCCTTGAGATGGAGAAACTTTCCTGAATCACCTTGGTAAATGCAATGTTATTGCAGGGTCCTCGTTAGAGGGAGAGGCAATGTGACCATGGGAACAAAAGTTGTGTGATACAAGCCAAGGAAGACTGGCAGCCTCTAGACCAGTGGCTCTCCACCCTCCTAATGCCACATCCCTTTAGTACAGTTCCTCATACTGTGGTGACCCCCAACTATGAAATTATTTTTGTTGGTACTTCCCAACTGTGATTTTGCTACTCTTATGAATCATAATATAAATATTTGTTGTGCAGGATATCTGATATGTGACCTCTCTGAAGGAGTCGCAACCCATAAGTTGAGAACCACTGCTCTAGCAGCTAGGAAGCCAGCCCTGCTAACAGGAATTTGATTCCACAAGGCTCATTTTTGGAACTGTGGTCTCTGGAGCTGTAAGGAAATAATGTGTTGTTTCAAGCTGCTGTGATTGTTTTAGCAGCCACAGGGAACATATAAAACAAAAACCCTCACGATTGTGGCTGGAGAGAAGCCTCAGCAGTTCTGAGTGCTTTCTGCTCTTGCAGAGGACCAGAATTCAGTCCCTAGCACCGTGGTCGGCAGTCATGCAGCTCAGGACCCTGATAACTCCAGTTCAGAAGATCTATTGCCCTCTTCCGGCCTCTGGAGGTACTGCACTTATATACTGAAACATAAACATAAACTTTAAAAAAAAAAAAAAGTGGTCCTTGTATTCTCATCTTATTGCCTCTCCATGTCCCACTTTGTCACTGATATTGGCCTTTACTCCCTGGAGATTTGTGAAAATGGAATTCTGCAATATTTAACTCTGTATTAGCTTCTCTCCTTCATTCTGCAGCCATCAGTCATTTGAAACAATGGGAAGACATTGTGAAAAATGTGTCATTAGGCAATTTCATCATGGTGCAAATGTCACGGTGTATAGTTGTTCAAACTAATATGGCTATAACATCACTAGATAATAGAATTTTATGGAACCACCATCATACACATTGGGCAAAATTTCATTATACAGTGTATGACTGCATTTGTTCAGAGATCTATCCATATTTGTGTGAATTAATAATACTTTTCTTTTCATTGCTTGGTGACATTCCACTATATGGAATACCAAAATCTGTTTATCCTCTCACCTGTGCATGGACATTGTTTATTATCTGATGTTACAAATGAAGCTGTTACGAACATTCACATATAAGTCTTGATATGGATGTACATTTTTATTGTTCTGGCTAAACTTCCACACATGGAAAGACTAGATTGCGTCTATGCTTAATCTTTAAAAAAAAAAAAAAAAAAAAAAACTTTTTCTAAAGTGACTTCACTAGCTGCATTCCCACCAGAATATGAGAAATGTCAGTGCCTCATATCCTTGCCAGCATTTTGTGTGGGTAGACACTAATTCTGGCCATTCTAGCAGGTGTGTTTGGCATCTCTCTGTGGTTTAGCTGCATTTGTATTGGGGATGGTACTGTTTTGTACCTTTGCCATCTCTGTTTCTTCTGTGATTCGATGTCTGGTCCAGTCTTTCCTGGTTTTGTTTTCTTGTTGTTGATTTTAAAGCTTCTCTTCTTCATTCATAAATAATATAAATTTCATTAATAAAAAAACAGGTTAGCAGCACCTACTGTGTGCCAGATTCTGTATGCACAGAGAAGAGGTGGGTGATGCGTCAGCCTTCATGGGGATGGCCTTCGGCTGGAGTGATTTGCCACAACATATGAAGACATGGAGTCACAATGGGAAAAGATGTATTTTTTTCCAAACATGGTCACAGTCAGGCAGAAGTGAGTTCCCTTTCCTAGATCCTTTCTGACACCTTTGTGGACTCATCGGCAGCAGTGGCACAGCCAGATTTTAGAGATTAAGTCTTGAAAATGATGATTTCCACCATATGTTCCTCTCTCTCTCTGTCTCCTCTACTGCATCTGTTATGGTCTGGATCTTAAATGTTCCCAAAGACCATGTGCTATAGACCTGGCCACCACACATCAGTGCTAAGGAGGTCTATCTGATGGACCTGTGAAAGGTGGGGCTGGGGGAGAGGCAGTTAGGTCTCTGAGGGCATGCCCTGAGAGAAGAAAGTTAGGGTCCTGGCCCCTTCCTTTCTCACCTTGCTTCTCTGGCCACCAAGACATGAAGAGCTTCTTCCACCCCCACCATGACACTCTTGCCTTACCTGAGGCCCATAAGCAATATAGATAAGTGATTTAGGCTGAAACCTTCAGCTCCATAGGCTGGTTTATTATCTCAAGTATTTTATCACAGCAGGAATCGCTCTATTACCCTCTTTTTCTCTCTCTTCTATTTTAACTCACTTTCCTTTTTTACCAAGCCTATCCTCTATAGGTGGCTAGCGCCAACCTCTACATGAATGAATGTGTGTCTCTCCTTGACACCACCTACACCACTCCTTCAGAGGCTGGACACAGCCAAGACAGAGCTTCTCTGATATGTCTTCCTCCAGTTGTAGATTCGTGTGTGAAATACATATTGCTACAGCTTAGGGACACAGGTTTTCAGGGAACCACAAGTAACTAAAACGGTAGCTATCCCTAACAAACAAAGGCATTGTTATTTTTAATGAAAATAAAATATTTGGTGTCTGGGTATTATTTTCTCCTAAGACAGATGGACTCATTTGTTTAAAAATACCTATCTATATTTAAATTTTTAAATATAGAAGTTAAAAGTATGCTTTTGTTTTTTAGATTTCACAGGCATTTACCTAAGAAATATAAGATCTTCATATTGTAGCTAGGAGAAAGTCACCTAATTTCAGGGCTGAAAACAACACGGGAGCCTCTGGCCTGCCGTCCTCATTACACAGAGTAGAAGCCAGAAGCCAATGTGCTCTGTTCATCTCACATAACTTGGAAAACACAGGTAGGTGTTCCTGCTCTGTCATTCTCTGGCTTCTCCATTGAGGGGGACTTACATTGCATTGGTAAAGAAGTGGCAGTTCTTTCCTTACAATGGAGAGTTTATGTTCAAGGAGCTAGATAGTCCCCACAGCTGAAGTGCCAACATGCCCAGTGCCTGGTGACAATTGTGAGGGCCTCCAGAGCCAAGGGAGGCCAGGAAAGCTCAAGGCTCTAGGTGGCCACTGAGTTCTGGTCCCAATTCTATCACCAGCTAGCTACTTGAATGCTCTGTTCACTCATTCCTTTCTCAACTTCCTCATCTGAAGAGTTAAGATATATGTCCAGGCTTATACAATGATTGGGGAAAATATCAATGAAATAACCATATACCTGAACCATTGATGGAGGAATGTCTTTCTGTATGCTGCGAATATGTGTTGCTCTGATGGATTGATAAATAAAATTTTGGCCTATGGCAGGGCAGCTTAGAGGCAGGTGGGAAATTCAAAGAGAGATACAGGAAGAAGGCTGAGAGAGACACCAGCCAGCCAGCCGCCCAAGGAGCAACATGTAATGGGATGCAGGCAAAGCCACAGAAAATGTGACGAAACATAGATTAATAAAAATGGGTTAATGGTTAAGATAAAAAAGCTAGCTAACAGGAAGCCTGCCATGGCCATGGTTTAAAAATAATATAAGCCTCTGTGTGTTTACACAGGTCTGAGCGGATGCAGGACTGGCGAGCAAAAGAGCTTTGTCCTGACCATGGGCCGGACAGGACACAGGAAAACTTTCAACTACAAACCATAGTTATTGTTTGTTTGTATTTTAATTGTAGAAAGGCTTCGAGCTCTGTTATCAGACCACAGATGCCCTCAGAATCCCACCCAGGACTCTTTTTTTTTAAAACTATAAAATTGTCTTTTCTTAACTCCGTTAGAGCTTTCAAAAACCATCCATAGATGTCTGTGTGAATAGTTGAAAAGCACCCATGGCTAGGCCAGGACATTATAGTGATTTAAACAAAAGAGAAATGCTCCAAAGTGGCCTTAATGATCATCCTTTGGGTGCGGTATGAAGAAGGGGCTGGCATGGGAGGCCATTGAGGATACTTCATAGATGAAGCCCATTGAGACACTTGTGCTTGTGGCCATCTTCACTGCAAAGGATGTCAGCAGCCACTGCAGGGGTAATGGCGATGGAACATGAGCATCATCATCATCACTATGGTTCATGGTTGTTGACTGTCCACTTGAAGAAGGTTTGTAGGAAGATAACTTGGCCAAGGAGAGAGAGTGGCAAGTGAAAAACATCAAAGAATCAGAGGAAGGAAATGTGAGAAGGAAATAGCCACACAGAACGCTCTGGAATCAATGAAGAGAGGCCCGAAATCATTACCACATGGACTGGTGACTTCTGAGTCATCCCACTATTTATAAGGTAACCTGCATCCATCCATTTATGATTAGCTATCCCTTGGGTGCTAAATAAAGAAGCCCAAAGTGCTGCCTGTGGATGGTCCACAGAAGCAGAGCTCCTAATGGCTCTTCTTTAAAAGAGGATGTTTATTCCCACCTTCTGCCCATACCACTCTCCTCTGGGCCAGTGTATGCTTCCTCCACTACGCACTGTCCTGGGAATGTGAAGGAATAAAGGGCAGCAGATTCAGAACGCCGACTTGAACAGCCACCAGCAGATGTGTGAAGAGCATCAGGTACAGAATGGATAATTCAGCCAAGCCTGAAGCAGGAGTCTGGCCACCCAGCCCTCTCCCTCAAAGACCCTTATCTGTCTCCTAGTGGGAATGTTAAAAACAATGGAAGCTAGTGATCCTTAATCCTTATGTTTGAAAGGCAGAGACAGGAGGCTCAAAGTTCAACATCATAGACAGCTACCAAGCAAGTTTGAAGCTAACCTGGGTTATAAAAAAGATAATTAATGAGTATTGGGCGTACAAAAGGAAGAAGAAAAGAGGAGGGGGAGGCGGTGATGACGACGATGAGGACAACAACGGGGTGGCGTCCTGCAAAGCACTCAGAGTCCCTGTTTGGTGCTGAGCACAGCCGCTGGGCCGGGAGACCCAAGACTGTCACCTCGCTGCCAAGTTTAGAAACTCTCCAGGAGCATTGTCAAAGGGTGGGACCCCTTGCGTTGAAGACTGTGCATACTATACCAGTGATTGAGAGAAAGAAGGGCATCCAGCAGGCCCCGCCCCCAGCAGAACCTGCAGAACAGGCATGAATAGGGACAGAGCAAAGGATCCCCCCAGCTTGGGGGGCGAGGGGGATTGTCCCTAGGAGTGACATCACAGCCTTCCTCGGTATCCGTAGACTCTAGAACGCACTGCAGGGAGTAGCTATCCGTGGGTCCTTCAATCCCTAACGCGATTTATCTCTGCACCTGCGGAGGCTCAGAGCCTTGGGTGGAGAAACGAGAATTCTCCTTCCCAATTTTAAGATGACCATTGATCTTTGACTCACTGAAGCGATTTCTTCACAGGAGATAATTCCCAACTCTTTAAAAACTGTTAACAGAGTTTACAATCGTGTGACAATCATCTTCAACTTGTTCTTTGAAGTAAAAAGAAAAAAAGCAGCTAGACCGCGCGCGCCAATTCTGCACTTGAACACACGGGGGCACCAGAGTCCAGCCTGCCCTAAATGTTGCTCTCTATCAGTTTTTCAGGTTGTGCTTATAACATCTTAAAGTAACTATTGGCTTGGGGGCTGTCCTTCTCATTGTGACAAATGTTGTAACAGCATGCCCCCAACAGTCGGGTAGCATCCCTTTCCTGGGATCTGACAACCAGCAACGTGTTCAGTGTTCTCAAAGTTTGCTTGGAGTGTAAAATTGATCTTCTCCTGCTGAACATCACTCAGGGAAATACCCTAGCTTTGGAGTTGGGGGAAGATAATTGGCCTCATATTTAGTATGTACAGCCCTACTTCCACAAAAGCTAATGCTTCATATGAAGAAGGCAGTAGTGGGGATCTGTATGTTTGATTTTTTTCCTTTTTCTTCCCCCCACCCTCAGGCCCTAGAATGCAGACCACCAGCACATAGCTGCTGAGTGAGCAAATAGGTGTGGCTCGGCTTTTTATCAAGCTAGACATTGAAATTAATTGTTATTGTTGGCTGGTCTCTTGGGACAAATTGTAATTTCTTTAGGAAATGTTTAAAACTGTTCAAATAAAAAAAGATTTGAATTTTGCATAAAGATTGTTTCTAATAAAACAATTGCTTCAGTGCTTGAGAGTGTAGGACTAAGAAGCATTGATGCGTGGCCATTTCTTAATTTGAGAAACCCTTTTCACAGTTCTCCCTTTGAGAGCTAAAGCTGTTGTTGTTTACATGATCAGGAAAGCATTCCAGATAACAAGTTAAATTTTCTTTAAAATATAAATAGAATAGGACATCTGACCTAACTTCATTTATAATAAATAGCATTAAGTATTGTATTATCCACCCCTAATTATTCCCATTATACACAAGTAAAGCAATGAACTAGAATGTGCATTTGCCAAGAGACAGACTTCAAATGAGGAGGTTCCATGAGACAAAAAGGATATTGAGACTGAACAGTGGTTCAGTTGTCCAGAGCATCCCTCGATACAGAGGATGCCCTTAATCCCTCATCACTCCATGTGGCAAGGCTTAAGTGATTTTTCAAGTGTCAGATCTTGTTCTCATTTTATCAGTCAAAGGCAGCTTGGCTCCTAAGCCTTTCATCCACCAAAAGAATTGGAATTCAAATCAACACATACAAGTCTGATGTACTGGGCTGCACACTCGGGACACAATGATCAGGAAGATTTGGTCTATCTTTTAAAAGTTCTTGGAGCTTGGAGAAAGCATCCTGTAGGTTAACATAAAGCAGAAGGCAGTGGAAGAGCAACGGACACCCGGAAGCCACAGCCTCACGGTCCCCCACCCCACCCCTACCCCCTCCGCCCCCCTCCTGCAGCTACACAGCAAGTCTCCTCTTTTGTTTCCAAAATGAAGGATGAGAAGTTTGAAAGCAAGGATACTGATGCAGGAGCAGGCACATCGATCCAATTCCTCTTGAGTAGGTTGCCTGAGTGTGGGGAATATATTGGACTTTTGGGACCAATATTATTTTCCCTTGATCTCATTTACTCACCTATTTATCAGCACATATTTACAAGCAGCCTTCTATGGGCCAGAGCATGGTACCCAGGGGCTATGGTGAGTACGATGTTTCAGCATACAGGGAGACTCCGGTGCCCCTCATGTCATCCATCACTAATGACCCTGGGTGCAATGAGAGTACCGGAACTCTTCCCCAGTGCTTAACACAGTCTTACAACCACGGTGGCTCCTTGAGGCAAGTTCTACCTTAGTCATAAAGAAAAGAAAGGCACAGTGCAGAAGCACAGGTGTAGGCTCTCTCAACCCGTCAGTGCAGAGCCCAAAGTTTCATCTGCACCCTCTCCGAGAACTTTCAGGGTTCCCCTGGTCACATGCGAAGGATGACTTATGCACAAGTGCACACTGTGGGAGAAGGTGACTAGATGTCTGATGAGTCCGTGTGGGCTCACCCAACTGATGGCAGAGAGGATTTAAACAGAGCCCCTGGCCCTGGACTGCCTGGGAAAGTAGGGTGAGGAGGCACATGACATGAAGAGGGATGGGCAACTCGCTTACACTAAGGCAGAGTGCTGGAACTTTAAAAACCAGTGGTCACCACTTAGGAGTACATGGACACATGTCAATCATGACCAGTGGAATTCTGGGTTGATGAACCATGAATAAGGTCCCATCTTGTTGCATTGCTCAGCTCTGGAGGACTTGCAGCAAAGACTTTTTTCACATGGAATCACTGAACTATAGCGCTCCACTTAGCTCTGTGCATCCCTTCTATTAGGACACATACACACCTCACTTGCTGCGGTAGTAGGTGCTGAAGTCCTAATGAAGTCCTGTGAAATCAGCTAAGAAACTATTTGTGATCGATACCCAGGGAGAAGAAAAGCAAAGGATGGAGTTGCAAAGAGTTTGAGGCTGAACATGCTTCTTCACACACGCCTATTCCTCTTCTCCAAGGGTCTATCAAATCCTCAAAATCCTACCATGCCCTGATGCTGAGCCAAGGGTAAATATATTATCTATGCTATCCTCTCCTACATTTAAGTCACTTGGCAAGTATTACTTAAAAGTGGGTTCTTTTCTAGTTTTATGGCACCACAAGGAAACATGTGAGATTTTGAGAAGTCACTGTGATAGAGGCAGGAGAGCTCGCTGGGCATATCCAGTCCTACACCAAGGAATGAGGACTTCTTAAGTCACTGCTCATGTGGGGCTCTTCCTGGGCCATGGTACCCCAGTCTTGGCACAGATCATAGATGGAGTCTGGCAGATATTTTTTCCTTTCTTCTACATCCATTTTTCAAAAACAAGGCACCTGCTTAACAGGAAGCAGGCATGAGACT
Organism: Peromyscus maniculatus bairdii; assembly: GCF_049852395.1. Lineage (NCBI taxonomy): Eukaryota > Metazoa > Chordata > Mammalia > Rodentia > Cricetidae > Peromyscus > Peromyscus maniculatus. The sequence continues at coordinate 32,374,614 of NC_134872.1, forward strand.
CCCATGGCTGACTGTACTTTGCTTTGTCAAAATTCCTGTTTTTCCTTCCTACTAACTTCAGAACCTGCCAAATTTAATCCCATCAGTGCTAATTAGACATGGCAACTGCAGGCATTCCCAGCAAGGCCTTCTAGAAGCTGCCATGCCTTTAGCAAGAACAGCCATGCTTTTATCATTTGTTTTTTGCCATTCCCTGGGCCTTAGTAAGGAGCTAAAACCCAGTATTTAGAGAGCTAAAAAACACCTCTAGTGCTATGTGCTAAAATGGAAGAAGAAATTTTAAGCATATGTGAATTGAATTCCAGTGAGAAATCTGTGCAAATGTGCCAAGCACATTTATTTTTCTTAACCTACTGGGGAATTCTATGCACATTGAAAAACAAAATTGTGAGAGAAACAGTTTTTGAAATGTCTCCTTGACAGTGAATAATTGCTTGCGGCCTCTCCAGTTGGTGCCAGTTTGTGGCCATACAAGGAAATATAAAGTCTAAACTGTCTGTGTGGCTTGACCAGGGAAAGGAAGTGAACAGTAGGGAAATTCAAGTTGCCCAACATGGTTTGACATTGCCCGAGGACTACTGTGGGATGAGCACGTTGTTTAAAACAAGCACCGAGAAGCATCTGGTGAGAACAGCATGCAGCCAAGACCACAAAGACTATTCAGTGCTCACATGTCCGAACAGGATGGTGACAATGTCCTGCCTCATGGATGGATCAGGAGCTTAATCTGAAGTAGAGGGGAATATCCGGCATGCACATTTGTCCTGTAGAACACAACTTGTTTTGAGAGATGGTCTTGGCTGGCCAGAGATGCTACTTACCCCTTAACCTTGCTAAACCCACTTTCTTTTGGCATAAGCTGGGCCCCCAAAGAGTGACAGAATCTTAAAAGTTAGGCCACATTCATGGGATGCTAGAAGAATGTGCATTGATATTCCAAGTTTTAAAAGCGTGTAAAGGCTGACAAGAGCTTGTCTATCATCCAGTTAAGTTCCTTCAGTTTGCTGCATAAGGATGTTCTTGAACAGGAAGGAAGAACTGTCAGGCCTCAACTCTGTTTTTAATGTCACTCTTTTCCTCAGGGGCCAGGACATTGATGATCCTTACTAAAACCACATGGTCTCTGTGTCCCTGTCCCCTTTGATGGAATGGGTGTCAGTGGTCTGGAAATGGGAGTTTTAAATGTATGTGTGCTACAATAGCTGATGCATCCCCTGCGTGACTGTGATAGAGAAATGTCTGTGCTGCTGCAAGGGGCACAGATGGGCAGAAGGGAAGGGGAGTAATAATTCCTTGAAATGGTACTATTTTATGCCATTATAACTCAAAACGCTTCAATTTAAAAAAAAAAAACTATATTCTCATCGAGTATTTGGAATACCAGCTCTATACAGAATACCTGTATCCTCTGGCTGCAAAAATGTGGGCCCCTGCTGTGCCAGCACAAGAGGCAAGCTCTGAATCTGCTACCAATCAGATGGAGGGAGCCTTTCATTTTGCCCAGCATGAAATGGTAGACAGGTGTATCCATTTGCTCTCTATTGCTTTGATAAATACCCTGACCAAAAGCCACTTGGAAAGAAATGGTTTCTTTCATCTTACAATTTATAGTCATATATATCATGAAGGGACATCATGAAGCCCATCACACATTGTTTCAGAGTGACAGTATTCATCCAGCCACCTTCCCCAGCCCTTACTTTACTGGGACAAGCTGAGCTCGGGTCCTTGCTTAAGAAAGTCAGCCACGGTTAACAGCCGTGATTACCAGGAGACTCTGTGGGTTGAGATTCCCAAAGCCAGCTCTGATGTAAGACCGTGTAAGGCTCTGAGTTCCTCTGGTCTTCAAACTGACAGTCACACCCCTGTAGTGGGTAGCCATTCCAGCTTGGTTCTGGAAGTTCCAACCCCCATTGAGACTCTGGCAACTGTCACGCCTACGAGGCGGGGCGAGGGGAGGCGCCTGGGGACCCGAGAGCTGGATGGGCCAGTGCTTGCTCTGGGCGCTCTCGGTGCCGGAACGCTGACCGGTGCAGATTGACTGTGCAGAGCTCCAGAGAACACCGCTGGACTGCATTACACCTTCCCCAGACCCTGCGACCTACCCCTTACTTAATTTGTGAGTTACGCCATTAAATAAATATCCTTTTAACTACATGGAGTGGCCAAAATAATTTCTCCAATACACCCCATATTTGTTGTTGTTTTTTGGTTTTTGCTTTTGTTTTGTTTGTTTGTTTGTTTGTATTGCTTGGCCCTCTTGCCTTTCAGCATGGCTACATAAACGCTCTGAAAGCCACTCTGCTGCTTGAGAGACCTTTGTTATCTGAGTATTTCTGTGATGTCTGAGCAGACAGTGTTCAGATGGCTTCAGCTCTTCATGCCTTGGAACCACGGGTGAGTTCACTGTGCTGCCAACACACCCTACATGGGCTTAGTGGATGTACAAACATCTCCCTATCTTTCTTCCCATCTTAGCCCAGCCACTTAGTCCAAATGACCACACTTCCCTGGTGGTCAAAAGTTGGCAGCTTTTTCTGGTGATGAGTTTTACATTCTTTGGGATTCTCATTCATCTCCATAACAAAGACAGTTTGATTTAGAAGAGACTGGACCACATAGTCTGAACAATACTTCTCAAGGCCCATGGCTGTGTGGTACTCAACCCTAGCAACCTGTCCTTGTGGGCTTCAACCTTCAGATTCAAGGATCACATTATCCCAGTGGACATGGAGAGACGTGCTGCTATGCAACCAGAACCTGGAAAATATTTGTGCACTTTGAAAGCACTCAACAAAGTAAGATGAAACATAATTTTAGATCAGACTAAAGAGACAATATGTCTGCATTGGCCAAAGCCTGTGGGTCCCATCGCCAGGCACACAGCTGGCTGAGGATCTAACAGGTGCTGAAACTGTGTTTCAGATCTGGTCTGAAGGCTGGTCCACAGTGAATAACATCAAGAGGCCATGCATTCTTTGTTGCATTAAAAGCAAGGAAATCAAAGACCTGGGGAGGCATTAGGAATGCTAGCCTGGACTTAACCTGTTTGCTCTGCCCGCATACACTCACACACTCTGCTCCCAGAGCAGTTCCCCCATGTGAGTCAGAGGAGGCCAGGGTGAAAGCGATGCTACGTACTTCAAGGCATCTGTGCTGGCTATTCCGTCTGTGGAGCTAGAACGGATCCTTACAATGCAAACGAAATTGACTCAAATGTTGGTAGCTAACTTTCAAGGCCCATGAAATAGCAAACCCTCAGATTTCTGTGACCATATGAAGCTTGTTGGCATCTGATGCTGGGAGCCTCCTTGATAGTGATCTCACTTAGTTGCAGTAGTAGCTGATTGCTACAGTCCTCATACTGGCCACAAGACCTCTGGTTCGGTCCCTTCCTCCCCATTACCCATTCCAGTTCTATTTGCATCCTCAGTATATCTCCTGGTAGGATGACCTGAACCTTCATTTCCACAGGGGAGCGGTACTCAGTGGCACTGAGATTGCTCCTTGTTAAAACTGGATAACTAAATTGGCAGTATTGAAAGAGCCTGAGGGCCCTTGGGTTCCAATAACACTCATCCCTGCCTGCCTGTTGAACAGTGATGTGTTAGCATCCTTGTCTCTGTGACAGACCACCTAACACAAACAACTAAGGAGAAATTATTTATTTGGACTCATGTTTCCAGAGGCTTCAGGCATAATCGCCAGCTCCATTAACTCTGGGCTGATAGAAATGCAGAACACGATATCAGAATCATGTGGAGAAGAGGTGGCCCTTCACCAGGTAATATACAGGAAACAGACAGAGTGTGTCCAGAAGTGGCCAGGGCCATATATAGCTCCTAAGGATGCACTCCCCAGTGTTCTGCTTCTTCTAGTCAGTCCCTACATACATCAGTTCCATAACTTCTAAATGGCCTATGCAGAATTTAAATCTGTCCATTGATCAAGTTAAACATCAGGTCAGAGCCCATATGGTCTAATGTCTCTGGAAATGCCCTGGTAGACACACTTAGAAGTGCTCTTTACTAAGTCATTAGTGTTTCTCAATGCAGTCAAGTTGGTGACCAACACTAACCATCATAGACAAAAATAGCTGTCCCTCAGTAACATTGATTGACAGCTCTAGCAAGCATTGGTCTGCTCACTCACTGATAACGGGGAACAGGAAGAAGTCTTGACTTTGATTCAAGGACCCCATTTGTCATGTCCCTTTGTGGTAAGCATTCTTCATTTGAAAAGGGCACTCTACTACTTGAGACCAAAATTGTGTTGAAAGGATGAAGAAACTGAATGTGTGTATCTGATAGCTATGGAGCCATTGGGTCCTGGCTACTTGTTTTCAGCTGCAGGGAAACACCACCAACTTGATCACGGAGAAGGAAGAAGAGGAAGAGGATTCACTGCATCCTGTAAGCACCACTCCATCCCCCCTATGTGTTGACACCCACCTGGAACCACACCTGAGTCTTAACAAGTTATTTTACTCCTTGAAAATTTCAGTTCTTGGTGAATGTTGAGGGTCCTGTTGACTAGCACATGCCAGTCTGAACTTGGCAGTGGAGAACAGGCCGTAAAACACTTTCCTTAGACAGAAGAAACATTTGTGGCATGTGGGAATGAGTTTTCTGAGAAATGATGCTTGTAGATGGCCTTTACAGATCCAACTTTCACCCAACCTGGAAACAAATTAATAATGTTCTTTGAGATCATTTATAACTATATGTTCACTCTGTTCGCATACCTTGGACTCAGCCCATTGAATTAACTGATGTTGAGGAAAAACAAGGCAATTAATCTTACTATACTTTGGACTCCCTGGTGTACCATGGTCCCAATTTCTCCCTCCTGACCCTTTCATGCTCTTGACTCGGAACAACGTATGTGTATGAAAGATGTGATAAAAACCATTTGCCAGAAGCAGTGAGGCATTGAAAGCAACACCACACACACACACACACACACACACACACACACACACACACACACAATGTTGAAAGCAACATGTGGGCATAGATTGATAATTTCTGGTTGAGGCTTTGTGTGACATTCTGAGTCAATAGGGTCAGCAAAACAATTTCTGTCTTTGTAAGTCTCCTGTAAATGATTTAAAACCAAGGTTGCTCGCTCCTTTTCCACACCATTTTCTATCCTGCTCAATAACTAGACAGAACAGCCTTTGTTCATGGGAAGAGATCAAAACTCTTTGGAATAAGGCAGGCTCATTCTTGAGTAAATGACATCAAGGTTTAGTTCCTTCTCTTTATGTGGCATCACCTCAGTGGCTAGCTCTTCTGTGGGTAAGATATTTAGTAATCAAAGAGAGGGAGGAGGGAATATAATAGCAAGGGTGGGGGTCAAGATCACGATGAGGAAACCCACAGAGATCGGAGCTAGTGGGAGCTCACAGACCCTGGACTGACAGCTGGGGAGCCTGCATGGGACCAAACTAGGCCCTCTGAATGGAGGTGACAGTTGCGTGGCTTTGTCTGTTTGTGGGACCCCTGGCAGTGGGGCCTGGATTTATCATTGGTGCATGAACTGGCTTTTTGGAGCCCATTCCCTATGGTGGGATACCTTGCTCAGCCGTGATGAAGGAGGGAGGGGCTTGGTCCTGTCTCAACTTGATAGGCTGGGCTTTGTTGACTCCCCATGGGATGCCTTACCCTCTCTGAGTAGTGGATAGGGGTGAGGTGAGGAAGAGGTGGCAGGGAGTGGAGAGGGGGAACTGTGATTGGTATGTAAAATGGAAAAAAAAATTAAATGACATTTGGTAAGTTACCTGTTGATGGCGTAGGGCCATCATATCCAGCTACCATGTCTGTTCTGGTTAAGTGTGAAATGGAATGGTGGAAATGCAGCCTTGTTATCTCTTACCCCAGAATCACATTCTATGCTGAAGGCTTAGAGCAGTCATGGGTACTGCAAATGGGTCACTAGGGTTTGGTGTCCATGAGCCTTGCTTGTACAGGAGGTGCCCATGTTGCTTTGGCCATGCATTCTGATCCTGGGTTCACTTTCCCTACCACTGCCACTGAGAAGCCCCTGGAGTGGCTGCAGGAAGGGGCTGATCAATATGAACCAGGGATGTCGCTTTTTGTATCTGAGTAGAAGGAGTGTCCTCTCAGTAGGAATACTTTAGTGAAAATCCCATGGGCCATGGGCATCCTCACAACCCACATAAGATACCCACATCTTCCTACCCCAATTTTCTGTCACTTTATCCTCTAGATTTGTTCTTTCCCATTCTTCATCAATCTGGCTAAACAACAAATCACAGCCCCTAAATGAGTGTGCATTAACACCCCAGTCCATCTTTCCTTCCAGGAAAACAGTCTATACCACCTGGAATTCAGCCTAGTGGTCTTCCCAATACCATGCCCGAACAAGGACGTAAAGTATGGTAGTCCTATTCTCAGTAGCAAATGTATCTAGAGCACCCTTTTGTAAACCACATTTGAAATGTTCTTTCTTGATAAGACTGGTCTTAGGGAACTCCTCACAGAGGCTTATCTGTGAAATTGGAGTAAGTACATCAGGATAAGTGTACACAGAGCATGAACCCAATCTAGATATTATTTATTCCTACAGGACCTATGTGAGCCTGGCTACGCCCCTGTACCACCTATGAGTGTGGAGTACTATCATACACCCAACTCGGTAGCTTCATAGCTCAAATGATACCCAACGCGTAGTGGAAAGTTCAAGTTAAATGGTTAACTGATGTCTGATGATTTGTTTAAGCCAGTCTCTGTCACTCAAATCGGAGCATAATGACTACATTCCAAAGTAGGGAATAACTTTGTTCAAACGCTGTCACCATATAGGCTCGTACAACAGCATCATGGTACTACTAGGGCACTGTAACAACACGACAATCTATGGGAGACCAGGGAACTCAAGTCACAATGCCTTCCAGATCAACAAAGACAGTTTCTAATATTCCTTGCCTGGTGGAACACAAGGATGGGGGGATTCTCTACCAGGAGCCATGCTGACTCCTCTGTGAGATGATTGCTCTGTGTCAGCTGTTTTCCTGAAGTAGAATTAAGCTGATGTAATTCACCATCACATTCCCAGATCCATGTATCTTCTATGTAGACAAAACGTTCATGTTAAATGGGCTTGTGAGGTGGACACACACACACACTATTGAATCTCCCAAGTCTTTGGTGCCCATGCCCTACCTGCCAATGTCTTTGGTCTGCAGTTTCAGAAGGAATGGGTCAGGTCGGTGAACTCTCCTGGGCCCTCCTTTCTATCCCAGCCTTCACTGACCCAGGCAGGTCACTAATGTGGTGACTGAGTAACGCCGACTCCACCTCCATATTTAGGAAATGACGGATGGGTTAAAGGTGCATAACAGACTGGCTTTCAGCTTAATTCCCTCACTAGAAGGTTCGTTCTAGCTAACCAGAGACCTTAAACCTACTCCAGTGCTTCACAGCTGGTGGGGTAATGGTTGAGAGCGGACAAGGACCTCTGGCTCGGAGCCCTCTCCTTCTTGGCACACTAGGCTTCTGTGGTGAAACACCATAGCCTGTGTGGTTTGTTCAATTATTTCTCAAGGTTCTGGGGCCTATCAGTCCAGGGTCAAGACGTCAGTGTGGGGCTTGCAGACACTGTTGAGATCCTTGTGATAGGAAGAGAGTGGGAATAAACTCTCATGTCTATTTTTATCAGGATGCTAGTATCCCCACCCCGGAAAGCTCTACCATTTAATCACCTCCAAAGGTCTCGCCTGGAATACCACCATCTTGGAAATCAGAAGCTCAACGGGCCAATTTTGTGATGACGGAAACACCCATCCAGATCTAAGCCCGTGTTCTCCCTTTGCTTCTCAGGAGGAAGGGCTCAGAGGCAAGCTGCTGGGGCCAGTTAGGGGACTGAGCAGGCTGGTGAGGACCATGCTGCTCCCCAAAGACAGAGGCTCTTATAGCCAGCTGCCGACGGGGCTCCTGGACCCGCTTGTTCCCTCCATTCTTTTGGCTTGTTACCCAAGTTCACTCCTGGGAAACTTCTGGCCCTGGATGAAGACAGATTTCTGGTGGTCCCCTCCTATCAGACAAAGGGGTGGAACTTGTGTGATTAAAAGAAGACCCTGATTTCATCCCCGCGATTGCAATGTCATGGGTAGATGACTGTGATGGCTGGTGTGCCAAGCAATTGGAAAGGTCCATGAATTTACACAGTGGTTATGGTTGCACAGCATTCCGAGCGCACTGGAAGTTACTGAACTATACAAATGCTACAAGTGAGAAGTTTAGAATAGTACATTTCAACTCTCTCTTTTTTAAGCCACTTAGACAATTCCTAAAAGGGCCTTTGTTTTGACAGGAAGTCTCTTTTGTTATCTGCATAATGACAAGCCTTATTCAAAAAGAAATGCCATGTTCCTATTGGCAACAGCATCTCCAGATCTTGTAGGAAAGAATATGATACCAACCTCTTCAGAATGGACAATCTGAGATGGGCCTGGTGCTGCACACACATTGTCTTCTAGGACTGGGACTGAAAGTTTGTGACCATCTTGGAAACACTCTTGAAAACGTTTGCTCTGACGTTGATAAGTCAAAGCTGACTCCTGCAACTGCCAGCCCAAGGCCACTTCTGTTTGATAAATCGGTTGATTCACAGTGGAGAGCCTGGGAATATAATAAACCCTTCCATGTACGAGACAACCCCAGTGGAATCATCTGCCTGGTATGTCTGTACCAGCCTGGATACAGAAACGCCAGCCTTAGAGAAAGGAAAATTCTAATTTGGAGGTTGGTGCTGAGGCCTGGGAGTTAGCTAACTGCCTCCACCAGATTATTGAGGATGAGACTTATATTGCATACAAACTGTATGGCCGTGGCAGGCTTCTTGCTAACTGTTCTTATATCTTAAATTAACCCATTTTTATAAATCTATACCTTGCCATGTGGCTGGTGGCTTACCGGTGTCTTTACATGCTGCTTGTTCTGGCGGTGGCTGCAGTGTCTCTCCCTCCTTCTTCCTGTTTCCCCAATTCTCCTCTCTCCTTGTCCCGCCTATACTTCCTGTCTGGTCACTGGCCATCAGTGTTTTATTTATATAGAGCGATATCCACAGCACTAGGATGCGGTGGTAAAGGAGATAGGGGATGAGGGAGAAGGGGAAGGGGGCCAGGCAAAAGGGAAGGGGTATTTGTCCCAGAGGAACAAAGGACTGCCTCTGGATAGAGAGGACACAGACATGGCACATGGGCAAAGGGCAATTTATAAAAGTAAAGGGAGAAACCCTATGTTAGGAAGAGGTGTTTAATTTTAATTGGCCATGTTAATTAGGTAAACCAAAGGGGGTTCTTGATTGATGGACTTTAGTAGTTAATCTGAGGAGGAAGTGTCCAAATAAGGGAATAGATTTTGGTGGCTAGCTTTAGGAATATTATCTGATGGTTTTTAGCAAGGCAGAGGGAATTGGGGAGAAGGCCAAGCCTGACAGAGCCAAATGCTACAGTGTGCTAGTGTCCCTTCAGCTGGTGCAGGAGGATTGTGGATTTCATGACAGTTTGCTTGGCAAAGACTTTGTATCAACAACAAAATTTAATAAATTGATTGTTTGTGTTTTCTTATTCCAGAGCATTGATTTCTGAAATATCTGCAGACACATGCATGTTACTCTAAAAAGAAAGAAAATGAATTTGATGTGTATATGCATCAGAAAATAGCATACCAGAGTATACAAACAAGAATACACATCAGAGAATATTAGCAAGCAGGGCAAACTCATGTACCGTGTGTGCACACACATGCAGAGAACCCTCTTGCATTTCCTCTATGCATGCTACCCACAGAGGATTCTCCTACATGTACATCTTACAAGTCTGAGACACACCCTATACTTTCTCTATTCTGAAAATTAGTCTGTCAACTAATTTTCCATCTTTGATTACCTGTTTATATGTCAAAAGTTTGGATATTGATTTTAGGTTTAATGTAATATTTTTGAAAGTGCAAATGAACCTGAATTGAGTATCTAGAGAAGGTCTAGAAAACATGGCCATCTTCCGCATTTTTTTTTTTTTTTTTTTTGGGTTTTTCGAGACAGGGTTTCTCTGTGTAGCTTTGCGCCTTTCCTGGAACTCACTTGGTAGCCCAGGCTGGCCTCGAACTCACAAAGATCCGCCTGCCTCTGCCTCCCGAGTGCTGGGATTAAAGGCGTGCGCCACCACCGCCCGGCATCTTCCGCATTTTTAAAACAAGAATTCAGTGCTATTAAAGGGCCCACTTGGGACCATATATATTATATATTGTAAAATATTGTTTCTGTTCCCCATTTATTTATCACATGATTGCTTCATCTTTTGAGCAATGAAGTATACACTCTGTACCACTGCTTTGCATATAAGATCATTAAAGTCCATAAGAGATAGGCATAGCACATCTCCAAATCATAAGTTTATATAATGGAAGACTAACAGTGCCCCAACCTCCAACTTTTTGTCTCCCATGAAAATCTTGTGCAAACCTTGGATTCAACTTTCAGCCACACTCCACCCCAAATATCAATAAAAAGGTATTTGCTAGCCCCAATAGGGAAAGAAAGTCATTGCTAGCAAAAGTTACAGCAAGGAACTCTAAAGCAAGAAACAAAACAGAGGCACATATGAGTCTTCCAAACTAGACATCAGGGTGATAGAGGAGTATAGGAGCAGGGGCTGGGCTGGGAAGAAAATACCCACCCCAAAGTACTGGTCCTGCAGTGCAGACTGAAGGCCCTGCATGAGCTGTGAAGACAGACCTGGAGGAGAAGGCTGATGGCCATGGCACTGATAAAGAGGAGAGGAGGAAGGGAGCCCAGGATGTGCCTGTGATGCTTAACCTATGTCGTCAACTTGACTGAACTGGAACCAACTAAGAGGCATGTATGTGTCTGGGTGAGTCTGTGAGGGTACTTCCTGGAAAGATAAACTGAGACCAGGAGAAGAGCCTTCCTGAGTGTGGACAGCACCCTCTGGTGGTAGCCCAGATATAAAGCGGTCCGAGGAGAAAGCAGTGCACCTTTGCCTGCATGCTTTCACTTCTTGCTGGCAAGTCCATCTACTCTGTACCTGCCACTATCCTTTGCTAGCCTCAGAACCTAGATTCTTCAGCTTTCCAACAAGAATTGATTGGCTGCTCCCTAGGAATTGTCCAGGTCTTCAGTGTCAAACTGGGACTTCTGAGGCATCCAGCCCTGTAGGCTGAATAACAACTGGCTTCTCTGCCTCTCTAGCATATAGGCAGCCACCATTGGACTACCCAGATTGTACTGTGTAAGGTTATCTAATACATCCCCTTTGTAACGTATTATTTATTCTATCCATTCTGTTCTTCTACAGAACCCTAAATAACAGATTCCTGAAGTCTAACTTTTTCTCTTTACTATAAAAATGGATTTTATTTTCATTTTTCATTAAGTTTTCTTGTATTTCATGTGTCTCTTTAGTAAATAGCAATGATTATTGTTTCTGTGTTCCTAAGTCTAATAGTACTTAGCATACACGCAAGTCACCTAATAGAGGCATTTATTTTATTTACCAGGAAAATATTTAATTTGCCAAGAAAAACAGATGTTTGAATTTGTCCTGTTGTCCCCAAAGTCCCCCAAAGACCAAAGGGACCAAACTGGATGCAAAAGCAAAGAGTCTTTATTGCGAGTTAACTCTGGACTCTCCCTCCATCTGATGCAGCAGCAGAGCAGGAGAGACCCTGAGTAGTAACGGGGCAGGGTCTTTAAAGCAAGGGTGGGGTTGGGGTCTGCAGACTACATAGGATCGGACTCAGGATTGGTTTATGCGAGTGGCAATCATGTTAGTAACTTTTAATTGGCTAGGGTTGGTTGAGGGTTCATCAGGGCTATAGTTATCCATTTGGGGCAGGCCTGGACAAGTCCCAGGCTTTGTCCTTGAGCTGCCATGGAGGCTGCCTGACCTAGCACGTACTGACTGTGAGGGCTGGCTCAGTGGCCCAGGCTTGGTGCATCTTATCTCCCTGTCCCTGCAGGCAGGGGCACCAGTGATTAATTGTCTTTTGTTCATGGCCCTCTCAGAAACTGCTTGCTCAGTCTCAGGAAACTGAAATTGAGGCCTGATCTCTGAGAGGAGACTGAGCAGCCTGTTATGGTGTCTGCTTGGTTCTTTTATTCTATAACTTAGCTGATGGCTTTATATATTGTGGTTCCTTTAGTAATTGGTTTCAAGATATTTAATACTTAAGAAATGCGTTTTTGCATCATTTTCTTTACAAATAATGTACATAGGATTTTTTTCAAATGTACATAGGATTCTTTGTCTTTTGTTTGTTTGTTTTGTTTTTCAAGACAGGGTTTCTCTGTGTAACTCACAGAGATCCTCCTGCCTCTGCCTCCTGAGTGCTGGGATTAAAGGCCTATGCCACCACACCTGACTACATTGTGCTTTCTTAAGGTATAAAAATGCAGCTAGTATAGCCGGGCAATGGTGGCGCATGCCTTTGATCCCAGCACTCAGGAGGCGGAGCCAGGCAGATCTCTGTGAGTTCAAGGCCAGTGTGGTCTATGGAGTGAGCTCTGGGACAGGCACCAAAGCTACACAGAGAAAACAACAACAACAACAACAAAAAATGCAGCAATTGATTTGTAAAATGGTCAACTTGCAAAGCTGTGAAATCTTCTTATAGTAGTATTTGTATTTCAAAAAAATAAAAGCTTTGCTGACGAAAGTTAGATTTTTGTACATGGAAGAGTATGTGAATGACCATGGAAAAGAGAAATGGAAGCAGACGAAATTTGTAATATACAATGTGCAATCCTACCATTAGTCGGTAATGAAAGCGCTTACACCTTCTGCTGATGGTACCTCCAGTGGAGTTCCATTATCACTGTAATTTCTACATTACATTTTGTTGTTGTTCGATAGAAAGGTCATCATCCCATCACCTCTTCTGGAGGGTTCCCTGAGCCCCCAGGGGACAGGTTAGATGGAGATGTCCCATTTAGGGCTGAGTGTTTCAAGGTCTCTCACTCTCTGAGTGGTGTCTGGCTGTGGATTTCTATATTTTTCCCATCTGCTACAGGAGGACACCTCTCCAATGATGGCTAGGCAAATCACTGATCCTTCTCCTTTGGTAGCATACAGAATATCTTGGTACCTTCTTTGGTACCTTCCAGTACCAAGAACACTAGCCCGTGTGGGGAGGCTCCAGGTAGCACCGGCTCAACTTCTCTGTGTTCAGTGAGCCAATGGCTGACTTTTATATGAGACATAAGGGAACTTCCATCCCTGTGGCCAGGGAAACAAAAGCTGAGAGCACAACATGAACACTCATACAAAAATTTTAACTGGAAGGAAAGAATGGGGGGGACACAGTCCTGGTGTAGGAAATCAAAACCATCCACTGATGGAGAAAAGTCCTTTGATCAGGTTAGTGGAGGTGTCTGGGGTCTGCTAGTCATGAGGATGGTATTTTTAAGAAATCACTTCCTTGTAGTTGCTTAAGATTTCCCAAGGAGCCAGAGGATGGTGGCACAAGCCTTTAATCCTAGCACTTGCTCTGTGAGTTCGAGGCCAGTCTGGTTTACAGCGTGAGTTCCAGGTCATCCAGGGCTACATAGTGAAACCCTGTCTTGAAAAACAAACAAAGCAAAATAAAAATTTCCCAAAGAAAGATAAAGAGAGGTGACCAGTTTGACCTTGGAGACAACCCAAAGGCGGAAGTTCTCAAATTTGTGGGTCTTGACCCCTTTGTTGTTTGAATGACTATTTCATAGGAATTGCCCAAGACCATCTAGAAACACAGTTATTTGCATTATAAATCATGACAGTGACAAAATTGCAATTATGAAGTAACAACAAAATATGTTTTATGGTGGGAGGTCACCACAACATGAGGAACTGTATTAAAAGGTCACAGCCTTAGGAATGTTAAGAACCACTGACCCAGGGGTTGTGTGACCCACTTGTTGAGAACTACTGGTTTAGAGATACCTGTTGGTCAGCTTCAGGCATGAAGTACCTTCATCCTTGCCTTATCCCAAGAGTATGGTTCATGAAGCTCTTGGCATGTGGGTGGTGGTGGAGGGGAGAAAGCAGGAGGGGAGGGGAGAGAGAGAGACAGAGAGAGAGACAGAGACAGAGAGAGATGACTTAGCAGTGGTCTTTTCAAAAGGCTGTCTTGCTGATGCTCAGGTGCCAAGAGGTCCCAGCATCTCCCCTCCCCATCTCTCCTGCATGCACTTCTGGCCTCCTCTCCCCTGCCCCTTATTTGTTTCTCTTAAAATGTCTACCTACCCAGTTCTATTTTGCAAACTTTCCTATTTTATGTTACTATTAAATATGCCCAGACATCTCCCACCTCGTTTGATAACTATTATCCAAAATTTCCCAATTGATATTTTAGGGATTCCAGTAGACTCTGCCTGTATATCACCCATCATCTCTATTTTTTTTTTGATGAATAAATTCCACTGAGTAATAATGTCTTGTTATTTAGGATTGTGTTATCCACAGTGAAAACTGAGATTATGGGATTTAATTTTATCTTTTTCTGAGAATCATAGCTTGCACTCATCAGTAATTGAGAGTAGAAGAATGTCCCGTTTTCAGTAATCTGATGGTGCAGGCTTACAACAGTATGAAAGGGACAGCCACAAAACCAGTATTTCAGATTGGGAATGCAGATGTTTTCTTGGACTATTGCTATGCAGGCTGAACTTCTCTCTTGATTCCAGGCAAGAGCAGCCAGCCCCAGTGGCCAGTCAGCCCAGCCTCTCATGGGGACACAGGCAGCTCTGTGTGTGCTAAACTAGGATGACAGGAGACTTGGGCAGATTCTGCGTGGTTTCGTGTATGAAGTACAGGGAACAGCTGCACATACTTATTAAAAGCTGTTTTTCATCCGTTCCCATTCACTTAACAGTGCGATGCGTCCTTCTGACAGTGGCGGGGTAAACTGCCTCAGGCCGGTTTTCTCACTGTCTATAACAAGAAATGCCAGACCCCCCCAAAAAAAAATGAAATAAATATTAAGTAAAGAGCTCCAAGAAATGGGAAGCCCAGGAGGGTGCCCACCATTTGATCTTATTTCTTCAGATGTTTGCCAATGAGACCGCAGCTCCTGAGAAGCACACATTGGCATGCACAGTGGCAGCTGAGAAGCACATACAGCTCCACAGGAGCCTAGACAACTGGAAGGAAGCAACCTAAGCCATTGACTTTCATCAAAAATCTAGAAAATAGCCATGTTTCCAGTGCAGACCTCAGAAGGGCTGCAACTCAGCAGGACCAGCAACAGATGGTCTACCAAGGAGGCAAGCTGTAACCACTTCAGTCTCTCACTATGCTAAGTGATCCACTAGTGTCTGTAAAAGCAAACAAGAACTCTTTTTTGGAGGAAGATACTACCACAAAGAATCTCACACTAACTACTATTACAAACAGAGAATGGCTGGGGTGTGTGTGTGTGTGTGTGTGTGTGTGTGTGTGTGTGTGTGTGTGTGTGTGTCTGTGTGTGTGTCTGTTTAAATAACACCCAAAGACCTAGTAACTGAACATGACGAGAAATAGACACTGGGGGCTTCTCAAAAGACCCAAAGGAATGGCATCCAGTCACAGGGAATTACAGCGTAACTGAACGTGGACTTCTCCTCAGGAGTGTGGAAGCCAGAAGACAGGAAAATAAGTCCTGCTGACCGTTATGGTTTAGATCTGAAACGTCTCCCAGATTCGCTTTGCTGAAGCCTTGGTTGCCAGTTTAGGGGCTCTGGGGATATGATTGGATCATGAAAGCTATGACTTCATTGATGATGCTGTAGCCCAAAGGAAGGAAGTAGGATTGGTTGGAGAAAGCAGTTTACTGGAGACATGCCTTTGGCAAGTATATTCTGTCTCTGGTTGCTTACTGACTTTCTGCTTCCCAGCCAGCAAGAGGTGAGCAACTTTATTCAGCCTCAGCCCTTGGCCATGAATTTCCAAGCCTTCCCACAGGCTGAAACCACCGAAACCTCTGCAACTATCACCTAGAATAAGACTTTCTTCCTTTTAAATTGTTTCTCTCAGGTATTTTGGCACAGTGGCAAAAAGACACCTGATACAGTGATATGGATAAATCATAGAAAAACACAATTCGATGAAACAGATTCAAGAAGAAGTGTGTAGCATGGATAATTGTTGATGGAAAGGAAAACTGCTCAAGAGAAGCCGGGCGGTGTTGGCACATGCCTTTAATCCCAGCACTCGGGAGGCAGAGGCAGGCGGATCTCTGTGAGTTCAAGGCCAGCCTGTTCTACAAAGTGAGTTCCAGGAAAGGCGCAAAACTATACAGAGAAACCCTGTCTCGAAAAAGAAAAAAACACAACAACAACAAAAAACTGCTCAAGAGAGATGGTGAGGGCTCCCACACCTGGCCCACAGCAGTCTGGAAACTTCTCTTCCTCAAGATCAAACAGAAGCAGAAGAAGGAAAGATACAAGACAACAAACTGAAGTTTGCACAAAACCACTAGACGCAAATTACTCCAAGATGCTGAAATATTTCAGAGTAATGTCAAACATGGATGCCACATGAAAGAAAAAAACTAGAGAACCATGATCAAATGGGAAAGAACCCAAAAGAGACATATCACCCGCCCAGGAAAAGATGAAAAAATGCAAAACGTGTTTCTGCTGCATTCATACTGTGTTCATACCGTCATAATTCGAAAGCATCCTGAGACTGCCTTAGGATAAAATTCTAAAATATCATTCTTAGCTAGTCTAAGATACAAACCTACTTGTGAATTCCTTCCCGTCTTTTAAAAATAAATAATGCAATTTAAACAATTAATACACCCCCATACACACACTGCATGGAAGAAGGAACATCTTTTACCTAACTGCTGTCGTTGGGAGAGCCCCTCAGCCGTGATAGGTTTGATATTGCTCAATCTTTGATCAATGGATGAGCAGGAAGTGCTCCTGTGAAAGGCTAGATCTTCTACCCTTAGGTCCCTCCAGACCTTGGGGACTTGATTATTAGGCCCAACTCAGTTTCCAGGTGTTAACACAGAAGATAAAAGAAAAAAAAAAAAAAAGAACTGACCCCCGGTGCCACTTCCCCAAGAGTGAGCCTGATTTGTTCTGAAGAGCTTTGAGCTGATCTCTTGAACAAAGGCCATCCTGTCCTCTCTATTGAACAGCACAGCAACTACGGCATGGAAAAAGAATGAGGAAATTTTGTCTTAATCATTTTTTTACAGGCGTCTCATAATGGAAAATTTGTTTCTCTGACTCTATTGACTCAGAACATCACACAAGGACACAGCCAGATATTATCAGTCTATGCCCACACATTACTTTCAACATTGGAGGGAGAGGTTCAACATGTCACTGCCTCCCCCAAATGGTCATAGTTCTAGTCTCTACATCTTTTGCACAAATACAGTGCTTTGAGCCTGGCATCAACGAATCTTGAAGGAGAAATAGAGGACACCATCTGTCAGGGTGTCCAGTGTATATAGTAAGATTGAATACTTTGTTTTTCTTGAAGGTCGGTTCATTCTGAAGAGGTTGAATGCACTATAAATAAGCAGAGTAGTGATAAGGATCTCCAAGCACATGACTAACTTGTTTGTGCATTGGGTGAACATTTGATACATAATGGCAAGCTACAAGCAGCATTTCTTAGAAAAGTCATTCACAGTTTTTTCTCCAGAAGCCACTGACCTGGGTTTGCTGAGGAGGTGTGCCGACTATGTGCCTAAGTTCCAAACTGGAAAAGCATGTATGGCTTTCAGCATAATTTGAGCCACCATGTTAAGAAAACAGGCATTCAGCCAGTGTTCCTAAAGAGGTTTCTCTGTCTCAGTACCATGCTAAGAGTCTGGGGACAGAGACGAAGTACTGTCCATGTCCTTCACTAGCAATCCAAAAGGAAGACAAAATCCAGCAAACACAGGGGAAATATCAGTGTTGGAGTGAGGAAACTTGGCCTGGAGAGTATTGCAAGTTAGTTTAGAAAAGAATACTTTTCAGATCAGGGGCAGTCCTCCTCAGCATATGCCAGCCTTAGGTTCTGAGTCCTCCTTGCCCTGTGTGGATTGAGGCTAGGCAGGTCTCTCTCCACTGCAAGAGACCTTGTAAGCTCAGCTGCTTCAGCTAATAGATCTCAAGCAAGCCCTGGGAATCAACTTTCCTTGGATTAAGCATTTCTTTTTACTTTTTACTATAGCTAAGACCATCGTTTGAAACTGATTCCTTCTTGGGATTTATCTAATCAGGAACTCTTTGCTGTCTTGTCACAATCAAGATTTATTTGCAATTTCAAAAAAAAAAATAGTTATCCTAGGGTGTTTATCAACTGAGGTTAGAACACTGCCAAGAACAGGAGGAAAGTGTCCTTAAAAAGTCAAAGAATGGGCAGCCCTTCCTGTAGTGCCCCAGCTGCTCCGAGAATAGGGAGACTTGGGTGAAAAAAAAAAATAACTGGGGTTAGACATGCTTTCTTAGGTAGGGTCTGTAAAGAGACACCATGACCACAGCAACTCTTATAAAGACAATATTTAACTGGGGTGACTTGCTTCGTTTCAGAGGTTCAGATAGAGAGCATGACAACTTGCAGGCAGACATGGTGCTGGAGCTGAGAGTGCTACATCTTGACCAGCCGGTAGCAGGAAGTCAACTGACTGTCACCCTGCGGGAAGCCTGAGCAAAAGAGACCTCAAGCCCACTCCCACAGTGACACACTTCCTCCAACAAGGCCACACTTCCTAATAGCACCACACCCTTTGGTGGGCCATTTTCTTTCAAACTACCACATAGATGATTAGCAGGTGTCACTGCGTGAGGCCAAGTCAGGAAACTTCAGGCTGAAAAATGAATGAGTTCCTTCTGTGAAGCCATCCACTGAGGAAGGGTCAGCTCCAAGTGTGCTCCTGCTTACCTTAGCACTGAGAAAAGGATGTTGCAGACCCACAGATCTCAGGGGCTTTCCTGGGAGAGTCTTCCTCTTCCCTCTGCCAGGGAAGGATCTGATTAGTCACCTCCTAAGGAAGAGCAAAGGTTTGCAGGGCTAAGATTTGTGAAGTCACCAATATTTTAAATTCAATTACATAAGACAAGTACATATAAAAAGGAGAAACAAGAAACGATTTCTGTAACAATTTTCATGCACATCTTTCCTAAATGTTCTTTTTTTGAAGTAAGAAAACTGGACTTAACAAGAGGGGAGGAACTGTGTAATTTGACCATCATCTGACCACTCTGTACCCCACATCAAAGCTGACATGTGGGCAAATATTATTTCCTGGGATGAATTTGTAAACCACATTGGTTACCATCTAGGTGTGAAGTCTCATAGGTCTCAGCCTCTCTGTTTTCATGCTCTGCTTCTTAATGTTCCTTTATTTCCCAGAGAATGCCAGCCAATGTGAATAGTAGTGCAAATTCATCTTGACTCAACTTAGAATTAAAGACTTTTCCAAGGCAAATTAATAACTACTATGTCCTCAGGCATATTCCACCCTGGGCCTGCAGGCTGCATGTACCCAGGATAGCTGTGAATGTGGCCAGATACCAAATCATCAACTTACTGAGATTGAGAACATTATAAAATTTGTGTTTTTTTTTTTTTCATTTTTTGGTTCTGGATTGAATGCTTCATGAGCACAAATTTAGTAGATGACAACGAGATACAATGCCAAAGGTCAGACTGGCTTGCAAGCTAACATTTCAGAAACATAAGGATGAGGTCATATACAGACCATTTCTGCATCCAGGGGACATGGCACATCTGCTGTCCAGCTGGACATAATAAAGGAGGAGAATGATCAGTAGTTCAACCAGATGCCCAGGATTTTCCCAGAACAGATGTGGGATCATTAGTTCCACCTGCTTCTTGGCTTCTGCAACACAGGGGTCCAAAACATCTTCCCTGAGTCAGAAACAGCCTAAATGGGGTGGGGAGGGGGGAGCACAAACCCATTGTGTACTTTGATCTTCAGTCTATGTTATGCTATCTGTATTTGGTAATTCATAGATGTCTTAACCACAACCATATTCCTCCTTAAGAAATGTTGAAAATTCCAAAGATATTTGGATTTGAAATGCATTTGTGAGTATCTACCTTTTTATGAAGTAAAATGTAGAGATTTTAAATCATGGACTATTAAGGTTAAAAGTAATAAGTACATTGGAAGATAATTTTACAGCCCCAAACTCTATACATCTCAGTGGGCTTCTGTACAAGTTTTCCTGAGGGTAGCTGCCTTGATCTAGTTGTGCCATGTATTTGTGAGTTCATCACAATAAAAATAAATAAATAAAATGCTTATTTTCATAAACTTTTTAACTCAATAAAATAAATAGCTTACAAACATAAGTAATTTTTTCCAAAAAGAATGTGTCGAGGATATAATCGTCATACACTTTGTGAATCTCTTCAATGGCTGGATTCCCGTATCTGCTTTGATGTATATTTTTTTCAATATTATCTTGGTTAGAACTTCATACATGAGCACTGTATCTACATCATTTAACTATTGTGTCACACACCCTACTTAATTCATTAACGACTGCTCACATTTGCATGTATCTACATGTGTCTAGGGCTGAGTACTTAAAATGGGATAACCTTTTTGGGAGCTGATCCCTGGAGGAAACTGATCCTCCTCCTCTGAACCATCATTAACTGTTCTTTATCTGAGATAAGACTTTATGAGGTTTCCAACATCCATGTTGGCATGTCGGCTGGTGGTGGTATGCCAGTCTGGTTCAGGAAGCCATAACTGTTGAGATTTCATAGATAACATTTATTGCACTGTTATGTCTGCAGGGTACTATCTAGAAGCAGGCATCCTGGTCTCTGGCTCTTAAAATGTTTTGTCCCCTCTCCATGATCTTTCTTGAGTTGTAGGAGCAGGGGTTGAGTTGCAGACTAGGATTGGCCATCCCACTGACACTTACTTGCTGCATTTTGACCAATTTTGGATTCCTGTACTTGTCTCTATCTGTTGTCAAAAAGATTTTTTAGGTTAGGGGTAAGAGGTACACTTACCTGTGAATATAAGAATAAGTATTTAAAATACAGCTATAAGTTCAAAATTTTTAGGAAAGTGGCATTGGTTAAGTTTTCTTCTAGGGTCCATGACCTCTACAACCATGGGGAATTGGCTACATTTACAATATTTTGGTTGAAGCTGATGAACTCAGTGCAAGCCTGCAGGCTTTATGTTATTAGACAATGAAATAGTATTTTCATACTCTACTAAAGCATATGTGGGTATTCTCTGATAGTGAATAATGACTTTCATATTCCGTGACATGAAAAGTCCTTGTCTGTCTTCTGTATTGGCAAACTCTTCACCCACACAAGATGCTGTAACATTAGGCGTTGGTTGTGTGGAAAATGCTGCTTCACTGAGTTACTCAGGTCTCCCAAGTCACCACTGATCTCACCAGAAAAATCTGCAAGGACTGGGGAGCCATTCAAGTTTTCCAAATTTCCCATTTTTATTTAAGACTTTGGATATTGTTGTTGGCACCAATTATAACTACTTGTTTTCCTTGAAGTGACAGTCTCTGCTTATTTTTGAGAAAAATCTCTGCCAGATAGTCAATTTTAAGGAGCCATGGTTTGTCTACTGCAAATAAAAATGGTGTTGAATACAGAAAATCAGACTTTGACAGATCAGTCGTCAGGGGTTTTTCCCAAGGGCATCTGACCATAGTGTGCTGATGCTGTGACTGGTACTAATATATCAGTAGTTTTGCCTACCACTGTTGTTTAAATATGGTGTGCCCCTGGCGAAACTGATGTTGAAGCATGGTGCCCAGTGTAGCAACATCCAGAGGTGGTGGTATCTTTAGGATCATGGGTCATGTGGGCTCTGCTATTGGAGAAAAGTGAGTGTAGTTCTCTTAAGGTCAAACTAATATGGCAACCGTAGTTTGTTGTAAAGGAAGTTAAGCTTCTTTAACTTCTGCTGGCTTCCTCTATGGTCATGTGACCTCGTCCACACATCACCCTTCTTCTTTACTGCCGTTCACAGAACATGCATGACTCTCACCAGAAGCAGAACATACACTGTCTCCTTGCTTTGGGATTTCAACACCCTCAGCCAAAAGAAAGCTCTTTAGTTTATAAACTCTGCATTCTCGGGTACTCTGTTATAGCCATGTAAAATAATCCAAAAGGGCTTCTGTTACTTTTGCAAAAAGACAAATAATGATGTTGCTGTAAAAGAACTTTTTGTCCTTTAGACTTGCTGAAAGGTACCCATAGATTCCACTTAATAAGCAACCAGCCCACCATGCTGGGGCAAGAGCCAGAGGGCAGAAAAGTAGAATGCGATTCTACAGTTCTTTCCACTTTGCTCTTTGGAAGAGCCTCTTTGCACAGTAGGTGTCATAAGAATGAAATTCTATTTGCCAGTTAGGGCTAAGAGTATGTTCCTTTAGCACATATTTGGTTTGTATTGAATAAAACTTCCTTTGGTGTGCTTATGGTCAAAAGAAAGCTTGTCCCCACCTCACCAACTCACCAACATCAAATGTTCCTAGAGAAGCACAAGTATAGGATGATAACATAAGATATAGCCCAGGCCCATTCAGCACTGGCTGCTGTTAAACTGTCAGAATAAAACAGACAACAAGGGAAGAAAATAACACAAGGCAGTGCTTCCTGTGAAATGCGACAGCCCTTTAGGGAAAGGAGTCACATGATCACTTGAGTTTTTAGAACCTACTGGAAATGAGGGATTGGGGAAAATGAAATAAGAGCCTTAGATCACAGATTGTGCCTTCTGGGGTGGGGAACCCATATCAAGCCAGCATATAGATGTGTCTTGGAATGACAGGTTGTGGTGGTTTGAATGAGAACGGCCTACATAGGTTCTTACATTTAAATTTTTGGTCCCCCAGTTGGTGGAACTGCTTGGTAAGGATTAGGAGGTGTGGCTTTGTTGGAGGAGGTGTGTCACTACGGGTGGTCTTTGAGGTTTCAAAAGACTCCTACCAGTCTCCTCCCAGTTTGCTTTCTGCCCCCTGCTTGTGGTTCATGTGAGCTTTCAGCTGTTCTTGTCACCATGCCTTCATTCTGTCGTCATGGACTCAAACCCTCAAGAACCATAAGCCCAATTAAGCTTTTTCTTTCATAAGTTGCCTTGGCCATGGTGCTGAATTAGAGCAAGAGAATAGTAACTACTACACGGGTGCATACAGCAAAGAAAATTAAGGCAGGGTGGGGTAGATGGAGATGGACTGCAGAAGGGGGATGTTTCATGCACTGCACTCACATGTCAAAAGTGGAGCCAGGGACACCTTAAGAAGAGATTCATTTTGAATTGGCCCCAAAAGAAATGACTCTCGGGTTCTATGACACTGGAGGCAGCAAGTTTCCAAAAAGGAAAATAAAATGGAGAAATGTGAGGGCCTGGACAGCGCCTGTCCTGTCCACATCAACAGAAGCCCTGGACAGATGAGCTGAACAGATGAACAGATGAAGCACGGCTGAATGAGAGGTTCCAGGAAACAGCACAAGGGCCACTGGTGTAGACTTCGAAGGGCTTGGGTGAAAAAGCAGATTCAGACTAACTCGGCTTACTGAATTAACCTGAGGGCCGGTAGAGAGCTGCCATCCACAGCTGCCTCCTGTCGCTCACAAGCTCCATTACAGAAGTTCATGCGTCCTGAGACCTGGCCTCGCCAGATGCCAGATCACACAGAGCCATGTGCGGCTTGTAATTCTTAGAGCAAGTACTGCTGGCTCTGGCTTATGGAATTCTATCTTCCTCTGTACACTTTCCGCAGAGCCGTGTAGACAGTTTTAATGTAGACATGTATACTAATGCTTACTCTTTATTCCATCTTGGTGTTGAGTGTCGTTCAAAGGGAGTTTGCAGAACATTAAAGTTTAGTTAGTTCACATTTAAAGTTTTAAGTCGAGGGGTTGAGAGATGGCTGTATGTTTATGAGCATATGTATCAGGTCCTGCAGAGGACCCAGCAATCACATGCTTGCTCATAATCATCTGTAGCTCCAGTTTCAGGGGATCTTCCATCCTCTTCTGACCTCAGGGGGCTCCTGCTCATGCACATGGTGCATGTATATACCCAGGCACATACATACACATACAATGCTTTTTTGAAGTTCTAATACATTTGGGGCAGATTTATTGTCTAAAAGAGAGTTCTGGCATTTTTTTTTTCCCATTGGTCTCTCCCATTTGTTAAATAACCATTCCTTTCCAACAGCTTTGACATTATCAAAAAATTAAATCCCCTTGAGCATTTAGGACTAATTCAAGACTTCCTATACTATTCTAATAATGTTTTTATTCTTTTGCCAGCACCAAAATATTTTAATAATTTAAAGCTAAAATTTAAGCTTTGTCATCCAGTGTTAGGATTTAGACTGATGATTTAATCGATATCAATCATACCCATTTTCTTGCTTTGTAGAGGAGACACAAAATACCCTGGCTTCCTTCCCTGGTCTGATGAAGACAAAGCAGGGGATGTTGTTCTGGTACACACCACAGACTTCCTCAGGTCCCCATCTCCAGAATGTCCTCGCCACTGGTTAGGGGCCCTAGCACCTCTTGAGCAGATGGAGTAAGGTTAGAAGTGGAGGGCAAGCTAAGGGCTTTGGGGAAATCCTGAGCTCTCTCAAACTTTTTGCTTGCTAGTAAGGGTTGCCTCTCCATACAGACTTCTAGTACATTTATCCTCCTGCTCCAGCCTAGGTGGTGGCACTTTTCTGAAATAAAGCCACAGCCTGACATGTCTTGCTTTGGGTCTGGCAACGATGCAGTCCTGACCTGAACTTCTTCTTTTCCCAAGCCCTGCGTCCTGGATGTGAGCAACCTGACAGCTGTATTATCTGAGTAGCTGAGTCGCCAAATAACCCTGATTGTACCATTTGTTCAAATCTAGGGGGAAATTAAACATTTTGTTCTCTCCTTTAAATAGGAGTTTACTATCAATCTCCGCCTCCAGGATAATTGCCTGGAACCATGCCTTAAAGAGACAGTAAGATTAAAACCTTAGCTGCTGCTCACCTCTGGGGAAAGCTAGGTGGGAAAATCACATGAGTTGCACAGGATTTAATTTCCTTTCATTTCCCCCCTAGACCCAGCTTCTAACTTACTCTAAGCATAAGGTGAGAAAGGAGAAGAAAGAAAGAACCCTCAGCGGGTGTCAGGCACAGTCTGTGAGTGAGGGCCACGTGGAGGACTACGTTGAGTTCTTTCAGGAAAAAAAAAATCAATAGGTAGCAAATAATAGCATGAAGATGACAGCTGGCGACTCTCCCTCAGCAACTGAAGGAGGTCACTCCCACCTGCCTGGCAGTCACTCCGCTCAGAAGAGACTGCACAGGCTTAGCCGTCCTGAAGAATTCGCGCTAACTAGTGCTGAGTCTCTCTGGAAGTTAAGGGCAGGGGTGCATCCCCTCCCCTCCATTTTGAGAGCTTTCCCCAGAAAGGCATTGTAGAAGTAGTTCCATCAGAGAGAGTCAAGGGATTGGAGTTAAACCTAGGATCAGTAGAGTAACTTGCGGTATTTCACCATGTACACACAGACACATGTACACACAGAGAGACACATATACACAGAAAGAACACACACAGAGAGAGAGACATGCACACAGACACAATGGAATTTCCAACCTTTTATTGTCTGCAAGATTTATGCTCTAGAACCACACAATTGAGTTTAAAAATAGCACAAAACCCACATACTGCTTAACTATATTTATGAACCTGTGTTGGGCCACATTCATTTGTGTTGCTACCATTGTATTGTACATGGCCTATGGGTTAGAGGTTGGGTACACCTAATTGAGAATAGATTGTTAGGTAGATGAATAGGTAGATGAGAGAAATAGACGGATAGGCAGATGAACAAACAATTAGCCAAATAAATTAAAGACATATTTAGAAAAATGGATGAATTGATAGAAAGGTAAGAAGGTAAATAGATCCATCAGATGGATGGATGCATTGATGATTGAAGATGATAAACAGATAGATAGATAGATATATACATATATACATACATAGATGAATAGATAGTAGATTGATAGATGATACATGATTCACAGATAGATAGATAGATAGATAGATAGATAGATAGATAGATAGATAGATAGATAGATAGATAGATAGACAGATAGATAGATAGACAGACAGATAGACAGATAGAAACATTCTCTTCATTTTCCCAATGCACCAGGCTGGGGACAAAGGTGGAGGGCTATGAAAGGAATCAGAGATCAGGGGGAAGGAGGCAGGATAACAGCTGCTTGTGAAAAGGAAATTCCATGCACAGTGGAGCAGTTGTGTGTTTAGCACAACTAATCTCGTGGTAGGCTTTATCATCTGAGGCTACATCTCACTCAATAGCACAGTGCTCTTTGCTTCTGCTAAATATCAATCCTATAAGAAGTGAAGAAATACGGAGCAGAAGGCCCCCCACTCAGTCTTTCCTGAATGCAAGCCCCTGCTTCCCAAGCTCCTCCCCAGACCTGCTCTTTGGATGTTTATCGTTGTGTGTTTTCGCCCTTTGTTTGCATTTCTTTGTATCCATATACAGTGTACAGCAGCTCCTTGAAATTTATCTGCCATGTAACTGAAATATACCCAAATTGTATGTCTCTAGCTCTGGTTCATTATTTTCACCAAGTTGTAGTGTTACATTACATAATTAAACTGCAATGTGTTATCCATTCTCCTGCTAAAACACATTTTAAGGTCTTTTAAACAATTATGGAGTAAGTTTCTAGTATACAGACATGTGAATGTGTATGTGTGTCTGTATGTCTGTGTGCGTCTCTCTCTCTCTCTCTCTCTCTCTCTCTCTCTCTCTCTCTCTCTCTCTCTCTCTCTCTCTGCTAAATATCAATCCTATAAGAAGTGAAGAAATACAGAGCAGAAGCCTCCCCAGTCTTTCCTGAATGCAAGCCCCTGCTCCCCAAGCTCTCTGTCTGAGAGAGAGAGAGAGAGAGAGAGAGAGAGAGAGAGAGAGAGAGAGAGAGATATTTAGTTAAGTCATATTTATGCTGAGATAAAGTGGTTCAGTCCTGATCTTCGGTATGTTCTGACTTCTCTATCAAGCTCATGATAAATTGCTCTAATCTTCTATTCTGGTCTGTCTTTAGTTGAGTGGGTGAAGAGATTTGTTATAAAAACTTCTCAGAACTCTCAAGATCCATCTGTACCTTGATACATCTGTCTATTCATCTGTAGGGAGGCTAGAGGGAACACTTCTAGACTATGTGCTACCATGATGTGCCTGAGAGACTTACAGTATTAACTATATGGAGATAATAGCAACAGTTCTAAAATGTAAGACAGGGACACTGGAAGAAGAAAAATAATCAGACCATGAGACACTGTCTTAGTGACGACATTCTAAATTATGCCTAAATTATGAATGACTAAGAGGACGTATGCATAGGGACCAGTCTCATCACTGCCATCTCCACGCCTGAGCAGTTGTTCCCTAATGTTAGATGCTTCCTCCTGTGACAAAGCATAGTGGTGATGTTTGATCAATGAGATATCCTGACAGGAATAAACAAAAAGTGCTTTGTGGGAGAGTTAGACATCAGCTTTCAATTCTTCCATTTTCACAACAATGAACTTGAGAATCTAATGTTGTTGTTGTGTTTTTTTTTTTATCTGCAGTACTGATGGTGTTTTTGTGATTCCTGTGTTTATTTAAACCCTTAGGATTCGCTGAAGAGATGGCTCTGAGGTTAAGAGCACAGGCTGATCTTCCAGAGGTCCTAAATTCAATTCTCAGTAACCACATGGCAGCTCACAAGCATCTGTAATGAGATCTGGTGCCCTCTTCTGTCATGCAGGCAGAACACTGTGTACATAATAAATAAATAAATCTTTAAAAAGAAAAAAAGAGGAGGAGGGAGAAGAAAAGAAAAGGCTCTAAAACCTTAGGATTCTCTCCATATGGTTCCAATTGGGCAAATACTGAAGTGCCTGTGAGCAAGTTGTAAGGTTGCTGAGAGCCATTCTGTGGCTCTCACTCTTCATTTCTTCCCTGTTTTTTCCCCTGGGGCAAAACTATTCCTAAAGTTCAGAATTGAAATGGTTAATAATTAAATTGGTGCTTCATGCTTTCAAGCTGACAGGGGACCAATAAGTCCAATTTAATTACAGATAACCTCTCTCTGCTCTGAGTTCCAAGTTCTTTGTCAGTTATGTTAAAATCCATATCCTTTAATCCTGACAGTATTATAAGGAAGAAAGGTGATAAAACTTGGCAGTGTGGATTTAATTTGGGACACACAGTTATGAAGTGGGACATTTAGAATCCATGTACAAACCTTCCTGTACCGGAAATGTGAGCTGTTATCTTACCTGCAGCTCACAGCTAGGTGGCCATGGACTTACCCTTGCATTACTTTTAAGTCACAAGTAAAACATTAAGGACAGAGGATCAGAAACCTCATTACTGCATGTTCCTTGACAGGAGAAGGAGGAGGGGAGGAGGAGAAGGGAAGGAGGAGGAGGAGGAGGAGAAGGAGGAGGAGGAGGAGGAGGAGGAAGAAGAATTATATTAAACAATGGTGCCTGTCTCTATTATCTAACCATCTTATCTTACTCAAAAGAAATGGGACCCTGACCTTGACTAGGAACACAGTCTACACAATTTCTCTCAGTCCACATCAAAAGTTTGCATTCAAATGAGAATCCTTGAGCTAGATGGTTTAGTGGCTGAGATTGTTGACTACTCTTCCAGAGGACCTGAGTTCAGCAATCAGTCGGTACTCAGCCCAAGAGGCTCATAGCCTCTGTAACTAGCTCCAGGTTATCCAATGCCTCCAAGGACAACTGCATGCGTGTGGTTCACACACAGAGAGACTAATACACAAATAAAATTAAATACGAAGAATCTCACCTATGCAGTTGCTGTGTTCCATGTGGATGTATCACCTGTCTTCAATATCCTCCATTTAACGTTTTTCTTCATTTATTCTTATCTCTGAATATTGGGTACTTTTCTCACCTTTGCTGTATTGAATCTAAGTTTCAACCAACAATTATTTATTGTTTAATCATACTCAAGAACTAGTAAAGAAGGTGAGATGTTAAAGATTTCCATGGTGAGTGTCATTCCAAGCTTGTGCCTACTCGTATGCTCTCAGTTTTGTATGATGTTGATGTCTGCATCAACATGTTACACAAAAAAAGGCCTTTTTAAAATGGGTGAATTGCCTGAGCAGTGGTGATATATACCTTTAATCCTAGTACTTGGGAAGTAGAGGCAGGTGGATCTCTGTGAGTTCGAGGACAGCCTGATCTACAGAGTGAGATCCAGGACAGCCAGGGCTACCAAAGAAACTCTGTCTCAAAAAAAAAAAAAAAAAAAAAAAGAAAAGAAAAAGAAAAAGGAAAGGAAAAAAGAAAAAAAGAGGGAGAAAGAAAGGAAGGAAGGAAGGAAGAAAGAAAGAGGAAAAACAAAAGGTGAATTGTTTTTCATAGATAATAATTTGCTAGGCTTTTATATCTGGGGTTCATCTTATGCTTTTAAAAAAAATCATATGCCTGCCTGTCTTTTCTGTTTCAGCTTAAAATAGAGGAATTGTGACAAATATACCAAGCTAGAAATATAATACAAGCCATGTGACAATTTCCCCATATGGTCCTCTGTGGGCTACTGATAGCTATCAGTTGGGGAGAAGATGAAGTCATCTCAAAAACTCTGCTCAACACGTTCCTATCTATTTCACGTCTCTGCTGAGTCCAGTATGGATAATGTCACAGCCTCTGTTGCGAAGGCCCTTCCTCCAAGGAAGGCCTAAATTATGAACTGCTTTGTGAATGTTCATAGGGGTTTTGATGTCTTTGCTGTGTGTTTCAAAGGCACAAGATGCAAATGGAGTAACCAAGATGATTCAAGATCTAAGGAGACTCATTCACTTCTCCTTGCTTAAGTTCAGTTCCTCCTTGTTGTCTGTGATCTTGCTCTTCCTGGCTTCTTTCCTCCTGGACAAAAAACAGCCTTAGTGAATAATGATCTGAAACTCTGCACAATGTAGAGTTTCTCATGTAACTCTGCTCATTTATGACCCATTTTTTTTTGTTTTTTTGTTTTTTGAGACAGGGTTTCTCTGTGCAGCTTTGTGCCTTTTCCTGGAACTCACTTGGTAGCCCAGGCTGGCCTCGAACTCACAGAGATCCACCTGCCTCTGCCTCCCGAGTGCTGGGATTAAAGGCGTGCGCCACCACCGCCCTGCCAATGACCCAAATTTTTAAATGGCTGCTGCTTCCTTAGATGAGTTCTTCTGATTAAATATTCTCTGCTTGGAAAGTCTCTGCTCTTCAGTCTACTTTCTTTCCTCATCTCTAGATACAAATGTCAAACTCCATGCGAAATCTTTGAAAAGGAAAATTAAGGAAGTTTTGTAGCTAGCCTAAAGGAAGTATTTCCTTTAGCTTTAGTGGGTTTCACACACACACACACACACACACACACACACACACACACACACACACACACCACACACCTTTAGAACAAGTCTAAAACAGTTAAGTCTTACTGAAACTCAAACATTCTGCTGAGGCTTGCATTAGAGAGAGAGAGAGTCAGAAAGACCATGCCTCATAGTTGTTGCTCAGTTACATCCTGGTTTTTATGTTCCTTCAAGAGGATGCGTCAAACCTGACCCAAACGGTCCTTGCAATCTCTCAGGAAAACAAGAGTCCTCCATCCTTCTGTGTCCTGAACCAGTCTCGAAGCAGCAGCAGCAGAACTATGGACATTGTGAACCAAGGCATTCTTTATTCCACCAGGGGTGGCAGAGCAAAGCATAACCCACTTCTAGGGCTCCAGCTACTGGAACCAGCAACATCCTCTCCTGTGTCATGCAGTCAACAATGTCTCTTGGGGATGGAGAAATAGATCAATGGTTAAAGCTCTTGTCACACAAGCCTGAGGACCAGTGTTCAGATCCCCAGAATTCACATAAACATCAGGTAGGTGTGTCAGCATGCCTATATTTCTAATGCTGAGAAGGCATGGTATGCTGGGGCAAGCTGGTTATATAGACTAGGCATACCGGAGAGCTCTGGATTT
The DNA here is from genome assembly GCF_049852395.1 of Peromyscus maniculatus bairdii. Classification (NCBI taxonomy): domain Eukaryota; kingdom Metazoa; phylum Chordata; class Mammalia; order Rodentia; family Cricetidae; genus Peromyscus; species Peromyscus maniculatus. The sequence goes on from NC_134872.1 coordinate 32,405,666, forward strand.
AACTGAAAGACTCTGCCTCAACAAATAAGGTAAGAGAGGAAGACTCCTAACATCAATCTTGAGTCTCCAACACACATGTGAGTACATCACACATACACATGAGAAAAAGTAAAAAAAAAAAAAAAAAAAAAAAAAATCCTCTAGATACTGCCACACGTCCCCTGCAGGGTGACATTCTCCATGACTGGAAAGCACTGCCCTGGATGCCTCTGAAAGGGCTTAAAATGCAAAAGTTCCTCCAAAATTGGTTGTTACTAAATGGTACCAAGAACACCATCATTACACACTGAAAGGATTTTTTTAGAGACCCCATAACTTTTGAGGCCCCCCATATCCAAAAGCTTCATCTACACGCACATTCACAGAACCCACCTTGAACTCATTCTCCAGGGAAAGGCCCAGACTACCTTTCAAGCTTCACATAAAGCTTTAATCTGTAAGAGATGGTGGTAATTCAGAGAAACTGGGTCTGTGAGATGGCCCAGCAGGTAGAAGCAGTTTCTGTCGCACAAGCCTGATGATCAGAGTTCAATCCCTGGATCCCACATAAAGGTGGAAGAAGAAAACCCATTTATCCTTTGACATCCCCATGTGCACCATAGCATGCACACTCCCCACCCCTACTTCCATTTAAAATATAAATAAAGAAAAGAAAAATAGCTCATGAGACATTATACTAGTAACTCATTCCATTCAGACTACAGAGTGGTTTATATAGTAACGAAAGAGATTGGCACATGTTATAATCAAATTGCCAGTACTAAGGATTCCCAGTTGATAACTAAACTAAAGATTTCTGGTTAAAGAGTGGACCTACGTGTCTCTGCACTTTAATTTTATTTCAAATGTCAGTGTTTTAAAAATTAGTTTTAAAAAATGAGTCATCCATCATCCAGACCCTTCTCGAGGGATGGCTCCTTCGGTGTACAAGCTGTACCGATAGCATCGGCTCCGCAGTCAGAAGCATCCATTCATCATTTCCTTCCTGTGAAATACTCAGCTGTGGGAAACTCTCAGCACCGCTGAATTGTGTGACTAAGTGCATAAAGCCTGTCATTTGTTGCAAAAACAACAAAGGCAAGAAAAGTCACCTGGGAGGAGGGCGCTGCTGCAAATGTTTTGGAGTTGCATTAGCAAGAATAAATAACTATGCACAGTAGATCAAACATAATTCTGCAAGAAGGAATGGGGCTGCTGGAGACATTTCTCTAGGATAAAAGAAAAAATGGCAGGAAGCTGTGAGGTCAAGCAAAGAGCCTTCGAAGGAAGCTTGGAGAAGGTAGTTATCAGCCACAGGCTCTGGCTAGGGAGAAATAAAGAACTCAACCCTTTATTCCCACTTTGTGACAGTGCAATTTAAGTAGTATTCTAATTTATATTAACTATAGTAATACGATAGGATGAAAATGACACAGGCCTGTAGAAAACAGCCACTTTACTAGTATCTATTAATCTTACAGCATTGTATGTTTCATAGTATTTTCATTCACATGGGCAATGTGCACTGATAATAATTATCCACCTATGACCCTCTCTTGCCCTGCTTTGCACACGGGTCCTTCTGCTTCCATGTCTTTCTGTTGAAATGTAGATTCTGCATGTAAGAGAAAATATGCAATACTTATATTTCTGAGTCTGACTTATTTCACTTAACATGATCTCCATTTTCCTGCAAAGATCTGTTACAATTTCAGTCTTTTTATGGCTGAATAAAATTCCATTAGATATATGAACCATAGTTTCTTTATCCATTCATCTGTTGAGCATATAGGCTGGTTCTACTTCCTGACTATTGTGAATATTGTAGCAATAAACATGGATGGGCAAATATCTTTCCAGGTATATAATAGATCCAGGGGCGGTAGAGCTATAGTGAAGTTACAGAGTAGGGGTCACTCCATGATGATTCCCATAAAACTGCATGTGGTGATATTGTGTTTCCCAATATATTGTGAATACTAATAAACTTATCTGGGGTCAGAGAACAGAACAGCCACTAAGTATAGAGGCCAGAAAATGGTGGCATATACACCTTTAATGTTAGCATTCCAAAGGCAGAGATCTGCCTGGATCTTTGAGTTCAAAGCCACACTGGAAACACCAGGCATGGTGACACACACCTTTAATCTCAGGAAGTGAGGGCAGAAAGCAGACAGGTGTTTAAGGCATAAGGACCAGGAACTAGAGCTAGTTAAGCTTTTAGGCTTCTAGCAGCAGTTCAGCTGAGATCCATAAGAATGAAGACACAGAGGCTTCCAGTCTGAGGAAACAGGATCAGCTGAGGACCTGGTGAGGTGAGGTGGCTGTGGCTTGTTCTGCTTCTCTGATCTTCTAGCATTCACCCCAATAACTGGCATTGGGCTTCTTTTTATTAATAAGACCTTCTAAGATTCTTGCTACAACTGCAATGACTTACATTTGATGCTGTGCATTCCATGCTTCCTGCTTGTTCACTAGGAGTGGTTGGGATGTGAAGGTTTCAGGTTTTTGACAAATTACATGGAGTATCCTCACACGCAGTGTATAAAACAGTCTGAAATGTCCCTTAGGAGTAGAGTAAATCATTATGGTATCCAGCTAGGGGCCACTGTCCCCCCTCATTTTGTGATCCTCCTACTCAATCTTCTTAACAAGGTAACTTCTTATTCCAACTGGAAAGAGAGGCTGCAGCCAAAGGGGCCATCTACAGAGGTGGGAGCCAGTGACAGGAAGGGAGTGAGGAAGAAACCACAGGCCAAGGATAGTAGGAAGCTGCTTTACGCAGTAACTCAGAGCAGAGCAGAGCTTGATCTCCTCCACCATCTTGGCTGGACAATTTCACAAGGGCAAGCTGGAGAGATTTCCATATATGCCTTTTGCTTGGAATTATCCTTAAAATTATAACCTTGATTTGATAAAAATGGTCCTAGAACACATACGAGCATCCCCAAGTAGGGAGTTGTGCCTTCCCTAAGTAGGATGCCTCCCCAAGGCTGAGGGGGGCGCTGTAACAAAAGTTGCACCTGTGAATAGGCTGCCTACTCTGCTCTAGGACAATAGAGAACCACAGCTTCACCTGGATAAACAAGGAGACTAGGGAAGTTGCCACGCTTTCTACTCTCCCCAAGCCCTGTCCCTTCCATCCCCTGCACCCGTAGGAGGTGAGAAGAGAGGGGAGTATGCTGGTGAGGTCTGAAGACTATCAGGCAGGCAGGACAGAAATAATCAAGTGAAGAGGCAAGTGACCCTCGTGACCATCCAAGGCTGTGAATGTCCTCCAAGTACCTGAAGCCTCTGCTAGGATGGAAAGCAGTGACTGGGAATCTCTCAAACCTTGCCGTGCTTTTTGAAATGGATCTACGACGTTGCTTCTGTGGAAGCATGATCTGAAGTTGACATGGAAGCTGGGGGAAAGCTGAGCCCATGTTGGGCTCACACGTGTCCTCTGACCATTTTGCCAGATCAAAGATATCATTTTAAGCATGACCCACTAGTAAGGCATCTAGGAAAATCTTTCCAGCTTTCCCCTATGAAATTGTCCCGCCAGGATGACTGTTGAAATCAGGCTATGCCCTATTCTAAGTTACTCCACAGTGTGTAAAACAGTGGCTTTTCATGCTGCCTTGCTTTTGACTCCATTTTGAGAGTGGAGGATGACTGTATAATGGGGTGGACTGGCAAACACAACCATCTGTCTCTTGCACTTTTCATGAAATGCAAATTGTTAAATAACTCACTCCTGTGAGTGTTACCACCCTATAAATTTGTTAGGTTGAACTAAGATCATAGGGGTACACGGGTGGATATCAGGAAAACCAGCCCCAAGAACTTATCAGACACACCAGATTGAGAGAAGAGTGTAACCCTTTCATCTGGCCCCCATAAAGTGGTAAGTATATATATAGCCCAGTGATGGTGTGGCCCCACCTGTCATCTGATATCTGATGTGTACATAAAGAGCCAACAGGCACGCAATTTCCAATCGTCCTTGGGGCTTCAGCTTGATGAGGTTCCCTGCTGTCCATGAGGACCACTCAACTGTTGCCTGCCTGTCTACCCAGCTGTACCTGAGCCTGCTGCTTCTGCTCCATACCAAGTCTTGGCCCCTTTGACTCTGTAGCAGCTACATCTTCACTCTCAACTCCGACTCTCCCGTGGCCTGATCTTTACAGCAACCACTTCTTTTCTGCAGCTGGCTTGGGTTCCTTATCTTAGCAATACAGACTCCATTAACAGTTCTATCAGCCCACTTCTGAAATCTCCTAATTCTGCCTCCTGTTTTCATTCTATAAACTGTGTGTGTGTGTGTATACATGTATGTATGTATGTATGTATGTATGTATGTGTGTATGTATGTATTTGCTGTGTGATATGAGACAATATTAGTAATTAAGATTTTAATGAAAGAACCTGCATTAGTCTGGGCCAGAGGTAGAATGGATTATTTGGCAAATCGCTGCCACTCTACCTTGTGAACTTGTTGTCACAGATTCACAATATCAATACAGTCTAACATGGTGGAAATAAATGAATGTACTATGCTTCTGGTAAAGTGCACGCATGACAACCACCCTACTCCCCAAAAATAGTTCTGTCTGTAGCATTGTGTTAGTGAGAATAGTTTGAAAAGTAAGTGTGTAGATGGATTTAATTGGCAAGGATTTTGTTAGAGAAAATAGCATACCAGAAAGAAATGGACAGGGAATTGGAAAGTTGTAGACCCAGAGCAAGTTTGTCTCACTTATTGAGGAAGTATCTGAGTTTTGTTTCCCATTGCTGTGATAAAATAACCCCAACAGAAACAACTTATGGAGAAGGGGTTTATTTCAGGTCACAGTTTAAGAGTACAGCCTGTTGTAAGGGAAGCTGAGGTGGTGGGAGCTCAAATCAGTTGGTCACTTTGCATCTAGAGTTCAACAAACTGAGAGTGAGGCATTCATGCACACTGGTACTCAGCTTGACTTTTCCATCTTATACAGTCCAGGATGTTCTGCCCAGGGAATCATCCTTCCCACATCAATGAACATAATCAGGATTACTCCCCACATGCATGCCTATGAACTCATCTTCCAAATGCTTCTAGAATCTTCCCAGTATACAAGTAACACTAACCATCAAAGAAGGGGAAGGAAGAAGGGCAGGAAAGAGTAGGGATGTGTAGATGCCTCCATACAATTTGAGGATACCATCAGCAAATCCTGGGGCGTCTTGGAGCAGATCAACCAACAAAGGAACTTTCTTTTTTTAATTTTTATTCAATTTTATTTCATGTGCATTGGAGTGAGGGTGTCAGATCTTCTGGGACTGGAGGTACAGACAGTTGTGAGCTGCTATGTGGGTGCTGGGAATTGAACCCAGGTCCTCTGGAAGAACAGCCAGTGCTCTTTACCACTGACCCACCTCTCCAGCCTCCAAAGGAACTTTCTTTATCTCAGGATTGCATCTGCTTTAGCTTCCCACAGTGCTTGATCCTGATTGTAAGCTAGCTAACCCAGGGTGGCCTCCAAGAGGCAGTGATAGGTTTCTCAGGCAGTAACTGAACCCCATCAGCAGGACACCTTCAATGAGAGACACCTGTGAATACAACAATTCAGCTGTGCAGATCTACAACCTGAAGTCACTTGTGTGTCCTGGTGGAGGTAGGATTTGAGGGGGGTAGGGAAGCCTGGTTTTGCTATGATCATGCACGCACACATCAAAGAGGTCTAGCTATGGAGTAGTTGAACCATTCTAACCAAATGTCTAACCTGAAAAGCTCCATAAACCTTTGAATTATCTTCATCTTAAACTAGTAACATCCAATACACTTACATAGTAGGATAAAGAGACTCAAGGATAGACTCAAAGACAAGATTAGTGCATGATCATGCCAACATAATCAATCATGCCTCATACCTTGAATGTTGCCGGCATTGTGTCATAGACAGGGCAGTGGAGTTAAAAAGGAGAAGGCTGTGTTCTTCACTGGCCCTTTATTAACAGGTGCTACAGCAAAAACCAAAGCTTTCTAATGAGAGATATATTGCATATGTAGACTGACAAAAATCACCATGATTAGAGTTACCACTTCCCATGATTTTCTACGGATTCAACACAATCCCAACCAAATTCCCAGGCTAGTTTATCAATATAGACAAGCTGATTCTAAAGTCTTGGCCTAAAGAAATGACCATAGCCAAAAACTGTTTTGTGAACAAGACAGAAAATCAGAGGACTCACACCACTCCAGAGCTCCAGGAACAGCACTTGTATTGGTGACCGGTCAGATGGGCATCCGATGGGTGCTCTTGTGTGTGGCTATCCATTTATTCCACTGTCATCTTCTGAAAAGACAGCTGTTGGAATTCCCTGGATAGCCTTAGTCACGGTCCTTCAACAGCTGTGCCTCTGCTCTGTTCCAAGACAGCAGTTGCTTTCTTTTCCTTCCCATTGATAAGTGTTCTTTAAACAATGACAATTTGGTCAAGTTCATGGATGGGTAAGAACACTGTGAGAGTCACTACCCTTGCATGATTTCCATTTAACCATTTGCTGTCTCTGTCCTATTCTGAGCTGTGTTATTTTAAAATGCCTTCATTTAACCCAAGGAATTTACTGTGTGCTTTCAGCATCTAGGGGTGAGAGCAGGCCACCCCGGGGCTAGTTTCTAGTGTCTTTCTGTGCAAGGCTTTTCCTATCATGTACACATTATTTTAAAATTTTTGTGTCATCTATATTCTACTGGAATATAAACTACAAAAAACATTTTTTCTCTTTTAAAAATTTTATTAAATAAATAGATTGTTTTTATCCTTAATGCATAGCAATTTATCTTCCTACTCTCTTGCAGATACCTTGATCATTACACATTTTTCAGAACCATACATATAATGATATAAGATGATCATAAACAATGAAATTTAGTAAACTAATAGTGTTTTATGATTTTTTTTAACCCAGACTCAGAAAGACAAACATGGTATGTACTCACTCATAGGAGGATACTAGATGTAAAACAAAGATGACTAGACTGCTACTCACAACTCCAGGGAGGCTACCTAGAAAACAGGACCATAAGAAAGACACAGGGGTCACCCAATGACAGAAATGGATGAGATCTACATGAACAACCTGGACGTGAGTGGGGGTAATGAAGGGCAAGGTTTGAGGGAAACAAAAAACATTTTTATAAGTTAAGTGGCCACTGCATATAATGCATCTTTTCAGGGAGGCCAAAGGAGGGACAGACTGACACTGGCCTTGGTGCTGTGGGCCTGTGAGGAAGGAAGCAGTTCAGCTCCCAGCAGGAGACCCAAGCAGCTGGTCATTCTCTCTCCTTACCATAGATTCCTTATGCTTGATGATGTCTTCATAATATCCCAGCATCGTCTCTAATCCTACATGGAGCCTTGTGTGTACAATACCTATTCAGTGTAGACCACGTCGCCTGTACTTTGGTATCAGCACGAACCATACATTATACATATAAGCCACCTTTAACACTCAAAAACATTAATTTTACGAAGCTCAATCTAATCTCAAGCTACTGAAAAATATTTATAAATTCCTTCTTGGAAGAGTCCCAGGCTAAGAGCCAAGTATTCTGAATTAGATATGATAAATTTAGTACTTAAGATTGGAAGTTAAGAAGTCAGAGTTTCATTCTCAATTTATTCTTCAGAACTTTTTGGTCAACATTTATGTGCTGGCTAGTTTTATGTCAACCTGACACAAGCTAGAGCCATGGCAGAGGAGGAAACCACAATTAAGAAAATGTCTCCGTAAGATCGGGCTGTACACACACCTGTTAGGCATTTTATTGATCAGTGATTGATGGGGGTAGGGCCCAGCCCATTGTGGGCGGGGCAGCTCCTGAGCTGGTGGTCCTGGGTGCTGTAAGAAAGCAGGCTGAGCGAGCCAGCCTTGGTGAGCAAGCCAGTAAGCCACACCCCTATGTTGCTATTTAAGGGTCTTATCGGGTCCCTTTTCTCTGCCAGGTAAAGAGTCAAAAGGCAGGTGACAGTGGAGAAATCTCAAACACCTCATACAACAGCAGACAGAACTAGCAGTTGAGGAAAGGCGTTTGTTGGGGTTGAGGAAACACAAGTATGCCGTAGACACACAGAGAAAAAGACCCTCTGCGAGGCAGGGGCAGGGATAATGGCAACAACTAAGAAAGCAAGAAAAAAAAGAAATCCAGTCTCTAGCTGGGCAGTGGTGGCGCACACCTTTAATCCCAGCACTCAGGGAGGCAGAGGCAGGCGGATCTCTGTAAGTTCAAGGCCAGCCTGGGCTACAGAGTGAATTCCAGGAAAAGGTGCAAAGCTACACAGAGAAACCCTGTCTTGAAACACCACCACCAAAAAACCCAGGCTCTTCTGGCTGGGATTTTTTAAGCCCCTGAAGAGCTTTCCTCCCCTAATTTAGGGTTGGTCAGTTTGAGAAAAGGTAAGATGGTTGACTGGCCCATAACTGTGGTGTAAACATGTCCTGATCCTGTCTTGAATTTGTTGAGCCTGCTGGTGGGAGAAAATGGCCCACAAGGCTTTGGTTTTAAGTTGCCAGGCTTTTGTCTCAGGTTAACAAATGAGATGGGCAGAGGAGATGGCTCAGTGGATAAAATGCTTTCTGTGCAAGCATGAGGACCCGAGTTCAAATCCCTAGAGCCCACTTAAAAACTAAACTAGGCAAGGTGGTGATGTGTCTGCAATCTCAGCACTGTGGAGAGTGAGGGAAACGGACAGATCTTGGAGCTGACTGGACACCAGTCTCACAGACTCAGGAAGGTGTGTGAGTGTCTATATGCATTTGCGTGTGTGCATGCGTGCATGCGTGTGTGTGTGTGTGTGTGTGTGTGTGTGTGTGTGTGTGTGTGTCTGTGTGTCTGTGTGTGTGTCTGTGTGTGTGTCTGTGTGTCTGTGTGTCTGTGTGTGTCTGTGTGTCTGTGTGTTGTTGTCGAGTGGCTTTGGATATAGAAGCAAAGGGATTTGATGAGGAATGCAGAAGTCATTCTACCCATTCAGAGTTTTAAACATTCAAGATAAAATCAGAAGCTCTGTGACTTTCACACGAGCTGGGAGCATGGGTGCCCAGACAGTTACCTAAAAGGTCAGAGGGGCTAACACTAGGGAGCACTAGAATTCTGCCATGTCCACACAGTGAGGCTTCCTGGGGAAGCTTCAGGGTTTCTGTGCGCACGCAGCCAGCAGTGTGGGAAGACCCACGCACCTGCCACATCTGCGCCACGCCTTCCTGCCTTTCCAAACTTCATGAGGTTTCTTATAAGTCAAGTCTACCTAGGCAGGAAAATGGGAGGTTCCTACTCCACCACAAGCAACCCAGGCATAGCCTGGACATTTTTGCGGGATAGACCTTGAGTTGGTTTAAATGTGAGAGCATTGCATCCTCCACCAAGTCGTCTCGTTCCCTGCTTAGCCACCAGAGTTCATTCAATCTTCCACATTAAAAATCCACCTGCTATAAAATGCTTCTAGCACAGTTACTAAAAATACCACCATGGTTCCTATCATTTGCCATTGATTTTTATCTTTTTTTTTTCTTTTGAAACAGAAATGGATTCCAGGAAGTTGGTAGGAATCTATTCAAATGAATCACCAAAAACTGCAGTCTGCTGCATGCAGAGAGAGGATGTGAGTGCCTGACACAGTGATACACAGGCAAGAAGAGGGCATTGCTGTTTTTATGCAAAATAAGCAACGCACTGGGGGTTGCCTTCAGGGCCATTTGCCTTATGTGTTATTTTGGCAACACACCTTTTTGGGACAGTCTAAATGTCATGACCCTGATCCAGGTGTGTTTATTATCTAAATAGCCACTTGCCTGTTGACAAAACCCCAGGTGTCCTCTGAGACTTAGGTCCTCACTAAATTGATTGGTCCTCACTGAACTTGACAATCCCTTATCAAAATCTGGACTAAGCTTGGCCAAATGAGCCTAGAAGGAATGGATATCTGCTCTGAAGCCTTTAGGGAAGGTTTTCTTCACTTGGGTGCCCCAAAATCTCCACAAGGGAAAGCTGGGTGGTGGTACATGCCTTTAATCCTAGCACTCAGAAGGCAGAGGCAGACAGATGTCTGTGAGTTCGAGGCCAGCCTGATCAACTCACTCTAGTTCCAGGACAGGCTGCAAAGCTACACAGAGAAACTCTGTCTAGAAAAAAAAAAGGGGGGTGTCCATAAGGGAGAACAGCTCATCTACAGTCAAATTTGTCGAACTTGGATAGCCCTAGACAAAGTCCATCCAGAGCCCAGCACAGTGCGAGGACAGACACATCTGATCCTTAATAAAGTCAGAGAGATCAGGGAACTGTTGCTGAGCCTTGCCCTTTCTTGGGACTCCTAGAGATTTTGTGCATCGTCTTTTACATCCATTGAATTGGGATTATTCTCACATAGCATCAGCTCACCTGATAACAGAGCTCCTCACCTATGATCCTGGGTGTCCTCGGTAACCAAATGAAATGATGGTACAAGAACTATTCTGCATCAGCCTTGATCTGCTGTCACCCCAATATCTTCACGTCTGTCCTTTGTTCCTCTTGTAAGTAAGGTGATGACACTTATGCATTATAAATAAGGTAGTGCTTGTCAAGTCATGGGTATAGCCAAGACTTCTACTCTGTTATGGTCCATCACTAGCTTGAGTCCATTCTCAATGGATTTAAATGAAAGCTATATATGTGGTATTAAGCACCAGGCTCTTACCATATTAAACTGGCAAACTGGATCAGGCCCCCTGAATGGGTGAGACAGTCATTTGGCTTGATCTGTTTGGGAGGCAGCTGTGCGTTGGTGCTGGGTCCTGGGCTCGTTGCATGAGTTGGCTGTTTGAATCCTGGGACTTATGCAGGGACGCTTGGCTCGGTCTGGGAGGGGGGGACTGGACCTGCCTGGACTGAGTCTACCAGGTCGACCCCAGTCTTCGGGGGAGACCTTGATCTGGAGGAGGTGGGAATGGGGGGTGGGCTGGGGAGAGGGGGAGGGGGCAAGAGGGGGAGAACAGGGGAATCTGTGGCTATTATGTTGAACTGAATGGTGTTGTAAAATAAATTAAATAAATAAATAACTGGCAAAGTGATTCCTATTGTAATAGATGGACAAATTTTATTTGGAAAACACTGGATTTTCTCATGTTTGTATAATTCTCCACTAATAGGCTAGTTCAATCATATATATGTGAACCTTTCTGTTAGGGAAAAAAATAAGACCAGGCTGGTTTCTTAAGGCAACCAATTGTGATAAGTTTAACTTCTCATTTGTATAAGGCTTTACGCAAAGGCAGCATACAGAGGGTGCTGATAAATGTATAAATAAGTGAATGAACCCACAAGATGTCTGGCTTGGAGGTTTGACAATAAAAGAAGAGGCGATGATGGCTCCAGCTCTGTTGCTAGTTACTCAGGGTTGAATACAGGCTCCAAGCCCAGCTTTGCCACTCAGCACCTGAGACCATTGCGATGATACTGAACACGCTCCACAAGCATCAGTTTCCTCATCTACAGAACTAAGGTTGAGGCAAGCACTCCCATGAGGGCTATGATCAGCGAGCTGCTGTTCTGCATAGACATGTCCATCCTGGAAGGAGCGGCTCCTTTACAGATGGCAGGGAACCACATCCAGTATCTGCTGGCTATCCCATGGGTTCTGTCTCCCCTCTCAACATACCGCTATCACTGACAAGAGCGAGAGCTAGTCCTTGTGCAAAAACTGACACCAATGACCATGTCAGGACCACCCCCGGGAGAGTCTGCCTACACCTGCATCAGGAAGATTCACAGCTTACTTATGCTAACCAGGACACCAAGCCTACCAGTATGGCATCAAGCTCAGGAGATGGAGTAACCAGACAATTCCCAAGTCAGCATGTGTCTAGTGTCACGTTAAAATGTTTCTGCCTAAGAGGTCAACTTGAATAATTTAAAAGCATTGAGAGACTATCAATTTAGTCACCTATGAGTTATTGACATAATCCTTAGTCAAGTCTGGAGATGTTTCTCTGTTTCTGTGGGTCCTTCCTCTCCGTGAAACTGAAAGCATTACTGTCCTGAAAGATACACAACAAGCCCTGGGACTCGGAGTGGACACTGGTTCTCAAAAAGGGCCCCAGGCCAGTGGCATCAGCATCCCCTGTTGGAAATGCAAATGACTAAAACAGGGAAAGGAAAGGGGGAAATGCAAATTAACCAGACGGTCCCCAGACTATAGAAGCAGACCTTGAGTGGGGGAGTTTTAGCAAGCCTTCCTAGATACCTTGTGTACATGCATGTTTAAGGACCTGTCTGATAATGGCCGGGCTTTCACACAAGGAGGAGATCACAAGACAGAAGTAAATAACATAGAAAGATCCTGAGAAAATAAAACCTGAAGGACAACATCTCTATACCAAACTGTAAACTCCAGAAACCTCAGCATGGAAAAAGAATGAAATAACCTTTCCTTATATCCAGATTTCTCCTGGGATAAATACTCTGGGACTTGGTTTTCAATGAAGTTCCAAGGATCTATATTAAGTGACAATAAAGCTACCATGGACTCCTGCATATGTACCAGGTCCACACTATACCTTCTAATATCTCATTTCATCCTCACAACAACCTAGGACATTGGTACTGATTATTATTATTATTATTATTATTATTATTATTATTATTATTATTATTACATGTATGGGCTTAAAACACATACTGAGTACAGAATAGAGTTGATATCTTAGTCCATTTCCTGTTGTTATAACAAAATACCTAAGGCTAGGTCTTTTATAAGGTAAAGATGTTTACTTATACTCATAGTTCATGAGCCTAAACATCCAGGGTCATAGACTACTAGCTGTTTGGCCTCTGATGAGGAGCATCCTAACTGTGCAGGGCATGGCAAAGCAGCTGGAAAGGAAACATAATTGCATGTAGAAGAAGCCAAGAGCATGGGCTAGCCTCTAGTAACAACAACCTGTTATTGTTAGAACTAACAGAAGTCTCACAAGATCTACAACAATCCTACCCAATGACATATCTCCATAACTCCAGCACCTTCCAAAGCCCCACTACTTCTCATAATTAGGGAGCAAAATTCCCACACATGAAACCTTGGGGGACACTTGAACCATCTCTGACATGGCAGTTGGCTTCCAAACCTTTGTGACCGGAGTCAGGGCCTCAACCATAACACTTGGCAACTTCCCTGATCTAGCAAAACACTGTAAACACCCATGACTCAGAAAGCAACTAGAGGGAACAGAAGCACGAGGCAGGGCCATTTAGGAAGATCTGGCAGTCCTCTGAGGAGGGCAGAGGACAGAGCAGCTGGAATTTGAGACCCACAGATCAAGGAAAGGCGTGCCAGGAACTCTGCTGGGAGCGCAGTGGATGGGCGATAACTGAATGCAAGGGAGAGGATGGGAGACTTGACCGAACATCAAGGGGCCTGGAAAAGAGAGAGCACGGATGGAGAAGAAAGAGCAAGTGAGTGTAGGGCAATAGTGGCCTGCAGGGTCCTGGTGGGTACGCAGCAGGCTGCCGAGACAGCCCCCTGTGAGTGGAAAACATGGGCAGAAAGCAGAAAAGGCCCTTCCAGAGGGCTTGAAGGGCCTTGGGTGCCACAGCAGACACTTGGAATTTCTATCTCTGTCATTCTGAGCCTGGGAGCATCGCGATTTATTCTGTCTCTCCTAAGAGAGGTCCTGGTGAAGAAGGAAATTGTAGAGAGAGAGAGAGAGAGAGAGAGAGAGAGAGAGAGAGAGAGAGAGAGAGAGAGAGAGAGAAGAAAGGAAGGAAGGGAGGGAGGGAGGGAGGGAGGAAGGAAGGAAGGAAGGAAGGAAGGAAGGAAGGAAGGAAGGAAGGAAGGAAAGAAAGAAAGAAAGAAAATGTAAAAATTAACAGCAATTGGAAAGGGAAACAAAGTGAAGCTTGGTCTGTGCATAAGGGAGAAGCCGTCGCTACTACAGAAAAGAGCGTCTGTTTGAATAAAAAGGTTGTCACGCATGCATGTGGTATGGCATGCCTACATAGCTAGAGCTTGGGAAGCTTAAGCAGAGGAGTGGAGAGAGTTTGCAGCCAGCCTAAGCTCCATATTGAGACCCTGTCTCCAAAAGAAAAAAAAAAAAAAGAGCAGGAAAAAGAAGAAGACGGGAGGGAAGGAAGGGGAGAAGAGGGGAGGGGAACAGAAGGGAGAGGAGGGGAAGTGACTCCTCTCAATTGAGGGTAGCTCTTATAATTTAATGATAAAAATTAATTGTAAACAGTGCCAAAGTTTACAGGAAATCCAAAAACATGAAGGCTAAATGAAGATGGGGGATTTGAAGGTGGAAAAGCAAAGAGGCTTATGCCTGACCCCACCCACTTCTTGGAACAGGCTAGCTCTGCTCTGTTTTACAAGGACCAGTAACTAGGGCTTGTAAAACACAGGATATATTTTGGAAAGCAAAATGTATTTCTTTAACACTTCAGACTCATGAAAGTAATTCTGGGGAACACATAATGTGACCTGTTCTTTTAGTTCCTTGTGGGGCAGGGGTTCCTTGTAATAAAAAGGCATTTGTCTCATGCAACTGTCTCATGTTTATTTTTCTTTTTGAATTCAGAATATACGGCTTGATTAGAACATCGAAGATAAAAGACACGGATGCTCTTTTGATTTAAAGAAAAATAGCTGATGGAAAATAATAGTAACAGAAATGGAGTTACAGAAAGAGTTACAGAAAAACAGAGCCTTCCGATGTAGCAGGACGGCTACCAGAAGGAGTAGAACAAGGAACAAGAAAGCGAGGAGAAAGGATGCTGCACCTCTACAGGACCATATGGGTGCTGGTCTTTGCTGTCTATTCAAAGCAGGCTTTGCTCTCACAAAGCTGCCATCTACGAGTCAATGCAAGCTGATCACAGATGGTGCACGGAAAACATGTATTTCCACTTCAGGAACTCAAAAGCAAGTGTCTGTCACTGTAACACAGTCACATAGATCGGGTGGCTCAGAAACACCGGAAACTCAGGAAGTCCAAAGTCAGGATGCCAGGTTAGGTGTCTGCTGCGGTCCACAGATGGCCGCTCCTGGGCTCACTGCAGTATTCTTGCCATGTCCCTACAGCACAAAGGATAACAGAGCTCTCTGGGTCTCTTTTCTGAGGATAGAATCACACTCATGGGGGCTCCATGAGGGCTCTGCACTTGTGACTTGACAATCTCCCAAAGGCCACACCTAAAGCCACATTTTGACCCTGCAGCTCCAGTTTTGATACACGTGTTTCAGGAGGACATAAGCATTCGATCTGCAACACAGAATATCTAGTATTTCAGTGGGTCAGTCTCAAAGTTGAGAAAGAAATCTGAGTGTCTCTGTCCTTGAAGAAGCCTGGCTCAGGAGCTAATGCTGCCAGTATAGAAGCAACAAGACCCTGCTCTAGGCACAGGCTGGGCAGATTGTTACATGTGTATTCCTAAAAAATATCCTTTTAGGCTATGTGAGGGCTGACAACATGGCTCAGAGAGCAAAGGCACTTGCTGCATAAACCTAAGGACCTCAGTTCAAATCCACAAACCCCCGCAAAGGTGGAAGGAGATAAACAACTCCAAAAAAGTTGTTTGGACCTTCACACGTGTGCCATAACACGTATGTGCCCACACATTCATCATACACTATACACACAACAAAAATTAGTAATTTTGTCAAAAACCTTAAAAGGAAAAGTTATATGAATACCATATTTTAGTACATTGGTTTTTATACAAAATGCACCACAACAGATAAGTAACATTTGCGTAGTGATCTCTTCACATGTCATTTAGATTAATGCACAGATTAGCCGTCATGATGTGAGTAGCATAATCCCTATTGTCTACATGAGAAAAGTGGAGCTCTCAGAAGAAGGACGGAGGAACGTCCTACCATCATCAGAGAGGCCTACAGAGGAGCCAGGGTACCACCTGTTTGTGGTCCAGAGAAGAAAGGGCTCTCAGCATGAGAAATGAGTAGCAGAGCTAGTTGGCACACAATGGACAGAACGTGGGGGCTGCAGGAGCCCAGAGAAGGGAAGAAGTGGGGCCAAGGTAGAGGTGGAAGGTAGCCCAAGCAGTATGGGAGGCCCCGGAAGGCCGTCTGAGATCTGAAGCATGACTAGCTTAGGGACAGGAAAGCCCTCGGCACAATTCTGTGCTGTCTCCCTTGGCCTCACCTAATATGCAAATCATTCCTTTGTTGTATCCAGCCTGTATATGTTACCCACCGACGTCTTACTCCATCACTCTCTCCATCTCAGGTCTACCGTCATAGTTTGCAGGTCTACGTTCAGATAACCCTTCCATAGAAGCCCATTGCTGTCACAGTGTTTGTGTGATCTACCTACATTTAACTCGCTATGGAGCGAGAGTGCCGTCTCTCCTCCTCACAGGAAGAACAGTGTATGCAATATTGGAAGGGAGAAGCAGTCTGTTTGTGTGACTCTTACTGTTGGACATAGTTAAATACTGTTATTAACATGGTACCAAGTCTAATTTATAGGTTGAACTTTATTATCAACATTAATGCACAGAAAAATAGTATGCATAAGGTTTGATGCTAGTCCACTGGAGGGTTTGATGCTATTCAACTGAAGTCTTATCATGCTTTTCCCATGGGTAGGGGACTACTAGTACCACTGAAGGACACACCAGAGTACAAAAAATACATACTGAACATATTTACCAAACTTTCTATGTTTATGTACATGCATAGAGTCCAAAAGGAGAACATGGAAGCTATCATTTAATCAAAGCCTCCTTAGTGAATGTTTTCCATATATGTACAATTTTCAGCCAACTAAAGCTTAAGTACCAAAATATTTTTAGTTAAAGCCATTTTATATGGGAATATTTCTGCAATGAGATAATCCCTGTAAAGCACGGAGCACAAATCCTGGCACAGAGCTCAATAAGTGTTAGTTATTTTGAATGTTAATTAAATGTATTATGTAAGTGCCTGCCTTAGATCAGAGTATAATTTACTCCTCTGATGGCCCAAGGTCATCATAAACATTAATTACTTAATGAAGCTATGAGTACAAGGACATCTTGGAAGTGACCAGGAACTCTGGGGTTCTTGGCCCCTGCTTAAAACAGCCCTACCATGAGGATGGCTAATGGTGGAACTGACTGTCAGCTCACCACTGCTCACTCTGTCAGGCTGTCACTTTTCATGCCTGCCCTAGCCATCTCTCACCTCACAATTTCCTACCACTCACTGTCTTTGAGCTGAGACATGGAGCCACTTGAATATTAAAATACATCCTAACAAGAACTCATCTATTGAACCTCCCTCAGCCCATTTCCCATTTGTCCGGAAACCTTGAAGCTTCCAGAGCGAAATCTGTGAGTCTAGCCAGGTGTGATGCTGTATAGCTGTAATAAGAGCAATCAAGAGCCTGAGGCAGGAGGGTTGCAAGCTTGGGGCCAGCCTGAACTACATAGTGATACCCTATCTCAAAATAATAAAATTATTAAGTGGTTCGCCAACACTGGAAATGAGAGTCAGGACCCTCTAGTGACTATGGCATCCAGAGAACAAGTCATGGTGATCTGTTCTCCAAAACTGGCAGCACCATGAGATGGCCATTTGCTCCCACAGTTGACATTGCAGCTACATCCCTTCAGCAATTTACTCTCCAGTCTCTTCTATGAGCGTCAGGCACTGGGCTGGGCAGCCTAAAGGCTGCAAGTCTGCCACTCCAAGTGTCAACTGTACTGAAACTGCGTCAGAACATGGAGTAGAGTCCTCCCACTACCTTTCCACATCCTAGGTGTAAATGCACAGACACTTGGCATCTCACAGACACATGCCCCTTCATTTTGCCAACAGTCCTCAGAGAGCCTGAGAGCAAAACTCAGAAATATGCAGTTACTCACCTCAGGCCACTCACACTGCAACACTGGGATTTGGACCCAGGTCTTTTGTGGTGGCGTTCACCACTTTTCTCCTCAGTATAAGGAGAGGGAAGGACTCTTGGCTATAGAAAGAAACAAAATTGTAGAACAGAAGTTTGTGTACATGCACATCTACAAGGAGGCTTTTTCCTGAAAATGCTTCAAGCTGGTGTTGCATGATATAGAATGTTATAGCTAATACAATAGAAAGGCAGCTTAATTTAAGGCAATACCTGCAGACTGGGGAGATACAGAAGCAAATGAACAAACAAAAATAGACACAAGAGTAGAATACAGTCCGGCTAAGTTCTGTTTTACTCTGAGAGTCCAAGGGATTCAGGGCAGAATAGTCAGACAGAATTCTATAGATCCCTAGCCCCACATGGTTCCACAGAACTCAGGCAGCAAGTGAAACAGAAGTCTCCCAACACTCACTCCTCTTTCTCTTCCCTTCCTTTGGCCATCATTTCAGCCTTCCTGGGCCCCAACAATGATGCCCCAGTTTCAGCGGAAAGTAGTTATAGAAGAGATTACTTCATACCTTATCATCAACAAAAGGCTGGCATGTTAGCTCTCAAACCCAGGACAAGGCTCACTCAGTACCCGCTCCTCCCAGCACTTCTCACCCTGTCCAACATCCATTGTGAATGGTAAGATATAGTCTGTGCCATTTTATGTTGGAATTTGCTTGTTTATTTTACAGGGGTTTATAACTACTAGATGGCCTTGTGTCTCAGAAGAGACTTTGGGCTTTGAAACACTGTAGAGACTATGTATGACTATGTGTACTTTTGAAGTTGGATTAAACTATTTTGTGTAATAATATGACTATGAGCCTACGGGACCCAGAGAGTAGAAAGTGGTGGTTGGAATGAGACTGGATCTCATAGACTAATCTGATGCTTGGTCCCTAGTGGGTAGAATTGTTTTGGAAAGAACTAGGAGGTATGGTCTTGCTGGAGGAGATGTGTCACCGAGGATGGGCTTTGAGGTTTCAAAAACTCTAGCACCTCCTGTCTGCTGCACATAGATAAAATATAAGCTCTTAGCTACTGCTCAGTGCCATGCTTGTCTGCCTTCTTCCATCCTCTTTCTTGATAGTCATGGAATCACCCTCTGAAAACTGTAAACAAGCCCCCCAATTAAATGTTTTCTTTTACAGGTTGTCTTGATCACGGTGTCTCTTCACAGCAATAGAAAAGTAACTAAGACACCGAACTGCATGTCACCTTATAATCAACTGAATACCTTCACCCTACTCTGAACACATACACATCAACACACACACACACACACACACACACACACACACACACACACACACACACACACACTCGCCAGTGAACATCCTCACCTCACACTGAACAAACTTTGAGCAATCTCACTATGGACTAGACATATTCACCTCACATAAGACACCCTGATTTCAGCTCACTCCACACTGAAAGCCATCACTTGGCAGTGAAATCCCAGAAGCAGCACTGAATGTATTCACACAGAACTGATTACCCTTACTGAAGACTGAGCAACATACAGTTGACTCAACATACTCTCCCTCAACACCGAGTCCTCTCACCCAACACTGAACAATTTCATCATGGATTGTACATGTTCCCCTTACTGAACATCCTCACCCAGCACTGGACACTGCATCCAAGACTAGATGCTCATGTCCCTCGCTGGACACCTTACTCAGCACTCAAACACCCTCACACTATAGCGAACACGGTTAACCAAGACTGACAAACCTCACCTTCACCCTACACTCTGCATCCTCCCATGGCAATGAACCCTGTCATCCTGGCTTGTAAGCTTTCTCCCCTCACTGAACACTCTCAAATAAGACAGAGCGATGCCACAATGTACTAAACACATTGATCCCTCTGTGTGCACCCTCATACCATAGTGAACATGTGTAGCCAAGACTGAGCAACTTCACAATACACATCTTCATCAGATACTGAATACTCTCATCCAAAAATAAACACTGTTGCCCCAGAATAAACTGCCACTCCTATCATTGAAAACTATCACCCCAAAACTGGATGCCATCACACCATAATGAACAAGCACAGGCAAGACTGAGAAAACTCACAATGGACCAAACACATTTACTCCACAATGAACACCCTCAACTCACAAAGAACAGTCTCACTTGGCACCAAACACCATCATCTGAGATTGAGAAACTTCACAAAGGGCAGGAAACCCTTGGCTGGCAACAGTCACATTGGGCAATGAAAGCACTCTCACCTAAAAGAGAATGTCCTCGTTTGCTTTCATTGGCTGTGATAAACAACACAACCAAAAGCAACTTGAGAAAGAAAGAGTTTCTTTTACCTTACAGCTTAGAGTCCATCATGAAGGAAAGCCAAGGCAGGAACCTGAAGGCAGGAACCAAGGCAGAGAACATGAAAGAACGATGTTTTCTGGCATGTGCTTCAGGCTCACATTCCTTTCTTCCCAGAGGTGATACTGCCTCCAGTGGTGGGGTGGGCCCCTCCACGTCAATCATTAATCAACACAAGCCTCATAGACTTGAATTCAGGTGAATATGATGTAGGTGTTTTCTCACTAAGGCTCCTTCTTCCCAGATGACCCTAGTTTGCACCAAGTTGACAAAGAAACTAAACACCACAGATAGCAACCTCATAACTTTTACTCCACAAAGATTACCTCTGTCTGGCGATGAACACTCTCACCTGGCACTCAAGAGCCTTATCTAAGATTAAGGCAACTCACAAGTGACTGAACACTGGCTCCTACACTGAAAACCTTCATTGTGCAATGAGTACCTTCACCCCAGAATAGACACCCTCACTCATCTGAGACTGAGCAATGGCACAGTGGAGCAAACACCTTCATACTACACTGATCACACCTGGTAATGGATACACTCACTAGGCACTGAACTCTTCTTGCAAGATTGAATGTCACATTGTACTACATATCTTTACCCCACGAAAAATACCCTCAACTAGCAATGAACACCCTCATCTTGCACCGAGCACACTCACCTGTCGTAAGTAAGCACACTCACATACTTCTCCCTCTTTGAACTCTTCCACTGTCTTGGTTACTTTTCAGTTGCTATGACAAAACATTGTGACCCAGACAACCTTATAAAAAAAAAAGGATTTAATTTGAGGCTCATGGTCTGAGAGGATTATAGTCCATGCCAGTGTGGTGGAAGCATGACACTAGATAGGGCAGGCATGGCACTGGAACAGTAGTTAAGAACACACTTTTTGATCCACAAGCATGAGGCAGAGACCTAACTGGAAATGGCTATCCCCGGTGAAACACCTCCTCCCAAAAGGCCACAGCTCGTAATCCTTCTCAACAGTTCCACCAACTGGGGACCAAGCACAAAAATATGTGAATCTAAGGGGCCCATTCTCATTCATACCACCACATTCCACTCCCTGGCCCCCATAGGCTCATAGCCATACCATAATACAAACTGTATTCTGTATAACTTCAAAAGTCCACATAGTCTTTCAGTCTCAAGATTGTTTTAAAGTCCAAAGTATCTTCTGAGACTCCCAGAAATCTCTTAATCATAACCCCCTGTAAAATAAGAAATCAAATTCCAATATGGTTCCAACATGAAATGGTACAGGATATATAATATTACTCACAATGGAGGAATGGAAGCATAGTAAAGAAATACTGAACCAAAGCAAGGCCAAAATCCAGCCAGGAAAACTCAAATCCTACAGCTCTTCCTTAGATGTCAACGGGCTTAGATGGCTCCATTCCTCCGTCTTTCCTGACGGCAATACCCTTCTCTCTTTGGAGCTGGTTCCACCGCCGTGCCTAAAGTGGTCCTTCAGAGATATCCCATGTCTCTGGAATCCTCAACATCTTGGAATTTCCAACACAATCCATGCTTAACTTTCATAGCTCCATGCAGTGGCCTCTCTGGGCCTCCATGCAGGGACGCCCCTGCCACACACCTGGCCTCAGCAGCTTTCTTTAACTATGGAGGAAAACTCCCCAAACCTTTTGCTCCTGTATTCATTGTGACTCTGAAGCCAGAACCACTTGCTGAGTGAGGCTGCATGCTCCAGATAGAACCTAGCCTCTCCTTGAACTATATTAGCATAAGCTTTATTCGTTACTTTTTCCTTAGTTACATAGGCTTTACTTTGTTTCCCGAGTTGAAAATTCCTTAGATATTTCCTTTTTTTTCCCCCTACAAGTTGGAAGCTTAACTGAGTGGGGCTTTTGCCCTGAGGGACCACTCTCTTTAGTCCATTTTGCATCTGGCCTCTTATCTCTTTGAATACAAGCCTTGACTCCAACATTAAATTTCCTGGTGTTCTTTTTCTCCTCAAACTATACATTTTTTTATTTTATTTTACAATACCATTCAGTTCTACATATCAGCCACAGATTCCCTTGTTCTCCCCCCTCCTGCCTCCCTCCCCTTTCCCCCCAGCTCATCCCCCATTCCCACCTCCTCCAGGGCAAAGCCTCCCCTGAGGACTGAGATCAACCTGGTAGACTCAGTCCAGGCAGGTCCAGTCCCTTCCTCCCAGACTGAGCCAAGCGTCCCTGCATAAGCCCCAGGTTTCAAACAGCCAACTCAGGTAATGAGCACAGGACCCAGTACCACTGCCTAGATGCCTCCCAAACAGATCAAGCCAATCAACTGTCTCACCTATTCAGAGGGCCTAATCCAATTGGAGGCCCCTCAGCCTTTGGTTCATAGTTCATGTGTTTCCTTTCATTTGGCTATTTGTCCCTGTGCTTTATCCAACCTTGGTTTCAACAATTCTCGCTCATATAAACCCTCCTCTTTCTCGCTAATTAGACTCCCGGAGCTCCACCCAGGGCCTAGCTGTGGATCTCTGCATCCAGATTCCTCAGTCGTTGGATGGGGTTTCTAGCACGACTATTAGGGTATTTGGCTATCCCAATCACTAGAAGAGCACTTGCTCAGCTATGTTCACATCAGCATTGTTTGTAATAGCCAAAACCTGGAAACAACCTAGATGCCCTTCAACTGAAGAATGGATAAATAAATTGTGGCACATATACACAATGGAATACTACTCAGCAGAGAAAAACAATGACATCATGAGGTTTGCAGGCAAATGGATGGATCTAGAAAAAATCATCCTGAGTGAGGTAACCCAGACTCAGAAAGACAAATATGGTATATACTCACTCATAGGAGGATACTAGATGTGGAACAAGGATGACTGGACTTCTACTCACATCACCAGGGAGGCTACCTGGAAAACAGGACACCAAGAAAGACACGGGGATTGCCCAATGACGGAGAAATGGCTGAGATCTACATGAACAACCTGGACATGAGTGGGAGTAATGAAGGGCGAGGGGCGATTGAAAGAGAGCCTGTGGGAGCAGGAGATCCCAGCTGGATCAAGAACAGAGAAGGAGAACAAGGAATAGGAGACCATGGTAAATGAAGACCACACGAGAAAAGAAAGAAACAAAGTGCTAGAGAGGCCCACAGAAATCCACAAAGATACCCCCACAATAGACTGCTGGCAATGGTCGAGAGACAGCCGGAACTGACCTACTCAAACTATACATTTTGTATTCCACCCAAGCCCTGCCCCTGTTCTTTTTCATTGTAGATCTGTGTAAGAGTGAATACTAATAACCACATAACAGAGTCAACATTAGGCTGTCTTAAAAATGTCTTCTGCCAATGAAATTAGTCCATTACATTTCAACTTAGCCTTTGGTAAATTCTTAGGACAAGGGCAAAAATCAACCAGAGATTCTTTGGCAAAATCTCACAAGAATGGTCTCTAGCCCAAATGTTAATATTGCCTCCCTCTGAAACCTCTTGAGCTGGGCATTCACAGTCTGCAAAGTTCTCAGCACTACCTCCCAAGCTCCTTCTAGAATTTTCCACTAAGGCCCCACTTACAGTGTCCCACCACTTTTATAGTCTAAAATGCTAGTCTTCCACATTCCTTTAAAAGAAAAACAAAGCAAAACAACAACAACAAAAAAAAACCCCACAGTCAGGCCTGTCACAGCAATACTCTACTCTTTGGTATCAATAAAAGAAAGCATTTGGGGTCACAGTTCCAGAGGGTTAGATAGAGTCCATGACCATCATGTCAGAGAGTATGGCTGCAGGCAGGCAGGCAGGCATGGCACAGGAGCAGTAGCTGAGAACTTATATCTTGATCCACAGGGACAGGGACAGGGAGAGGGAGAGGGAGAGGGAGAGGGAGAGAGAGAGAGAGAGAGAGAGAGAGAGAGAGAGAGAGAGAGAGAGAGAGAGAGAGAGAAGTGCTAACTGGGAATGATATTTACTTTTGCAGACCTCAAAGTTCACCCCCATTGACATACCTCCTTCAACAAGGCCACACCTCCTAATTCTTCCCTAACAGTTCCACCAACTGGGAACCAAGTATTCCAATATATGATCCTATGGGGACATGCTCATTAAAAACATCTTAACCCCACATTGAATACCCTATCTTTGGACTGAAAACCCCAGACTAATCACCTCCTTGTGGGACTGATCACACTCTCCTCAGCATGAAACCCTAATCCTAAACTCAGCTCTCTCACCTCCAAATGAACATCCCCACCATAGGACACTCCTGGAAGACAGTGCTGAGGGCAACTTCCGGTGGCTTCCATGGAACTGTTGTAACATTATGAGATAATGATGAAAGACTAATCCTGAGAAAGGTGCTACACTGTGTCCAGGAAATTTCCTTTAAACAAATGCTCATCTGTGATGCTTATTCTATTTGAAAATTTTTATAATAAAGTTTAAAAAATAATTTTATGTTTTCATTTAATAGTTATATATAATACATAAATAAAATACTCTAAAGTAAAAATTAAACTTAAAAAAGTTTTCACTCTCTTTAATTTTAAAAGAAAAATTGTTGCCGAGTGTTGGTGGTGCATGCCTTTAATCCCAGCAATTGGGAGGCAGAGCCAGGCAGATCTTTGTGAGTTCAAAGCCAGCCTGGTCTATAGCATGAGATCCAGGAGAGGCACCAAAACTACACAACCCTGTCTAGAAAAACAAAACAAAAAAAAAAAGAGAGAGAGAGAAAGGGAAAAAGAAAAAGAAAAATCCTTTCCAGGTGAGCGATTCTTCAGAGCACAATTTCAGTAGCCCATTCCTGATGTGATGAGTACACTAGCTAAAAAACTGGATGTGTGAATTCACTCAACCACATGAATTATACACGACGGTTCTCTCACATGAAGGAGAATATTCTGATCTGTAGCTTAGGTGCTAATTAACGCCTCCAGGTAAAACACCATCTTCTCCAAACAGCCATGGAGTCTTTGCTAGCTCAAATAAATTTCACCTTCCTTCCTAGGGAAGGCGACAAGAATTCCCAAGATGGTCTATTAGCACTTTTTTTTTTTTGGCAAGGGTTTTGAGTTTTCACTCTTAATACAATTGTCCAGTATCACTGCGTCCATGATTTAGTTAATGCGCTTAAAATGAGTTGGATTCTGGTAATGAACAGATTCACAGCAGGTCGAAATGACGAGAAGGAACAATGTGCATGCCCTTGACACCAGTTTTCAAAAGCAGACTGTGAACAGTGAACATGTGCATGCAGAGGCTGCCCTCCTAATGGGCTGATGCAAAATTAATTGCTGTGCACACTCCAGAGACATCACACTTCTTAATTTAATGTTTGCTAGTGCAAACTTCATGAAATAACCAGTTGAAAAGTTGGTTTCCCTGTATAATGTGCTTCCTGGGAGTCGGGTGGCCAATAAGTAATACCTAGCAGCCACAACAGGGCATGCACATTAAAGACCAGAATTCATTATCTATTCATCAGACAATATCCTACCAATGAGAGACAGTGCAAGACCTCAGAGACTAATCACAGTTCACACTTTGCAGGATGTAGAAGACCACAGGAGGGAAAGCTTTAAGGAAAACCTGAAGGACTTTTCTTTCCCTGTCCATCACTAACACAGCCAAAGGCACTCAGGTTACTGTGTGTTCTTCCTGCTAGTATTCCAAATGAAGACGTTTGGAATTAATCATTTCAAAAACCCTACTCATCGCACAACAGTGTTCTTTCTGGAACTGATTCAATGTATCAGCAGCAAATTCTGTGTTCTGATGTTTTGTTGGATGGCCAGGAGGTAGACAGGGAGAATGGTCTAGAAAGACTGCCATGTGAGTATTGAAGATCCTTGTCTCTACCCTATCCAATATGTGCCTGTGTTTTTATATAAAATAAACACTATCAGATGCTAGAAGTAAGCACCCTGGAACCCCTTCTTACACCTCCTAACACAACGGTTTTGTCCAAGGATCATCGACCCTGTCAGATCAGCCCCTGGAGTTTTCATCTGGCTTGAGAGGGCCTCTGCTGTGCATTATGCTCTAGTCCCACTTGGTCCTTTAGTCATTCGGTGCCTCTTATTGCCTCAAGTGGAACAGACTGCTTTAAAACCAATGCCTAGGCTTACTCCATATCCCCATAGTACTGGACTTCCGGGAGCCAACAGGAGTCGAGGTATAGCTGAACTCTCCAAGTCGATCCCTCAATATTGTCCCTGCTTCAGGAATTTCCCCAAGTTTTGACAGTCAGCCTGTAGCTCAAGGTTTCACATCCAAGGATTCAGCTTGAAAAACCTGGGCATGGTATACACACATAATTTCATCCCTCAGGAGGTAGAGGCAGGAGGATCTTCAATTCAAGACTAGCTGGGATATGTGTGAGATTCCCATCTTCATATACCCATCCTCATGGAATAAAAAGAAAGAAAAAAAGAAAAGGAAAAGAGGATGTAGAGGGAGAGAGATGAGGGAAAACAGAAGGAGAGAGGAGAAGGAAGGAGAGACTGTTTAAGATGTTATTTCTGTATTGAACATGCAAAGATCTATTTTCTTGTCATGATTTCCTAATAGCCCAATGTGTTTGCATAGTATCAACATTGTATTGGATGTTGTAAGACATCTAAATTGATTTATGGTCTAAGGAAGATGTGGCTAGATTCTGTGCTCATACTACAGTTTTATATAGGAGGTTTGGACATCCCCAGATGTGATAGTGATGAAGGGGCCTATTACAAAAATCTCATGAATACAGAGGCCTGGCCTGTATGTTGACTGTTAACTACTCCTATGGAAGCTGTCAAGGTTATGATCAGAATCCAGGGGACGACTCATTAATCCATTAGTCTGGCCCATGTATGGTTAGACAGGGTCAGTGTGGGGGAGGTAGCGCAGATTCAAACAGTGTTCACCAAGACACCCCCCCCCCCCATCTTGTCTTTGATCTGGTCCCTTCTCTGACAAAAATGGTCCAGAGAAAAAAGAAGAGAAAACCAAGAGATCATGACTTTCGGTGCTCTCTGTTTTTTAACTTCTTCCTGAAGACATCTACTGGGAGGGCCACCTGCAGGAGGTGGTCTAACATGACCAAAACCCTGAGCTCTCCCTCCCCTTCTGCACACCAAAACCCTGAGCTCTCCCTCCCCTTCTGCACACCAAAACCCTGAGCTCTCCCTCCCCTTCTGCACACCATAAATAACCATTAATCACAGGCACAATAGTCCTTTTCAGGTGAGGACACAGGAAAGAAGCTGGGATCCAGTTCTCCTGCTTTTCAAGGCCAGGTTATGTGTGGTCTGATGAAGCCAAGAATTCTTTTAATCAAAGCAAGAAAACATCTATTGCTATGTGCTGAGAATCAGCTTTTGCTCAGGGTGTTCCATACCTGCCCAGTAACTGAGTTTAGATGTGGTCATAAGTAGAATTCATATGATGGCACAAGTGGATTTAGAAGAACAAGTAGAGAAACCTTAGCCAGCATATTTGCTCTGTCTCGCCATGTCATGCCCTCATCATGTCATGATATAGCAAGCAGGCCCTCATCAAACACTGTTGCTGTGTTCTTGAATTTCCCAGCCTCCAAGGCTATGAGTCAAACAAACTTATTTTCTTTAAAATGTATCCAGTCTCTGACATGTTGAGATAATTACAAAAATTGAACCAAGATACTCAGTATCTTTGTTTTGTTTTCTAGGCAACTTGAGTATAGAAATATTGAGGGTTAGAAGTACAGATTTAAACAATTTTTTTAGGGCCAGTGAGATGGTTCAGTGGGTTGATGATCTGAGTTCTAGCCCCAGAATATGTATTGTGGAAGGAGAAAACTAATTTCTACATGTTGTCCTTGTGGTTCCCCCATCATGAACCCCCCAGAGATCACCAGGAGTCTGAGTTCATATGCAAAAGCAAAGAGCCTTTATTGCAAGATTGAGCTTGGGCTTTCCATCCATTCCGACACAGCAGTTGAATCAGGAAAGCCTTTAAACATAAAATCCATGTTTTGGGGTTGACATATTTCAGTTGACAAAAACAATTAGCCAGAAGCAGAACTAAAGGGGTTAAAAGCAAGGCTAGCACATTTGCATATTTGCCCAGAACTATAGGCATTGATGAACTAGATCTTTGTTTTAAGGCTACCTATGTAGCCTTCTGATTATTAACCTTGTGTTAAAGTTTTGAGTTAACCTTTTTGTTACAAATATTATAGATTTTAACTATGACCAATAAATGTATAAACCAATAATTCTTGGTTGCTCTGCTCTTGTTCTTTTTGTCTGCCAGTTTTTAACCTCAGACATAGAGACTTTAAAGCAAGTCTGAGTCTGAAATAGGGTGAGCCATTGCCTAATTTCAGAGGCAGTTTTTTAATAAAACAGAACAGTGCAAAATAATTTTTATACAGGGTGTAGTTCTAATAGCCAGAATGCCCAGGGATAAATTCTGAGCCCGGCTGGCTGGTCAACATTGAGTTGACCCCATGCATTCATAGTCACACAGTCCTAAATGCAAAAAAGGGATAATGTGTGATGGTCGAGCTCTTCCCCAACATAAAATACCATGAAGAAACTCAGATGGAATTAGCCTTGTCTACCCTCACCCCAAATCTGAGAGGACTATAGGAGCAGCCGCAATAATGCTCTCCCTGCTGTATCATACCAGGAAGCCCAAGCTCAATCTTGCAATAAAAGTTCTTTGCTTTTGCATACGAACTCAGACTCCTGGTGATCTCTGGGGGGCTCATGATGTGGGCATAACAGTCTTCTTATTTCTACATGTTCACTCTGGTCCACACACATGTGTGCAAGTAAACACATCCACCCACATGAGCAAATAAATATTTTAAAGTGATTTGATTTTATAATGTTTAACTCAATAATATTAATAAATATATTTACTGATTTAGCTACACTGCATCACAAAGCAATGAAATACTATATTCATTCAAAATATTAATTTTTCTACTTTTATTTCCAGTTTTATTTAACTCTTCATGCAACTCTTGGCTACAGGTATTTTTATAATGCCTATAGTCAATGCTGAGCCTTTTATAAGCCTTCCAAGGTGCATGACTTCTGGTTTGGGCCCACAGAGGGTGTGACACTCTGTCTCCATGAGATATGCCCACCGGGAAAGAAGTTCAAACCACAAGCTTCTGTTGACTGGAGAATGAACTCAAATCACAAGCTTCCACCTCATGACTGACAAAGAAAGATGATTTTTTTCTGTTCATCTTGTCAGACTCTTCAGAATTTAAACAACTACCCCTTTCTCAATTGATATTTAAAGTCTGTGTACAGTGACTTTCAACAGTTCCAATGTGAGACACTTATACTGATCATTAACCTTTCACAAGTGGATTTCCTTATTTGTTTTCTTTATTAATGTTTTCTTGGGTGGCCTCAATTATCACCCTAAACTGACATTAATGAAGGCCTTTGTGGAGTTAAATGTTGTCTAAACCAAATTAATTGGGATCACATTCTATGCTATGAATCTTTGTGGTGACTTAATGTTATAGAATATTATTTTAAGGCATGTTACATTTTTTTTCCTACTGCTTTTGTTTTATTTGTTTGATTAAATAGAGTTAACCTACAGTCAGGAGGCTGAATCAGCAACTAGCTGACAGGAAAAGGTAGATGGGATAATTTAAAGTTAAGAAAAGCTGGCAAGAAACAGTTCAAGTTAAGGCATTCATAATTAAGAATAAGCCTCTGTGTGTGATTTATTTGGAAGCTGGATGGTGGGCCCCACAAAAGAGCAAAGAGTAAAAAAACAACCATCACCAACTTGACATTAAATGATTCTTCCTAATAAGGAAACTTCAGGAGAGGGGAAAGAGACTGTCTTCTGGTGGGGGACACAGGATGTAGTTCACTGTTGATCATCACAAGGACCAACGGTTGAGCTTCCCAACTTGGGTGCTGGGAACAGAATGCAGGTGCCCTAGAAGATCAGCAACTGCCCTTAACTGCTTAACCATTTCTCCAGTCCTGAAATGTGGGTTTTTAAAAATAATAATAATAAAATGAAACTGAACAAAACCTTGCAGAGCAAAGTAAAATGAAAACACTCCTAAAAATATGGTAAACAGAAAAAAATGGGGATACAGGGGGTGAAAAGGGGAAAGACAGAAACAAAGATTGCCCACCAGTGAATGAATTTAGGTTGGTTGTTATTTTCCCTTTAGGGGTCCCATTAGCTTCTGCTTTCCATATTTTGTAATGGATATACTTATTTGGAGCCCAATGTTTATCTCCCCCCCCCCTATTCTGGAAGTTTCTCTTTGAATTTGATGTTTTGTGACTTCTATGATAAAAGCAGCTCATTCTAGACTTATTTATTTATTTTGGTTTTTTGAGGCAGGGTTTCTCTGTGTAGCTCTGGCTGTCTGGAACTTGCTCTGTAGACCAGGCTGGCCTCAAACTCACAGAGATCTGCCTGCCTCTGCCTCCCAAGTGCTGGGATTAAAGGCATTCATCACCACTACCCATCTGACTTTTTTAAATTTTAGTTTTTATATATGACTCACAATTTGTTTTCACTCTGAAATACTAAGCCATGGCTTCTTCAAATGTAGCTCTTACTCACCTCTTGTGATTCTCTTCTTCTGCAACTCTTTATCCATATGTTGGGTTTTCCTCTTTTTATGTGTTTTATGACCCATTTCATATATCTATAGCTCTACACTGCATTTTAATCACATTTATTTATGTGTGCATACATGTGTGAGGGTGTGTGTAAGCCTCAGAGGTGCATGTGGAGACCAGGAGACAGCTTGAGGGACTTAGTCCTCTCTTTCCACCATATGTGTCCCAAGAGTTGAACTCAGGTCATCAGACTCTGTGGCAAGTGGCTTTACCTGCTCAACCATCTTGCTGTCCCTGGCTAAACACTGCTTATCACAACAGGCTTCTTAAGGAGAATAATAGAGCTCTTTGGCTTACTTTACAGCCAAACAGACTCAGTTGCAAATGCTTATCTGATAACGACACACACTTTATCACTAAAACATTTTTATGCAGACAGGTACCGCAAAATGCTGACATAAATCCATGAGCACATGACTTCACTGAGATCACCCGTTGCTCAGGAGCCACCCACCGAAGTTTATCAGATCCTTTTCTTGGAACATGTTACTTTGCATATCAAATTTCAGCTTAGCCATTTATAAGCTAAAGCTTCTTAGCTGCATTATTAAAAAGAGTTTGAAACGTGTGAGTCTCTTTTTTCCTTGCCTTGAAGTCTCATGCATACAGCGAACACTAGAACTTCAGTTCAAAAATGAAAAAATGTATGCACTGTGACTTTCATGGAAATAGAGACATTGTTTCTTCTTTTAAACATGGCAGCATGAGGGGTGCATAAGCAGCTTGGCAAACTGTGAATGAAACATTAGTTGTTATTGACTGGCTTCCCAACCGGTTGAGTTTTGAATGCAAGTATTGTTTTACCCTGTAATTTTAGGATAGATTCATTAAGAAACATCATTAAGCCTGTGAAAAAGGTAATTCCCAGAGCTATTCAGTGTTTAATAATGGACTTGGTGCAGTTCTTTTGTTCAGACACACTGTACCCCTGAGCTAAAACAAAACAAAAAACCTGCAGTAAAATTTTGCCATTGGTAAGCCATGGATCTGGTGTGCAGCGGAGAAGGGTAGAATATGATAGGGGTGAATGGAATTTCCCCTCTGCCCTCTGGAGGTTTGCTGGAATAAAATGACGAAGATAAATTAAATGGGAGAAAAGTGGGAAAATGCATTAGTGTGAATAGCCCAACATGATTCAGAAGTGTTTGTGCTCCATTCTCTCCCGGGGAAGTGAAATACAGGAAATGTCAGGAAAGCAGTGTGCCGGTTGGTTTTTGTTGTTTGTTGGTTTTGCTGTTGTTTTTGTTTTATTTGTCAGCTTGATATAAGCTAGGTTCATCTTAGAAGAAGAAGAACCCTCAATTGAGAAAAGGCCTCCATGGCCGGGCGGTGGTGGCGCACGCCTTTAATCCCAGCACTCGAGAGACAGAGGCAGGTGGATCTCTGTGAGTTTGAGGCCAGCCTGGGCTACCAAGTGAGTTCCAGGAAAGGCACAAAGCTACACAGAGAAACCCTGTCTGGAAAAACCAGAGAGAGAGAGAGAGAGAGAGAGAGAGAGAGAGAGAGAGAGAGAGAGAGAGAGAGAGAGAGAGAGAGAGAGAGACTGGCCTGTGGACAAATCTCTTGGGCATTTTCTTGATTGGTCATTGATTTGGGAAAGCCCAACAAATTGTGGGCAATGCCACCTCTGGGCAGAGAGTCCTTGACTGTATGGAAAAAAAAAAAAGGCTGAGCAACCATGGGGGACAAGGCAGTAAGCAGCCTTCCTCCGTGGCCTCTGCTTCAGTTCCTGCTTCCAGGTTCCTGCTTGACAGGGTTCCTGCCCTGACTTCCCTTCATGATAGATTGTAAGCTGCGAGATGAGATAAATAAAGCCCCAAGTTGTTTTTGATCGTGATGTTTATTACAGCAGTAGAAAGCAAATTAGAAGGAATGGTAAAAACTTTTAAGGGAAGTCATGGGGTTTGAAGAATATACAATAGTTTGGGGTAACATGCATTTGTTCTGGAAACCTTGTAAATAATTCTCTATACGACCAAAACCTGAGAGCAAGCGTGGGGCGATGCTTATGTCAAATCTTTGAGAACATCACACCCGAGGGCTCCATTATTACATCTGATGAAAATCCAGCAAAAGGCTGAGAGGACTTAGGGGGACACCTCTTGCACTGTGAATGTCTTCTGGCACAGAGCTGCTAGATCATACCCTGTATTTTTTTTTTTAACCAGCATCTGTTGTTTGTGACAGTCCTTACCAGGTAATGCGACACAATTTTAAAACGGATATTTCTTTCTTCACTAAGAAAAGCAGTTGTGAGGCTGAAGAGATGGCTCAGTGGTTAAGAGCACACACTGTTCTTGCAGAGGACCAGAGCCTGGCTCCTAGCACCCACATTGGGAAACTCACCAAGTGCCTGTAACTCCAGCTCCAGGGAACCAGAT
Source organism: Peromyscus maniculatus bairdii (assembly GCF_049852395.1). Classification (NCBI taxonomy): domain Eukaryota; kingdom Metazoa; phylum Chordata; class Mammalia; order Rodentia; family Cricetidae; genus Peromyscus; species Peromyscus maniculatus. Next base: position 32,438,888 of record NC_134872.1, read on the forward strand.
ACCTCTAGTGTCAGAAGGCACCCACCCACACACACACACAGGCACACACATACTAAAAATAAATAATTTATAAAAGAAAAGCAGCTGTCAGCTTGTCTTAATAGTGCATTTTGTATATTTTTGTTTCTGAAAACAGATTGGGGGGGGGTGAATATTAGCAAAGTTCAGTGTTAACAAGACCACGTGGGAAGGATGTCATTGAAATCAACCCAAAATGCTAATTGCTAGAGTTGCCTTATTCCCGATCTCCTAACAGCCCCAATGATGTGAAAAAGCTGTTTACCAGTATCTGCTTATTGTTGGCAGCTGTCCCGCATAGACTAACAACATTAACACCAATGACAGAAACAGTAACTAATGTTTATTTTTGAATGCTTAAGTATTGTGCTGTTTACTGCATATTCTGCCTCGAAGTGGCTTGTTGTTCTCTGGGTAATACACTGATATTTGCTATATGAAACTTTAATCTAAATATCAAAAGAAGCACTGAGCATATTTTCTTATGCCAGCATGAATGTAAACATCTCTCCACAGCCAACGATGACACAGATATTTATTTAGTGAAGAGAAAAATCCCCGAATATTGCAGACCACCACCAGTGCAGTCAGGGGGCTTCAGTCTCAGTGATATGCCCTTATCAAAAAGACATGTGAGGGCAAAGGAAACATCTAAAGCTGGACTTCTGGTGAAAGTGCGTGTGATTAGTCAGTTCAATCGGATTGTCATGAATTTTCATTCTGTGAAGCTCCAAAAAGGAGCGCCATAAAAGAAATTAAGCCAACTGAGCTGGAGATCTAAGTAACAGTCCGCACAGGTTGGCAGTTATTGCTTGCAGAGAGCACTAAGGTTTTACTATGATTCTGACCTCTTCCCAGCACAACAAAGCCAACACCCACCATTAACAAAGTCAGCCAGAGGAGTTTCCTGCCAGATTTCAACAGGCACCTTAGAAAAGACCTTGATAGACATTTTAACGTTACTTTAATTTTGAAATATACACGAATAAATGGAGTGAAATAGTTAAGAAATTGACCAAAGTAGGTTAACATTGCTGTTACTGAGTTCCAGCTTTACAAGGCCCACATCCCTGTCACTTTATGGTGAGGGAGAGCCTTTTATTTACTATTATTTTAAAATATAGATAACACGAAAGATATCATTTTTATCTTTCTAAGTTGACAGCTGAGTGACATTAAATACATCCACGGTATTTCGAGACTAATTCCCATCCACTGCCAGAATTCTTTCATCAGTCCAGACTTGAAATTCTATATCCAATAAACACTAACTTCCTACTTCTCCCTCTCCTGGCTCTTGGCAACCAACAGACTACTTTCCATTGGTACCAGCTTGGTATCTCCAGGCTCCTGTGCAAGTACATTTATATAGTACTTGTCTCTGGCAACTGGTTTACTTCTTTGTGTGTAATATCCTTGAGGCGTCTACGCTCCGGCATGTGCCATTGCCTTTAGTCTGGATCGTGTTCCATTTGTATATAGTGTGTGTTCATGTATGTCTGTGTGCATCTGTTGACCAAATGTTGACCTTGGGTATTGTTCCTCAAGTACTATCCACCTTGTTTTTGAAGCTGGATCTTTCACTGACCTTGAGGTTAATAACTTAGGCTAGACTGTCTTGGAAGTCAACCCCAGAGATCAGTCAGTCTCCACCTCTCCAGAGCTGGGATGATAGGCAGAACACTGTATATCTGGCTGCTGGATTTTGTTGTTATTGTTGCTTGCTGGTTTGTTTATTTTTGCGTTGTGGTGTCTGTATTGCGTGCACGTATGCGTGCGTGCGTGTGTGTATGTGTGTGTTTCTAAAACCAGCTTGGGTCTCTAGTTAAGTTTTAAAAAAATGTTTTACTAACATATATTATACATTACATATTATACTATACATGATAATGGGTTTCCTTGTGGTGTTTCTATGCATATAGGTAATGTATTTTGATGATGTTCCCCAACCTCCTTAATTTTTCTTGGATTTGCATTGACTCTGTACATTGATTTTGGTGGATGGCCATTCCATGAGCATGGCAAGTCTTCCCATTTTCTAGTGTCTTCCTTAATTTCTTTCTTCAGCATCTCAAAGTTTTCATTATAGATGTTTTTTCACTTCCTTGGTTTAGTTTATTCCAAGGAATTTTTTGCTTAGATTTTTTTTTTTTCAAGACAAGGTTTCTCTGTGTAGCCTTGGCTTCCTGGATCTCACTCTGTAGACCAGGCTGGCCTTGAACTCACAGAGATCCACCTGCCTCTATGCCCTGGGTGCTGGGATTAAAGATTTGTGCCACCACTGTCTGGCCTTGAGATTTTTTTTTAAGTGATTATGAATGGAGTTGTTTTCCTGATTTCTTTCTCAGTATACTTTTCATAGATATATAAAAAGGCTACTACTACCGACTTTTATTATATCCTGCCATTTTATTGAAAGTATTGATCAATTCTATAGGTTTTCTTTAGAGTCTCTGATGTATAGAATCATATTATCTGCAAATAGAGATACTTTAACTTCTTTCTTTCCTCATTATATCCTTTTTATTTACTTCTTTAAATTGTTGCCCCTAAGATTTTCAGTACCGTCTTGAATAAGAGTAGGGAAAGTAAAAACCCATTTTTTCTCCCCTTAATGTAATGTAATGTTGGCTATAGATTTACCATATATATTATTATGGTGAGATACGTTCCTTACATTATGAATTTCTTTGAGATGTTTGACATGATGTGATGTTGGTCTTTTCAAAAGTTTTCTATGTCTATCAAGATGCTATTTGATTTCTAGCCTAGAATCCATTTATGAGATTTATAAAAAAAAATTATTGATTGATATATTGAACCATCTCTAGAATAAACCCAACTTGATCATGGCGAATGATCCAATTGTTGTGTTATTGAATTGAGTTTGTATTTTGTTAAGAATTTTTGCATTTATACATATTCATCTTAGAGATAAGTCAGTAATTTTCTATTTTGTTTTTATCTGATTTTAGTATCAGCTTTCATATTTAGTTTCATATAGAGTTTGGCAATATGTCATTCCTTTCTTTCATGGAATAGTTTGAGAAACATGGGTGTTATTTCTTCTTCAAAGGTCTGCTCATTTCTTTTAATTGGGAGATATTTGATTACTGCTTCAATATTTTTTGTTTGTTTGTTTGTTTGTTTTGACCCAGAGTTTCTCTCTGTAACTTTGGAGCCTGTCCTGGAACTCCCTCTGTAGACCAGGCCGGCCTTGAACTCGCAATGATCCACCTGCCTCTACCTCCTGAGTGCTGGGATTAAAAGTGTGCCACCACCACCCGGCTACTGTTTTTTGCTTCCATAAAGTTGTTTCAATTTTATATCTCTTCATGGTCTAAATTTGGTGGGTCATATGCATCCAGAAATCCATGCATTTTATTTTAGAGTTTTCCAATTTGTTTGAGCATATGATTTTTAAGGTAAGACCTAATGATTTTCTGAATTTCATTAATGTCTATTATAGTGGCTCCCCTTTCCTCTAGTTTACATCTAGTTTACTTTGCATCTTTCCCCCTCTATTTTTATATTTAAAGTTTCTGATAATTTCATATGTGAATTCTGTATTTAATATTGTTTTCACACACACCCTTTCCCCATGTCAACATCCTCCTATTTCCTTTCTCATACTTGTGACCTTTTCTTTCTTTCTTTCTTTTGGCTTATTTGACTAAGGGCTTGTCTGTGGAGGTCTATAAAGGTTTCCTAGTGATATCTGAGCTTGCTTTACCCAGCAGAGCTGCATTAGAGGATTGCTTGACCATGTGCACGATTACTACGTGATTGGAAGGGTCTACACTTGACTATGCTAGGGGGAGGTCTTTTGATCCACCCCTTTGCATTCCTATAAAATAGCTCTTTAGAAGAGACAGCAGGGGCTGGTAGGTAAGGATCCAGGCCCTCTTGAGGCTATCCTATATTTCTGCTTCTCTACCCTCTGTGTTTCTATCTAATATCTCTTATCCCTCTTTCCTCAAGAGCACCCTTTTGTAAAATGTGGGAGCTGGTCTCCCACACTTGTCTATTTTCTTTATATTTTTGCAGTAATGACTCATTTTCACTGAATATTTGTATTTTGTTATGGTTTTTGTTCTTGTTTACATTTAATCCATTCCTGACCTGATCTTGGAGATTTCTTTCCATATACTTATTTGGGGTTTGGTGTATTCTTTTTGTAGCACTTCCTGGTGCATCATTAAGTTATTTCTTTGACATATCTACTTTTTCCTAATGTAGACACTTAGAGATACAAACTCTTATGGCTACTTCCATTATGGCCTATAGATTTTGTACTGTTGTGTTTTTTCATTTTCACTTGATTCCAGGAGTATTTAAATTTTCTTCTTGGTTTCTTCGAAGACTCACTCGTCTTTTGTTACTGTGTTGTTTTAATTGTCATGAGTTTGTGTAGTTACTCTTACTGTTCACAGGTAGCCCTATTCCATTGTGAAAAGAGAAAATATAAGGGATAATTTCTTCTTCTTCTTCTTCTTCTTCTTCTTCTTCTTCTTCTTCTTCTTCTTCTTCTTCTTCTTCTTCTTCTTCTTCTTCTTCCTCTTCTTCTTCTCTCTCTCTCTCTCTCTCTCTTTTTTTTTTTTTTTTTTTTTTTGGTTTTTCGAGACAGGGTCTCTTTGGGTAGCTTTGCGCCTTTCCTGGATCTCACTCCATAAACCAAGCTGGCCTCTAACTCACAAAGATCTGCCTGCCTCTGCCTCCCAAGTGCTGGGATTAAGGCACGCGCCACCACCGCCCAGCACAAAAGATAATTTCAATGTCCCTCTGTTAAGTCTTGTTCTGTTTCCTAATAGAAGCTCCAATTTAGAGAATGTCCCATGGTCTGCTGATAAAAGCCTACATTCTACGGTGTTAGAAAGTAATATTCTGTAGATGTGTGTTAAATCTGTTGGATCTATGACATCAGTTAATGTAAATTTTTGCTGGGATGATCTTTCAGTTGAGGATTGTGAGGTATTGAAGCCATACACTACTGTTGTGTGGGGGTTAATCTGTGACTTTACATCTAGAAGTGTTTGCTTTATAAAATTGGTTGCACCTGCCTTTAAGACGTATATGTTTAATGTGGTCCGGCTGGGTTGCTTTCTTAACTAGGATAAAGTGGCTTTTGCTACCTGGTTTCATTACTGTTGGTTTGAGTCTATTTTGGCAGATGTTAGAATAGCAACAGCATCTTCTTCTCCTAGCCCATCTGATTGGTATCCTTTTTTCCATTCTTTTACTCTGAGGTAAAGTCTATCTTTCATGGTGAGGTGCATTTCTCAGAAACAACACATAGACAACTCTTGCTTTTTGATCCGATATACTAGTCTGTGTCTTTGAGAAATTAAGATCATTAATATTCAGAATTTTAATCCAAACGTGTGTACTGACTCCTGTTATTTTGTAGTGGTTTTATTTTTCCTTCCTTTCTTGCTTAACTTTAACTCTAGCACAGTTTTCAGTTTGTTTGTTTGTTTGCTTAAGACAGGGTCTCACTATGCTGCCCTGGCTGGCCTGGAACTTGCTATGAAGACCAGGCTGGTCTTAAACTCATAGAAATCCTCCTGTCTCTGACTCCTGGGTGTTGGAATTAAAGGCATGACCATCACCTTCTTTAAGTGGTCTCATGGATGGGTTTGCTTTTTTTCTTCATTCTGGAAGATTCCTTCAAGTACCTCCTTTAGAATGGTTATAAATTCCTTTAGTCTGTTTTTAATCATGGAAAGCTTCTATTTTTCCTTCAGTGGTGACAATTTTGCTGGATACAGTAGTCTGGTTTGGCAGTTGTAATGTTTCAGAACTTGAAATATATCATTCCAAGCCCTTCGGGCTTTTAAAGTTTGGTTGAATAATCTGCTGCTGTTCTTCCAATGGATTATCCTTTATATGTGACTTGGTATTTCTGTCTTGCTGCTTTCAGTACAGTGTTCTATTCTGCATATTTAGTGTCCAATAGGATGCAGGGGTTCTCTTCTGGTCTTCTCCGTTTGGTGTCCTAAGTCATGCCTTCTGTGTCTGGATTGGCATCCCTTTTACTAATTCCAGGAGAAAACTTCTGTTCTGATTTCTTTTGAAAATGGCTTCCATGCCTTTAGAATGAGATTCTTCTACTTCTTGATGTCTGTAATGCATAGACTTTGGCATAAATGGCTGGCACAGTTCCCTGAGTGAGTTGGAAGGTAGAGAGTCCTCTTTCTGCCGTCTTCCACCAGATGTCCTCCAGCTTTGGAGGGGATGATACAGTTGCTTCGCTTATGGCCAAGCATTCGGTGGTCACCTATTCTCTGGACTTGGACCATTTGGAAGTCTCTGTAGTGACTGCTCCATACCCACAATGCCTAGCTTTTTTTTGTCCCTACCATGAGGTCTAGGATGGAACTCAGATCCTCAGGATCGTACAGCAGACACACTTTCACTGACTGAGCTATCTCTCCAACCCCTCCATTCTAAACTTACATTCCATTTCTTTTCCATGCTTGAGGATCATGTGGGTGATGCTCCTTCATCTCAGTATTATTTATAAATACTCCTGAGGGTACATCATTCGAAGTTCCCCATTTTTTACTGCAAATTTCACTCAGGCCAACTTTGATTCAGGAATAGCTTCTTTTAGGATGCCAAGAGAGCAAGACCTCCTGGAGCTGCTGTCCCCCCAGCGCACTCTGCTTCCCCCGAATCCTGCATCTTAAACTGGGCCCACTGGGCTTGGACATGAACAAATGGGTATCCATGCATGGAGCCTTCTGCTTTTCTCTTCCTCCCCAGTCTGTTTCGTTCTGCTAAGAAGTTCTTTCCCACTGACATTAAAAGCCTCCTCTCCCATCCCAGCTGAGGTCTGCATACTACCTTCCAATGGAGATTTTGCCACATCATGATCTCTGCCTTTGCCTTATGCTGGTCATGGACAAGCACAGGAAGTCTGATAGTAAAGAGTGCCTGACTTTTGCATGTGTCCATATGAATGTTGGCCTTCAAAATCATCACCTTCTTAAAGGGACTGTTTTCCTGTCTGTGTTATGAGCTGTATAGTTCCATGGTGACCCCCTCCCTTTCCTTTGACTCAGTTCAATCCCATCCATCCCCTTGCTCTATCTCTGCCCTCAACTGTGCATCTCTGTTCAGTGGAGTGGAGCTGGAGGACACGGGGAGACAGACTATTTTATGGATGCTTTTCATGTTGCAGCAGCTTGCTGCCTTGGAGTTGCCTTAGTAATCATTACCTGGCAGTGCTCCAGGAAACCCTATTAGAGCAGACCCAGCTACACAGCTACACAGCCCCTTGGCCTTTACCCGTGCACAGGGAATGCAGTTTCTTCCTTTTTTTCTCTTTTACCTTTACATGGCATCACTCAACCCCATTTCCTTTCCTGGACGCACTTATGACGTACACTTGTATGTCTGCACAATGTCACAGACAGTAGAGTATATATTTATTATGACAATTCCCTGGTAGATGCATGTAAGGTGTCTTAAGGAAGGCAGAGGGGGCCTTCTCTGATTCTTATCTAATACCCCAAGGTCTAGCAGGACCTGGGCTTCTGAACTCCTTTGTATGTGTTCTTTTTAGATATAAGGTCTGACAGGTACAATGCAGTACTGGCTGATACAGTCAACAATGAACTCCCATCTACTATCACTACTGCTTAGAGCAAAGCCATGGGTCAGTTTTAGGGACCTCTGGGCTCTACATCATTCCATAGTTACTTTTGACTGGCTGTAGACCAGACAAGAAAGTTTTCCTATGTGATAGGACGTGGAAATTTTGCTCAAAATTATCCTTTTATTCCTGAACTGGAGAGGACTTACAGGTGGAGACTTGAAAACCCAGAAAGAGTCACAGTCTCCTGTCCATGTCCCTCCTTCCTTGTCTTAGTTAGGGTTTCTATTGCCGTGAAAAGACACCAGGACCACAGCAGCTCTTATAAAGGAAACCATTTAATAGGGTCTGGCTTGCAGTTTCAGAGGCTTAGTCATTACCATCATGGCGGGGAGCATGGCAGCATGCAGGCAGACATTGTGGAGAGGGAGCTGCTACATGTTGATACAGAGGCAAGAGGAAGTAGACTGAGGGTCAGACTGAGTGAAGATTGAGCAAAAGAGACCTCAAAGCCCACCCCCACAGTGACACATTTCCTCCAACAAGGCCACACCTCCTAATAGTGCCACTTCCTTTGGGGGCCATTTTCTTTCAAGCCATCACACTCCTCAAGCAGACATCCCAACATCACAGTACACTCCCACTATCTGGAGGATAGCAACCCTTTGTCCATGATCCCCAAACCATCCTCATGTTTCCATCTTCTATCAGGGCTGTCATCATGTGAGTCTCTCGGCCACCACTGAACCTCATTTATATTCAAGCACCTGAGAGGAAAAGCACCTTCGGTCTCATTGAGCTATGCCCCAGGAGAAGCCATGCCCAGACTATGACACAAGAGTCCCATTTGAGCAATCTGTCTCCCTTTTGACAACTATGATCAAGAAAAGTGTCTATTGTTCTAAAATTATTCCCATATACTTTGTACCATGATTCCTGATCAGTCTTGCCTTCCCTACTGCAGGAGGGTGGCACCCGCCTTTAATCCCAACACAGTCTTCCTGGACAAGGAGAAGCCAGCAAGTGACTGACAGTCATATACCATGGTCTGTAGAAGAGAGAGCAGACTCTTACCCCGATCAAACTTACGATGTGATTTTTAAGGATGAGAAACAAGGGAGGGAACATGATTTACATAGAAAGATGGTTTTGCTAGCAAGAATAGTAAAAGGAACTGCCATTGGGATTGTAGCAAACAAGGAGTCAAGAATTCTAGCATTGGTGTGAGGGGACTAAGTTGGGGGGGGGATAATGGGAGAAAAGCAGGAGGAGTGATGAAACTAGGGTGGGGTAGGGGGCCTACAGTGGAGAGGGGACAGGAGAGAGACAGGATGAATGATGGGACTGTCGTGAGCCAGCCAAAGCACCTCGAGCGACACCGCTATCCATGTGAATTGGAACCGAAACATTTGACACATGGAACACAGACGGCAGGAGTGGGTTGCTTACTTTGGGAATGAGAAACTACAGACAAGCCAGAGTGGGACAGAATGATCCCTGTGGCAAGAGATTAGCATTTGAGACCATCAGCAGAAAATCTCATTTATAGGACCACAAGTTATCTGTAGAGATATTTAGTGACGTATGTATCCATGCAGGATAGAACAGACACACACACACACACACACACACACACACACACACACACACACACACGCAAATGCATGTGCAGATATAGACACACATGCACATGTCTTCACACAGTTAATTAAGAGGAGCCTAGAAGCAATCACTCCATTGCTAGCAGCACACATAGCTGCAGTTCATGGTTTCCAGTACCATTTCTCAACAAAAGGAATGAGGCATCCTTGGAGAAGTTACTGATTAACTTGACCTCCCCTTGATCTCTCCAGTCAACCGAGCTTCTACTGGGCCATTTCTGAAATTATTTCCACATCCTTCAAACATGGCTATGACCAAGGCAGGGAATTGAAAGAAAGGCTTCTGGCAGCAGGGGGAGTCCATAACGATAGGAGGTAATTAAAAGGGCACAGGAGCCACCGGATGGTGTTCCCTGTAACATAATCTTGAACAATCTGAGCAATACAATAAACAAGGCAGTATACTTTAAGTCAGAGTATAAAATAAACATATGAGTCAATACTAGCATAAATGAATGATAGAATAAATTTAAAAAGGGAGAAAAGAGATAATTCCAGTGACTTCCAAATAATTTATGTATATTCCCAGGCCTCAAGGAGAAAGTGTCTCCTCCCCCACAGTCTTTACGAGTGGCTTCTTCCAAAAAGTGCAGCCTATGGGCAGAGTGTGGGGCATTTACTCACCAACCCCACAGTTCCCCAGTTTTCTTGAGTGCAAGCAGCAGGAAATATTAGATAGAAGGATTTAGATTGTGGAGATAAACAGATAGAAAATAAAGAATAGCCTAAAGAGGGCCTGGAACCTATTCCAACGAGCCCTGTCTGTCTCTGCCTCAGGGTATTTATAGAGATGCCAAGGGGTGGAGCAAAAGACATCGCCCCAGCACAGCCAAGTGAACACCATCTCAGACACCTGCACTCAGGCCCATGGTCCTAATCATCCTCTCTATGCAGACCTGCTGGGTAAAACCATGAGGACCTGTAGATATAACCAACCGTCTTATTAAATAAGAAACACAGAACCAATGTAAAAGAGAAAGCCGAGAGGTCAGAGCTCAGAGCTAAAATCTCACCCTTCCTCCTGCGTGCTCCTAGCTTCCTGAAAGAGACCTATTTCCTGTCTGTCCGTCTTTTCATAGTATTTTGTTCTGCCTTCTCATTGGTTGTAAACCCAAACATGTGACTGCCTCGTCACTGTCTGTATGTACAGCTCCCAAGGTCTTAAAGGCATATGTCTCCAATGCTGGCTGTATCCCTGAACACACAGAGATCTAGGGGATTAAAGGCGTGCACCACCACCGCCACACTCTGTCTATGGCTCTAATAGCTCTGACCCCCCCCCCCCGGGGCAACTTTATTTATTAACATACAATCAAAATCACATTTCAGTACAATTAGAATACCACCACAAGGACCTGAAAACGGGCTCCCACAACAGAGTGTCCTCACAGTGGAGAAATCTGATTAACACTATCTGGTAAAGTATGGGGATAACCTGAAGCCTTGATATGAACTAACAAAATCTCATATGAATGCAAGGTATAGGGAAATGGGCATGGGTTATTTGGCAGTTTAAATGAATATGGCCCACATAAGCTCATATGTTTGAATACTTGGCCCCAGTTGGTGGAACTGTTTGGGAAGGATTAGGAGGTGTGACGTGGTTGGAGGAGGTGTGTCACTGGGAGTGGTCTTTGAGGCTGCCAGAGCCTCCTTCCATCCAGTGTGTTCTCTGCCTCCTGCGTGTGGGTGGAAATGGGAGCTCTCAGCTGCTGCTCCAGCCATCCACTGCTCTGCCATCATGATCCATTTCTGTTTTAAGATGCCTTGGTCATGGTGCTTTATCACAATGACAGAAAAGTAACTACTGCAGGGTATAAAGACATCTTCTTCTCTCTTCAAAAGTTTTCTGTAAAACTATCCTTTAACAGGAGGATTTGGGGGCTATGGGGTTGGCCCAGTCAGCACAGTGCTCTCCACAAGTCTTACTTTACATGTTGCTGTGAGAAAAGCAACTTGAGGAAGGAAAGGTCGGTTTTGGTTCACAGTTCCAGGGTACGGTTCATCATGGCAGGCAAATCATGGCAGCAAGGATCGCTGAACCAGCGCTGCCCTCTGTCCTTCACATACATACAAGTGAACACACATAAACACACGAGAACATGTGTAACACACACAATCTCAATTTTAAAGGGTCTTTATAAAAGTTTGATCCTGAAACCTCTTGTACATCCTCATGTTTTGAATGCTTGTTCTTCATATAGTTGTATGATTTTGGAGGTCTATGGAACCTATGGTGGTGGGGCCTATGTGGAAGAAGTCCAACACTAGGGTAGACCTTTGAGTGTTGTGTCCAGCCCCTGGTTCCTCACTTGCTTCTTGTTCTATGATGGGAACAGCCTCTGCCACATGCTTCCGCCACCAGGCACTGAGAGGCTTCATCACACCATCCCTTTCCTCCCACGATGAACTAAAACCATGATTAAGCCAAAATGAGTCCTTTAGACCCTTAATTGTTTCTGTTGGGTACAGTGCTCAGAGTGATCCAAACCTCCAGGAAGATAAGACATCCATACTTATTCTGGGATGATAGTCAGGTAGGAAAGGTACAGGGCAGAGGGTCCCACTTCTCCATCTACCCTCGGTTGAGAATCATGGAAAGTGAGTACCATTCTCCAGAAAGGACTGTCATACAGACACTGTGCTCATCTACCAGCAGGAAATAGCCATGGTCAGGGCAGAGCTTGCACGGTGTCATGGCTCTTTTCAGTGATATAACTCAAGAAAGGCCTGGACCAAGTCTTGGATCTCAAATTTCCTAGAGGGCAATGCACCAGAGAGGCCTTGTCAAGGGAGATACTGTAAATATTCCAAATAGGAAGGATTTAATGTAAGGGTGTTTGGGCAGCAATTTCCTTTGTGCTAAAAAAATCTTTCCTGGAGGGAGGAGGGAAGAGGAAGGAGAGAGGACAGAGGAGGGCGGAGGGAGAAAGGAGGAGGGAGACTTTTAAAATTCAGGCATTCCATGAAACTTTATTAAAAGGCTCAGGAAGACTTATGAAACTCTGGAGTCCCGGAAAGGTATAAGATCCACAAGGTTTCTTCCCAAGGTTACATACAAAAGCAGCAATTACTGGGGAAAAGAGGTTCTGGAAAAGGTAAAGGACACAGCTTTTCTGCATCATTATCTATGCTTGGGTGTGCTTTATTGTGACTGAAAAGTCCTCATATTCTTATAAGAACCCCCTCACTTAATCTCCTTTAAATATCCGGTCAACTCATTGGTTCACTAGGCTAGACCTAAGTGGGATTACTTTCTTGGTCTGTTGTGGATTTACGCAGGATCATTTTTGGATATGTTACTGGTACCCTATCTAGGGTGAAGAGATGTTTTCTCCCGTGTGACCTGGAAAAGTAACACACGTGGTTTAGATCTAAAGGTGTTGATAGGATGAAGAAAAGGAAGGCGAGGTATTGTGTAGGAGCAGAGAAGATGAACTGATCCTGAGACCAGAAGACATGAAGGCCTGTGGGTGGTCAGTTCTGACCAGCCAAGATGACAGGTTTCCTTCCTTCCTTCCTTCCTTCCTTCCTTCCTTCCTTCCTTCCTTCCTTCCTTCCTTCCTTCCTTCCTTCCTTCCTTTCTTTCCTTCCTTCCTTCTTTCTTTCTTTCTTTCTTCCTTTCTTTCTCTTTCTTTCCTTCCTTTCTTTCTTTCTTTCTTTCTTTCTTTCTTTCTTTCTTTCTTTCTTTCTTTCTTTCTCTCTCTCTCTCTCTTTCTGTCTTTCTTTCTTTCTTTCTTTCTTTCTTTCTTTCTTTCTTTCTTTCTTTCTTTCTTTCCTTGTTTTTTTTTTTCGAGACAGGGTTTTTCTGTGTAGTTTTGGTACCTGTCCTGGATCTCGCTCTGTAGACCAGGCTGGCCTCGAACTCACAAAGATTCGCCTGACTCTGCCTCCCGAATGCTGGGATTAAAGGCGTGTGCCACCATCGCCCAGCCAAGATGACAGGTTTGAGAATGAATTTTCCCTAGTGGTTGCTGCTGACCAGAATCCCCCCACTCCAAGTGCTGCTAGAGTAAATGGCAGCCATCACCTAAGCTTAGCAGCAACTTGCCAAAGGCCAGAGGCAGAAGCACCTCTCTTCTACCCACTGACTTGCAACCCAAGTGTCTCCTTGGCAGAACCTCAGAGAAAGCCAAAAGGTCCAGGATGCATGTGCCCAGTCCAGTCAGAGTTCAGAGAAGGATTCAGAAGTGAAATGGAAGCCCGGATGGCAGAAAGCTGGCCTTGCTAAGGCATGATGGGTGCTTGGTTTGTATTGACCCATGGACCTTTTGGGGATCTTTTTCCTCCCACTTGATTGACTGATTTCCTATCCAACTGTATCCCGACCTTTGCTTCATCTCTGTAAGAAAGATTCTCAGGTATGTCATCTATAAGCCTGTCCATCCCCAGGACTCTCTTTTTGCCAGAATATTCATTATATATATAATGAATACAGAATATTCATTACTTGCCTGTTGTTGCGATCAAACACCATGACCAAGGCAACTTACACAAGAAGTTTATTTTGATTTATGGTTCCAGGAGGACAAGGGTTCATCACAGTGGGTAGGCTTGGCAGCAGGCAGGGATCACAGCCAGAGCAAGAAGCTCAGAGCTCTCATTCTCTCCCACAAGCATGGAGCAGAGAGAGAAAGCTGGAAGTAGGTGTGGGTTTTTAATCTCCCAAGTCTGTCCTCAGTGATGTATTTCCTCCAGCAAGGCCACACCTTCTAAACCTCCCAAACAGTGCCATGCCACCAACTGGGGACCAAGTGTTCAATTGCCTAAGAACATGGTGGACATTTCTCATTCAGACTACTACATTCCACTCCCTGGTCCCCACAGTCTCATCAGCCATATCATAACTTAAAATGCTCTTAGTACAACTTCAAAAATCGCCACAGTCTTTCTCAGTCATGACCCTGTTTAGAAGTCCAAAGTCTCTTCTGAGACTCAAGGTAATATCTTAATTGTAATCCCACATAAAATCAAAAATTAAATGACAGACTTCCAGCATATAAAAGCATAGCATAAATGTTACCATTCAAAAAGGGAAGAATGAGGACATACTAAAGAAATCACAGACCAAAGTAAGATGGAAACCCAGCAGGACAAGGTCCAAATCCTGTAGCTCAATGTCAGATGTCAAGGGGCTTATTGGCTTCACCCCTCCAGCACTGCTGTATGCAGCTCTCCTTGGCAAATATCCCACAGCTCTGGCGTCTCCAGCCTCTCGGGATCTCAACCACAACCTAGGCTTTGTTTCCACAGCTTAATGCAATGATTTCTCAGAGACTGCATGCAGCAACTACCCTACCACACACAGTGCGTGGCCTCGGTGGCTCTCAAATGGTGGATAAAGAATCCATGACCTCTTTACTTTTGCATTATGCATGCCTCTGAAACCAGCACCCCATGGATGACCTGCCAAATCGGTGGATAATATTGCCAAGTTTGGCTCTCAGCTTGGGATGGACTCTGGCCCCTTTGAATCACATTAGAGGCAACTTTTGTTTGCAGTTGCTTTCTAGGAGCAAAAGACTTTATTATTATTATTATTATTTTTTTCTATTCATTTTACATACCAACCACAGATTCCCCTCTCCTCCCTTCTCCTGCCCCCGAGCCTTTCCTCTCAACCCACCCCCATTCCCACCCCTCCTCCAAGGCAAGGTCTCCCATGGGGATTCCCAGAGCCTGGTACATTCAGTTGAGGCAGGTCCAAGCCCCTCATCCCTTCACCAACGCTGTGCAAAGTGTCCCACCATAGGCACTGGGCTCCAAAAAGCCAGCTCATGCACCAAGCATGGATCCTGATCCCATTGCCTGGGGGCCCCCTAAACAGTTCAAGCTAAACAACTGTCTCGCTTATCCAGAGGGTCTAGTCCAGTACCACGGGGGCTCTTCAGTTAGTGGTCCACAGTTCATGCATTTCCTCTAGTTTGACTGGCCATCTCTGTACATTTTCCCATCATAATCTCAATGTCCCTTGCTCACAGAATCCCTCCTCTCTCTCATCGATTGGATTCCTGGAGCTTGGCCTGGTGATTAGCTGTGGATCTCTGCATCTGCTTCCATCAGTCACTGGATGAGGGCTCTATGATAACATTTAGGGTACTCAGCCATCTGATCACTGGAGTAGGCCAGTTCAGGCACCCTCTTGACTATTGCCAGCAGTCTAAGGTGGGGTCATCCTTGTGGATTCCTAGGAGAGCAGAAGACTCTTTAAGCCTTGCCTAAGGTAACAGATGCATGCGCCAGCAGAAAATGGAAGAGGGCATCAGGTGTGGAAACCAAACTCCAGTCGTCTGCAAGAGTGGCAAGCTCATTTTACCACTAAAGCCATCTCTCCAGCCCCAAATCTATACTTTTTTTTTTCCAGAAAGCAGTGGGGGTTAGAGATCCTCCCACTCTATTAGGGTCCTATGTTTATAGATTAGAGGGGAACAGACAAAGGAGAAAAGGAGTTTGTTGATATGTGCCCTAGGAAGACTTCAAATTTGTTCAGTTGTGAGTGGGGTTTAATTGGTAGATATGTATCAATCTGAATGGACCAGAAACTTTTATACGGACCTCCTTAAGTCTAGCCCTTCTCATTGAGTATTTATCTTACTGCCAGGCACTATTGCCAACCACCAGCAGCTTGGACAAAGTGCATGGAAATACTGTTGACATCACTATCACTAAAGTTGATACTGTCGTCCTCACTGCCAACCAGAAGGTGTTGGTGTCCCAAGACCCTGGCGACACTCAGTGTGTGCCCAGTGGAGGTAAGAAGACCTGAGGACAGGAAGATACAAAGAGGTCCTGGAGCTTTTCTGCAAAGCCTTGACCCTGGCAGCTCCTTCTACACTCCCTACCTTCACTTCCCCAAAGGGCGGGACTCCTGTCCCAGCCTCACCTTGCCCTTGCAATCAACCCCTTTATTCTTCTAATAGATGGGTCCACAATATTTTCAAGCAATTAGTAGTCATAAGACAGTGTTCTTGGCACTTAGACTAATTTTCAAAAAAAAAATGAATCATAATATAGCTCCTTTTCTATGGGGGGGAAAAAGCCTGAGGGGCTTTAAATTTTTTTTTTTAATTAAAGTTTAACAGTGTCCTAAGGATACTAAGACCTCACCTGTTACCACATTTCATTTTGTAATAACACTGTGAGGCTGGGTACAGTTTTGCTATCTATTAAAACACACACACACACACACACATATTTAATCGACAGATTTAATCCAAACTCTAAATGTCAATGAGGAAAGTAATGCTGGAAAACAAGTGATTGCTGCATACATGTCTGCTCTGGGGAATGGCCTCCCTGGGAACCCGGGAGTAGGCTCCCATGCCAGGCATTTTGTCATCAGGCATAATCCTTGCTTACCTCAGGGGCAGGTTGTTGGGCTTGCAAGAAGCAGATAAGGATAACAACAGATGACTGTCCTTTGGGGGCACTGATCCCTGGGTCTCTTAAAGATTGGGAATGAGTTACAGGGAGGGACCATGAGGGAAAGATATTTGAGTTAATTAGTTTAAATGATGGAATATACTATCATTTGCTTTATTGCCTGTTGGGACATTTGTCGTGGGGATTTTCTTTTTTCTTTTCTTTTTTTTTTTTTTTGAAACTGAGTTTCTCTGTGTAACAGCCCTGGCTGTTCTGGAACTTGCTTTGTAGACCAGGCTGACCTGGAACTCACAAAGGTCCACTTGCCTCCGCTTCCTGAGTACTGGGGTTAAAGGCGTGCTTCTGGATGCCCAAAGGTTGTCTTTGGGGGATTTTTAATAAAGCCAAAGTACAGTTCTCAATGACTGAGTTTAGTAGAACTGGGGTTGTAAGAGGTCAGAGGCTCTGCTCCCTCCAGCCTGAGACTCGGGGAGGGCTGAAGATCAGCAGCTCCCAATCCCTTTGGAAGGAAGGTGAGCATAAATAACAGTCAAACTTCTCTTTGGATCTCGTGGCCAGCTTGATCCTCCTGGACTCTATGATCCATTTGTTTGAGGGAAGCATTCAATACATATTTATCTAAGAAATTAATCCAGGCTGGAGGGCTGAGATGCACACCTATCATCCCAGCACATCAGAGTCTGAAGCAGGATTCTCAATACTGGATTACAACGAGACGCCACCTCACATAAATAGTGCAAAGACACGAATTCAGTTCACAGGCAGTCTGCACAGCATTACAATCACACAACAAAGATCATTCCCCCCCCCCACCCCGGCAAATCACTCAATTTTATTTACCCCTTTCTTCCTTTATCTAGGAAATTTTATTGGCACATAATAATCAGAGTAGCTTTCATTATGGCATGTTCATACATGCATACGGTATACTTCGATCATAGTCATCCGCTATCTACTCCCTCCAAACCAATGGTCCCTCTTTTGCCTCCATGTCACCTTTGACCATGGTTTGTCTTAAACTCCTATAATTAGCAACATCTTTATGATAGATAATATGCGCTTTATCTTTAAAAGGAAGAAACTGCTGTCGGTGCGAAGAAACAGTTGCCGATTCGCTGGCAGTGTTTGGGATTTATCACTTTCCTGCCCTGTTGCAACTGAAGCAAAAACGAACAGCTTGGAAGGCCGGGCAACTTCCTGCGCGCTGCGTTCACAGAAATGCAACTGTTCATTGACAGACCCACCAACTTCAGCGTCGCCCGCGATTCAGGGATAGGGACGCGCAAGCGCCCAGAGGGCTGCGGTCGCACCTCCGCGACCAGTGCCAACCGTCTAACGCTGCATCGCCCCGCCAGAGCTTGCAAACACATCCGTCTGGGCATGCGCGCTCCGCGCTGCCCACTACGCCCGCCCTTCCCTTCTTGAGTGACACTGTCTCAGAAAACTCAGGCGCCACACTGCGCCTGCGGGAAAGGAGGAGGCGGAGGGCGGGGCGCGGTTGTGGGCGGAGCAGGAGGCCGGGAAGGAGCCGCGCGAGCGCAGTGGCTCAGCGGGCAGGAAGCGGAGCGCGCGGGGGCGGGGCGGGCGCGCGGGGGCGGGGCTCGGGCCGCCGCGCATTGTGCAGCGGCTGGCCGGCGCGGCAGGCCCTGGACCCGTGTGGTTCCCGGGCATGGTGAGCAAGGGGCTGCTGCGCCTGATCTCTTCAGTCAACCGCAGGAGGATGAAGCTGCTGCTGGGCATCGCGCTGCTCGCCTACGCCGCCTGTGAGTGCGCGCGCGGTGGGCGGGAGCCCATTCATTCCCGCGCGGCGGGGAGCGGGCGCTGCGGCCGGCCGAGCGGCGGGCTGTGCAGGGTCGGGAGCCGGGTCCCGGCTTCCACGAGGCTGCACTTGTGCAGTGGAGCCGGTGGCTGCTTGGCTTGCAGACCGCCCCCGCGTAGGCCCGGCGTCCGATCCGGTGACCGGTGGAGGGGCCTTTGCCCCGGACGCGGTGGTCACGTTCCCCGCCCGAACCGTAGGCACTGCGGACTCGACCGACCTCGTTGTCCCCGGCAGCTCGTACTGGCCTGAGCGGCTACGGTGTCCATGGCGTCCGGGGAGCCCGCTCGGTCCGGGTTAGCGATCCTGGAGAGTGCCGCTTGGGGACACCCTTCGAGACCGTGCTGGTTAAGTAGGATATAAATACTGTAGCCATTGGCAGGGACCCCGCTCTGACTGTTTGCTCCGCAGGAAAATTACTCAGCATTTAACTCTGGGGGGAGCTGAGTGTTGCCATCCCCCGTGGATGTCCTGTGTTGCGATGCTCCGGTATCGAGGCTCCCCGCCCCCCATGCCGCGCCAGGTACTCCTCAGGCGTGGCGGGACTAGGGCCAAGCCCAGGAAGGAGGCACAACATAGGGGACCGGGCAGGGAGGATGTCATTTGGGTCCTTACAACCTGGCTACTGGAGAGAGGGTAAAGCCACTGCGCAGGCAGGTGAGGGACCCTCAGCTTCTCAGAGGAGGCAAAGTCCTATTTTATTTTGTTGTTGTCTTTGAGCTTTGCCGTGGGGATATAATAGCTGCTATTAATACTTTACCAAGTACCAAAATTGGGCTAAAAATAGCTCTCAGAGTGAGCTGCTTCTAAATCCTGGCCACCCTGGCAGACATACTCAGATGAAACCTGCTAAGTGATTGAGTTTCCAAGGCTGTGATTCCCAGGTGAGTAGGTACTTCGGAAAGTGAGTTTAGCTGATGGGTTGTAGGCGCTGGTAAGATGCAGCCTGCCTGCTACAGCTCAGCTGATCCAGGAGGAGGAGCCAGGACGCTCTGGAAAGGCTTCTGGTTGCTAGGAGAAGTTTTAGGTCTGGGTTGCTTGGTAGATCTGATTGGTTTCTGCAGGAAAGGAAGAACTAGCCTCAAGTGTGATCTGTGTTAAGAAGAGCCCACATTCAAGAAACAAGACCCCTTACAACCGTGTAATTATTACTGTGATAATAATAGTAATGCCTAAGTTAGCTGAGCGCTTAACTGTATGTGTAGGTAGGATTCCTGTATGGCCGCATTTGATTACTTCACATACCTGAAGATGTGGGTAATATGATTATTTTTACCATTTTATGGGTGAGAAAATTAAGAGCACGAGAGATGAGCACCTTTATTATCCTGAGCCCAGATTCATTCCGGCCTCAGAAAGGGCGTGAGCTGGGGCTAGAACTCAGGTCCCTGGACAGCAGTTTCAGTGTTGATTTACTTACCGAGGGCTTCTAAGGTGAGGCATCGGTGTTTAGAATTAGGAAGTGGGGAATTTTTGGAGCTATGGCAAGCGTTTTTACCAGTCGTTCATTCCACCAGCGCATTTCACTCGGTTTTCAACGTTGTCAGTTGTTGAATGTGGCAGCCAGGCACAGCATGAGTGCAGAAACACCAGGCTTTTGCTTTGGTGGTACAGACCCTAGACCCAGTAGTTTGGCACAGGGTTCTCACACTTGAGTGCATCAGAGTCACCCAGAAGCTTTTTAAAAACACTTTGTTTTATATTCAGCAGCTCTGGGATGTGTCCTGAAAACTTTCCGTTTCTAATAAAACTTCTCCTAAGATGCTTTTGTTGTGGTTTAGAGAATCTTTTTTTTTTTTTTCTTGGTTTGTTTCATCCTGTAGTCCAGGGTGGCCTTAGATTCTCAGTAATGCAGAAGTCCTTCTGAGGAAGATCCTGCTTTGAAAACCATTTGCCAGGAAAGAGAAGGGCACAGATCCAGTACTCCTGCAAATAAGGTTAAGCTCACAAACTGAGGTGGCGGGGGTGGGGGGGTGGTGGTGGGGGTGTTCAGTGTTTACGGCAGGGACTCCTAAGTGAGAGCAGCCAAGGATGTTGGTTTCCCTAAGAAACCAGGATGTGAGCTGGGAATGAAGGATATGGAGGAGTTAACAGGAGGGGATACTTTCCAGAAAAAGCAGCGCTTGAAGTGGTCCTGTGGCACCGAAGAGCAAACAGTAGTCTAGAAATGCAAGGGAGAGCAGTGTTCTGGGAGTGTGGAATCGCAGCACAGTGATGAAGCTACCCAGGCAGGCAGGCAGGCAAGGACTAGAGTTGGCAGGCCAGGAGGTCTTGGCTCAGCTCAGAGAATGGGTACTGAGTGTAGCTATGAGGATTTAAAGGCTAGGTTGGAGAGAGTATTAATAATGAGAAGTAATGGTAAGTCTGAGTTGCTTTGCCATGAAAACATTATTACAGGGCTTCTGATTGGTCATATCAGAGGATGCTGAAAGTGTAGTCTGTGGCACCACCTGTGATGTCTTTTTAACTAGAATACTGTTTGTTCTTTGGCAATTTCACACATGGAAGTAATGTATCCTGATCATGTCCACCCCCCCTCTCCTAGATACCTCCAACCCCATCATGTCTTCCTTTTTGTTGTTAGTAATTCACCACGTCCAGTCAGTGCTGCCTGTTGGAATGGTAGTGACCCATCCTGGTGACTTGATCTTGCGCAGGTAACCATAGCTGCAGGGAGTCCATGGGTGCGGTGGCTGTGTCGTCCTAAAGACAGCATTTCGCAGCACTCCTTCCCATCCTCCAGCCCTTCGGTGGTGGTTTGTTCCTCCCTCCTGTTTTCTAAGATGTTCCCTGAGTGTTGGGGGAGGGGCGAAAGAGATGCCAGCGTTTAGGACTGAGGATTCAGTAGACACTAATGTCAGCGCTTTGACCGGATCTTTTTACTAACTTGCAGAGAGAAGCTTCTCCGGCCGAGGCTGAGGGCAACACTGACCTGTGGGCCTGAGCATACATATTTAGAAGCAGTTGGACAACATGTCCTTTAGCAGGCCCTGGAGCCCGCGACCTTCTGAGCCGGGTGGTGGGCTTTTAACCAGCTGTATAGCACTAGGTCTGAATTCACTCTTGTGGGTCAGGATTCCGACCAATCCGAAGCGACTGGTTGCCCTCTATCACTTTTGTGATGTCATTGCAGCTCTGGGCTCATCTTGCCTGGAAGGTTGCTGTCATAGCCTGAGAGTTGCCTGCAAGGATACCATCAGTGATTCCCGGCCCCCCCCCCCCACACCCGTGTAACACTTTTTGCCACAATGCATGCTGGACAGCAGGGAGGATGTTTTCATACTGGTTCCAGCTTGATGTCTCTGCGTCCCGCAGCCACAGTGTGTTGTCTTCAGCGGTGAAGATTTATCATCTAGTTCTCGCAATGCCCGTGATTGCTAATCTCTGTTTCTCTTATTAATAATCCCGCCTTCCTGTTACAATAGAACACCTCTGTGTGACAGTACACAAATACCCCTAGTTATGGCACTTTCCCCTTCAGTCCGCTCTCTAGAAGTGTTCTTTCTGTTCTGCCAGAAGAGCACGAGTTCTCTGAGCTCTGAGCCCTTGTCGTTCTCCCAGCCTTGGCGCCTGCTGGGGCCGACCTGCTGTCCTTCCTGCTGTCACTGTACCTTCTGTGTCAGGACAGCAGGCACGTGTTACCCGAGGCTAACTCAGTGTTGCACTGGAGTTCTTTTTCATGCAGATGGATGTTTCTGTCTGCATGAAATTCCCTAGCCTTTGCATCGGCCCACGTGGTACTTAAGGCAGTGCCCATTGAGAGAGCCCAAGGGAATGAGTCGAAATTCACCACAACCTTCCATGTAGCTGGCAGAGGTTCAAAATGCTCACCAGTAGCGCTTTTGGTTTTCAGCTTGGGTAGAACTGAAGAAGATCCGATGAGTCTTCGCAAGGCCTGTGGTCAGCAGTCTCCTCTGCCACCATTGCCCCAGCACTTAGCACCAGGCACCCCACTTCGGGCTCATGGTTTTGATGGTTTGGGTCTGAGTCTTAGGTTTCTTGATTTTTCAGATGGAGCTGTAACTTGTGACTTCATTCTTTGGAAAGTGATCAGGTGTTTGCTTTCTTTCCCCCCTCCCTCCGCCATGCTCCTGCTGACCCCATCCCCACGTCCACACGGTATTATATTTGAGATCATTTGGTGTTTACATACGTGACTAAATGCTGCTGGATGGCAGCCATGCATGCCCTGTGTTTTTGTTCTGGGCTGTCTCCCCTACCCCCTTTTAAACGTGTTTTCTCTGTATTGTGACTGATCCAATGCGATTTTTTTTTCTCTTTTTTTGCCAGTTGTCTTTGTCTAGGCTGCTTGTGTATTAGAACACCCTTATGTTGGCGCCTTCCAGAGATGTGGCTGGGGATAGGCTGCCAGCCTCAGTACTCCCATCTGCCTGGCTCTGCCTACAGTCGGGCACTTTGACATGATGCACGGTGCCCTTTCTGTGTTCATATTTAGGGACTGAATGAAGATAGAATTTCAGAAAAGCATCTTTTCAGGATTTGGAAGCATTTTCCATTCTTTCCCAACTTCTAGTACTGTTTGAGAAGCATGAAACCAGTTCTAATGTTTCTGGAAAACGTCAGGTTCTGCACTGTGCCCCTGGTAGCCACTGTTTCCAGGCTACTGTCCCTTCTCTGGTAGCACTTTCTCTTTGCTTGGTGCCCAGGACAGAACAGGCGTGCTGATCCTCACCTTCGGGCTAGAGTTCTGATGTGAAAACAAGCTAAGTTGTTGCGTTTCATTTCTCTTCCTCTGGCGTGGCAATTAGCCACGGTTAAGGCGATGGAGCAATTCACTTCCTCTCCATCTTGATTTTGAGACTGGTCTCTCACTGAACCTGGAGCTCACTGATAAGGCTCAGCTGGCCGGCCAGCCAGCCCACGGATCCTCCGGTCTCTCTCTCCCTGGTGTTGGGATTTTACAGACCTGCACTGCTGTGCAAGCTCTTTGGCATGGGTGCTAGGGGTCCAAACTCAGGCGCCCATGCTTGTGTGGCAACGCACTGTACCCATTGAGCCATGGCCTCAGTCTTCTTATTTTCTAAATAGAGAATCCAGTAAAGATACACGTGTTGCATTTCATTTGGTTGCCATGTCTCATAAATTTCCTAAATGAGGAGCCTTACACACACACACACACACACACACACACACACACACACACACACACACACTTCTCATGATATTTACCTTTTTGAAATTTAAAGCCCGCGTCAGTGGTCTCGCACAACACTCTCATTTTGGGATTTATCTGATTGCTTCGTTGTTATTAAACTGGGGTGTACATTTTAGTACAGACTTGGGATACAGTTCCGTGGCATTGTGGTTGTTGAGCACCAAAAGCAATTTTCCTAATTAGTGCTTGCTAAGTGATATCGCATTAGGAGACACGTCGTGTTGAGTTGGTTCTTCTGCTGGTGATGCCAAACCTGATGGACTGGAAGGGCTAGCTCTTGCATTGCTTCACTTACAAGTGCATGCCCAAAGCATCGCTTTAGAGTGATTCTTGAGTGATTCTTGTGTGTGTGTCTGGTTCTCCTGCCTGGTGCAGTATTTATATGGGGAGGGGGGTTACAGGTGGTGATTTTTCTAATGTAGTTAATCCATCTGCACAGACTAATCTTTCTGAAAAGAACTTTCCATCCTTCCCTTTTCTCTCATTCTCTGTATTAGTTTCCGGTGGGTGACTGCTGTTGCCCAAGTTAGTTGGTTTTAGGACAAGAGAAATGTATTCTGACGTCAGAGTTGTCAAGCCTGAGCTTCCTCCTCAGGCTCTCAGGGCTCCAGGTGCCCCTCCCTGGCTTGTGTCTGTATAGCTCCTGTCTCTGCCTCTGTGGTCACATGGCTTCCTCATCTTCCAGCTGTAGAATCCTCATGGTGTTTTTTCAGAGGGCATTTGTCACTGGTTCTAGGACACACCTAGATAATCCCGAAGGATTGTTTTATCTTGAGACGCTTATTCACATCTGTAATAAGTTTATTCAAGTTCTCGAAATCAGACCAAGATACATTTTGTGAGCTCTTTCTTTCAGTAGTCTTTGTATGGTCTTTAAAACAAACAAACTGCGGCGCGCTCCTCGGTCAGCGAGGAAGAACGACCACCATGCGAGGATCCGTCTCAGAACACACTTTATTGGAGCGCCTCTTGATTAAGGGAGAGCGGGAGGTGAGGGGCCCCGAGGACTAAACTACAGCTGCTTATATAGGGAATCAGGCAAATGTGCCGTACTGTGATTGGGTCCCGCCAGAATGCTAGCACGGGGAGCCACGGGATAGGCTGAGGACATAAGGCCAATTACCATACTCATGCATCATAGCCAAATATGGAGTTGTTTACAGCTAGGCTACCAGGAAGCCAGCGCCATCTTAGAATGGCGGCTCCCTACAACAAACAAACAAAAAAAAAAAACGGCACTGTGTACTCATGCATTGTCTTTGAACATTTGTAGCTTCTCCATGCTCCAGCCTCATCTTGTTCTTCCTGTACCCTGAACCTGGGATGACCCATCCCTGCTCCTCACAGCGGAGCCCTAATGCTGTGCATCACTGATGGGTATCATTGCCCTCAGTCCGTCACTGTGAATAGCTGGGAAATGCAGCTATTTTTTCTGTGAGTTTTTGGTAATACTTCCAGTATAAATTTCAGTGTGGCTGGCTTCTTCCCTCCCTCCCTCCCTCCCTCCCTCCCTCCCTCCCTCCCCTATTTCACAGTGCCATTTCCAATGTGTTTACTTATTTGTTCTGTCTACAGGCAAAATACTTCAGATAAATTTTCAGCTTTATGGTGTTGCTAAAAACGTTCAAATTTAGTAGAAACCAGAGTTCAGATTTTCGAATTTGGGTCTTCCAGGCTAGCAATATGCAGTACAGCCCTTGAGGGTTGTTGGGCAGTGGCTAAGAAAAGCAAAGTCCTGTAGTGCCCACAATCTGGATCCTGAGGGGAAGCTGCTCGTGGTAGATAAGGTGCTGTGCTGCTCAGCCAGCATGCACAGACGTTTTCAGTTTGTGAAGAGTGTTTACAGTGTGTAAGCCATGTACACGGTACAGAACAAGACCATCAGAACGGTCTCTTCCTGCTGCCCCACCGTGTAGTTCCCATCATTAGCTTGGTTATCCATCCTCTGTTGGATTTTGATAATATAGGCACACTTGTGTGTCTGCATGCCTGTCATCTTGTTAAGAAGAGTGAGGATTTATGGATGCCACCCCTTTTTATTGATGTGTAGTAATCCTCTGAGCAGTGCTTTATTGTTCTGGACCAGTATCCCATGGAGAGGGGACGTGGTTTCCTAATACTTGTGCAATGGATAGACTTCTGTACAGGCTCCCACCAGCTTCATGAGAAGTGTGCCCCCCCCAAGAATGTATTTGCAAATGTTTATTTTTTACACATGTGTGAAAAGGGAAGTTGGGGTTCCCTTTTGTGGGTTCTTAGATTCATTGATGAGTACTTAAAAAAAACTGCAAAGAAGCTCGAGAACCATCTTATCAGAGAGAGCAAAACAGCAGGGCAGGCAAGCTGTAAATCCCCAGGGCTGCTGGGAAGAGGTAGAGAGGTCGGCTCAGCAGCAGAGGGCTGTGGAAAGAAAGAAGGTTAGAGTGTATGAGTTAGACGGCAGGAAGTAGTGAAGCAGCTTGGGAGAGTGAGGGGGCAGGGGCGGGTTCTTCAGAGACGGTGAGAGTGCCCAGAGTGTCTGGGTTGGCAGCCTTAGGGTTTGGGCCAGCATCTAAAAAATCAGAGACGGGAAGACAAGTTGCACTTGATGGAGAACTCCGACAAGCTGGATTGGAGGGCACAGCAGTGAGGCTGGGTGAGCATCTACATGGAGGGACATCTGGGATGTAGGTGTACATAAATCTCATTAAAGGGTTAGTTATTGTTGTCAGCTTTCATGAAGGAAGGCATGTCAGGTGATTGACGGGCCCATTTGAATGAACTCTTGAGAAAGAAAGCAGCAGTGTCTCTGTGATGGATAATTTTGGGGCAGTTTGGAAGGCCATGTTTCTACAAAGCGTCAGAGACAGGGTTCATACTTCTTTCTGTTGGCTGTGTTGGCTGCTGTTGGCCTTCAGGAATGCTTTGCCAATGCTGGTCTAGCCACCTTTGGGGGTTTGAATGAGAGTGGCCCCCATAGGCTCATGTATTTGAATGCTCGATCTCTAGATGGTGGAACTGTTCTGAGAAGGATTAGGAGGTGTGGCCATGTTGCAGGGGGTGTTTCACTGAGGGTAGGCTTTGAGGTTTCCAAAGCCCCAGCCATTCCCAGTCTCTTGCTCTCTCTCTCTCTCTCCAACTTGGGGATCAGGTATAAGCTCTTAGCAGCTACTGCTTCAGTGCCGGGCCTGCCTGTCCGCCGCGGTGCTCCCCAACGGGATGCTCATGGATTCACCCTTTGAAGCCGTAAGCATCCCATTAAATGACTCCTTTTGTAAGTTGCCTTGGTCATGGTATCTCTTCATAGCAGTAGATCAGTAATTAAGTCACCACCTAACACTAGGCCTGTAGTTTTAATTTGTCCTTCTCCACCGCTCTTTTTGAGTGGCTGAACATCTTTCAGATGTTTGAAAGTTATTGGTATGCCTTTTTCTAGTGAATTTTTAGTCTACTCTCCTCTCATTTATTGGGAGTCAGTATTGGGGTGCTAGCTACTCTTCATGTTGTAAATGACAGTGTCTCAAGCCTGGTGTGATAAAATACAAGGATATATTTGGTTTTGCTCTGGGTTCTTGGCACAGTTGTTCTAAACCCTTGGAATCTACTGAGTGATGGGAATGTCTTCTGCCCCTTCTTAAAATACTCCAGTTTATGCCAGCTGGTCACAAGGGAGCCTGCCATTGAGCTTGAAGCGTCAGCCCCACTCACTGGACCTGGGGGCGCTGGCCACAGACCTTAGTACAGTTAATTTGAGTTTCCTCATTGGGTCAGTAAAGCTATCTGAAGTGCATTGGAGAGGGCGTGGCTACTACCCCAGTTCTGACCTTGGGGTACGCTGCTGCTTCATTTGACTGTTTCCGGTTACATCCTTTCTAAACAAACAGGCAAACTAGTAATTATAAGCAGAGTGCCCTCGAGTTCTGTAGCTACTCTAGCGGGGGTGGGGGGTGGGGGGGGGGGACGGGGGGGGGGACACAGGGACTCTGCTGTGCAGCTGGTCAGATGGAGCCACAGATGGTCTCTCAGGTGGGAACGGCTCCAGGGCTTAACTTTTCCTGTGAGGTCTTGGTGGCAGAATGAATGTGTTTGTTGGGAGCTCAGATTGGCATTTAGAGTGAGTGCGCTCCTGGTGTGGGGAAAGTCCACACATTGGGTGTCAGAAGCAGGGCTTAGGACCCGTGGTCTCCATTGTCAACGGTTCCCTGATTCTCATGTCGTTCTTTAGAACTTGGTCAAGATAGAGTGCCAAGTGCCATCAGAATCGGAAGGAACAGGGCGCTCTCAGTGCAAGGGCAGCGTTCAGCTGATAGACAACATTTGGATGTTGGAGTTGAAGGCAAAGGGGAACCTGAGCCAAACCAGCAGGAGGCAGGGCACGGGAGCCTGAGTTCTGAAGCCAGCAAAGCAGAACATGGAAGAGAGTGGGCTTGGAGCAGAACCTCTCTTTAGACTTTCTGCCCTGGACGCTGCCTCTGTACATCTCGTGGGTGTTGCATGTTGGTGTTAGACCTGCTGGTGGGTTTTAGTCCTGGCATATGCTCTCCATGCCAGCGCTGTGGACTGACCACGGCCTGGAATTCAAATGTTGAGGAAGTAGAGCCCTGGGAAGTGATTGGGTCACGGTGTTGGAGGTCTCATGAATATTAATGCCCTGGAGGGCTGGTTTGTTCGTCAGCCCTGTAACCACTTGTTAGGAACGTGTCATCGTGTCATCCACAAACCTGTGAACTCTCATAAGACAAGAGCCTGTTTATTCTCACAGCTCTTAGCTTCAGAACTGGGTGAAGCACAGTTAGGCTGCTTATAAGTCATGGAGTCTGGAACTTGGTCACAGCTGTCTGAGTTGACTCACACAACCCCAGGAATGTTGGCTGTGGAGTCTCGTGGCTCTCATGGAGAAGCATCTAGCTGAGGAGACTAGTCACCAGATTCTCTGTGTGCACCGACCCACATTAAAAGAGTCTTTATAGTCTGCAAATGTGACAGTTTTAAGAACACCCAAGAGAGCGGATGAGCGTCAAGGCAAGGAACAGTCACTTAGGGCTGTCTCTCTTTTTGGAAAGAGTGATATCCTCTGTCCTTCTTCAGGAAATCGTCACTTGGGACAAGCCTTGCTATTTCCCTTAGAAAATGCAACATATTGCACTATGCTTTTCAGGGATAAATAAATACTAAAACCTACTGTGAGGAAAGGCCGGTGTGTGTAAAAACCATGGAAACAAACTTCTGGTGTGGGTGCTTCACTTGAAGGGACCTGTGGGCCCGGAGGGCAGCGGCGGCTCTGCGCAGTGACTCTCAGGTTTATTGACCAGTTTTGTTTTCTTTCCTTGCTGGTCAGCTATTTTGAGTTTCTTTAACCAAAACAGATAAGTGAAGTGGAGCAACAGCAAAAAACACTTGGCCTCCTTCAAGCAGCCTTCTTTTCAGAGGGAGTCTGAACGTGCTGGAGAAGAAAAACAGTGTTGTCAGGGTGCTGAGATCCTGGAGTGCTATTCTTAGTATCCTGGAGCCTTTTTATGGCCTCTTCAGAAATTGCAAACAGAACACGCCAGTTCTCGTTGACATAAATACTGGAGGTGCCTGGATTTCATTTGTTTTTGTTTTAAAGAAGGGAGCAGGCAGCTGGGTTATGTCAGCAGCAGCAGAGTGGGCAGAGTGGAGGTGTGGGGGCGGCTGGGCTCTAATCAAGAAAAAGAATCCGATACCTGGGATGCCAGTGGGTGGGAGCTAGTGGTGGGCAGGTCTTGTGGGATGGCCATGAACTCTAAGGGGTTCTCTGAAGGAGACTGCCAAGTTAGGATCTTTTTTACTCTTAGTTTCCTTTGCGATTGTGTAGCTTACTTATAATACCCCGCTCCCTTTACTCCAGTGCACCTTAGTGATTGAAAAGACCACGGCGGCTCTCCCAGGTTCTTAATGTGGTGCAGGAAACCCCACCACCACCACACACACAGTGAGGCAGCCTGTGCCCTCTTCAGGCCCCCACTTGCTTGTGTCCTCTACCCCTCTCCCCACCCACTAGTACAGCTGCAGCCGTGGGTGCTGGAGCCGGAGTGGGGGCCCGCTGGGTCCGTTCACCTGGCTGTCCTACTGGTGAGTTGAACTGGGGATGTGCTCTGTTTTATAGATGGGAAAACTGAAGTACACAACAGTTATATATTTTGCCCTGGTTTAGTCTGGCAGTGAGCTGTGTTGTATCGTATAAGGATCAAAAACATTCCTATGACCATTTGTTAGCTTTTAGGTAGGTTAATGCTTTGTTTCAAAATTATGATAAATACACATAAAAGATAAAATTTACCACTTTGGTTCTCTCTCTCTCTCTCTCTCCGTGTGTGTGTGTGTGTGTGTGTGTGTGTGTGTGTGTGTGTGTGTCTGAGTATGCCGATATGTGTTGTATCACTATTTCTGGCTCAGCCTGTGTTTTAACCATTTCTAAGTATATGGTTCAGTAATGCTAAGTATATTCACATTATTTTATAGTCAGGCCCCAGGACATTTTCATCTTCCCCCACTGATGCTGTGGACCTTTTAAATAGCTCTACCAGCCCTCCTTCCAGCTCCAGGAAATCATTGTGTTTTCTATCATATGAATTTGACCACAGTGAAAACTTCCTTTTCATGTATTCATACATTTTGTGTGTGTGTGTGTGTGTGTGTGTGTGTGTGTGTGTGTGTGTGTGTGTGTGCGCTTGTGCATAAGTGTATGTCTGAGCATGTGTGTGCATGTGTCTGTGTGTGAGTGCCTTTTTACTTAGGCGCATCCACATTGTAGCATGTATTCGAATTTCCTTAAGTCTAAGTGATATCCCACTGTGTTTATCACATTCTGTTTATCATTCATCTGATCATAGGTACTCGGGTTGCTTCCACCTTTATACTGTGGAAAATGATGCTGCATAGCTATAATAATAGCTTGAGGCTTTGCTTTCAATTCTTTTTTATTAAATCTTTGAGAATTTCAAACATACACCATGTATTTGGTCATATTCCCCTCCCACTCCTCTCCCTAATTTTTTAATATAAATTTACTTATTTTGGTAGTTTGTACATGACGTGGTATGAGTATGGAGGTTAGAGGATAATTTTGGGGAGTCAGTCCTCATTCTACCTTGTTTTAAAGGCCTCTCTTATAGTTTCTGCTGCTGCTCTGTCTATTCTGGCTAGCTGGCCCTTGAGCTTTCTGGTCGAGTTTTCAGTATAAATGCTGGGATTAAAGCTGTGTGCTACCTCACCTGGCCTTTTCAAGTGGGTTCCTGGGGCTTTCATGGCAAGCCCTTTTTACCTCCTGAGCATCTCTCTGGCCTCTCTTCTTTGGTCTCTATACTCAGAACTGAGTAGGTAGATCATATGGTAATTGTGTTTTAATTTTTTTAGGGAACTGTCAATTTATTCCACAGCAGCCGTATTGTGTTCCTCTGGCACTAAGCTAGAGACCCAACTCATAATTTTGTCTTTGCAGCCATTCTAATGGTCCTGAGGTGGGTATAAGCTTTTCATGAGATAAGTCCTGAAGGAAATGTTTCCTTGAGGCAGTTCTATTGGGATGCAGATAAGATGGAGGGAGCAGGAGGTATAGTCAGCTGTATGTATTTGTGTGTTCCTATTAGAGAGCAAACCAACCATGGACTGAAGATACTAAAAAGTGGTATTGAACTTGCCCAGTTTTTTCTTCTGATTAGTCCCTAACCAAAAGCATAAGCATATTTATACAGTATTTATATTGTAGTAAGTAACCTAGAAATGATGTAAAGTATGTGATGGGTTATATACAAGTACAAGGTGAGGAGGAGGTGAGCATTTGTGAATTTTTCATTCCTGAGAGGAGTCCTGGAGCCTTGGCAGCATGGATACCAGGGAAAACTGGGTTTGGTTGGATTGAATTGGGGGTATTTTCCTTTCCACCTGCTGTTTTTTATTGGTGAGTGGTCAGCAGCCTCCTGTCTTCTTCCACTGGACATTTGATGTGGCTAAAGAGGAGAGGGCTGCACTCTATGGTCCTAGGTGGTCTGTTGTCAGTCTGTCTAGACCAAGTCCTCCATAGACTGGGTTCCCTGAGCTTAGGTAATGGGATAGCACATTCTTCTAACCAAACAACGATGGTCTCTTTCTGTGTACCGTGTCTGCGGGGCCCTCAGTTATTCTAAGCATGGTGGCAATGAATCTGCTTTGTAAAGAGATGTATTGAATGTACTGTATATGCCTGCCCTGCTGTACACATGCACCTGCTGCGTTTTACCATGACTGGCTCCTCCAGAGACACCTCCCCATTCCTGCCTCCTTTGCCCCGCCCCACAATTGCTGTCCCCCTCCACTCTCAGAGTCCCCCACCGCAGCCCACCTCTCCCACTCCTCACACCCCTCCCCTCCTCTCTCCTCTGCTCCTTACTCTTGGGCTCACCCCTGCTCTTGCAAGACGCCCATTTCCACACATACTTGACTCCGCCTGCCATACTCCACCCCAGGGCACATTGTTAGCTTGATCTCCAGGAACAACTGTTCACATAGGGTCCGCCCACTTTGATGGCTACCCCCATGGAAAATGAGCCCAGCGTGCTTCCTCAGTTAAGGTACAGCCCACTGAGGGCCATATTTGTGGACAGAGGAACAGATGCAAATTGTGCCCCTGGGCATTTGGCTTAGAGGTTATCATTCTAGACCCCCTTCCCCACATTCTGGCCCTTTGCTCCCATGAACTCAAAATGAAAAGACTGACTTAACCATTCAGAACTTTAAGGCTGTGTTCTAGGTTTTCAGGAGAATCCGCAAATAGAAAAATAAGTGCCCAGTGTGGGAAAGATGGGGTGGGAAGGACAGATAGGATGAAGGTCACGGTGCTCCTAAGTGATGCGTAGAGAATGTCTTCCCGTCTAGAAATTGGCACAGTTCTACATCTAGGCAGCTCTCTGTCT
This sequence comes from Peromyscus maniculatus bairdii, assembly GCF_049852395.1. Taxonomy (NCBI): domain Eukaryota; kingdom Metazoa; phylum Chordata; class Mammalia; order Rodentia; family Cricetidae; genus Peromyscus; species Peromyscus maniculatus. The sequence continues at coordinate 32,471,430 of NC_134872.1, forward strand.
TGGCTCTCTGGAAAGTTTTTGTAATTTCTTTCACATAGATGTCTGCTTTATTTATTTTAAAAGTAGTTTATTTCCAGTGAGTCTCTTCGCATTCCCCCAAAAGTTCCAGCAGCAATTCTGATGTACACAGTGAGCAGGAGCATTACCCCAAGGCTTAATTCATTAAAAAAAAAAGTTCACCTTTCCTTCTGTGTTCATCCTCAGTATATGTATGTTCCCCCATGTTATTCTTTTGTTGTTGTTCTTGTTTATTTGTTTTTTGTTTTTCGAGACAGGGTTTCTCTGTGTAACAGCCCTGGCTGTCCTGGAACTTAATCAGATCTGTACACCACGCTGGCCTCGAACTCACAGAGACCCACCTGCCTCTGCCTCCCAAGTGCTTAAAGGCGTGCGCCATCACGCCCGGCTCCCCCATGTTATTCTTAAATACCCGTGTCCATGTTGTTCTGAGTGTTCTGGGTCTGGTTGGGTGGCAGGCACCCCTTTAGATCAGGAAGGGACAGCTGGATTGATTTCCTTTTCCTCATGACTACTGTTCCTCCCCCATCCCTACTTTCTTTGTATCTGTGACTCTAAGACTATGGTCCTAGATGGCCTGTTTGAGGTTGTTCTCCAGCCCTGTCTGTGGTGGGATGGAGATGCAGGTGGAGAACAGTGTTTGCGACACACTGCTGTCTGTCTGTTTTCTACATCAGCAGCCCGACAGACAGGTGGAGCGGCTTGCTCTGTCTGTGCTGGGCCCCCAGGTACTGCCTTCTGCTTCTGCCTCTTTAGTTTGCACCCTTGAATGACGAGGCCTGGTGGCACTTGAGCTTTGTGGGTACCAGAGCAGTGGGGAGAGTGATGCCTTAACAACTTTCCCCACAGACCTTGTCTGATGCCGGGGTACTGGGGGGAATTTTCTCCCTTTGTTGTTCTCTTTTTAACAATTCCATTTTCATAAGAAAGGCTAAAGAGATAGCACTCCTTTAGTAGCATCAGGGGAGGTATATTTCCATTCCTTGAGAAAAAAGTATTGCCACACTGTCCTTAGGGTCATCCTATATCTGTTTAACAAGCACAGTGAGAAACACGGTGTGGTTGTGTTTCCTGAACCACCCGGGTCTCTGTTGGTGTCTGAGGTTCCTTGGAGAGAGTAAAGGTGAGTTCACACTCCTTATCACTTAACTCTGTCTCTTGATGGTTGCAAAGTCACTGTTGTTTGTTTTAGAATGAGTCTCACCCTGGAGCCTAGACATTTGCTGTGCAGCCTGGCTGTCTACACACTCATGGTCCTCTTGCTCCAGCCTCCTTCGGTGCTCTGATTATATGCATGGTCCACCATGCCTGGCTCTTCAAAGAAGTTTTGCTATTTGAAGATGAAAAGTTGTTAGGTGTATTTCTTTCCGTTTCTTCCTGATGTCTTTACCAAATTCGATGTTGCTCTCCAGACTTGTAAAGATTGGGATATGTTTGTGTTAAGAGGAGATTCCAAAGACTAGGACTTTGAGCGTGACACAAGACCCACACATGTCCTGCTGCAGATGGCAGGAATGGTGTGGCTCTGTGGCAGAGATTTGCAGACAGAATGCCCAGTTCCAGCTCTAAGAATTAGCCACACCACTGTTATTAATGCCCGTTCCCGGCAAACTTTCTCTCTGCAGTCCTGTTACTGTGGAGCGCCAGGTTCCTAAGGTTAAGGGCAATTTACAGTTGGATAGAAAGGTTCTGGGCTTACAGAAAATTTACATATCCTTCTGAGGTTTAGTTTTAGTTCACAAGTCAACATTCAAATAACCCAGGACACTTAGAGAGTCTCTTCCCCTTCTAGGTAATCCAGTTGCCCTCCCCATAGGTGTATGTATATGGTTCATCTAAATAGCTTTCTTTGCATCCCATGTCTCTCAACAACACTTAGACATTTTTAATGTGCTGGTGGCTTTAAACCATCAGTTTTTCTCTGATGTACCATCATTTCTTTGGAAGAAAGTTTTCTGTGCAGGGCACATCTCATTCATCTGATGGTTGCACAGATGATGTGCATAGACATCCTACTGTATCCTCATTTAGCTGGAAAGCCTGTGCATGAGGACCTTCAGCATGAGTGTTCTGCTCCTGCAAATTGGTTCTTACAGCATCCAGGACTAGTAATAGAACTGTAGCTTAATGCCTGCCTCAGGGTTCCAAGGTCAGCTGTTTTAAAGTTCTTCCTGTCATCTGTACTAGCTAGGGTTTGCTAAAGGAAGGTACATGCACGTGCACACATACATACATACACAGAAGAATTCATAGAATGCACACATACAACACACACATATGTATGCACACACATTTATTAGAATGTATTGGATCAGCTTAAACAATACTCAGGAAATAGTAACAGGTTGCATCACACTAGAGAAGACCAAGAGTCTAGTGTTTGCTTAGTTTGCAAGGCTGGTGCCTCACCAGCCCATGTCTGATGCCAAAAACCTGGAGGATTCCTGGAGAGCCACTGGTCCTCAGCCCAGTGAAGGCAGGAAATGTGGGTTCTAATATCTGAGAAAGAATCAGCAGCAGCAACAAAGTAAATTTATTTGGTAGCAAGAGGCAAGGCCAACTGAGCAAAAGGCAAATGATTTTTCTCTTTTCCATGGTCTCCTGAAGGTGCTACCCAAGTTTGGGGTGGGCCTTCCTGCATCATCAGTCAAGGGTAATCAAGACAATTCCTCAGGTGACACTTTGCTCAGGTGATTCAAACTTGTGGGAAGTTGACATTTAAAAGCAGCCATTACAGCAAGTTCATTCTTTGCTAATGGAATCTACATTGTGTTTGTGCAGGTAGTTAGGACAGGGACATGTCCTCCCTGAGCAGGTGAGGGCTCTGCAGTGGAGCAGAGGAAGGACCCAAAGGAACATCTGAGGGGCTAGTTGTCAGAATCTGGGAAGGCTGGAGACAGGAGAAGAAAGGATTGATGTGAAGAGAGTATTCGGTGTTGTGTGATCCCTAGAGATGAGGCCAGAAAAGTGGTGGCAGAGTCTCATTATAGAGGGTTCTTCCAGCAGCCTGCTCAGGAGTATGAGACAGGGGCATTCTGGGGTTCACCTCTGTGGTAAGAATGTCCCCCATAGTCTGGGACATTTGAACACTTGGTCTCCAGTTGGAATTGTGTTTGGGGAACATAGGGGGTGTAACCTGTTAGAAGAAGTATGTCACTGGAAAGTCGTGCGCCGCTTGTACTTTGCTTTCTCTGCTTGGTGCTTACAGTCAAGGACATGAGCTCTTGGCATAGCATGCATGATAACATGCTTACCTCTTCCCTACCATGATGGAGCCCTTACCCTTCTGGAACTGTAATCCCAAATGAACCCTTGTTCTATAAGTTGCCTTGGTCATGGTGCTGGACTGTGGTCATCATGCCGGACTTTGCTGTGCTGAGTGTAGGGCGCGGAACTTACACCAAACGGCTGCCCTGGAATCCTGCACAGCAGCACTTGGGGATGGTCAGAGCGAGCTGCCTCAGCACCTTCCTGCTTTCCGTCAGAGAGACTGATTTGTGTTGAGACACGGATTGTTTGAGGACGGGATGCACAGGTGTGATGGAAGAGATGGGAAGGTGCTCCGTCCGGGTCAGGGAGGCTGCTTGCTGCAATGGAAGTTCAATTACAGCACGAATGTTGGAGAGACAGTCAAACCGTAGCAGTAGAGCAGCAGGACTTTATGACGTAAGCCTGGGCAGTGTGAGCCTCTGATAAGGGTTTTGTAACTGAGGTTCAGGACCTATCAGCAGGGGCTGGTTAGGGGTTGGGAGCCACAGGGCAAGGCTAGGGCCACAGGGAGGTCTAGTAAGTCTTGCTGTGCCTGTGCCTGAGGCTCACGGCGTTCAGTCACCATTGTCGTGGGGACTGGTTTCCATCCTGGGTGATCTCTTAGCACATACACACAGGACCTGGCCTGTGAGGATGGAGAAGCTGCAGTTAGAGTGTGGGCAGCCCCTTCAGTGAGGTTCCTGTCGCCTGGCCTGTAGCACCTCAGCTCTGTCTGCAGTGGGAAGTGGGAAACTGAAGCTTCCCTTTTGAATTGGAAGGATGAAAAACCAGCATCTTCTCATTTGAACTTTTTGGCTAGTTAGACCAGAAGTTCACTGTTGCTCTTATCACAAGGATGATGGATGTTCTCGCGTGCTGGGGGGGAGGATTTTAACTAGGTCACCCTAAAGCCCATCCAGGGTTAGTCACATGTTTACCCCATCCATAGTTTTTGCCTTGTTGGGATTTTGAAGGTTTGCAAGGCCCATCTTCCCCAGGAGCAGCTGATATTTCGTTGGGGGCCTCAGTCACTGGGTGGTGAGGATCTCCTCGGAACTGTACCCTATACACCACTGTGTCTAAAGACAGTCTGATCCTGTGAATTGGTTGCTTCTGCTGAGGGAAATGCAATAGGTAGGCTGGTTGGAATGCACCTCATACCTGCTTCTGCTGAGGGAAATGCTACAGGTGGGCTGGTTGGAGCACACCTCATACCTGCTTCTGTTTGAGGGCTGGAATTGATGTCAACATCTGTGAGTTAAAGGGAATGATGAACCGAGCTCTGCTCTGACTCAGGCTGTTTGACCACTTAACTACCATTACATTGTATCGTGGCCTTTGTGGTTGGGAATTGAGGGGAGATGAGTCTTTTATGTTTTCTAATGTCTGGGACTTTGGTTAGAGTTAAATCAGACAGCCAGTGGGAAGACCCACCAGCACACGGCTTCTTGGCTAGCCCAGGAGCAGTACACTCAGCACTGGCTGTCAGTGTGTCCACAGTACTCCCCATCCAGCCTTCTTCCACGGTGACGCAGGGCCACCAGGTTGACCGTGCCCACCTTCAGAAGTCACCTCTGATCTCCTTGTTTGTGGTCAAAGCAGCACAAAGCCCATGGAGTTCAGAGAAGGACACAGAGCCACCCACCCTTGCGACAAGTATTACAGGTGTAATCTTTGAGTCCCTGTGGTGGTTTGAATGAGAGTGGCCCCCACAGGACCATATGTTTGAATACTTAGTCCTCAGTTGGTGGACCTGTTTGAGGAGGATTAGGGGGTGTGGCCTTGTTGGAGGAGGTGTGTCATTGAGGGTGAGCTTTGAGGTTTCCAAAGCCCATGCCCCTACCATCTTGCCCATTCTCTCTGCTTGTGGATCAGGATGTAACTCATCTACTGCCAGCGCCATGCTTGGTGCCATGCTCCCCACCATGATGATAATGGATTAAACCACTGAAACTAAGCAAGCCCCCAGTTAAATGCTTTCTTTATAAGAGTTGTCCTGGTCATGGTGTCTCGTCACAGCAGCAGACCTGTGACTAAGACAGTTGCGTTGGTCTTTGCTTTGTCACAGTGATAGAGAGCAGTGACTAAGACAGTCCCTTTGTGTAAGAACACAGTGACACCATAGAGCTTTGTCAGGAGCACTTAGCTGATAGAGCTGTAGGTCAGAGCAAGCATTTTGATTCACTAAACACACTCAGAGGAGCTAGAGGCAAGCACTCACCTGTCTACTAGCAGAATGGGTGCAGTAACATTGTTCTGGAACTTTCTTTGCCAATTGTACTTGAAATGTGCTCAGGGTGCCTTCTGTTTGTACAATTTCTGTTTTGAATATTTTCTAAATTAAAGTGTTCTGGGCTTTAAATTTAATTAAAGTGGTGACAATAGCTGGTCATTTTCCTGGACTGCTGCGAGTCCTTCATAGGGGAGCAGGTTACTGTCCACCAAGCACCTCTCTGAGGGCGGTATCACTGGGGAACATTTGCCGCATGGCATCAGGGTTGGGGATCAGCTTAGAGGGCAGTTTTGGAAATGAGCACAGTGCCATGCTTCTCTGAGAAAGTTTTTAGATGGATGCAGTCTAGATGCTGGTAGCTTGCACCAGTAATCTCAACACTCGAAAGAGTTTGAGCTAGGAGGATTGCCACAGGTTCTCATCGGCCTGGGCTACAGAGTAAGACCCCAGTTTAAAAAACCAGTCAAGCAGATCACCTTTCATCCCAGTACTTGGGAGGCAGAGACAGGTGGATCCGTGAGTACGGGGCCAGCCTGGTCTACTTAGTAAGGCCAGTCAGGTCTGCATAATGAGGCTGAATGAGAAAACAGGCAATAACAGAAATTTTAGAAATACTCTACTTAGTTTGTCTCTCTTTTAATTTCTCCCATTTCTTGCTTCCCACTGGTGAGCTAGTTCAGGGCCCTCCCACCCCCCCAGTACTTTCCTCCTCTCCTTGAGTGAGGTGTTTTTTCTATGTCAGCTACATTCCCCTTCTTGACAATGAGATTTCTTGTGTGGGATGCTTTGGATGCTGATCCTAGTCAGATCTAATGGCAACAAGAAGATGCTTGGGCCCATTGCATACTAACTTCAAGGTCTTCCCAAGCTCACACAGTACCCAGCCCTGTCAGCAAAGACATTTGTCCACAGCGTGTGTGAATTTCCCATACCTGACAGGAAAGAAGACAGAGAGGAATGTGGGCAGAATGTCAGGACTGAGCATTGATAGCATAAGTGTCTATGATATAGTCCTCTGCACGGTAATTTAAAGTGGTTTTGCATAGTCTAGTAAGTTCCCTATCCCTTATCCAAAAAAAAAAAAAACCAGGGGCTAGATATGTTTCAGATTTTCAGAGTTTTTTTTATTATTTTGTTTTTTTAAAAATAATTTATTTGATTTTATTTTATGTGCATTGGGGTGAGGGTGTCAAATCCCCAGGAACTGACGTTACAAACAGTTGTGAGCTACCATGTGGCTGCTGGGAATTGAACCTGGGTCCTCTGGAAGAGCAGCCAGTGCTCTCAACTGATGAGCCATCTCTCTAGCCCCTCCAGAGATTTTTTTTTTTTTAAAGAGTATTTGCATGTCCTTGAGTTGTCTTGAGAAAAGAACAGACTCTAAACGCAAAGTCCATTTGTTTCTTATACTTGCAGCCTAAAGATAATTTTATACAATATTCTAAGAAATTTTGAGCATGAAACTGAATTTCACGGCATGGAATTTCCTGATTGTGGTAGCTCTGAGCCAAGGCTCAGAATCAGATTTGGGCACTTTTCAGATACCAGATTTAGAGATTCTCAACATTTTTATGTGTTTAGATATCTATGAAAAGATGTCACTGTTGGGTCGGGACGAATTCTGCGGAGTTAACTAGAGGTCACTGTGCTCAGACACCTGGTAGATAACCCGCTGGTCAGGTGCCTGTAACCAGATGGGGAGAGGACTGGCAAGTACCCACTGTGGAAGGAGGCGGGTAAGTGCTGCAGTGAATAGCGGACTGCCACCTCGGGCCCAGTGAGCCGCTCTGGGCTCTGACTATCGCCATGCATAGGGAGAGCTTGGACTGAACCCCAGCTTCTTTAAGGTGTGCAATTCTTTGACTTTTTTTTTTCTAGGAATGAATCTTTCTTAAACAGAATATTGAGGACAAAATGTTTTTCAAAGCACATCCTTGTGTTTCCAAATGCCAGAACGGCAGGAGTACATAGGAATCTTATTTTCCACTTTTTAGATAGTCTTGATTTTCCTGAAAACAGAGTATATGTTTTACTGTCTTTGTGAATTGTTTTTTTTTTTTCAGTGAACTTTAAAAAGTGTATAAAAATTAAAATTTGATCAGTTGGAATCCCTGAATATTATAGATTTAAATACTGATTTTGTTTTTCTTTTTCTTTCTCTTGCAGCCGTTTGGGGCAACTTTGTTAACATGAGGTAATTGTTTTTCATTACTTGGGCATTATGGTTGGGTTTTATAGAGTCAGTTGTAACTCAGTTGGCTCATGAGTTAATTGAATATCTTTGATGAGCTGCTGTGCTGTTCACACATCTGGGTGTTTCATTTCTCCTGTGGGTGTTCTCAAGGGAGGCAACTGATTTTCGAGTTCATCCCGGTGACGTTCAGATAGAGACGATGGCCAGTGTGTTACCTGACTCCCTCCCCTCCTCCAGTAGATGCACACTGTTGACACTCGCCTTTACCACTCACGTGTGAAGTGCATTCTGGGTGGCTAGAGCTCTCCCACAAGGAAGATGTCTTAGAAGTCAGGGTTGTCTTCTTGCCTCAGGGAACCAACTACACCTTGAGCCTTCCCTATCTCCAAAATGCTCAGGACCAGAAGCATTTAGATTTTAGAGAGTATTTGTTTGTTTGTTTTCTTTTACATTTTTGGAATATTTTTGCGTGTAGAATGAAATTGTGTGGGGTAGGACCTATGTTTAAACACGGAATTCACTTGTATTTCTTACACTATACATAGCCCGAAGGTGACTTTATAGATACTTCTGGTGAGACTATGTTTTAACCCTGACCTGTCCCTTGAGGTCAGCTGTGGAATTTTCTTGTTGGTGTCCACCTTGTTTCAGATTTCGGGGTATTTGGGCTTTTAGATGTTTGGATTTTCAGGTTAGGGTTGTTTGGTCAGTATTAGATGTGGTTGTCTAGACCTTCCTGTCTCGGGTTAAGGCTTGTGGGACCCTCTAGTTTGAGCGTGCATGTTTTGTTTTGTTTGGGACAGAGTATTACCATGTAGCACAGGCTACCTTTGAATCCTCCTGCCTCAGCCTCCCAAGTGCTAGAATTAATAGCCATTCATTACCAAACTGGCTTTCTAAATGTTGTACCAAGTTTAAAAACAAAACTTAAGAAATCAGCTGCAGAGTAACAAGCATTCATTTTGCAATCGGATTTGCTACAGTAGTGCAGTTGTCTGTATAAAGAGACTTTTGCTCCACTCTGTTATCTCCTGGTATCGGGACACGGAAGACTAGCGCTGCTGTTCTGATGGGGAAGTTGGCACTGGGAGCTTAAAGCTGAGCACAAGAAACAAGCTGGCCTCCCCACCCTCGGCAGCCTCCCCTTGTGGAATTGGTTGTGTGAGGCTGGTGGGGCTGTGTTGATCTGATCCCACTGCCAGTGTGTGTCCCCTAACAAAGGCGGCTGTGTGTGGATAGGTGGGGTGCTCTGGTCTCCTTTAAAGGTACTCTGTTTTTACTTGGAATAACTCCATTTTGTGTTAAATCCCCGAGAAAGCCCAATAGACAAACACAGACCCCTATAGACACGCTACACCCTGCGTCTTAAAATTTCTTGTTGGGTGTGACATGGAAGTAAGATTATTTAGTTTAATTGAAACAATCTGTTGGGGGGAAAAATGCCACTTGTTCATAGACCTGAGGAGATTCCCTCACACTGTCCTATTTTTCTCTTCTGTGCCCCTGCTGGGGAGAGCTGGAAGTGGCGCTCAGTACTTGAGCAAGCTGGGCAGAGGGTCCAGGATTTGCTTTGGGGTGATTGGTTCAGAAACAAATCTTGAAGACACGAAGTCTTTCAACTGATCTCAGTTCTGCAGCTTTCTGCTCAACAGGTCTATCCAGGAAAACGGTGAACTCAAGTTCGAAAGCAAGATTGAAGAGGTTAGTCTGTCTTCCTTCTGCTCTGTTCCTGTTTCATTCGCTTATCTTATCAATCTCCCCTTCCTGGGGGAGGGGGGGTTCTTCATGGCAGCTTGATGCTACTCAGTGCTTCTGCAGCTGAAGCGTGATCCTCTTCCATATGGGGACTTTCTGCTGGTCAGTCTGAAGACCATTTGCCCTATTAAAATCTGTTTTGCTGTATGTGTGACCCTCCCGTGCTAAGCTAGGGCAAAAGAATGGAAGGTCTGTGTGCTCTAAAACCGATTTTTGTTCTTGTTCCAGATTGTTGAACCACTAAGAGAGAAAATCAGAGATTTGGAAAAAAGGTATGCACCCCTTTTTTTTTGTTTTGGTTTTAAGAACGTGTCTTAGATGGGTGACAGGAAATATCAGTGTTTAGAATGTTCATCTCAGTTGAGTTCATTATGTAAGAAAATACATATGAACTTAGAGAATATAAAAGAAATTAAGGCATTCTCAAGAAAGGACTCGCCCCTACACCAGAAGCTGGGTGTTTAAAGTCAGAATGCAGCCATGCTTGTTTAGAGACAGCCTGTCTGTGATGTGCAGACTCCTGGAGCCCACTGTATCCTTACGGGCCTCGAGCTCACAGCCCTCCTGCCTTGTCCTCCGAATGAATGCTGGAATTATGAGCCAATACTACCACACCAGGTCCTGGATGTGGTCTTCTGAAACCCTTTATCATGAAGGACTATTTCCTATGAAAACCATAGAGGTCCTTTAAGAAAACAAAAAGGGAGATTTTATTTGTTTGTTTGCAATCTGTTTGAAGTTAATTTTTACTGTGGTTTTGCTGAAGCCTTAACAAGGGATCCTAAACTTAGAAAAAAAATCCTTCTAAAATCAGGACTAGGGAGATACTACAGTGGATGAACACTTACCCCATAAGACTGAAGGCTGGAGTTAGGAACCCCAAATCCCACATGGAAGTCCCATAGATGTGCGGCTCCTGCAGTGCTGTGGGACTGTTGATTCTCCTGCCCAGTTCTTTATTTTTAGTCTACCCCCCCCCACCCCCCCACCTGTGTGGTTACCCCTCCCCTCCCCCACCCCTTCCTGTCCCCGCCCCACCCCCTCTCACTTTTTTGCTGTTGTTTTTTGGTAATGCACTGAGTCCAGTTAGTGATGCCTGCTGCCATGTTGACCAACCTTGTGCAGGTCACCATACCTGCTGTGGGTTCATGGGGACAGTGGCCATGTCATGTCCCCAAACAGTATTTCACGGCATTCCTTCCTATTCTTTGGCTCTTTGCTTCTTTCTACCACTTCTGCGGTGTGGATGAGCCTTGGGGTAGGGACATGGGCTGACACTTAAGGCTGAGCACTAGCAGTCACTTGTTCTCAGCACTCCGACAGGTTAGGAGTCTGTGCATTAACTACTGCCAACTGTTAACACAGGTGACTCTGACCAAGGTTAAGATAAGCGCTAATCTAAGGATATATATACATCAATGTGTCCATGAGGTAGTTTGACGTTATGTCTATATAGTAAATCATCAGTTGTGTGTACCTGCCTGAGGCCTAGCACCTCCCTAGCGACAGCCTTTTGACCAGGTTTACAGTACCAGGCTTGAGCTCCTTCCTGTGCCTCAGTCCACTCTGGAAGCAGTTGGCTATCCTGTAACCTTTATACCACTATGGCACTAGTGGGTACATCTTACTGGTGGTTGGTACTGTGGCATTCTGGCTCTTCCGGTTGACTTTCCTCCCCAGTGGCTGGCACAGTACCATTTGGCTGTGTAAAGGCTAGCCAGCAAGGGAGAGGTTCTCAGGCCAGTTCTAGCCTTATTCCTCAGTGCTCAGTAACCAAAGTGTCTTATATCTTCCGTGACAGAGTCTTGGCACCTGGTTATAGTGCAGTGGTGACAGCTTGTATTATTTTGGGTGCTATGAGGCCTTCCCTATAGATAACACATAGACACTGAGATTTTAGTTAAATAATCTATGTCTTCTAGGGGCATGATTGTCCACCCATGCAGGGCACCTGTATTAACTAGTGGTAGCTATGATATAACACCATTACCATAGCAACTTAGAAAAGGAAGGGTATATTTGGGTTTATGGTTCCAGAGGGATGAGTCCACGATGGCAGGAAGTAGCAGGCACGGTGGTGGCAGGAGCAGAAGCTGAGAGCTTTACATCTTAAACCTCAAGCAGTTCCTCAAGCAGAGAGAGAAAGTAAACTAGAAATGGTATGAGTGTCTTAACTCTCAAAGCTTTTCTCTAGTCACATACCTCCTTTGGCTATCTGGGTCTTTGCTTCCATGTGAATTTTAAGAGCCCCCTGTAAAGAATATCATTAGACTTTTGATATTGCATGGAATCTATAGATTGCTTTTGGTAGAATAGCTGTGTTCACAGCATTAACCTTGCAAATCCATATGCATGGGAGGTCTTTCCATCTTCCACTGGCTTCAAACCTGGGCTAGTCTTCTTAGAGGAGCTCTCTTAACACTGAAGTCTTCAGTTGTAGTCCAAAAACCCCAGGGAAACTGGCTAAAAGCCAGCCTGTTTAAAAAGTCTATACGGGCCATAGCTTTATATAGGTTCAAGTGGGTGTATGCAAAGGAGGTATAGAATAAGGACCAATCAGGAAAGAGCTTGTCAGCCTGGGAAATGAAAACAAAGCAGACCAAAACGAGGATTTCCAATCTAGCTCATCCATTGATGTTATTGTGCAAGTGCGGAAAGCAGGGCATAGCCACTTGGTACTTAGAGCCTTGACTGCCAACCTGTGTAGCTGGGACCTCTCCAACCCCATTACCAGCACTTAAGAGGTGGAAATGGGATCCTTTCTGACAAGCTGGCTGGCTGTACTCAGAATCAGTGAGAGACCCTGTCTCAGTAAACAAAACGGAAAGCCATTGGAGACACACAGCATCAGCTTTGGGCCTCTACACCTACACACACACACACACACACACACACACACACACACACACACACACACACACACAATCCTTCTAAATTCATCTTGATTTTTATAAACTATGACAATCTAAATATATGTCTATATAAACATTTTTGTTTCTTTCCTCCAATTAAGTATAGTATCTCCATAAAACACTGGAAGAAAAATGTAGGTGTGTTGAGGTTTTCCTTATCCAAGCTATGTGAATTCCTAAATTCTCAGTGCACATAGATTGAGGCTAATCCTTCCCTGCTTGCACTTGTGCAGGGTGGTCTTATAGAAAGGTTCAGAACAGGAGAGTCATCTGGAGGGTATAAAATAAAATGCTGTGTGGAGCCTGTGGTCTGTCTGCTCAGTCATCCGTCTGCCCTTGCTGCAAAGTTGCTCAGATTGTCAGAACTTAGTTCTGGTCAAGGGGCTGGGAGGGAAGAATTGAACGGCGGAGGCTTCCAAGTGGATCGGGCTCCAGCAAATGTTCTCCTTATCACTTTGACTTGGGGGTATCTCCCCTTAGTGCACAAGTCTGTCGTACAAGCAATTTCTCTTTATCACTTGCAATTCTAAGTCAGTCACATCTCAGGCACTAGGACTTACTCCTGTGTTAGGTGACAATTTTGTGGCAAGAGTAACAGTTGAGGGCCTAGAGAGATGGCTCAGCACTTAAGGTCACGTGCTACTTTTGACGAGGACCCAGGTTCAGTTCCCAGCACCCAGTTGGGCTGCTCACAACCACCTGTACCTCCAGTTCCAAGAGATCCAATGCCCTCTTCTGGCTCCTGTAGAGAAACGCACTCTAATATACATATATCCACACACTAATACACATGTACTAATTTTGTGTAAAAACTAAAATACATCATAAAAAAGTAATGATTGAATCCTCAGAAATTTAAAAAAGAAAAACTAATACAAAGGTTTTCTTTCCTGGGATGTTTTAGTTATTAGTGTTAGCATTCTGTAAGCCCCTTATCAAGTTCAGAGCAAGGAGGAGGAAATGGAGAGTCATTCCTCTTTGATTTTAAAATGTCTGAATGACTAATGGGCATAGGAATGGAGAAGGAGCCAGCAAGCATGTCCACTCATTTTCCTCCCATCTTGAGCTGAGCAGTCAGGCAGACTCTTACCTCCAACTCTCAACGAAGGAGAGGTCATTGTCAGCAGGTTCCCTGAAGAACACAGAGCGGAACGAAGCAGAGGCAGAGGAAGTACAGAGGAAGGCCCTGTCCTCAGCCAATTAATACAGCGTTATTTGTGGTTTCAAAATCTCCTTACCATGATTTGTGCAGAAATTCTATTGCTGTTTACATTTTCATTGGCTAGAAGCCAGAAACTCTTTTTCCAGTAAGACTGTGTAATTTAGAAATTTTTTGTTTGTTTTTGTTGTTGTTGTTTGAGACAGGGTTTCTCTGTTTAGTTTTGGTGCCTGTCCTGGATCTCTCTCTGTAGCCCAGGCTGGCCTCGAACTCACAGAGATCCACCTAGCTCTGCCTCCTGAGTGCTGGGATTAAAGGCGTGCACCACCACCACCTGGCAATTTAGGATATTTTAATATTTTAATCAAGGTTTTTAACAAATAAAAACTTTGTTCATGTTGTTGTTCATGGGAAGAAACAACCCATTACAGGGTTTCATTTCTTTAAACAGACTCACTGGTTAACTTACAGAAAACTCAGGGAGGCAGGCAGCTTCCCCGAGGCAAGGGTTTGCAAACAGAATCCCTCAGAAGGCAGCGGTGGTGTGGCTCCCATTGACACCTTTGTGATGTTCTTTGTGCTTTTAAACTAGAGGAGACATGGGAGCATTTCCACAAATGCAGTTTTGTCAATCTGAAACAGAACTGCCTTAAGAAAGAGGCAGGGCTTGGCCTCTGGGTCTCCATATTGATTTCTTGCTAAAACAGCCCGGCTTTCCTTGGTGAGTGAGGCCTGGGGGAAGAGCTGGAGTGCTTTCTTCCCTGAGACCATCTCAGGTGTGACTCAGAAGGCTTTGTGCTGGAATTCACTGGACCCCTGGTTTCACTTTCTCAACTGAAGCATCCTCTTGACAAGATAGGAATGCTTCTGGAAATAATGTGCTTTTTTTTTTTTTTTTTTTTTTTTTTTTTTTTTTTTTATGTGTTTGTTACTTTGTACAAAGTGGTCTACAAGAAATGAGGTGGTTGACAATTATGTATAGGGAAATACGTGAGGACAGTGTTCTGAACAAGCCTGAGCAGCAGGAGTTATATGTGGCCTTCCCCTCCCCTCCCCTCCCCTCCCCCTCCCTCCCTCCCCTCCCCTCCCCTCCCCCATTCTCTCCCCACATAGCTCCCATTCTCTCCCCTCCTCTCTGCAGACAGTCACACTGTAGCTCATGTTGTCCTGAGCCTGCACATTGGTTCCCATTTGTTAATACTGATTTTGCAGTCATTCTTGGTGTTTGGTGTGGTTCTAGTACCTTCCACAGAAAAGTAAATCCTCAGGTCTTCCTTACATAAGGTGACATAACCTGCACATTTAAATCATCTCTAATGATTTGCTTTGCAAGTAGGAAGTAATGACAGGGGGAAAGTGTCCACTTACTCCATACACTGAAAGCATTTCTCATCCACAGTTGGTTGAACTCAAAAAGCCTGTTGCATGTGTCGCTTTGATTCATTTCCATTTCTCTCAATGTTCTTTGACTATACTGAGTAATGATGATGATTGGATTTTCCTTTAGTGTGGTGTGGGGTTTAGAACCCAGGGCCTCTGCATGCACAGTAAGCACTCTGCTCCTATGCTGCATTCTTAACCCAGTGGAGACTTAGTAGAGTCCTAATGAGGTGCTTCCTGGTCTTCTGAGTGTCCTAAAAACCCAAGACTAAAGTCTAGAATGACTTTAAATAATTGATAAAGTGATAACTGGGTCCTAGTTGTTTTCTGGTGAGGTGCTGTGTGTCACTTTGATAGCAGGGATTCACACCATCGGCTTTAGGTCTAAAGTATACTCCCTGAGAAAACTACTTACCATTTTCTTCCTGGGATAAATCACACACCAAGTTTGCTAAGAGGCTGTAGTTGGCCTTCCATATCCTCAGATGGCCTTCCACATCACTTTCAGCCAACTATAGTTAGAAAATATTTGGGAGGACATTGCCTCTGTAGTGAGCATGAGCTGAAGTTTTGGTTACTCCCCAAACTACGGCATAGTGACTGTTGATGTAACCTTGGGTTGGTGTTGGATGCCACATGAGAGGATTCAATGCGCTACTGTCAGGTCTGGACCAGGTTTGTTCACTCTTCCAATGAAAGGCTTTAAAGGCAGGGGAAATCTTGAGTGCAGCACACAGTTGCAGCAGGGAGATCTACTGCAGGGGGATCCTACTGGGAGGGGTGGGGGCTGTGGGAGGTGCGGATCCCACCAGGCCTTCAGGCCTTTGTCTCAGGTCATGAGTTTCAGGAAGAAGCTGGAAGTTTGACATCTTTGTTATCCATTTGTGACCCTTCCATATCTGCCTGTCTGGGATTGCTCTAATTCCTAGTCTCAAAAGCATACTGGTGTGTGTGTGTGTGTGTGTGTGTGTGCGCGTGCGCGCGCGCTCTGTGTAAGAGACTTGAGCATCCTTCCCTATTAGAATCTTCTGGTGTCTTAGAGCTAACCCTCGAGAATGCTGAAGGGTGACACTGTGTCCAGAGCTAATAACTTGGATTGGTCTGTGGCTGATGGATACGCTCGCTCCTGGGATTCGCCTGGCAGTCTCGTACATTGGTCCTCTCTGAACCATGTCTCTCCTCTACCCCTTTGTTTTTTCCAGTGTGTACCTGCCAGCTCACTCCCCTGAGACACAGAGAGTGAAACTCCCGGGTCGGCAGTGTAGTTAGCAGTACAGAGAGCTTGACTAAGATCTTAGCAGCCCTCAATTTGATACCCAGCTCTATTCGAAAACAACAACAGAATAGAGAGAGTCTTGAAGAGGAAGCCGCAGGGAGGGAAGGAAGCACCACCGTGTCCAGTTCTTTCTGCATTTTTCCTGGCCTAGTAGAGGTCATGTCTCTGCTCTCTGTTGCTGCTAACTGGTGGCTTCTTTCATCACTACCTCTCAGCCTGTAGTATGGGAAAACAAAGTGACCTGGGACCCAACTGAGAAGCTGGAGCGGTATGTCTGGACCAACTGACTTTACACACCATCCCTCACATGCCTCAATGAAAGAGATGGTATAGCAGAGAATCATTTGGCTTTTCCAGGTCTTCCAACATAGCCAGAGGCCTCTGTCTGCTGTCCACAGCACGGAGCATTCCACATTTGCTGGCTCTAAGCAGCATATAGCAAAGACAGTCTGTGACTGGGATGGCCACCGTGGGCCCTGGGGGAAGCAGGAAGTGCTGAGCTGCACACCGCTGCCCGGCAGCTTGCTTGGAGGCCACAGAGCTGAGAGCCCAGGGTTGCCGCACACGCCTTCAATTGTGCTTCTGTCTGCCTGTGCTTACAGTGTGCAAGGAAGCTTGTCATTTTGAGAACAGGAAAGCTCTTTCTAGGGAAATTCTGCAAAGGAAAGGTCTCTGCTCCACTTCAGCCTGACTGCCTGTTCTCAGGGAACAGCCCCTGTATCATGAGTGTGGTGTTCTGTTCAGTTCAGTGACCATCAACACATGCTCTGTGTACCAGCTCTGTGCATGCTGGGGGGGGGGGGGGGAGGGTTGCCGACAGCCTCACCCCTCTCCTGTTACAACAGGAACTGCAAAGCTGCACACGGATTCATCTAGAGTGCTGCCAGGGAGTCTGGCAGAAACTTCTAGAGCTTTTATTCTGTGTCTTTGCTGTCTTGAGAATCAAGTCTTCCCCATGGACCTGTGACTTCACATTGCTCTTGTGCTTTATCTGATGCAGTACCCCCACAGAACTGCCAGTGTGTGTGTGTGTGTGTGTGTGTGTGTGTGTGTGTGTGTGTGTGTGTGTGTGTGTACTGAGGATTGAAGCCAAGGTCCTTCCGTGTTTTATCACTGTTACATCCTCAGCTCTTTTTTACTACAGTTGTGGGGGAAGGCAGAGTCTCACCGTGTTGCTCAGACTGGCCTGGAACTGTTGATCCTCCTGCCTCTGCCCCCCAGGCTGAGGATTAATGTGTGTGGCAGGCACTACCACGTCTAGTACACGATCTTACCTGGCTGAGTACAGGAAGTGCTTCTCCTCTGCTGCTGCTGCCAGCAGCTTCCTTAACCTTAACTCAGCCTGAGTCTCCAGCTGGAGCCAAACAGGGATATCAAGGAGTGTCTCGAACCGGAACTAGCCGATGTCCCCTCTGTTCTCCTCTGGAGGAGAAAGGAGCGATGAGAGCCATGCTCTGAGAGCAGACGGAAAAAAAATACTCACCTGAGATGGTTTACTTCAACAAAAAGATATACATGTATATATACTTTAAGCCAGGCATTCCTTTATCAGTACCGAAAAAGGTTCAGAGCTGTTTGTCGTAAAACCTGTAGGGCTGGCATACACCTCGGTGGAGTGCTGCTGTTTCCTGCATGGATTGCCAAGCCAGGCTTTGTCCACAGGGTTCTGAGAGTGTCCCCTATACCATCTATGCAGAGCCTGGAGAGTGACCCAGGAACCACATTGGACTGACTTTCCCTTTTAATCTCTTCGTATTATAGTTTCACCCAGAAATACCCACCAGTAAAGTTTTTATCAGAAAAGGACCGGAAAAGGATTTTGGTAAGTTTGCACACCAGATTCACATTTATATTATTAAGAAATTTGCTCTATGTTGAGATTTCTGCACTATTAAATTCTACCTCCTCATTTTTATATTTTTAAATATAAATTTTGGGTATAAATATATATATAATGTATATGTATATTTATATCCCATTTGATGTTTTATATTTTGTTGGCATTGTTTTAATGGCATCACATACAGACAAGGAACCTTGTACCATTAGCAGCTACTTTTCCTTTCTGGCTCCCAGCATCCACTAAAGCTGCTCTCTATCCCCAGGACTTTGCCCAATTCGAGTGTTTCATGTGATGAAATGATGCACTGTGCCTTCTTGTGTCTGGCTTCTTTGACTTAGAGTAATGTTTCCAGTGTTGTCCCACCACCTTCCTTTTCATGAGTGAACAATGTTCTCTTTTATACATATGTGCCATATCTTGTTTGTCCATTTCTCAGTTGATGGACACGAGCAGGTTCTACTCTGAAGCTGCTGTGAATCATGTTGCTGTGAACATAGGTGATGTTGTGTAGGTGTGTGGCTTCTTTCTTTGTACTCAGAGATAAAGGAAATCTACATTGAAAAAGCCAGAATTAAACTGTCTGTAGTCAGAGATGACATGTTTGTATTTATAAAGCCCAAAGAATCCTTTAAAAAAGAATTATTAAAACTAACCAAAGGGTTCTGAGTTGAAGGATACAGTCTATATGGATATCCTCGAAGCTCCATACATGCAACTTTTAACCTTCTCTGGTTTTTGGATCACAGTGGTGACTACTCTGGGGGCTTCCCTGACTAAGAGTCTCCTTGTTTAATATTAATTCGAGCTCTCCAGGAGAGAAACCATATCTTATGATTTTGTGGGACACCACAAAAAGATTTTACTGTTGTACTTTTTTTAGTTACATCTTTTTTGAGGCACCATACACATAACATGCAATTCACTGTTTAAAGTGTAATTCGTTGGGTTACTTTCTTTTGTAATCCCAGAATAGTACAGCCCTCACCAAATCCAGTTTACCGTAGTCATGATGCCTCAGAGCCACCATATGGTAACCCTAGGCAACTGCTTACCTCTCAATCTATATAAGTCTACCACTCAGCTTCATCATAACAGATAGGGTGATGCCACATTTGTTTGTATGTGATGGCTCCTTTTACTTAGCATGTTTCCAAGGTTCATCCATGATGAACTGGGACTATTCATGAGCTTATTAACCATTTTTGTATCTTGGGATATTTTTTAAAGGTGGCTTTTCCTTCTTATTACTGGATCATAATAGAGGTTTTTGTCTATTTTTGCAGGTTATTACCACATTTTTGTTTGCATGTTGTTTTCCCATTTTGTGAAAATTCAAACCATCAAATCAGCATGCATTTGGAGAGATGGGAGAACTCCTCTTTTTACATGGGCTGTGACTCAAACTAATGCTTTGGAGAAGTCCAGCACCCTCCTTAATAGGTCAGGTGACAGTGTGGTCACCCAGCAGTGGTCCCTGTGTCCCCTGACCACCAAAAGGAATTTTTTTTCACAGTTAAGCCTGTTTAAAGGAGCAGAAATAGCAAGAACAGATGTTTTGCTGGTCCATGTTTTAAAGATAGCAATAAATGCACACACAAAAAAAAATTGCAAGCAGCGTAAAGGCACACAGACTTGACAGGTAGCCATAAAAGTGTGCCTTTCTCAGCTAACAGACACACAATATGACTTTTGTTCAGATAGCTGGACACAAGGGAAGAGAGAGGGCATCTGTCCTCCAGGCAGTATCTAGCAAGTGTTTGTCTTCCCCAGATAAAGGAGTTGGGGCATTAGCCAGCAGGTAGAAATCAGCACACCAATAAAACTTAGACTTCTGCTAAACTATCATAATGAGATGCACATAAAAGTATGTGTGTATGTGTACGTGTGCGTGTGCGTGTGCGTGTGCGTGTGCGTGTGTGTGTGTGTGTGTGTGTGTGTGTCTGTATCCCTATCACTTCTACTTCAGGTGGTCTGTTTTTTGCTTATTTTTTTTTAACTTTTGATGTTTGTGTTTCGATGGTACAGTTCAGAAGTTATTGTCCAGTCTAAAGTCACAAAGACTTGTCCTTTTCTAAGAGTTTTCTAGATTGGAATTTAAATTTAGGTCTGTATTATTATCAAATGTGAGAACATGACTGCTCCACGGTACGGTAGAGGAGAAGGTTTTTATTGTGGATGAGGGAGAGAACAGCCAGAGGGCATCTGGAAGAGTCCAGAACAGGGAGAGAAGGTAGTAGACTGGACAGGGCCAGTAGACTGAACCAGGCCATGAGAGGAGAGATGGGGGCAGAACAAGAGAGGAAGAATAAAGTGGGGGGCTAAAAGGATCAAGAGGGCACATGGCCAGAATGGCAGGATTATGTAGGAATGAGAAGCGAGGGCCCATGAGCTGGAGACGTTTAGGGTAGGGGTGGGGTGAGAAGAGCTGAGAAGAGCCACGGGTACCGAGTGAGCCTGGAGTCCAGCAAACACTTTGGTGTGCTGCTAGGAGCTACAGTTAGCCATTTGTCCTGAGTTTCTTTTGGACCTGACAATTTTATTTGTAGTTAATTTCTGAATATAGTGTTAGGGAAAGGATCTTCATTCTTTTGCCTCATTTGTCCTTTACAGTTTGTCCTGGTATATTTGCTGGAAGTGGAAAATCATCTGAATATGATTATTTATATCTGGACTGTTGTGTCCACTGACTTATAGATCAGTGTTGATTATTATGGTTTTGTAGTAGGTTTTGAAGTTAAGCGGCATGTCATATACTTTGTTACTGCTCCCCATCTGTGTGTGAGTGTGTGTGTGTGTGTGTGTGTGTGTGTGTGTGTGTGTGTGTGTGTGTTTCTCCAAGATAGTTTGACTATTCTGGGTCCCTTTGAAATTCCTTAAAAACTTTAGGATCAGCTTGTCAGATTTCCCCAGGTTCTGGTAGAGACTGTTAAATCCGCAGCTCACTTTGGACCATCTTGCTGTCTTCACATTAGGCTGCATTACTCTTGATAGGATCATGGCTGTCTTTCTGCGGTTCTGGTCATCTTCAGGGTGCCGGTAGCAGAGTCTGTTCTAGTCCGTGTTGCCGTGTGTCCGACTGACCACAGAGCTGAAGGTCTGCACTCGTATTTGTGTTGCCGTAATTTCCACGGTGCAGAGTCAATAGTTTCTGATGATGAGAAATGTCGTGGCCCGTGGTTCTGGAGACTAGGGTCCTGCATCTGACTCTGTTAACATGTCACCCATCGACAGGAGTAGAGGGCAGGGGAAGACAGAGGCGGAGCCTTTGCCTTTATAAGGACCCCACTCCCACAGTGATGGCGCTCATGCGCCCAGGAGGGCAGACCCTAATGACCTTAGGCTCCACCTCCCATCCCTGTTGCCTCAGGAAGTGACTTTCTGACAAGGGGACTTGGATGGACTCAAAGCATAGGCACACTGGTAGGTAGATACCTATCATGGTCTTGCCAAGGCTTTCTGGCAGGTTTTCTTTCTCTTTATACCTTACTGCCACAAATGCGCTTAGAATTTCTGGTTCATCTGCCATCTCGTAGGTTAAGGACATTTCAGCATCGTTTGATACCTGAGTCTGGCATATTGTCGCTAAAACCTAAGGCCTTTTGCATAGTGGTCGAAGCCTTAGAGGTTTGTCTGGAAATTTATTTTTGTCGATTTGAGGGGCAGCGTAAATTAAATGCTCACCTTAAACAAGACTATTTGAGCTATCCATTAGTATCCAGAAGAGCAAGAAATGCATGGGTGTTGACATGAGCTGGTAAGTTCAGAGCTGTGCCATGTCTGGGTTCACCATTGGTCTTCCTGGGGTTGTTTCCATGTGAAATTGTTGTCTGATGGGATAAAATTTACAATTAGAACAGTATAACTACCTAGGTACGTTAGGAAAACCCTTCATTATTTTCTCTAGAAAGGAATTGCTTAAAAAGGAAACAAAAGGAATCTAGTGTACCTTAGTCCATGTTGGCAAAAGATGCCTCCAGGAGTTGCCTGCTGAGGGTGTGGGAATGTTAGAAGCAGGCATGTGTAGGTAGCCAGCTGCATTTCTGCTCCTTTGGATGTCTGCAGGTCTTCTGGCTACAGAGACACTAGAGCACCACGGAGGAACTCACCTCAGAAGCATTTGCGCAGGGATAGGTGGAGTGTCAGTCAAAACAGTGAGAGTTTTTAATTTGTAATCATGGACCTCTTGAGAGGTGTAACTGGGTGAAGCCGATGAAGATTTGCTGGAACTGGTGGTACCTCTGGCCTGTAGCCCTAACTACTCAGAAGGAAGAAATCACTAAATCAAGGCTTCTCTGGACTACACAGTGAGTTCAGGCATCTTAGCAAGACCCTGTCTCAAAAGTGAAAAGAAAAACAGCAAACAGAAGATGGCCAGGGATCTGGATGTGCACAGCTCTGGAAAAGAACATTTGCTTAGCATGTGTGAGGTCTGGATTCAACCCCCAGAACCCCCAGAAAGGAGAGATTAAATGAAATGAGCTCTCATCCCGAGTCAGGAACTAGAGAGTGTCACATTTGGATCAGATATTTTCCCAGAAAATAATTTTATTATAGATATTGTATTCCATATAGGTAGAATATAAGTATACTACTATAACAAAACACTTGAAGGTGGGCACTTTTAATTCTGCCTCACCCTACCCAGGACTAGTATTGTAGGGGCATTAGAACATCAGTTAACCTAGTCCCAAGTGGAGAAAGAACAGGACAAGAGAGTGGCTGCCATCCCTATCTGCCTCCTGAGCTGGTGCGTTGCATTCCCATCTTCCGTTCTCTGCTTGGAAGGAAGCCATCTTTTCCTCACCCCACACCCCATGGTCACATTCAGTTTGAGCGAATTCTTCTTTTCATTTTCAGAATACTTTTAAACATAATTAGCATGGCACATCTGTGGTGATTAGTTAGGATTTAGGAAAGATGTCGCCTCTTGCCCTCCAGTGCTGGTCCCTTCGCTGCCTCCTTGGCTCTGGAGAGCTGCGGCCCTCGTGTTTCTGTTTCCACTCAGATGTAACCAGGCAGTGGAGCATTACTTACGGCTTTCCTCTGGAACGTCGATGCTTCTCACTTGTTCTTAGAACTGATCGGGACGATGCTAGTTATGTATGACAGCTTTTTTGTTGTTGTTGTTTTGTTTTGTTTTGTTTTTTGGTTTTTCGAGACAGGGTTTCTCTGTGTAGCTTTGCGTCTTTCCTGGAACTCACTTTGTAGCCCAGGCTGGCCTCGAACTCACAGAGATCCGCCTGCCTCTGCCTCCCTGGGTGCTGGGATTAAAGGCGTGCGCCAGCACCGCCCGGCTCTGCATGACATGTTTTCTAAGTATAACTGAAATATATACTTTTTTAGTAGTTAGCCAAGTCCTCTGCGCTTTGCTGACACTTTTCTAAAGTGATTCTAAACATTGACAGTAGTGGTTTTAGAACTGTGAACCATCATCCTTCAGTACCCATAAGGATGGCTTCCAGGGCCTCGTGGGTAACAGAATCTGAGGGTGCCTTTTTATGTAGCCTGGGTTGGTATTTGCATAGAACATGCACCTCCCCTTCTACGCTTTAAATTATCTGTAGATGGCTGTACCTCATATAATGTAAATTACACTCAATTATGTATGATATCATATCATTCAGGGAACGATGCCAAGAAAAATCACCTGTGTGTATTTGGTCCAGATACAGCCATCATAGACCACACTACAGTTCCAGTCCAGATCCCTTGAATCAATGGGTGTGGACCCTGAAGATATGGAAAGGTTGTCTGTTGGAGTAGTCAATATTTCATCTGTTGTAATACACGTTTTTGTATTGTGCACCTCTGCTGATGGAGGGGGTTTGAACCGAGTAGCTGGGTAGCTGGGTAGCTGGGTAGCTGGTTTTTTGTGCTCTTCCTTGAACATTGTCTAATAGTTGAAGATAGCTGAGCAATGTTCAGGTACTAAGGCTTCTTTGCTCTGGAGGGAGTATGTCAAGATGCTGCCATGAAGCCTTTCCTGGTTGCGCCTTACCCGCTGCCAGACTTTGAGTTGTACGCCAAAGCTGTGTCTCCATGTCATCACTGTCTTTTCTGGGGGTGTCCCAATACAGATCACTGGAGGTGCGGGCTTTGTGGGCTCCCATCTCACTGACAAACTTATGATGGATGGCCATGAGGTGACCGTGGTGGACAACTTCTTCACAGGCAGGAAGAGAAATGTGGAACACTGGATTGGCCATGAGAACTTCGAGCTGATTAACCATGATGTGGTGGAGCCCCTCTACATTGAAGGTGATTGTTATCACATTGCATTTTTTGATGTTTTTATCCTATGTAAGGTGCAGTCCTAGTTTCCAGAAGAAGGGTGGTTATCGCCAGGTGAATGCCTCTCCACTGTCCTGTGGCTTCCCAAGTCTTCAGCTTGGTCTGTGGATATAGCCTATGTGGTGCACAACATTTATGGTCTAAGTGTTGCATGTTGAGGTTCTAATTCCTAGGGTAATGGTGCTGGGAAGTGGGGCCTTTGGAGGATGGTCAGCTCATGGGGATGGTTCCCTCCTATAGGGATTAGTGCCCTTAAAAATGTTCAGAGCACCCCCTCACCCTTAACACAGTGAGACACAATGAGAATATACCATTTATAAACCAAGAAGTGAGTCCTCCCCAGACCCCATGTCTTCAAGCACCGCTGTCTTTGACTTCCCAGCCCCCAGTGTAGAAATGGATTTCTTCTGTTTACATGCCAGCAGCATATGACATTTCATATAGTGAGCCGAGTGAACTAAGACAACATCCCTGCTCTCTGAGAAGGCTGATGCTTGATGCTTACATGTTGTTACTTTTAGTACCTTATAGGAAGTTGGCCATTATAAAATGGACCAAAGATCCATCTATAAAGCTTTGGTTTTATTGGATGGTTTTATTAGCAAGTATTTTAGACCTTTGGGATAGGTGGCATATAGACTACCTTAGGTTGTCATGAGTATACTCTTAAAGAGGATTGTGGGTCTTAGCCCATTCTCTTTCTCCGCCTCAGGGTTGATAATAAAAATGTTGTTCCATCATACACTTGTGCCATGATGTGGCTTCTTCCAAAGGTCCTCAAATCATGAAACTATCTGATTTTAGATTATAGCCTCTTGAATTGTCAGCCAAGATAACCTCTTTCTCTTATAAGTTAATTATCTTTGGTATAAAATGCTGTGGGTTTGTTGTTGTTGTTGCTGTTGTTGGGGGGTTTGAGGGGTTTTGTTTTGTTTTGTTTTGTTTTGCGACAGGGTATCTGTGTAGTCCCAACTGTCCAGAAACTTACTCTGTAGGCTTGGCTGACCTCAAACTCAGAACTCACAGAGATTTATCTGCCTCTGCCTCTGCCTCTCAGATTAAAGGCATGTATCATCAGTGCCTGGCCAGAATGCTGTTATTGCAACTTTTGAACAATGAGATCTCAGTTTTAAATGTATAAAGCCTTCGGGGAACCTGGCCACTTTATAAGATAGTGGTTGAGGCAATTGTGGGTGGATGGTGGCTCTGCAAACGCTGTGACCTGCAGAAGTTGTCAGTGAGCATTTCTAGGGACAGTGGGGTCTTTGCATAGGTGATTGAGAACTACAGTTTGGCTTTCAGTTTTAGTGGAAGCTGTCTGTAGTGGGTAGCCATTCCAGCTTTGATCTGGAAGTTCCAACCCCCATTGAGGCTTCGGGAACTGTCTTGCCTACAAGGCGGGGCCGAGAGAGGACCCTGAAGACCCACGTGGAAATCAGGAAGGACACAGACACTCGGGGAGAAGGGCCTGTGAAGATCCAAGCTGAGTGCCGTTGTGCAGCCCCAGCCCTGAAAAGGAAGTTTGCCCTTGGAGCCTTTGTGCATGGACAGCCGGAACCTGTGTCAGACATCTGGTTTCCAGAACCATGTGGAAGTAAACATCTGGTGTTTTATCCCTTGGTTGTATTGTATCGGTCACATCTATCAAAGGAAGTGAGTTCAGGGGCCTGAGATAACATTGAAAGTGTCCTCCGAAGTCCTCCACGGTGTGCTGGTGAGAACTGCCATCTGCGGACCTGGCATCGTGCTCTTGTTAATCTAACAGTAGCACAGGAGCTAAATGGTGTCACACTCCACCTCCCTTAACCATACAGAAACCCCAGGGTAACTGGAGCCTGCTTTAGTCAGTAGAGTCCTGCTTGGGTTGTTGGAGTTCAAGGCTTCTGTAGCCACACCCGCTCCCGCCACCACTCCAACCACCACTGAAGGTCATGTGCAAGCTTCTGCCTTCACATTGCTGCCTGTGAAGGAGTGTGTTGAGGCTGTACAGCATTTATGTAATCGTATGTAAGGCCCTCCTGTGTGCTTTTTCAGAAATGCCATTGCTGGAATTTCATCCCTCAGGACAACAGTCTAAATAGGAGTCATACAAATGATACTGCATCTCCTTCATGTATAAACTGACAACATGACGGCTCCATGGTATGGGGAAAGGGAAGGTTTTTATTGTAGGTATGAGGGAGAGAATAGCCAGAGGCACCTAAAGGAGTCCAGAGCAGAAAAAGCAGCAGGCTAAATATGGCCAGCAGACTGGACCTGGTCATGAGAGAAGCAGGGGACGGAGAAGGGGTGAGAGGGGGGAGACAGGCAGAGGGGAGAGCAGGGAGACAGAGAGGGCACCGCTAAAATAGCAGGGTTAAGGAGAATTCATAGTTGGGGTGGGGCCGGTGTAGAGCTTTGTTCTGGAGGAGCTTAAGGGAGGGGAGAGGAAAAGAGCCAGGCTGCCGCGATGCTAGCATGGACTTTGAACTGTGTAATGGGTTGAGGAAACATGGAGGCCAGCATGTGACATCTCAAGATGACAGGGTTATGTGGTCTGCAGTGGTTTCAAACACAGCCATGGTGTTCTTTGTCAGGTTCCTCCCCACCCCCACCCAGTGTCCTTTTAAAGCGCTTAACTTGTTTAACTGACCTGTGGTGGCTCATCGGGCACAGGCTGTAGTTCTTACAGAGTGGATCAGGTGACCTCCCCTCCCCTGGGCGTCCTTGTGGGTGGCTCTTGGTCAGCTGAGGAAATGCTTGCTACGTGCTAGCAGTAGGGGTTCTGAAGTTTCCTCCTAGAACTCAGCCCGGGGTACAGCAGGTACTAACAGGCTTCTGCGGCTGCCTCAAAGGCCGTGCACCAACTGTGCAAAATACAGACCCATGTGAGATAGTCCACGTATAAACAGAGTGTGGTCTTACTCCCTTTGTTGGGCGTTGGTGTTGAAGCTGTCAGAAACACGCTGCAAAGGCCATCCTATGGAATGACCTCTGGAATGGTCATCCTAGGACTCTCTCTTGTTCAGGCTCCTGAGGCAAAGAGCCTGCCCTTTGCTCGGAGCTCTTCCATTTTGGTTTTCCAGCATCTGCGTAAACACAGATGTGGATGGAGGGCAGCTCGTCTGCAGTGCCCAGAGAGCAGCGGTACCCATGAAGGAGCCCAGGGGAGAAGGGGTGAGAGTGATCGGTGGCAGCACTTAACAGCAACGCTGTCGGCTTGGCAAGCTCGGCTTTCCCTGTGCTCGTGTGGCAGCAGGAGGTACCCCCATTACACCAAGCCACAGCAACCCCTTAGCAAACGCTTCAGTGTGGGGAGAAGCCATGGGAAAGGACGCCAGGGAAGGGAAGTAAGAGAGGTTGAGCTGCCTCTCGCGGGCACCCAGGTAAAAGCAGGCTTGGGAAAGTGCATTTGCTAAGGGGCTTGGGTCGTTGGTGACGTAAGCATTAGGTGCCTGTTGTGCTCATGAGAATATTTTAGTTTACTGTAATTTATGAATTAATGTCTCAACTTTGATTTTTACACCCAAGTATAAATATATACTGAAGGAAGTGGTTGATCTCAGAGGTCCTTTCTGTTTAATTTGCAACAGAGGCCTTCATGCAAAGCATTGTGGACACACAAGAAGAGAGCCCTGAAACACCCCAGCCCTGTACGACAAATTGCTAAATGGTTTTATTAATAAAAAAACTTGAGCCAGATATTGGGGTGAAAACTGAGAGATCAGAGGAATAGGACAAGCCACAGGCAACCTCACCTTACAGACTCCTCGGCCTTCAAAGAGTCCTACTTCCTGTATACCCACGCCTATATGCCTTTCTGTCCCTGCCATCTCACTTCCTCTTTCCTCCCAGCTAGATCACTTCCTCTTTCTGCCCAGCTCTGTCACTTCTTGTCTGTCTGTACAGACCTCCAGACCTCTATGGTTAACTCGTGTTGGAATTAAAGCTGTGTGCCACCATGCCTGGCTCTGTTCCCATTGTGGCCTTGAACTCACAGAGATCCAGATGGATCTCTGCCTCCCAAATGCTAGGATTAGAGGTGTGTGCTACCATTGCCTGACCTCTATGTTTAATACAGTGGCTGGCTTTTCCCTCTGATCCTCAGATGAGCTTTATTGGGGTACACAGATAAAATGTCACCACACAGCCCCAGGCCGAGCCAGGCCTTTGGCATTGTTTGAGAGGAATCAAGGCCCAGTCCCACTCTTGCATTGAACTGAGAGGAGTATGCAGAGTTGTACATGTCCTGGAATCCTGCTTCTCACTGTAAATGCTGCTGTCAAGGCTAAGGCTGGGGCTACTCTCAGCCCCATGTTAGGAGCGCATCCAGACAGTCCTCCGGAAGTGCCTGTGCTTGTTGGTTCATTGCCAGCTTGACACAGATAGAGAGGTTTGAGAAGAGGAATTCCTTCCTGTCTTGAATTCCTGCCCTGACTTCCTTTGATGAGGAACTCTGATGTGGAAGTGTAAGATGCAGTAACCCCCCCCCCCAGTCCCCAAGTTGCTTTTGGTTATAGTGTTTTATCACAGCTATAGAAGCCCAGGTAAGACAGTGGAGGATGGTCCCAGAGCCCCATGGGCACAGCATCCATAGATGCTCAGGTCCCATACAGAAGCTCCACACACCTATCCGGCACTTAGTGTATCATGTGCACCCTGGTTGCTGCGAAGCAGTTGCTAGAGTGGAATCATGACAGGGAAAGGCTGCATGTACTCAGTGGAGATGCAGTCCTGGGGGGGTGGTTGTGATCTATAGTTGGTCTCAATGGTGGATGTAGATCCTTTGGAAATGGGGCTGACTGCATTTCCGCCATGTCTTTGACGTGGAATGTAGAAAAGAGAGTCTTACAGAAGCTCTCTCAATGCACACTTTCACAGAGAGACACCTAGTGATGCCAGTCTTTGGTGTCATGGTGCAGTCCTTAACTGGTGTGTGGCAGTGCTGTTTATAGCATGGGCCCCATCCCAGAGGGACCTCAGTGCCACCTGAGACATTGACTGCATGAGCATCTGTGTCTAGAGGAAGACAACTCCGGATTTCTCTGGTGCCTTCTGAAAATGGCTCTGGGTTCTCTCAGGAGTCTTCCATCTGCAGGGC
Source organism: Peromyscus maniculatus bairdii (assembly GCF_049852395.1). Lineage (NCBI taxonomy): Eukaryota > Metazoa > Chordata > Mammalia > Rodentia > Cricetidae > Peromyscus > Peromyscus maniculatus. The sequence goes on from NC_134872.1 coordinate 32,500,820, forward strand.
ATGCAGGCAGCCCCTTTCTGGTGCCAGTTTTCCCCTCCCCTGGCAACCTCAGTGCCCTCCTGCCCCACCCTTCCAGCATACAGGCGAGTGCCTGCCTTTGGGAGGCATGCCTGATGATCGGGTGGAAGGCTCTCAGGGATTTTCCTCCAGGTTCTTTTTCCTAGCTAAGACCACAGCTCATAGCCTTGCAAATGCAAACGGGTCAGGCGGCAGCATTGGCAGCCCACATCCAGAGACACCACAGAGCAGTAGATGCAGTGGGTGCGTTGGCAGCCTCTCTCCACTTCCAGCCTGAGTGTTAGGCTCATTTTTCCTGTGCTTTGAACTCACAGCTGACATGTTCTCAGGCTTTTTCTCTGGCTATTGAGTGTTATTAACCTTGTAGCTTTATTGACATTCCAGAGCCAGCTATTAATATTGCTTGAGGCAGCTCACATTTGCACTTGTTTGCCCCTCCTCCGAAGTTTCCCTTTCCTCTTCATACATCCTCGGCAGATTAATTAAGTCAACAGTCCGTGCAGTTGTCCTTTTTAGGACAGGAGCAGGGGTATTGTGGGCAGTGTTACAAGTGGAACACATTGGCAGAGAAGTGGACTGTGTAGAGCCTGGATTTCCATGCAGTGTTCAGGTTCTCCTTCACTGGACCCCTGGACCTAAGTAGAGGTCCTGATGTAACTGTGCAGGACACCCCTCATCTTTCCGGGAAAATCAGGCGGACCGACGTGTCACATGGCAGAAAAACAAACCAGATAGAGTAGCTCTGGCGGGGGAAGGAGTGGGAAAGACAAGTTTATGTCTTAGCTCACTATTCTCTTAACTTGGGCTGTTCCCAGGGCCCTGGCTGAAGTCCTGGGGAGGGCTGTCTGTTTTCCATCGACTGTGTCCAGGTCCACCAAGAGGTGCTGGTGGCCGTAGTGGGCTTGGGACTCTGCATCTGGGGTTTGAGGTCATTGCTGAGTGGAGGTGGGAAAACAGTGTCCAAGCCGCTTGTTGGTTGCTGGACAGATCACTTGACAGTTGAAGTCACTGGCTGGCAGCATGAGTGGCCAGCCCCAGAGGGGTGATTTCTGACTAGGGCAGCAAGACATTTCCCATACAGAACGGCATCAGGGTGAGCCCAGAAGGCTGGGCTGGAGTGATGGGAAGGAGGGCAGCTTACAGCTCCATGGCTTCTGTTCGATGTCAGGGAAGTGCAGTGGACTCACAAGATACACTCGCCCTCTTAGTTCTCCCGGCTCCGCCCTCTTAGGACAGGGCTCTATAGCCCAGGCTGACTTGGACTTGTTCTGTGGCTAAGGTACACACTGGGAATCCAGGCACTTGGGAGTTAGAGGCAAGGGGATGAGAAGTTCAAGGTCCCGGGCTACATGAGGCTGTCAGAAAAGAAAGAAAAACAAAGAAACCGCAAATTTGTGCTGAATCCGAGGTATTTCTGGCAGTGCTTGGCCATGGTTCATTGTGCAGCCTCAATGTAGCCTTGATCTGAACACATGGCATGCACATGGCACTGCATGTACAATGCAGTTCCTGCAGTGCAGTGCCGTGCATGCCAGCCAATGCTCCGGTGTGAGACTGTTGTACATTATGAACTGTGCTGCTTTTACCAAAGGCATCACAGTTTTCCTATCCCCAGCACAGAATTATCGAATAGTATAGGTTGTATTGTATTATGGTGTTTGATTTTAAAAAACACTATGTGGGTGGCTGACTTTGAAACAGGCAGAGTTTGCAAACCTGAGCTATCCTAAGCCCACTCTGCTGTTGGTACTGCACACTTACAGGAAGTGATGTTCTCAGCGTGGAGGATTCTGAAGTCAGAATCTCCATCAGTTCCGAAAAGCATTAAAGGTGCTTCTGCCCTGCAGTAGCAGTGTTCAAGCGGGATCTGATTGTCTATGTAAAATAAAAACTACGTCCATCTCTTTAGTGTAGATTTGCTTCCATCCTCAATAAATGCTGTAATTATACACATACTAAAGAATTATTCTAAAGTCAATTTCTTTGTGATTTATTATTAGTGTTTGCTTTGTTTGAAGTTGTTGAGAATGTAATCGGTATCTATATGGAACCATATATTAGTAAGTGGAATTTCAGCATAAGACAAACTGGCACTGTTTTACACTCTAGTTTAGGATTTAGAAACAACGTCGTTGTTCTTAGAAATAATACACTTCTCTTTTGCCTCCTCTAGTTGACCAGATTTACCATCTGGCATCTCCGGCCTCCCCTCCGAACTACATGTACAACCCCATTAAGACGCTGAAGACCAATACAATTGGAACGCTAAACATGTTGGGTCAGTAAGTTGCCTTTTTTTCTTCCTTTCTGGGAATAGTTTAAGCAATCCTTAGTGTGCAGAGTGGCGAGACTTCCATCTATAATGTGTATTCCAAGACCCCTGTGATTGCTCAAACTTAGATTGTACCAAATCCTGCAACTTAGTAACTTTTCCATTTTGAGTCAGCAAAAGCTAGTACACGTTTCTTTTTTTCTTCACAACTACTCCAATAGAAGATTCATTCTTAGCATAGATCTTTTCACCCTCAGCATGGGGGTGGCCAGCATCAGGGCTAGAAGGTGATGGACTTTTCCACCGTATGTTGGGAGTCCGGGACAAGTGTGGAGGACTCTCCCTGTTTGCTTGACCCCACACTTAGTGGTGGTCTAGTTGTTCTTGTGTGGGTGCTGAGTGTAGGAAAGCAGTTTAGGGGCAGGACTGAGGATTGTGGTGGCTACCTGTATGTGAAGCCTGGAAGACAGCATCAGAATACAGGTGGTTGCCCAGGTAGGGTATGCAGAAGAGGTGGTAGATGTGCCATTTGGGAAGGTGGGATGAGAAGCATCTTATCTTGCTATGTAACCTGCCAGGGTGGTTACTTAGTATAATACAGGATAGCCACAAAAGACAATGCAGAGGAAACAGTCATGCAGACACTACAGGACTGATGGACATGTGAACTCACAGAGACTGGGGCAGCACACGCAGGACCTGCACAGGTTCAAGCCGGACAGGCTCGCAGCACTGACAGGACACAGTAGACACAGCTCCCACCCCTAACCAGGAAGCTATCTCCAGTTGGCATCTGCTTGCAAAGGAAAAATTACTTTTCTCCAATGGAGTCTCACTGGATATAGTAACCACACTTTAAGGGTTGGCCCAAGCCCAGTGATGGTCAACACAAAATGAATGCAGTGGTCTTTTTGTAGATTTTTGTTGTTGTTGTTGTCTCATAATGCTTTGTTGGGCCTTTTTTTTTTTTTTTTTTTTTTTTTGAGTTTTCCAGACAGGGTTTCTCTGTGTAGCTTTGCGCCTTTCCTGGAACTCGCTTTGGAGACCAGGCTGGCCTTGAACTCACACAGAGATCCGCCTGCCTCTGCCTCCCAAGTCCTGGGATTAAAGGCGTGCGCCACCACCGCCCAGCTTGTTGGGCATTTTATGTCTTACAGATCTTTTGCTTATGTATTATGGTTTCCAATTTTGTATTTTTATGGCTTGTGTATTATGGTTTTCAATTTTGTGTTTGTGTAGGTTTTGTTTTTGAGTGAATCATTTCTGTGTGTGTTTCTTGTGCTTTTTCCTTTTAAAATTTGGTTTGTTTGCTTTTTCATTTGCCTATTTGTTTTATATAGAGAGAAAAAGAGTTGGGTGGATGGAAAGGTGGAGAGGAGCTGGATGGGGGGAGTTGGGGGAGGGGAAACCATGATCAGAATATCTTCCATGAATAAAAATTGTTTTTCAATTAAAGAAACAAAACCAATGGTGTGAGATAGTATTTTTGGAGCACAGAAGCTCCTGGACCCACATTGTACTTACTCATCAGAGTCTGGATCTGGCCAAGCTTGTAGCTCCCACTTTTAACTTAAATGCTACTGTTTTAAAGGGTCCATTTGCATTTTTCTTCTTGCTATTTTTTTTTCATTGTGGTTCCATGGCAGATGTACTAGGAGTAGATAAATAATTTGGTGGACGCTCGGGCACCTGCAGGACTAAAACATTGCTTACATTGGTCGCACACATGCACGCACGCACGCACATGCCTGCCCTTGTAAGCTGACAGTTCTTCTGATGACATGTACACTTTCTGCAGGACTGGCAAAGCGCGTGGGTGCCCGTCTGCTCCTGGCCTCCACATCTGAGGTATATGGAGGTGAGTGATGGGGCCCCTGAAAGATGTCCGCTGACCCATGGGGCTGTTTGCATCCTGTTCTAGATAAGATGGAATCAAAGTCCAGGATTCCATTTAGAAAGCTCAAGCAGTTGACACAGACTCTCTTTTGGTGTCTACGCTGTGAGGCCTGGGTCAGGTGAGCTGTCCAGTGATGATGAGGTGGAGGTTTTCCATTCTGCTCTGAAAACATCTCAGAAATTACCAACATGAAGTCACTTTTCACCTTTTGCTGGCACATTACTCTTCCATGAGAACAATGAGTGCTGGCTGGCTGGCCAGCCATGAAGAGCCTGCAGGGTGACCTGAGAGCTGCCTGGTGATGGACACCTGCTCACCGCCTCACCCGTTACAGAAAGATTGCTGGAAGAACCTTAGTAGACAGTGCCAGTAAACTCCAGGTCACATTTAACCCACCCACCGCCTTCATGGTCTCCCCTGAGCTATCCACGCCCGGGAACTTAGGTCAGGAATGGGGAGGGGGCACATTTTCAATTCATGTTGGTTCCTACCCAGTCCAAAGCCAGGTGGCTGCAGGGTGTGGAAGAACCTTCACCTGGTACAGCGTGACACCAGACCCCGACATTTTATGTACAGATATATCTATTTTTTTTCTCTTTTTACGTTATCCTTCTAGACAAGGGAAATGAGGGTGTTAAGGTGTGAAATGAGAAGAGACCATCTTTGAAGTAAGTCTGCCAGGTAGAGAAACAACATAGCAATAGGAAAATTCTACAGAAATCGGTTGTACCTGCCATGAGAGTGTAACACGTCCTCCTCTTTTTTGAAGTCCTGGGCAATTGAAGGGCAAAATAGGTGCCCCAGCCCCCACCCCATTGTGTCTAAAAGGCACAGTGGCCCCCTGCCTTCCTCAGCAGCATTTATTTGCATATTTGTCTTGGGGAGTCTTAAGTAATAAGGGTGGTATGATTCCTGTGGTCTGGCACTTTCTCCTCCCGTGCTCCTAGTGCAGCGTCTGCCTACCCTGGCAGCTTCACAAATGGGGGTGAGGAGGGCAAGGATCAGAAAGCTTTCCCTTGTTTTGTCTTTTGAAACAGAACGCAGCCCAGGCTGGGCTCCAGTTTGCTCTAGCCTAGGCTGGCTTCCACTTGTGCCGAGATGATTGGCACTCACTGCCACACCCCAGTGGCTTTGGGGAATCGTTTTTTACTAACTCTTTACATGCATGCTCATGCACACATGCTCGCTGATAGGAGCCTGAGCACATGGAGGTATTCCGTGTGCATGCAGGTCACATGCGTTTGTGAAGGGCAGCGACCACTTGGGAGTCTGATTCCTCGGTGTTGTTCACCTAGTCTAGGGCTCACCCGGCAGGGTGGGGTGCCTGGCCACAGACCCCAGGAGTCTGCCTCTCTCTGCCTCCTCCGTGCTGAGATTACAAAGTCGGTGCTACTATGCCCAGCCTTTTTGTCTTTTTTAGTGGGTTCTGGGACTAGAACTCGGGACCTTGTGCTTGCAAAGAAAGTACTTCAGTGAGTCACCGTCCCAGCCCCAGCCCTTTACCCCTACCGCTCCTGCCCTGCCCCCATGGTGTCCTGAGGTAACTTTGTGAAGGAGCTTTTTTAGAAGCTTGACGCCCTGAACATTCCAGCCCAGAATGGTGCCAAGACTGAAGGGCTATGCCTGGCTTCCTCCCGTGCCAGAAATGTGTGAGCACCTCCTCTGGGGTCTGGCTTGTCAGACGCTAGGAAGATGCCTGATCTTGGTCATATCTTTGTGAACATAAGTCATTAGTTTTCTTTTTTCAGGGAGTCTTTGCCTTTGACCTCTTCTCTCTTGTGTACCTTGCCTCTTGCTGGGGGGATTTCCACTCACAGAATCAAGCCTCGCTGCACTGTATGGGACTGCAGAGTCATAGCTGCTTTCTGAAGGAAGGCTTGGCTGACTCAGAGCCACGTGCCAGGGGTCCACCCATATATTCTCCTCTCTCTTACTCCTGACAAGTCTGGGGTCAAGCCACGTGCAAAATACGTCAGCTGTGGATTTACAGCACAGAGTTGCTTATGGTTTTGTCTAGATTTCTTGGAAGAGACTTATAGCATTTTATAGCATGGTTGGATGCACATGTATATGTAGGAAGCTCTTGGTGCCCTAGATAAAATAGGTATTAATTCCTGTTTTACAAATACACTTGAGTTAAATAAAGACTTTGTCATTTGGTTGTTTTTAGTAGTTTATTCCTTGAATGTGTCTTTAAGTGTTGATTTATATATGCAGTAGCAAAGCAAGGATTCTGTCTACCTGTGGATGCTGTTGCCCAGCATCTGCCCTGCACAGGGCCCCAGGATTGTCTTCATCATGGGCCTCAAATTGTTGGACAGAAGGCCAGTGTGCTCCACACAAAGGCTGTTTTAGACCCTTTCTATGAGTGTTTCCTTTATTCTAACTACATACTTTATGAAACCGAGCCATGTATCTTCCGAGAACATTAAGAATCATTTCAGGGATAGAGGGAAGACAAAGTTAAGGGGCTTTGGCCTTAAAGTTAAGGGGCTTTGGCCTTCTGCTCTTTAGCCTGTGAACAGCTGTTGTGACTCGCTGAGACAGGGAAGGTACCAGGCGCCCTGAAACTGAGGAGAGAGAGGCACAGCACACTGAGCTGACCTCATGCACTTCTCTGTTTTCAAATGTTTACCTAGGCCCATCGTAAGCAGACATTGTTCCTATAATGGACTGGGATCTGGGTAGGGACCAAAAATGAAGTCTCATTTTCTCATGCTTCCTCATAGATCCTGAGGTCCACCCTCAAAGTGAGGACTACTGGGGCCATGTGAATCCCATAGGACCCCGGGCCTGCTACGACGAGGGCAAACGTGTCGCAGAGACCATGTGTTATGCCTACATGAAGCAGGTATTGGTCCAGACTCGTGCTGCTGCTTTGGACACATGTGAAGCACTCTGGGGACGGGATAAACCCCAGGGCTGATGACATCTGCGAGTGGGTGTTGGGAAGGCTTGGTGTCCACTGTTACAGATGAATGGCGTTACCAACCGTTTCTACACATCTCCTTGTTTTCAAAATGAGATGAACTGGTTTCTAGTACTGTGAGAGGACTGGGAACAGCATGCTTCCCTATTGTCCCTTGCCCATCAGCAGCTAACATCCCCCTCTTTTTCCAAGGCTTCCAAGTTGGTGTGGCTTATTTTTAATAGTTATTGATTATGTGTGTGTATTTATATTCTTGTGCGTGGGTGCATGTACATGTGCATGCATGTGTACTTTCGTGGAGGTAGCAGGAACTTGCAGATCACCTGGTCTTGCTAGCCAGCTTGCACCAGGAATCCTGTTTCCCTCCCGCAGTGGGTTGGGAGGAAACTGGTTTTTATGTTGGCCCTGGGCCTCCGGCCTTCATCCTCTTATAGCATGCACTTTGCCCCCTGAGCCACCTGCCTAGCCATGGTAGAGTCTTTAAATCATCCTTCTGGTCATCTTTTAGTGTAGAATGGAATTGCTGGTTGCTTTAATATGGACCTCTAGAAGGTTCTGTTTCACTGTCTCTCCTACCTGCTTGATTATTCATGGTTCCACTGGGTGCTTCCATCATGGGTGTTTCATCATACTCACAGACCAAGAGGCCAAGGGTCCCTCACTGGCTCTACCGTAACATGAGTTGGAGATGGCTGGGCACCCTGATCTCTAATATGAGCTTGTGGCTTTGCCCTGTAGCATTGGGCAGAGCAGCAGAAGGCATGTTGTATGGCCAGGCGAGGTCCTGTGCTGTTCCATGCATTTTCTCACTGAATTTCTACTGTGCTTGGGCCAACGCTCTCTGATCCTCAGGAACTTGATTTTATTGAAGCAGGACACGATGGGAATGTAGTTTCAGGACAGCTGTGTATAGATGTGCTGTTCACCACATCTAGCCAGTGGGCAAGAGAGGAAGGCAATATGGGAGTACATGGTACCAGAATGTGGAAACTGGAGGAATCCTTGGTCCCGTCTACTTTGTGGAGACTATCAGTCATTCTGTGACATGGATGACAGTACAGCATGAAGCCAAGGCTGCCTCTTTATGGAACACTCAGCTTCCTCCGTTTTTTAATGCTAAGATAACTTGTGCAGGTATCAGGTTCTAGAGCTCTGCTTTGTCTATCTGCCATGGGTAGGCCTGGATTCTCATAGATGTAATGTAAATCATGAGGTGAGCTTCCAGCTTTCTGTCCCCATTCCCTGTGTTGTAAATAGCGGGCTCCTACACAGGGAGAGCCACGAGCCTGGACCGTGGCACCAGCCAGCTCAGAGATGCACCCCGGCACCTGTTCCTCTGGGTCTGAGTAGGTGCTAAGGAAAGAGAAAAACCCTGCCTTTCCTCTCATCCTGACTGCTCTGGGTATAGCGGGACGTTCTGTGGGTTGTAGAGGTGTCAGAAGACAAGGATAAACAGAAGAAAAATGGCTGCTTGTAGTGCCATCTAGAGACAGATACCAGAGGGAAAATAAACGAGACAACCACCACCACTGAGCATCCAAGACACGGAGAGCATCCTGTAGCTCTGGCTTTCATGTTAGGAAGCAGCAACTTGAGTCAGGTACCTGTGAGCCTGTGTGGGTTTGCGCTCTGGGTAAGATGTCCTCAGGAACAGGTACTGCACTCCTTCAGGGCCCAGGCTGTATGTATGGAGACAGTTCCTGTCTGTGACTGAGGATTCGCTGGTCTTCACTTCTCACTTTAGAGAACATAACCCATAGATCCTGATTACCGACCCCACTGCCCTGCTGGGTACCATGGTGCCCTGCCTGTCAGACGTGCCACCATCTAGAGATGACACAGCACCTGGGGTTACCCTGCGTGGCTAGAGTGAGTGCCCAAAGGATCAGGATCTGGGGCTAGAGTGCCTGCAACATGCTTTGGCCTTGTTCAGATCTGTCTAATCTTCCCGCTTTCCACCAAGCAGTCTTGAAGTGAGTACGGGTTACCTGCTCCACACTTGCTCCCTGGCTCCTAAGTGGAGCTTGAGCCTATGGCTGGCTACCTGTACAGCATGCTCTGTCTGCTGTTTTGACAGGTTGCTGTGGATAAGGAGGTATCGCTGAGTGAGAAGATGATGCAGCTCCGAATCCAAGGGCATCAACTCTAGGGCAATAAGCACAGTCACTGGTGACACCCGGGACAGCAGCCCATGTGGTGATACTCTAGGTACCAGTTGCTTCCCAGCCAGAGCTTAGCACACATATTACCATCAATTTTGAGTTCTAAATACGCATCCTTTTCTGGTAGTTTTAGAGAAAAGCATTTCAGTTGTTAGGATTTATGCTTTTAGAAAGTCTAAGTTGGACATATATTAGCATATTGTAGATTTGGTTATTTTAATAGCTATAGCTTTTTACACACAAAAATGTATCCCTTTTCATTAATAAGTGTCTTTTTTCAGGGCTCTACATGGTGTGTAAATAAATCAAATGTAAGGAATGAAAATGTAAACAAGATAAATCAAAGTCTGAATAACCTTTTTTATTAAATAAAACTTTGCTTTTTCTTTTTCTTTTTTTTTTTTTTTTGGTTTTTCGAGACAGGGTTTCTCTGTGTAGTTTTGCGCCTTTCCTGGAGCTCACTTGGTAGCCCAGGCTGGCCTCGAACTCACAGAGATCCGCCTGGCTCTGCCTCCCGAGTGCTGGGATTAAAGGCGTGCGCCACCACTGCCCGGCTAACTTTGCCTTTTCTTAAGGAGTTTCTTCCAAGATTCTCATAATTAGTGAAATACCTTGATTTGTTCAATGTAAAGTTTTATTTCTCTGCACATCTTTTGTGGAGATCAAAGGACAGAACAGAGCATCCTTCATGAATAGTTTGAACTTCTCAGGGAAGAACTAGGTTGCTGCTTCTGTGTGCCTATGGGATGGAGCTTTTATAATGTGGGGGCTCCCCCTCAGGCTGTGGTCAGAGCTCAGGGTACGTTTACACTCCTAGCCCCCTGTGAGTCTGCTTCTGAAGTCATGGCCCACCCACTCTCTGAGCTGAGTCTGCCTAACAGGCCACCATTCATAAAACCACAGACCAACAGAGCAGAAAGAGAACTCAGAAGTCAGAAGTCATCTGGGGCAATAACCTTGAGGGCATGGCTTTCATTTACATTTTGGCATTAGCATACTTTACCAAAAAAAAAAAACATAGTTGCTATGTATATTACTCTTAAATTGAAAGAAAATAAGCAGCCCAACAAGCCCAGTGTTCCATGGGTAAAACTCGCCCTAGAGGGCTTGCTGTGTTTGCCGGCCCTGGCGTGGTTCCCAGGTTGCCTGCTGCCGCATTCTGCTGTCCCACATAGGCATCTGCAGCGTGGTATTCGCTCCCTCCTGGCTTTACAGTGGTCTCAGTATAACGTGATGCATAGCAACCAGAAGAGGGTCCACTTGTTAGTGTAGTAGTCACGTTATGTTTGAAGGAGATATACCAGCGGGTATCTGAAGCTGGAAGTTCAGGAGCATACATGTTAAGCTGTTTCTGGACCTGTACAACTATGATACAATTTAATGTATGAGTTAGGCATAGGATAGTGGATCCAGTGCACTAAAGTAGTCCATTGAAGAGGATTGTCAGGCAGCTGACGGCACACATCTGGCATCCCCCAGCCTAGGTGGCCTTCTGCCACCCTCTAGAGTGAATGTGAGAGTCACCCAGCCTGGTGAGCTGTATTCCACAGTGGCCTAGACCTTGTCCTTAGGTACAAATGTGAGAGGCAGCAGAGAGTAAGATGCTTCAGCCTCTTGCCCTCATCGCTTCACACACGTGCAGGGTGTGAGGAAGACTGAGGAAACATGGCAGAGTAGGGATGCCCTTCCTGGGAGCACTGTTACAGCTTTCAGGTCAGTCTACCCCAGGCTTCTCCTGCAGGACAGGTCTTTGTATAGTAGAGGGTGACACCTGTGGGTAGACCCATTCCCCAGCCTGTGCAGTACTCCTCTGTCCTTTAAGGACTTTCCATCGTCGAACAGCGATCCTATTACAGTGCCCATGGCTTGATAGAACACTCTTCAAGACATGGCTTACATTGAAGAGCAGACTTGAGGGAGGGCCATTTGACTCCATACCTCAGGACTTAACCACTGTAAGTGAACAGTGCCATGGCTGATGCCAGCCTACCCTTGGGGGATGGCACACTAGTCCCATCCAGTTGCTCTTCCCCAAGCCTGTGATTAATCCTCCCAGGGTGCTGTCCTGGGACAGTGTAGTCCTGTCATCCTGGTGGGATACCTGGGAAACATTGTACATGATCACTTCTTTTTCATTGAAAGTAATTTTTTAAACAATATATTCTGATCATGGTTCCCTCTCTCCCAACTCTTCCCAAGTCCTACCCATCCACCCAACTCACCTTCTTTTTCTCTTTAGAAAGCACAAACAAAAAAAGCAAACCAGATTTTTGAAAAGGAAAAGTAACAGCGTGAAAGCACAAGAAACACACACACACACACACACACACACACCATACAAACACAAAGTGGGAAACTAGAACACACAAGCAGAAGGCCAGTAAGACAGAAAAACCCCTAAGTAAAGCAATATGAGACAAAAGTCTACAAAAAACCAAGTCTATTTTGTGTTGGCTGTTTGCTGCTGGGCATGGGACCTACCTACCCTTAAGTGTGGTTAATATACCTAGTGAGTATGCTAGAGAAAACTAATTTTTCCTTTGCAAGCAGATGTCGCTTGGAGATAACCTCTTGGTTAGGGGTGGGAGCTCGTGTCCCTTTGCCCTCTGAGTGCCAGAGCCTCATTGGGCTTGACCCTGTGCAGACTCTGTGCATGCTGCCACACTCTGTGGGCTCACGAGTATGTCAGTCCTGATGTGTCTGAAGGACACTGATTCCTTAGTGTCATCCAGCCCCTCTGGTTCTTACACCTCCCCTTCCATATAGCTCCTTAATCCCTGAGGGAAGGGCTTGCTTGATGAAGGCATCCCATTTAGGACTGAGTGTTCCAAGGTCTCTCCGTCTCTGCACAAGGTCCACTTGTGGGTCTCTGTGTTAATGACATCTACTGCAAGAAGCAGCTTCACTGATGTGGGCTGAGCAAGGCACTGATCTGTGGCCACAGCAGTATGTCATGAGGAGTTATTTTATTGCTGTGTTCCTTAGCAGATCAGTAATAGTGTTTAGTTGGACCCTAGACCCCTAGCCTATCCAGTCTCAGGTTCTTGGTCATCCAAGCATTATCCAATGTGGGTTTCACCTCTGCGTGGGGCTGTAAATCCAGTATTGGTTGTTCCCACACAGTTTGTGGCTCTATAGCACCGACATGTTGTGCTGGCAGGTCACCACTGTAGATCTCAGGTTTTGTAGCGGGGCTGGTGGTTACCAGTTCAAGGTAAGTTAGCCTGATCAGGAGTCAGAGACAAAGGGCAGGTACAAGTGCAGGCATCTCCCCTTCATAATTGTGGATCTGTATCAGTCATGAAGGGAAAGCATAGGGAAAATGGTACACGTGCTGAATTTGTATATGCTCTTCCCTGGAGCGGTACAGTATACAGCTTTGTGCAGGGCACTCACGTCACACTAGGTATTGAAGTCTTCCAGAGCTGACATGTGCGATTGTGAAGGTTTTATGCAAATCCTGTCCGGGACTTTGAGATCATCAGATTTTTCTGTCCGAGGGAGGGATACTGGATACCAAAAAATAACCATCTGTCTTGGGCTCAGAATTGTGACATTGCCAGTTTTTAAAGAAGCATCACTGTTTTATAATCCTTGTGACATAGCAGAATGGACATTGTTGTTCCCACTTCACACACCAGGACCGTAAGTCTTAAAAAAAATTAAATATAGCTGGAGAATGCCAGGACAAACCTGGAGCGTTCCCTCTGCCCACGTGCTTGTGCTCGGTGGCCTTGTCTTCAGGCTGGTGCTCTGCATGGGGCTCTGCACAAGTCTGTCTCGTCTTAACTTGCTGATGTTCTTGTCCTCAATGTTCAGAGTCTTGGGTCCATGACACATGGCTCCCCATAAAGGACAGAGTACACAGTGGCATGAAGCACTGGCTAAGAATGAACCAGTAGCTAGTTCTGTGAATGTTGGTTTGTACAGGCTGAGTCCCTGCACCACGGCATGATGGGAACTCACAAGTCTAGTAGGTGGCAGGGCTTGGCTATGCAGATGGATGTCATATGATCTGGAACACAAGGATGTGCTTGCCCATTGATCCCTCAGAGATTGACTCTGCCTTCAATGACATACTGCCCTGGTGAACCTTCCCCAGTTTTCAGCCTGCTGACACCTCTTGGCTCTAGGTCAGTATCCCACTGAGAGGGTAGAGGATGAGTGTCAGGTGAACTGTGCACGGGTTACCTTTGTGTCAAGGCAAAGGTGTGCTGACAATGTGAAGAAAGAGCTGGGCATGCTAATGCCAGAAGATGCTGGTGTCCGGGAAGGGAACAGGTCTCAACTGAAAGGAGCTTCAGGTTTATCTCCTTCAGTGTAGCTAATGTAGGTGTGAACTCCAGGCTTAAGAGTGTCCATTTGGAAAGCCACAAGGCTGCTGTGGGCAGAAGTAGCAACCGTGGCTACAGCTACTTCAGTGTTTCGTGTGAGTTCTTAAGAATCTTCAGCTGATTCCAGTTAGCTTGCCTGATGGTTTCAGGTCCAGATGGAAAAATCTGCAGGTCTGCTGTTTATGTGTTGGGCAGTAACTGTCTGCAGAGGTCAGTTCATAAGGCCATGCTTTGGATGCTTGTTCCTGAGAAGGGAGAGCAGATAGAGGGCAAGAGCATCTGATTTGAGCTCCCCTCCGCTGCATGCCTGTTTGAGTATTGTAATACCGCTGAGGTTTTCCAGTCTCTGCAGAGAATCACGCCATGTTCTGATCATCCCCTTCTGGTTCTTTCCTAGTCTCATCAGTTAAATGCAAGTGGACACTTTTGAGTTATCCTATGATGAGAGCAGCATCCCTGCTCCTTCCGCTCCTCCCCTCTTTAGTACATTATCCCTGCCATCCCCGGGGATAGGCTCTAAGATCTGTGCTGGATTCCCATAACCACACATTAGTCTGCGCTGTGTAATTTAATGCCATTTCCATCCTAACCAGACATTTGGCATGCACCATGGCTGTAACTTGAAGTGCATAACAAACATACGTCTGTTTTCTGTCATTGGTTTTACAGACAGAAGATTCCTTAATAAATTTTAGGGCGTGACCCCCACCCCCACCCCATGGGAAAATCAGCACCTGTTGGAGAACGGTTTTATAAACAGTTTACCCTCACACAACTGTCTCATAGCTTCCCCACCAGAGTGCCCAGACTACTGGCCTTTCCTCAGTGAAATCTGAGGCAGCTTGGGCTTTGATGTAGCTCTGCAAAGCCCAGTGGCTTTATGATGAGCGAAAAACAGCCTGTTCTCCATCAGTGCGAGGCACTAGAGATGCAGAAGAGGACTGCCCACTGCAGAGAGGCATGCCTCACAGCCTTTCTCTCCGTTCCAGGAAGGTGTGGAAGTACGGGTGGCAAGGATCTTCAACACCTTCGGGCCACGAATGCACATGAATGACGGGCGGGTGGTCAGCAACTTCATCCTGCAAGCACTCCAGGGGGAGCCGCTGACGGTGAGTACTGCTCTCTGGGCCCGGGGGACGCATGGAGTGAAGCCGGAGTGACTTGATTCTGGGACTTAGGTTTCCAGAGTTGAGATTTCATGTTCATGTGTATCTCTTCTACCCATATGAGAGGAACAGAAACACGTGGGTGGAACACAGACCAGGAATGCCTTCCAGTGAGCCCGGGTGCCTGCTGCATTCACCCTGGACTCCTGGACTCCACCTGTGCCCACTGGCCTGCTTAAACTACCTCCACTGTTTTCTTAGGGCTAACTCTTAGTGAAGGCCAGGGGTATGAATGGATGTGGATCTAGGAAGGTGCATGTCAGTGTGCGAAGGAAGTTGAGCCACGTCTTTATAAGGTCTTTACTCTTTTACAAGGAGGGATGAAAACTGCTCAGGTCATTTCTAAGAGCCCAGTGCAGCTCCCATGGTCCAAGCTTAGTAGTCTGAACACATGCTGCTCCTAACCTGTCAGTCCAGGGTATCATCTAGACAGCAGGACTAAGCACCCCACACCCATCCACAGCCCTCACCTGCCCGGGGAAGCTGCACCCCTGGCCTGCGTACAACTTGGCTTGGGTCCCCTTGTTTGATGAGTCCCCAGGCTCTCCCCATCTCTGCTCTTCTCTTTCTTCTGGCCTTCCCAGTTCTATCCTTGGTGGTCTGCCTCCACATCTTTGCTCTGCTGTTGTGTTGAAGTTAAACATCCCTTTTCTCAGAAGTTCTGAATAATAGTTTACAGATTTTTAAAATTCTTTTCCTTTTGAAAATGATTTAGTGTGTGTGTGTGTGTGTGTGTGTGTGTGTGTGTGTGTACTTGCACGCATGTGTGCAGATGCATATATATGGAGTCCAGATGTTGACCATTGCTCTCCACCTTATTTTCTGAGGCATTGTCTCTCATTGAACATGGAACTAATCAGTTGGCCAGACTGGCTGCCAGAATCCTCTAGAATCCCCTAGAACCCTCCTGTCCCCGCCTCCCTAGGGCTAGAATTACAAGTGCACAGTGCCACACATGGATTTCAGTGTGAGCGCTAGGCACCTGGATTCAGGTCCTTACATTTGTGTGGTAAGCACCCTATCCTGTGAGCTGTCTCTCTAGCTTTACTTACGGATTATCTCTCAGGGGAAAGGCTCTTTTGACCATTCACGTACTTATCCACATTCCACAGGTTCCCTCCTGATAGACCCACTGCAAAGTCAGAAAATTCTGTGTCAGACCATTCTGGGTCTACTTAGGCCTTGACTTTCGAGGGGTTTCACACAGGTGACCCCACTGTAAAGTTGATATTTCAAGAACTGTGTATCCATGTGTGTCCCCACCAATGGGTTGATCAACAGAGTTAGAGCACTGTTCTCTGTTGAGTGGTCTCTATTTCTGCTGACTCACTTAATACTCAGAGCAGGGCTGCAGGTGCCTCTGACCCTGATTGTCCATGTGAGGAGACTGGGGTACAGAGATCAAAGTGCTTGAGCTTCTGTAGCCTGTGACAACCTGGATCTGGGGCCTCTCCTCCGAATCCCTGTTGTCTGTTGTGTGTCCTTCGTATGTGTTAGCTCTGCTACCAGTGTAGGACAGAGCCTCCCCGTCCATAGTGGGTAGCCCCTCCAGACAGGCACACTATGTTGGTGAGTTTTGATGAGTACCTCCCAGAAAAGAGGTAATTCTAGACATCTGCTCCTGCTCTCTAATGGCCCAAGCTCACTCTTCTCCTCTCCCTAAATGACACCTTGCTGCCCCTTGATGGAGGTTCTGTGGCCACACCTGGCTTCTCTCTCCATACCATTTATGGGCTCCGCCACTCATCCCGTGGCCTGGCTCTGGATCTGCCCTGCCAGCACAGTGTCCCATCCTTGTTCTCCTTCAGTCATGTTCTCTCAGCCTGGCCTAGAGCCAGCCTCCTGAAGAGGAGAGACCCAAAGACCCCTCATCTCAGGAACAGCGTATGCCACAGACCTTTCCCATGGCTCCTACCTCCCCACTTCCCACTCCTCACACTGGCTTCCTCAGCTCCTGTCTTGCCTGTTCTGGGAGTGTTTCCTCGGCATTCTCCCTCATTCTCTGTGGACAGTGCTGACTGGACCACTCTACGTGAATGTACCATTTGGCTTTTAGTCATCGTGGTCTGGTTTCCATTGTACCTGCTACCAAGTGTGAAACACTACATTTCCAGGCCCCTAGCATAGCATTAGCTCTGGGAACCAGGACCTTTGTTCCTTCCATTTACAGCTGGGTCCCTGGCCCTAGCACACAGGCAGTATGAGACAAAAGTCGATTGAATTATAGATCAAGTGTGTGATGGCTGCTTTGTATTGCAGTGAGTGGAAAGCTGCTCAGTGGTTAGCCACAGAAAGCAGCAGTTTGCAGCTGTAACTGCTAGGTGAACCTGTCTTCCATATCCCCCCTTGTAGCATCTGGCTTTTCTCCAAAGGTTTCCCAGCTGCTGATTCAGCCAGCTGCCAAGTCAAAGCATTAGAAAATATGGTGTCTGTGATAACACGGACAGATGTTGTTTTCCTGTATGGAGAGTGTACATAGTTTATATTCAAATTCTAAACCATTTCACAAAAGGGACTTGGCCATCCTGGATTTTGATATCTATGGAGTGTTTTGGAATCAATCTCCATGGAAGCTGGGGGACAATTATATTTGGGGTTCAGATGATCTCTATTGAGAAAGACAACGACATCCCAATGCCTTTCCATCCACCATATACAGTGGCTTACACACGGTCCGAGCAGCTTTGTTTGCAGAGGAAACTGCTAGCAGCCTTCAGAGGAACAGCTTTCCAGTTTATTGCCTCCTTGGCGGCTTCAAGGGCCCCATGCTAAGGAGGAAAGCAAGTCCTCTGGCAGCCTCAAGAATGCACACATTGTTGGCAGAGGTCATATCTCACGAGTTGTCTTCTGGCCCCGCATGACTCAGTGCCAGAGATGTGGGGAGAGATCACTGGCGCCAACCGAATACCATTAATCCGGAGCCTGCCACACTTCCTTCTTCCCTAGCCACCCAGGCAGAAGGCCTGAAGGGGCATTTGAGTGTTTGGGGTTTTTTGTTGTTGTTCCACAGAATTCTATGCCCATCAAGAGCCCAATGAACTAACTGTCCATGCTTTGGATCGGGATACCATTTCTTCCCCTTGTCAGGTGGTTCTGTGTAGAAGTGAGCAGGGTAGAGTGGGAGAGAGATGCTATGAACTCACAGCCAAGGAACAGAGTGAATCTGTGGCAAGAAAAAGAAAGAGGAAGAAGCATTTGGGGAAGGGGGTCCTGACCACTCTGACCTCCCAGATTCTTGCTGAAGGAGGCCAGGCAGCCTCACAGCTTGGGGGGTTGAGGAGAGATGAGAAGCCCAGGCAGAGTTATGAGGGCTGGATTCACTAAGCAGGGCTTCTGTTAACACAGTCTGGGAAGTGCCCAGCTCGGCCTAGACGGTTGGAGACTCTGGAACTTGTTCAGCTCAGCGGAGGTTCTCAGAGCTAAAGTACCTAGTACACATGGTAGAGGACGGTGCTGTGACAGCTCCCTTTGCTGTTCTTGCCACCCCCTAATCATCTTGGTGACTCCCGAGTCACCGTACTGCTGTGACCTGAACACAGACAGCACTTAGTCCCCTGAGAGCAGTTTGGAGTCCCCAGAATCTCCTTGAGTCTCTCTTGTCCTGTGATGTGAAGCCAGAGGGCTCACGTGGATGCCAGAGTGCGGGGCTGTACAGACTCGTGAGTGTGGCTGTGTACTCTCTCTGCCTGGCCTGTGGACAAGGAGTAGCCTCCAGTCCCCCGGCGAGTGTGGCAGTGAACCAGGAGGACACGCTCACTCTGAACCAGCAAGACAATGGGGCTTCTCGAGCCTCTGTCCTCGTTGCTCTGCTGAGATTTGCTCCTGTAGTTCTTGCATCCTGTCCACAGACGACTCCATATACAGCATTGTTCACCTTTGTCTCAGGGGCCCTCCATCCTTGAGCAGACTCTGAAAGCCCCAATCCCTGAACTCGACATGTGTGGTAAATGTTAGCATGACAGTCTAGGCACATCAACTATGCTTTTCCCTACTTTCCAGAAAAATCTATAGTGGTTAGAATTTTTGAAATTTTAAATATCATTTTCATTTTTCTGAGGGACTTCTACCAGGCCCCTTACCTAAATCAGAATAAAGCTCCATAGTTGTTCCAACTGAGGTAGGCTGAGGGCTGCCCAGATCTGTATAGCCTATATCCTTATAGCCACCACCTCACCCTACAGTGCCCTCGATGGCCCTAAGATGCCTGGGACAGCATTTGCTTGTATTTGCTTGTGTATGTAAAAATCAAGACAAACATTGGTAGTGTAGCCACATTCCTGTCATTATGGAGTTTTTGTAAGCATGCATGCATGTCCTTTAGTGCAAAGGTTCTCAGATCATGAGCCCAGAAACATCAACATCACACATCAGAAGTCTCAGAAAGGTGAATTCTCAGGCTCAGCCCCCAAGATCTTGCAGATCAGAAGTGAAACATGTTTTAGTAAGACTAAACCCCTCTGGATGTGTGCTAAGGGGCTCTGACCTGAGCTGCACCTCAAGAGTCTTCCATGAGCTTGAGGAATATATATAAAGCTTGGTTTCCCTCACAGAAGCTAATTCCAGCTGTGGCTGGCACTTGGGCATTACTTTTAGGGGAGTGGGAAGACAACTGTGCAGACCTAGTCAGATAAGAAGGGTTGGCAGCCTCAGGTGAAATAGTTGATCCCACCAGCCAGGACCTCCTGGTTCCCACTGTTAGTTGATTTTAACTGCTGAGTTCTGTCACAGTAGGCTTTTTATGAGCACTCAGGTCCTCTAGCTCAGTTCTTGGCTCACAGGACTAAGGGTGTTCCAAACCTGTACCTCTGGATCCTCTCAGTCTTTTAGAGGGTCTCAATTTGGCCTTAGCCACATGTTAGAATACCCTAGGAGCCAGCTAGACAGCTATGAACAAGTCTGCCCCATAGTTTACTGCCTGTGTAGGCAGAAGTCTATCATTTGTAATGCATCCAGGGTGTAGAGCCCCCTCCCCCTGAATATTGTTCACATTAGTGTCTATGTGTGTGTATATATGTGTAGATACCCCACTGAATATTGTTCACATTTGTGTGTGTGTGTGTGTGTGTGTGTGTGTGTGTGTGTGTGTGTGTAGAGCCCCGACCTAACAGTCTTCACGTTAGTGCTTTCCACACGACCGGCCTCTAGGATGCAGTCCCAGAGTCTTATGTGGCTCCTGACGCACTCTAAGACATGGATAGAAGCCGGTAACTGGACATTGTCTTCCGAGGAAAAACTTGATGTATATGTATATACATGCTCATCTTAAGTGTCAGTGCTGAAGTACGGAGTATGAGATGTGGCTCAAGATGCTTTTTGTTTTCCTTAATAATTTATTTTAATTAAAATATAACTATCTTAGCCGGGTGGTGGTGGCGCACGCCTTTAATCCCAGCACTCGGGAGGCAGAGCCGGGTGGATCTCTGTGAGTTCGAGGCCAGCCTGGGCTACCAAGTGAGCTCCAGGAAAGGCGCAAAGCTACACAGAGAAACCCTGTCTCAAAAAACCAATATATATATATATATATATATATATATATATATATATATATATATATATATATATATATATATATAAAACTATCTTATTTTCTCCCCTTCCCTCAACCCTCCTGTTCCTTTATCTCCAACATTTCCCATTTTCCTCTTTACTCCCTTTCAAATTGATGACCTCTTTTCCTTTGATTATTATTGTTACACACACAAACACAGAAGCATACATGTATAAATACACCTGCTGAGTCCACTCAGTGTTGCTTACGTGTATATGATTTCCTGGCTGACCACTTAGTGTTGTATAACCAGTTCAGGGGCCCATTCTTGGGGAAGACTGATTTTCCCTCTCTCAGTAGTTGTTAGTTGCCTGTAGTTCTTTTGCTAGGGCTGAGGCCTTGTTCATGTGTTTATAAGTGTTGTCAGTGTCTGAGTCCTGTTTAGCATCCATATCGTTGCAATATTGTGGATGTATCTTCCTTGTCATTTCTAGGGGACACCATCTGATCTCCCAGCACGTTTCCTGTTCCCTTGGCTCTCTAAGTCTTTCCACCCCCCTTTTCCATAATGTCCCCTGAACCTCGGTGCAGGAGTTATATTGTAGGTTGAACTGAGCACCCCGTGATCAGTTCTCTGTATTTTGACCAGTTGTGGTTTTCTGGGATGGTCTCTGTCTGCTGCAGAGAGACTTCCTTGATGTGGGTGACAGTTACATGGATCAGGCAAACAAGTTCATGAACTTCAGTATGTTGTAAACCCATGTCACTGCCTCTTCAAGGATCGGTTCTGAAGTCAGACCCATAGAATTCCAAGGAGTCCCACTAATAGTGTCAGGGTAGTTTTTCTCAGGTCTAACTCTTGGTTTCCTTCTAGGTATATGGATCCGGGTCTCAGACAAGGGCATTCCAGTATGTCAGGTAAGGCTCTGGTCCTCAACTTTGGTTTTGAGTAGAGGAATACAGTAACATTGAGTATATATTGTCCATGCTGGTTATTTCCACAGCTCAACTGTGGAGTAAGTTCATTTTAGTATTTGATGAGGAACCTCTTGCTTTTCTCTGTTCAAGTTGGTTTTCATCCACCATTTCTGTGACTCCTGGCTAATCTTCCACTGCCACCTAGTGTTGCACTGTGTGCACAGATGAAGTTATCTAGCACTGTGAGGGTAGCTTGGATAATCAGTGCTGCGGGGCAGTTAATCACCCATCAAACCTGCAGACTCAGTTGTCCAACCGGTTTTTTCAAATCTTGGCTTTCTAGCATGGAGAGAGTCTTTAAGAATATGTGATAAGAGTTTCTTAATGGTGACCTTGTGTTGAAGTTGAGGCAGGCTCAGGTCCTTGAGAATAGTTTCACTTGGTGACTTGTATTGTTGTCTTTGGAAGACCACCTAGAATTTGGTTGGTCAACGCAGTTGGTAATGTTAAACAATTACTACACTGAAGTGTCTTTTACCTATTTGCAGTGATTAAAGATTCCATAGAAGTTTCGAACACCCTCGATCATTGTAAAACCCACGTCTATATTTTGACACCATGTACTTTTGCTCTTAAATGCAAATACCTCAAATGACTCTTGACCAGGAAATGCTGTCCCAGGCATCTTAGAGCCGTCCAGGGGTACTGTAGGGTAAGATGTTAGCTGTGGGGTGCAGGTCTGAGTCACCCCTAGCCTCAGCCCGAGCAACCATGTCTCAGTAGCTGAGAAGCTCAATGGAAGTCACTTAGAAAAATGGGAATGCTGCTTTAATTTTTTTCCCAAAAGATAAAACAGCCAGTATAATTTTTTCCTTGCAAGTATATACATTCTTGCATGTGATCCAAAAGAAGCTGTGAATAAACACGTACCACAGTCAGTGTTTGTTTCTCCTTACCCATGTATAGCTCGTCAAACAGGGCCAAAAGCCTGGAAATGAGATTTAGCTGGCCATGTGTTGTCCAAATAGGTTAGCTTATTCCAAGAAACAATTTCACCAGGGGACAAGTGGCGTCTCCCTCCTGGGACAGTTTCTGTTTTCGAGTGTGGAGCTCAGTCTGTGTGCTTGGAGAAATGTGTTGGGGCAGGTATCTGTAGCTGGATTGGACTAGCTATACAGACCACCATGTACTGAACCATCTCTTCATAATAATAACAATGCGTTCTCATTCCATCCCCCTTCACCCCCCCCAACACACACACACACCGCCCCAGTCACAGACTTCCAAGGAGGTCTTAATGTCTTCAAGTACACAAATTCATCCTTGAACTACATAATCAGGGCCCCAGACTTTCTCATCGTCCACCATCATAAGACTTGGTGTAATACAAAGGGCACTGGTTAGAAGCCTGCCTCCTTTCTGTCATCCTGCCTCAGTGGCGTCAGCTTCAGATATATTTGGTGGGGAGCAAAGAGTGTAGGTAGCTGATTAAAATACTTGAAGAATTCAGCAGTGTGCTAACCCAACTAGAACAAAACACCAGGCCTGTCATGGCCACAGCTCACACGTCTAGTTGCTGTGACAGGCACATGGTTACCTCCTGGACCACCTGACACCTTGGAAAGAGGGTGTAAGTAGTTTTCTGTTCACAAGAGTGGGCCCTTTCAGTGGGGCCTCTTTCTATAATGCTGCCACTGTGGTGCTGAGATCAGCAGGGCTTAGGGATGCTATTTAGTGATTCAAGTCTCTGCAGAGACCTGACCAGAGGCTTGCTGTTTTAACACCCCCCACCCCCCACCCCCCCACACACACACCCCTTTAAGAAACGGAAACTCTCTTACTTTGTACAGTGTTTGAATCTGCAGTTCCAGTCCTTGGTTACCTGTCCCCAGAGCCACAGTTGCCTCCGCAGCGCTGCGGGGACCCAAGGCCTACATGGTCATCCGCATTGACATCCAGCATGACGTGTCTGATACTCTCATGGTTGGGTTGTGTCCTCATTCACATAACACGGGCATGTGATATAGTTCTTAAAAGTCACTTTGTCAAAATGACACTTTTAAAGAGCTTCAGGCTGAATGAGTATGACTTAACACAATTTTGACTTTAAAAGTTGCCAGCCTGTTACGTACAAGGTGCATGGCCCTCCCTCCCTCCCTCCTCTCCCAAAGAGGATGACTGCTTAAGAACCAGCCATCTTCCAACTCCAGATGACCCCACCCTTACTTTCATGGTTAAGAGCCAGTGTGGATGCTGCTGATGGTAGCCTTTAATGTCTCCTCACACACACAGATGGGGGCCGTAAGAATGCGTGGTGGATGTAGTGACTACTGCCATGGTGATGAAGTGACTTTTTTGCCAGCTTCTCTTAGAAAAGAAATCATTCAAGGTCAATAGTGGTTTGCATTTGCACTTGATCTGTTAAGAACAGAACATTAAGCATATAATGTTATCATATAAAATTCCCATTGTTGGAACCGGGAAAGCAGAAATAACCTTATTAAATGACACACCAAAAAAAAAATTTCTTTTTCCAATTAAAAGAAGAACAAATCTTTCTTGGGTTTTCTTTTGGAAGCCAGTCATGGCCCATAGTGGCCTGTGCCTTGTGGGAAAGCTGGAGGCAGAGGGAGAGGTTCCCAAGTGGATTCATTCAGAACTGTAGCTGCTGACCATGGGCGTAGAGCAAGCACTTAGATTCCCAGTGAGGTGTCATTTTTACGAAGTAACTTTTCTTTAACAGAGCCACACTTTAACGCTTCTGAAACTAAGAACCAAACCTTGGTAAGCGGAAGTTTGCTTACTTCTCTTCACCTTCATGGCTCAGCCGATCACACTCCATCTGAAACATCCAGCTGCCCCCGACAGCCAGCCAGTGTCAGAGGATGTGCCGAGGGTGGGCTGGGGGCGGGGGCGGCAGCGCTCATTGATTGCAGTGCTCAGTTTGTTTGGCTTTCGCTGTGATTTGCCAGTATGGAGTTTGCATACTGAAGTCCATTCATTTCTGTGGAGCTTATTTTATAAACGGTTGTAACTTTTGTTTTGGCCGACTCACGTGGGTTACGTTAAACATGGGGCTTTGGGGTGTCGTTAAACATGGGGCTTTGGGGGTGTATACCTACTTTAACTTGTGGTCCTTGATTGTTTTCAGAAATGCGCAGAAAGGGTAGATTTAGCCCATTCTCTCCACCCTGTTCACCACCCCACCACACCCACCAAAAGCAAATCCCAGTGTTACAGGATTCATTTCATCCATGAACATGCTAGCGTTACAAACACCATCTTGATTTATAGGGTTTTATTTCCACATTCAGTTTTCCATTTGGGTTTTGGGGTTTTTTTGTCTGGGGAGGTTTGGTGTGTGCCCTCAGCATCCCCGCTCTATGGTGGGCGTTGCCTGACCCAGCTCTTCCTCTTTTCCAGTGATCTGGTGAATGGCCTGGTAGCACTCATGAACAGCAATGTCAGCAGCCCTGTCAACTTGGTGAGTACCGTTCTGCCTCTCCTCTGCAGCAGCTGGAGGGTCTTTCGTGGAGGGCTTTGCTTGCTCGTGACTGGCTTCTGTGGGGTCTGCTCATTACTCAAGGGAAACAAAGCAGAGGAAGACACTGAACCACGACCCTTGCGAGGCATGCATGAGCAGTGTAGTGAACTCCCTCTGCCTGTAGGGCTTTGTGTGAAGATCACACTTAGAAGGTGGGTGAAGGCCGGGCGGTAATCCCAGCACTCGGGAGGCAGAGCCAGGCGGATCTCTGTGAGTTCGAGGCCAGCCTGGGCTACAAAGTGAGATCCAGAAAAGGAGCAAAGCTACACAGGGAAAACCTGTCTGGGGGGGGGGGGGGGGGAGGCGGATGGAAGCTGTGAGTGGATAAAGGCTTGTGATAAAAGGCCCTGTTCTGTTGTTTATGCCCGAAAGTTCTTTTATTCCTTTACTCTTTTTAGGAAGCTTTTGCATAAGAGCATTTAGGAACTGTATCTGTTTAGAAATATGTCTTCGCACAAATCAGAAAAGCGTCTGCGAAGAGCCCCCCATAGCCCCCTTCTCCCACCCTCCTTCCATCACTCTGCTCTGCTACTCGGGGTCTCTCTTTGTGCCTACAGTTAAGCCCCGCCCTTCCGGATGCTTTGTTCTCGGGGTCCAGGATAGTCTCAGAAGTAGGAAGCTGGAGGGATTTAGAATGCACAGCTGCCAGGCTTTTCCGTGGTCGGTGCTGTGGTACTCGTGGAGTAAGAGTAATAGGTTAGAGCAGTGGTGGGGGACCTCCTAGCGTGAGCAGGGTCCTGAGTGCCGTCCCCGGCCCTGCAAAAATGAATGCCGCGCGGCGACTGTCAGAAAATGTGATGGAAGGACAGGGTTTGCTTAGCAGCGCCACCCCAGTCAGCTGACGTCATCAAGCCCAGGGAGACGGTCCCTGTGGCTTTCCCAGAACACTGGCTGGTCTGTGACAGCATCCATTGCTGCCTTCCTTATGGGATCTTCCGCCCTGCACTGTGAGAGGTTGGCACGGTTCTCACAGAGGAAATATGTTGTCCTAGGAGAGCCACATGCAGAGTAACACTAAAGGGACAGAAAAGGTAGTAGATTAAAAAGTTATTGTCCTGGAAGGTCACCCAGTGTGGGTGACTCCACTTTCAATGACCTTGTCCTACCTGAAGGCTATTCTTTGGAACAGATAAAGGTCTACGACAGTATAGGTTTGTACCTGGCCAGGATAAAAACCATCCCAGAATGCTCCAGTGGCACAAGAAGCTGGGGTCAAGTTCCTTGGAGGCAGGCTAGTCTGGGGGCTGATGATGATCCATGCAGCCAATGTCTCTGAAGTCGTATGTGTGGCCCAAGTAGGGGAGTTCTGCCATTGCCATGATGCTTATAGGAGAATCCATTTCTTCCTTAGGGGAACCCAGAAGAACACACAATCCTGGAATTCGCTCAGTTAATTAAAAACCTTGTTGGTAAGTATGCTAGATCACTCTGACTGAAGTCATCTGCATTTACCCTGTCTGGTAGTAGTACTTGCCCTAGGGAGTAGGGAATTAGTACAAGCTGACTGACTGAATCAGAGTAGCATTGTTTATGAGGAACATTTCCAGCTCCTCTGAGTTGGGGATCAAAGAGAGGATGGAGTGAGATGAGCTTGGCTCCCAGGTCTAGTTGCAGGTCTGGGTGGAGTGTGGGGCAGAGATTTGCCCTCCAGGTGTGACAAGGTTAGGTTAGCACATCCTGCATGGGTGACCGTCACTGATTCCGAGCACTACTCCCATGGAGACCAAATTTCAGGAGCAAGGAAAGAGTGACATTAGTTCTGTCCAGGCTGGATTTGGCTGTGCGACATTGGAGTGGTATTCCCATCAAGCAGCAGATGTTCCTGGGTCTGGCCCAGCCCTTGGGTTACAAGTGCCAAGGAGGTAGCCCCGGCTTCATTCCCAGGCTTGCTGGAGCTCTAGGAAGTCTGGTCTCCAGTCCAGAAACTTGAGTTCAGGACATGCCAATCTGGCCTGGACCACGATATATGTGTGCTGCAGGCTGCTCTGATTTGACCCTGCTGCCCCCTTGGCTGAGTGGGCTCCTCCATGTTGACATTCCTGGATCAGGGTTGTGGTGAGCAGCTGTGGACAGCTGGAATCCTGTTCTGCGTGACAGTGGAGACAGAAGTCTTTCTGCCACCTAAGCCCAGTGCTGTGTGGTTCCTGCAGTCCCCTTCAGACTCGCTTCCCAGCCGTGCATGCCCACTGGTGAGGCAGGGTCTGCTGCGGTCACCATGCCCCTCCGGTCACCCTGCCTTTGAAACCTTTGCTGTGCAGATGGAAACCACGGGCCGGAGACCTTGGTATCATGGCGCTGGAGATGTGAGCTCTGGCTTCCAGATAAGGGTGCCCCAGTGATCCATGTGCACATTACAGTCTAGGAAACCCAGACGTGCAAACTGAGGAGGACTTAGGATCCCCACCTGCTACTGTTTGACTGTGTGCCACACTTGCCCAGGTCTGCATGGTGGTCTCTGTAGTCGCTTTCTTTTGTGGTCACTTGAGTCTAGCACCCCACCTCAGGATGTTTGGCCAGGCTTTTCTGTCCTCCACATGCCTCATCCAGCAGCAGAGCTGATATCTTACATGTTGGTTCTGGGCTTGCTCTGGCTAGATCATCAGGCTCTAAGTTACCATTGCATGCTGTTGCTTAAGAAGGGTGTTGACTACCTGATCTCCAGGGGAGGGCATTCCTAGGTTCCGGATACCCAAGCTGGCCCACTGGGAGCATCCGCCTTCAAGGTGGTTCCACCCACATTTGTATATTTGTGTTTATGGGATTGTGCCCCATAGGCACATCTGCATTTGTTACCTGACATGTAGGTTTGTCCTTGGCACAAGCCCTTTTGTTCTCCTGGGAGGATCTTGTGAGACCAGAATCATCCTGCACATAACTGCTTAGTAATGGCCGTGCAGGCGCATGCCTAGGTTTGTGAGGCCTGTCCTATGGTTTTGTCAGAGCTGCCTGTGTAGGGTCCTTGCTCTTGTTCTAGCATAGGTATGATTTTTATCCTGCCATAGATAGGAAAACAGTGCCCCCTAGTGATAAGGGATTCACATGGCCTTACCTTTTTTTTTCCTTTTTCAAAAACTCAGGTAGTGGAAGTGAAATTCAGTTTCTCTCTGAAGCCCAGGATGATCCACAGAAAAGAAAACCAGACATCAAAAAAGCAAAGCTGATGCTGGGGTGGGAACCTGTGGTGAGTATGAAGGAAGTCCCCGGCCTCAGGGGAAAGGCATCCACCGCCCATGTCCTTCTCCTCCCAAGCTTTTGGCCCGTGTTGGGAGGGAAGTCGGGTGGGCCTGAGTGTCCAGGCAGGTCCAAGGTTTTCTCCAATCAGTGGTATCTCATCCTCTGTTAGTGAAAATGACTCGGGCCTCCTGTGAGCTGTTTTCAAGAGAGTACATTAACATGTCCTCATTTCATTCTGTTGCTCTGATAAAACACTGACCGAAAGCACCTTGAGGAGGAAAAGGGGGTTATTTGGCTTACACTTCCAGGTCATAGTCTATCAGTGAGGGAAGTCAGGGCAGGGACCTGGAATCAGGTACCATGGAAGAGTACCGCTCACTGGTTCATATTTAGCTAGCTTTCCTATACATCTCATAATAACCTACCTAGGAAACGGCATCATCCTCAGTAGGCTGGACTGTTCTATAACAGTTAAGACAACCAGGCAGTATCTCACCGACATGCCCATAGATCAGCCTGATAAAGACAGTGACTGCATTGAGATGCTTTACCAGGTAGTTCTAGTCTGTCAGGTTGAAGGTTACTGTTAACTCTGGCATACATCAGTCTCTTTAGAGTGTTAAGGGGATGTTAGTTGTTTTCCTCATTGCTGCAACAACAACAACAAACAAGCAAAAAAAAAAAAAAAACCTTACAAAAGCAACTTGGAAGGGAGGGAAGGTTTATTTTGGTTCCCAGTATCAGGGGGTTTCAGTTCGCGGCAGGGAAGGTGTGGCAGCCAGAGCTGCAGAGCCCATGGCAGTGGTTTCTTGCCATGCAGGGTCAGGAAGTAAAGAACAGGTAGGTATACCCTCCAAAGGCCCACCATAGCACTTACCATGCTGGCAAGGTCACACCTCCCAAGGGCTCCACCGCCCTTGAAAAAGTGCCATGAGCTGAGTGACATTTCAAGTTCAGAGCATCCAAGGATGACAGCAGCATCTCGGCAGGGCCCTGGTGTCCTGGGCTGGACTGGGCAAGGTTTCATGTGAGCGAAGGTGATCTAGTGGTCCCAGTGCTGATCTAACCCCAGCTAGAGAGTGTGAAGACGGAAAGAGTCGGAGGAAGGTGGACTTCCTTCCTGGGGCTCCTAGACTGTCAGGCTCTCCACAGGCTGACCTATTAGACCAGTGGTTTTCTGGGGTTGCATCTCAGATAGTTGCGTCACAATTGTAACATGAAGAACTTTATTGAAGGATCGCGGTATTAAGAAGGTTGAGAACCACTGAACTAAACACTGAACTCTATCCAGCTCCCTCTCCCTCACTGCTAGGCTGTAATTCACCCTCTGAACCCCTAGTCCCTTTTGGTGGAGAGCTCCTCCCCTATCCGTGAACACCAATATCCCAGGGCTGTCTGTAGCCTGTAGCACAAATCTTAAAAGATCTCATTAATAAAAACAAACCCGGAGCCAGGTATTGGGGTGAACGCTGAAAGAGCAGAGAAACAGAGCAAGCCAACCTCACCTCGACAGTTCCTTAGCTGATCTTGTTTCCTCAAACTGGAAGCCTCTGTGTCCTCATCCAAATGGATCTCAGCTGAACTGCTGCTAAAAGCTTAATGGGGCCTAGTTCCTGGTCTTCACATCTTATATACCTTTCTGCTTCCTGCCATCACTTCCTGAGATTAAAAGTGTGTGTCACCATGCCCGGTGGTTTCCAGTGTGGCCTTGAACTCACAGAGATCTAGATGGTTCTCTGCCTCCCAAGTGATAGGATTAAAGACGTGTGTGCCACCATTTTCTGGCCCCTATGTCTGTCTAGTGGCTGTTCTGTTCTCTTCACTGACCCCAAATAAGTTTATTAGGGTGCACAGTATATTGGGGGACACAGTATGACCACAGTCGCCCCTCAAGTGTCTGTGCTTTACAGGCTCACCTCCTTATAGAATATTCTCCTGGCCCACCAGGCTGCAGGAGGGAGATGCCTCTTTGCATCTACTGTGTCTGGCCGTTGGCTCTTTGCTGTGCTCCTCTGGAAGTGACCTTCCCTGGGTAGAGCATGTGGCCTCATAGCATGGCAGCCATCCCAACAGCTGTTGCAGAAGCAAAACCGTATCGGGTGGAAGGTAAACATAGGGCAGGTGGGGCTGCCTCACTGTGAGAGCAGTAGAGGACCCACCAGGAGGCAGAGTGCTGCCCTGTGCTCAGCTTACCTGTTGAAAAGGCTTGGCATGGTCAATGTGAGGAGGTAGAGTCTAAAGTGATGATGAATTCTGAAGGAATGTTAGGATTTTAGTCCAACTCCCGTGCTGCTGTACAGAACCTTGAGTCTGAGAGATCCACTGAAGGACAGAAAATTAGTAAAGAAAAATGAATATGCTCAGACTTAAAATCTAGGAATCCCATCCGAACAGAGCAAATTGTGGAAGCAGAGGCCCGGGGTCTCTGAGTTTGTTGTTTTAATTCATTTATTTTATATTTGTAAGTGTTTTACCTGCTTGTGTGCATGTGTGGCACGTGCATGCAGGGCCCACAGAGGGCATCAGCCCCTTTGCTACTGGAGTTACAGATGTCTGTGAGCCACAGTGTAGGTGCTGGGAGCTGAACTCAGGTCCTCTGCAAGAGCAACAAATGATCTCAACAGCTCAGCCGCCTCTGCAGCTCCAGGTTCTCTGGCTTTGGGCAAGAATTTGTCATTTGTCCTTTTGTCCCCAAAGCATGTGTTTCAAACAAAATGTTTTGGGAAAATAGTCAATGTGTATTTACTAAATACACACTCTTGGTTTTAGAGGTGCATGTACAGCCAGGATATGTGCTTAGAACTTGTAGCTTATCAGACATCATCGGAAAGACACGGAGATACAGAAATTTGCCATTGGATTCTTTGTAATAGGAGTCTTAATTGATAGGAAATGCAAGTCTCATCCAAAGACACCTAGACATCTCAAACATAATTGTGTATGCATGTGAGTACGGGCAACTTAAGTAGAGAAAGCATCTTAACTTGGTGAAGAGGTGTTTTTATGTTCATTCCCTTAATATTTGGTGATCCTGAGCATTTTCATAAACCTATTGGCTGTTTCTGTGCCTTCCCTTGAAAAAAATGCCTACTTAAATCTGTTTTTTAAAATTGTGGTCCTTATATGTTTTTACTATTAACTCTTTATCAGCTACATAGTTGACAAGTATTTTCTTCCATTCTGTAGGTTCTCTCTGCCTGCTTTTTATTTTGCTGAGAGAAGCTGTTTAGTTTAATCGATTTGTCTAATTGTGTTTCCTCTGCTTTCAGGGTCTCATGTAATGCGTATATAGTGAAATGCCCATATTTAAAACATGTAATAGGGTGTATTTTGTTGTATTCTGACACCTACAACACTATCACCATCATTAGGACAGACACACACCAGCAAATTGACTGTAGTTCTTGGCAATGCCTCGCTCCACAGCTTTCTCTTTAGCCTGTGTGACTCAGCACACTTCTGGTTCCTGCTTCCAGCCCCAGGTTAAGATTGCTTTAAATGTTGTCACAGTCCATGGGGCCTTCCCTACCTAAGCCGTCTGTGTGAGTGCAAGTGTGTCGTGGGGGAGGCCCAGTGAGGCAGGTGGAGCCCGCCTCCTCAGAGCATCTTCCTTCCAGTTTGTGGAGGATTTCCTCAAAAGAGTGGACCCACATACATTTCAGAAATGGTCTCTGCAACTGGCTTTAGTAGGCATGCCTGCAAGAGGGGACTCGGGAGCCTTGGGACCTTGAGGTCACTGATAGTCAGTGTCACTTGCTAACTTGTAGAGTGTGTTCCAAAAGTAGCTCTGAAGAACTTCGGGCATCTCCAAAGTGGCCTTGATAGACTGACTCGTGGCCAGAGTGAGGCTTTGTCTGTCCTCATGAAGTGGGCAGCTGACTGCACACTCACATCTCCAGGGCACTTCGCTGTTTGCCTTTCTGTTGATGGGACCTTGTCCCTTTTTCTCACTCTCTCCAACAGGTCCCATTGGAGGAAGGATTGAACAAAGCCATCCACTACTTCCGGAAGGAGCTAGAGTACCAGGCCAATAACCAGTACATCCCCAAACCTAAGCCCGCCAGAGTGAAGAAGGGCCGGACGCGCCACAGCTGAGTTACCCTTAGGACATGAGACTCCGTTTTACATTTAATGAAATGGACTTTTGTGGGATTTTTTTTTTTTTTTAAAGACTTAAACAGGTGTCATGAAGAACAAACTGGAATTTCATTCTGAAGCTTGCTTTAAAGACATGGATGTGCCTAAAAGCTCCCTCAAAACCTGCAGACTTTGCCTTGCACTTTTGAAATCTGTCTTTTTATGTACAACAGCCTAGATGCATCTCTGCTATTTTCAGGTTTTTTATCTTGCTGTTAGAGTGTATGCTGTAACTGTCGTTGACAGTTTTATTTACTGGTTTCTTTGTGAAGCTGAAAAGAAACATTAAATGGGGTGGAAAATGCCAATTTTATTTATAAAAGTGGGTACTTATAAATGAAACGTTACACTATGCATAAGGAGTAAAAATCCTAGTGGTATTGTCAGGGGGGCGGCGCACCAGCGTTTATTTGGGGATAAATGAAAAGTGTTGGAAAGTTTTATTTCTTTTTTAATTTAGAATTTTCTGAAGGTCTGGTTCTTAGTTGCAGACTTGACTTTGAAACATCTCCGTTGGTTCTTGATCAAGGATATTTGAAATCACTACTGTGTTGTGCTGCATATTGGGGTGGGGAGGTCGGGGAACAACGTTAACGTATTCTTGGTTAACCATTGTTAAATATGCTATTTTAATAAAATATTGAAACTCGCTGGTCATGGACTTTGAGCTACAAAGTTGGCTTTCGACTTTGCATCAGATGTTGGGTTGCTGAGAATAATACTGGAGATCTTAGTTTGAGGAAATTATGAGAACATATGGTTTACACCATACTTAACTTCATGTGTGGGCATTAGAATCATCTGTGTGCTACTTGGGCTGAATCTATGTATATGGTACACACTGTATGTGTCTTTATCTGAAATGCTTGAGATCAAGTGTTCCAAATTTCAAAATTTATTTTGTTTAACTTGGGAATAGTTTCATAGAGTATAGTTTGGGTATCATAAATCCCAAACCTGAATTGTTCTGAAGTCTGAAATCCGAGTGCCCTTTCAGCACTGGGGATTTGGAGTTTAGAGGCACTTAGGCTCTGTTAACTATGGTGTGAAGTTCTCAAAGCTCAGCCTGGGTTAGGAGAGGTTTTGCATCCTGTAGCATCACAAACCCGATGACACAAAAGCTTTCTTCATTTTTCTAGTGTAGAACTCAAGCAAGTTTTGCTGAGTGAAATGAAAACTTCAGGAGTTAACATTTTCATTAAGAACTCTCCCAAAGTCTGTGCTAGGATTGAATTTTGTCCTTTAAAATAAATGGAAGAACAACACAGTGCGCAAAAGCAGCCTATCTCCAAGCAGACTGGCCCTGCGTGGTAGCAGCAGAAACCCGAACAGATGCCCACGCGGTGGTAGAAGTATCCACAAACAGGAGCACCTGTGATAGCTGAGCTATGTTTGTCCTTCAAAACCACGTTGGGCTTTTTTTAAAAAATAGAGTATGTTTTTTGAATGAAAGGCCCTGGAATCCAGCCAAAGGTGCTGTGACTCTGTCATGATAAATTTACCAGAAGACTCTGGAACTGGGGCTAAGATGGAGCATGATGTAATATCAGAAATAACCTACACACACACACACGCACACGCACGCGCACGCGCACGCGCACACGCACATACCCGCATCCACATGTGGTTAATCGGTCACTGACTACACCCCCCAGCCTCTTATTTTTAGTTCCCATTATTTTGGACTGAACTAAGTGATACATCATTTAGAGAGGTGGGGTGGGCAAGTGGAAGCTTGCTTGGAAATTAATGATGGTGCATCTGGACCAAAGAAGAATGTGGACAGAAATAGCTCGGAGCTATTTGTGTTGCTAAGCTAGCCAGTATAATCTGGGAGTATCCAGTAGCCTGAGGACCCAGAATTCTCTTAGCTTATTACTAATAAGCCAATATCTGAAATTCCTTCATAAGACTCACTCTTCTGGGTAGCCATAGAATATTTTCCAAGTAGTAGAAGAGAAACAGATGTGTACAATTTCCCCTAAGGGGGTCATGCATCCAGGAAAACATGAGCTTTGAATTAAGCATGATAGTATCTTGAGCCGAGAGGGAAATGAAGTTGAGGGATGGATAGGTGATGTCTGCTGAGGTCCACATGTTTCGGCCCCTCTGGATCTACAGGTTTAGGTACCTACTCTTCAGTGCACTAGTGTTAAGAGATGAGGTGTCTGTGTAGAGTGATGAGGACAGAAGGGGACCTTTCCTGGAGGAGTGCCAGTGGCTTCTGCTTGCCTTTTACTGTGACTCTGAGAAGGCACTTGTCTGTGAACTAGAAAGGGACCCTCGCCAGACACCAAAGTTTCTCAGCACCTTGATCTTGGACTCTGGAGCCCTCAGAACTCTGCGCGCTGATTTCCTACTCTTTATTAACTACCGAATCTATAGCATGCTGTTAGAGCAACCTGAACCTGCGTTTTGGAAGTGGTCCCCTGTTGTGGTGTCCCTGCTGTGGCTTATCGGGGAGAGACTGCTGCAGTTCTCTTGTTCGTTTAGTGACAGTCCTGCAGCCTTGAGCAAGGTCGACGTAGCCTGAACTGGGTTGCAGCTGTGGAGTTGAATACTGAGCCCGGCCCACCAGCCAGCGGGAACCTCATAGCATTGTCTTTGATTTTGACCCTGATCCTGGATGGTGGTCCTCGGTCATGTGACCTCGACAGAAGCTGGGGTGAGTAGAGTATTACTCCTGTGGTTGCTGTCTGTTTTGTCTAGTAAGATTGTGGGGGGGATTTGGAGGTCCTCTGATGATTCTGCTGAAACAGAACTTGTGAGTTAACTTTTCCATGTATCTATCAAAAGAGTTGGTTTAGTTGACCTACCCTTTCTTGGTGGTTAATCGGGACCTTTGATGCGGGGGTGTTAGAGAATTCTGTTGTTCTGAGAATTGGATACCACAGTATCCGGAGGCAACACGGCTTTGCTGTTCTCATCTCCAAGGTTAGCCCACATGTTTTCTTGATTGTGTCCTGTTTGCATTTTCGTTCACAGCTGTGTGGCAAGAAGGAAGATACAGATTTTTATCAGGAAACTTGAGCTGTGCTGTGGGTGGGGCTGGAATGGAGCTCACTGGTTCACGTGATAAAACTTCAGCTCCCTTTCGTGAGGTACTGAGAGGGATAGAAGCGCAGGCCTAAGGTGGTGCCCCAGGGTGGTGTCATCCAGGGTTCACTAGGGTTTGGTCATCAGAACACGCCCCATGCCTGAGTTCCAGTGACCAAGAGGAGACAGCAGAAGACGCAGATGTTCCCTGTCACCATTTGAAGCCATCGACCACTGCACTGAGCAGCTGTAGCCACTTAGGACTGCTGGAATGGGTCCAAATAGACCTTTTCTTTCAAAGGTACCCAAGCCTGTAGTATTTTCACAGCATAAAACATCAATAAAGAAAATTTATACCTGCTTCAGGTTTTTGTTTTGGTATAGTAACAAAAGACTCATACAAACGTCAGTGTTTTTAAAAGTCTTGTTTGGGTCCTTGCTAGATTCTGTGTGTTTTGTTTTATGTACATTTGTTTAAAGTTAAGCCAGTGTGATATAAAGACCCAGGATAAAATCCAAATACCTGACTCTCCACTATTTAAAATGTTTAAAATGCAAGGAAGAAACATTTGCAAGAGATCAAGGTAGATATATTCCTCATAGGCTTCTAACTAAGTACAGTAAACCATTTTGGACATTGACTATGACACAAGTATCAGACTATGTGAATAGAAGTGGTAGCCTGCCCAGGGACCTCAGGACTTGGCGAAAGACATACTGGTGTTAGAGGCTATATTGCATTGTCCCAGGTTCATGTTGTGACCTAAACTTTCCCGTCTACTTCAGGAACCCAGAATTTAGAAATAGATTCTATAAAGTTGATTAAGTTGTGATGAAGTCTTCAGGGTGGGCCCTAATCCAGTCTGACTGGTGACCTTGCGAAGGGAAGGTTAAACACCATGCATCGGCACACACAAAGGCCCTGTGAAAACACAGCAAGACCACCATGTATAAACCCAGGCAAGGGGAGAAGAAGGGGAGGGAATGTGAAGAAAATAGCCTGCTGGAGTTTTCTTTTTATTCTAAAGACAGAATCTCCCTCATACTCATGACCCTCTTCCCTCAGCCTCTTGAATGTCGGGTTATTGCCGTTACTATGCCTGGTACCTGCCTATGCCTATCTTGAGTTTCCATCCTCCAGATTTGTAAGAAAATTACTGTTATTTAAGCCACCTACAACTATAGCCACCCTAAACAAGGTAGCATTCGCGGAAAGTTCCCTGGGTTTTCTTTTTTGTCTCGGGAATCCAAGTCTTGAAACTGGAGAAACCCACAAGCCAGGATTGTAACAAGGCAGTTTAAAAGGGGGCAGGAGCGGAGGCGGCAACAGAAACATGTTCTCCATGGCCACTGTGCCAGAAGGATGCAGCCTGGGAAAACAGAGCTTTCACTGCAGTTGTTCTGCTAGAATGAAATAGTGCTTAAAACGCTATTCACCCCTCCCATACTGGGGCGGGACCAAGCAAGTCCTGGTGACCCTTGCTCATCTGGGGTGTGGTCTTCAGCCCCTCCAACTCTCCACCATGTTGTATCGGGCCTTGAAGCCAGGTTGGTTAGACATGAGATCTGACCTGTCTCTGCTGGCTGGTAATAACTATATGCTATTAGAGAGCTCACGGGACCCTAGACTTTCATTGGGGGGCCTTTCTCTTCCCATTAGAGTGGTGTCTCAAGGTGGCCCTATAGGTGCTTGGGCTGTCATCACAACAGGCAACCCATGGAAGCCAGGGGAAGAGTGAAGAGGCATCTGCCCCTCCCAGATGAATGTCACCACTGAGGCCTGGGAAAGTCGGGACTTCTACCCCAACCCTGGAGCCCTGTCAGAGGAAGCTGCTGAAGCCAGTGTTCAGACCACACCCAGGGTCTTACAACATCGGTTTCAATGAGAAGTCACTGCCAAGCCATAAGAAGATCCCCAACTAAATGACAGGAGAGCAGATGTGGCACTCAGGGGGCCCCATTGCCAGACTGTTTAAAAGCCACCGGAGTTACAAGCTGTGGTGGTTTGAATGAGCCGTGTTCCCTATAGCCTTGGACATTTGAACACTTGGTCCCCAGTCGGTGGTACTGTTTGGGTGGGGGTGGGGGGTTAGGTAGATGCCGCTGTGAGGGAGTTCACAGCTTTGCCCTGCTTCCTGCTTGCTCCCTCTGCATCATGCTTGCATTTGAAGATGTGAGCTCTCAGGTTTCCTCTCCTGCACCCTGCCTGCGTACTGCCATGCCTCCCAACCATGATGGACTCAGCCCTCTGGAACCGTAAGTCAAAATAAGTCATCCTATAAGTTGCCTTGACCATGGTATTTTTGTCACAGTGAGAAAAAATAACTGATAGACAAGCATACTTAAAAAAAGGAAAAATTTAAACCTGTGTTAAAAAAATGGAAATTTTTTAATTGAAAAGGTAACCAAATCGAAAACTGCTGGTGGGTTCAACATGCAACTCTCAGAACAGACCTGCCATGTTTTCAGAGCCCCGGAAAGAAGACAGAGCTGAAGACAACTCAAAAGTTCTGGCAAGTTTCCACATTTAGAAAGGCAAAGCAGCCAATGGAATAAAAATGTTAAGCAAAACACTACCAAGAAATGCATACCTACCACGTTACTGTCAAGCTAGGCCTGGAACCAAGCAGAGGATGGAGATAATCCCTAGAACAACCTAGAGGAATGGTACATGACCCCCAGAGACAAAGCTATTAGAATGACTGTAGTTTCTCGTGTGAAACAGAAAAGAACTATCAATCTAGAGTTCTGTCTGTAGCCTTCGAAAATGTCCTGCAGGATCTCTATGAGTCTGGGGCCAGCCCAGTTGACAGAGTCCCTGGCCAGCCAGGGCAAAATGAGACCCTGTATATGTCAGGATTCTGCAGAGGAACAGAACTTAAAGCACAAAAATGTGTGCTCCATACACACACACACACACACACACACACACGCACGCACGCACGCACGCACGCACGCACGCACGCACACACACACGTATATATTCCATTGGTATATATATATATACAATTTGTATATTATATATAAATATTATATATATTATATATAATTTTGTATATGTATGTGTGTGTATATATATATATATATATATATATATATATATATATATACACACACATACACACAATTTATTAGAATGGATTGCAGACTTGGTCCAGCTAGTCCAACAATAGCTATCTACCAATGGAAGGTCCAAGAATTAATCCAGTAGTTGTTCAGTATAAGGCTAGATGTCTCAGCTAGTCTTTAATATAATGCCAGAATCCCAACGAAGTAGGCCCTAATGCCAGTGAAGAAACATAGACTTGCTAGAGAGAGAGAGAGAGAGAGAGAGAGAGAGAGAGAGAGAGAGAGAGAGAGAGAGAGAGAGAGAGAGAGCAGGCAAAGAGAAGAGCTTCCCTTTCTCATGTCTTCTGTAGAGACAGCCAGCAGAAGATGTGGCCCAGATTAGAGGTGAATCTGGCCACCTCAAAAGATCTGAATTAAAGTGGATTCAAATGATTTAATTAAAAAAGAAAATCCCTCACAGTTGTGCCCAACCATTTGGGGTTGAGTTAATTCCAGATGTAGCAGATGTAGCCAAATTGAGAACCAAGAATAGCCACCACACCGTGCCCCCAAACTGCTAGATAAAGATGTGTTCATCAATAATCTTCCTAAAGTAAAACTTACTCAAACTAGTCCTCTGAAAACAGCAATAGGAAGACAGAATGCAGGAGCCCAACACTGATGGATGCAACAGCTCTTCTTACTCTCTTGGATGTCATAAATTAAAAATAATCTTACTATTCATGTGATATGAAGAGGACATAGATGAGTATATTATAAATTCCAGATCGAAGGAGGTAAAGGCTCCACACTTAACTCAGACTGTAAAAGTGGAGCCATTAGATTTTGACAAGCTATATGTTTGTGTAATGCCTTACCTAAAGGGATCACCCAAAGCATTCCCTGTGCGTGGTCTGTGTTGGTTTGAAATCCATTCCCTACTGTGTACTGGTGTCCTGGCTTGATTCTAAGTATCCACCAGAAGCCTCCCTGCTGCATCACAGGGTACATGCCCTCCCTTACTTCATTCTGTCGAGTAGGCATTATGTCTGTCATGAGAAGGAACATAAAGCAATGAGGCCTGGGAGAGACTATAGTCATGATTTATCATAGTGTGTGCAGGTGTCCTCCCTACTTGGTAAGCTCTTGTAAGTCTTTAAATTCAGCTTTATCAAGACAGGCTGTAGAATCAGAGTGTATAAGGATCTGCCCTATCCACGTTATCTAGCATCTGTTGGGGGCTTTGGATGCACCCGTGGCTGTTGTGGGGAGGGTGCCATAGGAGTGAACAGTCTCATGGATACATATAGAATTCAGAAACTGCAATCAAAAGCTTCTAGCCACAGGAAGACAGGAAAGAGCATGACAAAAAGTAGCAGATTGAAGTTTAACATAAGCAGAAAAAAATGTAAATGTCTAATGACAGAAACTAAGAAACAGGTGGATACATGTTTTGGGGGGGTTAGTTATATGCTATAAGGAACTTTAAAAATGCACTTAAATAAGTCAATATATGAAGATGGGAAGAAGAATGGAAGAATTATGCAAAATAAGATTGTAAAAATAGACTGCATTAACATCAAATTGGGTAGACTTCTGAGTTAAAAGCAGTTGCCAGTCAGAGAGAGTGCATTAGCATAGAAGAGTCAGACCACCAAGAAGACACAGCATTCCTGAATGTGTGTGCACCAAGTGACATGGCTTCAAACTATACAAAGTGAGAACAAAAGACCTGAGAAGAAAACTGCATAGGTCCACAGCTGTAGTTAAAAGCAGCATCCTTCTCAATGAAAGCACACCTAGATAGGAAATGAGTGAGGTAAAGATGAACTCTAAACACCATCTATTGACAGTCCTCAGTTGGTACCTATAGCACACTCCTCTTGTTGGAATACTGCAGACATACACTGTGCTGTAAAACAAAACTCAGAACAGGAATGTGACAAATAGGACTATAGTGAGAATAAGCTAGAAATCCTCAACAGAATGATAACAGGAAGATATCACAGTTTATTCCCCCACGGTCCCGAGAAGGCACCTCAAGAATAATCATTTAATGTCTGTAGTGTTGCCGCTGGAGGCCCTGGGGATATCTGTGGTCTGTGCTGCCAACCAGAGACCATGCTGATGTCCATGATCAGGGCTGCCACAGAAGACAATGTTGATGTCTGTAATCCATGCTGTGGCTGGGGGCAGTGTTGATGTCTGGACATTTGTGCTGCTAAGGGGCCCATGTTGAGATCCATTTGCCATGGTGCAGCCAGAGGTCATGTGGATGTCCATGGTCTGTGCAGCTTCAGGAAACCATGTGGAAGTCCATGATCTGAACTGCTGATGGCTGTTATAGACAAGGGTGCTTTGGTTGCAGTGGTATTGACGACTCCAGACTCATAATTGAGAATGAGAGGCATTCAAGGCTTCTGCAGCAACCTCTCCCTCACCCTCACACACACACACACACACACACACACACAAAAAAAAAAAAAAAGAAAAAAGAGAAAAAGAAACAGTCTAGACAGGAAGGCATTGAAGAGAGTCTTTAAAAGCTGTAATAAAGATGTTGAAGTATAGCTGTTCACAGTTGATGGCTTCTGGCTGGGGGATGGGGGATGGTTACCTTTAAGAGGCTGGTCACTGCGAATTTGACCATGCTCTAATGAGTATATGGGCAGCACAAATTGTACTTGGTGTATTTCGGAGTCGGGGACATAAGGATGGGAAGGTGGACCTGGGAGGAATGGTAAACAAGTGTGATCAGGATGCATTGTGTGAAATTCCCAAATAATGAATAAAAATATGTTGTTTAAAAAAAAAAAGAATAAACATTTAAAAAGATACCAAGCTCCCTGAAAGTGAAAATGTATCAACCTATGTGGGATATAGTCAAAGATGTGTTAGAAGGAAAAGCTGTAGAACTGAAATGCTTAAGCCAGTGGGGGAAAAAAAGAAGCAGCATTAAATCAGTACCTCGAGCTCTCAGCACCAGAAACTCAAAATATGAGCCCAACAGGAAGTGGAGGGAAGCTCAACACAGAAAACAAGGATGGGCAAGCTGTTCTCAAACATCAGCCAGTTTCACACACTTCTGTGGAGGTTGACCCAGATGACAGACAACAGAAAGCAAACCAAGGGATGTCACTTCTCCAATGTTGATCCCCCCAACAGTTCTATTTACATTGACAGCTTAGACAAATTGCACTGATCTTTGGAAAAGTACAAACTATACAATTCACTCAAAATGGAACTCACAATTTGTATAGTCACTAGAAACTGGGTTTGTGATTTAAAACCCAGTGGAAAAGAAAGTTCCAGGCCCAGAAAGAGTTACTGAAGAATTCAACTAGATACAAAAATGATGTCAGCTTAGCAGCTGCGATTGATCCTACTGATGATACTTTCAGTATCATCTAGGGCCCCACAGCCCCACAGTCAGCGCCCATGGTGGCCACAGCATGGCGGGGCTTCCGGTCCCTGATGCCTTGATATGTGGGTTTAAATTAAGTTTCTATCATTCTATCTACCAATGAATACTCACTCAGGAGTCGGATGTGGGGGTGAAAACCCGCTAGATCAGAGAAGCCCAGATGCAACTAGCTGACCTTGCGTTTTGGCCCAAGACACCACAAGAGACACATCCTTCCCCTTGTCCCAGAACCAAAAAGAAACCTCAAAGTCTATTCCCTGCCCTTCCCTTCCTGTGTGTCTTCTCTATCCAAATTGCTGGCTTCTCTATGGATGATTCAGGTCAGCTAGTTGTTGGCTCCACGTCCCTGATTCAAGGTAAACTTTATTGACAGTCTGAAGTGTTACAGTGTGATAACTGTAACATTCAAAATATCCCACAACATGAAAGGAATTTATACCAATCCTATGCAATTCTTCCAGTAAGTGGGAAAGGAGGATGCACATCCGATTTATTTTATAAACCCAGCATTACCCTAAAGCCAAAGATTATATAGGAACAAACAAACAAACAAAAGAACTGCAAGCCAATAATAATTTAGATGCCAAAGTTTTAATGAAATACTGGTGCGGTAAGTAATCTTAATTACCGATGTGAAGGACTCCAGAATCACCTGGGAGACAGGCTTCTGGCCCATCTATGAGGGATTATCTAGATCTAGGTCAACTGCTGAGAATCTCATTTAGAGATTTTTCTTGATTTTGTTCCTTCATGTAGGAAAATCCATTTTAACTGTGGGTAGAACTGTTCCCAGGGCAGGGATCCTGGACTTCCTAAAGCAGAGAAAGCAAGCCTGGCACAGGTATCCATTCCTCTCTCCCGGACGGTGGTTGCCATGTGACCAGGTGCTTCATTGCCGGTCACTGTCATTGATTTTCCGCCATGATGAACTTGAAAACAAAACAAACTCTCCTTTAAGTTCTTTGGTCGGGACATTTTATCACGGCAGTGGGAAAGGAGATTAAGACAGCAAATTGAAGCCGGGCGGTGGTGGCGCATGCCTTTAATCCCAGCACTCGGGAGGCAGAGCCAGGCGGGTCTCTGTGAGTTCGAGGCCAGCCTGGGCTACCAAGTGAGTTCCAGGAAAGGCGCAAAGCTACACAGAGAAACCCTGTCTCGTAAAACCAAAAAAAAAAATAAAAAATAAAAATAAAAGACAGCAAATTGAATGAGGCAGTGGTTCTCAACCTATGGGTCATGGGAGGCAAAGGACCCTTTCACGGGGGTTACCACGACCATCTGAAAACACAGATATTACATTATTCATACCAGCAAAATGACAGTTATGAAAGAACAACAAAAATAATTTTGTGGTGGGGGGGGGTCACCACAGCATGAGGAACCGTGTTAAAGGGTGGCAGCATTAGGAAGGTTGAGAAGCCCTGGAATAAAGTAATATATAAAAGGAATTATATCATGGGCTATGAAATGGCTCAGCAGGTAAAAGCAGCCACCAAGTCTGGTCCATGGAACCCACAAAATCAGAGGGGAGAACTCATTCCTGCAAGTTATCCCTGCTTTCTGTGCTCAGGCCATGGTGTGAGCACGCACACATCAACACAGATGCAAGTGCAAAATAAAAGTAAAGA
The DNA here is from genome assembly GCF_049852395.1 of Peromyscus maniculatus bairdii. NCBI lineage: Eukaryota > Metazoa > Chordata > Mammalia > Rodentia > Cricetidae > Peromyscus > Peromyscus maniculatus. Next base: position 32,543,995 of record NC_134872.1, read on the forward strand.
ATTATATGATATCACCAAGTGGGTTCTATTCTAGGGATGTAGGACTGATTCAGTATTGAAAGCCTTTAACAATGCAATATCCAATCTTAACAGGCTAAAGAAAAAAGCCTCACCATGATCCTTTTGGATGCTGAAGAATCAATCATGTTGAATACTCCAGTTGTATTACCTGTGATATGTGCGATATGCCATCCTTGTGATGAAACTCGAATTTGAAATATAGTTTTTAAACAAAGGGGAAATTTAGTAGGCATTGAGAGTGGAGGAATAAGAACACTCACTAGAACGAACTCATCCCCAGGTTATGACGTAAGACATTGAAGACTGTCTTTGTGAAGATTACTATTGCTATGATGTAACACCATGACCAAAAGCAATTTGGGGAGGAAAGGGTTTTTTTTGCTCACAGTTCTATATGAACAGTTCATCATCAAAAGCAGTGAGGGCAGAAATGTGGAGATAGGAGCTTATGCAGCAGCCAGGGAGGGGTGCTGCTTACTGGCTTGCTTCCCATGGCTTGCTCAGCCTGCTTTCTTATAGAACCCAGGACCACCAGCCCAGGGATAGCACCACCAACAATGTGCTGGGCCCTCCTCCATCGATCACTAATTAAGAAAATGCCCTGTCGGCTTGTGTACAGCCCGATCTTATGGAGGCACTTTCTTAACTGACGTTTCCTCCTCTCAGATGTCTTTAGCTTGTGTCAAGTTGGCGTAAAACTATCCAGTACAAAGACCCAAACTAAAAATGACGAAAGGTGACTGACACCAAGCTTCACAAGATGCCAGTGGAGAGAAATGATGGTGATGGTGTGTCTCTTCATTACTTCCCAGAGCAGAACTGCTCCCGAGTCAGCTGGCCCACCAGAAGTTCATGATTTGACAGTTCATCCAATTTCTTTTCCAGCTTCTCTATCAGATGGCCTGAGCTAAAATTCATCTGTTGCCAGTGTAGTACAGCCACGTTCAGCAGGATTCCTCTCAGCATCTTGGCATTCTTCATTGTAATCTTTTTTTTCTCTTTGTTGTTGTTCATATGGGTATGACTGGGTTGTCCAGACTGGCTTCAAACCCATGGGCTCAGGTCACTCTCCTGCCGGAGCATCTTGAGTAGGCAGTGGGGCCCCTTCCACAAGTGGTATTTAGAATATCCTGTCTCCTCCTTTATAAAGTTTGTTTCTCAGCAAGAAGAAAGGAGCTGAAAATCACAATGGTAGGACAGGCAAACTCAGTTCAGAAACAGCAGCAGCATCAGGCCTCCAAGTCACCCTGGAGGGGCATGTCCTTTGCAGCAGGGGGGTTTCCATGTGTTCTTTAAAGCTGCCATGTCTGCTTCTTTGCAGAAACTGCTAGAAGCTTCAGAACAGGGCAGCAATACACTGCTCTCCTCCCATGCCATTGGCAAGAAAAAGAGGGTTTCCTTGGCCTTATGGTTCCAGAGGGATATGAGGCCATCACCATCATGGTGGGAAAAGCATGGCCACAGGTAGGAATGGTGACTGGAGCTGGAAGCTGAGAACTGAGAATGAATACACTTTAGGAGGAGGATTAGAGCTCAGCAATGAGAGAAATAGATGGATGGACATGGCCCACGTGGCCTGATGAGAGGGGAGGAAATGAGATCGTATGGGAAAGCGGCTGTTTTATTTCTAACTCATTTGATAGCCCAGGAGCTTTCTGCTGTTTAACCTCTCTGGCCAAAAATTTCATGTGTAACAATGAGACTAACAATTCTTCCTCTCTGTATGTAGCCACAAGCCATTCTGCACATATTAAAGAGAGCTGGAATCTGAGGACTTAGCAGTGAGCAGATGGGTGTGAACCCTGTCAGGAAGGTCTCCATATAGCATGGTGAGAGACACCGGTGACATTAATGACACATGGCTTTCTCAAGGCAAGAGAGAAAGCTGGAAAGATGAACCGTTGAGACATGTTGACAACAGTGAGCGCTAGCATGGCATGCTGAGAGACTGAACAGCTGAGATGGCTGTAATACAAAGTAAGGAATGGAGAAAATGGAGGAGCTGGAGACAATCAAGAGTGCACAGCATCTTTATCCTGAGAATGACTACAAGTACCCGCTCTAAATATATTCCAGGAATTAGACCAGATGTCCCTTGTCTCAGTCCAGAGATGGAGAAATTAGAAAGAACAGATTTACTTGTTACAGTTCTGGGGAATTTGGGAGGTCCACGCTCAAGGAGCTGGCTTCTCCCAAGGGCCCTCTTGCTTCTGCATCCTGTGGCAGAAGGCAGAGGAGCAGGGGGGAGTATGAGAGCAAAGAAGAGGACAATGTGCCACTCTTCCGATGGCCTCAACACACTCATAAGAACAGGAGTGAATCACCTGCCACCTCCAAATGCCGTTGTGAGGATACATTAAACCGTGAGGTCTTTCAAATGAGGGATTTCATTAATGGGGGATGGGGATCAAATATACATATTCCTATAAATTCCTAACTCAGGCTTGAAGTGTGAACCCACAAAAGTCTATTTAATAATTTACTCAGGGGTGCAATGGAAATGCAGACTCACTAATACAGAAGAAGGAATACGATGCTGCTGGTCCTGCTGGTCCAGCTGCCACTGTCCTGTCCTTCTGTCTCAGGGGCGATGGGGACCAACTTCAAGCTGCTCCACGCTGCTTGACCTGGTCCTTGCCACCCAAGAGAGCACACTCTCCTTCTGCTCTTAAATGGTCACATAGGCAGGCAAGGCCACACCCTAGGGCTATCTATCTCAAAGCCATTGGCTGGACAGAAGGGATTCCCACCACACAAGCTTAGTGGTCCTCTCAACTATAAATATAGGCAACAAGGTACACTAACACTCAAGGGACCAAAGCTGGAGGGTCTTCAGTTTCAGGTAAGCCTAGCTACATAGTACATTTCCTCTAACAAGCAACAAGTTTAGATGTTAACATCTTTTTGGTGCCTTTCTCCAATGGTGAAGAAAAATAAGGAATCTGTAAAACCAAAATCGACCAACCATTGCCTTCTGGACTCTAACAAATCCTACAGAGCCACAGCTCTTTGAGGTCTGCACAGGGCTTGGGGCAGAGCCTGCCAGACTGTCTGTTGTGGAGAAAATCAGAAAACCAAGCTAAGAGTCTGTGTTTGGATGCAGCAGCCAATGGGAAATCACTGCATCTCCCAGAAGGGGGCAGTGTGGATGCTTCTTTTCAAACTTGCCATGTCCAAGGAAGGGTGTAGAAGGAGCACAAGGTGCCTGAACTGTCTTCCTACTCACAAGTATAGAATCTGAAGGGGATGCAGTATGGTGGACCCTATGGCACCTGAGCCGCCAGTGAAAGGAAATGCAGGTCCCTTCTGGAGGGATTAACTCAGGCTTCAAAGTAAGTAAATGGGTTGGGGCTATTAACTATGTAAAATCTGGGCTGGAGAGTTGGCTCAGCAGTTAAGAAATAGCTATCCTTGCAGAGGACCTGGGTTCAATTCCAAGCACCCACAAGGAGGCTCACGGCCATCTGTAATTCCAATTCCCAGGGGATCCAATGCCCTCTTGACTGTCCTAGAACTCACTATATACATCAGCCTGGCCTGGAACTCACAGAGATCCCTGGTCTCTGCCCCTGCCTCTGGAGTGCTGGAGTTAAAGGCCTGTGCCACCATGCACAGATCCAGTGCTTCTGAGCTCCACAGGTACCAGACACACATGTAGTACAAATTCACACACTGAAGCAAAACACCCATATGTATGAAATAATAAATAAATCTAAAAAATTTAATCTCAACACTTTAATAAAGATGTAAAATCAAGTTGATGTGACATGACACATGTGAACTCAGAGCCACAAAATGACAAAAATATAAAAGTGTAATATGCTTTTAAAGAAATAAAAGAGGAGCCTGGAAACTCAGCCAGGGAACAGGAAACCTAGCCAAGCACACTTGGAAAAGAAAGAAAATGCTGAAACACACACTTGAAGACGATCCTCCAGAAATAAATGACATTTCAAGAAATAATGGGTGAGAATTTTCTAAACCTTTGAAGACATAGATCTTCCGATTAGGAAGCTCAACCAGGCAGTATCAGCAGATACGGGCAAACCTATTAGCATAATGAGAAAGATGAGCCAATAGAAGTCTGTTGGGGAGGCCAGCATCAGTGTCTAATGATAATTAGGTGAGGGTGAAATTTATAATTAGCATCGGCAGTAGACACCATAGCAATATTTCAAAAGTGCCAACTGAATAATTCTAAAAGAATTTTATGCTAACCATACAGAGAAGTGCCAAACTTGAGACTTTCTCAATAGGGACCCTCACTAGACAGTTTCTGAGGGATGTGATTCAAAGAGAATGGAGATGGCCTGCCAAGCAATCTGTGGGGGAAACTAAAGCAGGCAACCCTTGCACTACCAAGTCACACTAGCATTAGGTAAGGAGTAGGCAGGATGTAAGACCACGCACTGTCCAGGAAAAGGCAACAGCCATCCACCTACCTGGACGTACAGCCATACTGTAACTGTTCATCTGTATTAGATAAAGCAAATGCTAGCAGACTAGTCCCAATGTGGACCTTCAAAGGAATTTAAAAATAATCAATCAGGAAAGAAAACAAAACTGCCCCAATGAAGTAGGAAAGTGGGAAATAAATAAAATGGGACAGCGGTCCCAAGTGTGGTGTTGGGAATAGAGGCTGCAATTGCAGATCAGGGTAGGATTCACTCACAACATTCAGGAGGTCCTGGGTTCCATTCCAGAACAAACCATCAATAATGACTGCAAGGATAAATGGATTAAATTCTCCATCTGAGAACTTGTTATAATTTAGAAATGAAACAAAATCCAGCCATGGATTTATTCCAACAGGCATTCCTAAAGCACACGGAAAGATTAGAAGTCAGAGCAGAAATGACAGTCCAGTAAAATGGTAATAGACTAAGGACAAGGATAAAAATATTCACACCAAAGGGGAGTTTGGGCAGAAACATGACTCAAAATAAGGAAAGGATCATTCCAATCACCGGGAAATATATGCATTTAAACACGTTTGTAGTACCTGTATGTTTTACCACATAATATATGCAAAGCCAAGCTAACAGGTAAATGTAACAGGGATACATTACTCAAGCCATAATAACAGTAGATTTTAACACAATTCTTAGTGATTGCTGCAAAAAAACTGGATACCACCACCTCCACAAAAAAACAAATAAACAAAAAATCAAAACAAATAAACAAAAAACATAAACCAAAACCTCACTAAGAAAATACATTTAACTTCAACTTCATGGAGTTTGAATTATGATTATGCCTGTGTCTAACATGTGGGAAAGAAACTTTCCTTCCAAGCACACAATTGGCTGCCATGCACATCAAAGGATCTGCCCCAGGGTGCTGCTTACCATGGGGCAGGGAGACCCAAATGCAAAGCCAGGACGACAATTAGAAAAATCCATTCACTTGGAAACTTAACAATACTCATAGCCTAGGTCCAAACAAATTATAATTGAAACAAGAAGATTTCACCATCTAATTTTTCATTCAAACTGTTGAAAAACGATGCCTGGCAATTGAGTATTTGCCTGTACACAACAAATCTCAGAATGGAGCAGACGTTGAGTTAAGCCAGAGGCTCACACTGGTATAAAAAAAAATTAAAAGAAGAGATAGTCATGAAACAGACCCACACAGGAAGAGAACAACACAGTGAAGCTTCCTATCTCAAAGGACATGATTCATTTGTAAAGGTGTGGATGAAATACAGTAAACTAGAACATAACCACAGATTCAGAGAAAAGCTGGTAAGTGATATTAAGAAGTGGTGACACACTTCAGAATGCTGAGATCATGGACAGCTTCCTGGAAAGACAGGAGTTAGCCAAACAGACTCAAAGAAAAACAAAATTAGAACAGTCCTTTTAACTGTAAAATAAGAGTCAAATCAGTAGTCAAAAACAACAGCCAGAATTTTCCCATGAAGAAACCATTGCACATAAACAACTTGACTCTGAATGCTACCAAACACTGGGGAAACAGGCTGTTCCATTATTTTATTTTTAATTGTTAAAAATCTTTGGTTTTAATTAGGTTACAGAATAATGAGCTTCACTATGGTATTTTGCAGTTTGTCATATCCATCTCTTTTTTAAATGTTTTTAATTGAAATAAACTGACTTCACTTCTCCCTCCCTTCCTGCTCTCCAGCCTTTTCCATCTACTCCTTCAAACTTCTCCCATTCCCCCCACTCTCAAGTTGATAGCTTCATTTTATTTGATTATGTCTGTTACATACAGATATGTGGATATTATGAACAAATATATATACATATACACACAATGTATATGTATGAACAAGTATATACATATATAATGTGTATGTGTGCAATATATATATTGAAACCATTTTGAAAATGGTGTGTACATAGTTTCAAGGCTGGCCACTCTGCACTGGATAACCAATAAGGGGGAATCACCCCTGGGAGAAGCTAATTCTCCCTCCCCTGGCAGTCACTAAATAGTTGCTTGTAGTTATTTGTCTAGGGATGGGAGCCTGTGAAATTTCTCCCTTCTGTGTTAAAATGTCTATCGACACATCATTGTTCTGGTCTTGTTTATGCAGCCATTTCTAGGAGAGACTGTTTCACAGCAGACTCCCTAGACTTCTGGTTCTTACAGTCTTGGCATTACTCTTCTGTGATGTTCCCTGAGACATAGGTCAGGAACTATGATGTAGATGCATCCATTGGGGCTTGGCTCCCCACAGTCCAGTGATTTCTGTGTTGTGTCCAGTTGTGTTTTTGTGTGATGGTCTCCATTTTCAGTATCAAGAAGCTTCCTTTATATTATTCACACACAGAGAGTCTCAGGAAAAACACCTCAATTGATTTTGAGTCCACTGTAACCTTGACATTGGAACTGAATTCAGTGGAACCAGAAGCGAGACAGGACGCAGAGATTCCAAACAGATACCGCAAGACAGATCCACCAGTGGGCAAAAACTCTATCATAGCCAAGTTAGATTTATCCCAGAAATTAAACTGATGAATGCTTATTAATGAAATCCTCCCTATGAACCCATTTTAAAGAGAAGGTTTTATTATTTCACTTAAAACATTCAAGTTTTTCAGTATATTTTTAGAAGAAATTTTCTTGACTAGAGAAAGCACACAACAAGGTCCTTACAGCCTGGGGGACAATGACAGCACTGGTAGCGTGCCCTTCCTACAGTGTCTCCTCTCAAGACTGGCAGGTGGATCAGTAGAGTAAGTGGAAATGATAGGTCTTGAATGCATGCAGCACCGTTTGGTAGGGTGAGAGCCCAGGTAGCAAAGACAGACAAAACGAGAAAACACCTCTTGCCTACCCACAGGCTTTCCCTCTGTGCGTGGACAACAGAACCCAGGTTCTTTGGCTGTTTGGACTCAATGCTTGTACCAGCATCTCCTCAGGGGCCTGTGGGCCCTCTGTCTAGGACTGGGGTTTGTCCGGCCAGCCTCCTTGGTTGTAAGATTTCAGCCTTCCTGACTCAGTGGTGTCATTGCCTACCCGGCTCTTCAACCTGCCCCTAGCTGTCCTCACAACATCCTGGGAATGTGTAAGCAAATCTAAACAGACTCATAGTTTACATGGATAACTTTATTCTATGGTGCTGCGCACTAGAGAATCCCGACGAATATGGACGTCTGCCAAAACCAGAAAATATAATTGATGAAGAAATATAGCACCCTCTTTGAGATCAGGAACAAAGCAAAAGATGTCTCCTGGCACAATGAGCCAGGCTCCCTCCTCTTTAACATTGCACTGGCGTTTGAGCCAGTTCAGCATGAGTCAAGAAAAGAGAAAGAAAAAGTGAGAATGTAAAATACTCTTATAGTACAGAAAAGAGTGCACTAAGTCTTCAAAGAAAATTAAACATGGAATCACCATATGTTCCACCAGGCCCCAAGGCAACTGAAACAGGAACACAGTGACATGAGTCACCAGCACCAAAGGGTGGTTACCTGGTTATGTGTCATTAGCAGGTAAAGAATGAGCAGTGTAGTATCAACTACATGGGATGCTATTACACCTTGACATAGAAGAACGTATTGGTATATGCTATGACATGATCCAAGCCAGATGCAGAGAGACAAATACTGGTGTGCCTTAGTCAGTTTTCTGTTGCTGTGAGTTCAAATATCTGACAAATGCCACTTAAAGGAGAAAGGGTTCATGTGGACTCATGGTCTCAAAGGGTTCAGTCTATTGTGATGGGCTGGTCATGGTGGAGTAGAGCTGTTCCATCATAGCAGTCATGAACATTGGAGAAGGGACTGGGAACCAGATAAAACCTTCAAAGGCATGCTTCACTAAAGACCTATTTCTACAGGTAGACCCCCACCTCCTAAAATTCCCACAAACTCCCAAATACCACCACCACCTATCAACCAAGTATTCACGATGTGAGCCTGTGGGAAACATTTTATATTCAAACCACAACACTGTAAGACTTTAGAAAGTAGAGCTGTGCACACCTGTAAGTGCTGATGAGGGTGTGAGGTGAGGGGTCCCTTACACACTGAACTCTTCTATGTAAGTGTCATGTAGATATGTAAACAAGTGCAGCCAGTGGAGATCCCTCAAAAACAAACAAACAAACAAACAAACAAAAAAAAAAAAAAAAACCCCAAAACCAAAAATCTTTCACATGACCCAGATGCACCACTTGTGGATTTACATCAACATGTCAGAGAGACACTTACACACCCATATTGACTGCGATGCTACACACAATGACCAAGGTATACAAGCACCTGAAATGTCCATCAATGGATGAATTGATAAAGAAAATGCTATATAAATACACAGTGGAGTCTTTTTCTGAAAATACCCCTTGCCTTCAGAAACTGAACTTTGGCAGACCTTGCCCACTGCCTGGAGACCATTTGAAACTATCCTCAATCTGTTTCCCTACATTGTACTCAGCCTGCTTTAAGTTTAACTTGCCTTTAAGAAAACAGTGTAACCTGTCTTGCATGCCTGGGTAAGAGCTTTTACAACATAAGCCAAAGACCTAGCTTTAATCTTAAACCATGTGATCTTCTATACCCCTGATCCAGAACAATGAATGTGTGTGTTGTGGTAATCATCTGCTGAAAACAGCCAGCAGCTTGATAGAATCCTTAAACAAAACAAACATCCACCATACCTGGTGGAAGCAACATGTGGATATAGGCAGATCATATCTGTGTGTGGTTTTTTTATGCTGTGCTGGGTGAGTCAAGTAACTTCTTCCCTTGTAAAGTTTTGTTAAAGATTTCTGTAGAAGAGAATGCCACATCTGTTTCCTATGCTACATTTTCTATGCTGTTCAATGGATACAGAGCAGAGTCTTTTGTTAAGGAGAGACAACGGGGAACGATATCAGACACACGAGACAGACAGCAGGCAGGTTATAGACCCCAGGCTGCAGGTAGAGAGAAGACACAGAGAGGCAGTGGGGAATCCAAATGTGGGTTCACTCTTGGTCAGACTGTTCCAAAAAGAAGATTCTTTTTATTCTATAGTTTGTTACTAATGCAGATTTGTGAGGGATATAATGGGGAGCAGGGGTGTGGGGGGGATGACTTAGTAAACGAAGTGCCTGCTTCACAAAATATAAGGGCCTGACTTCCTGATCCCTAACACCTATGTGAAAGCCTAGTGTGGCAGTGCCTGTCTGCAACTCTTGTGCTGAAGGGACAGGGGTGAAGGCAGGACAGGCAGATCTCTGGGGCCCAAAGCTCAGTCTCACTACTTGGTAAGCTCCCGGTTCACTGGGAGACCCTGTGTGGTAGTTTTAATGAAAATAGTCCCCATAGGCTCATATGCTTGAATACTTAGCCCAAAGTTGGTGGAACTATTTGGAAAGGTCTAGGAGGTGTGGCCTTGTTAGAGAAGGTGTGTCACTGGGGATGAACTTTGAGGTTTCAAAAGCTCCTATTTTTTCCAGTTAGCTCTCTCTGCCTTGTTCTTGTGTCTCAAGATGTAAGTTCTTCGCTACTGTTTCAGCATCATGCCTCCTGCCTGCCTGCCTTTTGCCATACTCCCCACCATGATGGCCATGGCCTCTAGCCCTCTGAAACTGTAAGCTCCAAATAAACTCTTCTATAAGTTGCCTTGAGTGTGGTATATTATTATAGCAATAGAAAAGTAACTAAGACACTTTATTTAAAAAAAAAAAACAACAACAACAAAAACAGCAACAACAAAAACAAGGTAGAAATGGACCAAGTAAGACACCCAACATTGATCCCTGGCCTCCACATCCTCATGTGTATATGCGCACACACACACACACACACACACACACACACACACACACACACACACTATACGTGTGTGAATACATGTATATGAAAGAACAGCATTATGTCTTTTGCAGGAAAATGCATAGGACAGGAGATGATTATGGCAAATAAAATCAGGCAGACACAGAAAGATAAATGCTGTGTGTATTTTCTCGGAGTGGAATCTAGATTTAAAACACGTGTGACATGAAAGTGGAGGGGGACTGTTTGTGAGGAGATTGCGGAGTGGAGGGTGAAGGGATGGAGGGGGCTGGGGGTAAAAGGAAGACAAACATTACATGTTTTCCTTCTTGCAGGATCTCGGTTTAGCAATGGAATCTATGAGACGTGAAAAACAGAGGAAGGCAATTTGGGGGATGAAGGAGTCAGAGGCTGGGGAGAGGTTAAAAAGGTGATGTGTTTGAAAAGGTTGTGAAGAAACCCATCATTGTGTATGATAGCTAAAAAACACTACAGTGAGAAAAGATGGGGTATGTCAGGACCTGGGGAAGTGGCATGGGGAGTTGCTGTCTAATTGGGACAGAGTTTGTGGTGATGGAAATGTTCTAGAGGTGGTAGTGGCAGCGGCGGCGGCGGGGGTGGTTACGCAGCAATGCATACGTACTTCATCCCACGGAAATGGACACCTAGAAATTGCTGAGTGTTAACTTGTTTGTTTGAGACAGCTTCTCACACTGTTTGGACTCAGGCCATCTTTGTTACTCAGCTTCCCAAGTGCTGGGATTACAGACATGAGCCACCACATTCAGCTTTAAACGGGAAATTTTATGGCCTGTGTATTTAATCACACTTTTGATGTGCAGAAGTCGTGTTTCCCAAGAAGAGCCTTCATGGGTGACTTCTCAGAAACACTGCATCCTGAAGGCAAGATTCCCTGCTAAGTAGAGGTAATTTATTGCCTAGATCTTGTGAATCAGAGTCTTCCAGAGATGATATGTAAAAATGGCATATAATTTTTAGGAAAAGAGTAACCTATTTTCATTAGGATGTCAGAGAGTGTTGTGATACACCAAAATACAGCTGAGAGGCCTCTTTCCATGCTGTCCACGCCCGTACATCCCATCTCCTATTGGCCTTTGGATGTAACACAGGCTGGACCATCTGGCTCCCGTCACCAGCCTCCATCTCCATCCCTCTCTCTTCCCCTTCTCCTCTCCTCATCCCAACACCACTTCTTTCCTTCACTCAGGTTGTTTCAGGGGGAAGTAATTTAAAAAAAAAATCTTTCTTTGTTGATTAAAGCACATTAAAAAAAAATAAGGGGAGCATGGTTCTGAGATCTGCTAAACTTCAGGTCATTTTACATCCTTTTCTTTCCTGCATGGTATGCTGAGAAGGCCCTGCTCTGGCCTGCAGCCCAGAGCAGTGAAAGCCCTGCCCCTGTCCCACTGCCTGTCCGGTGATTAGAGCTCTTCACACTGTGTCCAAAACCAAAAGCCATTGCCAACTGGATTTTCCTACTGAGTCAATATTTTGCATTTAGCACAGACTGCATTTTAACAAACAGAGACCCCTGGCTTTTACTCCTGCCCTGCCTGGATGCTGACAGGATTCCTAGAAGGAAATATAGAGGCCCTCAGATGGTGTGCCAACTTCAAACCCAGAGGCAATTAGAATTGTCATGGCTCAATTTTCTCCCAAGTGAATTCTGATACTTCTCTTTTTCAAAAGTGCTTTTATTGCTATTTTTAACGGAGACAATGTTAAGCGCATGCGTGATATGTAAAAGGCACTTATATTCCTTCCTTTAGCCCTTGGTGTTCACACAGTGTGGGTGGAGGAGGCCTACTGAAGCAAGGCCCACGCTCTGTGGCACCTCAGCAAGGGAGGTCAATAGTCGTCGTAGTTGACGCTGGCCCCATGCCTAAAGCTTTCCGGGCTGCGGGGACCAATGGCTGCGTCTTCATCGTAATGTCGTTGATAGTAGTCACCGTAGTAGTCATGTCCATTTCGATTTCTGTTTAGCCAATAGTTGACATCATCTTCAAATTTCTGCAAGAGAAGAGAATGGTGAAGAATGGATTTAAAGACACACACGCCCCTAAAAACACATGGAAAACATGACTTTTCTCTAAGTGGCTTTTCTTCAGTGATTGACAAGCAGCATTATGACAGCTGCTTGTTATAATATTTTGTTCACAGGTCAATTCAACCTTAGGATACCAGGTGAGCTACCCCCATGAAGGAATCTATGCCTGTACTTGTGATAATCTCTACCATGCCAATTCTTCATACACCATACACCTGAGCCTTTTTCTCTTTATGAGGTAAATAAAACATGTGTCTGTCAAATGTGGTAAGAGCTTGGCTGGCCCTGAGACATCATCCACATTACTAGGGCAGATGCCTTCTTATCCTCCTGGCCTATTCCTGTGCCTGGCCCACCATATGAATCAAATCAACTATTGGCACCTTAAACTCTGAGGCACAGCATCTGGGACACCTCAGGTGGTCTGCACAGTTGTATTCCTGGTTTGCGTGTTCACTGGCACAAGTGTTCACTGTGTAAGATTGTGAAATGGGAAATGGGTGTCAAGGCCTTATGCAGGCACCAGAGGAGGCCCGAAGCAAGATAAGGAGTCTGGGCTTAGAAGAAATCTGGAGTCAATTGGAGATAATTATGAAAGGAGACAGCTACTGTTAATAAAAATAAAAAGACAAAGAGAGGGACCAATGATTAGTAGGACCTCTTCTAGCAACTACTCTTTGCTGTGGACTGCCTTTTCATAGAGGAGAAGAATATTCCTGAAGGGATGGTGAGTGTGCAAGATAAATTGTGATGACAACTTGCACACATTGATCTAGTGTGAGGATGAGACATTGAGGCCATAACAAAGACGGATTGGGAATAGGAGCATGTTGAGCAGCCATGCAGGCTGTGGCTGTGAGACCCTGCTCCAGAAAACCACTGAGACTGGGGGGAGGGATGCAGATTCACTGGCACCATGCCAGCCTCCTGGGCTGACTTTTCTAGTGGTTGGGTCTCAGGAATCTATTTTCGTTTTAGTAGGATGTCCGGGGAACACTAAATATGGATCAATTCCAACTTGCATTTTTTTTGGTCTTTGTATCAGGATAATGTGAAGGCAGTGTGCATTCAGTAGGAACCACTGTGGATTCTGGATTTGGATCTTTTCCCAAGCCAGTGCTGTGTGGGATGAGCCCCTCCAGGGATGCTGCAGTGAGTCTGGGCTCCCAGGTGGCGCCTGATGGTGTGTGTCTGAGCTAGGAGGGTGGGAAGGTAGTTTTACTGGAGACATTTTAGTTGGTGGTGACTCCAGCTTACCACAGGCTGAGGACTCTGTGAGGCTGGAACCCCTAGGCTGGTCCACACAGTGGGGCTCTGGGGCCCAATGGCCACCCACTTTGGCTTAGTGATAGGCCTCCTCCTGTGTACCCCTCACCCTGGGCCACTGATTCTGATTCCTCATCTGTTTGCTGTCCAAGATCCTCATCTTCAGAGCCACCCCCAAAACCTCTGCCTCAAGGAGGATGTAGCAGGCATTTTTACCTCCCTGTGTCTTTAGCCTAGACTTTTCACAATGCTACATTTTTTTGGGTCAGAGTAAAATAGTCTTACTGCCTCAGTTTTCTTTTTTTTTCTTTTTTTTTTTTTTTTTGGTTTTTCGAGACAGGGTTTCTCTGTGTAGCTTTGTGCCTTTCCTGGGAATCACTTGGTAGCCCAGGCTGGCCTTGAACTCACAGAGATCCACCTGGCTCTGCCTCCCAAGTGCTGGGATTAAAGGCGTGCGCCACCACCGCCCGGCCAGTTTTCTTATTTAATAAGGTTTGAGGTTTTGGCTTGAAATATGTATTTTAAATCTGCTTTAAGAACTTTTTATGAGTATAAAAATAAGACAGGTTCAGGTTTGAATATTCAAATTTGAATATGAGCCAGGGCCAAGATAATGAGGGATAGTGCTATACCAGTACCAAAGACCACGACTCCACTCGTGGCATTTGAACATAGTTTCTTGTGGTCTTTTTATGCAAGCTTAATCATTACAGCCTTCCTCAATCCTCATCTTTTATTGGTTTTGTTACCAGACATTATATTTTAGACATTTACCCATGTTAAAAATTTTTAACTATTTAATGGTGGTTATCAAAGAGATAAGACTACTAAAAGATTATATAATATTTTCATCTACCAAATAAATAAAATATAGGCACTTAAATGTTCCAAGTACAAGATGCTGCCAATGACTCTAGAACATGGGTGCTCCCCCCCCCCCCCGACTTCTGGGGATGTGTAACTATACTATCCTAAGGACCCTTCACTGTGAGTTTATCTGTTTCCTAGTAACTCCACCAGGCAGATTATGGACCTAAGAAAGCTGACACATAGCAATGTCCCTTGAGTTGGGGAAATTGTTAAATAGAGTCATTTGTTTAAGTACTTTGAGTCACTCCTGACTCAAAGTTTGGCTTAAGCAGGTAGCTACTTGCACAGCAAAAGAAGACTTATTTTTAAGTAACAAAGTTATATTTAGGGACTGACAGATATGTGCAAAAGCTGGGAATGGGAAGGAAAGGATGATGCAGCCACATGCTTCGTTCTATACTACGTTAGAAAGGAAGCTTTCCTACCCAGCACAGAATGTGTCTGTTTAGGAAAACATGTTCAGCTAGCTGGTGGCTGATGTTCCCTGGGAGGCAGGTTAAGTGGTCTACCCTGGACTCCTCAGCCACTCTGCAGTCTCCAGCGAGTAGAATCTAGAGTACCTGTCCTGCTGCCCTCTTACCTGTACCCGTGGCCAAGATGACAATATGTGCCTCTGAACAGTCTCCTCTGTTAACGTACCAATGTTGTTGCCCACTGGTGCTGCCCCGCCCACACGAGCTGCTGAAATTTCCCCTAAACATCTGCAAGAACCACCTCTCTGTAAAAGTCATGTCAAGTCTCTTCTCATGATCTTCCTGAGTCCATAATACCCATCTCGTTGCTTAAGCCATTTCTGGGCAAAGATGACCGTGTTTACGTGTGAGTTGTTTGGAGGATGCCCAGGTGGAACTGGACAGGAGGGCTGGAGGCATTTCTAGGAAAAGGCGCTTCATCAGGAATCTGAGATGCAGCGTTTTGGCTCACAGATTGCCTGGATTCCTCCTCCCCCATGGCTGGCCAGCCTGCAGTACAGAGTGGGCTCAGACATTCGGAATAAAAAGCGCTGTGACTTGGCTATGGTTGGTGCGCTCCTAAGGTTCATTGCTAGAAGCTTGGCCCCCACTGGGGTAGTGCCGGAGAGCTGGGACCTTTAAGAGATGAGGCCCTGGTGCAAAGGAATCGGGTCATGAGGGCTTTACCTTTTGAAAGGACTAAGGCTGTAGCCTCTCAGAGTGGCTGAGTTTTCTCAAAAGTTGGCAATCATAAAGCAAAGTCAGTGCGTTTCCTGGTGCACACCTATAAACGTCAGCATTTGGGAGTTCAAGGTCTGCCTTGGCTACATAGTGAGTTTGGGGGCAGGCTAGGCTATATGAGACCCTGTCTCAATAAATGAATGAATGCATGCATGCATGAATGGATGAATACAGACAAATGAATAAAGAAAATTCAGGCTTCCTTCTTGGTTTATATACGACTGTTTCTTAACACATACTCTTGCTATTTTGACACTGCTTGCCACTAGAGCCAGTATACAGTGACTTCATAGTCTCAGACCTTCAGAACCACAAGGTGAAAATGAACTCTTAAAAGTTCTCCACCTCGGGTATTTTGATAGAGCAACAGAAAACAGACTAACATAAGAATCAAAGCTTAACTTCCCAGGTCCTCTTCCCAGGCCAGGCCTCTGTCCCCCACAGCCCGCCCTGCAGTGTCCTGGGAGGCCTGCCCCCTCCCCCAGGAGGAAAGTATACCCACCGCCTCATCAAAGCCCATGTACAGGAACTGCTGGTACCACTGCTGCACCTCGGGCCGGGTGCGGTCCCACAGCTGCCTCTTGGCACGCTTCAGGCCACCCAGGAACTCCTTTGCTGTGTGCTCAGACACAGCCACGTTAGTCTTGGCTGGGGCAGGTTCTGAAAAGATTAGTGTCCGAAAGACAAAGAATGATTTCTGTTTTGAGAATGATATTCTCTCTACTGCTGGAATTTTTTCTTCCTGAGTTTTTAAAGATTTTTAAAAATTGTCCGGGTATGGGTGTATGCTTTGTCTGCATGTATCTGTGCACCATGCACAGGCCGTGCCAGCAAAGGCCAGCAGAGGGCGCCAGACCCCCTGAACTAGAGTTGTAGACAGTTGGGAACCACCACGTGGTGGGAATCAAACCCTGACCCTCGAAAACAGCAACCCGTGCTCTAACTATTGAGCATTTCTCCAGCCCCAAGCTATTATTAGAATTTTGATGTGGTTCAACTACTTCTGCGTTTTGAGTTGACACATAGTAATTGTACATATTTATGCTATACCCATGCTAGGATCAAACAGGATTAACTGGCATTTCCCCACGCCTTAAATGTTTATCGTTTCTTCATGCTGGGAAGCTTTCAAGTCTTTCCCAGTTCATAAAATGTGCGGCGGATGGCTCTGAGCTGCAGCCATCCTGCTGTGGTGCAGCACGTTAGTTATAGAACTTACTCCCCTGTGCCTGCTTGTTATCCAACATCCCCACTCGGCTACCTCTTCAGGCTCCACTGTAAGCTACGAGGGAGAAGCAGATGTGAGTAATGATCACACGGGAAACGTGGCTCACATTTTCTAATCTCTGTGACACCCAGTTTTATGGAAGGAGATGAAGACAGGAGAAAGGCTGTTCACTAGACAGCACAATGGATCCATTTGACCTAACTGATAACAGTGGACTGAGCGCCCACATTTTGTGATTTCCAGAATGTTCTACTTCTATGTCTCCTTGTTGCTGTCTATCACTTAAGTCGGGAGCTTTTTTTTTTTTTTTCAGTAGAAGTTAGTAATAGAAAAGATTCCCCATTGGGAATGCCTTTTCCTAATAGCTGATTGGATAGGCAGAGTTTCAACAATGCCATTCTGAAACTGCCCCACCAGGTACTGTTTGTGTCGGCAGCTCAGATGTGTTTCACTAGCCTAAAATAATCAGCATTTGATTAACACGGTCCCACTGTCTCTGAGTACACGCTGAATGCTTTCTGAAAAACAATTGCCAAACATTTACCGGCAATAGTATTTATCTAGCAGAATGCCACACCACATACCCACAGAATAAGTCCTTCAGATCTGTAAGCCTTCTACAGAGCAGATACTTCCTGATATTCCAAGTGCAAGACCTTCGGGGACCCATTTGCCACTGCTGTTCCATTCGTTCCATTCCTTGCAGTTAGGTGTGAACCCAACACCCTTTACCCACCTGAGGCCGACTCACCTTCCCGTTTCTGCAGCATCCGCTTGAGCTTGTTTCCACTTATGCCACCTACGTAACCAAAACAGAAAGCGGTTTCAGAGCCCAGCACTCCTGGAACTTTTGTACTTTGTTGAGTGCAAAAGTCAGAGTTGGAAATAAGAACCGCGGGCCCCTGCGCTGATTTCACAGATCTGTATTAAAGTATCTACATTGATTTTTGGATAGTTGCCACACAAGACAAACAATGTAAGGTCTCTGGGCCTAATACTGACGTCAGGGACCATGGATGACAGGGGCAATGCTTCTCAAGCTGCTCCTTTTGAAGACAGCACTGTACTTACAGTCCTGATGCCTTACTGTGCGGGGTGCTGCTTATCACATGCATCGCCCAGCAAACATTATCCTCATGATGTAATAGGTCCGATAGTGCCCCTGTGTTCATAATCCCCTGGGAATAACCCCTTGGGAATTTTGGAGGAACGCTTGTTTGTGTGCAGGGTCTTTGTAGTGGTTTGAATAAAAATGGCCCCCATAGGCCCATGGGGGGTGGTAGCATTAGTTGGAGTGGGTGTGGCCTTGTTGGAGGACGTTTGCCACTGCGGAGGTGGGCTTTGAGGTCTTCAGGCACTGAAGCAGTAGTTGGGAGCTCACATCTAATGCACAAGCAAGAGGCAGAGAAAAAGAGCTTACTGGGAATAGCATGGGCTTTTGAAACCTCAAAGCCCACCCTCGGTGATACACCTCCTCCAACAAGGCCACACTTCCTAATTCTTCCCAAATGTGGGAGCCCACAAAGGTTTTCTAGTGAGATCTGAGCTTCCTTTACACAGCAGGACTGCATTAGGGGATGGCTTGACCATGTGCACGGTCACCAGGTGTCTGCGATGGTCTGTACTTGGCTGTGCTGGGGAGAGGTCTTTTGCTCCATCCCTTGGCATTCCTTTAAAAGACCTTTAGTAGAGACAGAAGGGGGCTGGTGGGTTTTGATCCAGGCCCTCCCGAGGCTATTCTGTGTTTCTATCTGTCTCTCTCCTCTCTATTTCTATCTACATATTCCTCATTTCTCCCTGCTCAAGAGTATCCTGGGGAAATAAAGAGGGAGCTGGTCTCCCTCACCCCAAACAGTTCTCCCACCTGGGGACCAAGCATTCAAACCTATGAGCCTATGATGGTCATTCTCATGTAAACCACCACAGTCATAGAAGAGGTATCTCGTGACAAGGAAGTAGGAAGGGGTTGACTGCAGAGAGGAAGGATGGGGTAGGGACAGAGAAAGAGCAGGGGAAGAGGACCAAAGCATGTAAGAAATGGGCATAATGAAACCCACTGCTCTATTTAATTTCAATTCTAAAACAGAAAAAGAAAATGAAGAATGCCTATTTGGGGTTCTGAGTGCAGCTCAGTGAATATTCATTCAGCATGATGAGGCCTGGGATCAATCCTCAGCGCTGCAAAACAACTAAAAATCTGTACTGTGTTTGTCAATAACACATTACTAAGGCTGGAAAAAGACTTTTTTTAATAAGAACTCTTGCATAAATGATTTACTATGTTATCGAGGAGGGGAAAAAAGTCAATATTCAAAGCCAAGAGTCAGCACCTGCTTGTTCTACTGGGGTGTACCTCTGATTGTGTGTGTTGTTATGTGTATCTGTGTGGTTGTGTCTATGTGGTTGTATTGTGGTTTTGTGGGGAGGGTGTGGTTATGTGTGTGTGGTTGTGTGTGTGTGTGGTTGTATGTGTGTATGTGTTAGAGCCCCTAATGCTATCCTCATTTCTGGGTCCACCTCACTCACACTATGCACAATTCAACCTTCCTAATGCTGTAACACTTTAATACAGTTCCTCATGTTGTGGTGACCTCCAACCATAAAATTATTGTGTTGATACTTTGTAATTGTATTTTTTCTTCTGTTATGAATCATAATGTAAATATCTGGTATGCAGGATATCTGATATGAGACTCCCAATGAGGTCATGACCCACAGGATAAGAACCACTGATCTAGAGGCCCTAGCCCATATTCTGGGATGGAGTAGAGAAAATGCTAGAACTTACTCAAGTGTCTTCCCAATGATCTTATGGGTGTAGTGGCAACACTTTCTGGGCTATCCTAGGACAGTCTTGATTTACAACACCTCTGCATTCTCAGAAGTGCCCAGCCATTAGGATGGCTAATGTATGGCCATCCTAATTTTAGAGATTGATAGCGTGGAAACACCTTGAGAAGACTCTGTAGGGGCCACTCTAAGGGATGCGGGACAGATGTCAGGATAACACAGTGTCCTAACATCTTGCTCAAGGGAGCTGGTATGTACTGGGCAGGGGGCTAAGGAGTTAGTGTAGCAGGCATCAGAGTAGAGTAGCCTCTGTGGTCTGAGTGCAGGTTGCCTATGGTGACGTGGCTGTTTCGAAACAGCATCAGGGTCCAGGACATTAATAGACAGCATCTATCAAGAAATAACTGTCCCACCTCTGCTTTGTCACTGTTCTGGTCAGGCCACTTCTCTGCAGTGGGGGAAGGTCACTGGGAACCCAGGGAAAGGAAATCCTCTGCTTCCTGCTTGTGGTTTGAAATGTTCGTTCCCGGCTCTTCCTGAGGCAGCCATGCCTTCAATGCATCACCATTGGCTCTAACCCTCCGGAACTGTAAGCTCTGGATGTTTTATTTTACAAGTTCCCTTGCTCATTTATCACAGAAATAGAAAAGCAACTAAGATAGCGAGTAATATTTCCAGTGCCTGGGCCACCATGTGAAGATGGAGCAAGCAGCCACAGAAGATTCCCCAGTAAGAATCACTTGAGGCATCTGAACGTCAAGCAATACAATTGAGAACTAGCTGGGCTGCTGGCGAGATGACGATCTAAACAGATAAGGTGGGACTGATGCTGAATGCTGTCCTTCCCTCCCCACCTGAAAAGTCAGTGAAGAAATCTATGCAATGACTTGCCAAGGCACACAGGTACATTCTTGACTCGAACATTAGCATTCATGAATATCTTCACATTTGTCAGTCTTTTAACAAGTCACAGGGCAGCACACACAGAATTAAGCACCACCCTCCATCTGTTTACCTTCTGTAGCAATGCTTAACAATTAATGAATGAACTGTGGGCTGATGCTGAAAAGAGACACGAGGTTTGGACTGAGAGTGCAAGCCTGCAATTTCTTGCAAGTGTGAGTCATTACTGCTTCAGGAGCGAAAGCTCCACCAGGGTGAATCGCAGCTGTGCAAACTGAAAGGCTTGGAGAGGTCCCATGCCATGAATTATGAATGCTGTGGTTACTACGCCAACCCCTGTACCCTCGGCTATATATTAATACATATAATTGGACACCATACTAAGTCAGCTTGAGGAAAGGAGCAAAGGACAAAAGAAAAGCCGTGGCTCCTTTACTACAACATCCCCAGCTGTCATTTCCAGGCTGTGATGAAAAGCAGCCATGCATGTATCAAATCTGGCTACCCGGAATTTGAATGCACAGGGGACTGGGCACCTTCAGAGTCTCAAGATGTCCCCTCTAAAGGTGAAAACTCCTAACAAGCAGATCAAGGGGGGGGGGGGGCTGTGATCAGTCTCTCCATGAAATGTGCTTGGATGTCATAACAAGTTGCGTTTGGGAAATGGAGAGACGGCTCCTCTGTTAAGAACACTGGCTGCTCTTCCGGAGGACCCTGCTTTGATTTCTACATCTGCAGGGCAGCTTGTAACCTGTCTCTCCAGGTCCAGGGGTTACAACGCTTCCTTCTGGCCTCCACAGGCACTGCAAGCATGAGGTACACAGACACACATAAAATGGGGGGGGGGCGTCATCTTTGAGATTCAATGTATTTTCATCTTTCATTGTAAAAAGTTCGCATTTCAGTTCAACGATTCTGATGCTGTAACTGATTCCAATCACTCACTTCTTGGCATTAACTCAGTAAAATATGAGTGCTGGAAACGAATGGCCTGTAGCCGGTGTTCACAAGGCTCGCTCACAAGAGCGTGGGGCTAAGATTCTCACAACAGTAATCCTTCAACCAGAACAAGCTCCCCTTTATTCTCGTGGTCCCTCCTGCAGTGCCCTACCTCCCCTCACCCTGGAGTTGGATTTACCGTGCCTGCTCTGAGAAAGCAAAACTGAAGTAACAGAGAAATCGAGCGTCTTCATTTGCATTTGGCAATGTCCAACGAGGTCCCTTCGAACTGGGACAAACTCCAGTCTAAGGTGCTGGGCAAATAATTTAGTCTTCCAGCTACTGTTCTCTTGGCAGGAAATCTAGGGTCACGCTGCTGCCTCCCAGAACTATAAACCTCAAAGGTGCTCCTATGCACGAGAGGGGAGGAAAGGGGGGCTCTCACTTGTGACTTCTGAAGGGTCGCACAAAAAGACACCTTTGCAGTTTCAGAGTCTTGGAATTCTGGGTAGAGAAGCCCAGACATTCATCAAAGCAGTTCCTTTCGGGTGCGCTGCGAAGGCTCTTTTAATGGAAAAAGAACTGGGGATCTTTCAGACGTTTCAGCTAATTCAGCTAAATGTAGTAGAAGAAGTTAAGCATTACCCAACTTTCAAGGCTAGTGCCTGCCCTGTCTAAAACATCAGACCCCAGCCCAGCTTTGCAGCCTGGAACCCCATCGGCTCTGCTGCCCCAGGCTGCCTGGAAGGGGAAAAAGAGTAGCTGGTCCCGCCTGAGTGCACCACTCCCTTCAAGCCTCCAGGACGCCCGAGTTCGCGCTTCTTGTAGGTCCTTCGAACCCCTATTCCATTTGTCCAAGGTTGCCCCTCAGCCTGCAATGCTCCCTTCGAATGTGATACCCTCACTGCCTGCCCAAGTGCACCACTTGGGGCTCATGCGAGTGTAAAATTTTAGACCTGTTTCCTCTATGTCTTCTTGGTCCAGTCCAGGCTAAGAGAGGGATCAAATACAGGCAAGCAGCACCCCATTTCCAACCTTCTTCCCCAGCACCCTCAGCACTCTCCACCAGGCGTCTGCTACTCACCTGGACCCAGGCACAGCAGAAGGAGTAGCGCCAGCCCGGCCAGGGCCAGGACCGAAGGCCGTGCAGATGAGGTGCCCATGGCGCCAGGGCGCAGCAAAGTGGCTGGGGGACGACTGGAGCGGGAGACCCGGGCTCTGCGAAGCAGGCGCGCGGAGGCGAGAGCTTCGGGTATCCGCGCCTGGGGCGGGACCCACCAGGTAGGCAACAAGCCAGCGGGCTGCCAGCCAATCTGCAGTTCAGCGCCACCGAGGCACACTGTCCTATGGGTCTGTGGAGAAACGCTTAGAGCAGGGAGCCGCGTGGCCAAAGGGACGAGGGCAAGCCAGATGCCACGCACAGACCAGCAAGGCTGCACACAAGGAATGTTGGCTCCCCCGCCCCGCGGAGCGATTCCTCTCCCTTAGCATCCCAGGCCCTTGGCTCCAGACTCAGGCCTTGCCTTATAAAGCAGTCTTTGGAATGTCCTTAATTCCTGAGCTGGAGTTCAAGTTGGCTCCCGCAGAGCCTCGTTTTATGATATTTTGAAAAAAAAAAAAAAATCTGGGTTCTGAGCTGCAGTTCAGGAAAACATCTCAACTTAAACCGCTCCAGCGTAGAAGCCTTCAGGAGACCAGTGTTTTTTGCAAAACTGTTAGCAAAGATCCTGTGTCCGTTGTGCACACTCTCATCCTGGGGCATTTGAATGGTTGGAAAAGGAGGCAGAAGACACTCACTGTCTCAGTAGCAGGCTTGGTCATCAAAGGATGCCACAAAATTATCGGTGTGCGCAACAAAAGCGAAGACCAGCTGGAGAAAAACTTAGTGGTACAGCCCTGATTATCATGCAGGGGACCCGGGTTCTAACCCTAGCAGCAAATTCGGAGAGCAAGGACAAACTCTTTTAACTGGTGACTGGAAAATTGCCTTTAGATGCTTTCCCCAGTAAGACTGGCCTGGGCTCAGCAGAATGCTCCATTCTTTCACAGAGACTCTCAGTTTTAAACTAAGGAGAGGTACTTAGTCCCTGGCCACTTAGGGAGCTGCCTAGTCATGCAGAAGGGTTTCTCCAGCAGACAGGGGAAAAAAATCAAAGTTTAGCCAGCACAGGAAAAGAAGAGAAAGGTGAACCCGGGAGTTATGTAAATATCAATTGGCATGGAGCAGGTGTAAGAGACTTATGGGCTTGCTAGTGCATGGCTGGTCGTCCGATCTAGCAGGTGTTGGGGTGAGGCCTAGCAACCTGAATGTTTTAAGGCTTTCAGGGAGGCTGAGAGTGTGCCTCAGAGGGCACAGGGAGAAACTCCACTTCTGAAGCTCACCTGTCTTCTTGGCCTTCCCTTGACCTCAGGGAGGAGAATCTTTTCTCCCTCTGCAGACTGAGCACAGTGGGGAAGAGCAGGGTTTAGATTCCACCATTGTTCTGCATCCTGCACAGACATTAGATAACTCACTTGCTTTTCTCCATGTGCACCTGTAAAGTGGAGGACACGGCATCTGCCCTACTGAGGTAAGAAGTCAATGTGGAGAGCCTCGTATGCTGTGAGCAGTCAAAAGCGTTGGCCATCATGGTTATCACCTAGACTCTCCCTGGCCTATGTGTTCTGTGCTCCGCGCATTGTCTCCCGTTGTCTGCACCCCCTTCCAGTCCAGGCCAGACTCTCAGGAGCTGTCATTCTGGAATGATGCCGATCCACCCCTATGACCATTGTCAGCTGGGCTTTTCAAGTGCTGCCCAGCAAGGTGTCTTTCAGGACAACGCTGCAGTGACCTCTGCCTTCACTTTTGGTTCACAGATGATGTGGTGACAGAGGAGCAGGGGAAATGCCCTTACCCTGTGGGGCGCCATCAGCCCAGCACTCCACAAGGAAGCGCTACAGGACACAGGACACCTGCGACCCGATACCACATCACAAAAGATGGCGAGAGAGATGTGATGGGGGAATCGGCTTCATTCCAGGATTTGCAGTTTGTGTGAGTTGTAGGAAATGGTATTGGGGGTGACCTTCCAAAGCCCTTAGCCCTTACAACAACAGTCTGGCAGATGTGTGGGCAAAAAAACGGTACAATGTATGAGGTTTGCCCTAAAATCCTTAAAGGACTAAAGAGATGCCTCTGAGGTTAAGGGTACTTGTTCCTTTGCAGGGAACCCTAGTTCAGTTCTAGAAGAGCAGCTCATGACCACCTGTGACTTCAGTTCCAGGGGATCCAATGCCCTCTTTTGGCTATTTGGGCACCAGACACACTTGTGGTGCACATGCAGGCATGTGCATAAAAATATACATACACATAAAATAGATCTTTAAACATACTTAATAAAAATAATGACAATTGTTAATTCCTTTGTGAAGACACAATGTACACCATGAGCCCCCTCCCCAGTTGTGATGTGTATGTAGGACCTAGATCTGCATGTATGTGTGCCCCTAAAAGCCATACATTGAAATCCTAGTCCCCCGGTAATAGAGGTGGGTCTATAAGAGATGATGTGGTTAAATCCTTATAGAAGAGCCTTCAGTGAGATCTTACCGCCATGGGACAGCTTGAGAAGGTGCCACCTCTAAACTAGAAGTTGAGTTCTCTGTAGACTTTCATCCTCCTGTTGCCTTGGCCTGGGATGTGCCAGCATTAAGAACTGTAGGCTATTAACTTCTGTTGCTCATAAGGTACCCAGTTTTAAGTCTGCTGTTATACCAGACCTAAGAGAGCAAGACACCAGACTTCCCTGGGATGCATTTACAAATATTCATTAAAATATAGGACCTTAATGCTACCCCATAGCCATGGAATATATAACTGCATGCAACCCCCAGCTCAATTACCAAATCTACTCTCTGTGTCTTTGCAGCTTCATGGGTCTACCTGTACCAATACCACTCTTTAGTCTGGCATTCTTTCATCATCTTTGCTAGTCAGAACCCTACTCCATAGGCATCTGTCACTGCTTCAACAATGGCCCCAGACATGGTGATCTAGAACCATCATACTCTTTATGCTTCATGGTCCTGTGGGTCAGGAGTCAGAGTTGGGCTCAACTAGGTGGTTCTCCTGTTCCATGAAGTTCTGATGGAGGTCTCTTACATTGCTTGGATGGCAGAGGGACTGAGGTGGACAGCTCCATTCATCTGTCCAGTAACATGATGGAGCTGTACTCCATTGAGGTGCCCTCATGTGGCACCTCAAGCCTGGTGGCTTTAGGCTCCCAGAAGGAGCATTGAAAGAGCGGGTACTCTAGAGGCCATGATTGTAAATCTTAACCTAAAAAGAGGCACAAATCAATTCCATTGTGTTCTATTGGTCTAAAAACCACAGGACTGATGGTCCAGTAAAAAGTCAGGGAGCTCCTTTATCAACAGCAGGATATCAAAGAGGCCACATCTCCTTTAACCTGCGATACCCACCAAGCTTCCAGACCCAGCTCAGATGCTGCCTCCTCAAGAGGCTCTCCCTCCCTTCCCCCTCAGGCTGGAGCATCCTTCCTTCTCTGTTCCCGCAAGCCTTCTGTGCCCCCTGATCCCTTCACGCTCTACTGTAGATTTCTCTGTGTGTCTTATTTCTCTTTTGTCCCTTGAAGCCTGAGTTCCCCCTGTGCCTCTCTTTAATCACTGTGCAGGGCCACACTATGACTAGCTGAAGAGTAAATGCCTGTTATCTAAGAGTGCACCAGTTCAAGACTATTCAGGTATTGGATAAATGAGATCACTTGGTATGACTCCACTTTCGGTTTTACCCACTTGATACTAGAAAAGGATATGGGATATGCAATCATATCTCACTGTATCCAGGACTGGAGGGGGTGGGGTAAGAGCCCTGCCACAGACCTGCCCTAGCAACTAGCTAAGCCAACCCTCCAGCTTGGTGTTAAACTTTCTGCTTAGTGACGGGACCTCAAAACCCCTTTCCTGTTGGTTAATTCCAGTTTCCACACTGGAATTTTGAATAACTTTTGCCATTTGAAATAGCTAACTGAAGCCAAAGGTGGGGAGAGAGAAAGTTCACTTTAGTCTAAAAAAATATCGGAGCACACAAAGTCCTTATTGTAGAAGGCTCACAGAAGGGTTCTGTGAATGGTACTCAAGAAGAGGTGCCCAGGACCCCACAAGCAGGCCTGGCCTTTTAATGTGTGTGTCCAGGACCCCACAGGCAGATAGCCTCCCTGGGTGTGTGTGTACCTGGGATCCAAGGGCAGATGTGATCTCTTAGTGTTCAAACCTAGAATTCACTAACCAATGTGGTCCCTTAGTGTTTGAGTCCAGGATCTACCAGCATTACAGCTAGTGTCTGTACCCAAGATCTCACTAGTGGACCAGACCCCTTAGTGAGTGTGAGTGAGAATCCAGGGCCAGGAGACCTGGAGACAGCCTGGAAGCTCCAGAGAAGTAGCTCTCTTCTGTGCGAGAGTCTTTGGTGAAATAAGAAAGCCTGACTGAAGCTAATTTCCAGTCTCTTCCACTTTAATTTTCAACATCTGAACCAGAGTTCTGAAAACAGATCGACATGGGTTTTCAGATGGGAGGCAGAGTTCTTCCCACCAGGAAGCCTCATCCTGTTTTCCCTGGATGCCTCCCTCCAAGAGATGGAGGACCACAGTGGAAAACTCACGTGGTTCTCCCAGTCAGACAGAGAGCATGGGGCTCTGCATAGTCTGTGCATACCTGTGGCTAACTCCATCACTTACAGGACATATGTCAGGGCTTCTTCTGCATCTCTGACTTGCCAACATTGCTACTTTTGTACTTTGAGGGCTTGTATTAAGTAAAATAAGGGTTAAAAAAAAAAGCTCTGAGATGTCACAATAGTCAATGTATCACCCAGACAGCTACCAAATGGCTGACAAGTGTGGGTAACATATATAATGTGGGTAAACTAGACAGAGACGACTCATATCCTGGTCTGGATGGGATAGGATGGCTCAAGAGTTAGTCAGATCCAGTCATTTGGCTTGATCTGTTTGGGAGGCAGCTGTGCGGTGGTGCCGGGCCCTGGGCTCATTGTATGAGTCGGCTGTTCGAATCCTGGGACTTATGCAGGGATGCTTGGCTCGGTCTGGGAGGCGGGGACTGGACCTGCCTGGACTGAGTCTATCAGGTCGATCCCGGTCCTCGGGGGAGACCTTCATCTGGAGGAAGTGGGAATGGGGGGTGGGCTGGAGGGAGGGGGAGGGGGCGAGAGGGGGAGAACAGGGGAATCTGTGGCTATTATGTGGAACTGAATGGTGTTGTAAAATAAAAAAAAAATAAAAATTAAAAAAAAAGAGTTAGTCAGATCGGTGTACAATTAATATGCATTGTTTCTTTCTGGAAGTTCTCAGGTGATATTTTTGAGTCCTAGTTGATGGTGAGTGACTAAAATGGGGAAGTGATAAACAACAGGATACTTCCATGAATTTGCTAATGCATTAGTATATTCACCACTACTCATGGAGGGTGGGCAATGGCAACATCACTTACATCAAGTGCATCCATAATCATCCAAGAACCCACAAGATGCCACGGCTGTCCCTGAATTCTAAAAGCTAATAGTTTGTTCAACATAATTTCCAGTTTAAACCCCAGGTAAGATAGAGCCCCCTTTATAGACAGGGACTCCTAGGGTCCAGGCTTGACTCTCACTCTGCAGTTTTCCCAGCATCTGAAGATGCTGACTTTCACCCTGTGTTTCTACCTTCTAGGGAAACCTTTATCAATCCAGTCAGCATTTTTGTGTGAACCACAGACTCAGACACAATGATGCCAGTGCTTGATTGGGTTCTGTTCTCAGGGGACTGACCTTCTACTGGGAATCAATACATAAACAAAACTTGTGATTACATTTTGCAAGTTGCTTGAAAGCCTTCCAAGAATGTGCATGCTAAGGACTCCAAAAGGCAAGATTAGTATTGTTTTAAGCAAGAGTACCAAAGATTTATAAAACCTTTAGATGGCTTATGAAGTATCTTGGAGAGACTTCATTACTTGTAACATGGTCTGGACTGAGACTGAAACATGTTTATCCATCTCAGACGCTGCCAAGCATCTCACCCAGGATATTAACACAGGAATGCTCTCTCCTGTTGGTGGTTACAATGCCATTCAGTCCAGAATGGCATATGACTTCTAAATCATTCTAAATGGCTTGGCAACTGCCTTTAGTAGATTTAGTCCTTGTTCTGTTTCTGTACCCTGTGTATGCTGAGGGCTGAGGGAAGCAGTCATTTTTCATGTCACATGTGTGGGAGTTGCCTCCTAGGGATACACACACTGAACTACTTAAGTCACAATTTACTATCTAGCTAGTGTCTTGCCTCCTTGGAGAGTTGCCTGGGGAGGGAGGAAGGGGTGGGTATCCCCAGTTGCTGGGGATGCTCCAACCCCAGAGGCTGAGGAGTGTGTTACAGCGGTGGCTGCGGAGGTTCTTTCTATCATCTTATCTCTATCTGAAGGAGCAGAGGAGACCCTGCAACAAGGGAAGAATGACAGCCACACGCTGACCGTACACAGTCGTACAGCTGTCTCTCTTCCTTCTTGAAGGATGAAGCCTGAGCACCAGTCGCTAAGCCAGTCTGGGAAACACAAGTCCTTGCAGGGGCTCTATAGAGTCCCCCTGTTCGTGCAAGAGATACCCACATACAGATTTACTTTCTCCACTGTGAGAAGCTTGAAAGCGCTATCTACTCACATCTACATTTTCCAGTTACATTACTGAGGTGCAACTGCAGTGTGACCAACTGCACCTTCTTCAATGATGTGACTCAATGCATGTTGGCAGCTGCAATCCCCACAATTGCAGACAGATGCTTCCATCACCCCTAAAGGGTCCCCAGTTCCCTTTGTAGTTCCCCCAACTTCTGCTTTATACCAGTATAATTTATGTCCTCTGGAACTCCATCAAACAGAACCACAGTGTGTCCTCTTTTGTATTTAATATCTTTGCATATAATGTTCTTAAATTTTTCCATGCTGTATCAGTCATGCCTTCTTCTTAAATGGGTTTTATTGGTGACAGCACCATATGGACAAGCACAATTTGTCTATCTAGTCACCAGTTAATGCCTGTATTTTGGTTTTAATGAATAAAGCAGCTGTGAATATGTGTATCCGTGGCTTTGGGTGGAGACATTTCTTCAGTGAATCCCTAAGACGGTGGCAACAGGATCACATGGCAGTTTTTTTGTTTATCTACATTTTAAACCTCTTTAATGATAATGAAGTTGTGGGTGGTATCTATCCATTCATAAATGTGTATTAATAGTTACCAGGAGAGACACAGGGGGCAGGCAAACCAGTGAATCCCTGACTTCCCGAGCCTGGCGGCTTAGCGCTTCACAAACAAGAATGTTCAAACACAGAAGGAAAGAGGCTACGCAGAAACCCCCATAAAACACATCTGTCCAGGCCCTTAGAGCAGGGTCCACCCTCCCCGCTCAGTGCAGGGTCCACCCTCCCCCACTCAGTGCAGGGTCCACCCTCCCCACTCAGTGCAGGGCCCACCCTCCCCACTCAGTGCAGGGCCCACCCTCCCTCTACAGCACGCACATGCTCTCAGGGTTGTTAGGGCATTTGCAGCTGGGGACACAGCTGCCTCAGAGGCAGGCAAGGCTTCTTTTTGGACGCGGTGCTTTTCCTTCACCCTCATTGGAGCTAAGATACCAAAGGAGCATAAAGTCAGCTCTCCCTTATTTCCAGCCCCAGCTCCAGGAACACGGTGTGTCTACAAAACTCTAAGCCCCCGGCATTGGGGTGGACTCTGCCCGATCCTCTGCCTTTTTCTAGCCCTGAGTCACCATGGCTTGTGTCGCACACAGTCGCAATCAGGTCCTATCCTTATGATACACTTGCACCATTTCTCTCAACTCTCGGCTGCCCTCGGGGCAACTTTGACCCAGAGTAGGACCGGCACAGTAACCCAGCCCATTGCCTGTTTCTGTAAGTAGATTTATTGGAGTGTCCAGGCTCGTGAATTTGATTATTGCCATCTGTACACCTGTGGCTGTTTTCAGTTCTATCAGTTCTGATGAGTATCAGGACAGAGGCTATTTGGCTCTGAAAGCTAAAATACTGTCTGGTCATTACAGAAAATGTCTGCCGTCCCTGAGAACAGGTTGCGGTAGAAATGACACGCTGAGACCTCCCAGCCCAGGCCCTGAGCACCAATGGCCCACTCCCTCCTTAGGAAACGACCATGTGAAAAGTCCCACTGGCCTTCCGGAGGGCGCCACACAGTGAAAGAGGTCTCATGGGTGCTTCTGCCCCAGCTAAGCCCCAGCTTAGCCCAGCTAAGGACATTACTGGGCTGAGTCCAGCCAGAAAATCTTCCAGCCCAATGCAGGGAAGTTGTGGAAAATGATGAGCTGTCATTGTTTATGCAGCTCTTCAGGGTGGTTTGTTATGCAGCCAGAGGTAGCCTGAACTGCACTCTTTTCTGGTCCGAGTGCCCTAGGCTCAGGGCACCTGTGGAGCATCTGTGAGGCAGAGTCCTAGGAAGAAGGCACACAGGATGAGTGCGGGTGGGGAGAGGTAATTAACCAGAAGGAAGAAAAAGCAACAGGGAATATAGCAGTCTGGTTTTCGTTACTGTCATAAATTACCTGAAGCAGGATAACTTTGTAAGTCCAAACAAGCACAGGCTGTGCTGAGGTTAACTGTCACCACCTGGCAGGTGGCAATGGATGTGAGCATGTGTAGGAGAGAGTGGCCACGTTGCCAAACAGGAAGCCAAGGAAGCAGGATCCTGCAATCCTTCCAAGGACACACTCCAATCACTGTGAAGACCACCCCCAGGTCTTACATCTTAAGGACTCCGCACCACGTCCCACCAACATCAGAAGATGGGATCAAGGAATGAAGGGCCTGAGCCTGCTTGAGTTGTGTGGCGGGAATGGACAGAGCAGGAGTGTCCATCCAGGCAAATCTCTATGGCAACTTGTAGAGGTCTATGGGTATTGTTGGTAGAATTTTCTTCACATTTATTGTTTGGGGAGAGCAGGGAGGGTGCAGTCCATGATATGTGTGAAGGTCAGGGGACAACTTGCAGAGGTTGCTTCTTAACTTCCACTATAGGGTTCTGGGGAGTCATCCTTAGGTCATCCGGCTTTATCCATAGCTTCAAACTCACAAAGTACCCGAGGATGACCTTAAACGTCTGAACCTCCTGCCGCTGTCTTCTGACTTACAGGATTACAGGTTGTACCATCCCTCTTGTTTCAAATAGTGCTGGGAATAGAACTCAGGGGCCTTATGCATGCCAGACACATACTCTTAACAACTGGTCTACATCTGAATCTCACGGTAGTAGTAGTTTTCATGTGTGAAGCTATACAGCTCATGATAATGGACTCTAGCTTCCTGATTATGGTAAATTGTCATGTATATTTATATTTTTGTGTGTGTGTGTACATATTTGTATGTGTGATTGTGGGTACATGTGAGGGGGTCAGAACACAACCTTGGGGGTCAGACTTGCCTTCCACCGAGTTATCATCTAGTCTTCATAGACTCTTGGTATGGTTTTATTTTTGTGATAATGAGAAATTCAATGCAATGTTATGAGAACTTCAATCAAGAATTCCAATAAAATTCCAAGGACCACAGAGCATTCAAACCACAAACACATTCCCTACTCCTGCTCATGTTTGGTCCATGTTCACAGCTCCAGATTTGCTTGGAAAGTCTTGTACTGATGGCCCCATATCAGAGCTTTGGCCGGGCTAAGCACTGTGGTCCCTTGGCATGGTGACTCCAGACCATTATCCTTCTGTGGCAGTACATCCTTATCCTAGGGTTTAACCATCTGTTCCCATTTCTACCCTGAATGCTGCATCTGTAGAGGTCACCATTGCTTTTGTGTTCTCAATAGCCCGAGAGCATTTTTTTCCATTTAATTCTGTAAGAATTTGTAAGGTATGTAGATGCTCAGGACATTGCTAGGGAACTTAAGATAAATGAGTCATCTGTCCTGCCCTGAGCAAATGTGCATTCTAGATTTTAGATGCATTTTATCATGTCTCTACTTTGGGAGACTATGGGAAAACATGCTACAAAGCCATAAAAATTCTAATTTTTTTCCAGAGTAGGGGAAGCATAGGGGGGTGATAGTTGAATCTGAACACCTTAGCTGGTGGTGTTGATCTGATGCTGTGTGGAACTTTGGGGATGTCAGACATATCTGGTGGGTGCAGGCTAAGAGGCAAGTGTTTAGGTGATATCTGAGCCTTGGTTTTGGTCCCTTCCCTTTGATTTATGATTTTTTGAGAAGTAAGAAGCCATGTCACAAGCTGAGCTCATGCCCAGAGATGCCAGCCATGCTTTCTATGCCAGGGTGAGCTGATGTGCCCCCAAATGATGAGCCCAAACAAATCCTTCCTCCCTTACATTTTCTGTCACAGTGATGAGAAGAGTAAATACCACAGGGGACTAGAATACTGATTGCTATTTTCTATGTTTCAACGGTTGCTATGATTTGGATGTGTTCCCCCCCCTCAAGTCACTATATTAAAGGCTTGGCCATTAACCCATGGTCCTACTGGGAGAAGTCAGAACCTGGTAGAGATGGGGCTTTGTGGGGAAGGGAGGTCATGAGAGACATGCCCATGAAAGGGATAATGGACACAGCCCCTCTGTCTCACTTTGATCCTTGATCTTTATGAGGAGAACAGCTTCCTCTGTCATGTGCTCCCATGATGCTGCATCTTGTCCAATGCATAGATGATCTAAGATCAAGCAACCAGGACAATCTTCCCCATAGTTGTTTATTTGTGATCTTTAGTCACACTCACAGAAAGGTGACTAACACAGCCATCAATGAAACCATTAACTGATGACCATATGTGAATGATAATAGATCAGAGAGCATAGGAAGTTTGTGACCCACTTGAATTATATTAATAGTGCAGAGGGAGGCAGATCTGATGTTCCACATATAGTGGCTAGATTTTCTTTCTGGCCTGCCTCAATGTGGCCAAAGTGGAGCAAGGGAAAGTTGCCCCCCCCCAGCACCACATGGAGAGAGCAGCTACAGCATGGTAAGAATGACATCATGGTGGAGATGAAGATGGTGGGGTTGGAGATCTGGGTGGGTTCTGATGACTTTGCTGTGGCCAACCGTGCTTCTAATTCATCAATGCCCTTGCTTAAGTTAGCACAAGAGGACTGTGTCACTTTCCCAAAGTAGTCTACCAAAACTTCCACAGGAACCGGCCACTCACGGTCAACACCTAGACTACAATGACACAAGATTAATGGAGGTCATCCCACAGAAGACTCTCTGTTCTGCTCCACATTTTTGTGCTTGGGCCAAAACCACTTTGCATTTCCTGTCGTACACCCACAGGCACTGGCATCTGGGAGGGTTCAGATATTTTGAATAGTGTTCGGACAGCAATGCTGGAATCTGGCTGGGGGAAAAAAAACAGAGCATCCATTTCCATTAATACGGAGCAACAAGGCTCTCATTGAATGGCAAGGGTCTTCATACAGTTTTAACATTAATGCGCTCTGCACCTAACAAGGCGACCTCTTTTTTTGTATTATTCTCACTCCCCCCCCCACCCCCGCCCCAAAACCCAGATCTGTATAGTTGAGGTCATGGTCTGATGTGAATATAATCAGCAGCTCTGTCTCTTTTGAGGTCAAAATCGAAGTAGCTCATGCAGATAGCCTCCAGCATCTTAGATTCCTGTTATATGGAGCAAGTCATATTTTGCACATCACAGTAAAAAAGGCTGTAAGTGTGCAGAGATGGTGAGAATAAAAGACAATTCCAGATGAGGATAAATGCTTTCTCAAGTCCTCCAGCAGCTCCCTGAGTCCACTCTTGCCTCTGGTATGGGGGTGGGGAGAACTAAGATGAAAACCTCCAGGGTAATTTCATAGAAAAATACAGCTTGCTGTATGTAAGAGAATTGGCTTTAGTTCTACAGAAGACCACCGTTTATGTGGGCCAAGTGTTTAGCTGGCTCAAGATGGATTGATGAAAAGGGCTCTGGCTAAATCACACTGATGGATCTGAGTGAGGCCAATCATTCAGATAAAGCATTGTTGCAAATATTTCTTTTGTGGATAAACTTCTGCTTTGTCACCAAAATTCCCAATGATGGCAAAAATGCCTAAATCCTACACTAGAAGGCATTAGTCATCCATTCCCTGTCACTACATCTCTAACTATTATGGCCACTTAGACAAAGCCTTCTGATTTCCCATCCTTCCCAAGACATTATGCATGCAAATAACTGGGAGACTTCAGTTATGGAAGCTCTGCAGTCTGCACTGCACAGAGAAACTCCCTGCCTGGAGAAATGGTGCCTCCCAATTTACCCCTTCACTGAGGTAAACCACCTCATGTCCAACAAGAGGGCCAAGTTTTTAGAACACTGAAAATATTAACCCACTTCTAGGACAACCATTTTGAGCATTCAGACACACTGTTAGAATCCCCACGTTCCTCCCAGGAGCTCACCCAGGAGCTTGGCTGGTTAGTGAAATCAACACTTAAGATGGGGGTGGGGGGCGGCATAGATGAAGCAGGACTAGAGAAGCTCCAAGAAACAACAGTCTTCACAGTGACTCCCAGGTCCTCACTAACTAGGATCCTCTTGTACACTGACCCTTCCTCTTCAACTAACCACACCCCCAGAGGTATACTGGAACCCACTCTCTATCATCACCCTGTGAAGTCTGTCCAAATTTCTTGGGTGATATTTCAGCTGGTAACAAGAACAGAGAGCTTAGCTTCGGTGTGGAGGATGGAAGAAGGGCTAAAGAAAAGAACATTGCTTAGGCCCAGTCAGAGGCCTGGGCTTCTCCAGAACAGAAGGAGTTCAAAGCTGCTTCCCAGAGAGTCAAGAAGCAAGGCTGTCTCAGGAAGAAGAGTGTGGCCCAGTAGATGGCAAATGTGCTGACTCATCTCTTTTCTCCATGACCGGCTCAGTTGAGATGGAGATGGAGTCCAGAAACACACAGAGAGAAGTCGAGGAATGAATATTTTTCAGCCACACCCAAACATGGGGAGATTTCAGGTGGAGAAAGAGCAGCAAAAGCTGGCAATAATGCAAAAAAGGTGAGTCCCCACCCCCCAAAGAAATGACTGTGGAAAGAATTAAATACGCAAATAAAAAATAATATAAAAGACCAAAGCAGAAGCTAAAGGGACCAACAATGTGGGACAAAGCCTACGAATCAGAATGTAATCAACAGGTGCCTAGACGCATGTCATCCTATTCTCATCGACAGTAGGAACTGAAACTGGACAGAGCTTGGTGAGGACAGAGGGCAGGCTACAGCACACAGTGAAATTTCATTTTACACACAGGTACCAAACAAAAATCAATACAGAGGTGAGGCAGGCATGCCCCCAAGAAAGCTTAGCAATCGGAGACTGTGTTTGGCTTGAGCTACACATATGTCCCTTCTTAACACCGGGGACCCCATCTGCTGCGAGCTGCGTGCACATCTCACTCCAAAGAAAATAAGCACTGCTCCTCCCTCGAACCCTTAGTAACTCCCCTTTCGTGGTTAGTTTCCATTCAGATGGAACTAGAGGCAGGGGCCAAAAATAACTGGAAAACTGGACACAGTAAGCCAGTCAATTATTTCCAGACACGGCAATAGCCAGCAGCCGATGAGAAAGGTTAAGTGAGGGAGGCCTGCAGTCACTCTGATTTTCTGTTGGGAGGCGTTTTCCGAAGTTGGAGTGGGGAGATGCCCCAGAGAGGATGGCCACCTCACTGACAGGAGGACAAACACTCTGAGGAGAGAGCTTCAGATGGAAAAGGCTGAAAGGACTCTACACGGGGGACAGGTCCTCTTGAGTCTCACAGACTGTGAAGTGTACATGTAACGTGAGCATCCATGGGCTGTGCAGGGAGATGATGGAGTAGTAGCTGAGAGCTACATCCTGATCCTAAGGCAGAGAGAGAGAGAGAGAGAGAGAGAGAGAGAGAGAGAGAGAGAGAGAGAGAGAGAGAGAGAGAGAGAGACTATCTGGTGTGGGCTTTTGAAACCTCAAAGCCCACCCCTCCCCACAGTGACACACTTTCTACAGCGAGGCCACACCTCCTAATCTTTACAATCCTTTCAAATAGTGCCACTCTCCGGTGGGTAAACATTCAAATAGATGAGCCTAAGGGGAACATTCTCATTGCACTCCCCAGCTCCATCCGTAAAGATGAGGATTGGCTTTAATTCACATGGCAGGGTTTTCGAGTCTTGATGCAAAGTGATGCTGAGATTTGCGTGTTGGGCTTATATAATAAACATAGGTAATATGTTTGAAAGCCCATGCTAGATCACACAACAGGATATAAATATTAGTTATTGTTACTTTGGCACGTGCAAAGCAGATATGCCAGCCATTTGTTTGACTAAATGAAAATTCATCTGAGTTCACAGGCATAATTCACATCAATATTAGTGAGGAAGAGCAAATAGTGGAAACAGAAAAATAATCAAGGGAGGAAAGGGGGCCAGAGGACCCAGGAATCTTCTGTGTGCCCTATCACAGTATAAGGTACTGGAAAGTGTATTCTCTAATTGACTTTCTACGGTGAATATGGAAATTAGACATATCTGTCCACCAAGGAAGGACCTGAGGCTCTGAGCCCCACAGTAGGGGCACGCATAAAATTAATCAGGACTTCGTTTCCTAGCCTGTTCCCCTACTGTGGCATACAGAATCGTGCTTTTAAACAATTTAGTCTGGACTTTAAATTCTATTTGAACCTAGTCTGAATTGCACTAACCCTTTTTGGCACCTGCCTGAAACCTAAAAAGGACATTATGCCAGGAAATGAGAGTGGAGATGGGGAGATTAATAATTTATTACCAGGCATGTATCACCATCCATAGCAGTAGTCACTCCATTCCAATGTCTGTGAAGTCCCGGGAGGTTCTCTACCCTCAGGCAGCCGCGGTCTTCAGAAAGGTCAAGCTGAGATTGCTCTCCTAGGAGGAAAATGTCAGGCTGCTCCTATCTCTGCAGTAGATCGTCCTTGCCAAGTTCACTCAAACACCGTGCAGGCTGGGGAGCCGAAGTACGCCTCTGGAGCAGTCTCAAATGTCTCTAATTGCTTGAGCAGCAGCCTGGCTGGAGCTCTATTTATTCTTGAAGACTCATTTGATGCCGAATGGTATAAAGTTTACCCAGAAGTTCTGGGAAATTGGTGAAACTTGTAGAGCACAAATTGCAGAGAGTAACTGACTGGAAACCCCAGGTCCTCGGGGTAAAGAGAGGCCTCACAGTGAAGTGCTGGTTCAGTTTAAAATCTTCTCTATTGGCTTCCCCAGATCAACAGCATCGTCCCTGTCTTTTGTCACCCGTTTCTGCTCCATCTGACTTTGGTACAGTATGATTTGTCCCAAGTGTCCTCTGAGCTCACACCTCTGCTTTACATGTCCATACTCTTCAAAGTCACTCGTAATATGTTGACCTATTTTTTAACTTTGAGTTAGACATGACCTTTCCTTAAGCACTAAATGCCATTAATAGATTTAGTTAATCACTCTGGTAGTTTAAGGACTGTAACATTGAAATCCCTCAGAATCAATTCCATGAGTAACTAATTAAATTCTCTTAAAATTTTAAGCTATTACTATTTTTATAAAGTTTTTAGAAATTGTAAATACAGTCAAAAATGACAAAATACACATTTTTAAATTAATTAAGTTAGTTCTTTGACAGTTTCGTACATGTCGTGTATACAGTGCCATCGGGCAGAACCACATGCCAGTGGGGAACATGGGCTTCACTGTTTGCAAATGTCTGCCACTGTATGGGTCTTGCCCTCAACAGACAGGATATGCCTCTAGCCATGGCATTTCTTCCTGCCCCCTCCTTTTATAACATATCTTATTAAGCCACTCTCATGTCCACAGGGCAACTTATTCCCAGTGTCTGTCCAAGGAAATCTGTTGGACATCAAGATTGATTCCAGAGGTTGTGTACCCTGAGTTCACATCTGCTCAATGTTTACTGATTCAAACATTTACATTTTGAAGCTTACGATTTGAGTGCTGCAGCAGCAGCAGCAGCTACTGTTTTGTTTTTTGAGACAAGGTCTTCCAGTGTAGCTCAGACTAGCCTCAAATCCCCTCTGTAGTCGCAGGCTGATCTGGAACTCACAGTAAGCTTCCTGCCAAGCACTGGTATTACAGACATGTGGCACCGTACCCAGCTAGTGTATTTTTAAGTCTATTTGAGCATGGCGCTATAATTTATAATTTATTATAGACGTGATAATATTTTATTTATTTAGTCTTTGAAAATTTCATACATACATACAATTCATTTTGATCATTTGCACCCCCATGGCCCTGCTGCAACTTCCTTCAGAAACTCCCATGATACCTCCCTCCCAACAGCAGTGGATGGAAGGGTGTGAGAAAATGAGGGGCCAGGGGAAGGCTTGATCAGCATGCAGTGTGCATGAAGATGATACTTGGAGACCTACGATTTTGCACTCCAAGATACAGTAGGAGGAGATAGTGAGGCATATGCTATGAAAGAACAGGAAGCTGATGCTGGAAACTACAGGTTTGAGCAAGGAGGAAATGGCAGTGGGTAAAAGGCAGAGTAGAGAATAAACTAACTAAAACTAAGGGTGTATGAAGAAGCCTTATGAAACCCCACAAATCTGTAAACTACTTTAAGTATTTTTTTTTTTAAGGAATTTGAACTCATTGGCTTTTCTAGTTCAGTGTTCCAAAGTCCTTCCACAATCCTCCCCCAAAACACCTGGTCAGGTCTGTCACTACCATAGTCCCCTCTCTGATATGAATTTCTGTATCAACTAAGTTTCTATTGTTGTGATAAAACACCATAGCCAAAAGCAACTCGAGGAAGAAAGAATAAATGAAATTACTGAGAAAAACCACATCAATGAGCAATACTCCTCCAAAAGACAGAGGTTATTAAATGAAAATCTCACTGCTGGGCACAGGTTACCTCTCTACTAGGGACTGGTCAGGAAGGCCCCAGAGGCCTCCAAACAACATGGGCTATTGTCATTGCCCTTGGTTGCCCACTATAACTAGATGGTAAGAACTTGTTGCTGAAGACACCATATACTGTGGATGTAGGAGAAGTCAGTCTTGAAGTGACCAGAAAACTTGGTGATGGAAAGGCTATGGAGGTTGTTATGGGAGAAAAGAAACCAATGGTTTACACCAATGCTGGACCTGCATGTTATATAATAATGACCTGCAAGGCCACAGGGGTAATAGTGGTAAGACTGTTTATGGGCATAACCAATCATTCTCTTGATTGGATTTGAGGCTTGCTTCACAGGAGAGAATTTATTACATATTTTATGAAGGACTAGAAGAGAGGAATTCAAAGATTCCCAACACAGAGAAATGATTGTCTCTTTAGGAGCTAGAAATGCGAATTGTTCCAATTTTACCACTGCATATCACACAAATGGTCATGTGGTACCCATAAACATGTGTAGTTAGTAGGGGTCAAAATTTAAATACAAAAAAAATGTCTCAGCTTGTGGAAGACCATGAGTGCCATCCTTCCTTCATTCAGTCTGAGATCAGATAAGGATCCACACATGATTCAGTCACCAAGATCAAAATGTCTTCCTCTTTACACATGAAAGCCATCATGGAGGAAGTCAGATATGCCAATCCATTGGATTGCTAGCAAGGAATGCCTGGTTGAGCTAGCCCACCCTGTGACTGCAACCCTGGAAATCAAGGATCTTCCTTATGTGGGTCTGGGTAAATACACGCCCCCACACCCCTTCTTAGGAGAATGCTTAAGGCACAGGGGCTCCGGGAACATTGAGAAGACGGTCCCCATTGTGTGCTTACAGAGGGAACAGTCTTGTAAATACTTGTTATGGCTTGGATGTGTAATCCCCCCCACCCCAGGCTCATGAGTTTGAACATTAGGTCCCCAGGTGGCAGGGCTATTGTGGGAGATTGTGGAACCTCTTAGACATGGGGCTTGGTAGGCAGATGCGGGGACTTAAAATGGGCTTTAGGGGTTACAGGCTGGCCCTGCTTCTAATTTTGCTCTCTGCTTTCTGGTTGCCAGTGTGATATGACCAACTCTCTCACACCCCTCCTGCCATGGACAGCAGCTGGTCCACCCACGTGCCTTCCTTTCCCTGTGGCAGCACTATGAACTGTGAACCCAAATAACCTCCCCTCCTCTTAGGTTGCTTCTATTAGATATTTGGTAGTGAAAATAAACAAAATGATTAATATTCAGGGAATTGGTTAACACTACAGAAACTCAGACATTTTCAGACCAGGATTAAACAAATAGTAACCTTTAAGACATACTTTTGTGGTGATTTGAGAGAAAATGACGCCCCCCATAGGGAATGGCACTGTTAGGAGGTGTGGCTTGTTGGAGGAAATGTGTCTCTGTGGGGATGGGCTTTGAGGTATCCTAGGCTCAAGCTATGCCCATTGTGACACAGACTCCTTCTACTGCATGTGGATCAAGATATATAACTCTTAGCTCCTTCTCCAGCACAATGTCTGCCTGTATGCTACCATGATGATAATGGACTAAGCTTCTGAAACTGTAAGCAAGCCCCCAATTAAATGTTTTCCTTTATAAGAGTTGTCATGGTCATGATGTCTCTTCACAGTAATAGAAACCCTAACTAAGACAGCCTTTATTTGTAAAAAGGATATAAAGAAAGGATCTTGGAATGGTGAAAAACTGGCATGTGTATATATGGACAAGCATGCAATGGAAGATTTAGCAATCAGTAACAGGCAAGAGTTGAAGGAACAGGGCAACCTTCCCTAAGAAAAGGGAAGCCAATAAGCTGCATCCAGATAGGTGACCATATTAATATTAATAAAGACATCATTTTTGCCTGATTGTGGAGGCTAGAAGTAGAAGCAGTTGAAGAAAGCTGCAAAGAAACTGGGTTCAGATCATTATAAGGGATGATGAGTCACTAAAAATTCAAATGAGATATAGCTGACATTCATGACCTTTCTCTGTACTTCAAAGGGAGCTTTCCCAAGCCCTGTGAGTAGCTGGACTAGATTAGTTATGCCTAGATGTTAGGAAGCTTTTTACATTCAGAAGCCTGAAGAACCACAGTATAAGTAGACAATATCTGTTAATATGCAGATGTTCAAAATTAAAACCAAGATTAAGTGTTTGATACTTTATTTAAAATAAGAGCGCCTCTTGAAGATATGGCTTCATTGAAGACATCTGGATTCCCCCCTCTCATGCCTACCATTTGTTTCCATGCCTGGCTTTGGTTAAGGTACATGAGGATAACAGAGCCTTGGGGAGGGAACCATGTGGGTGAAGTGTGGGCAGGCATTTTTGAAGCTTATTTTCACATAATGGTGGATATTCTTTTTATTATTGCACCAAAGCTTGGGATGTTTTTATTAGTTCTTTGAGAAGTTTATACATTTATACACTGTATTTTGACCGTTTCCACCCTTCACTCCTCTGTTAACTCCCCTTAGATCCAGCTCTAACTTTTCACCCCTCCCAAGTTCAGTTGTTCCTTCTTTCCTTCTTTCTTTCTTTCTTTCTTTCTTTCTTTCTTTCTTTCTTTCTTTCTTTCTTTCTTTCTTTCTTTCTTTCTTTCTTCCTTCCTCCCTTCCTTCCTTCCTTTCTTTCTCTTTCTTTCTTTTTCTTCCTTTCTTTTTTCCTTCCTTCCTTCCTTCCTTCCCTCCTTCCTTCCTTCCTTCCTTCCTTCCTCCCTCCCTCCCTCCCTCCCTCCCTCCCTCCCTCCCCTCTCTCTCTCTCTCTCTCTCTCTCTCTCTCTCTCTCTCTCTCTCTCCCTTCCTCTTTCCCTCCCTCCCTCCTTCCCTGCCTTCCTTCCTTCTAATGACTCATGGAGTCCAGTTTGTGGCACCGACATACTCATGGTACACGGGTCATTTGCT
Organism: Peromyscus maniculatus bairdii; assembly: GCF_049852395.1. Taxonomy (NCBI): domain Eukaryota; kingdom Metazoa; phylum Chordata; class Mammalia; order Rodentia; family Cricetidae; genus Peromyscus; species Peromyscus maniculatus. The sequence continues at coordinate 32,586,421 of NC_134872.1, forward strand.
GGAGCATGGTTGACCTATCAGGAGATACCCTCTTAAAGGAAACTGACTCCACCTCCCCTAGAAACCATTGACTGTCCACAGCTCTGTAGGTAAGGGTAGAGGCTCATGAGTTCCTCCCTGCTTGAAGCTTGGGACGTTGATTGGAATGATTTTGTGCACAGCTGTTGTGAGGTCCTGAGTACAGTGGTTCCACCATGTCCAGAAAGCATGATTCACTTTAATCCTCCCCATCCCTGGCTCTTACAATCTTTCTGCTCCTAGTCTGCAATGATCCCCGAGCTTCAGAGGGGGGAGAGAGCGTGATACAGATATTCTGTTGTGGCTGAGCACTCCACAGACAACTGTCCTCTGCACTTTGACCCGCCATATGTTTCTATGTTAATCAAAATCCACTGGCCAAAGAAACTTCTCTGATGAGGTCTGAGAGAGTGCTGCCCTAATCTATGAGTGTAGATATGATTATTAGATTGTACTTTGATGCCACATTCATTTAGTAAAATAATACTAGTAGATTCCCCCATTGGGGCCTATGAGCTTACAAGTTAGTCACAGTAAGAAATCTTAAATTCATGTCACATTAAAGTCTATTTGTCCATCTTACATTTTAACTGGACCCCTTAATTACTCTTGATTTGGGTACAACATGCTTAATTTTATTATGAAAATAATTAAGAGCTGTAGAAATGATCAGTAGGTAAGAGCACTTGCTGAATAAGCATGAGATGCTGAGTTTGGACCCAGCACCCACATAAAAAGCCGATGTGACCTTGCATGCCTGTAACACTATAGGGGAGGGGTCTGCAGAGACCAGGGGATTGCTAGGGCTTGCTGGCAACCAGCATTGCTCCAGGCTCAGTTAGAGACCCTGTATGAAAGGAATAAGACAAAGGATGACAGAGCAAGTTACCTGATGTTGTCCTTTGACCTCTGCACAAGGGCTCCCAAGTTCATGCACCTGCACACACACATGCACATACACAACACATATCTACTAAATTCACACATACATGCATGCATACACACACATACACACAAACACAAAAAAAAATCATTTAAAAGAAGAACTAGTTGGACTTTATGGATCCCAGGTGTGTGAGGATCCCACCAGGGTTCTGTTGACCCTCTGAGGGCTGTTCACTGAGTATCTTTCACAGCTTTAAGGTCTTGGCTTCTGTAAAAGAGCCACTATGATGCTTGAGTATTTTACTCTTTGTGGGGAGACAGATAACCTCAGGAATTCTGCAATGAAGAGAGACCCGTTCAGACTAGATTAAGTGAAACAGGGGCAGGAACCAAGGTTTGCTCAAAGCATGCTCTCAGGAATTCCAGGATGGAAAGTGTAGTCAGGCCAAACAGGCTGCGGCTGTGCTAGGAAGCTGTTCATCACCTTGGAAGAGACCAGGCCTCTCTTTCAGTTGGTTCCATGTGCCATACATTTCCTGGACTTAGCTTTGTAGTAGTGCTGGCTTCCCTGTCCCACCACAGCTCTGGACTAAACAAGGCCTTGATTTCCCCATACACTGATACTAGCCCCATTCCAGATGAGCGTCAGAAGTCATACATTTTCCCTAGACTCCTGTTTTCAGATTCCACACTCCCCAGAGAGCAGCAGCTAGCTCATCCAGACTCACTACTAGGGCGGCAGCATCTCTTGTCCTAGTAGATATGGACCGGGATGCTGGCCTGCCAGTGCAAATACGGCTTCCAGATGTGTCTCCTCTTGCTGTGCCTTGGTGCTCAGCTCACTTTCTGTTTTTTCTTCAACCCAGGACCCCAAGGGTATATCTTTCTAGCTCAACATAATCTAGAAACTCATTCCCAGACATTCCCAGAGGTTTACTTTCTAGATGACTCTAGATCCTGTTCAAGTGACCATAAATATTGACCATCACATTCTATCATTATTTTTTGAGCTCTTCCTTATTCTCTGACATGTGAAGATGATCTGGGCCCATCCCCAGGTGTACTCTCTGCTTCAGCCTTGAATTCAGTCACTTCTCCAAGGATCCTATATTAGTTATTTTTCGTTATTTTGTCTCCCCTACCCCCAGAGCTGAGGACCGAACCCAGGGCCTTGCCCTTGCTAGGCAAGCGCTCTTCCACTGAGCTAAATCCCCAACCCCATTAGTTACTTTTCTATTGCTGTGATAAAACACCATGACCAAGGCAACTTATAGAAGAAAGAGGTTTGGGGGCTCTTGGTATCAGAGGGATAAGAGTCCATGATGTCAAAGCAGAAGCCTGGTGCCTGGAGCTGGAAACTGAGAGATCACATCTTGAACAACAGGCAAGAAGCAAAGAGAACACCCTAGGGATGACACAAAGCTTTGAAACTTCAAAGCCCTGTCTCCTGTGACACATTTCCTCTGACAAGGCCCTATCTCCCAAGCCTCCCCAAACACCATCACCCACTGGGGACCAATGTTCAAATATGTGGGTACACATGTGAAGATCAGAGTTCAGAACCCACACAAACGCCAGGCAAGTGTGGCGATCCACCTGTAATTCTAGCGCTTGGCAGCCATCTGGCTGGCTAGGACTAGCTGTGTTGATGAGGTCTGGCAAACTGACAAACCCTGCCTCCATCAATAGAGCGGCACGTCATTGAGGAAGACTCCCAACATCAACCTTGACCCTCTACATGCACATGCACACACATGTGTACCCACACATTTGAACATTCATATCCACACATGTGCACCACGTAAACATGAAAAATAATCCATCTGCAGAGATAACAAATGTAATCCATGCCAATGTTTCACACTAACTCTCCTGAAATCACACGTGGGACAGTCTGACCCTCCTTCTTGAGCACTGGTCACCCATCTGAACAGTGAGAAACTTGGCTCTCCCACCCACTATCTTGCATCTGTTCTTTGAATACAATGTGTACAAAAGCATCAGCTGTCAGCTTTTGCTGCATATGAATCAATTTATCCATCAAAATATAGTAATCATATATAATTTCTCTTTTCTCTAGTCTTGCAAACTCCAACCATTTCTAAAGTGACCCAAGTCAGCACCCTTACCTGCCCTTGAAATGAGATCATGTCATATATCTGTAATCCAGTTACATCTTGTCTCAATCACTGTTCTGTTGCTGTGAAGAGACACCATGACCATGGCAACTCTTATAAGGAAAACACTTAATTGGGGTGGGTCGCTTACCGTTTCAGAGGTTCAGTCTATTATCATCATGACAGGGAGAATGGAGGCAGGCAGGCAGGTGCTGTAGTAGTAGCTGAGAGCTATATACTGATCTATAGGCAGAGGGGGGGAGGGAGGGGAGGAGAGAGGGAGAGAGGGAGAGAGGGAGAGAGGGAGAGAGGGAGAGAGGGAGAGAGGGAGAGAGGGAGAGAGGGAGAGAGGGAGAGAGGGAGAGAGGGAGAGAGAGAGAGAGAGAGAGAGAGAGAGAGAGAGAGAGAGAGAGAGAGAGAGAGAGAGCGAGCTCCTAGGCCTGGCATAGGCTTTTGAAACCTCATAGCCCGCCTAGTGGCACACTTCCTCCAACAAGGTCACACCTCCTAATTTTTCTAATCCTTTCAAAGAGTTCCACTCCCTGGTGACTAAGCATTCAAATATCTGAGCCCATGGGGGGCATTCCTATTCAAATCATTACACATCCCATCAACACAGTACAAATTCTGTCCTGATATACCATATACTCTTCCCTTTCTTCTTCCTTTCTTCCTTCTTCCCTTTTCTTTTCTTTTCTTTCTTTCCTTCTTTCTTTCCTTTCTTTCTTTCTTTCTTTCTTTCTTCCTTTCTTTCTTTCTTTCTTTCTTTCTCTTTCTCTTTTTAATTTTTTTTTGCCTATATGTTAAGAATCTGTTCTTTGTACTGTAAAATTTTTTGGGTCTTGAAAAGTGAATCTCAACCACTACAGTATCACACGAAATAGTTTCATGGCCCTAAAATGATCCTTCATGGTTCTCCTGTTTAACCCTCTTCCTTTACAAGCCCCTCAAGAACAATATTTTCCTTTATCAAACTCACATAAACCTAATTAACATAGTATTATGCATAACCTTTTATATTGTCTTCTGTCAGGGCTGGAGAGATGGCTCAGCCATTAAAGGCTAGGCTCACAACCAAAACTATGTTGTCTTCTTTCCTTACTGGTATGCATTTAATATTCATTCATGTTCTTGTTTGGATTGATGATATTTTTTCTTTTTAGTTATAGAATAATGTTCCAGGGTATGGATATCCCACCGAGTGTTTATTCATTGACATGTTAAAGAACATCTTGGTTGCTTCCACGCTTACACAATTATGAATAAGTCTATTATAAAAATTAGAGTTTTTGTGTGAGCATAAGCTTTCAAGTCAGTTGGGTAAACACCTCCCAATGGTAAGAGCATATTTAGCTTTGTAGAAACCATGCCTGTCTTCTTAAATGACTTTGCATTCCCAGCAACAGTGAAAGACAGCTGCCCCACACCCTTCAGAAGTTGCTATTTCTTGTTTTTGGATTGCAGCTACTCTTGAGGGTATCTGCTCATATCTCAGTGATGTTCACGTTTTGTCCTTATTGGCATGGGGCCAAGTCAGGGCAAGAGACAATGTATCACTAACTCTGGATTTTACATTGGTTTTAAAAGTGTGATTTGATCTAGGCCAAAGACTTAGTGGGAAGCAGCTGGCCTGGCCCCTCAGTGCCAGGACCTGTAGCTTTTGGTGGCACATGAACAGAAGCATCAATTTGCATACAAGTTTAGAAGGCGACCTGAATGTATGCCAGCAAAGAAGTACAGTGACCCAAAAATGGAACAGAACACAGGATCCACTTTGACCAGAGCAAGAAAAAAAATGCTCCATATGATAATTGCAGCTATGAAAAATGAAGGTAAAGATGCAAAACTCTATGCCTGATGGGAATCTCTCAGGGGGTCAGGTGGGATTCCCACTGGCACAGCATAGCTTGCTGTAAATAAACGGCCAAAGGTAACCCATCCACTCTCCATCCCGCTAAAGTATCTCTGAGTTTGGATGCTCCCAGCAGTCTGATACAAGCTAGAAGGTTCTTGATGCTGGAGTGGGTGGTGAGTCAGTGCAAATTGGTATGGCATGACAGAGTGGGGCTGGGAAGGTACAAAATTGCCTCAGGCAGATCCTGGGTCCCCAATGGTGCTTGGTAATGAACCTCTACCCTACCATGGCCCCGGCTTAGCTAGTCTTCCACAGGTCCAGGAGCACACAGTGGTTATATATAGGCCCCTCTGTCATTAGCTTTATAGACCCATTCATTTCCAAGGTGACTTAGGCCAGGACAAGGCTAGAATGAATGGAACGCTGCAGGAAGGTGACCGGCCGAGGGCCACGCCAGGCACCTGTGTGCACAGTTCAAGTGTCACAGCTGCAGCTGCGCCTGATGAGTTCTCAAGAAGTCCCACAGGGGAGACATGCCCTTCTATTTCAGGCACACACGTTGTTCCTGTTTTCCAGCAGTGGCTGGCTGGCTTGGCTCCCCGCCCCGCCCCCCAACCCCTTTACATTCCAAGCACAGATGTGTTTGTACAACTATGCTTCATCTGGAGAGAATGGTACTTGCTGAAAATGAAGAGGAGACACAGGGGCTGAATCCAGCAGGATACCCCCGCCCGTCCACTCACCTGCCGCTTCCTCCCACTCTCTTCCCTCTATCCCTTCCTCTTCCCCATACCGCTTACTGTTAACAATGTCTTTAACGGCCTACACAGTCACATTCCACAGCTTGACTCAACGTCATAGACCCTCAGCTGACCCAGATGGAACCCTATATTCTCTAAGACCCACCATCTGTTCATTTTTTAAAGCCAGTAATAAGTTTTCTGTTCCAAAATAATGAATTTTAGTTTTTAAATTTTACCTGAAAAGATGGAGATGAATCTCAAAATATCTTGTTAGAGTTGACTCCTCCAAAATCTATAGGGAAGATATTTCAAGACTCACAGTAGATACCCAAAAATAGAAATCAAAACTCTATGTATACAATGTCTTTTTATTATATGTATCTATCATAAGGTTAATTGACAAATTAGAGATTTTTTTAAAAAAATGTATTAATTTTTCATGTGTATGAATATTTTGCCAGCCTGCGTGCATATGCACATATGTGCTTAAGGCCCACAGAAGTCGGAAGAGGGTGTCAGATCTCTTGGAACTGGAGCTGTGGGTAGTTTGTATCTACCACTTGGTGCTGGGAAACAAACCCAGATCTTCTATAAGAGCAAAAATGCCCTTCATTGTTGAGCCATGTATCCAGCCCCAGTCATGCTAGGACGTTAAGAATAATAGCTAATTATCAACCAGAACAGTCACAACCACCACCCTTGCCCTTCAATATCATAGATAGAATGGGGTTACTTGAACCTGTGTCCTGGGTCACCATTGATCTGATAGTGAACATGCCAGGTAAGTAGCTGCTGGACACCTTATATAGTTCAAGTACATTGCATAGAGGGGCAGTTCATTTCCAAGGAGGCATGGACCTCAATTGCTTCCTCAAACCACCCAGAATAGTGTTGAGCTCAAAACTAATGACTGTAGCTAGAGTTTTCCTGCCTTGCCCACAGTCAGGACAAATCTCTGTCACCCGCCAGTCCCACAGCCGCTCAGACCCAACCAAGCAAACACAGAGACTTATATTGCTTACAAACTGTATGGCCGTGGCAGGCCTCCTGTTAACTGTTTCTATATCTTAAAGTAACGCATTTCTACAAATCTATACCTTGCCACGCGGCTCGTGGCTTGCCAGCATCTTCACATGCTGCTTGTCCTGGCAGTGGCTGGCAGCGTCTCCTTCTGCCTTCCTGTTCTTTTATTTCTCCTCTCTGTTAGTCCCGCCTATACTTCCTGCCTAGCCACGACCAATCAGGTTTTATTTATTGACCAATCAGAGCAACTTGACATACAGACCATCCCCCAGTACAGCCAAGTGCAGACCATCTCAGACACCTGCACTCAGGCCCATGGTCCTAATCATCCTCTATGCAAACCTGCTGGGTAACGCCACAAGGAACCCAAGAAGGGCTCCCACAGGACATACATTAACATCCCACAGCAAATGACTTGTTTATTTCTGATCATTCCCATTGAATACTTTTGTATTGTAGTAGGTCATGGAGAACAGAGACAGTAAGAGCTAAGCCATGGGTGACATGATGCCGCTGTGTGTGAAAGAAGCCTGGTATGACAAAGTCTATTATATTATCCTGTTTTGCACCAAGTTCTAGAACAAGTAAAGTTAAACTGTGGTGTCATGTTTGGGAGTAGTTAAACAAAAGGAATGCTCTAGGTATAGGAAATGTTTACACTTCCTGACATGATCAGGCTGGTTTATGTGTGTGGTTGAGGCAGGCAAACACAGAAAATTATTTAGCAACCTGGGACTCCATTTGGCTTGGGTTATACTCATACTTTTCTTCTAATAATGTGCTTGGCAACCTAGGACCCCCACCTACATCTACTACTATGCACATAAACCATTTTAACAATATATCTACCAACCTGGGACCCCCGCCTGCAGGTGCAATGCACACACATGCTTCTAACAATGCACCTAGCTACCTAGGTCCTTTTCTGTAAGTACTATACATGCACACTATTCTCCTAACAATACACAGCTACCTAGGACCCCCACCTGCAGGTACTACACACACACACCCTTCTAACAATGCACCTACCAACCTGGGACCCCAGCCTCTTGGTACTATGCATATATATCTTTCTCCTAACAATGTACCTAGCAACCTAGGACCTCCCCGCCTACAGGCACTATGCACACACACCTTTCTAACAGTGTACCTACCAACCTTGGACCCACATCTGCATGTACAATGCACATACATCCTTCTCCTAACAATGTACTTACTACCAGGGACCTCTATCTACAGATACTATGTACACACACCTCTCCTAACAATGCACCCAGCAACCCAGGACCACTATTTGCAAGTACTATGCACGCACACCCTTCTAACAATGCACTAGGACTGCTACCTGCAGGTACAAAGCACACACCCTCCTTCTAGCAATCACTCAGGACCCCAATCTGTCAGTACTATGTACATGCTTCTCTTCTAATAATGCACTTAGGTACCTAGGACCTCCACCTATTTCAAACTACACACACGACCCATACCAAACAATAGAATAAGTTTCTTGTCCCTTAAAAACTATCAAGCATGAGTAGTTTCTCAATTATATCCATGTACAAGAATAATGGGGCCATTCTGGCCAAGATTAGCTTGGGGTACATGCACAGTACATCAAAGTGTGTCTACTGTGTCTGTTTACCATGCATAACTGTTTAATATGCATAGTAGTTATGGCTTTGTATAACTGGACATGCATAAGACTAAAATAAGATGCATCATGGGAAGGGTCATATACAGTGAGCGAAGGGTTATATAACTTGAATCTATTAATCAAAATAGAGAACCACCTGACTTTTGGCTCCTAGTAACCATCCTCTCCTTCCTTTAGACACCACAAAGGAAACTCCATGCAATAATATGGGGTCCTTGAGAACACTCTCGCTCATGTGGCCCCCTGTCACCCTTGACAGCATTTATCTGATCTATACTATGACTTTGCTTTAGTATAATATTTCCTTGCTACTTCACAATCCATGTGCATTTATTCAGTTCCTTGATTAAGGACTAAATAAACTGGATACCCCTGGTACAGACAATAGTCAACCGGTGACATGTTCATTTGTAAAATGTTGACAACTACACGTTTTATATTTGCACTTTGTGTCAACTTTATCTCAAAAAAATCATAGGAAAAAATGTGGCCTAAAATGAGTGGCGTATCCTGTGAACAGGGGTACAACATATTAGATAGGATTCCTCTAGAGTAGAGCCCTTCACTTAACAGAAGCTCGGACTGGTCATGTGGCTTGCCAGCAGCCATACTCAGGAAGGACTGGACTCTGGTCCTGGGGCCATAGCTCATGTTCCTGGTTATTTATGGCTTGGAATAGTTTCCCCTAGTTTTTTTTTTTTTTTAATTGTGTAGGGTGTGTGAGCACAGGTACCCACAGAGTCCAGACGAAGGGTGTCAAATGCACTGGAACTGGAGTTACAGGTGGTTGTGAGCTGCCAAGTGTAGGTGCTAGGAACCAAACAAGAGCAATATACATTATTAACTGGTGACCCATCTCTCTATTTATGTTTTCTTTATTTTCAAAGGGACGCATTAAGGAGGGGGGTCACCATATTACCACATCTGGAACCCACCTACTCCATGATAACTAGTTAAGAATATGACAGTCCCCTAATTCTACAACCTTTGGATGTCCACACCTACCCTCAGGACTTCTGCAAGAGAATTGGGTGGCATCAGAACTTTCTGCTTCTGTAGACTATATATTCATATACTATAGATTACCCAATCTGCTTTCTATTAACTAAGCCAAAACTATGTCTTCCTCTTTGATTTCTGTACAGTCACAGAAGAGACATTTGTCATGAGTGTTGGTACAACCTTCCTTTAATAGAGACCTTACAAAGCTTGTGAATCTAGGAGGAGGGGTCATTTTCCCAGCCTGCCTTGCTGCTAAATCCTGGGATGCACTTACATGGGGCCCGAGCCAGAGGCTGGCAAAGGTGGTGGAGGTGGCATCGATTTCAGGGAGCAATGCTGCCAGGTCCCAGGGACAATGTCCTATGGCTACTTCAGAGGAGCTAGTGGTACAAACGGTGGCCTCTATGTCAGAGGTGACTACGATGTAGGCTGCACTGGGCCTGTAATGGGGGTGGCCTAAGCATGACCCTTTACAACAGATGCTCTTTCACCTAGGATGGCGTTGTGTCCCACCAAACTGATGCACTCAAAGTGTCCTTCAAAACCCGATCTACTAACAATACAGAGCATCCTGGCTCAAAACACATTGTGGAGCTGGTTATACAGGACTGTGACCGAGGCTGACTGGTGCTTAGGCTGCCACTGCCACTCCACTTTGTGAGCGAAGAGCAGACCAAGTTTCACCAGGACAGGAAACAATCAAAATGTGGTGTTTCAAGTATGACTTTTAACAAACTGATGAATTGCTATCCTGCCATGATGAAGCCGAAAAGCGCAAATAGAATCCCATGAATCCCAGTGTGCAGGCACCAACCCAGTTCACGACTCCTCCAGAACCTCTCGGCCCACTGGTGTCCTCTGCATAGGCCCTTGCTTCTCGACCAGCCAGACTTGGTTTCTGTTGCTTACCACTTGGAGCCTGGTGATTGTATGCGCATCAGACTCCACTGTGGATTTGGAAGAGATAAATCACACTGCGTAGCAAGTCAATACAGACAAGCAAGTATCAACTGAATGTGAGACATCCAGGTTCTCAGACTCCTTCAGATGTACCACTGAACACTTTTCTGCAATTATTAGTCTTCTCCCTGTCCCAAAGTAGCCTCTGGCCACTGGTGCTATCTAGCTCCCTTCACACAAGTCTTCCATTGTAGAGGCAAAGCTAAGTTTCTCTCCCTGTTGAAGGCAGGTGTCTGAAACCACATCTTTGTCTCCTGCTCCTCTACCAACCCCCCTTCTCTGGGAAGCTCACCCACCCTTAGAGGCTCACCCGGACAGGGGTGCTATAAGAAGCCTGGGAAATGGGTGCCAAACATGTGAGCTGAAGTGTGGGCACAGTCTCTCTCCTTGTGTAGAACATTGAAGGTCACATGAAAATGGCTGCCTGAGGAGAAGGGAAGAACCCAAATCCGAGGCATTCTTCCAGGAGAGGCCTAACCTTCGTTCCATAGAGACAGAACCGGAGAATCTCTTTCACTGTATGAAATTACTGATACTCAGAGTTGTTTGGGGCCATACTCAGCTTTGGAAAGTACATGTGGTGGTTTGAATAAAAATGGTCTCCGTAGGCTCATGAGGGGTAGCACTACATTGGGACATGTGGCCTTGCTGGAGTAGGTGTGTAGCCTTGTTGGGGGAAGTGTGTCACTGGGGGTGGGCTTTGATGTTTCAGAAGCCCAAGCCAGGCCCAGTGTCTCTCTTCCTGTTGCCTGCAGATCCGTATGTAGAACTCTCAGGTGTCTCTCCAGCACCATGTCTGCCTGCATGATGACATGCTTCCCTCCATGATGATAATGGGCTAAACCTCTGAACGGTAAGCCAGCCCTCAATGAAATGTTTTCCTTTACGAGAGTTGCTGTGGTCGTGGTGTCTCTTCACAGCAATGAAACACTAACTAAGGCATGTACTAGTCAAGAAAAAAATTGCCAGTAACTTCCAGTGATCCATGGAGGTTTTAAATTGTCTATGAAACACTGAAAACCTTCTGTCACATAAAAACGTGGTATTTTTAATTAGCCATGAGAGGGGCCCTGAAGGCATGAGAGCTCAGAGTAGGACAGCTTTGAAAGACATTCTTTCTACTGTTACATCTCCCTGGTGACTCTCCATCTTCTGTGGCCTCTGCTCCTTGGGAAGACTTGATGTCAATCATGCGTAACTCGGTGCCATTTTAAAGTCCGCGGTATTGTCCCCTCAGCCTTGTGTCGTTCTCCTGATCTCTTTCAAGGGAACTTTAAGAGCTTGGCCTCGAGGCTTCAGGCCTCAGGATGGTATTGCTGGGGAGGAGACTTGAGGACTGCAATGCCTTCTCTGCCTCAGAGGACATTCACATGACCTACCTGTGGTATGCTTGCCTTGCATATGAATTATTACAAAGTAAAGGAAATAAGTTCTAAATGAATGACTTTTATCCATCCTAGAGCTAATCTCCACACTCTCTTGCCTCTCTCCATATGGCATTGCTTTTCACAGCAGTGCTGGCAGCAGGTAACCCATGGCCTGGTTCAACTCTCTTCTAGTGATAAGGAACTCCCCACCTGTGAGGATGCAGCCTGCCACTAGACAGAGGACTGATGCATGTTTTATTATTATCCCCCAGCCCAGTTTTTGTCATGTAATAGCCTGGCTCTACTGTCTTAAAGATTAGTGCCCGGTTTGTGGTCCTCCTCACAACTCTCACTTCTGTTTCGTATATCCAGAAGGATGTGTTCACAACTGTTACACAGATCCCTGGAAAGGGGGCTAGTACCAAACCCTGTGCACACTGTCAGACACTTTCATCTGTTCTGAATGCATACAGGTTTCTTGTCACTGTTCACTAGACAATGATGGGTAGCAGCTGTTTACCAAGTGTTCACATTGTAGTGAATTTAACAGTCATCTAGAGATGGTCAGCCTGTTAAAGTTGATGATGTCACCTACAAAGTTCACACTTGAGAACCACACAACTGAATTACAAAACACAAAACAAGCACACAAGCACACACATCTCATAAAGCTTAGTAATGTTTCTAATTTAATTTGGGCCGAATTCCTGGGACACATGTGGATCACAGGTTGGACTAAGAGACTTGAGCAACTGTGGAGTCTGATGTTCAAAGAATACTGAAACCAATTCCCCAAGAATACTAGGGGGGTGGCTGTACTTTGTCCCCATGTGAACATACATATTATAAAGCTAAATTTATACATTAGTCACAATAAGAAGTTAGCAACAACTAATAATTCAGCAAAACAACTATAATAATAGAGCACAATAATTGTTGATTTTAACATTATTTCTGGAATTTTCTATCTAATATTTTTAGTTGGCAGTTGAATGCAGATAAATGAAAGGGATCTCTGTATATCATTTACCAGCCTTTATTTTTCCTTTCATCCTAATATCATCATCTAGTATTGAAGTTTCACTTTTCTGTCTTTTGTGTCATGTGACTCTATCAGTTGCCTCAACTTCTGTTTTGAAATGAAGCACATTATAGGAAAAATCAAAGACCCATGCTGGGCAGTTATAGGGTCAAAATGCTTCTTCATACTGTAATGGGCTCCCAGCCCTTAGCACACTGACTTCATGATGTAAATACCATTCAGGCCATAAAACTGGTCATGTAGACAGTACCATTTGCCAAAATGGAAACAAAGACCTGCTTCATCAAAATCCATAGTTCTGGGAAAGTCTCTCTAACATACTAACTTTGCTTTTTTTTTTTTTTTTTTTTTTGGTCTTCTGTAGTTCCACTTCTGGCTAAGTGTTCTTGTTAACTGAAGTATGTCAACCCAGGATATGGTTTTTGTGCTTAAAGCTCACCTGAGAAAGCCTCGGGGCTGCATCAATATCCTGAATACACGAGATAGTTGCTGGCCAGCTAATAAAGATTTTCTATTGGCTTAAACCAGAGTCTGAGTAGTCTGTGTTGTGGATACTATGAGAGCCAAAGTTACATTTTAAGTTTTAATTACTCCATGACACAAAAATGCCTCTGATCTGCAAGCCCCTTGCCCAAGGACAGATAGTTTCTGAAATCCTGGAGGCTATTATTTATGGAAGGTGACAAGCCACATGTTTTTTTTCTTTCCCCTAAACAAGTTTGTTTGACTCATGCACTGGATGTGCTTGATCACATGTGGACGGGAGGTTCACAGGTTGGAGGTACTTCAGGATGTATGCTTGCCCCTGATTGGATGTAGGCTGGAGGTACTTCAGGATGTATGCTTGCCCTTGATTGGACCTGATGGGAAATGCAATAAATTGTGTTTTCCTTCTTAAGCCCTTGCCATTCTTGATTCTGGGCCATATCCCAGCAACTTGAGTATGGACTCAGCCAGAGTCCATCCACTTGGCCAGTATTTAATTACAGCTTCCTTCAAATTTGGCTTTAAACTATGGTAATAGTTTTAGTCCCCATTTGTGAAATTAACAATACCCCACAACAATACCAATCCCGTCAGATATTTGAGGACAACAGCTGGACATGCCCTAAGCCTTCCCAGGAAAGGACACACAAAGGAGATTACTTCAAACATGATTTGAGGGTTTGGGGATACTCTCTATTGTGGAAAGGCCTCCTACAGGGCTTTTCTGGTTGGTTAAGAGCCTCAGTGGAATTCCTGGGGGAATTAAGTTGTGTCCAGCTAGAAAATAAGAAGAGTAGGTTTGTCTGGAGGCTTCCTGTCCCAACCTGGTGCACCTGAATTCAGCCTTCCAAGAAAGGATGTGTGCTTTTTGTGGTGTTTTGATAGCAAATGTACTGCATAGTCTTATGAATGTGAAAACTTGGTTCCCAGTGGTGTTGCTGTTTGGGGAAGTTCAGAAGTGGTGACACTTCTATAAGGAGTACAGCAGAAGGAAAGGGCCTTCAGAGCCTACAGTCACACCATACAACCAGTTTGCCCTTTCTGATTCCCGCTTGTTGGTTAAAGATGTAAACTCTCACTTTCCTGTTCCTGTCTCCATGCCCACGGCTTGCTGTTATCCTTCAACACCATGATGGGCTCTTATCCGTCTGAAACTGTAAGCCCAAATAAACTCTTCTTCCTACAAGTTGTCTTTGTCATGGTGTTTTATTACAGCAACATAAAAATAACAAACACAGAGGTAGGTACCAGCGAGCTGCTGCTGCTGTGAAGAATTAGTCCTTGTTTTTGTGTGTAGGATTATGGAAGGCTTTGGAACTTTGGATTGGAAAGCAGTGAGTACTGGAGGCAGAGGTTAAATGCCATTCTAGTAGGAACATGGAAGACAGGAGTACTGAGAGCAATGAGGAGGCCCAGCTCCAGAGGTTTCAAAAAGGAACTATATTAACAACTAATGGGCTAGAGGTCCTTCCTCTGATGTTTTAGGGGGGAAAAACTGGCTAGCTTCTGCCTGTGTCCTAAGAACTTGCCTGAGGCTAAATTAAAGTGATGGGTTAAATTGAGCATTTCAAGACATCATAATGAATCTGTGTCATGGTTATTATTAATAATGCTTATGTAGATTCTACAATGAAATAGCAAGTGGGTCAGAACAATGTAAAATGTATAATTTAGAGATGAAAGCATTAGTAAGCTTAATTTTATAGCTAAGGCATGTGTGCTTGGAGAAAGGCTATAGTTGTTAAGGAGATTAAGGTCATTAAGGAAAGGCCTGATCTGTATTGGAATAAACTGAAGGGTGCCCTCAAAGAAAGACCCTACCCAGTTAAGCTTTCAGCTTATAAAAGCAAAAGTCCAAGGGTTTTTTTCCTGTTCCTAGAAAGCAACTGCAAACAAAAACTAGTACTAATGTGATTCAAGGCAGCTGTGGTCTATCCAAACAGGCAGCAGAACTTGGCAATGTTGTCTACACGGTGCTGGCTTTAGAGGCATGAAGGGTACAAGAGTGAGGGGTTGCATCGGTTCTTCCACAGACTCACAGAGCTGCTGAGGTCGACAGCATGTGACAGGGGAATCCCTACATGAAGGTCCCCAAAAAGAAGAAGTCCTGAGAGCCTATGACATCGAAGCATGGGTTGCAGTGGAGACTCCAAGATGTTAGAGACGCCAGAGTCATGAGATGTCTTCCAAGGAGAACTACATACACACAGGCAGTGGAATCAGCTCCAAAGATTCCTTCTGGGTCCCAATCTTGCTTTGGTCCAATATTTACTCCCTATACCCTCATTCATCCATTTTGGAATGGTACTATATATTCTGTGCCATCATGTGCTAGAAATATGTAATTTGATTTTTTAAAATTTTATAGGGGGATTACAACTAAGAGATTAGCTTCAGTTTCAGAAAAGACTTCAAACTGAAGTTTTAAACAATATTGAGACTCTGAAGGACTATGGGGACTTTTGAAGTTGCACTAAATTCTTTTTGCATTCTGATATAACCATGAGCCTATGGGTGCCAGGGAATAGAATATGATGGTTTGAATGAGAAATGTCCTTTATAATCTCCCAGGTCTAGAACCTTATTTTCAGTGCTCCAGTTTGAGCCTTGCTGCCAGCCCGTGGTGTCCACTGGCGGTGGTGGAGCCCTTCAGAGGTGGGGTCTAGGGGAAGGAAGCTAGGTCATGTGGGATGTGCCTTTAGTGTTGTTGGGACTCCAACCTTTCCTGTCTTCCTCCTTGCTATCGTGCCATAAGCTTCTCACCCCACCACACATGCCTGCCACTGGGAAATGGGAAACAGGGCATGTGACCAAAGACTGAACCTTCCAAAGCTGAAAACCAAAATAAACATGTCTTCCTGTGAGTCATCTCGTCAGTTGTCCCAGTGATGGGAATCTTCTTGATCATGTATGGCATTAGATTGGATCATACACCATCTTCACTCTTCACTAAGGTTTCCAAGTTGTTTTGCTTACCTCCAAAAAATAAAATGTTAGGCAAGGATATTTGTCAATGGAGGGGGCGGCAGTTACCCCTGAACATATAAGGCATGGCCCAAAGTTTTCCCAACTCAAGTTACTGGAAGGAACACTTGGGCTCTGAGAGAGACTACTCTGCAGGGGAAAATGCTCATTAAAATTTAAAACAAAACAAACTACCATTTATTACTTTCTGGCCTCATTTCTATCCAGGCTTACACATGTGCTCTGCTCCCAGGCAGAATTATGCAAGGAAAAGAAGACGGTCTATAACGAAGAAAATTCATTTTCCTAGTGCTGAGGAGGACACAGGCTCAGGAACTCCAGTTTCTGAAAAGTGAAGTACTGGACAGTCATTCATCACAGAGGGAGAGGCAGAGCCTTGTAGCAGGAATCTTAAAAGTTCTTATTAATAAAATCAAACCTGAGGCCAATTATTGGGGTCAATGCTGGTAGATCAGAAAGACAGAACAAGCCACAGCTATCTCACCTCGCCGGATCCTCAGCTGGTCTTGTCTCCTCAGACTGGAGGCCTCTGAGTCCTCATCTGGAATGGGTCTCAGCTGAATTACTGCTCAAAAGCCTGAATGCTTAACCAGCTCCATGCTGAACCAGCCAAATGCTTCTAGTTTCTGGTCCTCACGCCTTATATATCTTTTTGCTTTCTACCACCACTCCCTGGGATTAAAGGCTGGCTTTCTGGGATTAAAGGCATGTCACCATGCTTGGCTATTTCCAATGTGGCCTTGAACTCACAGAGATCCAGAGGGATTTCTATCTCTGGAATGCTAGGATTAAAGGTGTGAGTGCCACCATTTTCTAGCCTTTGTATCTAGTGGCTGTCTGTTCTCTGACCCCAGATAAATTTATTAGAGTACACAATATTTTGGGGAACACAATACCACCACAGAGCCTGACATGGCTTGGTTGCTGTTTGTAGCCAGAGGAGGTCAAGGGGGAAAAGGACGATGGAGAGAGGGAAGGAGATGGAGAGAGGAGCAAGACAGAGACATAGGAGACAGACAGAGAGGGACAGAGCAGGAAAACGACAGTCCAGAAAGGAGAGAGAGAGAAGACATGGAAACAAAGGCAGCCAGGGTGGCAGGGAGAGGAGAGGAGAGAGGGAGAGAGCGGAGAGAACCCAAGCTAACAAGGAAAAATAGCTCCCACCAATTGGCTGTTCCTGTCGGCCCATTCTGTACCTCAAAAAGAATGGGAAAATGGGAAGAGGGGAGGGAAGGGGAGAGGAGAGGAAAGGAGAGGAGAGGAATGGATAGAGGAAGAACAGGAGATGAGATAAAGGGAAAGGAAGGGAGAAAAGGGGAGAGAGTAGAAGGGGAGGAGGAGAGGAGAGGGGAGAGTGTTATTTATTAAGCAGTGCAATGTTATTCATTAAGCGGCGCTGTTTACCATGCGAGAAAGCCACTATAAGAATTTATTAAGGGAAGGGAATAGAAGAGGGTGCTTAGGCCTATAGAAAGATGAAGGAGGAAGATTGGGGAGGAATATGTGGAGCCCTCTTTTATAGATTCCCCACACACATGCGTATATGGGCTTATGTAGCTACGCCATGAGTGTGCATAGATTACATGAGTTAGGTGATCACACTGTGCGCAAATTATGTGATCACACAGCATATGGACTACATAGGAGGTAAGGCCCTGGGATGACCAAGCATCTTCCCAGCACATGTGCGGTCATGGGGGAGTTGCTGGGAATTCTAACAGAGAGGATGGAGGGGAAATTCACCTGGAGACATGGCTTCAAGTAAGAAGAGTTTAGTGTGAGATAATGAGCTGAATTTGAGCACCCTTACACTTAGAGCTCCTAAGGTCCCTTTCTTCTCAGGTCCCAAGGCCCTGAAGACCCACTGGGGCCTCAGACAGAAGTGCCAGGTGCAGGAACCACCTAGGATGGAGAAGAAGACCCCGCAGCCAGGCAGGTCCTGGATGGACACTGTGCTGTTAACACCAACCAAAGGCAGAGGGACACATTTACACCTACGTGTGTCTTTTGAAAACACAGCTGTGTCTTGCAGAAGAAAGCAAAGAGTTTTATTGTTAATTCTGCTCAGGTGTCCAGCCGAATTTCAAACTGGGGAATGTAAAGAATGACTTCCTGGCCCTGGAAAGTCCTAACCATCTCTCCCCAGCCACTCTGCAGCATGGGACACAGTGTGAGGGGGTGCATCTAAGATATCTGGTCCCAGGGTTTCATGCACATGTTTATTGAGAAAAAAAAAATTCTGATGAGGAGCTGAGCGCCCCACCTTACTATACTTCTCACAGGGAGAATGGAGGTAGGGCTGTTTTAGAGTCTGACTAAAGCAAAAATAAATAAATAAATAAATAAATAAATAAATAAATAAATAAATAAATAAATAAATAAATAAACGAACAAATAAATTTAGAGCATCGACAATGCTCCCCTTCTTTCCAAGGCTGGTGGCTGGATCTTACAGAATTTCCGGCCTCATCAGAGATCATAAAGAAGAAAAAAATCCCACCACTAGTTCCCTTGTCTCAGGAAAACAGCCAACTTTATCTGGGAACATTCACTGGCTCCACCTAGGAGGAGGAGGAGGCATGGGAAGCAGCAGCAGTTAGCTGACCAGGCAGGAAACCACAGTAGGCAGAAGGATGCCTCAGGGAGGTGCTGGTCCAACCCCAGAACCTGCAGGTGTATTGAGTTACATGTCAAGGGGTGCTAAGGTTTCACAGGGCCATAAGACACAATCACAAGATGAGCTGGGCATGCTAGCCAGAGCATACCACTGGGCCCGGTACATTAACAAGGACCTTTATTTGTAGAAGAGGAAGAAGGGTAAGAGAAGCCAGATGGCAACATGAAGAGGACTTAGGAGCTGGAGGAAGGGCCATAAGCCAAGGAGTGTGGTGGCCTCTAGAAGTTGGAAAAACAAGGTCATGGGCAGTCCCCTAGAAAAAGTGTTTGATTACAGCAGTACCCTGAGAGGCAGTAAGACCCATTTCAGACCTGTTTCAGATCTCCGGGGCTGACTCATGGTAAACTGATTATCGGAAGTCTTTAACAATTGTTACAGCACCAGTTGGAAACTCATACAGTGTGTTCACATGTTCTTTCTTCCATCCTCCCACACTGTTTCCTGGGAAAGCCTTGCTTCCTTTTCCTTCCAATTGCAACTATGAATTCCCTTCTTTTCCTACAAAACAAAGCCTTTTTATCTATCTATCTATCTATCTATCTATCTATCTATCTATCTATCTATCTATCTATCTATCCATGTCTTATTTATTTTGCAGACTTGGAGAGGAAATCCAGAACCTCTTAAATGTCAGACAAACGCTTTACCATTGAGCTTCATCCTCAAGTCCCAACCCAAACTTTCAGAAACATCAAGTAACACATTAGTTTATTTTAGGTTATAGTATAGCTACAACATTTCTCCCTTCCGTTTTTCCCCCCAAACTCTCCCATATACCCCTCCTGACTCTACTTCAAATTCTTGGCCTCCTTTTTTGACTAAATTTTATGATTTGCATATATGTACATACATATATATATATTCTAAATATAACCTGTTCTGGAGCAGAGGAAATCTGTGGGGGAAGGGTAAGTGTTCAGAGATGGGTGTAGTTGCTGAGGTTGTAGCCCAGTCAGGAACCAAGTCCAGATATTCAAGGCCAAAACCAGCAACTCTATTCCTCTGCACGTGTTTTCCACCATGGGATCTGCTCTCTACAGTTGTATTTTAGTATCACTTTTCCACCTTGAAATTTTGTTAAAGCCACAAAAATGGTGCCTTTCTCGTTTTATTGTCTTCTTAAATATAAGTAATCCTTTAAGAAAGCCAATTGCCAGCTTGCTAGGGCATCTTTGCTGTTAGGGTCTGAGCAGCCCCTGGGCAGTTCAGCTTCTAAACATCTTTTCAAACTGCCGGTCCACAACCACAAATGCTCCCTCTGGGCTGTGGATCCTGCTGTGAAGTGACTTCCTGGTGGAATATGGCATTTTTTCTCCTCCTTTTCAGTGACCCTGTTTCTTCTTCTGCAGAAGGAGCTGATGAGGAAAATAGCAAGAGGATGAAGAGAAGGAGGTGGAGGATGAAGGATGGAGAGGAGCGAGAGGGAGAAGGAGAAAGGGACGGGTCAAATGTTTTGGATGGACGTTGACTGACTAGCAGAGCTTTGGGCAGCATGAATTGCTTTCCCAAGACTGGCCAAAGGAGTTCTCGCACGGCAAGGTGCGCCCAAAACAATGCGCAGACTCCCACCTTTCCTCCACCCTCAGGAGGCTCCTCCCTAGACACACTGCAGTCGTCAAGAGCCTATTCCTACCCTGCAATGGCTGTGCAGCACATCAGTTTAGTACTCACCACAGCATTAGTTCCAGGAGCATCTGCTGGAGGATTTCTCCCTGTCCCTGTGTGGGGCATCCATCTCCATCTTATTTACGTTTTATTATCCTTGCCTAAACGTTACTGAGCCTTATCAAGGACTGTGAGCATTTGGGCACTGTGCCAGGAGGCCGGCAGGCCCTCGACCCTACTCCCTGTGGTTTGAGGCGCCACTTAAAGCTTTAATTTCCAGTCCCTGTAATTCAGGACCACAAAGGGCCATGCTGAAATGGCTCACTTACTTCCCAAAGGCAGCTGGCCAGTAGCCACTCAGTTACTGAGTTGAGTGCAGGACCCCTGCCTCTCTTGGGAGCCAAACAAAGCCTCTGACTTTCTCTCTGCCTCTTTTGCACACTCCAGTGCCTGTGACAGGGAATGCTGTTTCCATTGGCTAGGGGCCCTGGCAGGGCTCCCCAAGGCAATTTTCCAGCCCTACATTCAGTGGAGAACCTGAAAGGCCACTGCTATAAATGAGCCCTGCCTGCCAGGCTGGGGGAGGGTGGCTCCAAATCTTCCAGCCAGTGGCTCTCAAACCTCTGGAGTGCACAGATTCTTTGAAAAGGGAAAGAAAGAAGATGCAATTAAGAACAGAATTTGAAACAACAGAAGTCTCATTCGGTGCAAATCTCCTCTGCTTGCAGATTAGTACCCTGGAAGAGTGCTCTCTGTAAAGCCAGCCCCATTTTGAACGGGGCCTGTCGCCAGGCGTTCTTTGGCTATAGATCTAGGTATTTTTAGAACTGCCCTGCAAGGAGTTCTAATAAGATCAGCATGCACTCCCTGTTCGGTGTGCCTAACAAACACACCTCCTCCTGGTGCTGACAGTATCTCACCTAAAATGTCTGGCCATTTTCTCAATCCTGGCAATGGTCTACTGAGCCTGGCGGGACTCCTCCAGGTTCTCAGGTGAATGGGGAAGTCACAGGCTTCAGTCACAACCCTAAAATTGACCCACAGGCATTGCTGGCGGCAGGTTAGAAAGAGACCAACTTCAGCTCCCAGCCTTAGAGTTCTGACTAACTCCCAGAAATCATTTCTATGCTGTGAAGACACTTGTGAAAGGTTTGCTAAACAACACGTGGGAGCCTCTGTAACGAATTACAATCCGCCCGAGTCCAGAGATTCTGTATCTGTGGCTTCAACTATGGACAGCTGTCTGAAAATATTCAGAAAAAAAATGTACCGAACGTACACAAGCTTTTAATTTCTTGGCGTCGTTCCCTGAACAGTATAGTAGAACAAGTATTTGCACAAGTTTACATTAGGTCTTTAAGTAATGTAGCCATGATTAAAGCGTACAGGATTGTGTGCACAGGCCATATGCAAATATTACACTGTGTGATAGTGGGTACTAGAGCATGAGTGGAGTTTTTGATGCTTTGTCTGAGCTCTGGCCTGCTGATCTTTGCTATTGCCTCCCTTCTATTTTCTTTATCTACAGTGTTTTGGGTGGTTGGGTTTTTTTTGTTTTTTTTTTGGTCATGGAAAAATATTCTTTTTCAAAAAATTGTGTCTGGTCAAATAAACATATTCCTGTTTCTGCATATTGATTGTGGATTTTGAATCATAAGAAAGATATCCCCTCTCTCATATTATAGAGTAGAGATGAATTTGAGAGAGAGAGAGAGAGAGAGAGAGAGAGAGAGAGAGAGAGAGAGAGATGGGAGGAACGAACCCCAGAGCCCCAGGATTGAAGGGGGAAAATGTGTTGACTGTAAGGACACTTGAGGAAGGTTCCATTGGTGGTGATCAAATCATGGGGTGTCCACACGGAGTTGGGGAGTGGAGGATGAGCTGCGGCAGGTGTTAGGTCCCCGGGCAGGGGTGCCGAAGCCTCTGTTAACTATGTGGAGCAGAGCAGCATTGTGTCACACCAGAGTCACAGACCAGGAAGAAAAGAAGGAAGTGGACCCGGTTCCCTGTGCTGAGTCCTAGAGCCACAGGTCCAGTTTAGAAGAGGGAAAAATGATTTCTGGTCGGGAATCACTGAGGTGTGCCCTTGAACTGACTTCAACTTTGGAAAGGAGAGCAAGTCCTACCTTACAGAATCTGCCTGAGAGGCTAGCGCTGGAGGCATGGCCCAGCTGGAGCCAAGATTCCACACTTGTAAATTAGGGTGGTGACTGGCAAGCTCAGAGGCTTTTGCTGGTGTTCTGATAGATATCTTGGCCTAAACTTTATGGAGGGATGGGAGATCAAAGTGGTTCCGTGGTTTTCCCAAGTTCCCATTCTGCTAAAGGTCTGACTAGAACTGCAGAGCAGCTGGTGGCTGGTTCCAAACCCGCGCTGATGCTACTCCTGTGTCTTCTTAAGATGTGGCTTTAGCTGGCACAGTGGAACTGTCTGAAGGCATGTTTCCCTTTCAACAGTCCTCTGCCGGATGTTGAGGTTAATTAACACACAATCCTATGGGTTAGTGGAAAAGAGGGACCATGCACTTAGGAGAAACTGCCCCAAATGTAGAGCAGGCTTCCACTGGAGGCTTGAAAAAAATCAATGCTGAATACTTCTGCCTCTAGAGAATAAAAGGGATATTAAAAACAATTCCTGTGTGGCTCCACAATACAAAACTCCAGGTTGAAATCATTCGCTTGACAGCTAATTCATTTAGAAGAATCAGTCACTAATACCTGAGGCAAATATCCCTCAGGCAAGTACATATATCCACATCTGGAAACATAATAGGATTAATCTCTGAGAGTCTGGCCGCCAGAAGGAATTCTGGGCCTAAAAGGGTTGTAGCCACGGCGGTAGAACAAACGTCTTGAACAAAGTGTGGTGCCCTGAGCTGAGACAGAGTTGCCACCTCCCAGGAGGGAAATCCAGGGCCAGGGATGTTTGTGAATAGCTCAGCCTGTTTCTCAGAAGGCTTTTTTTTTTTTTTTTTTTTTTTTTTTTGGTTTTCGAGACAGGTTTTCTCTGTGTAGCTTTTCGCCTTTTCCTGGAACTCACTTGGTAACCCAGGCTGGCCTCAAACTCACAGAGATCCGCCTGGCTCTGCCTCCTGAGTGCTCGGGTTAAAGGCATCCGCCGCCGCCCAGCTCTCAGAAGGCCTTTTATGCTCGGCTGATAGGCATGGTATCTCAGTCACGAAAGCCAGCAACAATTGTCTGAGTGCCTCCCAGCATTGAGAACTGAGGGAGAAGCAGACACGCAAGCAAGCAAAACCAACAACACACAAATAAAAATCCCTCAGCGGCTATGCAGTCAATGACACAAAAAGTCCTCCATACAAACCATGGCACACCCGCCGAGATGAGAGCTAAGAGATGAGCTTGGTGCGGTGGGACTCATCGGTAAGCTCAGCATTTGGAGAGGGTGACAGAAAGATTGTGAGTTCAAGACCAGTCTCGGCTGTATAGTGAAGGCCTGTCTCTCAACACCAAGGGCTCAGCTGGTAAGCCTTTGCCTGGCATTGTGTAAGAACAGAGAGAGAATCACGGAAATGGGTTGAGGAGGCGGCCGTGGGAAGAGAGATGGATGGGGACTCTTTTTTCCAGGGAGCATACTTCAGCTGGTCAATGGTGGCACAGTGAAGGCTGCATTTCCCAGCCTGCTTTGTGGGTGAATGTGTCTACCGCGTGACCTCGGTTTGGAGAACAGACTATGAAGTAGGACGTGGGGTGGGGTGGGGTGGGGTGGGGTGGGGTGGGCTGGCCCTTAGAGGAGTTCCCCTCCCTGGTGTGGGATGGTCTGTATGTCTGTATTGCTATGTTTGGCCAATAAATAAAACACTGATTGGCCAGTGGCCAGGCAGGAAGTAGGTGGACAAGGAGAGAGGAGAATTCTGGGAAGCAGAAGGCTGAGGCAGAGAGACACTGCAGCCGCCGCCATGACCAGCAGCATGTGAAGATGCCGGTAAGCCACCAGCCACGTGGCAAGGTATAGATTTATGGAAATGGATTAATTTAAGCTATAAGAACAGTTAGCAAGAAGCCTGCCACGGCCATACAGTTTGTAAGCAATATAAGTCTCTGTGTTTACTTGGTTGGGTCTGAGCGGCTGTGGGACTGGCGGGTGACAAAGATTTGTCCTGACTGTGGGCAAGGCAGGAAAACTCTAGCAACACCTCCCTGCCTCTTTCCTCCCTCCTGCGCTGGATAGAGATATACACAACAGACCTGCTAAAGAAATCACCTGGGGCTTGAGATGAAAGTTTGTTTGAGGCTTTGCAGAGGCTTCCAAGAGGCCATACACAGCTCTGGGAGGAAGAATGGAACTTCCGACAGCTGGATGCTGCCCTTTGGGCAGTCTGCTCTTCAGCATCTGGTCAGTGCTGACACCCCACGTGCCCAGAGGGGAGAAGAAGGAGCTCATGAAAAATGAGAAGACCCCCTCAGAGGAGGCTGCAGCTTAATTGGGCAATAGCACTTCTAACAAGGAGAAAGTGTGAAGGACGCTGGAGTTGAACTGCAATGTGTGTACTGCCCCCTTCCAGAAAGAGGTGTGCTGTGTGCAAGAGAAGCCTGGCACGTGCCAAGGCTCCACCGGCCTGGTATTGTCTCTGCATTATGCTCAAACACACTTTGGTGCAGCCACCAAAAGTCAGGCACCAGCAATTTCAGTCTCTGCCTTCTTCCTTTGGAAACATTTAAGAGGGACCAAAAGTCGGTCCCGCCAAGGCATGGTGGAGTGAATTCCCTTTCTTCTCTGTTTTACATCCTCTGCAGCAGCACCAGGGCCCAGCACTCCCTCCCTTCTCCCCAGAATGCACAGCTCTCTCCTGAAGCCTCCTTCTCTTTCTTTATCAGGTGTCTGCCTGGGGTGAGCCTGCAGCTCGCTCTGCAGGAATCCACATGTGCAGGCAGCTTCTGATAGTCTGGTTTGAGTGTGGTGACATTCGATCCCATTAGGAGCTATGAGGACAGTGAAAACTTCATTTCACTGTGGTGCTTAGAGATGGGCCTCTGCCTGGGGATCACAGTTAACTAAGGCCTTCAGGTGGGGCCCAAAGATTGAGTCCTGGTCTCTTTATAAAGTAGGGAGAGAAACTGAAAGCACACTCTTCTCTTCCCAGGTGATATGCAGCCCCACCTCAGGACTCTGCCAAGAAGGCCATTGCCAGATAGGTACATCCAGAG
The DNA here is from genome assembly GCF_049852395.1 of Peromyscus maniculatus bairdii. Taxonomy (NCBI): domain Eukaryota; kingdom Metazoa; phylum Chordata; class Mammalia; order Rodentia; family Cricetidae; genus Peromyscus; species Peromyscus maniculatus. The sequence goes on from NC_134872.1 coordinate 32,612,008, forward strand.
CTGTGAACTAGTGATGCTACCCAGCCCCAGATATTTCAATGAAGTTGTGAGTAAACAGACAGATAGAGATAGTAAGGGGACCTGGGAAAGTCGATGAAGTTCCTTTTTGCAAGTGGGGTTCTCTACCTTTCTTCTGTTGTTTGAGAGGTCTTTGCATAGTTTTCTGGAGAAGTCTCCCTTCTTTAAGGGATTCATGCTCTGAGGGGAAGAGACACCTGCAGACACCTTTTAAGCTATGATTATGTTGGTACAGAGTACAGAGTGCCAGTCTCCTGGGATCTGGGGAGAGATCTCAGGGTTGGGGCTGGGCTGTGGTACAAAGCTCAGTCACATCACTCTTTGCTCCAAAGGCTGTAGTCATGTCACTTTATCCTTGACCCAAGTCCTAGTTGTTAGTTATGCCACGGCGCTGCTCCTCGTGGCTGGTCGCTGCCCGCAGTGACCATGCCGTCGGAGGAGCGTGCTGATTAAAAGAATCATAGCCATGGTTACCTTTTTAGAGCTTTATTGGGGGGGGGAGAGGGAGGGAGGGAGGGAGAGAGAGAGAGAGAGAGAGAGAGAGAGAGAGAGAGAGAGAGAGAAACAGAGACAGAGAAACACAAAAGAGGGGGGAGGGAGAGAGGGGAGAGCCGACGGGAGGAAGGAGCGGAGAGGAGAGGGGACAGAGAGCCCACAAAGGGCTCACCCTCTTTTTAGGCTGGGAAGCCAGCGAAGGCTGATGACGTAATTAAGGATCAAATCCTTACACTAGTAATTAGCCAAATGACCACCAAGTGCACAAGTGATGACAGATTAGAGTCAAATACCATTCTACACATGTCTCATCTGTTTTGTGAGTTTATTGCAGCACTGTTCACAATAGTCAAGACAGAGAAAGTATCCACTGATGGACATATGGATACAGAAAATGTGACTCACACACAGGAATATTATTCAGCCTTGAAGAGGAGGAAATTCCCTCAGTTTTGACAGTGGGTGAACCTGGGGGGACATTGTGCTCAGTGAGTCCCTCAGTCCCTGAAAGACAAGTACCACGTGACCTCACTTCTGTGTTGAATCTACAAAAATGAAACACCCACAGCACAGAGTTCAAAGTTACCAGGATCAGGAAGTCAGGGGGAGGGGAGAGAGATTGATGGACAGGCTCAGAGTTGAAGTTCTAAGACAAAGGCGCGCCAGAGACCCACTGCTCAGCAAGGCTAGCACAGCAGCACAGGACTGTATGCTGAAAGAGCCGCGCTCTCCATGCACAGGTGTGACCCTGAAAGGTAACAACTATGCTAATTAGCTTCATTGTAGCAATCACTGTACAGCTGCATTTACCCAATTTTACACACATATATGTATAATTTTATTCATCAACTATACCTCCATAAAACTGAGAAAGTTAAAAAGAATAGATTAACTTTTTCAAAGGAAAGGAACATGGTCTATCTGGAGCACTCTGCACAGAGGCTAGAGGCCTCTTTATTTGAAACAAATACAACTGCACTGCAATGTATCTCAGCAATGGGGTCAGACAAGCGGCAGGTTACGGTATGTATTTTGTGGTTTCAATCACGAAAAATAAACTGCACCTTGTCATTATCCTGATGTCTAAGTTACTTTTCTATTAGTATGAAAAGACATCATGACCAAGGCAATTTAAAAAAGAAAGCATTTGATTGGGGCCATGCTCCAGAGGGTGAACCCATAACCACCATGGCGAGGAGCATGGCAGCAGGCAGGCAGGCATGGCACTGGAGCAGTACATAAGAGCTTACATCCTGACTCACAAGTTGGAAGGAGTAGGGGGGGGGATAGAGAAAGGACAGAGAGAGAAAGAGACAGAGAGAGACAGAGAGAGAGAGAGATTGGGTTGCTCCTGGTTTGGGCTTTTGAAACCTCAAAGGCCACCCCCAATGACACACCTCCTCCAAAAAACCACACCTCCTAATCCTTTCAAAACCATTCCATCAACTAGGAAATAAGCATTCAGATATATGAGCCTCTGGGGGGCTCTTCTCAAACCACACACTTGGCAACGACCAGGATGCTCTAACAAGACACTAGTGACCCTCCCTTTTGCTGTCAGACTACTGATATAATGGCCCCCAAGAAACTGGAATTCCCCTAGGAACCTCATGTGGGGAGAAGGAGAAACATATAGCCAGAGGGGAACCTTGTCTTCCTGAAAGAGATTTCACACAGTTCTGACAGCTCTTCAGGTCACTTCACAGGAGAGACTGCAGCCGAGTCAATGACAGGTCAAAAGGAGCAGGACTGCTTAGCTGAGCATACCTCTTGACTCTGTTTAAACACGGACCTCATATCAGGAGCCCAGAGATGGATTTGAGGTCACTAATCCTACTTATTACTCCTCACAATGTGCCCACAGTGGGTGCCTCTCCTGTTCTTCACCATTACGTGCCTGTGTAATTGCCCTATGGAGTTCAGGTGCAGAGCGTAGCTTGTTGGGGCTGCAAAGGCTCCGATCCAACTCTGTGACAACTCCAATAACAACCTTCCCAACGCACTGAAGAACAGAGAGACCAGAGCCAAGATGGTGTGGTTTTCTCTGGGTGGTAGGGTGACAGTCGTGTCCATTTTCTCCCCTTTCTGCTGTGTTTATTTGCCGTGCGGGCGGGAGGATTTTTCCTCTGAGCGACGGTGCCACCCTACAACAACATTCTAAACAACCCAACATCTGTGAACCTTGTTGAAAGAGGAAGAATACAGCGGACCAGCAGATGGATGGACCTCCATGGGGCTCAACGTGCTGTACTCGTTGGACAGGGAAGGTCGGGAGCGGGTACTCTAGACCTATGAAGAAAGGATTTGGGGAACGTGTGCCCCAACTTTGCTCAGGTCCTAGAGTGGGCACTTGCTGTTGTTTGATGAGTTCTTTAATTTAATCCTTTTTTTCTCATGGGATTTTTTTTTTTAAAGAAAAATATTACATTAAGATCACCATAAAGATTTCAAGCCACCATCTGTGTGGCTGTTTATTTTCTCACCCGAAGTGATAATTGCCTCTTCGAGGCACTGTGTCTACTGCCAAGCTGATTATCATGTCATCAACAGAACATTAAACCCTCAGGGAAGGGGGCACCTCCAGGTAAGGCAGAGGCAGAGGGGCCCCCAGGAAGCCAGAATTTGAGCTTCAGGCAGATGTCAAAGTTAATAAGGTACAAGAGGAAAGGATGACTCGTGGCTGTCAGAGAACTTCTGTTATCCACCCAAATGGACTCCCAGCATGTTCCTGTCTCCCTGCTTCCCATTAGCTCTACCAGTAAAGGAAATGTGTGCGTGTCTATCGCCAAATTCATGGTCCAGTTTAGATTGGAGGAAATGAAAGGCCTGCTGTGCCCTGGGAGCTCAAGAGGCAGTCCCACACTACAGGACAAAGGTCCAGGACTGGCCCTCAGTCATGCGTGTGCACCCAAACCTATGCAACCAGACTCTCTTTATGATGTGAGGGGCCATGAATCTGCAATTTACCAGTTTCCTCACAACAGCCCTCAGCACCTTCAACTCTGAGAAATACTGTGTGGGGTGTTAAAAAAGAAAGAATAAGAGGAGGAGCATTGATCATTGAGAATACTGTAGATATCAGCAAAGAGGGTTGGGAATACTGACCTCTACATTGCCCACTTGGTAATTCATAAAACACTTTATTTATTGAGGTTCTGACTTGGGGGCCTAGAGAACACGTCAGTGACTCCTGTCTGGGAAACACATAAAACTTGACAAGATTGTCTGAAATAACAATTGCAGGGTGCTAAAGATCATAACAGGTATAATACGCATGCCTGAAAAAAAATCGTGCGAGCTGGGAATGAAAGTGTGGTCTTGTGATGCACAGCTGCCCCTCCCCAACTCCACAGTTCTGCTGGCAAAGTGGCAGGTTGATCATAATGGACTGACAGCTGAAATCTAGCACTGCTGCCACAATTGACACTGTGAAGACCTGTTGTTGGGGAGGAATCTCCCTGGTCTATTGTTGAAGTCCTGAGTTCAGGTTGGAATGAAGAAGGTACCAGCTGAGACTATTCTCAACTAGGTCTCACCCATGGGCCTTGTCCTCGGGGCAGTCTGTATAATTTTGGTGAGAATCAGGCTATGGAGTGGTTTAAATAAGAATGGCTCCCATAGGCTCATGTGTGTGAATGTTCAGTCATCAGGAAGTGGCACTATTTGAAAGGATTAGGGGGTATGGCCTTGTTGGAGTAGATGTGGCTTTGTTGGAGGAAGTGTGTCACTGAGGGTGGGTTATGATGTTTTAAGAGCCCAACCCAGTCCCAAGGTCTCTTTCTTCCTGCTGCCTGTGGATCTGGAAGTAGAATTCTCAGCTACTTCTCCAGCACCCTGTCTACCTGCACCCTGCCCTGCTCCCTGCCATGAAGATAATGGGCTAACCCTCTGAAGCTGTAAGTAAGTCCCAGTTAAATGTTTTCCTTTATAGGAGTTGCTGTGGTCATGGTGTCTCTTCACAGCAATAGAACTGTGACTAAGACAGGCTGTATTGGTTACTTTTTTCATAGATGTGACAAAATGCTCAACAAAAGCAATGTAATGACGGAAGAGTTTGTTTTGGCTTACAGTTTGAGGATATACAGTCCATCATGGCAGTGAAGACATGGCCAGGAAGCATGAGGCAGCTGGTTGTAGTTCCTCTGCAGTTGAAAAGCAAAGAGATAAATGCCCAGGCTCAGCTTTTTAAAGCAGTTTGGGATCTCAGTCCACAGGATGGTGTCATCTACACTCAAGATAACTCTTCCCTTCTCATTTAAACTTTCTGGAAACACTCTCCATGGTGACTATAAATACTCTCAAGCTGGCAGTCAAGTTTAATCATCATGTGGCTAAGTCAGTGATGATGAAGGGCCCTCAGCCTTCATGGTTCATGGTCACTCAATAGGTAATCAAATTCCTCTCCTGTCCCATGTCTCCCACAGATGACCACTGGGTATTCTGACAAGCCTCCAGCAAGGATTGTGTTAGGCCAGCTTAACAAGAATTTTCCCCACCTGTAGGGCTCCTCTTAGTAATTTTCCATTTGTCAACCTTCACTTCTCAGTCAGCTCCTTGGCAAAAATCCCCACTTAACTCTGGCTATGTTTGGGATTGAGCTCAGTTCTTCCCTGAGGTCTCTTGTCCGTGATTGCAGTGGTCCCTGACTGAAGTTCAGGTCTGGTTTGCTGAACAAAGGATAGCCTGCAGCTTTACAGGCTAGAGACCAGAGCTCCTAGTTAAAGAAAACAATGGGCTGGTTAGAAATTTAGCAAGGAGAAACAAGGAAGAGAAACCAGAGAAAGATCTGATACTCTCAATCATTGTGAGCCTAGCAAGGTGTGAAAGCAGGTAAGGACTTTGGATGTGACTACAAATAGCCACACATTCTCCAGCCACCACATCCCTAGAGGAAATGTGGCTCAGAGTTCAGGTGTGTGAGCCCTGCCTGAGACATGGGCTGACCTGGAGCCATGAGACACAGAGGAAAATATGAGATGCATATTTCAAGTCCTGAGAGCAAGGAATTGGCATCCAAGATTGCTATACTCACTGAAATTATGTCTTTAAATTGATAGAGAAATAAAAATATCTGAAGACAAATACAAATGAAGACAAGTCACAACAACCAAGCCAGCAATGCAGGAAATATTTAAAGGAATACTATACATAATGGAAGAGCAACACAGGAATTAGTAGAGTTCATGAGCAAAACAAATGAACAGGAGATTCAAGAATGGATCCATCATATCCAACACAGCAAACCAGAAAATTCCCAATACTAATACCATGGCAGGAAGGTGGGGACCTACCAGCTATCCAGAACAAACACCAACAAAATGGTAGGGAATAATAAACCCCTCTCAATAATGGCATCAACTCACCAACTAAAAGTTGCAGATGGGCTGGCTTGAAACACAAGATCTAACTTTGTGTTGTTTCCAAGAAATGTACTTTGCAAATTTTCACAAGAACATTTCCAAAAATGGAACATCAAAGACAGAAATCAGTTTACCAAGTTAAAGGAAGCAACTAACAAGCTGCTGGAGGAATAGCTCCATCTCTCATAGAGTGGACTTCAAGTCAGAACTAGTCCGAAGAGGAAAAGAAACCCATGATAGATAAATAAAAAGAATAATTTATCCAGATGATGCAACACTTGTAAATATTTATGGACTGAAGTTTAGGCCTCATGGCTGCTGGAAACACACACTAAGAGGCATGGAAGAGTCGCATAGTTCCTGATGCAGTAAGAGAGACAGTTGATCTACAACACTCCCCTCTCTTCTTTTTTTAGGTCTTTCAAAGTAAAACTTAGCAAAGAAACTTCACAGCTGAATTATACCACATGCCAACTGGATTTCACAGGTACCGACAAAATATTCTATCCAATATAGAGAGGAGATACTTTCTTCTAAGCATGCAACCTTATCTAAAATCATTCACATATTAATAGTCCATACTAATCCCTAATGTCATATCAGATCACAGTGGAATAAAACCAGAACTTCCATAGCCAAAGAAAGAACAGGAATATGTGAAGACTGAACAATACACTTTTTGAATGAAGAGTGAATCATTGGAGAAACTCGGGAAGAAATTTAAAAATTCCTTGGGTCAAATAGAAATGAGCTCACAACTTCCCAGAACATCTGGAACACAGTCAAGGTAGTCCAGAGGAAGTCAGTGTTTATTAGAGCATCCAATAAAAATAACAGTTTGTAAATAAATAACCTACTGATGCACCCTAACAATGTAGAGAAATGGAAGTCAAATTTAAATACAGTAGATTACAAGAAATAATACCGAGTGGGGAATAACGAAAACAGAGATGAAAATAACAATATGTAGAATCAATCAAAGAACTGGTTTCTTGAAAAGATAAGCAAGTTTGATAAGCTACTAGACCAACTGATGAGAGACCCAAATCAATAAAATTAGAGATTGAAAAGGAGTTCCTGCAACAGATTTCTGCAGGAGGCATGGCTCACAGAAAGCGTTGGGAAATCCAGAATTGTTAAACTAGAAGGCTTTTTATTTCCTTCCGGGGAAGGAAAGGATGCCTTTTCGCCCTTAGAAGCCTGGAGTGGATGCTGTCTGACAACCTGGTGATCTTTTTACTGTTTTAGGGAGCCAGCCTTCCTGAATCCTCCCAATCCCGGACCCTGTTTTGGTACTAATCCTGAGCTTTGTCTCTCAGTGACTAGAACCTATCCTTATGAAAGAGGCCCATGTACTCTGCATCCTCCATCAATAGAATCTATCCTTATGCTTACTACAAATCCTTCCTCCTTAGGCCTTGTGATTAGCTCTGCTTATCAGCCAATAGAATTCATTCTTATTGCAAAGGCCGAGGGAGTGCTTTGCTACATTGCTAGGGAGTTTCTATGTAGCTATGCCTAAAGCTTTGTTGTGATAATCCTCACGTGGAAACATTTTTCTGAAGTTTTACTGGGCTTAAATGTGTAAGAAGAATAAACCACGGGGCCAGACTTTGGAAGTCTTGATCCAGGTCCTGGAAAGATGGTACCGACTCTGGTTTCATTCTGCATCCTGAGTGGGAGCTGTGTGGCTTTCAGAGGTCCCTGGCAGACTCCAGTGAAGATCCAAGGATCACTGGGGAACACTTTGGAAATCCTAAACTCATATAACCTACCAAATTAAATCATGGAGATATAAGCTACTTCCACGGTTCCCAAATAAATGATGAAATCAAAGTGATAAATAAGTCTACCTACAATAGAAGCCCAAGACTTCCCAGATTCACTGCTTGTGGATGTCAGACGACAGCTTTCAGGAGTTGATTCTCACCTGCTACCTTGCTGAGACTGGTTCTCTCCCGTTTCTGCCACTGCTGTGCAGTGTACTCCAGATGAAGCTGCCCTTGAGCTTCTGGCCAGGTCTCCCATCTCCACCTGCCATCTTGCTGCAGGAGTATTGGGATTACAAATGCATGGTATCACATCTGGATTTTCTTTTCTTTTTTTTTTTAATTCTGGAGTTTTTTTTTATTTCCAATCTTATTTCAATTTGACTTTATTTCAGATATTCTATCTCCTTATTAAGTTGATTTTATATCTTGAGTTGTTTATTTCACTCAACCTTTTGTATTTTCACAGTCTTTTATTTTTGAGACTATAAGGTAATTTCAATATTTCTCCTTTCCTTTCCCTCCCTTCAAGCCCTCCCATATATCCCTCCCTGCTCTTCATCAAATTCATGACCTCCTTTTTCACTGTTATTATATGCATATATGTATGTATTCCTAAATATATGTTTAGTGTGTATGTCTTCACAGTCTTCATTGCAGCAATCATTCATATTCTATTTATGTTCTTTGCTCCTATTTGTTATAATTGCCATTTTGAAATCATTGACACATCATCTAGGTTGCCTTTCCTAGGGGCTAGTACTATGGGGGTGTTAAAGTTTTGCGGAGTCTTGTTGCTTTGGTTATCCATGTTTGTATATATAAGAGGGGACCTAGGCATCTGGAGTTAGATTGTTGGTACCATACTGTATGGTCAAGGACACAGCCAAGCGTGGTGACATGAGCCTTTAATCCCAATACCAACCATAGAGACCTAGAGGTCTGTATAGACAGGCAGTGACGAGGAAGTGACACGGCTGGGCTTAGAACTAATGAGAAGGCAGAACAGGAAAGCAATAGAAACACAGGTTAGATGGGAAGAAGCTCTCTCTGTGGAAGCTACTGCTGGTGGTAAGCTATTCGCTCTGATCTCTTTGGCTCTGTGTTTCTTATTTAATAAGACTGTTTAGAAATTCAACTACAGTAAAGAGACACCATGACCGTGGCAACTCTTACAAAGGAAAACATTCAATTGGGGGTAGCTTGCATTTTCAGAGGTTTAGTCCATTATTCTCACAGCAGGAGATCATAGTGTTCAGGAAGACATGGTGCTAGAGAAGGAGCTGAGATATCTAGATCTTGATCTGTAGACAACAGGAAGTGAACTGAGATACTGGATGTAGCATGAGCATAAGAGATCTCAAAGCCCACCCCATCAGTGACACACTTCCTCCAACAAGACTTCCAACAACACCTCCTAATGGACCTATGGGGACCATTTTCTTTCAGACCACCATAGACATTGTCAGAAAGGGTCCATATGATATATTTACTATCCTTAAGAAATACTATTAGGGCCAAAGAGGAGTGTCTATGAGATGAGTCAATAGGATTCCATCTAAGCAGCAAGCAGAGACAGCAGTAACAAGAGTTCCTGTAGTGACAACAGCCTGGAATTACATGAATTAAATCTAAATGAGGACCTAGAGAGATGGTTCAGTGGTTAAGGGCACTGCCTGCTCTTCTAGAGGATCCAGGTTTAATTTCCAGTGCCCACACGGCAGCTCATACCTGTCTGTACCTCCAGTTCCAGGAGAATCTGATGGCCTCTTCTGTTCTTGCTGGGAACCAGGCACATACATGGTACACAGACATACATGCAGTCAAAACAACCATCCACATAAACAACTAATTTACAAATCAAAATGAACCAGGATAAGGAAATAAATTCAACATTTATATTTCAATACTACTTTCTTAGTAATCGAGAGAATAGTTCAATGAAAACTAGGCAGCAATAACAAAGATTTGACATAAACCCAACTGGCCCAAATGACATGTATACAGCTTTCCATGGACCAATGGAAGAAAACTCTTCAAAATCCACAGAGGGCGCTACAGAGTAGATGGGGTGCTGGGCCATAAGAAAGTTCAAGAAACTTAGAGACTCAAATCATACATAGTATGTCCTCCAAAATTAGATAGAAATCAATAATAAAAATCTCAATAGGTTTGCAGTGAAAGGCGCCTCCTCATCCTTGTCTCTGGGTACCGGGGATTTAAATAACACGGTTTTAAATAACCCCTGGGCCATGCATAAGTGGCCAGGGCCAGTAGACATCTTCCTGAAAAGGAAGGGGGGAACTTCCCCAGCTGTTTTACGTTGTCAGTATTACCTCAGACCAGAACCAGATGGAGCCCTAAAGGGAAGGACAATTGTCATTCCTGTTCCTCGTGGTGCGCACGCAGCATCTGGAAGGGATCATGCATCTTCACTAAGTGGAGTTTATCCCAGCAATGCATGGTTAGTTTAACATCTGAAAATGATGTGACTGGTAGAAGAAATAAAAATGATGACAACCAGTGCAGAATCACAGCTGGCGCGACCAAACCTTTGCCTGTGATACAAGCTCTCCCCAAACCCGCCATGGAAGAGAGCTGCCTAAAACGGATAAAGGGCATCTCCAAAAATCCACAGCCAACAGTGTACTTATGGTGAATGATAGATTTGTTCTTTGAGATAGAGGACAAGGTAAAGAACTCAATTCTCACCACTTCCATTCAACGGTGTACTGGAATTCCAAGCCAAGTGACCTGGGCAAAATCATATACATGCCTACATATACACATACAAACATGCCTATATACATAACACATGCATATATAAATACACACATGCATACATACACACATGCATATATATGCACACACATGTATGCATACACATGTAAATACACATGTAGGTACCTATTCACGCATACACTCATATATGATATCAAGTGATATCATAACAGTGATATCAAGATTGGAAAGGAGGGGGTTTAGAGCGATGGCTCAGTAGTTAAGAATGCTTGCTGCTCTTTTAAAGGACTGGTAGTGCACATACCGGGTGGCTAACAACTGCCTGTAACTCCAATTCTGGAGGATCCGTCACTCTCTTTCAGCCTATATGGGGACTGCACTCATATGCAAAACCCATAGAAAGACACAAACACATAAATTTTAAAGTAAAACTAAAATCATTTACAGGAAGATTGGAAAGAAAGTACAACTCTCTCTACTCTCAGATGATGTGGGTGCTACATTTAGAACGTTTAAAGGAAAAGGCCTTATGAGTAACTCAACAAGGCTTCAAGAAACAAGATGAATGCACACAGATTAATTCTTTGTCTATGCACCGGCAGTTAATAATCCAAAGACAGATATATACTTAAAACAATAACAAAACAGTAAATTAAGACTACGACTAAAGAAAAGGGGTCGTATTGTATGCTGAAGTTATGAAATGTTAAACAAATTAAGGGAATGCTCAGTAAGTAGACGAGTATCGAACCCATGCTAATGGATTAGAGGTCTTTGGGCAAGTCCTCTACCACTGAGCTATATCCCCAGCCCAGACCGAAAGTCTTAACTGTGGCAGGGTAGTGTTATGCCTTGTCTATAAGTCTACCCCCACCCCATGGCTTACATGCTAAAGGCTCAGGCCCAGCCTGTGGCACTACTGGAGTTGGTGGAGATTGTATAAAGGAGGCTAATGGAAGGAAGTGAGGTCTTCGGTGGTACTCTAAGCTGGCGGTTGCCCTCGCTCCTCAGCTACCTAACATATGCTTTTCCTGTTTGTATTGTTTATCTGGGCATTTTGTCATAGATGGAAAAACTGATTATCACATATGTCAATATTCCCCCCAACGGACCTATAAGTCCAATGTGTTCTCTGCTAATCTCAGTTGTCTCGTTTACAGGAATTGCCAAGCCGATCCCAAAGTACAGTGGAAACTCAAGGGACCTCTTGTGACTGAAAAGGTCCTGAAAAGGAAGGGAAGAGAAGGAGTCACAGATATTTGCAAGCTATCACAACACCAGCGTAACTTATTCTGTATGTTCAGTAAACACAGAGAGCCATGGAGTAGAAGTCTCAAGCGTACACAACACTAGTGTAACTTACTCTGTATGTTCAGTAAACACAGAGAGCCACGGAGTAGAAGTCTCAAGCATACACAACACCAGTGTAATTTTTTCTCTGTGTTCAGTAGACCCATAGCACAATAGAGTAGAAGGCTCCAGAAACAGATTTTGAGCTTATGTTCTGCTGATTCACAACACAGATTTTAGAAAAATCCACTATGGAAAGCACAGTGCTTTTAACACCATTACTACAGGATGGTCCCGTTGGGTGATGTGAAACTGGACATTCTCTTCATATACAAAAGTTGACTCATTAGATCATTAACCTAAATATAAAGGTTAAGACTATAAAACTCATGCAAGAAAACCTAGGGACGAATTGCTGTGACCCTGTGGGCAAAGCCTTCTGAGATAAGACAACCACAGGATGAGTAGAAGAAGGAAAAAGTGCACAGACATGATGTTTTCTCAGCCTTTGTGTTCCAGTACATTTCACTGAGAGTGTAGAAAGGCACCACACAGACTAAGAGAAAAATAAATACAATCTCTAGAAGAAGACAATATGGTACTGGCACAGAAACAGAATCATAGATGGGTGAAATCAAAGAACCAGACATGAGCGCACGTAACTCCAGCCATGTAGTATTTGACAACGATGCTCAAAGATGTGTTCTAGAGAAAAGAAATCATCTTCAACAAATGGTGCTTGGAAAACTGGATGTCCATATGTGGCAGAAGGAAATTCGATACATATAAATAACCCTACCCAAAACTCACTCCAATGGACCAAAGACATAAACATGAAACCAGGCACACTGGAACTTCTAGAAAACATGGACCATACCCTACATGATGTAAGTGTAGTGAAGGATTTTCTGACTCCATTTGCCCAAGAACTAAAGCCAACAATTGACAAGTGGGGCTTCATAAAACTAAAAAGCTTCTGCACAGCTGATGAAATAATCAACTGAGTAAAGAAGAATGAGGGAGAATCTTTGCCTGCTATAAATGTGACAGAGGATTACTATCCAGAATAAATAGCTAAAAAAATAGTCCATTCAAAAAATGGGTCTGGAATATAAACAGGGAGTTCTTGCAATAAGAAAGGGCAATTTCTTCCAAGTTTATGAGTGGCTATAAATAAAAGATAGAGGCTCAGAATCATAGCATCGGGTAACTGTACATCAGAATCACATCTGATACCACCTCATACCCACGTGGAGGTTGGTCCTTTAAAAGACAGCTATAATGTGCAGAAGAAGTCTGGGAAAACCTTCATCTGCTCCTAAGGGGAATGGGAATCAGCAGAACCACTCTGGAAACCAGGCTGGCATTTCCACAATAGGCTCAACACACGACTCCACACTTCCACTCTACATATACTAGGAAGAAATGAAAAGGTAAGACCTCCATCCCCATGCGCGCGCGCGCGCACACACACAAAACTTATGCATGAATGTTCTTGGCAGCAATGATCATAACAAAGGGTAAAACTATCCAGATGTCCATTGACTGACAAATTGCTAAGTGGAGTGTGATATAGCCACACAATGGAACATTATCCAGCAATAGAAAGGAGCCAAGTGCTAGCATGTGTTACAACAGGGACAAAATGTGAAAACACCATGCTAAGTGGAAAAAGCCACCAGGAAACACTATAGATGGCACCATTGCATTGATCTTAAATTCTGAAGCACGCAAACCCATGAAGACAGAAAGCAGATGAGTGGTTGTTGGGACTGAGAGAGGAGGAGCAAAAGGGTGTGTGGATGGCTAGGGAACAACTGAGTTGGCAAGGAGGGAAGTGGTTGCTAATAAGGAGACAGGTTTTTTTCATTATTATTATTGTTGTTGTTTTGTTTTGTTTGGATGTGGTAGTAAAAATAACCCAAAACAAGTTACGAGGATTGTGCGACTCTAGGACTGTGTTAATGATGACTGAATAATTAAAACAGTGAATGTATAGATGTGCTGTATGCAGTCCATCCTGGGTTCTTGGGGCAGCCTCTGAGCTTTCCTTGTGCTCTGCTGGGCTGGGTTGGGCTAGATAGAAACACAGTTTACTCTGCACAGAGGCCAAGGCTGTGTTAGTGCAAATCACTTGCCCAAATGTTGATTCAGCCCCAGCAAGTCTAAAAATAGAGGGCTTTTCAAATAACAGAATGTATTCTGTGTGTTTGCCTTCTGCTTTATTCTGCTTCCCTCTGTTCACTGATTGAAGTCCGAAATCCTCTTGCCTTCGAAGTCTATCTGTATGAACTGGCTAACCTGTTTTCCTGGCTCTAGAACGCTACATACCCAGCAGAAACTTTGGGTAGCCAGATCCCTGAGTGCAGATGTTGAGGACTAAGTTTCCAGCCCCGGGGAGTATCTTGGCTTCATGATGCTGGCGTACTTTATGTATTTTCCAGATTGTATTAACCATGAATTTCCCTCAGCATGGAGCAGGCTCCCATTCTTCTCTGCAACTTACTGATATACTGCTAAAGTCGATGCCATCCTTTATGAGCCCCATAAACATGCCAGCTTGCACTGCCACTCTCCAGGCTGCACTAAAGGCACAGCCATTCTCAGACACAGCACAGGCCTTGCGCCACCCATAAGGAGACCACAGTGGTGCTGATATTATTGATTGTATTCATTAGCAGCTCTTCCCATGCCAATGCATAGCAGCTGCAGATCAAATCCCTCTCGGGATCTCCCTCCGCTCTCTCAGAGCCCTGGCTAAATTTCCAGTGAAAATCCCTGCACACACAGCTTTGGCGAGCTACTTAACAAAGGGTTTCTCCTTCTAGCCTGTTTTATTCCACCGTGGGAAACTCAACGTGCTTTCTAGAATATGGAAGCCTCTACTGGCCAGTGACTAACTTACTTGGACTCTCCAAAACAAAACAGAATGTATTTTAAAATCATCTATTGTATTTCTACAAAAAGAAAGCAGAAATAATCAAAATAACTAAAAGGATCATACGAAGAATTTTAAATAAAAAGATGTTGCGGGGCAGTACGGGGGTGGGATGGCAATCTGACCCAATGGTGGAGCACTTGGCCAATCTCCTGTGCAGCATCCCCGCTCCTTTCCCCTGGCTGGCTCTTACATGCATTTGAGAAACTCACAGCACCCTCTCTGCTTGCCCTCCCAACTGTCAGTTACCTTAGGGGCTCCGTGCTTCCCCAAAGTGCCTCTCCAGCGTTTGGAAACTTCAAGGTACCTGGAAACTGACACAATGGTGTTCAGCCCCACAGAAAGGGGACCCGCAAAACTAGCAACAAGAACATCCTGTGAACAAGTGAGTTGAACCCCTTGCTGTATTGTGTTCACACAAAATGCAATGGTGAATCAGCTGTGAGTAAAGAAACCATTGAATCTGGGATATGGAAAAACAGTTGGCCCTACCGATCTGTGATTTCAACACTTGCAGATTCAACAAACCAAGGACTCGGATGCTGTCTCTGGACTGAACAACTTTTCTGTCATTATTTCCCAATGTGTAGTAGCAACTTTTGCATGGTATTTTCATTGTGCCGGGAAATAGAGGACTCCTAGAGCTGGGCTTCTCAAAAATGTTCCACTCACTTTGAATACTCTAGGTACATAGGTATGTAAAATAAGCACACAAAGCAAATATATACTGGTAATAAATCATAAAGAAATGTATTTTAAAATAACCTTTTGCTATACATGGAATTTTACCATTCATTTATGATGAAAGCAATTTTGATTACTAATGAGAGAAATGTGATGTTTATTTTTATATAAAGAATTAAACTCTGGTGGAATATTGGATAGGGCAAAAAGCATCTCCAATATTTTTCAAAATTGATCCACATTTTAATTGTATAATTGCCAATGCTGAGCATGCTGTTTCACATAAATACATAGTACAATATGGTGGAAGTGTGTTTAAGCCCATTTCAGAAACTGTTGGAAATTCTGTCCTAATTCCATGCCAAAATTCATTAGCAACTCAAACAGCAGTATTTTAAATCAAACATTTTAACACAATACAATAAGATGAACTGAGGAATGGCAGTAGGAAGATATTTAAAGCCTTTGCTTTCTATAATTAAGCCATTCATTATGTTTCTATAAGAGCAGAAAACTTAAATTACAAGAGAAGCACTTCATTTCATGGCATCCGAGTCTTGAATCAAGGTGCTTCAGAAAGTATTTGTTGGTATTGCATATCATGGTATGTGCAGTGCAAAAGGTACTCAGAGTGTATTCATGACCAAGGTTTCAGTGAAGTCGTGTGATACAGCACAGGCCAGATCTGTCAGAAACACCTCAGGTTCATCACACATTTGATTTTGACTTAATTTTTGGTTAATGAACATCGAAACACTTTTTTTGTAGTTAAATTGTTTGTGATCCCCCCCCCCCCCGCCTCAACACACACATTTAGTTTGTTTATGAAGTTAGGATCTAGAAAATTCTTAAAGTAGAGAGAAGGATATGTGCCACTTATACACAAATGCTAAACTACTTTCTGTATCAGGCTCTGGCGTTTTAGTATGGATGGAGATGACTGTGGTATTTTCAAGGTCTTTGCCATGGATGATCTTCTATGAGTATATCTTAGTCAGTGTTCTATTGCTGTGAAGAGACACCATGACCACAGCAACACTTATATTTTTGGTTGTGAGCCTAGCCTTCAATGGCTCAGCTATCCCTCCTGCCCTCCACAGCAACTCTTATAAAGGAAAACATTTAATTGAGGCGGCTTCCAGTTTCAGAGGCTGAGTCCATTATCATCATGTCAAGACACGGCAGCACGCAGGCAAAAATGGTGCCAGACAGGAGCTGAGAGTTGGACATCTTGATCCACAGGCAACAGGGAGTGAACTGTCTCTACACTGAGCATAGCTTGGGCATAGGAGACCTCAAAGCCCACCCCCACTGTGACATACTTCTTCCAACATGGCCACACTTTCTAATAGTGCCACTCCCCATGAACATATGAGGAACAATTACTTTCGAACTACCACAGAGTAGCAGGGGTGTTTCATGATGGATGTAAAAACAATCTAACCCCAGTCATAATAGGGCCAAGAAGAATGAAAATCTGTTTAAGAGTTGGTGGGAACTGATAGTCCACATCTGGAGAATGTATCAGCAAAAGATGGAAACAGATAAGAACATGCATTCAACATGGGTGAACTGGCCATAATAATGGACCTAGGAGGAAAAGTGGGAGGTAAAAGGAGAAAGGGAACCTGCTGCTGCTCAGAGCTTGTGCTCATTCTGACTATCACACCCCCATTCACAGCTGGAGACTTATTTGTCTTCTCCTAACTGATCACTGTCCTCTGTGCTGAGGAGATGCCAGGGCAGGAGGGGGCAAGATATGGTCAAGGACTTGAGAATGCTAAGGAAGAAGGCAAGTCAGGGATGTGTGTGAAAACTCAAACTCCTCAAGAAATGAAGGGAGAGAAAGCATGGTTTCTGTTCTAAAGTTCCCTTAAACAAATGGAACCACCTTGCTCCCACTCTGGAGACTCCTAGAGAGTTCAAAGTCTCTGCAGAGATAAGTTCCTTATTCCCATGCCACTCAATGAGCAAAGTGCATCTTTCTCAGCTGTAGTACCATGGATGAAGTATTTACAAAGCTCTTTGGTTGGTCCTTTAATGGCTTCCATTTGTTATGTGTGACTCAAAAGCAAAAGCAAATGCACATTGCAGAAGTACCTGTTCAATAGATCATGGGGATCAGAGAATGAGGCTAATTCAGTCCCCTAGACCCTTTCCATGTGAAATTGTTCTTAGTCAACAGGCACAAAAGAATTATGAGTTTTGTCTGGCAACATCACCTGTCACAAAGAGCTGGGTACCATAACAATGAATTTCTCCTGTGTATTTCCTTCTAGAGAAGGTAAAGTCATCAACTACAGATACTTGAGGGGGCCAGACCACCTGATATACCTGTCTCCCCTGTCTAGACAGAGACCTAGTGTCTTGGACCAACCTTTTCTCTAGGGAATCTCTGCCATGTCTGGGAAAGTCAGTTCACAGTAGAGACAAGATCACTGATAGTAAATGACAGAATATCCAAGCTCTACAAATAGCAGCCTATCAGAAACCATGACTCATTCCTGATTCTCGGTGCAATTTTTAAACCTTATTTAACTTGATAACCCCTTAAGAATTTTTAAGATGAATGGCTAAAGTAATATATGGATCTGAAATCCAAAATATGCCAAAACATCAAAATTTTTAATCAAGAAACAATAGGGACAAGAAATAATAGGAATAGAGGAAGAAGAAGAAACCCTAAGGCACAGAAAATATTTTCAACAACAACAACAACAAAAAAAAATCCCTAACGTAAAGGATGAGGTGCCTGTCAAGGTACCAGAAGTATATAAAACACCACATAGATTAGACCACAAAATAAATTTCCCTGGAAATACAAATCAAAACTACTTTGAGATTCCATCCTACACCTGTCAGAATACCAAGATCAATAACACAAGTGGCATCTCACTACAGCAAGGATGTAGAATAAAGGGAACACTCCTTCACTGCTGATGGAAGTGTAAAGTCATATAGCCACTATGGAAATGAGAATGGTGGGTCCTCAGAAAGTTAGAATCAATATACTTCAAGATACAACTATACCACCCTTGGGTATATACCCAAAGGATGCTTCCTCCTACTACAAGCATACTTTCTCAACCATGTCCATCATGCTGTATTCATAATAGCTAGAAACTGGAAACAACCTAGATGTCCCTCAACAGAAGAATGGATAGAGAAAACATTCTACATTTACACAGTTGAGTATTATTCAGTTGTTCAAAAAAAATGACATCATGAAATTTACAGGCAAATGTATGGAACTTAAAAAAAAAATCATCCTCAGTAAGGTAACCCGGACCCATAAAGATAAAGATGGTTTGTATTTGCTTATATGTGAATATTAACTGCTAAATAAATAATAACCAAGCTGTAATTCAAAACCTAGAGAGACTAGGGAAGGGACAAAGGATGAGATGGAGGCGGGGGGGGGGGGGGGGGGGGCGGGGGGGCAGGGACATGAGGATCATCATGGGAAATGGAAACAGAATGGGTTTTATGGGTGGACTGGGGACAGGAGGGGCAAGAATGGGAGGACGAGGTGAGAAGGGGAGGAGAGTTAGGGTTGAGGGAGAGAATATGAGGAGAGATAGCTAAAAATAGAGGGGCATCTGTGGGATAGTATGGAATCTTGATGCCTTAGAAGTTTCCTGAAGTATATGAAGGTGATCCTAATGAAGTCTCAAAAAAAAAAAAAAAAAAAGCAGGGTGGGGGTGGGGGGTGGGGTGGGGGGAAAGAGTCCCAACTTGCCATCTCTTGTCACCAAATAAAACTTCCAGTACTGTGACTGGGTGACAACCAATCAAGTTGTTGGCCAAAGGGGTTCCATGGAACTCCCCAAACAACCCAAGCTGTTGCCAAGACAATAGGTGGCTCTCTGCAAACTGACAGCCAGATCCCATTACTGACGGTAACACTAACAACTCATTTAACATGGAGAGGGCTAGCTGGCACCTACATGCAGCCTTCACACATATGATCTAGTATTTTTTGGTACAGGAAGGTACTCTGCAGGCTACTAAGAGAAAAACAAAAACACAAACACAGCCACAAAACCTTTGATCTACAATCTGTCATGCCTGCAAAATATGATAGGACAATGGGGCTCAGAACTTGTAGGAGTCACCAATCAGTATCTTATTTGACTAAAAGCTCACTCCATGAGATGAAACCCATACCTGATTCTGCTTGGGTGTCCAAGAAACAGACTAGATAGCCCAGAGACATGGAGTAAAACCAAATACTACTGGTCTAAAAAAAAGCTAACAATAAAATGACTCCTGATGACATTCTGCTATACTCATAGATCAGTGTCTTGCTCAGTCATCATCAGAGAAACTTCCCCCTGCAGCAGACACAAACAAACACAGAGAACCACAGCCAGACATTAAGTAGGGAGTGAAACCTTCCAAATTCGTCTGCCATTTCTCCTCTCATCAGACCTGACTGCAGTCATAAGTTGCAAGTGATTTACCATTCTCTGTTATACCATCCATATGGTTAAGTGTGGACCATAACCTCAGCAGACCTGGATCATCTGACAGGCAGTAAGTATCCTGTAGCATTAGGGATATTAGATATCCCTAATATTAGATATTAGATATCAGAACTATTATCAGGTCTTGAATTCCTGTTGAAGCAAAGAATAGCTAACTTTCTCACCCTTCAGTGGATTTCAAGGCCACTATTGAGAACTGTTGTGATTTGCACCACTATATTATGACACCAGGATACTATGTCTAAAATGTGCTGGTAGAAAGGGCCACAAAAGGCTTCTCATCTTCCCTTTTGGGAAAGGAGCTATCCAGTGGGCACACGGGCTCCATGCTGGATGTAGGACCACAGCTCCATCTGTAGGCTTCTTGAGGACAGATGGGAGAGTCTTTCAGGGGCCCAGAGTGTATAAAGTATAGCTGCTCTCTCCTTGTGTCTATGGCTCCTACCCTGCTCAGTGGATAAAAGAGGAAGATAGACAAGGGAAGGGATGAGGATACACATAGCTCAGTGGTAGAGAACTCACCCAGAACGCAAGTGGCTCTGGCTTGCACACCCAGGGCTGGAAGAGTGACTGCCGGAGAGGCAGGCTGTGACTAGTCTGCATCTCATCAGTCATCCTTTTCTTTCTAGTCGAAATAGTTTGACTGGATTTGCCAGTGTGAGAATATATGCACTGGGGTGGAGAGAAGGAAAAAAGGCACTTAACATTTTTGCTTTTAATCTAAAGAATGAGCCCTAGCTGCCTTCTCATTGCTGAGATGTACGTGGAAAAAGCAGCTTAAGGAATAGAGCCTATATTGGCTCACAGATTGAGGGCTCCTTATTGTGGCAGAAGTACAAGGTGAAAGGTGACCCCGTGCTCTCAGTCAGGAAGCAGAGAGAATTGAATACTGATGCTCTGTTTGCTTTTTCCTTTCCCTTCAACCCAGGGCCTCAGCTCATGGGATGGTGCCACCCATCTACAGGGTGGATCCTTCTTCTGTAGCTAAACCTCTCTAGAAATACCTTCACAGGCACATTCAGAGCTGTGTCTGCTGGGAGATTCAAAATCCAGTCAAGTTAACGGTCAATGTTAACTATCCCAAGCATTCGACGGTAGGAGCTCTATAATGGACAGAGCCATTCCCCGATCATGGGTACCTCATTAAAACAATGGCAGAACAAGGGTAAATCCTTGGGGAGAAGGATATTAAATCTCAGAATATTGAAAGTAACCAAAGTTGTACTTTAATTAGTTGGTATTTTTTCTCTGTGATGCTTAAGTTATAAGTTTAAAGAAAACTATCACTAAAACTTTTAGTAGTTAAATTTCATCATTAATTCTCAGGCTTCAGAAGAGGCTTGCTTCTTATGTCCTTTGCTGTGGTGAAAAGGACTGGTTGATCCCCAATGAGATGAATGAAATCGCCAGTGCCAGCTCCCTTCAGCAGATCCGGAAGCTGATCAAAGATGGGTTGATCATCCAGAAGCCTGTGACGGATGCCAGAAGAGCATCCTGGTTTGACTGAAGGGCAGGCATATGGGGATAGGGAAGCAGAAGTGGGAACTGCCGATGCTCAAAATGCCCAAGAAGGTAGCTTGGATGGGAAAGATGCAGATCCTGAGCCAGCTTCTGAGGAGATTGACTGACATATGTACCACAGTCTGTACCTGAAGGTCAAAGGGGATGTATTATTAAAACAAACAACAACAAACAAACAAAACCAAACAGATTCTCATGGAGCACATCCACAAGCTGAAGGCCAAAAGGTCTACAAGAAGCTCCTGACTGGCCAGGCTGAGGCTCACAGGTCTAAGACCAAGCAATCACGAAGTGCTGAGAGGAGGTCTCCAGGCCAAGGAGAAGAATATCATCAAGACTCATGTTTGTACATAGTGGCCTGGCTGTGGCCTCATGTGGATCAGTCATTAAAATAAAACAAGCCTTAAAAAATGTATCAAAATTTGTCAGGTGTTGATAGTACATACCTTTAATCCCAGCACTCAGGAGGCAGAGGCAGGTGGATCTTTGTGAGTTCGAGGCCAGCTTGGTCTACACAGTGAGTTCCAAGACAGACTCCAAAGCTATATAGAGAAACCCTGTCTTGACAAATCCCCCACCCCAATTTTTTTGAAGTAATTAAATTTTATCATTAAAAATTAGGTGGCAGCTGGAGGATGGGATGGTACATGCCTTTAATCCCAGTACTCAGGAGGCAGAGGCAGGTGGATCTCTGTGAATTTGAGGCCAGTCTGGTCTACAGAGTGAGTTCCAGGACAGCCAGGACTACACAGAGAAACACTGTCTTGAAAACAAAAACAAAAACAAAACAAGCAAACAAACAAAAATTGAGGTAGCATGGCTCCATTTTTGTATATTTATTTGAAAAGTGTATGCAAGCCTAGTACTGAAGTTTGAATCTGAAATGACCCCTGTACTGGTTACAAACTTGTACTTGATACAAACTAGAGTTACTGTGGTGACCCACAGAGGCTATCTAGTGAGACCTTACTCAGGGTCAGCTACTATGGGATGAGCAGTTGCTCCGCCATGAGTTCATGCCATGACAGGCTACTTCAAACATTCACAGGAGCAATGGGCTAAGTGACCACAACTGGGAAGCCATGAACTGAAATAAATTTTCTTCTAAAAAGTTATTTATCTCAGGTGTGCGCTACAGTAATGTAAAGCTGACTACCATACCTACAAAATCAAAAAGACACAAGAGAAATACAAATAAATACAACACTGTGGTTGAGTGTTCTTTTCTGTACCTCAGTGATAAGTTGGTACTTCCCCCAGAAACTCCATCACCTGGAAACCACAGCAACAGCTCAGGGAAGCCCCAGTGAGGCTAACCAGCCTGCAAAGGATGATCATCAGGTTCTCCTGTTCTGCCAGTAACACAGGACATGAGGATGCATAGTTACTAAGAAAAAATTGCAAAAAAAAAAAAAAAGGCAGAACAGTTCCTGTTTTGCCAGAGTCTAACCTCTGAAATATGAGGGTTATCAAATTCTCATGTCAGCCCTAAAGTTCCTACCCAATGAAGGCAGGACAAGTCACTGTGTCACCCATGGAAGGTTAAGAAAGTGCTAGTAATTTCAAGAGAGGGTACCAACTCTGGTTCCTGCTTTTGGGTAACAGAAACCTTGGAATTCAGAGCTCCTAGGCTGCTTCAGAATAACTACACATTCATTGTACTAAGGCATAGAGATGTGGAGAACTAACTGCTACTAAGGCATAGCATGGTCAGACTTATTCTGGTTGATATACTCAGTGTGTCCAGTCAATTAGAAGCCAAACTCCAGAAGGCCAACAAATGTCTGCTTTCCGCCTCTCATTAGTGAGGGACACTGAGAACCCAGAGTGTCCCTAACCATAATGTTGGGGAAACTAACCCAAAGATGGTGGCATAGATACAGATGGCATAGAATTGTTAGTAGACCCCGCCTTCAACTTATTACATAGATAAATGTGTCTACATATAAAGGAGGCATCTTCCCTAGCTCAGGCTTGTTGAGGTTGGTCTGTTCAAAGCATCTCTGTACATTTTGTTTTATTTAGCTTGCAAGGGAATAGTCACTCATATATAAATGTCCATGCATGAGATATAGGTCAGGCAATGCATAGGTGTACTTTCTAGTTTGCAATATGCCTCCAAGACAGTTTTTACTATTGTTGTTGTTCTTGTTGCCTTTATTTTATAGATAAGAAAACTGAGACTCAGAAATGATCAGTAACGACATATGTCTTAGTCAGTGTTCTATTGCTGTGAAGAGACATCATGACCACAGCAGTTCTTACGAAGGAAAGCATTTCGTTGGGGCTTGCTTACAGTTTCAGAGGTTTAGTTCATTATCACAGCAGAGAGCCTGGTGGCATGCAAGAAGACATGTTGCTGAAGAAGCAGCTGCAAGTTTTATATCCTGATCTGCAGGCTGCAGGAAAGGGAGACTCTGGGTTTGGAATCAGCTTTTTGAAATCTCAAAGTCCACCTCCAGTGTCACACACACTTCCTCCAACAAGGCCGCACGTTCTAATCCTTTCAAATACTGGCACTCTCTGGTGACTAAGTGTACAAATCTATAGGCCTATGAGGGCCATTCTCATTCAAACCATCACAACATGGGAGGCTAGCTTCTCTGTTCTTCATTAGTGCAAGAGGGTGGTTAGAAGGTGATTAGAAACCTCATGCCATGCATGAACTCCCAATGTCACATTGTACCCTTTAGGCTCTATCCTCAGTAATAATGTATTTGCACACAGGTGTGTGGCATCCAAGTTGGGAGGTGAAATCCCACTGCACACATCCCGAAAAAGTCCACTCAGCTAAGGCCAGAATCAGCTGTAAATGACAGGGATTTCCCTGCGTGAAAATCAGTTTTAATTTTGCCTCCAGCAGGTACCTTGGTGTCTCCTTTTATTAACTTATCGATGTCCTGAAGAAGATGGCAATGCCTACTCTGAAAGATTTTGAAGAGAAACCTTGAAATGGCCAATGCAAAAGGTCATTGGGCATAAGCCTAACTTACCAAGGCATTTAGAGGCCATCGGATGTAAGGCTAACTTCCCAAAAGTATTTGAGAGGCATAAAGTCGGGTTCCAAACTTTTCAACTGTCTCTCCATAAGTCTTTATTCCTGTAAACCATTAAAAACATTAAACCATTCTTAAAAACATGTTAAGAAATGAAATGATGGTTTCTAAACAAATGGTAGAAATCAACTAACCAGATATGCTCCCTGTTAAGTTAGAATCAGGGATTTGTTTGGCAGCCACCATGCACTAAGAAGTAAGTCCTTCATTTTATGTGCTTTGCCCAATGCAAAGGTATTGAGGGGTTGCTAGTATCATTCTAATGTTACTGGTAAGGAACAGGGGTGACTGAGCTGAGCTTAGGGACACTTTGGATAAAAAAGCAAAAAGAGGCCAACCAACAGGGGAAAGAGTTCCTCCGACTTTTCTTCTATACCCCAGCTCAGGGAAGAGTCTAGCTGTGAGCTGCACTATGTCAGAGGCAGATTCCAGGAGCTAAAATAGAGGGACTCTGGGCCCATGTTCACAGCAGCACTCTTTCAGTGGAGATCTCAGAGTCCCTATCCTCCTTCGCCCAAGGCAATTGGAAGTAGGTAGGCTAGGGGATAATGGGAGAGGCCTAGGTAACTTCTCAGTTCATTCTGAAGACAGTGTACTTTCTTCATAATAAAGATGAGAGTGAGAAATGTGATGTCTTAGTTAGCGTTTCTATTGCTGTGAAGAGACACCATGACTGTGGCAACTCTTATAAAGAAAAATATTTAATTCAGGCTGGCTTACAGTTTCAGAGGCTTAGTCCATTATCATCATGGTGAGAAGCACGGCAGCATGCAGGCAGACATGGTACTGGAGAAGGATCTGGGGGTTAACCACACAACAGTGTCTACACTAGGCTGTTTTGAGATTTCCTTTGCCAATTCAAATGCTCCAAAACTCTTCACTTTAGCCTCAGGCAGACTTTCTGGACAAGGGTAAAAAGCAGTTACGTTTATCACCAAAATATCACAAGGCTAATCTCTAGGCCACATACTGACCTTCTCCTCTGAAACTGTTGAGCTAGGCCCCCACAGTTCAAATCACCTTCAGCGCCACTGTCTTCCACGCTCCTACTAGTAGTATGGGTCAGTAAGTAGTGCCTAAAGCATCCCACTGCTTTCCTAACCCAAACTCCCAAAGTCAACAAGGACACACCTACTCCAACAAGGACAAACCTCTGCATAGTGCCACTCTCTATGGCCAAGCATTCAAACATATGAGTCTATGGGGGTCATGCCTATTCAAACCAGCATGCATGAGGTGTAGGGTTTCAGTGTTTCCTTTTTACTCAAGACACAGCCACTCTGCCAAAGCTGCAGGAAGGCAAACCCAGTACTCTGTGTACTGCACACACCTGCTTTCCATGGTGGGCTCTGGTGCTGCTGCTTTCTTCCTGTGCCGGGGGAAGGAAAGGGGCTTAGAAGCAGTAATCCCTCTGTAAGTCATTGGATAGAACTGAGCTGGGCCAGTGTGCGTCTATTTTTGGTTTTTCACTGACCCTGCTGAAAGTCAATATGCACCCATTACTCTCAACCACTGTGGACAGGATAGGTGCTAAGTGGGCAGTGCCCCTGCCCAGTCAGCAAGGTCATTGTGCTGGACAGTTTTCTGTCAACTTGATACAAGCGAAAGTCCTCTGAGCGGAGGCAACCTCAACTAGGAAAATGCCTCCATAACATCCAGCTGTAGGGCATTTTCTTAATTAGTGATTGATGGGGAAATTGTGGGCGGTGCCATCCCTGGGCTGGTGGTTCTGGGTTCTGTAAGAAAGCAGGCTGAGCAAGCTGTGGGAAACAAGCCAGTCAGCAGCATCCCTCTATGGCCTTTGCATTGGTTCCTGCCTCCAGGATCCTGCCCTGTTTGAGTTCCTGTCTCAAATAAACCCTTTCCTCTCTGACTTGCTTTTTGATCAGGGTTGTTTCATGGCACCAATAGAAAGTCTAACTAAGACAGTCATGTAATATACTGTTTATAGGAAGCTGTCTTCTGGGCATGACATGACCATTGCCTCTTGAATTTCAGCAACTGCTACCTGCACAAATCCTTTCCAAGACTGATCCCATTAACATTCCATCCTGTGGAATTGCTTGTGAGATCCCACACCTCCCTAATGACATGGAGACACTTGATAGTTGCTGGAAGATAGACAGAGACATTTATTTAGTGGTATAGCCATTCCTTAAGTTGTTCACAAGTTGCCCATGTTTGCATATACTTTACCCATGCTCTCATAAATAATCCCAATTAAATTCATTGTTTCTCAAGCTACACTCAGGTGAGTGTATCTCTGGTCCGACAATAGTGCCTTACCTGTGATGAATATTCATTTATCTCCCTAGGAAGATATCACATACAGAACATATCACACAACATATGTTATATGCAGAGCATTGGTTTTTCAAAAGCCGCAATAACATAAATTCCAAAAATGTTCAAGGATTTGGCAAGGAAGTATGAGCTTGGGTAAGGACCAGATGGGGGGGCAAGATGTTTATCAGACACCTAAGATGTCCAGAGCAAGCCAAGAGCTCATCCTTCATGCTTTACTGGATATCCTTCTAAACAGCCATGTCATGTAGGAAGGGTGCCTAAAACAACTCCAGATAAAAATGTTAGCATACTCTGTTCTTCAGAAGGCAATACTGGGATTTCCCATGCACTAGGGATGAAAACTAAGTGATGCACGGGGTCACCCTGCTCCAGCCTTCTACTGTTTTAGAGGCCCCCAGTCTCTCCATCTCTCCTCTGCACACTTGGTTGGCCTCACATCTGTTTGTGTACTTGGTAGTTAGGCCTGTTAGAGTTGCTTCTGTACTGACGCATGATAACACTTTGGTCTTGCCATTGTTACTGAGGCAGTGCAGATTAATAGCCTTTTACCTACCATTTATACTGTACTGGGTATTGTGAGTTATTAGAGATGATTAAAGTACATGAAGAGGGGGTTGGGGATTTAGCTCAGTGGTAGAGCGCTTGCTTAGTGGGTTCGGTCCTCAGCTCTGGAAAAAAAAAGTACATGAGGAGATGTAAAGAGTGTCTTACGCAAATTCTACATCATTTCCTATAAGAAACTCAAGCATTGTGGTCATTGATATTGAGAGTCTATGAAATCTATCCTCTGAGGATATTTCAGAATAGCTGTATACCGCAACTCCTCTTGATGATGAATGTGAAGGTTCGCAAAAAGCAGAGCTGGGAGACACTCTTGAGTGTATAATATGGTAGGTCCTTCGCTTTGTGCATGAGCAGGCCAAGTGGCAGTTCCATGAGTAGATCCAGTCCCTCTCTGGGCTACGGTCATCTACATGACCTCTAAGAACAAAGG
Source organism: Peromyscus maniculatus bairdii (assembly GCF_049852395.1). NCBI lineage: Eukaryota > Metazoa > Chordata > Mammalia > Rodentia > Cricetidae > Peromyscus > Peromyscus maniculatus. Next base: position 32,639,669 of record NC_134872.1, read on the forward strand.
GTAATGGGACCAAACTGGAGATCGCTGGAGTCTGCCCCCAGAATTCTCCTTATCATGACACATGCATGGAGCTCAGAGGGAAAAGGAAATAAGTTCATGACTTCCACAAGAGAGTGCCAGGATTTCTAGGCACAGCTGTTTTAGCTGCTATCATATTGTGACATCATTGTACCCGTTCTCCTCCCCTCTCTCTTCCTTCCTCTCTCCCTCCCTTCACTAACAAGTACTTGTTGAGAATTCACTGCTGCGTGTGATGGAGTCTGCCAAAGGCTGTTAACCATGAGTAGTATCCCTAACCCTGTCCCCAGGACCTGTGGAGAGGAAGCCACAGGTAGGTAAATGGCAGAGTATCAGTAGGTCAGAGCTTGATGAGCAGAACGGCCCTGTGGCATGCTGAAGCAGGTGCCTCCCAGGCATTGCCATCTGATCTGAGCTTTAAGAAAGTTCCTCGGTTGCCGTGGAGAGAAGGTTGATAGGTGAGAGTCACTGAATGTAAAACTGTGGGGATTTCTAGTGTTCCCCATAACTATTTACTCAAGTGCTTCTCTAGACAAGTCAGCCCATTCGTTAGCTGTGACCACAGCAGTCGTTTAATGGCGTCCTGTCTGAACTCAGTTAAAAGTCAAAGCAGGCGCTGGGCTAAAGGACTGTTTTTAATCTGCTGAAAGCAAATGGCAGCAGTCATTTTCCATCCTGGGAAATGAGATGTGCTTGGTGGGAGGAAAGAAAAGGTCTGTGGGGCAGTAAAGTCAGAAGTGGAGGAACAAAGTTCATTTTCTAGAAGTTTGTCCTCAGCACTCAGACCTCAGCCAACCCAGCCACTGATCTCTCTTGATCCCACAAGACTATCATCCTTTACCAGGGTGTTTCAGCCAATCCAGGCGAGGCATGCACCACACAGCACAGCTCAAGAGCCTGTCAGAAGAGCATCTAGTTCTTCAAGTGTTATTACTTTTAACCATTCATAGCAGATTTGAAATGAATTTAGCAACACAATAAGAGGGGCTTGTCCTTAAGGGATGGGCTTTTATGATTTCTATTTCTTCTCTCTGTCATATTTTTTTCATGTTTTCCTTTTTAAATAACGACAGACTCACAGTTGTCTCTGGGCAGCATCAGATTCAGAATCCTGAAGCTATAGCTCTGTGTGTGTGTGTGTGTGTGTGTGTGTGTATGCATGTGTAAATACATGTGATGTATGCGTAGTTCTACATAATTATATCATGTATAGAAATTTGTGTTCTCATGTTTCAAAACAATTATAATCAAAGTGTAGTTTTGCAATAAGGAAGAAAATACTTTCTCCCAGAAAAAAAAATCCCCAAGAATGTACATTACTAGGCACAAAAATATTTATTGTTACATTACTCATGATAGAAAAATGTAAGTCATTGAAGGGGCTTACTAGAAGTGATTGAATGCAATTAGCTAGAAGAAATCTCTGAATGGGTAGTTGTGCTACTCTATGTAGTATTTAGGAGAAAGGAAAAGACAGATACATGGATGACATTGAAGATATCAAGCCACAGTAGAATCAAAGCTGTGGCTGGGCTAGGGAGAAGGAAACACCAATGTGGGGAGCAGGATGAACACCCCCAACCGCCCTGCCATCACTCCTGTGAACTCCGACTCAATTCTGAAGACTGGCTTTCCAGACTTTAGTATTGTGTCATTTGGGGATTTTATTCAAGTACCAATTCTGATTCCTTGAGAGATGACGTACCTAACTGTGGTGATGTCAGGGCTACAAGCTCTTGGGAGACACAAAGTACTTCTTTGATTAAAACCGCCCTCCAGTGCCAAAGTATACCCTAAATGGGGCAGGAGGAAGGGCCAGTAAAATCCCTTCTCCTCTCAGATTTCCATTTGAGTTTTCCAAGCAAAGACAATGGAGGTTTAATCTTGACTTGAACGTTGAGCTTATTTTATTGCTCAGAGTCATCTGATTGGGCCAAAATGTCACATGGGTGTAGCTGCGGCCCATTCAAGGGAGTGTCTTGCTGACTTACTGCTTCCTGGTGCTGGAGAGCAGGCTCCTTCATTGAACCACCTAAGGGCTGGGAGGACACAGCTGCTGGGCAAGCGCTCCTCAGACACACACCTCTGTGCTCATCCACCACCTGCAGACTGCAGCCCCCTTTAGCTCCACTTAGCGCTCTCTCTCTCTCTCTCTCTCTCTCTCTCTCTCTCTCTCTCTCTCTCTCTCTCTCTCTCTCCTCTCTCTCCTCTCTCTCCTCTCTCTCCTCTCTCTCCTCTCTCTCCTCTCTCTCCTCTCTCTCCTCTCTCTCTCTCTCTCTCTCTCTCTCTCTCTCTCTCTCTCTCTCTCTCCTCTCTCTCTCTCTCTCTCTCTCTCTCTCTCTCTCTCTCTCTCTCTCTCTCTCTCTCTCTCTCTCGGCAACCTGAGCTGTAAGGCACTTTATTCTTCTCCTGTCTTTCAGCAGGGGCTGTTTTGTTCTATCTTTGGCAAATGGATAACAGCACAAAACTTCCTGTTTAAAGCCAAGATGTCTTCATGAGCCAATCAGCAAGTCACAGCTTTCAGTCAGTTTGTGGTAGATCTCCATACCACTCTACAAGCATCATTTGACTTTTGTGGCATGTTCCTTACTTTAGAAGTAATGGATCCTGCGTATGGCGTGTGTAGTGTGTGTAATGTGTGTGTGTGTGTGTGTGTGTGTGTGTGTGTGTGTGTGCGTGTGTGTGTTCCCATGTGTGTAAGCCTGAAGTGGATGTTGGGTGTCTTCCTCAAGCTCCCTCTGCATTATCTATTGAAGCAGAGCCTCTCAGTTGAACTCAGAGCTCTCCAGCTGGGTTAGTCCAGCTAGCCAGCTTGCTGAAGAGACCCCTGCTCTACCTCCAAAGTGCTGGGATTACAGGTAGTTACCATGTCTGCTTGGCCTTTATGTGGATTCTGAAGATATAAACTGTTGTCTTCCGGGTGTGTGGCCAGCACATTCCCTGCTGAGCCAGCTTCCTAACCTGACAATATAAAACTTTAAGTGAAAAAAATACAGCACTTTCCTCCACTAATTTACTACCTAGAAATGCATTTGGCTGCAGTCTCCCCCCTCCCAATAGAATCATGTGTGTCTCTCTTGTGTGTCAGGGGAGGGACACGTGCCTGTGTGTGTACAAGTAGAAGCCAGCTTTAGGAATCTCCCTTTATTGATTTCCACCTGATTCTTTGAGGCAGAATCTCTCAGTGAACCTGGAGTTCGTAATTTTGGTTAGATGATCTGACCAATGAGTCCCAAGATCTATTTATTTGTGCCCCCCTCCCCTGAACTGGTGTTAACAGGCACACACGTCCTCACCTGGCTTTTACATGGCTTCTGGGGACCTGAACTCAAGGCCTCATGCTTGCCTAGCAACTACTTAACCTGAAAAGTCATCCCCCTAACCCAGCATATGAAAAAAAAATTCTAATGAAAATGTTGTTACACTAAGTGACACTTTTGTAATGTCTGCTTTTGTAAAATGGATCTGAAACGTCATTTGGTGAAGGAACAGGATGAATCTTAATTCCATGCCATTGGAATTGATTCATTCATGATAACATTTCATAATGTTCCATAGTCAGTTATAAAAACTCCTTCTCAGTGCACTTAATTCAGTATTTATTCAGCCCCTCCATGGTTGAATACATTCTGTGTTAAATGTCTCCCACAGACATGTGATGCTATTAGGATGTGGTGGAACCTCTAAGAGGTGGGATCTATTGGGATGTCTTAGATCATTAAGGTCATGGCTTTGAAAGGGATTTTGCGATGTGGGTCTCTTCCCTTTTTTTGCTTCCTGGTTGTGATGAGGTGAGCAGCTACACTTTACCACATGCACACTTTCCTCATAACATTCTGTCTCTCCACATCTTCAGTGGAGTCAATATCACCATGGAATGAAACCTCCAAGACCATGGACCAAAATAAGTCTTCCCTCCACTTAAGATGACTGTATCATTTATTTTGCTACAAGAGAAAGTTGGCTAACACACCGGTTGAAGGGAACCTCAAGTGAATAATTATCTCCGTCAGATTGGCCTGTGGGTCATTCTCTGGGTGGGAGGGAACACCTCTGTTGCTGGTGGTATCCCTGAGCAGATGGACCCAGGTTGTAAGAAAGGTAGCTGAACATGAGTCTGGGAGCAGGCCAGTAAGCAGCATCCCTCCATGTGCTTGGCTTCAGTTCCTGCCTCCAGGTTCCTGCTTGAATGTCCTCTCTGGGGTCTTCACTGTCCTCTGCACTTGCCAGACATTTTTAGAAGCCTACTGGTTTAGGACTGAGAGTCAACAAAGTGGCAAGGTGTGCCTGCATTTGTAGCTCTCACAGAATCTGCCCGGTGGCTCATGTGAAGCAGACAAAAGCTATTCTCTCCCACCTTTATTTCTTTTAGCACTCAACCACATTCATCTAGCTGAGCAAGACTGACCTAAAAGAAAAAGCCCCTGTCCACAAAGCTTGCTTTCCTTCCAGCTGGTAAGCATTGGACCATTTGACCCTCTGATGCACAGAAATCAAGATGAAAAACACTGGCTTTCAGGTTTCACTCAGGCCCTCAGACACGCTCTCCATCTGTTCTCCATTAACGGGTGCGCCCCAGAAAGGAATAACATGCTGGGAAGAAAGGACCGGCCCCTCCATTTATTGCAGACAGCCCCAGGAACTTTGGAACTGGTTGAAATGATCTGGAAGGTGCTCTACGGACACAGGAGTCAGTGGAGAGTCTAAGTAAGAGCCTTGTCTCCGGCCATCAGCTGCTGTCAAATAATGAAGAGAAACTAAAGCAACCCCATTGCTCAACTCTATTCTCAGCTGGTAACAGTGGGTACAGCAGAACCAAGCAGGCCTGGGATGGAGGCCAGCTCAGCCCGCGCACCAGCTGTGTGGCTAGCGGCAAGTCGCTCACAGCTGAGCCTGTTCTCACAACTTGAAAAAGGCTAATAAGCAACATGAAGGTGGGTGATTGGAGGAGAGAATGTATAGACAAAGGGTTTGTATACAGGTTGGCAGATAGGAAGCGATTCACAAACTATCGGTAGACATAATGTTCCTTTGAGCTTTTATTTGTTTGGAAAATATGAATGAGAAAGAGCCCTGCCTAGCACTGAGGATGGAGAAGACGTGGTGATGAATGAGGCTGAGGATGCTCTTCCTCCCAGAGTTTCCATTCAAGTGAGTGGAGGCAGAAAATCAGGAGCCAAATACACAAACAACATTCTTTTCCAGAGTGTAATGAGGGGGCTGTGTGAGAAAATACAGGATTTGGCCCTCTTTACAGAGGGCCAGGGAGACTTCGCTGAGAAGGATGTTTGAGCCTTAAAGCCATAAAGATAAGAGCAAGTAAATTAAGTAGAATCAGGGGCTGTTACAGGGGGCAATATGCATGGATAGAGAGGCCGGTAGCTGAAGGATGGGGGAAGGATGGTTAGGGAGAGGGGTTAAGATGGCAGGGTACCAATGAGGGGAGGTGACAGCAAGGGGAAGCTTGCTCTGATGATGGCTGTTGGTTAGGCATTGTCTTCGTTAGGGTTCCTATTGCCGCGATGAAACACCGTGGCCAAAAAGCAAGTTGGGGAGGAAAGGGTTTATTTGGCTTACACTTCGATATCACTGTTCATTATCGAAGACAGTCAGGACAGGAACTCAAACAGAGCAGAAACCTGGAGGCAGGAGCTGATGCAGAAGTCACAGAGGAGTGCTGCTTACTGGCTTGCTCCCCATGGTTTGCTCAGCCTGCTTTCTTCTAGAAGCCAGGACCAACAGCCCAGGGATGGCACCACCCACAATGGGCTGGGCCCTCTCCATCAATCACTAATTAAGAAAATGCCTTACAGCCAGATCTTATGGAGGCATTGTCTCAGTTGAGGCCCTCCTTTCAGATGACAGCTGTTGGGAAAGGAAAAAATCAGTTTTCTCCAATAGATTCTCACTGGGTACATACCCAGGAGTAGTTGGCCAACACAAAATAGACTCCATGTGGTTTGTGTGTGTGTGTGTGTGTGTGTGTGTGTGTGTGTGTGTGTGCACTTTTTATTTTGTTTTAAGTATTTTTAATCTTATTGATTTTTCTTTTCTTCTCTCCTTTTTTCATTTTCATTTTGTTTTTTTTTTCTTTTTTTCTGAAAAAAAACCATGAAGTTGAGTGGGTAGAGATGATGGGAATGTCATTCTGTATGCTTTGAATGTGTTCCTCTGATTGGTTGATAAATAAAATGCTGATTGGCCAGTAACCAGGCAGGAAGTATAGGAGGGATAAGAGGGATAAGCAGACAAGGAGAATTCTGAGAAGTCAAAGACTGAGTCAGGAGACACCAGCTCACCATCCAGGGAGCAGCATAAAGTTGACATAAAACCAGCCAGGACAGGCAGGAAATATGACTTTCATTCTAGTAACTTCACATTAGGTAGTGTTTTGAGAAGAAATTGTGAAACGATGATTGGGAGAGAAACCAATGAGGTGATTGTAAATCCATGTTGGCAACTTAGCCCAAGGGGGGATGGAAGTAGAGGAGAGGAAAGGACAACAACAGACAGAAGACAGATTCTGAGGAAAGACAAACAGGGAGTGAAGGAAAGGAGGTAGGAAGGCAGTTCCTGGGTATAGGGAGGGTGCTGTCTGTGATATGAAATGTGGTCAGGTTTGGGGCAATGGTGGAGGGATATGTGCAGACATCAAGCAGAAGACTAGAAACATGAGGCAAGAGTTCAGGGAATATGCAGTCCAGATTGAAAACATAAATATGGGAGTTATGTTGTATGTGTCATATAAAGTCTGGGATGCTAGATAAAGTCTCTCATGGGGGTGATTAAGGGAAAAGACCTGTACTGAGCCTTTCCAACATTTAGGGGCCAGGCAAGAAGGCAAAATGGCAGTGCCCCCCGCCCCCGCGCCTCTCCCTTACCCTCTCCCTCACCCTCTCCCTCTCCCTCACCCTCACCCTCTCCCTCTCCCTCCCCCTCCCCCTCCCCCTCCCCCCTCCCCCTCCCCCTCTCTCTCTTTCTCTCTCTCTCTTTCACACACACACCCAAAGGGGAGATGAGTTATTTCTAGAGCTAAAGTAACAGACTAGTCAGTGCTCAGTGAATGGAGATGAACGTCAGAGAACAGAAGAGTCCTGTTGTAGCATACAGTTGGTAAATTCGACGTGAGTTTTTTGTCATGGTGAACATGGAATGTCAGGCTGAAGTGAGAGTGTGGTGAACTAGGGTGAGGCAGGATGCTGAAGTTTTATTTGCCAAACTGAAGTCATTCAGATTCTAAGGGGAAGAGAGCAAAGCAGTAAGAGGTCTCTAGAACCTGGAATCTTGGTAGACTGCAAAGCCTAGGTTTCTCCAGTTGGGCGTAGTTGGACCACTCCTTGGCAGGGATCTATATGAGCTGCCTAGCCTCTCCTGCAGGCTGGATATTTCTTGTGCTGTTTCTTTCCAGCTGTTTCTCCCAACGAGTGTGTGGTGGAAACAGGAACACTGGTTCACACAAAACTTCATAATAGATGTGATGTGCCTGACATGTGTTAGCCTTTCAATTTTGGTTATAGCAGAAAGGAAAAGTTTCCAGAAGCCACTAATTCTTGAGTGCCTCTGGGGAAAAAAATGTGACCTAAGTTGTTTGTAGGGAATTTTTCCAGTTGATGGGAAAGAAGTATTCATTTGAGCTAGGAGTAAAAACAGGAAGGAAATGTAGGGCAGAGTTGCAGTGTGGACAGGTGTGTTTGCTAGTGGAGTTTTTTGGTTTTTCTTTTATTAGGTGGGAAATAGAGCCCATGAATGGAAGATGTCTCCAACTGTGACAACCAATGTTTGTAGACAGTTCCCAAGTAAGAGTCACAAGTTCCAAAAGGCAGGTGCTGACTTATTCACTGAACTAACGTGCACTGAGAACCTTGAAAATAGAAGAAAAATGACAAGTGAGCAGAAGATGGTAAAATTAAAAGTCTTAAAGATATAGTTGAGAAATATAAACCTAACAAGCTCCTTTATATGGTGGGTTTCAACTAAACAAGAAACTGGAAACAGATAAGGTGTACTTACACTGATGGCCCTGTTCCTACCATAGTTACCATTTTGTTTTCTGCAACTTCAGTTACCCAAGGTTAACCACCATCTGAAAAATATTAAATAAAAAAATACAGAAATGAACAATTCATAGGTTTTTAAATTGCCTGTTAAGGCATGATGAAATCTCAAGCCTTCCACACTATCCCACCAGGAATATGAATTGTTCCTTAGCATACCCATGTGTTAGTCACTTTATTGTCACCTAAATTATCAGATCAGCAACCATCACAGTAGTGCAATGCTTGTGCCTAAGTAACTCTTATTTTGGTTGACAATGATCTCAAAGTACATAAGAGTGCAAATGAAGCACCTGGTGTGAAATGTGGAACCACAGATTAATCATTCTATAGTGAGGCATTGGTGCAGAGCACGAAAGGAAAAAATTAGCACATGCAGGATTCTGTACTGCTGGCCAATTTAGACACCTACTTCAGGGTCTTGGACCTTGTCTGTCCCCAAATAAATGAAAATGATTGTATAAGATTCCTTTGCATTGTATATAACCAAGCCATGACCTAACCATGATAGGCATTTGATTTCTCTTATAAATAAAAGAAACTGGGTCAGTGAGAACCAGTCCAGGGCATTCTAGGGAGTTAACCATGAGCTTTTTCTGTGACACTTAGGCCTGTTTCATCTTCATGGTTCACAATGGGTCATGAAATTAAGCTACTTTGGGCAAGTTCCAGGAAGACAAAATTACATGGCTATTCTAATAGTAATATTTATCCTGAAAGTCACAGGCATTTCTGAGTGTATCATATCAATGAAAACATTCATTTGTGGCCACATGTAGCTGCAAGGGAAGCTGGCATGTTTGGGAATTGGGCAATAATATGAGTCAAACTTGAGTCCTGGTACTTCCACCACTGTAATCCCTTAGTTGTGAGTCTCTGCTTGATTTTTCCTGGTTGTAAATTACATTACACACAAAGGACTGGGTAAAACTACCATGTTAATTGAACTGGAAAAAAAAAACACTATTATCAGCAAGAGGGAAGTATATACAGCTATGCTGTGGCTTGTGTATGCTTTGTTCCCAAAGAATTTATGGAGCATTTGATGGCATCAGGAAGTGGTAAAACCCAGTAGAAGATGAGTAAGTCATTAGCATGTTGCCCATGAAAGGGATTAATGAGTTCTCATTAATGCTCCTAAGTGAGACTATTCTTTGTCTTCTTTTGGATATGACCATTTCTCTTCCTGATTCTCTGCCACATTGTTACACTGTGAAGAGGACCCCTGCCAGGAACAAAATTAATGGGCCTGCCTACTTTGGGACTTCCAGCTTTTCAAATTGTGAGTTAAATAAATTAATTTTCTTCATAAAATATCAGGTATTTTTTTTACTAGTATCAGAAAACAGACTAGTATCTCTCCAAGAAGGCAAGGCAGTACTTCATTATATCTGCCTCCGCCCTTGTTACTAACAAGACAGATGAACAGTATCTCATGTGAGTAAACTAAACAATCATGAATAATTTCATTCTGCATTATTCTGACCAAACTCTGCCATCTTAGCCCAGAGCAAGGTAGGAACATAAAATAAGGCTTAGCAAAATGTTCTCAACAATGGTCTCAACTTGCTGACATTAAAATGGACCTTACCAGTCATAGGAGACCTGGATTTTAGCATATCACATCTGTGAGCCATTAACAATGTGAAATCAGTCAAGGTCAACTCAAGTTGGATAACAGCTAATACCCCAACCACCATTCAATATTTTAGTTACATTAGAAGTTTCATTTTAATAAAACAAGAGATGTGTGAGGGAGCAGACCTGGGCCTAAACTTGCATTACCCAAATTTTCACTTCTAAAAGCATAGTATTCCCAAGACATAAACAGTATTGTTAAATGGTATGTGTATTTTTAGGCCATCTATGTGACCCAGTACTTTGTTAAAATGTAAGTTATGTTGACGTATAAAATATGAAAAGCCATTTTCATGTCTACAGTATAACCAAATGGTTAAGAGCACTTATTGCTCTTTAAAATTTTTTTATTTATTTTTTTTCACATAATATATTTTTATCATATTCTTTCCCCTCCCCCAACTCCTCCCAGATCTTTTCCACCTTCCTATGTAGCTGAAGTTTTCTCTAGTCATGTCCAGCCCCATAGACCCTGCAGCTGCTTATAAAATAATCACTCAGAAGCTTATATTAATTAAAGCCGGTTTGCCATTAGCTTAGGCCTACCACTGACTAGCTCTTACACTTAAACTCAGACCATTTTTGTTAATCTATATGTCACCACATTTTCCATGGCTTTCCCTGTGTGCCATTACATGCTGCTCCCTGGATGGTGAGCTGGTGTCTCCTGACTCAGTCTCTGACTTCTCAGAATTCTCCTTGTCTGCTTATCCCTCCTATACTTCCTGCCTGGTTACTGGCCAATCAGCATTTTATTTATCAACCAATCAGAGGAACACATTCACAGCATACAGAATGACATTCCCATCATCTCTACCCACTTAACTTCATGGTTTTTTTTTTTTTCAGAAAAAAAGAAAAAAAAACAAAATGAAAATGAAAGAAAGAAGGAGAGAAGAAGAAAAGAAAAATCAATAAGATGAAAAATACTTAAAACAAAATAAAAAGTACACACACACACACACACACACACACACACACACACACACAACATGGAGTCTATTTTGTGTTGGCCAACTACTCCTGGGTATGCACCCAGTGAGAATCTATTGGAGAAAACTGATTTTTTCCTTTCCCAGCAGCTGTCAATTGCAAATAGGTTCTTGGTTAGGGATAGGACTTTGTGCCCATTTTCCCTTCTCAGTTCTGGGACCCTGTCTATTTTGAACCTGTGCAGGCCAGTTTTTTACTTTCACAGTCTCTGTGAGTTTATATGGACTAGTTCTGTTGTATCTGGAAGGTACAGCTTCCTTTCAGTCATCCACAACCTCTGGCTTTTACAGCCTTTATGACTCTTTTCCACATAGACCCCTGAGCCCTGTGGGAATGAGTTTGATAAAGATATTCCACTTAAAGCTGAGTGCTCCAAAGCCTCATTCTTTGCACATTGATCATTGTGGACTTCTTTGTTAATTCCCATCTACTGTAAGAAATTTCTCTGATGTGAGTTGAGTGATGCTGTAGCACTATGTCATCAGAAATCACATTATTATTTTGTTCCTTTAGCAGAATAATTGTAGAAGGTTTCCCCAAGACCCATGGCCTATCTAGTCTAAGGTCCTTGACCACTTTGTCAGTATCATGTATGTTACATCTCATGGAGTGGGCTTTAAATACATTTTTTAAAAAAATGGTTGGTGACTTCCATAACATTTGTGCCATTATTGAACCAGTATATCTTGCAAGCAGATCTTTGTTGTAGGTCACAGGGTTTGTAGCTGAATGATATTGATGATTTTTTTCCTCCAGTGTGCAAAGTACCTCCTAACAACATGAATGCCAGTCAGTAAGGGTGAATCTTCTAGTTATACATCTAGACAGTAACCCTCTAACAGATGTGCAATTGGTAAAGATTTTCCCATTCTGTAAGGTGCCATTTTGCTCCAATGATGGTTGTACTGAGGGGTTTTTTTTTAACTTTGTGAGATCCTGTTTATTAATTTTTTGTCTTAATGCCTGTACTATCAGTGTCCTTTTCAGAAAGTCCTTTCTTGTGCTTTTGAGTTCAAGCCTATTCCCTACTTTCTTTTGTATCAGATCCAGGGTATCTGGTCTTATGTTGAGACCTTTGATCATTTTCGAGTTGAATTTTGTGCAGAATGATAGATATGGACCTATTTTCATTCTTCTACATGCAGACATCCAGTCTGACTGCCAACATTTGTTGAAGTTGCTTTCATTTTTCCAGTATATATTTTTGTCTTTCTTGTCAAAAATAAGATATCCACATATATATGTGGTACTATGTTAGGGTCTTTAATTTGATTCCATTGATCAACTTGTCTGTTTTTATGTCAATGCTATTTTTATTGCTATAGCTCTATAATACAACTTGAAATCTGAGATGATGATACCCCCAGTAGTTCTTTTAGTGATCAGGATTGTTTTTGTATTTCCATATGAAGTTTAGAAAATTTTTTCATTTTCAATAAAGAGTTATGTTGGAATTCTGATGGGGACTGCATAGAATCTGTAGATTGCTTTTGGTAGGATAGTCATTTTCACAATATTAATGCTACTGATTCATGAGAATGGAAGATCTTTCCTTCTTCAGGTGGCTTCTTCAATTTCTTTCTTCAATGTCTTAAAGTTTTTATTATATAAGTCTTTTAGTTGCTTGGTTAGAATTATCCTTAGATATTTTTAGGCTATTGTCAAAGCTATTGTTTGCCTGATATTTTTTCTCAGTATGCTTGTCACTTGTATATAAGAAGGCTACTAATTGGGGGCGGGAGGGCATTACTTTTGTGTGCTGGTACTTGCCCAAGGTGTTTTTCAGCCATAGAAGTTTCCTGGTAGATTCTTTAGGGTTTTTAATGTGTAAAATTATATTATCTGCAAATAAGGATACTTTGACTTCTTCCTTTCCTGTTTATATCCTCTTGATCTTCTTCAGTTATCTTATCTTATTGCTCTAGATAAGACTTCAAATACTATATTAGGTTTGGACAGAGTGGACAGCCTGGTCTTCTTCCTAATTTTAGTAGAAGTGCTTTTAAGTTCTTTCCATTTAGGATGATTTGGACTGTGAACTTGATTTAAATTGCCTTTATTGTGTTTGGGTATATTCTTTGTATTTCTAGTCTCTCCATTATTTTTATCATTAAGGGCTACTCGGCCTTTTGGCTAAGATCAAGTGTATTTTCATCATTAAGGGATGTTAGATTTTGACAAAAGCTTTCTTTGAATCTAATTAGACAATCCTATCATTTTTGTCTTTTAGTTCATTTATATGATAGATTACACTTATTGATTTAACATGTGATGAACCACCCTTACATCAGAATGAAACTAATTTGATCATGGTGGATAAGTTTTTTGATGTGTCCTTGAATCCAGCTGGCAATTATTGTATTGAGAAGTTTTGCATCTATGTTCCTAAGAGATATTGGTCCATAATTTTGTTTTTTGTAGGGTCTTTGTGTGGTCTTGTTACTAGAGTAATAGTAGCCTTGTATAAAGAATTAGGAAATGTCCACTGGACAGTGGTGGCTCACACCTTCAATCCCAGCACTTGGGAGGCAGAAGCAGTTGGATCTCTGTGAGTTCAAGGCCTGCCTGGTATACAGAGTGAATTTCAGGACAGCCAGGCCTGTTACACAGAGAAAACTTATCTCAAAAAAGCAAAACAAAAATGAGAAAAAGAAAAAGAAAAAGAATTAGGAAGTGTTTCTTTAGTTTCTACTTTGCAGAATAATTTGGAGAGCATAGGTATTTGTTCTTCTTTAGAGGTCTGATAGAATTCTGGCCTTGGCTTCTTTTAGTTGGGAGATATTTCATTGCTTCTATTACACTAGGGGCTATAGGTCTGTTCAAATGATTTATTTCATCTTGATTTAACTTTGATAGGTTGTAAATATTAAGAAATATATCCATTTCTCTTAAGTTTTCCAGTTTAGTGAAATACAGATTTTTAAAGTACACCCTTATGATTCTTGGAATTTCTTTGATATCTGTTATAATGATTCCATTTTCCTGTTTAATTTTATTAGTTTGAATCTTTTCTCTATGTCTTTTGGTTAATTTGGATAAAGGTTTGTCAATCTTTTGATCTTCTCAAAGAACCAACTCTTCATTTTATTGATTCTTTGTATAATTTTGTTGTTGTTGTTTCTATTTCTTTGATTTCAGTCCTGAATTTGATTATTTCTTCTTATCTACTTTTTAGAGGTATTATATCTTCTTGTTTCTCGTGAGTTTTCAAGTGTGTCATTAAGTTATTAATGTGAGACTTCTCCATGTTTTAATGCAGGCACTTGGTGCTATGAACTTACTTCTTAGAATTGTCTTAATTGTGTCCCATAGATTTGAGTATTTTGTGTCATTGTTTTTATTCAATTCTTGAAAGTTTTAGATTTCCTTATTGATTGCTGTCTTAACCCAATTTTTATTCAGTAGTAGGCTGTTCTTCCATAAATTTGTATGCTTTTAGCCAGTACTATTGTCTATATGCAGCTTTAGTCTGTGGTGTTCAGATAGGATGCAGGGTGTTATTTAATTTTTTTTTTTTTACATCTGTTGACTTGCTTTATGCCCTTATGCTCTAATATGTGATGAATTTGGGGGGAGTTACATGGGCTACTGAAAAGAAAGTATATATTTTAGTGTTTCGACTGAATATTCTGTTAGATCCATTTGGTTTATGACCTTATTTAACCCAGGTGTTTGTTTAGTTTTTGTCTAGATGATCTGTCTATTGGTGAGAGTGGGTATTAAAATTACCCACTATCACTTGTGTGGGGGTCCATGTGGGATTTTAGCTGTAGTAGTAATACTTTTAAGAACTTGTGTGCCATTGTGTTGGTGTACAAATATTTAGAATTATAGTAGCCTCTTAGATTCTTTTTTATTTACTAAGTATAAAGTTTCATTCCCTAGCTCTTCTGATTAGTTTTGCTTTGATATCTATTTTATCAGATACTGAAATAGCTGTGCCTGCTTGCTTCTTGGGTCTGTTTGCTTAAAGAATCTCTTTTCATCCTTTTACCCAAGGTAATGTCTGTCCTTGGTGATGAGGTATATTTCTTGGATACAGCAGAAAGATGGATTCTATTTTCTAATCTGTTCTCTTATTCTTTGTCTTTTTATTGGGTGAATTGAGACCATTAATACTGAGAGTTACTAATGAGCAATGTACATTAATGCGTTTATTTGTTGTGATGGTGTGGGGTTGTTTTCTCCCTCTTTTGTCTAACTGTCCCAGGATTATTTATTCCTTGTCTCCCCTTGGATGTAGTTAACCTTCTCTTCAGACTGAAGTGTTCCTTCTACTTCCTTCTGTAGAGCTGGATTGGCAGAAAGAAATTGCCTAAATATGTTTTATTAGAAAGTGTTTTTCTTTGTCTACCAATTGTGATTGATTGTTTTGCTGGAGTAGTGGTCTGGGCTGGTATCTGTGGTCTCTCAGAGTTTGTGGAACATCCATCAGGGCTTTAGTGGTTTTCAGAATTTCCACTGAAAAGTCAGGTACGCTGTCCTAATGGGCCTGCCTTTATACATGACTTGGTCTCTTCCCCTTGCAGCTTTGACTAGCCATCTCTTTGTTCTGTACATCATTTAGTATTAGACTATTATGTGTTGTTGGGGATTCTTTTCTATTTCTGTCTATTTGGTGTTTCATTTGCTTCTTGTAGCTTGATAGGCATTTCTTTCTTTATATTGGAGACATTTTCTTCTA
The DNA here is from genome assembly GCF_049852395.1 of Peromyscus maniculatus bairdii. NCBI lineage: Eukaryota > Metazoa > Chordata > Mammalia > Rodentia > Cricetidae > Peromyscus > Peromyscus maniculatus. The sequence goes on from NC_134872.1 coordinate 32,655,056, forward strand.
TGATTTTGTTAAAAATATTTTCTCTGCTTTTGTCTTGAGTATTTTCTCCTTCCTCTATTCCTATTATCTGTAGATTTGGTCTTTCCATAGTGTCCCAGCTTTCCTAGGTGTTTTGTGTCTAGGGTTTTTGTTTGTTTGTTTTGTTTTAACATTTTCTTTGACTGAGCCAACCTTTTCCCCTCCCTCGTCTTCAAGACCTGAAATCCTTTCCTCCATATCTTTAACTCTGTTTGTGAGGCTTACCCCTGAAGTTTTTCAATTCATATTTTATTTCAGTTTGGGTTTTCTTTAATAATTATATTTCTTTGTTAAATTCTGTTTTTAGGTCTTGAATTGGTTTCATTATTTCACTTCAACTGTTTGTATTTTCCCAGTCTTCATCAAAGCATCTATTCATATTGTCTTTAAGGTCTTTAAATACACTCATAATCGCTATTTTGAAGTCCTTGCCTTGTGCTTCAGCCAAATTGCTTTTCTTGGGGCCTAACACAATAGGTTGGTGGCTTCAGGAGATGTATTGTCCTGGTTGTTCATTTTTGTGTTTTTGTACTATGACCTAGGCATCTGGAGTTATGATGTTTGAGGTGTTTCTTGGTGTAAATATCTTGCTTCATCCTTGGTAGGTGGGTGTTCTAGTCTCTGATTTCTGTTGCTCAGTCTGGTTCCTAGACAAGTGTAGCAGTTATGGGGGCCCCTGAGTCACAACCAAGTGTGGTGGCTGTGAGGTTCTTGATAGAGCTCTGTTCTGCAGTTTGGTGGAAAGTCACAAAGCAATGGTGATGGGCTAGAAGGAAAGATTGAGAGGGGCAGCAGGAAGAAGTAGGGAACCCTGGGTAAGCACCAAGAAGCCAAGTCCCCAGGAATAGAGGTGGGTTTGGAGAAGGGCCTCTAGCATGTAGGACTAAGGGTTTAGGGAGATCAGAATGGAGGAGGGGAAGGAGAATAAAGGTACCTTACCTCAATCCCCAGCTGGTGTGTCAGCTTTGGGTCCCTGGTATAGAGAGGTTCTGTGGGTTGGTGGAGTCACAAAGGAGTGTAGATAGGCTAAAATAAAAGGCCGAAAGGATCACCAGGAAGAACCAGAGCAGCAGTTTTCAACCTGTGGGTCATGACCATTGGAAAACACATGTTTCCAATGGTAGCAAAATCACAGTTATGAAGTAACAGTGAAAATAAATTTATGGTTGGGGTTCCTCAGACCATTGTAAATATATGTTTTCTGGTGGTTGCAAACCACAGGTTGAGAACCACTGAACTAGAAGAACCCAGGTTCACCCAGAGGCTGAATCCCTAGGGAATGGGGCTTGGCTGGGAGGAAATTCACTTGATGCTCTTTCTGAGGACCTGTGTTCAATTTCCAGCACCCACAAGGAGGCTGTGACAGATGGTTATCTCAAACTCCAGTTCTAGGGGCTTCAACACCCTCTTCTGGTCTCTGTAGGCAGCAGGCACATAGCTGGTACATAGATGTACATATAAAATAAAGATATAAAATTTAAAAACTATTCTCATCCCCATGGGGATTCCTCACATTTCTACAGCCTGAGAAGACACTAAAGAGCACTGGAGTAGATCTTGTGAACTGAAAGTGGAAAATACCAGCTTACTGAGGCTCATGTGTTTTTCTAGTTTATTTGTAAGGCTGTTCAGTAAACTACCCAAAACTTGAAACTAAGAGCTGCAGACAGCATGTCTTTGCATTTGTCTCACTGTGTCATGTCCAAGGAAATTTATGTTCCTAGGAAAATACATCTACTTTTGATATTGCTGTTTACTGACTGAAGCCCAGCATCCTAGTTAGGGTTACTATTGCTGTGATAAAACATCATGACAAGAGGCAACTTGGAGAGAGGGGGGTTTCCTTCACTCACAGATCCATGTAACAGTTTATCATCAAAAGCAGTGATGGAGCTGGGTGGTGGTGGCGCATACCTTTAATCCCAGGACTCGGGAAGCAGAGCCAGGTGGATCTCTGTGAGTTCGAGGCCAGCCTGGTCTAAGAGCGAGATCCAGGACAGGCACCAAAACTACACAGAGAAACCCTGTCTCAAAAAAAAAAAAAAGAAAGAAAAGAAAAGAAAAAGAAAGAAAAAGCAGTTATGGAAGGAACCTGGAGGCAGGAGCTGGTGCAGAGGCCATGGAGAGGTGCTGCTGACTGCCTTGCTTCCCATGGCTTGCTCAGCCTGCTTTGTTTTAGAACCCAAGACCACCAGCCCAGGAGTGGCACCACCCGCAATGAGCTGGGCCCTCCCATCAATCACTAAAACTAAAATTTCATCCGGTCGAACTGCATGGAGGCGTTTTCTCAATTGAGCCCCCTTCTTCTCTGGTGACTCTATCTTGTGTCAAGTTGACAAAAAACTAGCCAGCCCAGCCGGGCACTGCAAAGCTACTCTGAGATGTCTGTCCATTAGAGACTCCAGTTCTGTTATTCTGTAAAACCATTTGCCTATGTTATTCCCGACGCAGCGATCCTATCCTGACACTGTGGTGTGGTTTGGAAGTGAGGGATCACCATGTGCTGGAGTCTTAACCCAGCTGGTGGCACTACTAAGAGGTGGTAGACCCTTTAGGAGGTGGCGCCTAGTAGGAAGTTCGGCTTCGGTCATTCAAGGAGTAGATCCATCTCTTTCACTCTTTCACTCCTTTTCTCACGTTCTAGCCACAGTCAGGAGAAGCAACACTGTAGGTGATCTCAGTTCATTGTCCAAAAGCAACAGACCAATCAACCATAGACCGACACTTCTGAAGCCGTGAGACAAAACAAACATGTCCTCCCTTTAAGCTGATTATCTCAGGTATTTTTGTCCCAGAGAAGACTGACTAACACATATCTTTTTTTCATACAGTGTGTGTGTGTGTGTGTGTGTGTGTGTGTGTGTGTGTGTGTGTGTGTGTGTGTTCATGTGCCTACATGTGTGCACATGAATGAACCATAGTGTTCATGTGGTAGAAGTTAGATAAAAACTTACTAGAGTCCGTTCTCTATATGTGGATTTCTGAGAATCCTACTCAGGCTATTTGGCTTGGCAGCAAGTGTCTTTATCCACTGACCCATCTCAATGGTCCCACATACTTGCTTTCTTAATTTCTAGAAATGCCCATTGCTTTTTGAACCAATGATATATGTTCAATTACTAATGGCATGGTCTATCTTTGGCAAATCTATTCTAGATTTGTATCTTAATCTGTTTGTGGTGCTATAACAAAATACCACAGACTGAGCATTAAAAAAAAAATAGGTATGTGTTTCCCATAATCCTGGGATATAAGAAGCCCAAGATCAAGGGCCAGTTTCTGGTGTGAACATTTTCTTTGCTGTGTCTTCATGTGCCAGAGCACGGAAGAGGAAGAAAGAATGAATACTCTGTCCTCCTGTGGCAGAGAGTGGAAGAGCAACCCAGTCCACGGTCGTCTGAGGCCTCATTCTCCGAGTCTTTAACCTCATCAACAAAGAAGGAGCCTGAAGCCCTAACTTCTTCCTAAAGTTCTCACCGTTCAATACCGTCACACTGCTAACACCTGCATTTTGGAGGTGACACATTCAAATCTTAGCTCTTGAGCTGACATCACGGTGCTACTCTTGGAAAGTTCTATCTACCTTATACCATGAAGACAAATGGCAATTTCTGCCCTCTACAATTTCCACAGCAGCCACATAGGGCAGCAAGTAGCAGGTGCCACCTGGAAGAAGCCAAGCAAATACAGTGAGAACCAAGAGAATTGCAATTGACATCCGGAAATAGGAATCTTCAACAAAGAAAGGGATGCTGGAGGGAGTGGGGTGGTGAGAAGAGGGGGCGCAAGGGAGACTGTGATATTTGACTTTTTGGGGGGATCAGTAATTTTCTCTCACTTCTGTTTGTCTGTCAACTGTTCTTTCCCTTCGTTTTACACCCTACTTCTCTCTTTCTCTTTCTCATGGTCTTCTATGCATCTTCCCTGCTGATCCTGCCTGCCTACTCTTAAAAGAGAAGTCAGTGGAGAAATGTAGCAGGGGCTTGCTTACCCAGAGGAGAGTCTGGGCAGGGAGCACCAGCGCAGCAAACTGGAGTTCACTGTAAAGGAGAGAGCTACAAAGACGCCAGGGATGCGAAAGGAGTCTAGGGAGTTGGCAGTCTGTGTTTATTTAAAACGATTTCGTGGTACCGACTGTTCTCTTTGATGGGCGACTTGGAACAATGATCAGGGTTTAAGCGTCATTGCTGTAGCTGGTCCTAACACTGCAGCACCTTTGTCCCAAAGCAGTCAGAAGTTAGAAAGACACTGGTCCGAGTTTCTGGATGATTAGAGCAAACTGCTCTCTGGAGCAGAAACCATGCTCCCAGGGCACAGTGGGCCATTTCCAGCTCAGGAAGAGGCATCTACTCACTGGTCCCTGACAGCCTTGCCGGGTTAATGCAGCTCACAGAGCAGTGGATGTGTATCACCCACCAATTCATTCAGGCTCATTACCTTCATAACCAGCCAGGACCCCGAGTTCACCAGGGAGCAGAGATTCTTCTCATTTGCCCAAAGAGTGAAAAGATAATTCAGGCTGTGTCAACACAGAAAGAAGGCTCTGTATATAAGTTGGACTTGAGCTATGATGCTCACTAAACACTCAAAAACAGGAAGATCAAACTTAATGTGCATCCTTCCAATGATACTGAGCCTAGATCACCCAGGATGCATCATGTGACTTCCAAGGGAATTTGAAAAGCAAGTTCTGCTCAGGAAGTTTGGGGACCCTGTGTCTTTTTGGATTTGCATCCATAATAGTGAGACATAGGGGTTATCAAAATGCCGTGAAGTGTGGTCATCCACCAAGGACAGGCTCTCCCAGGCTAGCTCTGTTAAGACCCTTCCTATGGCCAAAAGGATTGCTTTCACTGCCCCCCTGCTCTGTTGGCCCCAATGTACAAATGAGACTTTCCATAGTGCACAGTAAGGGACTGCACATTTCAGAACAGCAAGGAGCCAGGTTCCCGGATACCCTCACGACAAAAGAAAAAACAAAATCAAAGGTTAAGGTGATGGATATGCCAACGACCCTGAGCTGATCACTGCACCCAGCATGCTTGAGACAGCATTTTAGTGCCTTACTGCTCTACCAATCAGAAAACCCTTAAAAAGACATCCCAGGCTGCATCCATACATTCTGTTCTAGAGGAGCTTTCAGTACATGCTGGCTAGATCAGGCACATCTACCACCACCCAGCTGTGTAGGAAGGCAAGGGCAGCTTCCACACGGTGAGACACGAGGGAGCAAAAAGGTTAGTGTTACCAACAAAAGCGTTGATCAAAAAAGAGTTGATGACTCAGAGATCACGGCTTCTACTCTTAAAATCTGCCGGCTGTCCACACACTACTCTTTCAGCATCCTAGGGCCAGCATTTGCATTTCATTGTCTGAGGTGATGATCTCACCTTGCATCCTTCAGGAAGGCAGGGGAGTCGGCTGGCCATCCATCACATGGTAAGGTTGCCTAATAAATGTCCTTGGTCACTTTCCCCAGGGAAGTAGTTCTGGTGGTGTGGATTCCACCAGGGTGAGTCTAGAGTTTTCAGGAGTTGCTCTCCAGGTGTGCCCAACAGGAATTGTCTTCTCTGACATTTTCCTGCTTTGTCCCATCCCCATGTCAACAAAACTACACATCCACTTCAAGGTTTACTTCTGTGGGAGTCCAAAGCTAAGACACCCCCCCCCTTCTTCATTTGATATCATTCTTCTTGTTCCAGAAAACCCCTAAGGAAAACTGCTCCCCGAGTGGTAGGCAGAGCTATAGTCCACTCCCTAGCCAGGGAGGAGGAAATGAAAGCAGGAAGATTATTTCCCATGACATGGGTTCTTTCATTTGGAATTTAGCATTTGCTAAGGACTGGGATTATGCAAAGCTACCCACCAGGAGAGGTGAATTCTGAGAATCGTAATTTGGAAAGCAAGAATAATAATAACTAATAGCTCATAAAAATTTATGTCAGTAGGTGCCATATCTAAAAGTTTGTGATTTGTAGACAGCACCTTTATTTTGTTCCCCCACACCGTACCCTTTCAGCCCATTATAAGAGTGATAATCCCACGCACAATGGAATCACTTCTGTGACCTAGTCATCTCCCAAAGGCCCCATTCACTATCCCTAACATCAACTCTGTCACACCAGAGATTCAGTGTCCACAGGAGAACTCCAGACCACCTATCTGGTGGGACCCACCCTGGCAGCAGGGAGCATCCCAGGGCTTAGCTCCTAGGCTCCTGCTCTCTCAATCCTGCTCCCACTATGCGGTGACTCTAAGAGGAAGAGGCAAGGCTCTGGTGTTGAGAAGGAGCTGGTGATGTCGAGCTGTAGGCTTTCAATACAGGATGGGGATGGGGGACACTCATGCCAACCCTGTGAAGAGGAAGGCCTTAGCTGTGCTCAGGAAGGAGATCCCTGGGCCATCCAGTCTCTGTTTCCTCGAAGAAATCAAGACTTAGGTATGGCTTGGGTTTTGTAAACCACCAGCACCACCAGCACACATTTGGGTGACAGAACTGCTAAGTCTTGAGGTTCTGACACAATTCTTGGTCCATGTCCTCTCTTCCTGGTCCCATAATGGAAGCCTTGTGGTGACTTCCAGAGTCAGAGAGGCTCTCTGGAGGTAGTGTTGTCTCTTAGTGTCTTCCTTTGTCTGTCTGTCTTCCCCACCTCCCATCTGCCCTGTCCTCTTTCCATCCCTCCTCTCTTTGGCTTCTCTGCTATTGTCATTGTTCCTTCCTTTTCTCCTTCTGACTGCCTGCTGTCACCATTAATAACTATTTCTCAGCTGCCTGCTCTCCCATCAGAGCTGTTCAAACGAGCCAACAGAGACATTCAGCAGCGGATGTCAGAAGTTTGATGGGGAACTTGGTAAACACCCAGGGCCAAGACCAGTCCATCAGTTAGGGTTGTGGTTCTCAACCCGTGGGTCCTGACCCCTTGGGAGGATAGTGCTAAATTTTCACAGGGTTCGCATATCGGATACCCTGAAAATCAGATAGCTACATTTCAATTCATAGCAGTAGTAAAATTAGAGGTATGAAGTAGCAACGAAAATAATTTTGTAGCTGGGGCTCACAGCAACATGAGGAACTGTATTAAAGGGTTGCAGTGTTAGGAAGGTTGGGAGCCACTGGTCTAAAGTGTTGAGCACTGTCTGTCTCAAGGGATGAGATTCTTGAGAGAAAACTCCTGAAACTGAAGCTTGCACAGGCCAGCTGGCGAATAAAAATTCCCCTTTATAAATATCTGTGGGTTAAGAACCTTTTAGGAAAGTGGTTGTTTCTTATTTGATCCAAGAATCTTAACTGTCTAGGTAAAGAGAAGTCTCATAGAAAGGTAGCATGGCTCAGTGGTAGAGTGCTAACCAAGCATGAATGGGATCTTAGGTTCCCAATACACAATCCGTCCGTCCATCAGAGGCAGAAAGCTGTCTGGCCCTTCCTTCGGGAAAGGAATTCAGAAACACTTAAAATATTAAATATTTTCAAGAATCTAAACAGGCTTAGAATTTTTTAAATTTTATTTCCAAGCATTTCATTCTTAAGTCTTATTTCTGTTTGGAAATTGAGTCATAGGACCCTGGTATGGTGGAACACACTTGGAATCTCAGAGCTCAGGAGACTAGGGAAGGAAGATCTTGAGCTCAAGACCAGCCTGGGGTACATAGTAAGACCATGTCTCAAGCTACACAGGCATGCACACACACACACACACACACACACACACACACACACACACACACACACACACACACACAGAGAGAGAGAGAGAGAGAGAGAGAGAGAGAGAGAGAGAGAGAGAGAACATACTAGAGAGTGCAGGGGAGGGGGCAACAGGCTGGGTGGCACCCTCCCCAGGAGTACTGTGACATCAGGCTGCTCTGGGAATCTTGTTCCTTCCTGGCGGTACCTTCAGGAAGATCTGTACATCTTCCATGAGAAGAGAATACCAAGTGGGTCTCTCTCCCGAGAAAGTCTCATGTGCCTCCATTCCCGGCCTCACCCCCAGTCTGATCGTGTCACCACACCTAGTCCCTACGAGCTAAATTCTCAAGAGCACAGCTGCCCAGGTACAGTGGCCAAGCACGGCTAAGCTCATGTGTCACTCAGGTCAGTACAGAGTAGGTTTGGTGGCAGCGGTGACGGAAACAGGACGGAGTAGTTGCTCTGCTCCATGTGACCACACAGAGACCTAGGCTGCTGCTGTCTGTGGCTTCTCCTCTTTGGAGCCCCGTAGTCCTTCCCTACATCTCACCTAAGTCTATCCAGATGGCAACGAGGACAAGTACGCACCTCGATTCCTTCTGTACTGCTCTGTCATACAGACAGGCAAGGCGGCCTCTGTCTCAGCTGAGAATGGAGACATGAACTGTTGGGCCCCACTAGTTAACTCACACATTGATCTGGACAGAACTGTCCCCTGAACACACTCCACTACCATCAGGAATGCATTTTGTTAAATTCCTTTTGGTGGACAGACTAAAAGCCCTACTGTATTCAAAAGGGGCTCAACAGAGGGGTGCCTCAGCTCCAGATGGTGTCTTCTTCTGAGCAGACAGAGGCTCATTATCTCTCAATTGCCTCAAGCATCACCAAGATTAGATGTTTTCGACACTTCTCAGCCTTTTGGCTGAGAGCGAGCGATGATGAGAAGTTTCCAGGAGCATGCGTGGATTCAGGAAGACGTTGCCTCTGAACTTACATGACGTGGGATCTACGCTGTCCCCAGGAGCTGCTCAACAGCTGAGCACCACAGGCCTGACTTCCTTGGAATTTGGACCATCCTCCATTGGGATCAAGCTTGAAATGCAGGATTGACAGGTGTTTCTGGGGATGGGGACCATAGGCGATCACTGTCCCGTGGGCAAGCAGCTCAGGTTTTGTGCAAGAACGGTGCTGCTAGTGAACCATCACACCTCAGAGGGGTCTGGGGACAGACACAGCTAGCTGGGAGGGAACCACAAGGAAGAAAGGGAAGGCAAGTTCAGGAGAGCAACTAGCCTCTCAGGAGAAATGCTGGGAGAGCCATGATCTGACATCAGAAGAAGTAGCAACGGAGGCCAAGCCTGGACTTCTCACACATGGCTCTGCAGGCTTGGAACCAGCACCTCTCTGCTCTCAGATCACGTCTTCGTTGATAACACAGAACTCATTGTCCAGGATTTCAAGTGGCTATGATTCTGCCTGATGGTCCTAGATTTCTCTTAAGCCCAGAGTAATCCTGGCTTTCACAGCCCTGTGGAAACAATCTCTCCTCTTGCTAAGGACAGCCGTCACTGTGTTCATCACACTTCCTAATGCTTAACACTAACAGATAATTCACTTCCAATGCCTTCTGCTAAATGTATCAATAGTTTGAGAGTGTGGTTGTATTAATTAGTCATGAGTACCCAGAGAAATGGCTGATCAAGTAGATATATACATGTATATTACAGATAACATTACTTTATTGTATATATAATACATGCTATTATATATAGTATACATATAAATAATAAGTTCTATCAAGATATATAAATAATAATGTATAACATGTAGAGAATATGTTACATGTAAGTAGATACTTATTGTTATAGTATTCTATATGAATATATGTCATATATATGTGTATATATCCTGTTATAAGTATATGTGTACTAATAGATATATGACATTAAACTTGTAATCCCAGGCTGAGGCAGGAGGATGAGTGATAAAGGCCATCCTGAGCTACATAGTGAGATCCTGTGTCAGTTGACCAATTAATTGATTATTTGATTAACAAGAAGGGACTGGATTATCCAGTTGTGAAAACTGAGAAATCCCAAGATCCACAGACAGCAAATCAGACACCCAGAAGAACCAGTGGGCTAGTTCCAGTCGTGATCTGAGCCCCAAAGCAGGAGAAGATAGTCACTGAAACAGTGGGTCTCTGTGACTCAGCTTTTGATCCATGCAGATCTCTCACAGAATAGAAGAAGCCCACTGATGTTGGGGGCAACCATCTGCTTTACCCAACCTGTCTAATCAATTCCATCCCAAATATTCCCACAGCCACACCAAGAATAAGATGACCCAAATATCTGAGTACCTGATGGCCCACCTAGTCAATGGATGCTCAAAATTTTCTCCATCAGTGGTCATGAAATAAGTGATGGTGCTTCGCACATTGAAAAATGTGGTCCATGGACTTGCAGCATCAGTGTTACCTGGGAATTTGATGGAAAGGCAGGTGCCCCACTTCCAACACAGACCTGCAGCTCCAGATGTCTAGAGATGGCCTGGGAGGCTGCTTGAGCTTGCTCAGGTGTTTGCCTGAGTTTGAGTTTGACAACCATCATAGCTCCAGGCTTCAGAGCTGAATACTTTTCAAAAGGGCTTCTTGACTGAGAATCATACAACAGCTCCATTTTATAGTTGTATAATTCTGTTTTTTTAAAATGTCTATGTACACGTGATCTTCAGATTGACTAAACATAGGCGAAGATAATATTGCAAATGAAAAAGTTGAAGCTTCCACCTTGTTAGTCCTACCATCATGCCCCCTCATAATACAGACATCTCCCTCTTTCTTCTTCCCTTTCCTGACCCTCCTGCTACAGTGTATCCAGTGCTGGGACCTGGTCCCCAGGGTGACAGCACCAACAACTGAGACCTAGACCTAGTGGAGGACTGGTACAAGACCCTCAGAATGGATTCATGTAGTTCCATGGAACATTGGTCAGTCCCGATAAGAGTGGCGTGCTGCCAGACAGGCCCCTTCTCAGTCTCTGGCTTCCTGCTTCATCACATGGTCCCTCCACCGTACACATGCCTCCATCATTGTGCCACTTGCCATGTTGTGATGCAGATGGGGGTTGTGGGGCTACTAGAAGCTCAACAGACGGAGCCAACTAGTCTCTAGCTTCTGAAGTATGCGCTAAATAAACTTATTTTTAAATGAAGTACTCAGCCTCAGGTATTTGATTGCAGCAACAGCAAACAGACTAAAATTCATGACCCCAACACACACACACACACACACACACACACACACACACACACACACACAATTTCTCTCTGTCCACTCCTCACAGTCACGTATTCTCTGCAATGAGGCCCGGACTTCCTTTCAGGTATTAAGGCTTGTTCTCTCAGCTGCCAGAGATCGCCCTTAGCCATCAGCTCTGTGAAGCTGTCTTGCCTGAAGACAATCCCCTTGAACAAGCCCACAGTTCCTTCCTGAGGACATTCTCCATCCAGTGACTAATAGATGTGGGAGCATTAAAACCTATTCCAGTGTCTCTTCCAGATGCAGGGCAGGCTAGGGGCCATGCTGCTCATGGCACCCTGTGACTGGTGGCGATTCATAGCTCAACACTCCCTTCTTGGGAGTGTGGTCACTGGCCCTGTCTCCACTGGGTCCAGGGCAGTCTCTGACAAGTATCCCGCTGTCAGTCAGCATCTAGAGTCAGCCTCCATGATAGCCACTAAGTCAGCCTGGCTGTCACTACAGTAACAGATGCATGCATTGCTCTGGTAGTTGGCAGAACACACACACACACACACACACACACACACACACACACACACACACACACACACATTCACACATACATATACAAACACACATGCACATGTGTATACATAGAAAGGGGGGAGAGAAGGGAAGAGAAAGAGTTTTCTAATGCCTTGACTATATCTAAATTCTAAAAACCAAAACTAATTTGCCCAAACCAAGTAGAATACTTGATAGCCATCATATATCCTATGCCTACCTTCAGGAGGCCACCCCAGGCTTTGGCTTCCCATTGAAAACTTCTGACTTTCAAAGGGCTCATCTTCTAAGGGGGGCCTGAGCTGGCCTCATTTCATGTGCCTGACACAACGCCTTCCCTCCTCCTGCTCCTCAGCTGTGCCTCTGGAAATTGAAGCCCTCCCCAACCCCTGTCACTGCCTGTCCACGCAACACTGAGCATCTTGACCACAGAGCCATGCAGAGGTTGCTGCTGGCAACACAGAGAAGCCATTGTGCCCTTTGTTCAATGTCAGACATTCATATCTGTTTTCCCCTCCCGACAGGAAAGAAAGCTCAGGCAGGCTCTGAGGCATGGCATCCTTGGCATCAGATCTGACATACTTTTTTTTTTCTGTTTCTGTTTTCAAGAAAGCAATTCCTAAATGAGCTATTGTCTCCATGAAACAAGCCCTAGTCAGCATGGACTCGGTGTTGACCTTCCTCTTCCAAAAAAACAAGATCATCTTTTATGGAGAGAGGGGCTGGCACACTAGAGAAGTGTTGGCACAGGAGACAATGCCCAGCAGGTTAATTGTGAAGCCCACGGTGACAGCCACAGAACAAGAAAAGAGTCCGGATGCTCAAGTCACTGCTGCAAAAGAAAGACCTGCCGCCTGCTGGAGCTGGGACTGCCTCTGACTGTCACACGCCGGCCACAGAAAGAACACCAACATCCAACCTGGCTCATTTAGCTGGACAGAGCGAAGGCCTTACCATGGAGCTGATCTTTGGAAGTAAGGTGATGTCCCCAGGATCAGAGAGGCCAAGTGCCCCACCAAAGGTCACACAAAGCCTTTGTTCCTCAAGCTTGTCCTTGATGTCCCCATACCTTCATGCTCACACTCATTATTTTGAGCCCTTTAGGCCTCCTTACTTAGTTGGCAATATTTTCATAAATTTTACAATTTTGTGTGTGTGTGTGTGTGTGTGTGTGTGTGTGTGTGTGTGTGTATAATTTTTTATTTAAAAAGATTTTCTTTCCTTTTACATACCAACCCATTCCCCCTCCCTCTTCTTCTCCCACTTCCCCCACCTACTGCCATTCCACCCCCATCCCCTCCTCATAAAGAATAAGACCTCCCTTGGATAGTCAACACAGGCTGTTATACCATGTTGGGGCTAAACCTAGCCCCGCCCTCCTGCATCAAGGCTGAGTAAGGCATCGCACCATAGGGAATGGGGTCTAAAAAGCCAGTGTGTGTACCTGAGGTTTAGTTTTAGAGCTAATTGATTTGTATGAAAGAAAATAGGCTGATTACCAAGGCTGTCAATCATTACAATGGGTAGCTTTAATTTCACCAAGGAACACTTTGTAAACACTTAAAACACTTAAAAATGGTCTTGAAAATACCCTTCCTTATTATTTTTCCACTGAGAGCATACGTCCTTAAAAATTTGTTGTGAGTTATATACAACTTAAAGTTTTGTTGACTATTTTAAGATTCCAGTTCAGTAGCAGTAAGTACATACACCTTGCTGTATTTATAATCACCCCGTCCACATCTTGAACTTTCCCATCTTTCCCAAATAGAATTCTGACCACATTAGATAATTCCCTGACCTTCTCTCACCCTGCCTTGTTTCTGTCTGTGAATTTTCCCTTTGAAAATTTTACACATGTCTATAATGTGTTTTGATCATATTCATCCCATAACCCTTTTATCCTCCTCCCATTCCCATTGAACTCTTTATTCTTCTCAATAACTCCTCCCTCTACTTTTATGAGTTTTGTTTTTGTTTTTGTTTTGTTTTGTTTGGTGATGCACTGAGTTTAATCACGGTTGCTTGGGTGAACATAGGTTATTTACCTGAGCATAGACAACTTACCAGCGGCTACACCACTGATGGAAGACAACTCTTCCTCCCTCAGCAACCATTAACCGATATCTCCTCAGGGAAGGTGGGGACTCATGAGCCCCTCCCCTGCCCATGATGCAGTGTTGATGGGTTCAATCTTGTGCAGGTAACAAGAGCTTCTGTGAATTCACGAGTACAGTGTCATGTCCGGAAGATGTCACTTGCTAACACTGATCTCCTTACTCTGGCTCTTATATTCTCTCTGTCCTCTCTTCCAGAATGTTTTATGGGCCTTGGATGGCATGTTATAGATGTCTAAATTAGAACTGAACATTCAACAATTGTTTATTCTCATCACTTGCACAAAATTATGAATCTGCATTAACTACTGCTTACTGCAAATAGAAGTGTCTCTGACCAAGACTGAAAATAAAGTTAACCCACATGTATAAACAAATATTTAGAAGAGAACTTGAGAGAGAACATTTCCCCTTAGTAAAACAGCAGTAGTAGGTTCCTTATTAGATACTATGACCTCCTCAGCCATGAGCTTTTGATCAGGTTTGCAGTAGTAGGCACACATCCCCTCTTATGGAAAAGGCCTCAAACACAATCAGAAAGTGATTGGTTACTCCCATAATAAGCATGCCACTATTGCCTAGCAGATCATTATGTAGTACACAGGGCTCACAGCTGAGTGATGTTGATGACTTTTCTCCTTAGTCAGCCTTCGTAACCCTTTTAGTACTATTAAAGCTAGCCAGTGTGAAGGAAGTTTCCAGCTCTCTTCCAGCTTGGTTTCTCAATGTCCTGCAACCAAAGCATGAGGTGTCTTCAGCAAGAAAGTCTTCCCATCTAGTTCTGGTAAGCAATTTAAAATAGGGGCAATACTCAGCATTATTTTTTTTTTATTTGTTGTATTTTTTTTTTAGTTTGTTTTTTTTTGTGATATATATTTTTTATTTTACAATACCATTCAGTTCTACATATCAGCCATGGGTTCCCCTATTCTCCCCCCTCCCACGCCCTCCCCTTACCCCCAGCCCACCCTCCATTCCCACCTCCTCCAGGACAAGTCCTCCCCCGAGGACTGTGATTACTCAGCATTATTTTGGGTACCTCCAATCCAAACTAGCAAAAGTATCCCAAACCTGGCACTGGGATTTTGTTTAGTAAACTATGGCTTCCGGGAGTAGATTTATTCCCCCATGCAGGTACTTCCTTACAAATTTATTTAAATGGTTTTTGTTTAAAAATAATAATAATAATAATAATAATAATTATTATTATTATTATTATTATTATTATTATTATTATTATTATATGTCTGGGCCATGTATGTGTGGGTGTGCTCACAACAGTATGCACAGAGTGGTCAGAGGACAACTTTGTAGACTTGGTTCTTGCCTTCTACCTTTACTTCAGTTCTGGGGATTAAACTCAGATCATCAGGCTTATGTGGCAAGAGCTTTAACACTGAGCCAAACTACTGGCTCTTAATTATGATTTTTAATTCGCTTACAGTGTAGTAGACTTCCGTCTAGATCTTTCATAGAGCCTTGGCTTGGCTAAGCCTCCCCGACTCTTTTGTCTCTCACGTCCCCATCTAAACGTTCTAGCCCTAGTATTCTCATCCTGCACTTTCATAGCATATGTGTTCTACTGTCCTCCCAAACCCACCACTGATGGTCCCTTTCTAGCTCCCTCTCCTTTAAGATACTCCCAAGTTAGACAAACAAATCTAAAAATGCCAAGCAAAGATCAATGTATGGATAAGAACAGAGAGCGTTCGTCTTTCTGGACCTGTGCTGCCTCATTCAGAATGTTTTTCGGTTCCATTCATTTTCTTGCAAATTTCATAATTTTGTCTGTTACAACTGAATAAAATCCCATTGTATATACGTACCACATTTTCATTATCTGTTAACCAGCTGGTAGACATCTAGGTTAATTCAATTTCCTACATATTATGAATTAAAAAAAAAAAAAGCAACAGTGAACATGGACGTGCCAGGGTCTCTGTATTAGGATGTAGATTCCTTTGAGTAGATGCTCAAGAATGACATAGCTGAGTTTTATAGTAATCCTACTTTTAACTTTTTAAAAAATCTCCACACTGATTTCCATAATGAATGTACCATTTTACATGCCCACCAACAGAAGGCAAGGATTCCTTTTCCTCATATACCCACCAGAATTTGTTGTCTTTGTTTCCTTGATGATATCCATTCTGACTGGGGTGAGATGCACTCTCAAAGCATTTTTATCTACATTATTTTTAATTAAAATATAATTACATCCTGCCCCCCTTCCCATTCCACTTTTGCAGAAGGTCTACATTTGGTACCCAGCACTATAATTTAAAAATAAATAAATAAATCGTAGACATAGGTAGATTCATTCTATCAGGTGGTTCTGTTTCTCTGGGAAACCCCAACTAATACTGGCAGGATCTGCAGTGTTGCAGATTTCGTGAGCATTACCCGTGCCTGGGTGGGCATATGAAGTAATGTAGCTGCTGAAAAGACATTCATGCTTTCATGCTTCCATATGTGGTTAACCAAGCTGGACTTGGATGAAGCCATCCATATCCAAAGCTAATAGGTGTTTCTTTGCATTTACATAAAAAGGTCATGCAACACCATCCCTGGGAATAAATCTTTCAATAACCACAGGTTTGTAAATAAATAGAGACATTACTTGAAAATAATGAAGGCTTTTCCTTTACACTTTAAACACCCTGAAGAATAACTCTAAAATAATTTATCTTAGTTACTTTGTACCTGTTCTAGGGTTTTTATAGTGATAAGCTTCAGTCTTTTAACTGCAAGCTAGGAATCACTCCCAAAAATGTAAATATTGGGTAGTTTTGATCATGATAATGCTCCCTAGCAAACTGCCACAAATTGTACATCTCATAGTGAGCATTTATGCAGTTCCTAAATCTTGAGACTGGTTGGAACTTGACTGATGTACCCTGTGCTTGGCTGACTCAGTATTCTTTTTTTCTGAGAATCCAACTGGGTATGCCTTTTTAATGATGTTTGGACTAAATTCTCTTCAATGTGCCTTTTTTGTGGCCTTGGAAAAGGGACAGGTGCTGTCTGGAGGAAGGTCTTTTCAGGGACAGATAAGGGCACAAGAGAGTAAATGAAAACAATGTCTCTGAAGGCCTGGGTTTAGAAGTGGTACATCATTGTATTTGTTTCAACTTACTGATCAAAACTAGTCATAGGGCCTAAGTTAAGGAAAGAGATCACTTATCTTTTGTGGGAAAGGTTGTAAAGTCATGCTGGATTTTGAATCTTGAATGTCTCCTGAAAGTTCACATGTTAAATCCATGATCCACAGGCCGGCTATATTGGGAAGTGATAAAACCTCTAAGAGGTAAGGCCTGACAATCTGATGATGGGATCCAGTTGCTGAAGACAGTGTTTACTTGTGTCATTGAGCATGAAGAAGTAGAGCTAGTGCCTAACGAAGAGTTCCACCCCTACTCACTTCAACTTCATGGTACTAGAAGGTACTCTGCACACTACCATAGGAGAAAGGTAGTCATCAATATCAACCAGCTACACATCCTGCAACCTACAACAGTGACCTACCTGCAAAATATACTGGTGCATTAGTGGTACAAATGTTATGTGAGTCACCAACCACTTTCTTACTGGACTTAGACCCACTCCATGAAATGGAACCTGCCATTGCTAAAGTGGCCACGAATCTGAGACTAGACATGTCTCTGGCCTAGAGGAAAGTCTACTACTATTATTATATTAAAGGAACATAGCAATAAAAATGACTCCCAATGATGTTCTGCAATGCACATAGATCAGTGCCTTGCTCAGCCTACATCAGAGAAGCTTCTTCTTGCAGTAGATGGTAATTAGCACACAGAATTTAATAGAATCTCATTCTCATGAACTGAATGTTTTTTATCTCCAGAAATTCAATGTTGAAATCCAAATCCTTGGGGCTGGGAGGTAGCTTCATTGATTCAGAGCATGTTTCCCAAGCATGAGAACCTGAGTGTGATCCTCAGAACTCATATGAAAGGTCAAGCACAGTGGTGTGCAATTGCAATTCCAGAACTGAGGAAGTAGAGACATATAGGTCCCTGGTGTGTGCTAGCTAGCCAGCCTAGCCTGCACAATAAGTTACAGGTCAGTGGAAATTCACCTCCCTCCTAAAAATGAGGAGGACATATTCTGAAGAACAACACCCAAGGTTGACCTCTCCCTTTCTCCCTCCCTCTCTCTCTCTCTCCCTCTTCTCTCTCTTTCTCTCACTCACTCAACACATACATACACACACACACAGAGAGAGAGAGAGAGAGAGAGACAGACAGACAGAATGACAGACAGAGAGAAAGAGAGAGAGAGAGAGAGAGAGAGAGAGAGAGAGAGAGAGAGAGAGACAGGGAGAGGGAGGGAGGAAGGGAGGGAGAGAGATTCAAATCCTCAACATGGGGGGGGTCCCTTGAAAGATCATTAAGTCACAGGGGTAGGTAATTCATGAATAGGATTAGTGTCTTTATAAAAGTAGGTCTCCGGGGGCTCTTTTGCTCCTTTTGCTGTGTGTCTATGTGTCTATGAGCAAGGATGTATATCTTCGCCATATATAAACCTAGCAGCATCTCCATCCTATACTTCTGGGTTCCAAAAGTGTTAGAAATAAAATGTGTTGATCAAGCCACCCAGTTATACCTTCTGTTACAGCAGGCTAAACTAAATTCTAAGCGATAAACTTAACAACAAGAATTATAGTGCATGCTCCTTCAGTCTGTGCCTTTGAGTTGTTAAACATGCCAGGCCTTACAGTCGTAGATGAGAAAATGAGGTTCCTGAAGTACCTACTCAGATGGAAACTGCCACTTTGCCTTATTCTGAATCTAATTCTGAGAACCTTTATTTGGTAGCACAGACTGCTTTGTGAAGACTGCTAACAGTAAACCTTGCATTTTCCCACAAGAAAGGAAAACCCTGTCTTCAGCCTACTCCTCCATGCAAGGGCAATAGCGGTTAGATGTTATTTCAGTTTTCCTGCTCAGCCAACAGCTGGAGGTGGACACACATGGTTAGTTTGAAAGCAAATAGCAAGATCTCCATCCACTGGCTCTAGAAAGTATGTATGATGCTAAGTGAGTTCAGCAACATCCCCTCAGGCTCATCTACCAGATGCAGTACAAGTTCTCCTGAGAATCTGCATTCAAAACAACATTTCAGTGAGGCTGGGCTCTTTCCAGATGCTATGTTCTCACAAACATTTCAAACCACATTGTGGTCTATAACAGGCAGTCTGCAATGAGGCTAGAGTTGCCATAGTTCTCTGCTACCATCCAACTCTTTTAACATCAGGAAGTGTCAGGGGAGAAAGAAAGGCTGGAAGACGCTGTAGAGCTGATTCATTTCTGAATGACTCCAACTTGGGAACTTCTGTGGTTCAATGTCTCCCCAGAGTCATGTGTCAGAAATTAAACCCCCAAATTCTTATGTTGATAGAATTGAGAAGTGTAGCCTTTGGGAAGTGATTAGGGACAGATACAGGCACAAAAGTCCCTGAGGCCTCCAGGATGGTATTGGTGGCTTTATAAGAAGAGAGAGAGAGACCCATTAGTATTGATACCTTCTTGCCATGTAATACCTTCTGTCTCGTTTGACTTAGCAAGAAGACCCTCTCTAGATGCAAGCAGATGCCAGCACAATGTTCTTGGAATTTTTAGCTGCCAGGACCATTAGCTAGTGCTTCATAAAGATGGTTCCTACTACCAACATCTTGCTCACAAGGACAGGCAACTGTCTGCAAACCCTATCAGAAACTAGATTGGCTGGTACCTTGATCTTGAACACCCCATCCTCTAGAACCATGAGAAGACAAATTTCTACAATTTAGGTTATCCAGCCTGACATTTTACAACGGCAGCTCAAGCTTACTAATATTGATTTCAGATATATGAAGTTTCCCTATTCAGGGTCCTGATGGCCTTATCTTCCTGGTACCTTATCAAGTGTTCCACTTTATATTATACCTCCAGAAACTTGGTAGTTAGAGTTAGCAGCCTGACTACAATTCCTGTGGCCAGGGCTGTGTGTCTTATTTTGAATTCCCTGCAGAAACACATCATGTCTTAGCTACTTGTGCCTGGTGACATGGTAGCATTGGCAAAAAAGCTAGGGGCTGTTAGTCTACTCCACATGATGATTAGCCTCCTAACAATGCATCATCTCCTGGAAGTGTCCTGGAAGCCACTGGCCACTGTTGTTGCATTTATTTTTTTCATGGAAGATATAGTCTCTGTTCTAAATAGGCCTCAGATGAATGAGTCCATGATGCTTGATTCTATCAACTCTCCCTTGCTTGTGGCTATCTGTGGTGTCATAGATAGAAGAGGCAGCAGGGGAGGGCCAAGCAGCAGAGTTTTCAATATATATATTTCAATTACAAGGTACCAGGAAGGATGATAGTCTTCTCAGCTGGCATACATCCTGGAGAACCTGGGGTTGAGTTTTTATCCTAAGGCATGAGGCTCCGGGGCTCTTCTGCCACCACCGATTCATGCATACATTTCAGTGATATCATAGTGTTCTCTGTTCCACCTGGATGCTACTTAAGAAGCCAAACTACATTGTTTGCATTGGATACTGTCACTTTTAGCCCAAGAAGTTAGTGCAGTGTCAGATAAAGGGTCAATGTGACAACACAGAGGCCAGTGCAATGTGAGACACAGGCCAATGTGATATCACAGAGGCCAGTTCAGTGGGAGACACAGGCCAATGCATGCCACAGAAGCCAGTACAATGAAAGACATAGGTTAATGTGATGTCACAGAGGCCAATACAATGGGCTACACAGGCCAATGTGATGTCACAGAGGCCAGTACAATGGGCTACACAGGCCAATGTGATGTCACAGAGGTCAGTGCAATGGGGCACACAGCCAATGTAATGTCACAGAGCCAAGTGCAATGGGAGACACATGCTAATCTAATATCACAGAAGCCAGAGCAATGAAAAAAAAACTGGGTCAATGTGATATCACAGAGACCAGTGCCATAGGATGCACAGGCCAGAGCATGTCTCAGAGGCCAGTTCAATTTTCCAATGATCTTTCTCCAAACCAGATGGCTGGGTCATTCAACTCCTTGATCCTCTCAGATGGGTCATTTCTCTAGGTAGATGGACTCTTTTATGTGTCCCCAAGATGGACCATCTCAGTATAAAGGCATGGTTCAGACACAGTACCTTGTCACAAAGTCCAGATGCTAATGTTGTCCTTGTTCCATTTGTGTGGTCCTAGGTGGGAGGTGTGGGATTTATCTTTTCCTTTGTCTCTCATCCATCTGCCCCCATGGATGGTGCATTAAACAAGTTAGCTTAGGTGACTGTCTGGTGAAAATGGAGCCTTCATAGTTTCATGCAAGTTAGAAGTCAATGGGAAGAAACCAGAAGCAGAGACCAAAGTGGAGTTCAAGTCAGCAGAAACCAAACTTAGGCTAGAGTGCAGCCCAGGAATATGTAATGTGGCTGTGAACACTTGGGAAGCAAGCAGGAGCATAGCTCACTAACTGCCCTGGAACAGGGAGGATCATGGTCATGTGGGGCTTCTTTGTGGACCTTGGAAGATGATGGTTATATTGACAAAGGCGACACTTGCTTCCTGGTTCTGAGAATCTTCAAACTGGGAATCCGGTCCTTGGCTAAGCCACTGATTGTTAAGTTACATAGACTTGAAGACTTCTGGGCCGATCTTATTCATGCAAGTAACTCAAGGTAAAGAAGGGGATGGGATATTTACAAAATGAGCTGTGGGTTGGTTGCCATAGAGGAAGGGGTGTGTATATGTGTGCATGTATGTGTGCATGCATATGGTTGTGGTTTGTGCATGCTAGTGTGTTTGTGGGTATGAGTATGTTAAGCAAAGGTGTGTGTTTATGTGTCTCTGGGGAATAGGTAAGACTGCATGTGAGTGTATGATTGAGTATTGTATGTTAGGTAGAAGTGTCAATGTACGAGAGCCACATGAGTCTGTATGTGAGTGTGCGTGTGAGTGTATGTCCCTGTATATGTCAGGTAGGCATATGTGTGTTGGGGATGGTAAGCATGTAAATGCTGAGTAGAGTGCCCAACAGCACTTATTTCAAGCAACAATCTTGACTGTCTCTAGAAGTGAATATCTGGAACTAATACCCCTTCTCAGTTCTTACTTCCAAGACAGGTACCTTGGGGTTGAATTCTGGTGCTCTGATCACACAGCTTTTCTCTTTTCTATCTACTAGAGGAAGGCATCCTAGCATGTGCCTGATCCATAGGGATTTGGCTGGCAAGATGTACACCCTACACTCTAGTCAATGATTGAAGGGCTGAAGACAAAGGAGGTCTGCTTTCTCTACCTTGACTTTTTTCTACCTTCCTCATCCTGCAGGTGTGGGGAAGGGTATCAGAGCTGTTTGGTGGGCAGTGGACTATTTCAGAAGACCAGAAACCGGCTATCAAAAATTTTCAAGGCAGACCACAAATCCTCAGAAGTTATTTTGCAAGGTTTAACAAATTCAAGTTATGTCAAAAGCTGAGCTATACAGTGGTGGGGGAGGGGCTGTTTGTATTCAACTATAAAGAGCTTTTGGTTCAAACGAACAGGTGTATATGTAAGAGTTACACTAACCCTTTGAACTGCCATTTCCTGTGGACTCCTAAATGTACCTGTTCTTAGATCAGAAAGATGTGCATACTAATCTCAAAAAGAAAACACAACTTGATGCTATTCAGTGAAAGTTTATTGTGATAACTAAGAGACGGGAACATTTGAAAATATTGCACTAACATCGTTAATCACCTAGAAAATTTTCTAGCTGTCCTATTGTCTTTGTGCTGTTTTCTAGGGTTTTTTTGTTTCCATTTAATTTAAATTAATTTAATTATTTCTCTAGTTACCCAGTCTTTGGTCATAGTCTTTAAAGGGTATGTGTGAGGTGTGGAGACAGTTCAGTCAGTTAAACCCTTGTCCTGCAAGCAGGAGGGCCTAAATTCAGTCTCCAGAACCCACATGTACCAAGCCAAAGCAAAGCAAAGAAAAACAAAGCAAAAATCAATCATGATGGATCACACTGGTAATCCCAGAACCAAAGAGATGGAGACATGCCAGTCTTTGAGGCTCACTGGCTAGTCAGCATAACCTATTCAGAGGGTTTCAGGCCACTGAGAATCTGTCTGCCTCACACACACACACACAAAGTAGACACCCAAGCTCTCTTCTTCCCTTCACCTTCATGTGCATTTATGCTTGTGCACACAAATGTGCATCTGTGTGTATGTGTGCAAACACATACACATATACACGCACTCCCATGCGCGCGCGCACACACACACACACACACACACACACACACACACACACACACACACACGGGATCAGTGTCTGTTCTTTCAAATGCAGTTTGAGGGGAATAGCTGAATCCCCGTGGGCTGCCTTCACTTCCCTAAGTCATTAGAGAAACACTTGCAGGGGCTGATGTAATCCCCACAGTCTTGACCCTGAGCTTGATCTTCCGGTCTCAGTTTGCAGACTTGTGTTGGTCTGTCTGCAGCAGCAGTTTTTGACAGCTTGGCAAGGCATGGGCAGGCCACCAGGAGGGCCACTATTTGGTAACCACTTCTTTCTACAGAATACCCATGTCTTTATGAACATTTCCTCGGCTCCTCATCGCTTGTTTATGCAGCAAGGTATGAACATGGTAATCCCTGGGATCTATTTCTGCTGTGAAGCTTCCAGAACATCCCATTAGTACTTGCTGGGTTCTTAGATCTTATGCGCTCTCCCTCCAATGCCAACACCAGGTGTTTCAATGATAGAACGACTACTCCAGCAGTGGGGGTCCTGGGGTTGAGATCAGTGAGCTTACAGTGATTATTTTGTGCAAGGAATTTGGTTATTCTGTGCATGGGCTGGGGTTTTTGAAATTTATCCCAAGGTCCCTGGTTTTCTCTAAGTTTTTAACTACAAGTCTTTTTGTTCCTGATTTCATGTAGAATGAAACATGTGGAAGGGATTCACAATGTTTCTTTCATCCACATCCATTATGAATGAAGATCAGTAAGTATGGGATTCACCATGTGGGATTCACAACATATCCTTCATCCACATCCCTTATGAATGAGGATCAGTAGGTATAGCCAACTGTAGACAAAGGCACACACCCAACTTCCCCTTTTCTGCTATTTGCTGGTCTCAGTGTCTAGAAAAAAAATCCTGCGGTTTTCAAATCCCCGGTCTTATGTATTTTCCTCATGTGTCACTTTTAGCAGACTTGAATTGTCCTACCGGTTTCCTAAAGTGAATGAACTGACCTGTCCCACACAGCCATGCTGGAGCATCGAGAGTCACTTCCTTGGAAATTCCCCACTGGAGACATATGATGCCTCCCAACCCCTGCTGTAAACTCTGTGGAGTGAGGCTGGCTCTGAGGTCTTCAATTCCCCTACCATTGCTTCCTGAGTAACCGACAAACCTCTTGGTAGCTGCAGCCACTCAATAAACATCCCAGAATAACTCTCATTGCTTCTGTTTCTCAAGTGCCTTTCCTAATATTCCTAGAACATCTCCAACTCTCAGGAACAAAGAAGGTATCAATATGTTTGTTTCCACCAAAGACAAGCCTCCCTGTCTTTTCTCGTCAACTTCTGTGTTATCTTCTACGTCCACAGTGAGCACAGAGCTCACTGGCGGTTCTAGGCTGAGCACATTGCACCTGTTCCTTCTGAGACCGGTTAAGATCACTGCCTCAAGATGTTCAAAGTTCCCTCTGAATGAAATAATATGTGTAGCCCACGTGACCCTTGCCTGCATGCAGCTGGTCATCTGGAGTTGTCTTGGCCTGACCACAACATGTGACATTTATCCATCTTCAAAATGCATTCTTGTGCTCGTAGTTTTGTTTTTCAGGGTTCGTAGCCTTGACATTGCTTTTCTGGGACATTCCTGGAAAACTGAGCTGGGAAGTGTTTTAGAGGACATGTTCCTCTTGGAGAGCTCAGCAGATGTCTTGCAGGAAAGAAGCAGCTCCTATGGGGAAGTGGAGTGCCAGCCCAAAGGGCGGCAGGAAGGAGGGTATAACAGCCAGTATAGCTGTAAGAGATGTGTGTGTGTGTGTGTGTGTGTGTGTGTGTGTGTGTGTGTGTGTGTGTGTATGGGGGGGAGTTATGACCAAGACTCACCTTTTCCATACACTCTGAAGCACATCAGCTTGTGAGGCAGGCAGAGATGGCTCCTTTGAGAGATGTCTTAACAGTGGGCTGTGGAACCAGCCTTATCACCAGAGAACACCACAAGTGTTTTCTCTCCTTCCTGCAACTCAGCAGACAGCTGGCTGGGTCTCTTAGCCCATCTCTTTTCCACTGAGTCTCCTTCCTCAGAAGTGAACACTTTTCTATCATTTCAAGTGAGGTCGCAGAACTAGCTCCCGGAAGACACTACAACCAAAAATTTGTCTCCAGATAACTCTGGGGTTTCATGGTCCCGAACTATTTCAGAAACAAGTCAGTTCTTGCTAAAGGGAACACCTGTGCTCACTCTCAGGCAAATGAAGCCACAAAGCGCTGGATCCCATGTTTGAAAATAACCAGTCTCCCCACCAAAATAACAGAAGCAGGAGGCCCCGGATGAGAAGATAAGGTGTGTGTTCGGTGGCTTGAGTGAGAAATGTTCCCCTTAGGTGCAGGTATTTGAACACTTGGTTCCCGGTTGGTGGCACTTTGGGAAGATGTTTAGGAGGTGCGGCCTTGCTGGAGGAGGTGCATCACCGGGGGTGGGCTTTGAGAGGTTAAAGCCTTGCAACATTTCCAGATTTCCCTCTCTGCTTCATGCTTACAGTTAAAGACATAAGCTCTCAGCTTCCTGTTCCTGCTGCCACTGACTGCCATGCCTCTGCCCTGCTATAGTGGATTCCTATCTCTCTGGAGGACAAAACAAACTCTTCTATAAATTATTTCCGGTCATGTGTTGTGTCGCAGCCACAGAAAAGTAACTAATATATCACAAAATAGTGGTGCCTATGAGCGGTGCCCTAGGCTTCCCCTGCACCTCAATGGCCTTGTCCCTAGTCCCAGGCTCCAACTCTATGAGTGTCCCCCATGCCTGTGTGAGCCTCGAACACTCCTTCCCAGAGTTCAGCCACAGCTGAGTTCATCTACAATCATTTCTATCAAAATAGTTTTTCAGACGTTGATTTTGGACTTTCTAGTCAATAGACTATTTTTTGAAGACTGATTTTATATTTAATTACGTGTCTACATGGTGGTATGTGCATGTAAGTGCAGATGCCTGCAGAAGCCCAGAGACAGTGTGAGATGCCCTGGAGCTGGAGTTACAGCAGGTGTGAGTCACTGGATGTGGGTGCTAGGAGCTGAATCAGGTCCTTCTCCAAAGCAGGTCCTTCTCTTAACCATTGAGCCATCTCTCCAGCCTTGCAAAAGACTTTTAAAACCTGCCAGACCATACAGGGGGTCACTGAATTCCGCTGTCTCCCCCTTTTCCTGTCCTTTTGGATAATTTGGTTTAAAAGAAGGAGGAGGAGAAGGAGAAGGAAAGGAAGAAGAGGAGGAGGAAGGAGGAGGAGGAAGAGGAGGAGGAGGAGGGAAAGGGGTGAAGAGAAGGGACCAGGAAGCAGGAAAGTAAGCGGCTCCCAGGACTGTGTATGAAGCATGGTGGGAGCTGAGGTGGTTGGTGATTTAAGCTCTGGAAACTAACAAAACAGCCTGGGCAGCTCTTGCCTCCTCAGTAGTGGGAACTGAGACGACATTGCTGGCCAAAGATGAGGCCTATGGGGAGCTCGGGACTCCGCATAGGAGCCGCTGAGCATAGGGAGCTGCTGTAGCTGGTTGGATGTGGGATCTTGCCACGGTCATCTTTTAGTCTGTTCTACTGTGGACTCATTCTGCCATCCCAGAGTCGGGGAAGCCTGTCACAAGTCTTGGGGCCAAGACTTCTTTTCTAGAGTCCCATCTGAATGCTCTCCAGTCTCCCTGACGTGAGTACCTTTCTCACCAGCAAACCTGCGTGGCTATGGCAGACATGTGCCCTTGTGTTTCCAAAGGAAAAGCAAGTGAGTTGAACAGAAATTTGACCTGATAGGATTTCAGGTTAGAAGAGGTGGGTGTGGGTGTTGGAGCTGTTTATCTTAGGGAAAAAAATGGCAGGAGGCTGTGGGTGGGACATTCTTAGTGACTGGATGAGTCTCATCCCCTGAAGGGCAACATCAAGCCTGAAGAACCAGATATGTATGGCCTTGTGCAGATAGTGCTGTGTGGCCAGGAGGTGAGGTAGAAAACCATGAAGGACGACACCCAAACTCCAGCAAGCCCACTGTGTTGAGCCACAAGCAGACCTCATATTGGTCCCCACCTCTACCAGTTCCCACCTGTATGGATAGCAGTGATGTATGAGTTAGAGGAGCTTTCTGAGCAGGGTGGGCCAGGGGAAAAATCATGCACTGTCCTCACTGGGCCACATGGGCTTGGACAAGAGGCGTGGATGCCTTCAAATAAACATGTGAAGAGTGGAAAAGGGGGGTTTATTGCACTCGCACCCATACAGGTCTTAAGCCTGCGTCTGTCCAATTCTAAGGCATGTCAGAACATGCCTCTACCCCATGGAAAGGAATTAAATTCCTTTCTGTTTGAAGAAAAAAAAAAAAGGTGTAAGCTATTGTTTGTTCTCCAACGTGAATGAGACAAAGGGAATTGGCAGAGCAGCAAGGACAGACAGACACACTCCAGCTCCAACCCTAAGAGTGACTGCTTGTGTTCAGTTCTCTCAGGATCCCTGAGATAGGCAAATTAAAAGGCAGAAGATTGATTTTTGCCTGAGGTTTGGGAGGTCAGTACATGGTTGGTGGGTGTTACTGCTTTCGGAACCCTAATGAGTTAAGACATCATGGTAGGAGTGAATGGCAGAGGGAAGAAGCTAGATAGATCCCCAACAGGCAGATAGATGGGAAAAGGGGGCCATCTCTGAATGGTAGAGAGAGCAAACACACAGTCTGACTGGTCTACGAGAACTATTTCTGTCCCTGAGTCTTTGCTCTTTGTAAGGTTTGTTACCTGTTGCTGCCTGCTGTATCTGAGATTTCTCCTGCTCTTTAATTCTTTAATTGGCATAGAAAAAAAAAAACCCTGCCAAGACCTGCTAGACGATAAAAAACACTTCTCACCTAATGATGGCCAGAAAGTAAAGAAATAGAGGAAGGGGCTGTGGTCCTGAAGAAGGCATGCTTCCTATAGCCCAGTTTCCTCCCTTTCTTCTCTTTAGGGTTTGGAGACTCAGCCTGGTTATACAGCTAAGCTGGGCTGGAGCTCTCGAGAGTCCTCCTGCCTCCGTCTCTTGATGCTAAGACTACAGCACACCTGGCTAGTCTCCACCGCGTTCAAATATTGTCGTGGGCTGGGGACCAAGCTCTCACACTGGGCCTTTGGAAGATGTTCCAGACATAAACTGTAGCAACATGTAGGCAGGCTAGGAGAACACAGGCAGGTTTGGGGGCTCCTGAGAAGACAGGGATCACAGGTAGTATTTCACAAGTAAAAATCTGAATATATTATGAAAAGCTTGCAGGATTTCATGGTAAGAGTTTTCACAACAATTTTCTCCTCTGTGTGTGGGGGAAACAGGGAAGTAATCCGAACATCACCTTGCATGGCAAACCTATGTTGGGGCTCAGAAAATGACCCCCAAAATGTGGCACTTTTGACCTGCTAAGTTATTTGGTCTGAAACAAGCAGTCTCAGAGACAAGGTCTCTCACTTCTCTCTTTCCCTTGAGGCTCAGGGAAGGGATGGATGCTCCATGAATTCCTCTAACGTCCTCAAGTCCAGAGCCTTCAGAGAATTAACTCTCAGGAAAGGTCAGAACTGACCCAGAACCCAGATGAACTTTGTTCCAGATCATTGTAGTTCTTTGGGCTCATTCATCTCTAAAGCAATCATTTACAGTTCCTCCAGATTGAAATCCTTTGTCAAACTTTATTTCAATCTAAGCCCTTAGGAAAGGCCCCTTGATGTTTCTAGCATGTTCTCTTCGGGACAACCAGATCCCACAGCAGTGAGGCAGATGTTTCTGCAGTGAGAGGCATGCCTCTCAGAGTGGTTTTCGAAGATAACAGGCGGGAAAGACCTCCCTCCAACAGGGTCTCTAGAGACCCCTGACGCGTGTCTTGCCTTTCATGTGGGTGTTTCTAAGTCGTCTTTGGGGCAGAGTCTAAGAGGCTGATAGTATTAGCAAACTCCGAGCACACAGAATTGGTCCAAAACACACTTCCTTCCTCATTGCAGGAATTCTCAGAGCGTTTAGTCATTAGCAAACGTCAGGACTCCCTGAGAGCAAACCATTGTATGTGACCATGATGGTTGACATTGGTCGTCATCTTGACAGTATTTAGAAATCTGGTGCTATCTGTAATAAATTTTCTAGATTGTGTTCATTGAGGTGGGAAACCCAATTTAAATATGGGTGGCACTGTTCCACAGGCAAGGGAGCCAGACTGACTGAAAAGAGGAACAGGAGTTGAAAGTCAGTGTTCATCACTCTGTGTTTCCCGGCTGTGGGCACTGTGCGACCCACCTTCTGCTCATACGGCCATACCTTCCCTGTCAGGGTAGGCTATATCCCCTTGAACTGGAAGCAAAAATAAAGCTGAAGTTGGTTTTAGTCAAGCATTTTGTCACAATAACAAGTAACGAATGCAGTAACATCCCAAATGGTTGAGGACAGATCCCTCTGCTTTTTCACTCTCCACTGAAGATCGGTTGTGGAAGATTGTGTGGGCTCTGATTTCTGCCTTTCTAACAGGGGCCTCTTCCAGCCGACACCTAGGCTTCACCGACTCTGAAAGAAATACTCAAATGTCTAAGGGGCATCAGAGCTGGACCCTCTGAGAAAGAGCAGTCGTTTCCACTTTCTGACATTGTCCCCAGCATTTGGCTGATGATACTGGATATAACAATGACGTTCTTTCCTCTGAACCACAGAAAAATGTAACTGCCCTCTGACTTGTATGATTATAGGCAAAATGGAAATAATGCATATATGTGTATGTGTGTATATATATATATGTATGTGTGTGTGTGTGTATTTAATTTTATACAATTTAAGTGCTTGGGGTAATAGAGAAGGAACCTCATAGCAATACCTAGTTCACTTAACTCTGGAGGAAACTATATAACCAATTTCTAACAGATTGTTTTAAGATCGTAAAGAGTTACATTTAAGAGCCTTATTCAATAATCATTGGAATTATTTCATGTCCAGGCTCCAGTCATCCCAGGGTGTGGTGGCATAGGAAAGCCAATCTTCAGCCTGGCTACAGAAAGCTGCTAGCCAATGAGAGCTGAGCCTGGCTGGAAGGGAGCCAAGATGTTCATTTGTCTCTGTCCATCTTGCCGGCAGGGCTGCTAGCCTGTCCCATCGCCTGCCCTCCCTCTGCCCCTAATCCCTTACTACTCTGAGATGTCTCCCAGACCCTCAGTTCAGGGAGCAGCCCAGCTGACCACTGTACCACAGCCTTCAGCTCCAGCATCCCACGTCTGGCACACTCTTTAAAATACAAGGATGACAAAATCAAATGTCACCTGTATGAGGAAGAGGCGCCTTCTTCCTCTTGCCTTTTGGTCCCTCTGGTTTTGTAATGAATGAACAATCGTTTATGAAACACCATGGTCTCACTGTGCTAGGCACAGGGCTATTTCTGAGCCACAAGGTGTGCCTTTACTGACTCTGCATATACAATACCCTCCTTACCTGAGGTTTCTGTTATGTTTGGTCAACAAAAACCAGAAAACATGCAATGGAAAATTCCAGAAATAAGAGTCATAAGTTTTTCACAGCACAGTGTTCTGAATAGTGTAATAAAATCTCAACCTGCCCTAATGTGTCTCTTCTGGGCCATGAATCATCCCATTATCCAGTGTATCCACATTGTATTGTTTGTACATATGAGGAAATTACGTCTATTTATCAATAGTGAGAGACCGTGTGGGTATATTGGACTATCCGTGGTTTCAGGCATTCACTGAGAATATACAAAGTATTTCTTGGGACTAGGGAGTAAGGAATTGTGAACAGGAAGTCAGTGGAGCTGGGTTTTCAAGGCCAGCTCGGCGGTCATTTGGTTGAGTTCTTTCTCCCGCTTCATCATCCTCATGACAAGTAAATTAACCATTGACCTGTCTTGGAGAGGACATCTGCCCAAAGCTTCCCTTTGAAATGTGAAGATCACAGCACCCTTGCCCTACAGAGGACCTGCCTACCCACCCTCTTCCAGCTCCCATGGCATGCCTTCTGTGTCCAGTCCCAGAGCAGAGCCATGTCAGGACTTGGCGTCTGCAGGTTTGAACAGGGCCAGTCTGGCAAAGGCCTGCAGACACCTGGTTTCAGCTGACAATCTCATATCACACAGGTCAGGAAACAAAAGAGTAATTCAGCTCTGGGGAAAGCATGCCAGACTTCCACACAGCAGTTTCCTTCTTGAAATCACTTTTTTTTTTTTCCATCACAGAAAAGAACTCAAAGGAAAATGAATAATCGCTAGGCTATTCAGAGCCACTGGTCCCCTACAGACAGGGCTGTTCCTGCATGAATCCATTAATTTTCATTTCCAGAGTCTTCAGATGTAAAACAAATGTTTGATGTAATCTGCACCACTGCTCTGTGCTAATTAACCACCGCCTACCACCTAATGGGAAGCACTTCATCGATCAGTAATAAATTTGGTCCTTAGGAGATTGCCATTATATTTGTTTGACTCATGGGAAAATGGCTGTAAGTATTTTGTGAGGGTTCTTGGCTGCTTTTCTCCCCTGACTATAATAATAGCAACTACTATTCCTGTTTCGCCTTCCTGTAATTCTCCCTGGACACGAGGGACCTCGGTGCACATGTGCTTGAAGGGGAAGAGGGGCGGGGGCGATCTGACATTGCTGATAAAATACATTCCAGTCCAGGAACACTTCCTCACCATCCTGACCATAATTTATGAAGCGTCCTGTGCGTTCTAGGAGCTAGTGCAATGATGAAGATGTGATCCCTCCTGCAATTCAAAGAATGCCTTCTATCATCCACTTTCCTTCTTCTGTAAGATAAGGCGGTTGGGTTCCTGCCAGACCTCATAATGTGGACTCCACTGCTCATACACAGCAAATGGGAGGCCTTGATAAATGTCTAGCCACTAATTCCCCATTGCTCGATTGCCGAGGCTGCTGGACTGCTATAAGTAGATCGGGCCTTTCTGGGGGCCCAGAGTGAGCCTGGGCTGAGGCAGCAACACACAGGCTGTCGGTGTTTTGTCACTCTGGTGGTTAAGCCTAACTGGCCCTGCTGCACCTGGATGGCAACACTCCTTCCTGAGTTTTCCGACACATGGTCCTCCTGCTGCTTTCCCTTGGGGGTTCAGTTGCAGAGAAAAGAATCCCCTTGAGCTGGTTTAAGTTGAGAGGATGTATCACAGCTTGCTAAATGGCATATGAAGTCCTCAGTAAAGCTGAAAGAACATATTGTACATCACCTAGCAGAACCTGTTTCCAGCGAGGATGCTGGCTGAGAAACCTGCCAACATCTCGTTCTCTCTGTCTCAGATCCACCCCCTCTGTTCTTATCTTGGGAGCAGATACTGCAGGGTGTGCCATTCTGATCACTTGGCTGGTTCCAAATGAAATGTCCCTATGTGCATCAGGAGGTGTATTGTTGAGGAGGTCAAGAACTCTAATTTCAGGAGACTTAAAGAAATAAGTTCCTCACCTACTTACCTCTGTAGACTAGAAGATTCGAGGCATGTATTGGTAGATGGTGAGTGGCAGTTGTGCACATTGTCAGTTTCTCCAACAGCCTATAACTGTGTTTATATTCATATTTTTAAAAGCTATCTGTACAGTAAGTTTACCCGTAGGGGACACTGGGGACCGACTTCTATTGGCTAGAGACCAGGTAGAAACAATTACGTGTTAGCCAATTCTAGTTCAACAACTTTTTTTGTTGTTTTTTGTTGTTGTTTGTTTGTTTGTTTTTCTGTTTTTCAAAACAGGGTTTCTCTGTGTAGCTTTGGCACCTTTCCTGGAACTCACTCTGTAGCCCAGGCTGGCCTTGAACTCACAGAGATCTGCCTGCCTCTGCCTCCCTCCCAAGTGCTAGGATTAAAGGCGCGCGCTGCTGCTGCTGCTGCTGCTGCTGCCGCCGCCGCCGCCGCCGCCACCACCACCACCACCACCCCCCAACTTCAACAACTCTTTTTTAAAAACCCACTTCTTTGCACTGTTCTCAAATTCTGTGAAGGGCCTTTTTTCTCTCCGGCACCCCTCTGCAATGCTTACCAAGGGGAACTCCACCCTACAGTCAAAATGGTGTTCCAGTACTTAGCAATTCCCTGAGCTGAGTCACCCAGTCTCCTCGGCAGTCTGTGGGTAGGATCTTAACGTGACGACTGAGTGTGGCTGTCTTGGTACATGAAGCTGTAGAAAGCACCTTAGAGACACTCAGAAGCCAGTACTTGGGATGTGCAGACAGAGACATTGATGATGGGAGTAAAGAATGAGGTTAAAGACTCAACAGAAGCGATGCCATAAAATGGCAAGAGCACTTCAATGTCATTTTAATGCCATCTGTCCCTCCTCTGTCCCAGCCACACACCTGTCTTTGGGCTTCGTATTTCAGTGTCCTTGTAATATCCTCCTTCTCTTCTGCTTGAGTTATCTCCTGCCTTCTGAAGCAGGGAGCTCAAAACAGTATTTACTGAATGCATTGAGTGTGGCTCTTCTATGTTCATCCACTTTTCTGGACCATCATCAGCTTAGAGACACATGCTTGTTCCTGACTGACACACACACACTGTTAGATTTCTGAGGTGCCTTAAAGAGACAGAAGGTTAAAATGTGACCAGTCTGGCCTTGGCAGATAGGACTGTGAATTTCAAGCATCAAGAGGCAGACACAGAGGGAAAGAAGTATCTGTTACTTAGAGTTTATATAGGTGGTTTGGGGTGTGGGACATTAAATGCATTTGCTGGGGCTATATGCAAGCCCAGTGTCTCCCTCCTCAAGCTGTCTGGACAAGGCTGCTTTGTCTTTAGAAACTGTTTTGCCCAGGCTATCAGGATATATGCTATATAATGGGTGACTGAGTCTTACAATGGCAGTGATGGGGAAGGGGCTGGAGTTTCAACAATAAGGACTTGGTCAGAGTCTGGCAGAGTTTGTTCAAGATCTATCCTAACACAGAGATGGGTAGAGACAGAGACAGAGAGACACACAGGGAGAGATAGAGAGACTTCTCTGGCTTTAATGTTGTATTCTCTTTGCTGTGGAATAATCCTTATGTACACTGTGAATATATATTACTCTCATTGGGTTAATAAAGAAGCTGATGGGCCTATATTGAGGCAGGATAAAGTTAGGCAGGACAATCAAAACTGAGGATACTGGGATGAGGACGGGCAGAATGAGAGAGATGTCAGCCATCCTCAGAGGAAGGAGGACATGTAGGAAATGAGGTGACAAGCCATGGGCCACGTGGCAAAGCATAGATAAGAAATATGGGTTAATTTAAATGTAAGAGTTAGGTAGTACCAAGCCTGAGCTATCAGTCGAGCATTTATATTAAGTCTCCAAGTCAGTTATTTGTGAAGCTGCTGCCGCTTATTTGGGAGCAGGCAGTTGGGACAGAAAAACTCTGCCTACATCCCTTTGCTGCTACAACTTGGTAGGCCCGTCTATACTTCCAACTTCAGTTTTGATCTTCATTGTCTCTTACCAAGAATCCAATCAGGGTGCAGGAGAGATGGCTCAGAGGCTAAAAGCACTGGCTACTCTTCCAGAGGACCTACATGGCAGCTCACAACCATCTGTAACTGTAGCTCCAGGGGATCCAGTGCCCTCTTCTGGCTTTTATGGGCACTAGGCACACATGTGGTATACAGATATATATGTAGGAAACACACACACACACACACACACACACACACACACACACACACACACTCCAATTGGGTTCTCAGTCGTTTACCCTTTCTCCTCTCCCCACTCTTGCTGTGGTTCACTTTCAAGAGTGTTGGAGCCCACTGATGGGTTCCTCCACTGAGCTGCCATTCTCATCTGTCTCCTGGATACTCAGAGAGGGTGGCATCTCTTCCACTTCATAGGTTGTCCTTCCTGGCCTCCCATTTGTTTCAGCAGAGCCCTCACATCTTCACACTTCTGTTGCTCCTCGACCCTGTTGCTTCCATTCTATCCATTTTCTTTTACCTGTTCTTATTGAAAGACCCCCGAAGGCAGTCTTCCCTCTGGAGAGACCCTCGCCCAGAGATCACACGAGACCACAAGTCAGATGCAAACAGCAAGAGGCTTTATTCAGGAACACGGGTACCCGGGGCAACACAGTCCCTCAAGAAGCTCAAGAGACTGGCGCGCCCCCGGGCTGGAGCGGAGGGTTTTTATAGGGTCGGGCAGCAGGAGCACGAGGAGGGCGGGTTCAAACTCAGGGCAACTCATGGTTTACAGGGCTCTGATTGGACGATTCAAATGAGGCCGGGTTCAAACTCAGGGCAGCTCGTGGTTTTTCCCCGAGCTTGACACGCCTGCTGCCTGGCTCCAAGTTGTTTTTCTGACCTTTAGTACCCTTTTCTGGGGCCAGGAGGCCGGCTGTAGACACCCTGCGCTTTTCAGACCTTACTTGAAATGGCGTTAGGCTAAGCTAGTATGCTGGGATCTTTCATTCCCCCATTTTCTTATCTCAGGGAATGGAATCCTCCATTCATGGGGAAGAATAGGGATGTGGCTCCATTTCCACCTGGTTGAGTCGTTGGTATTGTTGGGTCAATACCAAGGTCTGAACAATAGAAACACGTTCCCTGATAAATTGGTCCTTGTCCTGACACCTCGGAGATTGTAAGCTTATGCTGAGGTGTTGAGGCACATCCTGATGGGGGTGAAGAGGAATTGGTGAAACTTCCGACTACAGCCACCCCCTCATAATAGGGAGGTGTGGAAACTAGGCATAACCAGCACTCCTGAGTCCGATTTGGGCTGGTAACATTGAGGGCTGAGTAAGCGCCCTCTATAAGATTCAATAGCCGGTCTCCCGTACCGGGTCTGGGTGGTTGGAGGGTGACTGGGGTTACAGCGGCATTCGGAGCCGTGCTTGGGCGAATGACCGAATTGGGTCGGGTGGTAGCCCTCGGGGGTGCTGGAGCAGGTAAAGAGGGGCGCTTTTGGTCAGCGAGAACCTGGTTGGGGCCTATAGAGGCGGAGGGCTCCTCAATTTTAAGTTTAATCATAAAGGTAAATCCCTGGTCCTGTCCTGTCATGAAAAATCTAAGTCCCCATGTTTTTCCTTTAATCCAATCTTGTGCCGTCCCCCTTCCTTTCTGAGTAAAGGATATGTTTAGGGGGTTGCAGATGAAGTTTATACAGGGGCCCTCCCCCTCCCAGTATGTACTAAGCTCGCCTGGGAAACCCCAACAATGTGCTCGGGTGAGTGGGCGCCATGTGCGGCTTTCCCCTTGGGTAGTCCTTTTTACCCTAATGAGGTCCCAAGTGGACGAAGGCTTCCAATAGGTATTGCCAGTTGTTTCACATCCCCATGCTTTACAGAAGTAACTTTCATAACCCCCACATTGGCTAATCAGCTTTCTGTCCCTACCATCCCGGGGGCAGACGTAGAAGGATAGTTGTGACAGGGCTGCCCTGGCTTCAGGGTGGCCACATCCGTATCTCCCGTCACTACATTTGCAAGTTCCCTTACCATCCTGACAGACGTCTGGTGCTCTGGGGTTCATGGGGTCAGTGGTAGGGATGTCCCAGTCCTCTGACCCTGCTGCTAATTGGCAGAGATCTGGATGTAAGTTAGGCCACCATGTAAAGGGGGTGTGAAAGGCGGTCGTTTGCCAGACCGTCTCCCCAGTTTGTGAGATGACCTGCCAAGTGAGCCTCTTAGCTAGGTGCGGGCTCTCTGCCGCCCTAGTCCCCTGGGGGTAGGTAGAGATTAAGAGGAGGGGGAGGAAGAGGAGCCGCGGGCGCAGCAATCCCGTCGACCTTGAGTGCAGTGGGGGTGGTCAGCAAGACAGTGTAGGGCCCCTTGCACCGTGATTCCAGGTTTTTGGTCTGGTGTCGTCGGACCCAAACGGAGTCCCCGATCTAGAAGGGGTGGGGCACCACCGGCTTGTCCAGCTGCTCCTGATAAGCCTTGGCCAGGGGCTTCCAGACCTCCCTCTGCACCAACTGGAGGGCTTGAAGATGTGCCTCTAAAGTAGGGGTGGTGGCAAAAGAGGAAATATCAGGATGGAGAAAGTTTACAACAGGAGGTGGGGCCCCATATATGATCTCAAAAGGGGTTAGGCCGTGTGGGCCAGGAGTATTTCGGGCTCGATAGAGAGCCAAGGGAAGTAGGAGCACCCAATCTCTAGTGCCAGTTGCAAGCGTTAATTTGGTTAGAGTCTCCTTAATTGTTCTATTAGCTCGTTCTACCTGTCCTGAGCTCTGGGGGCGGTATGCACAATGGAGTTTCCAATCAACCCCCAATAGTTTGGCCACCTTCTGACTTACCTGGGAGACGAAGGCAGGCCCGTTATCCGACCCCAATATTTGAGGCATCCCATACCTGGGGAAGATTTCTTCCAACAGTTTCTTTGTTACCACGTTAGTCGTCTCATTCTTGGTTGGAAATGCCTCGATCCATCCAGAAAAGGTGTCCACGAAGACCAGGAGATAGAGTCCAGGTTTTA
The DNA here is from genome assembly GCF_049852395.1 of Peromyscus maniculatus bairdii. Taxonomy (NCBI): domain Eukaryota; kingdom Metazoa; phylum Chordata; class Mammalia; order Rodentia; family Cricetidae; genus Peromyscus; species Peromyscus maniculatus. The sequence continues at coordinate 32,692,361 of NC_134872.1, forward strand.
CTTCTGTAAAGTCTATTTCCCAATGAACACCAGGACGATGGCCTCTTTGGCGGGCCCCCTTGTTTAGATGAACCTTTCCTGCATTGACTTGAGCACAGGCTGGGCAGGTGGAAGTTACCTGCTGGAGTACCTGATCCTGGTTCAGCAGCACTGCTCAGGTGTTTTCTCTGTCTAATAAGGTCTTTATCTTGTTTTTGCTCAAATGGGTCAATGCCTGTCTTCTTTGTTCCCAGTCCACCCCCATTTTCTTTGCTAGCTCATGGTCTTCTGGGCTATAGGGCACGGGGTCTCTCTCAGGCTGTGGTCCCGAAATTTACCCGGTCTGAATCCAGCAGTAAGGCCTGATAGTTAGTCATTCTGGCGTTAGAAAGCCATCTGTCCGGTGGTTGTCGGGAGTAATACGACAATGGCTGCCACCATGCGGAGGCATGGAGGCCATCCTGTAGCCATCGGGTCCAATCTCTTGAACAAGCACGCTACAGGTCTCCTCCAAGGTCCCAGTCTTTGCATCAGTACCCCCTTGGCAACACCTGAGTTCTCATCCACAAACAGCTCAAAGGGCTTGGTTAGATCTCTGCCAGTTCGGCAAAGCCAGGAATCCAAAGGCGGCAGTACCCAGCCGTAGTTAGTCATTCTCGAACTTGGTGGGGGTTCCGAGGAGGGGGGATGGAGATTATCGTCTCCTGTCCCCGGTTTCTTAACAGGCAAGAGAGGGGTGTTCCAAGGTGACTGGCAGGGCTTTAACACCCCTTGATCCAGGAGCCTCTGAATATGGGGCTTGATCCCCTCATGAGCTTCCTGTGACATTGAGTACTGTCTGATTGAAACGGGAGTCGCGGAGGCTTTTAGTGAGATCATCAACGGTGGCTGATCGCGTGCCAACCCCAAGCCCCCAGTCTCTGCCCAGGCCTGAGGAAACTTCCTCAGCCAGTTCTGTAGCTTCTCAGGTGACTTCTCCGTGGGTTCTGCCTCAAACAAACGGTATTCTTCCTCTAAACTGAGGGCAAGGATTTGTAGGGGGTCTCCTTTAGGACCTGTGACTCTTGGTCCCTTCTTCTTACAGTAAGCACATTGATCTTTATCAAGGGGTGGCCTCCTTCGCTCTCCCAACCTATCTCCCTCTCTCTGCTGTCCCTGAGACACAACGGTGGCCAAAACCTTTTTCATCTCCCTATGTTGTTTTCTTGTCCCTTTCCTCACGTTTCTGCCATCTCCTTTCCTCACTCTCCTCAAGAGTTTCTCTCTTACTGAACACTTTCTCTGCTTACTTCAATAAATCTGGCAAACCTAGCGCTTGCAAACTTTCCAACCGCTGCAATTTGGTTCGGATATCTGAGCTAGACTGGTATCTGGATCATACGGAGTGTACATCCTATAAGCCTCCTTCAGCTTTTCTAAAAATGCAGCGGGTGATTCTTCCTTTCCTTTCCTTTCCTTTCCTTTCCTTTCCTTTCCTTTCCTTTTTCTTTTTCCTTTCCTGAGCCAAATTGGTAGGCCTTCTGGCGGCCGCTCGGAGACCCGCTAAGAGCAACTGGCGATAGAGACGTAGATGCTCCCTACCTTCAGGTGTATTGAAGTTCCAGTCTGGGCGGGTCAAGGGAAAAGCGGCATCGATGATATTTGGGAGTTGGGTTGGCCTCCCGTCATCGCCCGGAACCTGCTTCCAGGTCTCCAGGAAAACTCTCTGCTTTTCTTCTTCCTCCGAGTCCCCAGCGAGCGGGGTCATCATGGGGGGGGCGGCCGCCGGGAAGGTCGCGGCCGGCGCCGTGACAGGAGCCGCTGCGAGCGCAGCCTTGACAGGAGCCGCCGCGGAGGCGCCGCGAGCGCAGCCGCTGGGAGGGTCGCGGCCGGCGCCGTGACAGGAGGCGCCGTGAACGCAGCCGCTGGGATCGCGGCTGGCGCCGTGACAGGAGGCGCCGCGAGCGCAGCCGCCGGGGTCGCGGCCGGCGCCGTGACGGGAGGCGCCGCGAGCGCAGCCGCCGGGGTTGCGGCCGGCGCCGTGACGGGAGGCGCCGCGAGCGCAGCCGCTGAGGTGGTCGCGGCTGGCGCTATGACAGGAGGCGCCGCGAGCGCAGCCGCTGAGGTGGTCGCGGCCGGCGCCATGACAGGAGGCGCCGCGCCTGGATGGAGAAGGATTAGACACAGAACGCAAAACAAACCGACACCACAAACAAGAAACAGTTTCGCTGCGCGGCTCCGGTGTAAAACCGAAAGCAAAAACTCAGATGGGGACACGGAGTGTTTGAATTCTCCGTCCCCTGCCAGCACCACGTATCCTTCTGATACGGGGGTGGCCCCGAAAAACCGTGCCCCAGAGGGGACTTCCCGTGCCCCCGAAGGGGACTTCCCGTGCCCCCGAAGGGGACTTCAGAGACCCGTGGAACGTCTTCCAGGGTCGCAGTGGCGAAGTCCGAGCTCGTCAGCTCCTTCAGCCCCACTGACTCCAGACCGATTCCGGCGCGCAAACAGACAACATTCAACACTTAGACAAACCGACAACACTTCCCGTGCCCCCAAAGGGGACTTCCCGTGCCCCCGAAGGGGACTTCCCGTGCCCCCGAAGGGGACTTCCCGTGCCCCAGAAGGGGACTTCAGAGACCCGTGGAACGTCTTCCAGGGTCGCAGTGGCGAAGTCCGAGCTCGTCAGCTCCTTCAGCCCCACTGACTCCAGACCGATTCAGGCGCGCAAACAGACAACACTCTGACAGGACAGAAACGACATACACCAAGGCCGGCTTACCTCCTGACAGTGGGTCGGTGGTCCCGAGGCGGGGGTCTCTAATCCCGGACGAGCCCCCAAATGAAAGACCCCCGAAGGCAGTCTTCCCTCTGGAGAGACCCTCGCCCAGAGATCACACGAGACCACAAGTCAGATGCAAACAGCAAGAGGCTTTATTCAGGAACACGGGTACCCGGGGCAACACAGTCCCTCAAGAAGCTCAAGAGACTGGCGCGCCCCCGGGCTGGAGCGGAGGGTTTTTATAGGGTCAGGCAGCAGGAGCACGAGGAGGGCGGGTTCAAACTCAGGGCAACTCATGGTTTACAGGGCTCTGATTGGACGATTCAAATGAGGCCGGGTTCAAACTCAGGGCAGCTCGTGGTTTTTCCCCGAGCTTGACACGCCTGCTGCCTGGCTCCAAGTTGTTTTTCTGACCTTTAGTACCCTTTTCTGGGGCCAGGAGGCCGGCTGTAGACACCCTGCGCTTTTCAGACCTTACTTGAAATGGCGTTAGGCTAAGCTAGTATGCTGGGATCTTTCATTATCATAGCAAGTAGCACTTCCCATAGACTGGGTCTGGTTATTTGAGGGTACTGGTGAGAACGCCAAGCCACCCCCCAATACTTTCCAACCAGCCACCTAAATTTCAAAGGAGTTTATTCATCAGGAAGCAAACTGTGGGCAGATGGGGGCAGGCTGACCCAAATCAGCCCCCTCAAGATGGAGTTTAGAGGTATTTATATGCTAAAGGAACTAGGTAGATGGAGGAATTGGGGAAGGAGGTGAAGTAAAGGAAAGGGCCATAATCTGTAGCCTACGCACTGGTAATCAAACTTCATGGCTTTTCATAGGACACATACCGACAAAACAGAGCTGTTAACCTTCTCTGTGCATGGAGATTGTCTGGGCCCTTGACATCAAAATGTTGCCCACAACACTTGCAGAGAGGTTCAAGTGAAAGTCATGGACTTCCTTCAACTTAAACTGTATGAAGCTATCTCCAAATCCCTAAAATAAGTGTGAAAACAATACCAACAATGCAACAGGCAGTGGGGGCATTCTCTACACTATGGCGGGCAAGAGTCTTGTCTTAGTTATGGTTTTTTATTGCTGTGAAGATACACTATGACCACGACAAACTCTTCTAAAGAAACATTTAATTAGGCGGGCTCGCTTACAGTTTCAGAGGTTCAGTCCATTATCATCCATCGTGGCGGGGAACATGGTAATGTGCAGGCAGATGTGGTGCTGGAGCTGAGAGTCCCACATCTTGACTCGGAGGCAATGGGTAGTGGTTGGACGGTCACACTTGAGAAAAGAAATCTCAAAGCCCACCTCCACAGTGACACACTTCCTCCAACAAGTGCTACTCCCTTTGGGGGACAGTTTCCTTTTTTTTTTTCTCTTTTCTTTCTTTTTTTTATTTTATAATTTAATTTAATTTTACATATCAGCCACGGATTCCCTTGTTCTCCCCCCTCCCACCCTACCCCCCACCTTCCCCCCAGCCCACCTCCCATTCTCATCTCCTCCAGGGCAAAGACTCCCCTGAGGATTGAGTTCAACCTGGTAGATTCAGTCCAGGCAGGTCCAGTCTAGGGGACATTTTCTTTCAAACCACCACAGGTCTGTTACTTTACTGTTCAGTGAGGTGGCTTCTAACACCAGTGATGAACTCTAGTGACTGAAAGCAAATGACGTCAATGGATTTTCTCAGGGCTTCCCTGTGTTTGGAAGGACAGAATGTGCTCTGTCTCATTTCTGATCTTTCACTACGAAGAGTGACTCAGACCTCCTGAGTCAGACCAGGACAAAGCAACCGAGGCTCCACTTCCGGGTGGAGGTGTAAGCAAGGTTTAAACCTGTGGGGTTTGAAACATTATTAAAGTCTCCTCAGGTCGCTCTTATTATTATGAGAGAATCTGTCGGTTTATACCAAGAGTACTCTTCCTAATGCCCATTTTCCTATAAAGAAGCAGAGACACTTGGGGATGGGGCAATTGGACTCCCCAGTTGGCAGCTTTGGGACTCTGCCTTGCTGCCTTGAGCAAAAGGACCTCCAGTCTAACAGCCAGGCAGACCACCCTCATATCTGCTCCAGCCGTTTTGAGAGATGCCCAGGACACAAAAGACTGAGGCTGATCTCTCTGATCCTGAAGGCAAGGCCCCCACTCGGGTGGTTTGAACAGTTGGTTTCGGGCATTTTGCAATTACAAATACAGCCAGAGGGGGAGCACTTTCCCCAGCAGAGTGGCTGAGCGGATCGGTTCAGAAGCCCTTTCTCCAGCTGTATAAACAGGCTGCTTAGACTCACGGAGAGAGTGTCCTATTTCCCCTGGTGTGACAATTCCAGGTCCAACAAAGGTTTTTCTCAGTTGCCTTCCCTTTCCTGACCTACTTTCAGTAGCAGAGGCTGAGCTACAAACAAAGAAAGGTGACAGCAAACAGCTGTGGGTAGCTGGGCAGGCCTTGACCAGGGGCACCAGCCTTCAGTGGCGGGGTTTCATAGGCCGCACATAAACCTGGTTGTGGTCACTCTGTGGACCACTGAAGGCTGGAGAGCTGAAGCTAGCACCCATCTCCCCTTGGTAAGGTGAGAAGCAAACCTGATATTTCTAGGACTGTGCACTGCCGGAAGCTGGATGGCTGTGAATCTATGCAGAGTACCATGGGAAATGCTGCCCAGCACTGCATGTGCCTTGAGAACCCACCCAGAGCCAAACACTGGCCCTGAGTTCATACCACTTCTGCTGGTCCTGGATCTTGGGCCTCCTAAACAGTCCGTTGTGTGTTCTTCTTCTTCTTCTTTTTTTTAAATTATCATTTTATTTTATGTGTACAGGTGTTCTGTCTACATGCACATTTATGTACCACATGCATACTAGGTGCTTGAGGAGGCCAGAAGAGGACATCTGACCCCTTAGAACTGGAGTTAGAGATCATCGTGGGCTACTTTATGAGTTCTGGGAATGCAGTCAGTGTTCTTGATGGCTGAGACATCTCTCCAGAACCCTCTTGTGTCTTCTTGAGCCGTGGAATTTTCACCACAAAGACTTTCACCACAACTTGACAGATGAAAAGGTCCCATAGCCTCACTGGTAGTCTCAGTGGCCGACATCCAATTTCTAACATCTGGTACCCAGCTCCCATGCATGGGGGGTAACTTCACTGGCAACTGCTGATGACTGAGGAAGTACTGTGGAGGCCTGGTGTGGCTACCTGTAACCTCTGCTGTCCACTAGCTGTCCCCTTACATTTGAATATGCCTGGGGATGCCAGTGCAGCACCACAGCCTTCTACGGCCTACTGATCCTGCCTGAAAACCCCATTCTTCACAATCCCACCCCCCCAGTGGGAGGGGATTCCTGTGCCTGAATGATCCTAGCCATGCCTGGTGCCCAGCTTCTGCAGGGCCCTCCGGGTACTCTGACTTCCAAAGGCTGTCTCAACAGATGGATGCCCACAACTGCGCTGGCAGAATCCACTGATGCTGAAAGGGCAGCTAAATATTTTGAGAGTGGCTGGGGCAGGAAGAAGGGGAGAAGAAGCAGAGATGACAATGGAGTGGAGAGCTGAGGAAGGTGAGGTGCTAGGGAAGGAACCCTACTAGTCCCTGGTCACCAGAAGAGCCCCCAGACAGCTGCTAAGTCTTCAGGGATGAGAGACTTAGATCCCATGGGGACTCCAACACTTGTAGAGCTGTGGGACTTTACAGGGACCGCCCTGGTTAAAGAATGCTTTCTTTTTCTTCTGCTGTCGCTGCTCAATGCTGCTAAGCACTTGAAAGCTCCTAGCAGCTGGCATGTGAAGCTCCTGGTCCACCCATGATTTCTAACTAGTAAAATCACAGACCCCTTGGACAGATGGTTGGTGACGCTCCTACAGATGGAAAAAGTGGATTTCATGATGGGAGCTGTTTATCTTGGGAGAGTAAGAAGACCCTAGGGATCCCCAGCAGCAGAAACAGTCCTTGTCATTTGGCGGGGAGGGGCACCTCTCAAGGGTCCCTAGGCCTGATAATGCCACTTATTTATCAGAAGATGCAACCATCTATAGAGAAAATCGGAAATTTAGAAAATCTGAATAATTCTAGAAATTACTAGAATTAACAAGTTTAATGAGAATGATTGCAAACAGGTCTTGCTAAAAATCTCTCAACTCAAAATTTTAAAATAAGGACTCGGGATTACAGTAATGGTTTTTTCCTGTAATATGTGGAGCTGAAAACGTGGTGGTTACTGATATCTCAAGGGCAAATGAGCTCATTTTTTTGCATGCATTACCCTTTGAGATGATATAGTCACAGCTTCAGAAACGGAGTGCAATAGGCCAGTTGTCTCAGTGAAATCCGACTTAGCTCGGCTGCAATTGCATTTTACACAGAGAAGAAGAACATTGCCTGATCCCAGCAAGCTTCCAGGTCAGGAGTCTTGAAAAGGATTTTCTGACTCAAAAATTAGCATTTGGTTATTGGTTATTTGATGCTTCGCATTCAGGAAGTTCGTCTGCTTCTGCCCAGGGCTGTGTGTAGCAGCTAGTCCTCTAAATTCAATTTCCACTAGAAGTGGGATCGCCTGGGCTCTGCCCAGAAACTCCAGGAGTAGGGACCAGCATTGTGATTCATCTGTGTTATGGGGGTTCTGGTGTCTGCTAAAGTAGACCCAGGGCCACTAGTCTACAGAGCATGGGGGGGGCGGTGACTGTGAAAGTAAGGTCACTTACAGTGTCACTTTCTGTGTCTGAACTAAACCTTGAAGTAAAAATGAAGCAAGCGGCCCCCACTCTACCTTTTCGTTCTTTCTTTTCATTCTTTTTTTTTCTTTTTCCTTTTAAACCTGGCAACTTCTGGGGGGGAGGGGTGGGCAGCTCATTAAAATTTGGATAACACTGTTCCCTTCCAGTAGTCAGAGAAGGTGTAGCGAGAGTGAATAAAATGTACTTTATTGTAGCTGAAAGTTTTCCCATTTCCTGCCTGGTCCACAGTTGCTCAGAACCAAGTAAACACACAGAGGCTTATATTAATTAAAACTGCTCGGCCATTAGCTCAGGCTTACAACTGACTAGCTCTTACACTTAAACTCAGGCCATTTCTGTTCATCTACACGTCGCCACATGCTCCGTGGCTTTACCTGTGTGCCATGGCATGCTGCTCCCTGGACAGAGGGCTGGCGTCTCCTGACTCAGCTTTCCTCTTCCCAGAATTCTCCTTATCTGCTTACCCCGCCTATACTTCCTGCCTGGCTACTGGCCAATCAGCATTTTATTTATCAACCAGTCACAGCAACACATTCACAGCACACAGAGTGACATCACCCATCACTTTACCTGTTAACACATAGAGTCACTAAACTTGGTAACAAAATGGGTGAAGTAGAGGCACAAGCATTGCTTTCTGTTTTTATATTAATAGAGTATGGAGGGGAAAAGCTGAGTACAAACTAGGAAAGAGTGATTTCGCCTAAGCAGAATTTTAATGAAGGCTAAACCAATCTACGCCGCTCCAGGATGCTTCCACAGGAGTTGAAACAGTAGTTGGAGTTGAGAACAAGCTGCTTCTAAGTCAGAACAATGGTCCTCTCTGCAGGGAAGAATGGTTTCAAAGGAGAAGAGATTTACAGGTAATGGGTTCTAAGGGCCCAGGAATGCTCTCAGAGGTGTCCGACCTTTTGACACTGCAACATGTCATTGTTATTTAAAAAGTTTATGCTCCAGGTAGCCTGGTGATAGCAGTAGCAGTGGCAGCGGTGGCAGCAGTGGTGCATGCCTTTAATCCCGGCACTCGGGAGGCAGAGGAAGGTAGATCTCTGTGAGTTCGAGGCCAGCCAGGTCTACAGAATGAGTTCCAGGACAGCCAGGGCTATACAAAGAAAACCTTGAGAAACAAAACAAAAAAATTATGCTCTGGAACTGAGCAATGAAGGCACCAAAACCAACAGAACAAGGAACATGGAAGACTCTTCCTTAATGTTGGAAGTGTATGACTTTGTCTTGAGCTGCTCATAGCTATCCTCAGTCTCACATGGCTGCACATGGTCCATAGGGCACAGCCGGGCATGTGTCTGAAGTCTTTTTCCTGACTTGGGTGGTGTTTTTGTGGGCATTTGCTTTACGAACATGTTAAATATGGGTTGGAGAGATGGCTCAGTCAGCAAGGGGCATGTGTGGGCCTGAGTTCATATCTCCAACACTGAACTCAAAGGCATGCTTGGCAGTATGTGCCTGTAACCCTAGCATCATGGGTTCGCAGGCAGGAAGATCCTTGGAGCTCAGTGGCCAGACAGTTTGGATGAGCTCCAGGTCCAATGAGAGACCCTGCCTCAAAAATTGAAGGAGACATTTTTTTTTTACCTCTGGCTTCCACATACATGCACACCAACTTGAACAAACAATGCACTTCATACATACATACAGAAATAAGTCTACGTGTTTTGTATTAGTATGTTGTGTTCCACAGCTGAGCACTATCTTCAAAAGAAAGATATTTCCACATCAGTCTAAGGAGGGACACATCACCTGGACAGTCAGGCAGAGAGGACCCCTCCCCGGCCACGGCTTTTCTCTCCTTTACCCAGAATAGCTTTTGAATTTGCTGTTAATCCTTGTGTTCATTTTGTGTGCCTTGGCTAGACATATGTTTGCACATATATAACCTCAGTGGATACAGCCCTGCTCTGCATGGTTCTGCACTCATGGATAGTCATGCATTATCAGAATGTTTCTGTGAATATTCACTCAACAGCAAATCTATGCACAGTCTCACAATTATGTCATTCATAATTACTGCTGATCACACCACAGTTTACCTGACAACTGTGTTGTTGGCGAACATTTGGTTGTTTTTAACTTTTGCAATCTATTCTAAGCAGTATCACTATGAACACAATCATATTTCATAGTCTTTGTGTTGCTCTATTCACATATATCTGCTATGCTATGAAAAGTCCATTTATAGACATGGAAGATAATACATTATGGGATTATGTATACTGTCGACCCTCTGTATCCACGAGGAGTGGATCCAGTAACTCTGTGTGGTTACTAAAATTCATAGGTCTCTAAATTCCTTATTTAAAATGGCATGGTATTTGCATATAATATGTTTATACTCTCGATCATATACTTTAAAGCATCATTGGATTACTTTTAACCCACAATGCAGTACAAATGATTTATAAATAGTTGTTACATTGTTTTGTTTAGGAAATAATAAGAAAAAGAGGTCTGTACATGTTTAGTAGACAGGATCCTTTCCCAAATACTTTTCAATCTATAATGGAAACATAGGGATACAGAGGACATATAGTATTGTGGAAATACATGTACATACATCTCTCTATCTCTATCTCTCTATCCATCATCTCTATCTATCTATCTATCATCTATCTATCTATCTATCTATCTATCTATCTATCTATCTATCTATCTATCTATATCTATCATTCATCCATTTATCACCCATTCATCTATCATTCATCCACCTATCATCCATCTATCTATGTATTTATGTATCTATCTATAGAATTTTCTGGTGTATTTAGCATCTTTGTCATCCAGTAAAGTTATAAATAAATTTGATTATGATATTGTCTGTCCAACTGGGGCCAGAGCAATGGTTCAGTGGTTAAAAGCACTGGCTGCTCTTCCAGAGGACCTGGATTTGATTTCCAGAACCCACATAGCAGTTCACAACTGTCTGTAACTTCAGTTACAGCACCCCCTCCTGGCCTCCCTGGTGTGCCAGGCACACACATGGTGCACAGACTTAGATGCAGGCAAAACATTAATAATATAAAAAATAATAAAAAAAAAATGTAAAAGGCATTGTCCATTTGTCCCTGAAAGAAGTTGCATCTATTTCTATTCCTAGCCTAGGGATTTAGTTCAGTGTTTGAATTCTTGACTGGAATGTCCAAGGTCCTGGATCCAGGACCCAAGCAAATAAACAAAAATCACATTCCTCAACAAGAGTACACAGTGAACCCCAGTATTACACACTGTGCCTGATAGGTACAAAAAGGTTGAAATTTGGTTTTAGTCTCATTTTTGTGTTTCTTGATCCTTTCACGTGGCCATTTATGTTTCTTTGGCTATACATATCCTTCTGCTCATTTGTACATTGAGCATATCGGTTTCTCTTTTAAAGCCATATATATATATATATATATATATATATATATATATATATATATATATATATATAAAGTATTTTCTTCCAATGCCTGCCCCATCTTTGTGTTTTCTGCTGTCTTCCTGTTTGTTTCTGAGATGAGGTGCCACTATGTTTCTAAGGCTGGACCTGAACACTTGGGCTCATGCTGTCCTCCCACTTCTTATTTCCCAAGTAGCCCAGACACCAGACACACCACTGTGTCTGCCTCTGGACTGTTATTAGAGGAATGGTAATATCTCTCTCTCTCTCTCTCTCTCTCTCTCTCTCTCTCTCAGTTTTTCGAGACAGGGTTTCTCTGTGTAGCTTTGGTGCCTGTCCTGGATCTCACTCAGTAGACCAGGCTGGCCTCCAACTCACAGAGATCTGCCTGGCTCTGCCTCCCGAGTGCTGGGATTAAAGGCGTGTGCCACCACCACTGGGCAGATAATCTTTATTTTCAATCAGTCATCTTTGCTTTTGTTTCCTCCTCCATGCGTTATGCTTTTCTGTGCTTTAGACATTACTCTCCTCTCAAATTCATCAAAATAGTTTTATAGCATTTTTTAAGTTTCTCTTTTCATGTTGTGCCTTTAGCTCTGGATTACCTAGCCTGTGATATGGATAGGACCAACTGTCTGCATTACGGCCTCGTCACACTACTCCTCCCCAAGAACCTGCAGTGCCTCCCTGACAGTTTCCACTCTCAATGCTTCAAGGTCAAATATCTGAACAGCAGCAGGACACAGACCTTCCTCCATTTTGCAGTTTTACACATTACCTATTGACTTCCTATGATGGTAGATATAGGATCTAACTTCTGGACCTGTGGGGGCCAGTAGTTTAGACAGTTATCTTTTTCTCCCCTTTTCTTGAATATGAGAATTCTGGTAATTTGGGTTTTTTGTTCTTCTATATCCAATCATGTAGTTTCCTCTTCTCCCCATTTTGGAAGATTTTCTCAACATGGTTGTCCAATCTACGAAGTCTATGAGTAAGGTCACCTTGTTCTTGCTTCCCAAGAACTCTCTTCTGATTCTCTCACCCCTCCAGCCTGACAGCATTTTATTGTTTGAGTCCACTGTATTGTGAGTGTAGTATTGTGTAGAACTTGGGGACCAAGTTGGGGGCACTGGGGTATTTAGGCAAGCAAACAGCCCAGGGCAACACTGTCACACAGAAGTACAATGTGAGTACATTATGCCATTGAAAAATTTGTCTAGTGGACAAATGTTTGAAAGTGAAATGGAAAAGATTAAAATGAATTTACTAATATTTTATTAAGCCCAACATATCCAGTTGATTGTGCTTTCAACATGTAAAATCGTGTATAAAAATCTTATGAGAGAGTTTTTATTCTTTCTATAGTGGGCATGTATTTTATACTTCAGCATGTCTCCATTTAGATGTGCCACATTTTCAAGTGGCCTGTGTCCACACGGGCCCTGTGACGACAGTGTGGATCCGTTCCGGTCACAGCAAACTGCCCTAGACTGCGGCTCGCTCCTATACTTCCCAGGCTTGAGAATGTCCTCAGCCTGCCTCATCTTCCAGGATGATCATCCCTGGACAGGTGGTTCTGAGTTACACCTGGCTGAGGAGCTGGAGGGAGCAAGCCAATAAGCGGCGCCCCTCCGTGCTTCAGTTCCTGCCTTCTGCTCCCATCCTACCTTTCCTAGACGAGGGCTCTGAGCGGAAATAAAGCCTTTCCTCCCTGATTGTTTTTGGCCAGCGTTTTATCACAGCGATCGAAAGAATTAGGATTCTGTGACCCCCACTCTTGGGTTTCACTTAGACCTCAGCTTGCTCCATTGGCCTCGCCCCCTAACCACTGCCCAGACAATGGGCCGCAATCTGGCGAAAAATTTGCATTCTGAAATGTTATAAGGGGGAAGAGAGGACCTTTTCCTGATACACTAATGATTGGGCATGGCCAGTAGCCAGTATCTCTACTATTTCCAAACTTAAACTCCACGTCACGGCGGGCATGGACCAACCCCATTCTGATCACACTGCAGTGCTCAAGAACGGCTGTGGATTAGGCTCCAGTGCCTAGGGCGTGGCCTTCCTGAATAGGTCAGAAGATGGCAAGGCAGCTAGAAGTACAAGCTAGGACAGTAGGGAGAGGTGGCTCGGCAATAGGAGGCAGGGCAGTAGAGTGACACCCCCACCCCTGTTGGCAACAAGGAAGCCCTACCCATGGCACTCGGGAAGCTCCGCCCAATCAGGGTCCAAGAAGACCAGGCAGATGCACTTGGTGAGTCAGCCTTGGGCCCCACCGCCTCCTACTGCCTTACAGCTCACACAGTAGCCCTTTTGTGTCCCCCTATTTAGCTGTGGCTTAGGTTCCAGCCAAAGGGACTTCTAGGGACAGAGAGAAACAACTATGAGAGCAGCCTTTGTGCAAGTCCGTTCACAGGAAGGAATCCCTAGGGTCGTGGCCAGTGTGCCTGTGGCTGTGAGGAAGAACAATGCTGAGTAAGTAGAAATGGATCCTGACCCTCGCCTGGACCGATGTGTGGTGGGTGTTGGAAACTGAAAAGAAAATGTTTCAAATAGGTAGGAAGTTGCTGTAAATTTTCAGTGGGTGTTCAGGCAAAAATCCCAGAGCCTGAAGTCTAAGAGTGACTTGAAAGGTCTACCGATGGTGTAATGGTTTAACTCAATGGAACACTTGCATGCATTCACTCTTCTGTCTATAGGCGCCACACATAGGGACCTTGATTGTTTAAAATAAAACAATTAGGAGTGGGTTAGGATAGCCAAGGGACTTCTAGGACCAAAGCTCACACTGCCCTGGGGGAATATTTAAATCTATTTTTCAGGTGTTGGCATTTCTGATCAGTCATTACCCAATGGACGCACACTATAGGTACACTACTCTGCAGCGTGTTTTGACCCCCACGCTTGAGGTGGCATCAGCTTCTTTCTGAGAAAGCAAACTTTCAAACAATGCCCAAATAGAGATGGAGGCCTGAGGGGAGCAGAGCCTAGTCTTTTGCCTGAGGTACTAAAGCAAGGTCTCTCCAAGGGTACCATCTTGCAAGATAGGGCTTCGGGTCTTCACACACTTTGAGATAGAAAGTGGAAGGTTTTGAATCTCTGCTGTGTTAAGACACTAGACATAGAAGCTCTATGATCCAACCTGAGGGCTCCTCATGGGGGTGATAGCAAGGATAACTGATGTTTCCAGCTTCACCCCACTTATTAACAGTGGGGATCTGGACCCACTCAGCTTCACCCAGTGACTTCCATTGACACAGGGTGAGTCTCACTTGCTATTCCGCAGACTTCATTCTTAGATCCCCAGACGGACTTACCACAATCTTCCATTGAGGCCTACCTAGTCCATACCTTCTACTTTGATCCTGGGACATTTCCTGGGATACCATTTTCTTCGGTGTGTCTTCCAGGATGCTGGGATGGAAATCCAAGGTATAAAGGGAAGGTGTAGATGTAACCAACCGTCTTATTAAATAAGAAACACAGAACCAATGTAAAAGAGAAAGCCAAGAGGTCAGAGCTCAGAGCTAAAACCTTACCCTTCCTCCTGCGGTGGTCCTACCTCTCTGAAAGAGACCTACTTCCTGTGTGTTTGTCTTGATATAGTCTTTCTGTTCTGCCTTCTCATTGGTTGTAAACCCAAACAAGTGACTGCCTCGTCACTGTCTGTAAGTACAGCCCTCCAGGTTTTAAAGGCGTGTGTCTCCAATGCTGGCTATATCCCTGAACACACAGAGACTTACCTAGCTCTGCCTACCAAGTGCTGGGATTAAAGGTGTGTGCCACCACCGCCACGCTCTTTCTATGGCTCTAATAGCTCTGACCCCCAGGCAACTTTATTTATTAACATACAATTAAAATCACATTTCAGTACAAATAAAATACCACCATAGGAAGGAGCTCTCAGAAAAAGAAGATGCTCCTTTTTTCTTATTTTGTTCCTTCCACCTGTATGCAGATTCATTCGTGAGGGTCAGGAACTCTTTCACACAAATTCATTTCTACTCCTCTCCTGTTGTCCATTCACAGGTAAGTCTGAGCTCACATGGAGACATCAAGATTTGCCTTCACTGGTAATAGACTCACTTGAGAGTCTAACCTTTGGGCAATCCTAGGTGTGGCAGGACACACTGCTTGGGCTTTTTCTGACTTTTGGTAGGGGTAGGCATTACCAAGGCTGAGAAGAATGTAGTGAGTGTCATGCTCTGAGGCAGTATAATGGCTACCATACCCCAGATCAAAGAACACAGAGACTATGGAGTAAGGTCTGTCAGCATGGCCTATGAGGTCCAGAAGTCAGTGTCAGAGGGAGAGGTTTAGGTGAGGAACAATGGGGAAGTGTTCTTGACCTATGACATTCCTGGGAGGAGTGCCTTCTCTTGCCTCAAGCAGAGTGATTTAAATTTTAGGAAGATCACAGGATGGCATAGATGTGATGTCCCCTTGAACTTGGGAAGAAGAGTGACTTTTGAGTCCCACTCGATGAGCCTAAAGAGCAAAGCATCCAGTGGGAGCAAAAAGGAAAGAACAAACTGTATGGGGAGCAACCTGCTTCTGCCTGGAGCATCACACGGATGGGATGCATTCTGGAGAATTCTACAGAACACCCTGGAGTTACCTAAGAAGGGAACTCGTGAGTTCTGCTAGGAGATTAGGAGGCCTCCACCAAGGAAGTTCAGAAACTGGAGAGAGAGCCTAACAAGGTCAGATGGTGGTCAAACATGACAATGTGAGCAAGGCGATGTCAAGTACTGGGAGTCAGGAGAGGAATCCAGAAATTGGGTACCTGATCATAGTCATGATCCACTTTGTCAGGAGCGAGGCCTCCCCCTCTGGAGGTCACTGTGTGTTACTGCTCAGCATTCTAGCCTGGCCACCATATTCTCCTGCGGATAGGGGTCAGGCTTGGGCACTGGGAGGTATTTACTTGTGTAATTTTTGTGATAGTCAAGACTATGGACCCGAGGAAGTGCCCTCACAAGAGCTCAGGTTGACAAAGACACATCCTGCTCATGCCAGCTCCTCCAGATGACTCCTAGCAACAGGCTGCACCCAATAAAATCCTTCACTGGAGACTGCTGCTACTGAGAAGTTTCTGTCTGAGAGAGAATGAGGTCATAGTGACCTGAAGAGGAAGGAGAGGACTCTGGCTCTGAATGCTTGGACATCCATTAGGTGGGGACCAAAAACATTTAGGACAACATTCAAGAATATTCAAGAATAGGCAGGTTGCTTCCTGAGAAGGTAATTGTTTTCAAATCCATGGAGCTTTTATGGTCAGAAACTGAAGGGTGGGAAATATTATTTAGCCATGAAAGATGAATTCTATGCATTTGAACCCCTCCACTAAAATTCATGTTGAAATTTAATACCCATAGAGCACTATTAAGAAATAGCATAAGAGTGTTTGGATCATGGGGGAATCTGCCCTCATGAATTGAGGGTTCTATTTCTGAGTTTATGGGTTATGGCAAGAGTAAGTCTGCTATAGGTACACTTTCTTTTGAAAGTGCTTTCTATTGGTGTTTTCAGTATAGCAGAAAAAAATGGAAAGTTGAATCCACAATGTTACCAGTACCACATGTTCAAGGATACCTTTCAATTTTGTTATATTTGATGTAAATGTTTTTCATCTGTAATATAGAAATAGTTCCAAAATAATTTTCTTAAAAAAAAAAAAAAGAGTCACATTGGCTCTGTCCTGTATGTGTCCCACATTTTGTGTGATACTCTAGAGACATGGTAAGTGAAACCTGACCATGTGATTCTTAGGCCTTTGAAGGTGGACATGGGAGGAATGTGGAACAATAAATTAATTAAATTAAATGTGGAACAGTAAATTAGCCAAGGCCTCAAAGGTTACTGTAAGAAGCAGAGTTTAATGGGCCATTCTAGTGGGAGTTTGGAAGACTAGAAGGCTAAGAGAAAAGACAGTAGAAGCAAGGTTCATGAGGGAAACAAAGACTCAACCGGGAACGAGGCTAGAGGCCATTTGGGTTATATCCTGCCAAAATAAAATCAAATCTGGCTTCCTGTGCCCTGAGAGCATGAGTGAGCTGAACTTTACAGCAGTGGATAATTAGTTTAGCAGAGGGAATTTCACAACAGCACTGCTGTGCCATGGTCCCTACTCAATGCTGTATCCAAGTCTGTGGTAATAAAGAAAAAGTGGAGCAGAAACAGAGACAAAATGTGAAGCTTGTTGAGGAGAGGGGCGTGAGCCAGTTTAACTCCGGTGACAAGGCGTGTGCCCAAGAGGCAGCTGTGACCGTTGCTAGCACCATTCTGTCCTGGGACAATAGGAAAAGTCTCTGGGGCTAAGACTCCACCCATTAAGGCTCCGACTTCCAAAACTGCAAATTCATCTGAAGGATGGAGGACTGAATTGAGACTGCCGTGGAAGGGTGGAAGGGTGCCCTCCTGGAGAACTGCCCCCGGAAGTGTTTTCCCAGGAGCAGCCACCAAGATGCAGAGGCCACTGTGGCTGTAAAAGAGGGCGCTGGACTGCATCTTGAGTGGCGGAATTTGGCACAGTCATCTACTTGCTTTTGGTTCTTCACATTCAAGAGGAAGGAGCTCATGGAGGCTTGCAGCAAGGAAGCTACTGAGTCCAGGGAATGCACAGCACCACTGGATCTTCTTAAGGAGACCCTGAAAGGCCAATGTGTAAAGGCAGAAAGGTGAAGCCCAAGTTGCCTTGGACATCCCAGGAGGTTGGAGATACTGGAGCCATGGATGTCCACAGTGGAAAGTTAAGGGTATAGAGCAGAGCTGGCCCAAGAGAGAGGTCACATGCCACATGGATGAGCTGGAGGGGTAAGGGCGGCCTAAACCTGTCAGAGCTCAGATAATTCCGTCACACATTTAGATGCATGATAACGGAACTGTAGAGTTTGGAGCTTCCCCTGCTGATTTTGGTCTGACTTTCTCTTTCCTTGCTCTTCTCCCATTTTGGAACAAGGATATAGCCTGCACAATTTTATATGAAGTATGTAATTTGGTTTCTGATTTATAGGGGCTTACAGTGAAGAGATTACCTCAAATATCAGAATAGATTTTTTTTTTTTTAAATCTTTGAACAGTGTTGGGAATGTTAAAGACTATAGGCATGTCTAGAGGTATGCATGTTATGCATTCTGTACAACAAAATGAAAATGGGGCTTTAGGGGTTTGAGATGGGATGTTATGATTTAAAATGATATGTCTGGGCTGGGTACCAGGTTGTTAAGTTGTACTATTTAGCCAAGAACGTCTACTGGATTGGATTTAGAATTACCATGAAGACTCTCCTGCTGTGGGATGGTCTGTATGTCAAATTGTTCTCATTGGTCAATAAATAAAACACTGATTGGCCAGTGGTCAGGCAGAAAGTAGGCGGGACAAGGAGAGGAGAATTCTGGGAAGTGGAAGGCTGAATGAGAGAGTCACTGCCAGCTGCCGCCATGACAAGCAGCATGTGAAGACACCGGTAAGCCACAAGCCATGTGGCAAGGTCTAGATTTATAGAAATGGATTAATTTAAGCTATAAGAACAGTTAGCAAGAAGCCTGCCATGGCCATACAGTTTGTAAGCAATATAAGTCTCTGTGTTTACTTGGTTGGGTCTGAGCGGCTGTGGGACTGGCAGGTGACAGAGATTTGTCCTGTGGGCAAGGCAGGAAAACTCTAGCTACACTCTGCTTTCACTGTGTCTTTGACAGTGTTTCTAGAGCAACTTAACTGATGGAGAAGACCTAATCTGAATGTGGGTGGCACCATCTCCAGAGCTGGGTTCCTAAATAAAAAGAGAAAGTGAGTGAGCACCAGCCCGGAGTGCTGATTCCTGACTCTGGGTATAACGTGACCAGTAGCTCCAGGTTCTTGCCACCACGACTTCCTCACCATGATGGACAGTATGCTCTCAAACTATGGGTCAAAGTGAACTCTTCTTTCCTTATGTGGATTTGCACATGTGTGCATGCGTGCATGTGTGTTGTGTGTGCGCATGTACAAGCATACATCCATGCATGTGCACATGGAGGTCAGAGGTCGACACTGGATGCCCACCTCTATTGCTGCCTTATTTTCTGAGACAGGCTGTGGTGATACTTTATTTGTGCTCTAACAAATAAAGCTTGCCAGGGGATCAGAGGACAGAACCAGTCACTATACTAAACATAGAGGTCAGGCAGTGGTAGAACAGGCCTTTAATCCTAGCATTCAGGAGGCAGAGATCCATCCGGATCTCTGTGAGTTCAAGGCCACACTGAGAATAGAGCCAGCACTAGTTAACCACAGAGGTCTGGAGGTCTGTACAGACAGACAGGAAGTGATGTAGCTGGGCAGAGAGAGGAAGTAAGAAGGCAGGGCACAGAAAGGTATATAAAGTATGAATATACAGGAAGTAGCTCTCTTGGGCTGAGGATTTCCTCGGGATAAGAACTTGGGGCTGGCTTGTTCTATTCCTCTGATCTTTCAGCTTTCATCCCAATATCTGGTTCTGAATTTTTTTTTTTTTTTTATTAATAAGACCTTTTAAGATTCATGTTACAACAGGCTCTCTCATAAGCCCTGGAGCTCACCACTGGACTAGGCTGCCTGGCCAGCAAGTCATCAGGTTCCACCTGTCTCTGCATCCACTTCCTCCAGCACAGAGGTTACAGGCAGTTGGCTTTTGACATGGGTGCTGGAGATGAACACAGGTCCTCATGGATGCAAAGGAAGTACTTTATCCACTGGACCATCTTTCTGGTCCTGTTATGTCTGGGATTTTGTCACAACAATGAGGAAAGTAACCAATACGGAACATTGTCTAGAATTTGTAAAAAAAACAATCAACAAACCCTATGCTGCTTAAGCCCTGCTGACATTCTTTTGCAAGGGCAACACAAAGACCTATTCAGACATGAGGACTCTTAAGTACATGTTCTTTTCTCTCACGTCAATTCATTCTCACTGATATTAACAAATACAAATCACACGGAACATTTTTCTGTTTAGGTTACATCAGTAAACAACAACAAAGCCAGCTCTATCTTTGTGGAACTTTGTTCCATCTATATGGTGTTGACAGAGAGCAAGTAAGAATCACTGTAGTAAATACTGATGAAACCTGTAGAGATGGAGCCTGCTATTAATAGATGTTATCCCAGCCTCAAACTGATAATTATGTTAACTAGTGTTTGGGAGAAAATTCTGACTAAAGGGAAAGTCATTTTCTAACTCCACCTGGAAAACAAGTGTCTACAGCAGACGTCTGCTGAGGATTACCCACAATTAGTACAAGAGCACCTGTACTTATTCAATCTATCTGGTTCTGTGGCATTTCCAAACACATGAAACCAGCGTTTCTAGGTATTTTTCACTTGGATAATTTGCAGAATATCCTGTAGAATGACTGATATTCAAGAAGTGTGAAGTAGAACCACCTCTCATTTCTTCACGTGGCTTCTAGGTCACTTTGTAACCAGTGCCAGCCACCATCTCCATCTGGGGTTGACATGAGAAGCCAGCCTGGAGATCTTGTAGCATTGATAACTTCAGGCACACAGAGGACAGGTGGGTCCTGTGCAGTGACAAGCTCCAATAACGTCCAAGTACCGACTACAACACCCAGAACAAACACTGCCATAGGATTAGTGTGATTTAGACAGCTGGCATGTGGACATGGAGTGTCTGGTTGGACAAATAATTTAGTTGGTTTCATTACTTCAGAGTCATGACCTCATTACTACTCATCAGCTTTTTTTTTTTTTTAATGGGAACACCAAAGCACTTGTAGAAATAAATCCTATTGATACCTATGAATGACTAGATGGGACTTTCAGGGTGAGATCGGTCATACTCGATAGTATCACCAGCAAATTTGGTCTGAACTCTCAGGTCATCCATTATAATTTCAAGCAGGTAATAATTTAGTACACGGATGTATTTTTTTCCTTTTTTATTAAACCTATTCAATAAGCTGAGCAAAGGTTTCAAGCCCTGCACATATTATAGAAAGCATGCAGGGCCACTGAGACAGTTTTGGAACTTGCTGGAAATTAAACCATGGGTAAGGGTAGAATGTGATCTTAGGCCTTGGTGAATTCTGAAGTGAGCAATTCCTTTATCACCAGAGAAGGACATGTGTTTAAGACAAATCTACCCACTCTTCAGACTGGGGCCTTCCTCAGGTCATCATCCAAGCTTAGAAGGTCTGATATCCTCAAGGAGCAGTCTGAGGACAAGTCCTGGTGCTCTGGTTCCTGCTTTGGGGTGCAAATTTTGATCATCTAATGCCTACCTCTGGGAGAAGAGGTCGTCTTTCCAGGAAGGAAAGGGCTTATTTTATCTTGCAGTTGTACATTATGAAGGGAACTCAGGGTAGGTACAGAAGACAGGAACCTGGTGTCAGGAACTGAAACAGAGGCTATGGAGGAATGCTGCTTACTGGCTTGCTCAGTCTTTCTTAGAGTCCCCAGGATCACTAACCCATGGTTGGGAATGCCATAGTGAGCTGAGCCCTCCCACATCAGTCAAAAAAATGGCCCATGGGGCTGGAGAGATGGCTCAATGGTTAAAAGCACTGACTGCTCTTCCAGAGGACCCGGGTTCAATTCCCAGCACCTACATGGCAGCTGACAACTGTCTGTAACTCCAATTTCAGGGTACCCAGCACCCTCACACAGACATACATGTAGGCAAAACACCAATGCACATAAAACTAAATAAGAAAAAAATAAATAAAAAGAAAATGCCCCACAGGTCAATCTGGTGGAGGCATGTTCTCAACTGAGGTTCTCGCTTCCCAAATGACTGTAGCTTATGCCAAGGTGACACAAAAGTAACTAGGAAATTTTGCATGGCTAGGCTCCTGTCTGGGAGCTGTGTTATGGCTTGAAAGATGTGCTGAAGGATGGATTGCCAAGAGTAATTCACGTATGTGTGTGTGTGAACAGGTGAGCTCCTCAAAGTTTCAAGCAGGCTACAACAGAACTCAGATGTAGGGTTGACCCACTTACAATGGCATCTCCTAGAAGCCTGTCCAAAATGCAGAGGGAAAGCTGTGAGCTGAGTCACTTAGAGGCAGCACTCAGGGGCTGAGGCAGGAGAATCACAAGGCTAGTCTGGGGCACATAGCATAGACCATGTCTCAAAAAAACCAAAAAAGACTTCAGAGAAATGTGAAGCTCTGGAGTCAAGCATGCATTGTACATGTACACAAGGCCTGGGATTGTGAGCCCCCCCCCCCCCCCGAAACCAAAAAGGTAGTGGTGGGGGTCTAGCTCACTGGCACTGGATGCTTGACATGTCCAAAACCGGGAGGGCAACCTCCAGCACCCACCCCAACTAAAACTCACAGATGTTTCCTGCCTTAGGAATCTGGGTGACACAAACCTGGTATCTGAGCTGGAAGCCTCGCTGTCTAAGAACTGCTCTTGAAAGGGCAATGCCAGGATCCTCAGAGAAAGGGAACACCATCTGGGAAGGGAGTCTTCATTTTCAGTCACTGGTTCCAGTACTGAACATCTGCTCCATCTTTAGGTGGAGACTGCTCTTCCCCTAACCTGAAAGCTGAAATGCCCCAAAGAGAATAATTTCTCAGGACATAGTTTATCAGACTCTGGTGAGACAGTTGCTAAATATGGTACTGCTGGGCCCTGGACTTTTAAAGGAGGGGCTCCTGGAGTTTGCTGGAGCAATACTTCTCCCAATTTTTGAAGAGTCAAAGGCTGTAGTTTACACTAGCTCCAAGACCACCAGGCGAAGGGCACACTACAGCTCTTCAGCGGGTCTTCCCAGGAAAGCCACTGGTGAAGAACAGGGGACCACCAAGTTAGAAAAATATGGGGAGTAGACCCCTGTGACACACAGTGGGGCTGCACTGCATGTGAAACCCTTTCTCCTGGGCTACCCCAGCTAACGCTACCTCAGGCAGCCAAATGGCTCTCACAAGGAAATGCGTGACAAGATCCAAGATGGCTGTCAACAGTGACAATGAGCCTTGAGAGATCCCAGAGGTCCCAGAGTGTATCTTCTGCTCTTCAGCAGCCTGTTTCTCCCTGAACTGCTGCGCAGCCACTCACGAGAGGCATACCAGCAGCAGGCCCAATGTAACACCCAGCAGGTGAGACGTGACGGTCCATGGCAACTTCTGCCATCTCCACAGGTGGGAACAGATGTCTATGGTAATGACCCATGTCACTCACCTGGATGAAGGCCTGTTCACTATAACCAGAGGACCCAACCTCAGTCATCAGTCACATACCTTCAGGTGACTATAATACAATAAAAAGACTGGGCTGTTAGGGCAGTCCGGTGTCAGTGTTCCTGCTTATCCATAGAGCAGCCATGTGCCTTGTGAACCCATTTTAAACCTCCTGTCTTCACCTTTAAAATGGGCATGTCCGTGGGGTCACCTCACAGGGTTTTGATGAGTTAATGGATGATTCCAGGCCAGCACAGAGGACACACTCCTGCATTTGGCAAAGTAGGTAACTGAGCAGTAAACACTGATCGAGACAGCCAGGTTTCTAGAAGGACTCTGGCTTTAACAGTTCAGTAAATGTCATACTTTTAAACCACTGATTTCCAAAGGGCGAACCTCCAGCTTGATGTGTTGGGTTCTCCTGGAGTTCTGCCACTTAAGACTTAGCATTTCAACACATCAATGTGGACAGCAGGGACTGGCAATATGGCTCAGCGGGCCAATGGGCTTTCTGTGCAAGCCTGATGACCTGAGATTGACCCTTAGATCCCATATAAGGGTGGAAGGAGAGAACCAACTCGTCTGACTTCCACATGCACATCCCCCTGCCTCATACACACCATCCCCACCACTACTAAAAAAAGCATAAGAAAACAAAACACACAAGCAATCAATGTGCTAAGCTCTTCTCAGAACGCCCTTATTTGTGTGTTGTGACGTGTGAATATGTGCATACGTCCACACTATGTGCACTTGGAGGCCAGAGGCCACCATTGGGGCCATCCACTATCTACACTTCATCGTCTGAGACAGTTTCTCACTGAGCCCAATGCACATGGACTGTTTAGAATGCCTAACCAGTGAGCCCTGGGGCTGTCTTTAGTGCTAGGGTTAGATACATGTGACCAACACTTGATTTTTCTGTGGGTGCTGAGGATCTGAACTTGGGGCCTCATGCCTGGGCGGCAGGCACTGGACTCCACCAGCCATCTTCCTTTTGTCATGGTTTTTCCGTGACTCCTGTAGCTGTAACTTCCCCGGAAGAGAGTCAGGTCTTCCAAAACACACACACACACAGCTTTGTCATGATACTTTTTTTTTTTTTATTACAATATTCAAAAAACTGGGTATGCAAGTTTAGGGGATCTCAAGACCCCTTCTTCAATCGTAGGAATGTGCCATCTCAAGACTCTCTAGTCAAACTATAAAGAAGTTCAAATGTAAAGGAAAAAAAAAAGAAAATGCAATTTCTTCATAAACATTCTGTTACTACCAATCACATACTCTTGTAAACCCTGAAAAATTTTCCCTGTAAAGCAAATAATATATATATAATATACATATATTATATATATATAATATAGTGTGTATGTATAAAGTATTGGTAGCTCCCCTTCCCTAGAGATCAGCTGTTTTCCTTAATCATCTGTTATTAGTGTCAAAAAACAGCTACAGATACATATTACTTTGAGAATTAAATACATAATCGTGAAATTCAAACAAGCCAAAGGGCAAGAGGGAAAAAGCACTATGTGGATGGCACACCTTGGGTTACGTTACCCGAGTTTCCTTCCTTCTGCGTCGCCTCTTCTGCAGACCCCAAAAAACCCATCTTTTATTGCAAGCACAGCCTCAAAGGCACTGGGCAGTTCCCTCGCCACCACCTCCCCAGGGTTTCCAGTATTGCTATCTGCACATTCTTGGACTCCTGCAGAGCTTGGAGCCACAAAAAATAAAAAAATTAAAATGCAGGCCCTGGACCAGCATGGCTGATGGGAGGCACCAAGCACCCGTGGACACAGCTCTCGGAGTGTGCTAGTAGGGTCACATATTCACGACATACAGACTTTCTGCCCTTCGAATAAGCCCCAATCTCTGACTGCGTGTGTGTGTGTGTGTGTGTGTGTGTGTGTGTGTGTGTGTGTGTGTGTGTGTGAAGGATTTAAACTGACTGCTTCCAATTATAAAGGAAAAAAAAAGTGAGCAGCTTCGCTCCCTTTGATCCTCACTACCTGAAAGTGGCCAGAAGGTGGTGGCCATGGGCATGGCTGTGAGGGCCTGGGTAGCTATGGTCAACCGACAAGGCTGCAGAGGAGGACAGACCGGGCCACCACGGAGGTGATCCAGGCCGCATGGGTGGAGGTGGCTGGCAGCGCTGGGCTCTGGGAGGCGGAGGTGGCAGCGAGGCCCACAGTGGGCAGGGCACGGAGAGGCCGATGGCTGCCTTCACTGCAGGGCCCGGACGAGGTAGAGCTTCTCCCCGTGTTCGCTGGTGAAGATGGGGGCCTTCTTGTAGTGCTCCACGAGCTCGTCCATGCTATGGAACCGCCGCTGCCCAATGCAGTAGACGCTGTCCACAAGTTGCACCTTGAAGTGCTTGTTCCTCCCTGACGCTTTGAGAGACACAGAGAAGTCACTGGGCTGGGGAGGAAGCAAAAGGGAGTTACCAGCAGGGTAGGCACCGTGGAGACCGGGGTCTGCCCGAATGAGCGCTGCGGTTCACCCAGAGCAGCACAGTCGCAGTCCTCAGACTGACCGGCAGCCCAGGGCTTTCCAGTTCTCAATCAAACACTAATGAAATTCTGCTTCACAAGGATTCCAGGGATAAATGCATTCCGGGTCTCTGACAAGTAGGAACTCATTATAGAGAGAATGACAGCTGGGTTAACCTTGAGGCAGAAGAACCCTGAGATTTCCATTTCCCCAAATGATTTCTGACAAACTGGGAATTATTCAAAATGGCTTTTATGCAGGCAGGAAAGCGGGAGGGGTTTCTGTGGATTTCTATTAGAATTTAAGCTCTTTTAAACAATGGGTACCGTCAAGGCAGTGGGCAGCGTGGGTGTGTTTTAAACAGTTGGCCATGTCCCAGAGATGGCTCCATGGTGGTTCAAGCACAGATTTCAATGAGCAAAGTCTAAATTCTGCGGTGAGTTCAGTTCCTTACTTATTTGAGTATATTTTGGGATATGCTAGTATTTTTAGTAAAAACTGGTCATCCCGTCCACTTACCGAAAGCCAACAGGAATGATACTAAATGGATGTATCAACTGATTCCATGTTTTTCTAAATGTTGACTATGTACCATGCAGCCCATGCCCTGTCTATGTGCAGAAATGACTCTTTAAATGACACTCAGTAAGGAGGGTGAATACGGAGGTCAGTCCATGACTGCACACACTTCTATGCTACCTTCTATAAAGAAAAAGCATCTTCATGAGCTTATGAGCTAGGAGACACTTTTTTTTAGGTGTGTGCTTTGTGTGTATGAAAAAAGACGAGCATTTGTGAAAGTTGTGAATAGGAATGTGAAGCATGCATACATCCGTGTGTGTGTGTGTGTGTGTGTGTGTGTGTGTGTGTATGAGTGTACATGTGAGTATGTTTGCACCCTTGTAGTGGAGCCAGGAAAGGCCTGAAGAGGAGCTGAAGCTGAGTTGCGGGCGGCAGGGGCTTTGCTGGCAGTGTGCATGGGACCTATTGTGGAGAAAGGAGAACCTGACATTCTGCGGCACTATAGGGGCAGTGTGGCTCAGGAGGAGGTGAAGACCCCTTTCACTTCCACTTACGGTATTCTCAAACTGTCCTCTGTCCCCTGGTCAGCTATTCCCTAAAGGATATTCTCAAAAGCTCCAACGTCCCTCTAAAGCCTGCTTGCCAGGGCAGAGTCAGGCTGTCCCTCAGGACTCATCCTGAAGCAGTAAGTGGACACCCACGAGAGGACCTTCAAAGCCTGCCCCTGCTTTTTCCCATCTCTGGGGACTTGCTGCCACTCAGGAGCCAGGAGCTAACCCTCTTTCCCAGCAGGTCCTTTACGCAAAGTTCACAAAGCCCAACGGCTTATTTGATGGGGTGGGCAAGTGCTGCAGACAAGGAGCCCATGCTTGCCCTTAGTCATTCTAGGTTAGGAGACTGGGGCAGTTCAAACTTTGTGGGCAGCAGGCTCACCCACCAGCCACTGCTGCTCGAAGAAAGGATGACAACTGATTACAGTGTGAATTTATGGTATATCTCCATGCTATATCCAGGACTGGATAACTGGGAGGAGGTCCATCAAGAGATGGGCCTCAGGGTAGAGGTTTTTAGTATCAGGGCCATGCATGAGCCCCTGGGTGGGCAAGACACAGAACCTGAAACTCTCTTTAAAGGATCACGGAACTCTGACGTCACCGGTGAGCATGCCAACCAGTCCCATGAACAACATCTACAGCAGTCAGACCTTTTTATGCTCTAAGAACCCCAGCAATGCTGAAAGCTGCAGTTTGCTCTCTTTTGGAATATTCAAACTGCCAGGATCACTGTTCCTGACATCTTCTGCTGTCAATATTAAACAGGGTTCCATGAACGGAATGAGATGATATCCCAACCGTGGACCTAATAACCAAGATAGTTACAGATGGACACAAGTTAGAAGCACGCCAACCAGCCCAAGCCATACCATCTACAATAGGGGTTATGCTCCCAGACCCCCAAGAAGGCTGCAAACTGCAGCTTGTTTACTCTTGGAATATTCAAATTGCCAGCACCACGGTTAGTGCCTTCGGATGCCAGTATTCAACAGGGTTATTTGAATGTAACCAGTGATACCCCAACCACTGACCTGATAACCAAGATAGCTACAGATAGTTACAAGTTAGCCTCAGCATGCTCTGTGGCCCACTTGGAAAGTGAACACCAGGTACTACCAACAGGCACACACTGTCTGCTCACTAGCCCGGGCACCAAGCAGTCCTCAGATAGCTGCGTACAAGGACATATACAAGTTGGGAGCTGCTCAACCCTCTCCCGATGGTGCCAGGTTCTCTTTTGGGGGGTTGTATTTTAGTTCCAGGCTCCTCACTATTAATATTCTGCAAGTATGTCTGTTCTGAGCTAAGATGGGGGTGCTCTCCCTGTGTCAGACTGCCAGGAGCCAGACTGCGCTACATGGATGATTCCTTAACCAGCCACGTCCACAGAGCCTTGTTTTCTGAGGGGGTAAGTGGGGATGACTGCAGAGTAGGCATACGATATGCCTGGTGTTTGTTAGTTAATGGGATTTTCCAAACAGGGAAATTTGCTTTTAATCTGAGATCCTTAATTTGACACCATGACTTGTCTGGGCTTGTTACGGTACATCAGTACAATGATGCGGCGGGGAAGGGGTTTTCTAATTTCATGGGCTTCTTGAGCAGAAACCGTGAAGTCAAGGACACACAATCAACTCACGCTAAGCAGGAGTGCCGGGGAGTCTGGAGTGTTCTTAATTCAAATTGAGGAGACGTTCCTCAGGCAATCTGAAAATGAGCTACACTAGTAGACATCCCTTCCTGGTACAGGTCTTGATTGCCTCTCAAAATATTGAAGACCAGAAGTATTTTAGATTCTGGGTTTTCTTCTTCTTTTTTTGTTTTGTTTTTATGGCCTGGTTCTGCACTGGGTGAGTTGATGTTTCTGGAGCAGACCTGAGAACCTCCCTTTGTAAAGCCCCCAGATGACGTCACTGCTGTTGGTCTGGCGACCATGGAGCTCTGCCATCTCCAGGCTGCACATATGCTGATAATCCCTCCGTCCCAAAGAGAGGGCAGTCTATTGGTTTCTTATCAATCCCTACATGCTCAGCCCTTTTCAGTTGGGAAATGGAAACTTTTTCCTTCCTATATCAGTAGGGTAAACATCTTTTGTCTAAAGAAGGGGTTCAGTGATCCCCAAATGAAGAACCAATGTGTGCGAAGTAAAATGGGCTGTAATGACTAATATCCCCACTGTTCTCCACTTTCCCTGGTTGTCCATGTAGCCCATTTTTAAGTCACAACTGACTGAAGTGTCTCCACCAATGCTGGTGGCACTTGTGTGTATATAAGATT
This sequence comes from Peromyscus maniculatus bairdii, assembly GCF_049852395.1. Lineage (NCBI taxonomy): Eukaryota > Metazoa > Chordata > Mammalia > Rodentia > Cricetidae > Peromyscus > Peromyscus maniculatus. Next base: position 32,721,244 of record NC_134872.1, read on the forward strand.
ATCTTCTCCTGCCTCCAAGCCTCTATTTACTCCACAGGCCTAAAGGAAACCTATGGGCAACACCAAGCATGCATTTCATTAGTGTGAGAGACTCTTATTTTAATAAGGAAAACCAATCCTCAACTAGAGAATAACATCGATGTCCTACCTGCCTAAAACTCAGGAACTAGCAAAGTTCATCTTCAGACAGGACCGGTATGTGTTTATCCTTTTCTGCATCTCTCCCATCCCCAATAAATTTCCCCAATACAATATTCTACTGGACAGACTTTAAGAATATTGTCCTTCCACACTAGTTCACTGTTTGGAACTAAGGGACATGCTCTGTAGCTCAGGCTGACCTGGAACCTACCATGTAGCCCAGGCTGGCCTCAAACTCTTGGTGATCTTCCTAGGTCAGCCTTCTGAGTGCTGGGACAATTGGGAGCCACTATGCCCAGTTTAAATGACAATAAACTATAATTTACCATAAAATAAACACTGTTTAGGGGGCTTCAAACAAGCTTATATCCGATGAGGCAGGACTTCTCAAGTCCCAACATCAGAGTCATGGAAGGACCCGGTTTCTTGGCATTGCTAGCCAGTTTTGTGGTTGACGATGCTGCTGTGTGTCTGAGAAGCATTGCCATGAAGCTCTGAGGCACTTCCCCAGGGCGGTCCCTTTTGCTGAAGCCCCTGCAGTGGATTCTGTTCCATGCCTGATGCTTGCCATGTGACCAGAACTTTACAAAGTGAAGCAGAATGCATGTCGGAAGGCATGCATGGGTTTCCACTGTGGTTACCACACACTAAAACTAACGTGTGCAGCCGATGCCACGGCACGTTGAAAATGCTACCTTCCTACCCTGTCGCTCCTGCCATGACTTCCAGGCTTTATTAAGTGGCAGGGAATTGAGAAACACCCCCCAAAGTGAAAGACTCTAAGGAGAAATACAACAAAACACGGTGAAAGCCACTCTGAGTGAATGCACGCCAAAGTGAAACTGAGGGACAAGTTTGTGGCTGTGGGTTAGGTGCTTGCCACGTAAGCATGAGCAACGTGTTTGGATCCCCAGAACCCACACTGGGGGGGGGGGGTCCAACATGGTGGTATACATGGAGCTCTAGAGCTTGGGGGATGGAGACGGGGAGTCTGGCTGAACAGACAAGTTCTGGGTTCAGTGAGAGACTCTGTTTCAACAGACTGGGTCAAAACAATTGAGAAAGACATCCACTGTTAACAGGTTACATGCACCCACAGGAACATGTAGACACACTACACACATACAAGGTTGGCAAGGGCTAAAGGCCTATACTATACCACTCTATACTCATTAGACTGTTTCTTGTTCGTTTTGATTTTTTTAAAGCAATAAATGTTGCCAAAGATGGAGTATTTGGGTTACCATGCACTGTTGGTAGAGATAAAAAATGGTGTAATCATTAGAGAAAACATATGTAGGTCTTCAAAAAATTAACAGGTTTACCATTTGATTCAGCAAACCTACCAAAGGGTATACACAAAGGAATTCAAAGTAGAAATATTTATATACCCACAATCACAGCAGCATTAATAAAAAAAACAAATGAACTGGAAACACTTTAAAAGTTTATCAATGGATATATAAGATGGAATATTACTCAGCATTAAAGAAGGACAACTTCTAAAACATTGCTACAACACAGAACTCTGAGGATATCAGAAGTGAAATAAACCAGGCACAGAGAGAAAACCACTGTATAATTCCACTTTAAGAAGCCCCTAAGTACGCCTTTAATCCCAGCACTCGGGAGGCAGAGCCAGGCGGATCTCTGTGAGTTCGAGGCCAGCCTGGGCTACCAAGTGAGCTCCAGGAAAGGCGCAAAGCTACGCAGAGAAACCCTGTCTCGAAAAACCAAAAAAAAAAAAAAAAAAAAAAAAAAGAAGCCCCTAAGTATAAAAACTACAGAGAGTGGGAAGGGAATTCCAGGGAAGAGGACAGTTAGGGAGTGGGCGTTCAATAGGGACAGAGTTTCAGTTTGGGACAGCAACAGAGCCCTGAAGATTGACAGCTGCAGAAGGATGGGAAAAGTATCCCCTGACTGAACCGCACACTTAAAAACTGTTGAAACAGCCAATTTGGTCCTGAAGACGTTTCACCACATACACACACAAAAGTAAAGATTAAGTGATGATCTACAAAAGATCTGTGAAACTCTGATGGGACTCCAGGAAACGGAAGCATCACAATGGGTGGGGAGGCTGTTCCTTTCCTACCACAGAAGCCACCAGCAGTGGCCAGGAAAAACAGGGGAAGTCATGGGGAGGAGGCGCAGTCCTCCTGTGGTGGCGCCTGGAAATCAAACAGAGCTTTTGCCTTAGGCCACTTGGGCCGCCTGGTAAGCCTTTCAGGTTTTCTTAGGGACCAGGAGAGAGCTGAAAGATGGCCCTAGGCATCAGGGAATCTCTGGACTTCCTAGCTCATTCTATGAGTCACCTCTCTGTCCACCTTTCAAATATCCTTGGGACACTGACTGTGGTTGCTGGAGCCACTGTGTCTCTGGAGCAGGTGACACTTTTAACACACTGTGGTGGAATGCAGGCAAAGGGACAAGTTGTGAAAGAGGTGGCAGAGCTAAGGATTCTGCTAGTTTCGATTCTGCCACAGTTCTTTCTCTTTTGTGGATGCTAAGTCTGTAAAAAGGTAACTGACAGGGAACGTGGAAAACTGTAGGTGAGGCTGCACCGCTTCAGGACGGCTCTTAAGGGTATGGAGGCTCATCCAGACCAGATGGTCAGAGTGTGGGCCCGGGCAAAGTGTTTGAGTGGCCGCCTTGAACACGCTGTGTGATTGATGGTTTTATCTACAAGTTCCTTACAACGAAGTTATTTTATAACTAAAACATTAACAGTTCCTGTGGCATTTTGATGGGAAATGGCAAAGAACTCTTAAAAGGACACTGATGTGGCTTCTCACCTGTGAGATGGGGACCCTCAGTTTAAGAGCATCTACTCCCCGTTCTTTACAGCAGAAGGGCAAGCAGAAGGGCAAGCATGGTCCTGCTGGTCCACAGACCCACTCACCCTCAGTCTGCACTGCTCTGCATGTACTTTGTTAAAGACAAACATGTTCTAAGGCATACTGTTGCTATGATTTCATCTCAAGACTACTTTAAGCAGTATGTGTGTGGGATTGCCAGTAGGCAAGCTAAACTCTTACGACTCCTCTGTGGGGCAAAGAAAGGTCTCCATCTCTATCTTAGGCTTCAATGCTACGCCACAGTTAAGTGTCCCTGACATATCCTTGTGTTCACCTTCATTGAAAGGGGCATGCAGGGGGATGGAAAATGCTCCTGGTTCAAGCCTGCAAGCCAGCCAAGACTTTTCAGAAGGAAAGGTAGCCAGAAAGAGACAGGGGAGATATGTTTGCCAAGATGGTGGGCATATTGAGCTGCAGGGGGTAGGGATGATGTTTTGGTTCTCCACATTGGTACTGACGTCTGGGCAGGCCAAAGCCAAGCTGGAGGAACTGATCGAGGTGAGAATATGAGATACCTGGGAGCTAGACACATTGCTGGGACAACCAAAAGGCCACTTGTAGGCGATGGTGAAGAGCAAGGGATGTTTTTCCACCACAGTGCAGACAGCTGTTGGCTCAGATGACTCATCTCACAGACATATTGTGATTCCCAAGTGTTGTGGGGTGTGCTCTATTTTCTACATTCCTTTAGATCTACATTTCACTCATAAAGGTCAACATGGATTCAGCACTGTAGGTCTAGCATCCTTCGCTCAAAAATATTGGGACCAGAAAGCCTGGAGTTTGGAGTATGTGCATGTACATGATAAGCCATCTTTGCGTAAAGAGTTAGCCTCCCATACTTGTCATGCCCTTTCACAGGTCCTAGAAAATGGTGTGCCGTCTGTTTTAAAGTAAGCACTGAAAGCCAAAGGCTGGTGAAGTGCAGTCTACCTCCAAGGGCCCTAGCTCACCTGAGAGTGGGGCAAGCAGTCAGGCTATGAGCAATGGATCTTAGAAAAAGAGCCCATTCTAAACGTGTGTACAGCCTGGTAAGTTTAAGAGTCAATGGTAAGGTCCTACTACTGAAGACAACGTTTACATATCACACCAAACACAGAGAAGTTGAGCTGGCACCTAGTAGAGGCTTTATGCCTACTGAGTGGTGGTCCTGGTACTGGAAAGTACTCTGCACACTACAGGAGAAAGGTAGTCATCCATTCAGCCACAAACCCTGCCATCTGCAATGGCGACCTGCCCGCAAGATATGCTGATGCAATAGTGGTATAAGCATTGCAGGAATAACCAACCATTGTATGATTGGATTTGAGGTCCATTCCATGAGATGAACTCATGCTTGGCCACTGCTTTAGGTGGTCACGAACTTGTGATTGGATAGGACATGAGCTCAGGGGAAACCCAAATCCTATTGTTCTGCTAAACCATAGTGGTTTTCAACCTGTGGGTCACAACCTTTTTGGCAACTCTCTATCTCCAAAAATATTTGTTATGATTCATAACAGTAGCAAAATTATAGGTATGAAGTAGCAACAAAAATAATTTTATGGTTGGGGGGGTCACCACAACATGAGGAACTGTATTAAAAGGTCACAGCATCAGGAAAGTTGGGAACCACTGTGCCAAAGGAACATAGCAATAAAGTGACTCCTCATGACACACCGCTATACCCACAGATCAGCACGCCTTGCTCAGCCATCATCAGAAAAGCTTCCTCTTTCAGTGGATAGTAATTAATAGAGTCCTACAAATGGACAATACACAGAGAGTGAGAGATTCTGGAACACTCAGTACTTCATCAAACTCTTCCTCTCAGGGTTGGGGAGGTCTGCAGAAGAGGAGGTAGAAAGAATGTAAGAACTACAGGGGATGAGGACTCTTAAGAAACATTGCCTTCTAGACACAGAAGGACTGATGCACACCTGAACTCTCAGACTGTAGCAGCACAAACAAGGCCTGTGCAAATTCAAGCCAGATGGGGCCCCACCACTGAGAGGAGAAAGCGGACACAGGGTCCTACCCTTTAACAAAGAAGCTATCTGCAAATACATCCACTTCAAAAGAAAAAAAATTAGTTTTCTCCAATGGAGTCTCCCTGGGTATATTAAGCACACTTACTTTAAGGGTAAACCTCATGCCCAACAGTAGATGGTCAACATAAAACATTGAACTCAATAGTATGTTTGTAAGCTTTTTGTCTCATATTATAGGAGTTATTTTGGTCTTTTGCATGTATATTATGGCTTCTGATTTTGTGTTTTTGTATGTGTATGGGTGTTTTGTTTCTTTTTAATTTCGTTTGTTTGCTTGTTTTCTAAAGAGAAAGAGAAAGAAGGGTAGGATTTGGGGGAGGGAAAAGCATGATTAGAATATACTGGACTAAAAAATTTTTTAAAAATAGGTCACCGTTAGAAAATTTTTCATTTGGTACTGAGCAAAAATCATGACAAAAATTACACCCTCTCCAAGAAAAAAGAGTGTATTGGCTAATTTTAGGTCAATTTGACATAGGCTAGAGCTATTTTGGAAGAGGGAGCCTCAATTGAAAAACGTCCCCACCAGATTGGCCTATGGGCAAGACGGTGGTGCATTTTCTTAATTGATAACTGATGTGGGAGACATAGCTCACCTGTGGGCAGTGCCACCCCTGGGGGCTGGTGGTCCAGGTGCTGTAAGAAAGCAGGCTGAGCAAGCCAGGGAGAGAAAGCCAGTAAGCAGCACCCCTTTGTGGCCTCTGCTTCAGTCCCAGCCTTCAGGTTTTGGATCCGACAACCTTCGATAATGGACTGGGATGTGGAAGTATAAGCTAAATAAACCATTTCCTCCCCAAGTTTCTTTTGGTCATGGTGCTTATCACAGCAATAGAAACCCTAAGACAGGGAGAGATGAATACAGATGCTGCTCAGGGCAACCTGCTTTTCAGTTAGGAGCGAAGCTAGCAGCTGAGTAGTGAAAACCCTGGAGGAACTCACTCGACTGCTCCTGTCTTCCAAACTGACCCAGAAACAGCTTACACTTTGACAAAGAGATCTTCTGAATTCTCTAATCCCAACACAAGGCAAATATAGCTACTTTACTTTTAAAACTGAGAGGAATTTTTTTTTAAAAAAAAGTTCACAGAACATTTCAAAACATGAGTCTCACTTAAGAGAGGCTAAGTAAAGGTTCTATGGAAAATTAAGCTTTAGGAGAAAGTCTTAATTTCTACCTTCATACATTCCTACCATTCTTAGGATATTGTGTTATCCAGAAATGGTGTTTTAATAACTGCTGTAAAATACACAAAACCACCCACAATCCATGATAAGGGCTCAGGATGTAGCTCAGTATTGGAAATCTTACCAAGCATGGACAGGAGAGAGACACTGCTTCTATCTCTGGCATGACCAGCCAAAACAAATACACCGAGTATTAGGGGACTGGTAGAATCAAGGACACCAAGGACACCAAGGATTGTGTCAAACTGAAAGTTCATGGGCGCCAGATGTCCCAGATCAGGAATGCTGAGGGGATGGGAAGGCAGTTAATTTCTACACTCACAGCTCCTGAGGGAATTAGGATCTGAACTGCATTGTAAGAATCCCCATCTAGACAGATGGGTCAAAGAAATTGTCATTAGAAATGTTTCCCTAAGAAATAAATTCTTAAAATGTTGCAACTTGTATTCTTAGAATGTGGCTAGAACGCTTTCTAGAAGAAATATAATGATCTTGGTTGGGTTGGAGAGATGACTCGGAGGTTAAGAGCACTGTTAGTCTTTCAGAGGAGGCAGGTTCCATTCCCAGCGCCCACATGGTGGCTCACAACCCTCTGTAACCCCAATTCCAGGGGATCCAATGTCCTCTTCTGGCCTCCAAATGTACCCCACACATATGCATACATACACACAGGCAGACATCCATATGCACAAAAATAACTTAAAATATGTAATAATTTGCAAACAAAGAACTCATTAGTTTTTAATTTCCTAATCAAGTAATATTAATAGGTTTTAAAAGGGGAAACGAAACACCCCTGACTTTTCATGTGGTCAGTAATATATTAAATTTTTTTTTAAACCGAGAGTCTTTCTCTACCTGAAACGAGTATGAAACACAACAAACATTAGTGCTTAATTATTATCATGGCATATAAAGCACCGGAGGGGAATTATTAGCTCTCTGGGGATCAAAAGTCTGCAGAGGGAACGCCCCCTACACTACTCTGGCCGATGCTGTCTTGTATCAACCCAGCAGCCGCTCCACCTTTTCAGAATGTCTCTTTACTTTGCACCCAATGCTTTCCAAGTACCTTCTACAAGGACAAGGGATCTTGTAACTGAGAAAGAACAACAACAACCACTGACCGCTTGTACTGCTGGCCAGAAATCAAATTAATTTAATTGCAGCCTTGTAAGCATCCCTACAGAGTCTATGTAGGCAAATACCTAGGGATTTGATGCCCATTCCGGGCAGGCAGGACTTCTGTGGATGTTCTGCATCAGGCAGGTTAGTTCTCACAATACTACTGTGCCTCCCTTGGCTCATTTGCAGATAGGAAAAGAAGCCAAGGGAGGAGAAGCGATCAGAAGAGAGAGGATGATGGGTACCGCAGCTGGGGATGGGACAGTCAAATGGGATGTGACCAACGGGCCTGCTTGGTTGTTCGTTCACTCCTCAAGTCCAGCCCACTTCCAGCAGAGCCCTGAAATGCCTAGCCCCTGTCCTGGAAGGCACAGATGAAGCGATGGTCACTTTACTTGCAATATACCCTCCTCTCCTCAAGAGCAGACTTCTGGGAACCCAGATATGGGTGGATTTTAATTGGTCAAAGGAGAGAAACATTAGGCATTCATCAGTCCAGAGCCTTGCTTATCTTGCATCCCCTGAGACAGATTTTTAATTGACATCTGTCAGGAAGATGTGTTTTCCCCCCAGCTCCCGTTCCCTATTCAGGAGTCAGGCTTCCCACAATCACTTCTGTAATGGAGGCTCCAGGCTCAAAGGCATCTGCCTCAGTCCTGTGGTAGAGTCAAGCCCCTGGGAACACCTTCTATCCCCCAACCCCATGACGATCAATTAGATCCTGAATTAACGCTCTGTGTGACCTGGGCTTGACTGTGAGAACAAGGCTCCGACCAGAAAAATCCCCAAAGAACAGGAAAAACGACACAGGACATGGGCAAGGCAGCAGACGGTTCAAAAAGACCAGGGAGTCACCCGTGTGTCCACCAGGACAGGCCCTTCACCAACACAGAATGGAGCTGTGAATAGACAAGATAGTAAATCCGCACCTGGCCCATTCTTTCATCAGAGGACAAAACAACACAATCGGAGACCCTCGTAACGGGTTCTTGGCACAGCCACACAGCTTAACAACTCCAAGACCTCCGGGACAGAAACTACACACAGTTGCAGGCCAATCTGTGTCTCTAGAGATGACACATATTCCAATAAGGCCTTCTTTGCCCCCACACCTCTGGCAACCAAAGCCTGTCTGACCTCAGCCTCTTAAGGCAGAATAAATGTCCATAAAGGGGGTTAAAACAAATTGCAAATAAATCAATGCCTCCATCAGTGGGAAGAAGGTCGCTTATGTGGACACAGGAAATTAACAGGTCTTTTTTGGACCAGAAACCCTAGGGGATCCTTTTCTCATCTGTCAATAAAAGAGGCCAGTACCCTCCCCCCCACCCCACCCCCACACACTATGTGGTTCCTGCCCCCTTCTCTCCCAAGAGAAGCCACTGCAAATCAAGCATTTGGCTCGCAAGCACTTGGACTGGGCATTCTGCACTCTAATTGGGTTTTCAGAGCCTTCCCTGTTCCTACTCTGCGTGTGAGAGACACCGCTATCCTTAATTCCTCACAGGCCCAGAATGTGATCTAAAGGCAGCCATGCATGGAGCCTCCAAGGCGTGAGAACAATGCCACGTGAAGAAGTCCTGCCAGCAATGATGAACCCTGGGCTTGATCAGGACATCTCAGCGTTCAGATTTCAGATGCAGTCAGCATTCAGAGTCCTGCCTGAGAACATCTGAGGCTGAGGCCGGCTCTGAAAAGCTGCTGACACCATAAAGGGGTTCGATGCCCCTTCTGCTATAAAGAACAGACTTCAGTGGCCCCTCTCCACGAGGGGCCGTGACCTCGTCTCTCAGATCAGTCCTGTGGGGGCAGGAGCGCACACTGCTCACTGCGCTAGCAGAGCAGAACACACACACGCCTTCTGTTCTTACACCGTGCACTTAAAACATGAAACCACAGCCTAGGAGGATCAGTTAACACTTGAACACGCTGGACTAAATTCTTGCTTCCAGGTTTTCCAAGAGTCACCGGGAAGAGATCGACAAAATGGGTTATTCCCAGGAGGCACACACAGAAAGGCTGCCTGTGGAGAAGCTATCTGGTTCTTTTAGATACTCCCAATGAGCCATAACTGCCCCCCGCCACACACACACACAAGCAGCCACCTGTTGGAGGACGGGCTGCGCCAGACAGGTGGCCTCATTCCCCATTTATTCATCTCCCTCAAGCACCCCAGGTTTCCCTTCGATCCTGTTTGTAAGTACTTTAAGAGCTTTCCAGAGATGAGCTTTTTCAGTGGCCCTGCGTGCAGCAAAGACAACCTTGGGATGATGTGCTTTACAAAGAAAGACAAACCAGCAACACGAAAGGCTCCGTCGGAAGCCCGGCACCTGCTAACTGAGAACCTGCTGCATGCTCAGCTGTAGATGGCACCAAGCAAGGAATCCCAGGGCCTTCTACACGAGGAGGAAGCAGGAAGGGAAAGGAGGCCCGTATCTTAAAACTGGGAAAGAGGAAGCCTCACCGCAGGGCCCAAATCACCCGAGAGCTGAAAGGCACCTTCCACACCTTCCCACAACCAGGAGAACGGCAGCAGAGACCTCAGTCTACTCAATCCAGATTTAGTTAAATTGGGAGCAGTGACCCTGTGCCAACATGGTATTTATCTATCTTAATATGTGCCCTCAGATACCATTTTGTTATTTTAAGTACAGTCAGTGAACTCGACAAAAGAATGGCACACCAGTCACGTCACCCACACAGGTGGTCCTTTCTGAGGAAGGTTCCAAGACCTCCAGTGGATGTCTGAAACCACGGAAGATCAGAACCCTCCAAAATAAGTTTTCTGTTATGTCCATGACTAAGTCTAACTTGTAAGTAAGACTTGGTAAGATATTTAACAGTGCTGAATCAGGCAAATGAACTGTAATGCAAACTGTGAGATCATTGAACATCCTCAGACCTGGGCTGGCGTTGCGTCCCTGAACTTGCAGGTGAGGGAACTGTGCATTTAGCTTTCTCCTGGCAGCGTGGCCCCAGCAGAGGGGCAGCCGGGCACTTACCGAGGATTCGCTGTCCCTAATGAGAAAGTCGCCCTCGACGCCCCGCTCATTGAGCGCGCACTCGGCCTGGTGCCGTGTCACGTTGCCATAGTACCACTCGCGACCAGCAAATCGCCCGCTGGCTGAGGGCCCGGTGTAGCTGATCTGCGGGGTGTGCGTGGGGTGCAGTGCAGGCCCGTCACTGAGGACCACCACGTAGTTCTTGGGGACCAGGCCCACCTGGCCCCGGGCATTTTTGCATTTCCACCACTCAGGGTCGTTTTCAGGCTTCTCAATCACCTCCATGGTCTCCCCCTTCTCGAAGCTAAGCTCCTCCTCAGTGACCGAGCTAAAGGGGTACAGCGTCTGCACCACGTGCAGCACCCGTGCGCCTTGGCCGTTGCTCAGTGCGGCGCCCCGACGAAGACTCAGGAAGCTGGGGGCCTCGGCTGCGGCCTCATCGGCCTCCTCCAGCACATAGTTGGAGGGGAACCAGCCGATCTGCCCGTTGAAGCTGCCGCGCCACCAGCCATCGCTGCATTTCTCCATGACTGTGACGCGGGAGCCCTTCACCAGGGACAGCTCATCTTCTCGTTCAGCTACGTAGGCGAACTTGACGAAGGCAGGGATGTTGAGGTCGTAGATGCGGTCAGCACCGCTGCCATTGGCTGGGTACTCCGCATCGGTGCTTGGCGTTGGGGATGCATCCCGAGCGCTCGGCTTCCTCCGCGTCTTTCCAAGGCCTGTGAAGACACGGCAGAGGACTCAGTTGGCACTGTGCACACGTTGTATACCATGCCCATTCCCACACTTTGAGGGCGTGGGAGTGTTTTTTGTTTTTGTTTTTGTTTTTCCCATCAGGGCATCACAAAGACTGGTTACAAATGACAGTGACCAGCTGGAAAAGAAAACGGTACAGCTGTGTGGCTGCCCTGCATCCACAGTACCTTCCTCCTGAATAGTTTGTAACCTTGCTCCAAGACCCCTCCTTCTCTGCTTCCCTGAATGCACTGTCCTCGTATTACCTGCCTGCATGGTGGCCCTTCTGACTTCCCTCCCTACCCACAATTCATCTGTGCTCACAATACACTGGACTGAATTTTTCCACAACAGACTGAGGAGCGAATTAGTAGAAGATCCACTGACATACTGATTCCAAGGCAGGATTTCGAAGACTGTGATGGGAAACCTGCAAGCGGATCCTCAGATCAACTGAACAGGTTGCAAAAAAGTCAGCGGATGGAGTGAGTTTAAGTGAATAAGAAAATCTTCAGAGAGCATCGTGGTTAGCCTGTGCACCCTCTTTTCATCCACATGTGAGTAAACACTGTCCTGTAATGTGAAACACACTCCTTTCCATATGCAGGAGAGTAATTTCGAGAAGTCCTCACCCAAGCAAGCTTTTGACCCAGTTAAAATGTAGAACTCCAGAAAATTCTAGGGGAGAAAAATGCACTGGCTAAGAGCAGGGGATGCACTGCAGGGGGCAAGACTTCTCAGTTTTTCAGGGACTACTCTCCCATCAGCTCTGCTTGGGGCATTCTGTGGAGCCCCTTGCAGACTCCCCTCCTCCCAGTGACACCGAATGACCTCCAGGGATACTTGAGTTCTCGAATCTGTAACCTGCAGAATAAGCAGGCTGGCCCCCAGGGTTGCTCTGCCCAGGGTGCAGGTCCAGAGGAAGGGCTGTGAGCTGCCATCATCCTCCACTGTGTAGTGGTGCCACTGACCGCAGCTCAGGGCCAGGAGCATTTGAGACGATGCAAACGGGTCAAAGTGAACACACTAACCCAGTTAAGGTGGTGGCACTTACTGCTTTGATTTGGACCACAGCGTCTGACTCACGTAGAGGGGTTACATTAGGGCAAGTGAGAATGTTTAGGTCAAAGTCTAGATTTCTACTTTACTGAAGATCTTTACTTAACATCTTGGTTTGCAATCCCAGGTTTGGTTCAGTCCTCACCTAGGCTTCCCTATGTGTGTCATTCTCGTACAAGCCACACTGGGGCAGGGCCTACCTTGTCTTACTATTCTTGTTTTAATTGCTATTTTAAAGGCCCCCCCATCTAGCCCGGTGGTGGTGGCGCATGCCTTTAATGCTGGCACTCGGGAGGCAGAGGCAGGCGGATCTCTGTGAGTTCGAGGCCAGCTTGGGCTACAGAGCGAGTTCCAGGACAGGCTCCAAAGCTACACAGAGAAACCCTGTCTCAAAATAAACAAACAAATAAATAAATAAAGGCCCCATCTCCAGGCAATCCCAGTTTTGAGGTCCTGGGGTGGTCAGGATTTCAACATGTGGAAGTCTGTCAAGGGCATCTAAGTTCAGACGATGCATATGAAACCCATAAGTATTCCAGAATCAAGGGATTCTTAACTGAGTAAAGGTTTTGGATTTCTTTGATCAGAACAGTATTTTGTCACAAGAGGTCCAAAGTCCTCTTCAAAAGGTTCTTATCCACAATCCCAGCGATGCCTGAAGGCCAAGGGTGTAGAAAGCCTTCTGGGAGTTGGGTCTCTGACGCCGAGTATTCTCATGGCAGCAGCCAGGACAGAGAAACCCAAGAGGGAGCTGCACAGACTGTGTGTGTGTGTGTGTGTGTGTGTGTGTGTGTGTGTGTGTGTGTGTGTGTGTGTGTGTGTGTGTGTGGTGGTGGGTATGTCACACTATCTCAATGTCACACTATCTCAGCTATGGATGTGATCCCTTACCCATTCTCCCCCAGCAGGTGCGGAGACCAAGCTGGGAAAGAGATGGGGGAACTGGACGGACATTCCCAGACAGTGAAGCAGCACAGATCAGCGCACCCCATCATATAGCATCTTGAATTCATAACAGACCAGATGCCCAGCTCTGTCAGAGCGAACTGGGGTGTCAGGAACGTACTTCCATCCACTAGCCAGAAAAGGAGAGGTCAATGGTTCCTTTGATGGTAGGAGATGAAAACAGTTCCCTGAGTCTCCAGTCACAAGCAGGCAGAGCCTGGAGACTTTAAGAAGCAGCGTGAATAATGGGTAAGGAGTATGGGCAGAAGAGCAGGCACAGACAGGCTGGAGAGATGCTGGGTGGGCAGAGCGTGCATGGGAAAGTCATGCGGGGTGCTGAGAAGGGGACCCATCTACCCCCTTTCCTCCCCTATTCTCTTTGCCCTGAACCTGCCCAATGGTAGAGGAACTAGAGTCATCTGAAATAGAAGGGACAAGAAACCCTGAATACTGGCACAACAAGCTTTAATCTGCCCCCCTCTCTCTACTGCTGAGGACCTCAGGGAGAGCAGCGGTGGCCTGGGGCTGGGGGCAGCGGGGAGCTGGGCACCTACATGGTGTTAACCGCCTGTGTGAGGGACCGCAAGAGAAACTGCAATCCCAGGTCCAGACTGGCCTGTGACAGCTCCCAGCCCGCTCTTCCGGCCTTGCCTTCCCTGAAGCTACGACAAGGCAGCTGAGGCAAAGAAGGCATAGGATGGCGGCCCCACTCCCTTCCTCTCTGTGAGCATTGGTCCAGCGTGGCTTCCGACTCCATCTCTTCTCTCATTAAACTCAACACCACCTCTTTTTTTTTTTTTTTTTTTTTTTTTTACTTGTAACAGAAACACAATCTGAACTCCAGTATGTGTTCACTATTTTAACACAGTGCTATGATTTTCTCCTAGAATCTGACATATTTTCTCATGGAGAGGGGCAAGCCTTCACACCCCCTTCTCAAGGACCCAAGCCATATATTTATCCGCTATAAAAAGCAAACCCAAGTAAACATGGCAGACCAGAACTCCTACGACCCAGAGCGTCTGCTCACCCCATCTCCACCACAGGCGTAGGGACATGTACTTTTTAGTGCCGTCTCCAGAATCCTCCTCACTGGGGTTCCAACAACCAACTCCTGAGACAGGCACCAACAGTGGGGTCCCTCCTGTTGTCCTCAGTACATCCCACCCAGAACAAACCTGCCTGGAACCTGCTGTCTTATACTGACCCAGACACAGTGTATATCGGGTTATCTGTACCAAACTCTGCATGAGAGTTCAATAACACATCCCTCTTTCCAATTCTCACGTCAATCATAACATCATCCCTCACAGAACTGACCTGAGGGTGTGAGCTTTTCAGTTGGGTTGTGCTGCCTCAGCTTGCTTTACATAAATCATATGGATCAGAATATCTAGAAAGAGCCCATTAGAAACTTTCCAACTGCTAGCAAGCTGTATGTTGGGTCAGGTAAAGTATCATGTTTGTGCAAAGTAATGGCTTTACCTACAGCCTGTTCAATAATGCATAAACTGAAATACAGTGGCATGGGAAAAAAAACAAGAACAAAGGAGGAATAGAAAATCCCAAAACAAAACACTGGCAAGATGCTGTTTTCTGGGTCTTAGGAGCAAGATTTTAACATCGACATTGAAGATCTGTGCTCCGAGAAAATTCTCAATCTTCTGAAATCTATTAGCATACGAGGATGGTACTGGGTAGCAAAATACTTACAGACTGTTTCCAGGGCCCTGCATTTACTTCTCCCAACAGAAAAACACAGCTGTGGCATTTACAATTAAGAAATCTTAGAGGTCCACCTGTGCAATAACCTGCTACTACACAGTACCATGGGCGACACAAATTAATCTCCTGAAGTTCTGGAAGTTGGAAGTCTAAAATCACAGAGCTGGCAGACTGGGTGAGGTCTCACCTCCTGCCACACAGCTGTAGAGTGGGGTCTCCTGGCTGTATCCTCACCTGGTGGGAAGGGGGAAAGAGGTTCCCCTAAGCCCTCTTTAAAAAGAACACTCAGCCACCATTTTTGAGGCCTCTCAAAGGACTCACACTTCCCAAGAGGTGGTGGTGATGAGGGGGACGGGATGAGGTTTCAACACATCAAGCTTGGGGCACAGCAGCCTGGCTGGCATTTTTCAGCTCCTGCTGTGCTGAGTCCTGTCGTATACTGCCAAGGAGACTCAGAGGCAAGTGCCCCTGTCCCTGATATTTCCTCCTTAGCACCTCTGAGCAGCTACAATGCCGCTTCCGCTCCACAGGACCCTAGGCAGCAGGGAGATCAACAATACGCTCAGCAGTCGACACAGGGTTTTAGAGCCTCCGGAGGGCTGACTGGACTGGCTAAGTTGTCCCGGGCCAGGCAGCAGCCCTCCTTGGCACAAAGCTGCCCAAGGTGGGTAAGGTTTGCCAGCTACAGAAGGCAATCAAGCTCCTAATGAAGCCACCTCTCTAGAAACCCAGAGGCCACAGACTGTACCACAGTGTCATCTGTACGAAATAAAATGTGCACCGTGGAACTGTATTTTTTATTCGGTGGCTAACAGCTGAGCTGGAGTTAAAGGCGGACTACACTTCCCACGTCGGTGACAATTTTTGAGCACCTGGTGTTAGCTCTGGAGTCCTGAGCTACATTTTTATTGATGATAATAGGCACATTTTAACTTTCCTGAATAACATTACACACACTAAAGACTGAGTTCTAATAAAAGTTTGAGTATGTCATACATTATTAATGTTAGTCATTTTAAAGTCAAAATCTTCTATGCACCCCCAACCCCGAAGATGAAGAGCTGCTTTAACAAACACCTATGAGACATGGATCTGACTGTCATCTTCCAGCTGGAGCCCTGCAGATTTAAGAGAACATGTCAAACAAATTTGATAGTTCTGAAATATATTCACGCTAACTCGTTCAGATGGTGTGTGCTTGAATTTTGGGAACTCTGGGGCAAATCACTCCATTTTGTCACTAATCATATCTGTAACATAAGTGACATTTAACTAAAAATATTCCTTACACTCAGAATACTATTTAAACTGTTGTGATTAAAGGGTATTAATGTGCGGGGATTTCCTCCATTAGAGTCAGGACCAGTTATTAAAGTCAACTAAAAATTAAGAAAGGCCTTTATGATTTAGAGGCCATGAGATCTGACAGGATTTGAGTAAGGGAAGTGGCCACTGGAAATTTTTCATGTGAGAAGAAGCGTTTAACACACACATGCCTTGTGAGGGCTTCCACATCACCATCTGATGACGTGATTTGCATCTAGTGTTGTGGTAAAAGCTGGTAAAAGCAAACTCAGCTATTGCAGATCAAAGTTTAAAACAACTTAACAACCACAACAAAACCACCAGGATAAGTGAAAAGACAAACCTTGAATGTGCTGTGTGCTGGTTAGTGTTTTGTCAATACAAGTTAAGAGTCATTTGGGAAGAGGGAACCTTAAGTGAAAAAATCATGCCCCCTGGCAGGCAGGCAGGCCTGTGGGCATTTTCTTGATTAATACCATGGGCGTCCCCCACCCCCCCCCCCGGGGGTGGGGTGGGGTGGGGGAGATGATGTTGCTCCCGGGAAGCAATCGAGTAAGCAGTGTTCCTTTATGGCCACTTAAGGTAGAAGGTGAAATAAACCCTTTGCTCCCCAAGTTTCTTTTGGTCATGGTGTTTTGCCACAGCATCAGAAACCCTAAGACACTAACTGTAGGATATTTGGACAGGCTGACCATGTAAGATAATACAGCGACTCTAGTTTGAACCCGGTCAGCACTTCTAAACCCTCTCAGGCACAGGGCTCTTCTCCATGGGTTGGCAGGGCTCATTCTACATGCGCTGTTGAGCCAGGGGGAACACATGTGTTGCTCAAGCCATGGACAGCGGATGCCAACAGCATTCGGCACTTAATGAGGCTGGAGGTGAGCAAAAGAGGACCGAGAGAGAGTCCCTGCACCACAAACCGAGCTCCCGAATCCAACATACATTCTCCTGATATAAGCTGACTTTAGTATACTTTTTTGAAAGCTGGGTTTCAGCTGATTTTTGTCTCATCGATTCAGAGTCCTGAGAAAATAAAACAGACTTCCCCCATCTTCAGTCCCCACCTCCACCTTCTTGAATGTGCCAAACCACTGATGCCGACGTGTGAGACTGCTGTCTGTGGTCAAGCGAGCTGAAAAGACCACTTCTCTGGTTGGGAGCCACCTGAGTTTGGCTGTGGGAGAGACAGAAGGCAGTAAGCACATGGGCTGTACACAATGCTCATTGGCTCCAGGAGGCACTGGGAAGGTACACATTGTTTCTGAGCCTAGAGTGTCTTAGTTTTCACTGCCAGAGTTCTTATGAGCAATCTATGACAGACAGACAGTACCAACAGCCAGAAGGGCTCACCAAGCAGCCTGTCTTCTGCAAGCTGACTGGGTAGAGAGTGGTCCAGATGCATCTCCCTGTGGCCAGTGTCTTAGAAAGAATCAAAGAAATCCCACTTGTGGTTTAGGGAACAGGACAGGCTCTTGGGTACAAACCAATGTTAGACAAAGTCAAGTTTAAATCAAAATGGACTCAGTCACAAATGTGGCCAGTTCCTTTGGTCCTACAGACACACTATTAGGCCAGTAATGATTTGAAGATGTTTACAGCAGAGAAGAAGTGGGATCTGAATGGCCAGTGATTTCTTTTTTTAAAGCCAGATCACCTCAGCCATAGCATGACCACCAAAGATGGACAAGTCCCTCCCCTGGCCCATGCCCCACAGCCGTTTCCGAGAGCTATTTCTTCTCCCTGCCCTTTGAGAAAGCTCAAAATCTTACTGTGTGCCTGTGAGGGTAGAAGAAGGGTGAGGCCAACAAGGGGTCGTACTAATTCCGGACCCTCCCTCTCTTTTTTCTCTCCCGACTCTGAAACGAATGTTGATTTCTTTTTCTAGGGGTGCGTGCCTTATAATGAAGCACTCTGCTGAGTGTCAGATAAAACTTCCAAGTTCAGAGTTGAATGCTAAGCATGGGAGGAAATGTGGAGATCTGTGAGCCGGGTGAGCGCCGTCACCACTGGTCTTCTCTCTGCCCAGGCAGTCCCTCTTCCGCGGGGCAGATGCACCAAGAGCCATCTCGGGGATGGAGGGGTTGGGGTAACTGGCTCTCCCCAGCGTCACACAGTTCCTTGTGCACAGGGGGCTCTGAACTCTGAATTCCTGGCACAAATGAGAGCTGTTCCTTTCTTAGCAGGCAGGTAAGTAATGCAACTCTAAACATTCAAGGTTGGAAAAAAAAATGATTTAGAGATGTAAAAAAAAAATGCAAAACCAAATGGTAACACAGATGCCAATGAAAATACCTTGATTTTTTTCATTACAATTTTTGATGAAAATACATATTCAGCACCTCTCAACACATACACCCGAGCTAGGGGTATGGATGTTTTGAATATGCAAAAGGGCGAGACGAGGCACAGATTACCAGTGACGTTCTCCAGGATGACTGGAGGGGTCTGAGCCCCAGCAGAAGCTGAGCACACACCTCGCTTTCCAAGATTGTACTGGAGCTACAGAAACTGAACATTACAAATTAGAACGAGTAAACTGGTCACGGGGAAGACACAGGCAAATGCCCTTCCTGCAGGACCGTCTAATGAGTCACATTTGGGACCCAGCTCCCAGGCTGCCTAGGACTTGGGAATTCGACAGCAAAACTCTTCTGTTGTCCCTGCCACAGATATGGGTGGTGGGGAGGGCAGTGCCAGGTGGGTGAAGTAGCTGGGGAAAGCCCTGGATTTAAGTGACTGGCACACAGCAAGAACCCAAGGGGCATGCTGTAGACAAGGCTTTTGATTAATGCTGGAGTGAGAGGCGGAGGTGGATCAATTGGAGAGGAGGAGAGGTAAGGCTTTCTCAGCTGAGCTGCATGGATTTATCTTATAGTGCTCCCCCGGGGGCAGGTGTCACCTCCCTCCTGCCCTCGGGGTCAGAAGTAGATTACGCATCAGAGTGTCCAGGAGTAATCCCAGAGAGGCTACTCAGTCTACACAACAAACGGTCTTAGCGCCACCACTAACAAGGCAAGGATAGCTGGACAGACTGGTTGTTGCCCTGGGTAGACAGAGGTGACTGATGCCCAGTCCTCCAGAGGCCTGTGTTCCTACCTCTGAGTCCTCAGTTACTGATGGCCTACAGTGAATAGTGCCCAGCTGGGTCACATGGGACTTTGCTCTGGCTAAGCCTCAACTGTCTGGCTTTCATAGCAAAGTGTGGCATAGTGGTCTAAAAGCACCTTCTAGAAATCAGCATAGAGTCCATACACTTATCTACACAGGAAAAAAAAAAATAACATATATAAAAGCCACAGTGGATCCAGGGGTCCTTTTGAGGACCACATAGCTAACTTTCGTCAATGCCACATTTTTAACGTAGCATACCAGGTTAAATAGTGTGGATCCGGTCAACTTCAATTAGTAGTATGGCAATGACTGCGTGTTACCCACTAACTCTACTCACAAATACCTACTTGCAAATTTTACAAGTCAGCCAGTCAACAGCTATGTTTCCTAAGGAAATAAAAAAAGACGAAAATCAAGCAAATTTCCTACAACTAGCTATTACCCAACACCGTACTTCCTCGAAGGAACACAGGTGGTGCAGCTCAGAACTATCTAAGAACTGCAGAGCGCCTTCCACAGCTGCGGAAACGAACATCAACCCGGGAGCACATTTGCAGACCCTGTGAATTCAGGAACAGAGCCGAGAAGCAACAGCAGCCTGGAGGGGCAAACCTCTAGGCCAGTGGTTCTCAACCTTCCCACTGCCGCGACCCTTTAACACAGTTCCTTGTGTCATGGTGACCCCCACCACCACCACCATAAAATTATTTCCGCTGCTACTTCATAACTGTAACTTTGCTTCGGTTATTAATTGTAATGAAAATAACTGATATGGAGCAGCAGGACAACTGATACGTGACCCCCGGGGAGGGGTCTTTTGACCCCAAAGTGGTCACGAGCCACAGGACGAGAACCACTGCTCTAGGCAAAAGGTCACACATGTGAGCACCTTGGCTGACCCCATAGGAAAGTACTCAGCACCACCTGTACTGGCTGAGCCCGTTAAGTAGACCCTGGCTCTCTGCACATCAAGCAGAGGAGCCTTTGGATGCCCACCTACCCTCTCTATACTACCAAGAGTGAGCACAAGACCAGGGCCATAGGAAAGCGGGTACCAGCAGGAGCTCAGATAAGTATGGGAGCGGGGGTGGTGGTGGCGCTCAGCAGTCAGTACAGCTGCATGGTGCCAGTTAGCGATGCCCCAAGGAGCCTCAGCCACGGAGGGAAACATGCAGTCGAGAAAAGGAACATTTCAGACATATGGATAGGATCGAACAACAAATGCAGGCCATATGGGGAAACGCAGTCAGAAACACGGTAAGACGCTTTTACTCATTCCCAGGCATTTTTAGTCCATGTCGCTCTGTTCCACAGCTTGAATAAACTCTTTAGCTTGGGGGTCGGGGGGAGGGGTGTCTTTAGAAAGCTGCCACATGGTGATACTGTAAGAAGCAATCAATATGTCAGTTATCTCGAAACACAGACAGCCCTCAGGATCCCCAGGGCAGCATCCCCGGGTCGGCCATGGTCACCAAAACTTATGTCTCCTTACATCCCTTATATAATACGGCAGAGTATTTGCATAGAACAGAACCTACGCAACCCTCCCATGTACTGTTAGTCAAGCATCACCCAATAGAACGTAAGCACTATGTAGATGATGTACTGTATTGTATGGAATAAAGACAAGAACGGAGCTCTGTACGTACTCATATAAACACAGTAACATCCCTGATTATTTTCAGTCTGCTCCTAGTTGGTGGAAGAACCTTTCATGTGGAACCTACAGACAGACGCAGGGGCTCACAGAACTGAACCTGACTCTCTGTCCTCCATGAAGACACAAGGGGCTACTACTGCCCAGTGGGCAGAGCAGCATGGGTTCCATGAACCCATAGTCAGCTCCACACCTGCTTCTCCAAGTTTTCTGAGGCACACACTCCTCCCACGTCTCACGGTCCCACCTCGCTTTTTGTCCTATTAGTAATTTTTTTTTTTTCCTTCAAAACAATCTCTCTTATTTTCTAATTATCCTCCCACTCATCTGCTGGAAGTTGTTTTACATTTTGGGTTCTAAACACTTGGAAACTTGTGACATACAAAAACAAATCTGAGTGTCTGGCAGCACAGCTATAGAAGTTTCCATAGTATTCCAGCAGTAATACATGTGACAGCCTGTTTCTATTGTGAACAATCTGGTGAGACAGAGTTGTAATGGATTCTAAATTACAATGCATTATGTTTAATTCATGCCTACACCATGGTAGATACGACATCACAGAGAGGATGAAGTCATGACAGAACAGACCTCGGGAGAGGCTGGACATCTAAGACAGAATTGAGATCCGGCCTTTCGCATGTTATAATACAAATTTTCCAAGGGCGTGTTGGGCTTTTAATGAAGCCTGTTCTTTAATGAAGCCGCTCCATGGAGTGACTTGGCTAGGAAGCATGTTCCAGGCAGGGCAGGGTGGCTAGCAGCATTGTTCTCATTCCTGAAGAACAGGCAGGACAGAAAAGCCCACGACTTCGACAACAAATACACTGCAAAAATCAACATATCCCTTAATGGGATTAAAAAAAAAAGGACAAAAACTCTAAGCATTCCCCCAAACTGAGAAGTGTAGGGACTGTCCGAAAACTGCTGTTCCCTGGCCAGTGTCAGGCACCCTGCAGAAAGAGTCCATATGCTCTGCACTAACTCCACTGAGAACAGCCACGAGCGATCAAGCAATCTAACTATAATGCATACAAACACCAAGAGATTAGATACAAATGCTAACTGGTTCTTTCAGAGCCAAGAGACCCCAGAGGATGTGCTTTCTTCTACGTTTTTCTACATATTCCAGTTTTCTTAAAGGTGTGCCGTTTTAAAGACCGAAGACAGCTACTTGATAGTTTTATGAAATATAACCATTTCCGAGATTATATTTTTTTACATTTTTAATTAATATATAATCACACCACTTGTCTCTTTCCTCTTCCTTGCTCAACCCCTCCCCTGCTCTCACCATTTCAAACTGATAGCCTCTTTTTCTTTGATTATTGTTGTTACATATATATTACAGACAAATGGACAAATACATAAATACAACCTGCTGAGTTTGTTTTCGTTGTTTGTGTGTATATTGATTGAGGGCTAACTGCTCTGTACTGAAGAGACCATTACAGAAAATGACAAACAGACACGATGATGCACGGATCCTCACCCCAACTGATTCAGCAGCAGCACAGCTCCTGCTCAGGGACCACCACAGAAAAGGGGAGGGGGGCGGAGATTGGAAGAGCCAGGATCCCAGGAGGTCTGCTGTGAGACTTCCTCTCTTAGAAATACCTGCATAAACAAGACCTGAACAATGGCTCAGAAACAGTCTGGGTAGTTGGAGCAAGCGGCAGGCATTCCTTACTCTCATCCTAGAGATACACAGAAAACAGGTCAACCACAGGGCATTGTTCTGATGAGGAATGGAACCGGCAGAATGCATGGGCACCTGTGGATTTCTTGTGCCTTACATTCGATCGCAGTGCATACTCACGATACTGTCTGGTTTCCGAAAGGCTACTTCCGCACTGAAGTCACTACAGTACTGCAAACAATCCTACAGAGCTGGGGCTCATGTCATAGCATCCCTGACCATGAGATGCCTTGAAGCCCAGGGTGGTCTCTCTAAAGAACTCCCTAAGCACGCCTGTATGTTTTTAATGCACAGCAAGGTGACAGGAGCCCTGTTTCCATGAGCCATTTGAGACTAAGCTGCTGAGACCACTCCAGTACTACACACAAACACATCCACCAAACTGGGAAATCTACATCTATTCTTCTATTCTTCGTCTTCATCATCATCATCTACTCTGGGTGCTAATCAGGACCTAGTTGTTTCTTCTTCTTCTTCTCCTTCTCCTCCTCCATCATCATCATCATCATCATCATCATCTCTGGGTGTTATCAGGACCTAGTTTTTCATGTCCAAAATGAGGAAAGCATTGTTTCTAAACTGTTCTCCAACATTCCACAAATGCTAACTTGAAGATAGTTTCCAATCTACTGCACAGGGAGGCCTGCCACTCAACCCAGATGGTCAACTCTATGTAGACAAACACATCAGTCAGAGCTGAAGTGTACTCTGGATCTCCTATCTGGTGTTCTTAGGGAGGTCACAGGGCCATTCTCAGGCCAGGACTGGTATCACCTGCTTCTATGTAACAAAAGATGTTTTTATAAGTTCACATCCCAACTGACTATACACATCTTGCTTAATTTAACAACCTATATCTTTCTATGTAAGTAAAAAAAACAAAACAAAAAACTATTAGCATGCCCACTGGCTCAAGGGCCTCTTTCTACTGTTTAAAGCCCCCAAATCCTTTCTAGACAGAATTTGGCATCTTTACTGTTGATGGAAAAAATGTATATGGGGTAGGCTGTTTTGGCAAGGACAGCGTGCTATGTGACTTGCACACTGCTTCGAGTTCATTTATCAGGTAGTTGCTGTAGGCGTCCAGTGTCCCTTGCGATCTGTGACACCTGGATCCTGCCCACTACTACTTCCTACCAGTTCACTGACAAGACTGGGGGAAGACAAAACTTAGAATGGCTAAGGAAACTGTAAAGGTCCTTTGTGGAAAACAGGTATGCTTTAAGAGAAGCAAAATCTGATGGCACCAATGGGAAAGAGACGGCTTGACCCTGTGATCTAGCGCACGGTTCTTACAGGGGACCACTGCATCCCTGTCACAGAGAGGTACCAGAATTAGGACTACTAGTTTACTTTCCTCCAAATACATGAAGTCCGTATACCCTGGAAGACCGCATGTGGCCCTCATGTTCAAACTGTGAGAAGTCACACATCGTGGTTCACACCTGTAAGTCCCAGCACTTAGAAGGCTGAATAAGGAGGGCTGCTGGGAATTTAGGTGATTTGGGCTACATGGTAAGATCAAGACCAGACCAGCCTCCAAGGCAAGTCCTCTCTGACAGAGGTGTTTAATATTCTTAATACTCCCTAAGTATTCACTGTAAAATACTTTTTCTAAGCACACAGCTCTTGTCCTTGTCTGCCAGAGGGCTCCAATATCAGGCTGGATCCCCTGGCAGTACAGCAAAGGAATCCTAGAACCTGAGGGGTCCCAGGCAGGAACTTGGTGAAAGCAAAGAAAACATGTGCCACCCTATGAGGCAAGCATCCGGATTATCACCTCACCCAGTGCACCAGCACGGGGACAATCTTGCCTCTCTCTCTTGCCAGCCTATGTTCCCATCCTCCATGTGCCCCGCTTTAAGGCCTCCCAGTCTCCTGTTTGGGTCTGGATCAGGTTACGTCTGTCTCTTGATCTTCCCCTTTCTTCACCCCCATTTTCTTCCCGTCCTTGCAGAGGCCATCCAAATGCTGCGAATTCTTCCGCTGTTCATCATCACCTAGGCAAGGCTCAACTCCCTTGAGGCTGTGGTGGGTTCTGGCTAGAATCAGAATAGTAACAAAAACTGCACTTGGGGCCCTTGCAGAGAAATCTGTGAAAATCATCTCCCAGGGACAAGTGTCTCCACCCCAAAAGGCTTAGCATGGCGCTTTACAAGATCTAGCCCACAGTCATGCAAGGCAAACTGCAATGTCAAGGCCAGAAGTAGCTGGGGCTGGCTCACGGCTGAGCTCACAGCTATGCCAGGACACTGCCCTCAGAAACAGCACTTGACAACCAATCACTCCTTATTCTGCACGGGAACATTTTCTGGATTGTTCGTGAGCAGGAGCTGAACATGAAAGGAGACCCAGCGGATAAATGCTTTGCCCTCATCAAAGAAAATACGAGATGAGCTTGTTTTATTCAATTACAAATCATTGAAAGGAAAGAATGTCAATACTTTCGAAGAGATGTTTTTGTCAAATATACTGTTGCCTTCAAGTGGTTGGAAGAAGACACTGTGCGAGACAAGACCTAAGTCTCCAAGGCACACAGACAGCCACACAGAGCCACGGTCTCCTCCCCTCACAGACAGAAGCTCTAGTTCATCACACTGTGGCTCTGTTGGTGACTCCTGTGCAATGTGCTCCAGACTAGGCATCAAGCGTGGAAGTCCTACCATGGATGACAGCACGCAGTCCAAGAAGCTAAGGGATGGGGCACAGGTCAATACTGTTCTGATACCGCCACACAGCAGGGATGCTTCCCATTCTGCACATACAGTCTGTGAACTCATGTTTTTAACTCCGAGGACACATCAGAGTCCCTAACTAAACAGGAAGCCACGAACACTCAAGTCTCCGAGGTCTGTATTACAAGAGACGCCCGGGAGACCAGAGGAACCACGGAAAGCACTTGCACTTTTCTCCAGCCTACAAACTGGTGTAAGTCAGGCTGTAGAGAAAGAAATCATTGCACCCGGAGATCGTGTGCTTCAACAGGAAGCATGTGCTCTGATAACAAGGTTCCTCTTTGTCCACAGCAAAGGCGATCATGACAGATACATGAACACACACAGCAGCAGCAGCAGCAGCAGCAACAACAAATTTACTAAAAATGGGAGCCAAGCCAGTGAGGGGCCTCAAAGGAAAGGGCACCTGACATCAAATCAGAAGACCTGAGGAGTTCGATCCTTGGGACTTACAGGGTAGAAACAAGGAACCAATTGCTGTGGGCTATCTTCTGACTCGCCCCCCCCACACACACATACATGTTGTGGCACATGTGTCCTCATTTTCTGTGTGCATGCACATATAAAAGGCAGAAAAAAAATGTAATGGGGGCCACTTCTCACGAGTCCCAAAGGCCCCTTGGCTATGAAATGAACTCCTGTTAATAAGGATAGATATCTATAATACCGTTTTATCTGTACTTTTTGCAATCTTTCATGCTTAATGCAAACGTTTCCAAAGAACTATGGGTTGAAATTGGGACGGAAGCTCACAGAAGAAACATCACTCTCGCTGAAGAGATTTGCTCTGCTTGGCAAAGCCCTGGAGGGCAGAGTCAGAGCCAAGGGGAGGAAGTTGGAGAAATGTAAAATTTTTGATTCTATTTAAGGAAGCACTTTCTAACAATCTGTGTTCTCCAAAAATGGAACTGGCCTTCTGTAGCAGCCTATGCATTCCAGCAGGGCTTGGGTGGCAATCTGTCAGGGACAGGGGAACAGGCCCAGCACCAGGGTGGGTGGGGATGTGCTGGTTTGGTCTGGGACTGAGGAGTGCCAGATGAGATGAACTGATCGCACTCAGGGAAATCTGAACACCCTGGGGCTCCACCCCGAGGCCTTGGCTTTCCTCCTAAGAAAGCCAGTAGGCAGCTCTCTGAGGGGCTCTCCATGACCACAGGGGGCTGACTTTTTCCACTTCCAAGTTATGTGTATTTTGTGGTTTACAGAATTCTGAAGGTTTTTTTTTTTTAAGGCAAAATATGTCAACAATGCTTAACATTACTACAGAGGGTGTGTTAGGAGAGACGGCTGGGGAGTCAGTCAAAACCGGTCAGAACACCACTAAAGCGCTGACCCATTCACCAACGCTGTTCTCTTTACCGTTCTTTTGGTTGTTGTTGTTGTTTTCGAGACAGGGTTTCTCTGTGTAGTTTTGGTGCCTGTCCTGGATCTGGCACTGTATACCAGGCTGGCCTCAAACTCACAGAGATCCGCCTGGCTCTGCCTCCCGAGTGCTGGGACTATAAAGGCGTATGCCACCACTGCCCGGCCTCTTTGTCATTCTTAACTGAAAGGCTAAAGAATAGGGCAGGGGCATTTCTTTGCAGTAACATTCTCAAGCAAAGAAAAAGAATACACAGGGGAAAGAATTCGGTGGAAAAAGCCCTAGAATGCTAACAACAAATGGAATTTTTCCAGCATTATTAGAGTCTACGCTGGCCACAGACATCCTGAGAAAAATCCATGCGCAGCACAAAACGCCTCCTAACGACTGAAGGCTTCACCCACTGAGCCGTTGGCACGGACCTTTATGGATTGTACAAGGAGGAAGACAGGATAGGCACCTCACCCCAAACACCCACCACATCCGGTGTGATTTCGTTTTCAGTTGTCCCATGTCTCTCTCACCTCTGCCCACGCCAGTGAAACTGATCCTCTTCTAGCAACAAAGAAAAACCTACACCCACTTGGCCTCGGCGATGACACCGGCCCACTTCCACCGCAAACCTGAAGGGACAAGCTGGCACTGCTGGCTACAGACAACTTCATACTCACCTGAGGAGGCCACCACGGTAAACTGACAGCTCAGCTCGGCTGTCCTTCCACAGAACCTTCCTGATTATATTCCAGGGTAATCTGGAGCCGTCATCATGGTTAGTGGGCACACTCGGGCATGACTGGCCACCCCTGTGATAGTGATCTCCTGTCGAACCACTGGTAAACGTGGTTTGAATGCATCTCCTTACCTGGGCCCTTGTGTTGGATTTAATCCCCACTGAGGGTAGTAAGAAGGAAGAGACTGGTCCCTAGCACAGTGCTTAGAGGTGGGGCCTTTGGGTGGTGAAGGGGACCGGAGAGAAGGTGCATACATGAATACTGGAGGCTTTGCAGAGGGAACAACATCAACACACACACATACAGTTCTCTACCTCCCCAAGTCTCTTGCCACTACCTTTATGGATCTTACCTCTACCACATTGAAACTTTGCCAAAAAGGCAATACACATACAGCCACTTGACCTCATGTAAGCCAAATTAAGCCTTCTTCTTTATAAAGTAACCCACCGCCAAGGAGTTTGTTACAGCGACAGGAAGTGAGCTGATACACCAGGGGAAGAAAAGAGGCAGGAAGGACCAGAGGATGTCATAACTGAACAGGGCTTGTGGAAGAGTCCATTTGGGAGGCTTCCGATGTCACATTGCTCAGCACCAAAACTACACATCAACTAACTG
Source organism: Peromyscus maniculatus bairdii (assembly GCF_049852395.1). Classification (NCBI taxonomy): domain Eukaryota; kingdom Metazoa; phylum Chordata; class Mammalia; order Rodentia; family Cricetidae; genus Peromyscus; species Peromyscus maniculatus. Next base: position 32,749,274 of record NC_134872.1, read on the forward strand.
CCTGAAACTGTGGTATAAAATATCCTGTCGCCTACGACAGGAACAAACAAAAACAGACCCAAATGTACCTGCCTTCTCCTTCAGTGTGTACAAAGGCCAATGCGCGTGAGTTTGTAAGGGGAAAGGGCTGGTGCACTGACGGGTAAGGCAAAGCTATGAAACTGGTCCTGAGTCTAAGTCAGGGTCTTCTAGAGTTTGGATGCAAGGAGACAGCTGTGTAGGGATCCACAGTATACAGAAGTGTCGATTCACCTACGACGCCAAACTCTCTAAATTATCCAGAAAATGATAAACAAACAGAGCCTTTAACTTGATCTCTGTACAAAACCCAAATAGGAGGCTGTCAATATTAACGCCCACCCCAACACACACACACACACACACACACACACACACACACACACATGACATCAAACCGCTATACACACCACACATACTACACATACCATACACCACACACCACATCACATCACACACACACTTACACATACCATACCACATCACACCCCTATACACCACATATATACACACACTACACTCACCATGCTTATACACACCACACTCACACACACTATATCACACACAGCATCCTCTCTCTCTCTCTCTCTCTCTCTCTCTCTCTCTCTCTCTCTCTCTCTCTCACACACACACACACACACACACACACACACACACACACACACACACACGTTGAAGCAGCAATGCTGTCCTCTGGCTTCAGCCATGGCCTAGCTATTCCAGGTGGGGCGTGGACACTCACCTAGCGTGTCCTTGAGATTCTTCACCAGAGAGCCCTTCTTCAGGCTGTTCTTGCGCTCCACGTAGTTGGACGGCACATAGCCTGTCCTGTTGGCTGCGTTCCTCACCCGCCACCACGTCTTGGAGTCGTCCAGCAGCCACAGTCTCTCGTTCTTCCTGATGTCGAGCTCCTGGTCCTGCTGGGCCGTGTAGTCCCACTTGGCTATGACAATGACTTCTTCTGTCATCTTTCATGGAGTCCTTCTGCCAGAAGAACATTTAAAGATGCTCATTAGCTACCTGAACACCTTGTCCTCTGACAGATTTGAAAAATTAGGCAATGACAGCTCCTAGGACTAGTCTCCTCCAGGCCCTTGAAATACTCATCCTTAAAATGACCTTCTAGCAAGCTCCAGTGTGGCCGAGAAACAACATCTTGTAACCAAAGCCTACAGACCCTCTCCATGCACTCGATGAGCTGCACGTTTTACCAAAGCCAGACGCGAACTTAAAAAAACCGCTCAAAATATCGATCTTATAATTAAAATGCTCACTTGACGATAGAATACCGGCCCCTTATAGCTGATAGGTTTACACTATCATATGCTGGGGATTTTGAAGATATTAGCAAAAGATATAACACGTCTAAACTACTTCCATAAACAACTCAAATTCAAATTACTGTATTACTAATGCAACGTGGTAGCCTGAGTCGGATGGTAAAATAGAGAGAAAACAGCAATGTGCTCGTGTTAATTAGTTCTGACAACCCAGTGTACTACGTTAGCACTAGAGAAATTAGTTAAGAGGTTTTAAGAATGCTCTGCACCAATAACTCTACAACTTTACCGTAAAACTGGTATCCACACAAAACCTGTACTTAGATAGTCAGGCCACTTCATGCATAATTGCCCAAACTGGGAAACCAGATAAACCTGTCTACCTGACGATGGAATACTTAAGTGATCAGGAACGAGTGAGAGGAACTGCAGATGCCTCTTAGTAGTAAACTCAGGCATTGAGGCCAGAAAGGCTGGGCATGTGGATTTAGACATGGAGCTCCTCTGAGCCAACTTTATTGAGGACCCTGCAAACCCTGTTCTCTGTGGCTTCTGTGTCCATCTTTGTATGTCCCAGTGTTAGCAAGATCCTCCGCCCCACACCTGGTCAGGTTCCTCGCCCCCCACGATGCTGCACGTGATGTCTGGTCACCTGGCCTCCTTCAGCAAGAAGCCGGTTAGGTCCACTCATCTGGATCACCCACATTTCCTCCTCCTCTCTAGCTGTGTACTCCCACTTATCCTCATATGGGAAGCTCAACTCTGTCTTCCGGACTCTAAAACTCCCCTGCAGGACCCCCTGAACAGTCTGCCTTGATGTCCCCTAACTAGTTCTTCAATAGCAATTCCACTATATGACATTCTGGAAAAGAAAAAAAAAAATCTATGGAGACACAGGAATAGTGGATATTTGGGGTGCAGAGAGACAGGGAAGGCATATAATTGAGAATATATGTAAAGACATGTCTGTTGTACAGATCAAAATACACATTAAAGCTATGCCACAACACAGCTTATTAAAACAACTATCCCCAAACACAGCTTATTAAAACAACAGATACAGCACAAATCTGATGTCAATCTGGGAAGTAATAAATAGAGAAGAACACCACTCATACAGGCGCAACCCATACTTCAGGAATGCCACTCTTCTGGGGTGGCAGATGCACACATGTTCTTGTGGCAGAAAAATCAATATTCAATCCCTCTACTCATTGGAGATGCCTCCAAACTATAGAAGGAACAAGGAGAAGATGCTGGGCCCAAACCCCTCTGTCCTCCTGACAGAGTTCTCATCTTACACTATGAGTTCAGAGTTACAGAGGAAAGCCGTGCACCTGACTCATGGAGGCATGAATATGACACTTTCCACCGTATTCAGGCTCGGAAGAATAATACCTGTCTTCTCACTTATGAATTTCCACATTAGGAGATTAAAATCACCTGGGAAGAAGAAAATGCTTGTAAGCCATTCATACAATGTACATAATGTCCAAGAGGGTGGAGTTTCCACAAAGTTCTTCTGAGAGGTGAAGACCTGTAATCAGAGGACCTCTGGTCCATACCTTGTAGCTCACACATCTGATGTCTCTGTCAGACAAGACCAGTGAAAACCATCACAGTGGGCATCTCTTTCAAAGTCAAGGTCATGGACAATAGCAGAAATAGAAGTGAGACTCAGAGGGGATTCCACTTAAATACCAGGTCTGCTACTGACCTATCTATTCCCAAACTGATTTAAAACAGGAACGGATCGTCGTTTAAATCAGTTGCTGCCCAGCCAACCAAAGCTCTCTACTGAACGGCCTTCTGCATCAACATTAGCAAAGGTACCGCGGTGCATGCTCAAAGCCTAAAGCTTTATAAAAACACAGCTTCCTGCTAAGTCACAGCACAGGATACTGGAGAAGCTGGAAACATGCCGCATTTGGTAAGGAATGTGGCAGGCACCCAGCACAGCGAGAAAAGTTGCATATCCTGCAGGTGGCAAAACCGGAAGCTCAGACGCCATCAAGAGCCCCAGGTGCTGGACATGGAGGTGCAAAACTTGCTGTTTGTCTAGCCGGGCTTCCGTCTTGTTTTGGTGGGATCTTACCTTGCCCTGCTCTGTGTTATCATATACTGAAAGTGTTCAACTTGTTCTGTTATTTTACAGGAGTTCATGGTTAAGCTTTGTCTCGGGTCTTTTAAAAGACTTTGGATCTTTGAACACTGTTGAAATAGGACTAAGAAGACTTCCAAAGTTGGAACGAAGGCAGTTTGCATTAAGAGATGGCCACGAGCCTACGGGGGCCAGGGGTAAAATGTTACGGTTTAAGTGCTGTGTTTGGGTGTCAAGTTGACAAGGAGTGTACTTGCGGTGGGTAGTTTAAATTGTCAATCTTACTGGACTGAAAAACCCTCGGAGCATTAATGAGGCACAGGGATGTGTTAGGTATGTTTGTGTTTTTTCCCAAAGAGATTTAGTTGAGGGAATATCTACCCCGAATACAGGTACCACCAATCCATGGGCTGGCATCTTGGACTCAATACAAAGAGAAAAAGGAGAGAGGCAGCTAAGCCCCAGCATTGCCCTCCCTCCTTCCTGGTCAGGTCACAAACCAAGCTGCTTCTGGTGCCCTGGCTTCCCTACCATGATGGACCATGCCCCTCCAAACTATGAAGCCAAATAAACTCTTTCTCCCTTGTGGGAGATAGTACTGCTTCCTAATCCTTTCTTCCTCTGCTGATTGTATCAGAGCCTCCAGGAAAGGGCCAGGTACCAAGGCACCCTCCCCCTCTCCACCTGTGCATCCTCCTCAGCCCCTATCCCCCCACCCCCCACCCCCGCCTCCACACACACAATTTTCAAGTGATTTTCACAGGCTTCCAAATGGAGCCAAGACACAGAAAACCAAGCCACTAACTGTCTCAAGGTTACTCCCTGGGTCAAATTTCTAAGCACAACAATAACAAAGGCAGAATGTTCTATCTAGGACCCACATTTTTTAAACTGTCAGTTGGGAACCTAGGAGCATTGCATCAACCCTTCATGACACATTTGGCAACAATAAAAGGTTCATGAATGTGCAACCAAAAGGTAATTCAGAATCAAGTAGGTAATAGCCTGAGTGGTCCTCACAGGACTCCCTGCAGCCTTGGCTCTCTGTACACATGCAGCGCACCACACAAACCCAATCAAGGCTGCCCAAAGCCCTCAGCTCAACTGAACTGATGTATTCGTCCTACCCATACAGAATCCACTGTTTTTAGAGAAACAGAATGGTTTGTTTGGGGGGAGGGACGGGGACACACTCAACAGTCTCCCACTGTCAGCCCTCTCTGCATGGAAGTTCCAAATTAGCATACTTTGGGTTGTAGGGTTGTACCATGTTAGAATGCTGTATCATGCTTGGTTTTTAAAATGCTGAGTGGCTAACTTGAGCCTCACAAAACATTGGTAATAAACTCAGGTGTGGTAATCCCAACAGAATCTCCAGCAATTTCAGACATGTCTCCCACCCCCGCCACTTCTGCTATTCTGTATAATGTATGTGAAGCAGTGGTCTCGGCACTGATGATCATAAAATAAAAGTATCAATCAACTTTGAGAAATGTTGAAGACGCTCTTCATCCTGTAGAACCAAATATTAAGGAAACGTTTAATCCTTCATGTAAAAATAAAGGATCCCATTCGTATGCAAACTTGCTCTCCAGTGGGATGGGGTTGTAAATGGAAGAGTATAAGATGCCCTGTGATGAAAAGTAAATTCTGATACCTGATAGACACATGGCACCCATCATTAACCCAGGGAACAGCCACCACTCTGGGCAGCATCTTTTAGGAGACTGAGAATCAGAGATAAGAGTGGTTTGTGTAGCTATGGAGCCAGGATCTTTACCCAGGACTATGGTTCCCAAATCTGTTGAGCAACACAAACTGGAATCCATGGGTGAAGAGGAGGAGGAAGAGGAAGAGAAGGAGGAGACCTTAAAGTTGGGTGAGAAGGGATGGGAGGATGGAGAGGATGGCTGGAGTGTGTGTGAGCATGATCCAAACATATTATATGAAAATCTCAAAAAATAAAATACTATTTAAAAATGAGTAATAACAACATTTACTTTGTTTTAATGATTAGTAAATATCTTAATAAAAATTAATATAGAAACTAGGGGACTGCTAGTCTAAATGTGAGACTGAAGACACAAGGATTTAATTAACAAACAAAATTCAAAATATACCCATAGACGGGCAAAGGGCAAAACAAGTCTAACACACTTTATTGGCAGGATATTGACTTGCAACTTTGGGAAAATATATTTGTGTGCATGTATATACAGGCACACCATAATATGTGTGTCTGTGAGAAGTAACTGACTTAGGAGAGGGTAGGGGTGGAGGGACAAATTGAGACCAAATGGAGACAGATGTCATCCCAATGTCAATTTTCAACCAAACCTGAATTGTTCAAGTCATGTAACAACTTGACCGCGGGTCTCTGGAACTTTTTATTTTGTGTAATGTATCATGTCCTGGGTGGTGGAGGACTGCAACTGATCAACTCACGAAAACTCACTCAAAATACAGGCTTGTGTTTTGGAAGATGTGGTAAGCATTTATGTGTCTGCATCCTAACAAGTGCAACTCTGGATCTGTTGGATGACATGGCCAACAGGAAGTGAGGTCACTGTTTGCTCTCTCTGAGATGCGGGGGAAGACCCTGGATGATCCAGCAGGTTCTGGATAGCCACAAACATCCATGAGGCAGGAAAGTTGGGGAGAGATATAAAGATGCTAGGCAGCAGCCAAGACACTGTAAAAGACAAGTTTCCTTAGCGCCTCCAGGAGTGTATCCCCTGATGACATCCTGATTTGTATCAGACTCTGACCTTAGAACCACAAAAGGAGGAGATGGAAACAACACTGTTTTAGGGCATTGGCACTGTGGCCATTTGTTCCTGCAGCAACAGGAAGCTGATCTCAGTGGCGAGCCTTTCTTTGGAAAGGGGAGCTTCCTTTGTTCTCCCCCATTTACTGCAGTGTTCCTGGCCCTTGGTGCATGGTCGGTGGAAAAAGCCCATTTGCATTAAAGAGACTGACTCATGAATGGGTCTCAGAAGCAACTAAAACTCTTGATTAACTTCTCAAGTTGTGTGTAGATGGACTTGCCAGATGCCAACTCATCCGGCAGCACTTGGCAGGACCTGTGATCTCCTGAAGGGGAACAGAAAGGCCAGTTGGTGGCTTTTTCCAGCAATGTCACTAATTACAGCTAATACACTTTAATCCTACCTAGGACACAATATGGGATCTAGGGGCTGTTCCAACGCTTACCAAGTTAATGAAGCTGTGACAATGGTCGAGGTCTTACCACCACCACCACCCCACCCCCCGAGACAGAAAAGTACAACTCATACAAAAGAGAACATTCACAAGAGACATTTCCATGTACAGTCGCAGGGAGGGGCATGAGTACCTGGCACCACCTGCATGGTCAAGGGGTATGTGCAGTGTTTCACGTGGATGAGTGCATCCAACGTTCATAAGAACCCTTTGATATAGATGGTATCTACAGATGCGTTTAGAAATGGTGAAACGGGGCGCTGGGGGTGTTCAGTAACTCACCCAAGTCCACAAGTCAAGAGAGCAGAGGATCTGGGGTTCCAATTCACCAGAAGGTCCTTTCCTTACTATTCTCACTGCCCGCTAGTCTTTAAACTCGGAAGTTGAATTTTGCTGTTGCTCTAAAGAATAAACCCCAGTGGGAAGATGGATGCTGATAAACAAAAGCCGAATTCAATTTTCTTTTGATAAATGAGTAGGTGGAATTACTTAGGAAGAAAACACCAGGCCCCGATCTCCTGGGGACGACTTGGGACAGGATTTGTGGTTTTAATATTTTATGAGGACAGCAAGGCTCAGGCGGGATGTTACAGGGTAGAAGCCAGCTTGCCTCAGCGGGTGATGGCGGAGGGGCTCTTTCTGTGGTTTGCTTCCTGGCTTTGTGGGATGACGGTGTGAGGTCTCCCTGCCTTTGAGGTTGTGAAGGTTTCCCCCACAGTCGCCAGTGTGACCCCTTCTAAGATATTTCTCCCCAGTGGAGGAGGCCAGGGTTTGTAAGCCAGCCACTGATTGATAACTCTGGGCTGCCACTTCTTTTTTTTCTTTTTCCTTCTCAGTTATCCTCCTCCTCAGCTTCATGTGTGTGGGTCATGCAGGTATGTGTACGTGCACTCATGTATGTACAGGTTTACTCTCCCATGCACGGCTTGTGGGGGCCAGGAGTCAACACAGCTTGTTTTCCTCAATGACTCTCCAACTAATTGTTTGGAATACAGTGTTTCACTGAACCAGGAGCTATCCATCTCCACTAGACTGGCTGGTCAGTGAGTTCCCGGGATCTCTAAGTCTCCACAGAGACTACATTATGCATCACCGGACCCAGCATCTGCAGTGTTACTAGGTTCCAAACTGGGCTTGTTCAGTGGGTACCAACAAGTCTGGGGAGTATTTCAGCTCCCTTTACCCCACACTCCCACTGTGGCTAATACCTACAGCAAACTTATGTCTGGGGGATTTCCAGTTACCCATAGTACCTGCCAGAATACATTTCACAAAGAACTATAACCAAGCTACTGCTAAAAAGAGAAAGTTAAAATACCAGCCAGAGGCACTTAGCACCTAGGACCGGTGAACCCCTAGCTCCTCCCGATATATTCAAGTGTCCCCATTGTCCTCCATCCTTCAGAAGCCTGTGAGAGCTTCCCACTAGTGATGGGGGCTTCCATTCCCACGTCTGTTTCCAGAGCTACAGGATCTCCACCCACAAGGCACAAAGGTTCAATATCTCCTTATGCTTGCCAACATTTCGTCCTAACAGCAGCCATCCTACAGGGTGTGAGGTACTCCCAAAATCCCTTTATGAATCTTCTCACTGCATTCTTAAAAGGATTACTAAGACATAATTATCTCAATAAAAACGAAACTTTTATACTGACAGTTTCTCCCCAGTGTCCTATTTCTGTCTTTGCATCCTATCAAGGATACTAGATTAGGCATCTCGGCTGCTCAGGTGCCTCCTGACGGCGAAAATGCCCAGGCATCCCCTGCTTTGAGGAGCGCCAGTCAGCTGCTCTGTAAAATGACCTTCCGTTACAGCTCTTAGGATATTTTTCTCCTCATGAGCCCTGGGTGGTGGGCTAGGAAAGTGTCTGTCTTAGTTAAGGTTTTATTGCTGTGAAGAGACCCCAGGACCACAGCAACTCTTATAAAGGAAAACATTTAATTGGGGCTCACTTATAGTTCAGAGGTTTAGTCCATTATCATCATGGCGGGAAGTATGACATGCAGGCAGACATGGTGCTGGAGAAGGAGCTGAGAGTTCTACATCAGGATCCGCAGGCAGCAGGAAGAGAACTGGCTTGAGCTTCTGAGACCTCAAAGCCCACTCTCTAGTGACACGCTTCATCCAACAAAGCCACACCTACTCCAACAAGGCCATGCCTCCTAATAGTGCCACTCCCTGTGAGCCTATGGGGGCCACGGTCTTTTAAACCACCACAGAAAGGAAAGCATCATGCTTCACCAGTGTGTCAAGTGAACACACACACACACCATCAACAAGTATGGCTGGTGGTCTGGACCTTGAGTACCTGTCAACTTTGTGGCTGCCTTTGTCCATCCCAGCATTTGAAATTGATGTGTATTTGTTTGCTTTCTTTTTTTTTTTTTTTTGGTTTTTCGAGACAGGGTTTCTCTGTGTAGCTTTGCGCCTTTCCTGGAACTCACTTGGTAGCCCAGGCTGGCCTCGAACTCACAGAGATCCGCCTGGCTCTGCCTCCCGAGTGCTGGGATTAAAGGCGTGCGCCACCACCGCCCGGCTTGTTTGCTTTCTTAGCACAAGCACAAGCAGTTCCAGGCTAATTACAGCTTCCACCCCAGTCCCAGAATCTGTGTAGCTGATCCTATACTGCCCAGCACTATCTACGCCTAGCTTTATCCACACATTCTTCACAACGTAAAGACTTTTTCTGGTGACAATAATGCTTTCAAACATCTGTGCAGGATGTAAAGATGTGAAGATGTAAAGAGCTATGCTGTGAGCCTGACCGGAGTACCCAGAACTCTTCTCAATACCTGTCTTCTCATCTACTCTAATCTTGGCTTTCTGTATTCTGGGGTGAAGGATGGGAGTCACCAGAAGAATACAGGATCGCTACTGTACCTGGCAACACTCCATAGTCCCCTGTGTTAGTGGGGTGAGCTGCCTGCACCCCTGTGAGGTAGTCTACTTCCTGAATGGCTCCTGTCTCAGCTCCCCTGGCTGTAAGGTCTTTCTGAACCATCCCATTTCACATGTGGCAGTATCCCCTACCCCAAAGCACATCTATGCCATCTCTTTCCTCTACAGCAACACAACACAGTTCCAAATGTTGCCTAGCCTGCCATCTCTACCCACTCTCCCATCTATCTGCTCTTCAAGGCCACTGAAGGTTTTTTCCCTTCCATGTTAGCCGCCCCTATCCACTGGGCTTCATTAGAGCGGCAGTTATGGCCAGCCTTTCTGCAAACCCTCCTCTTGCACTATGTTGCCCCGACAGCTTGTTTCCTTGATATTTCTTCCTAGTCTCCTGGGTTTCTCCTATCCTAGGGGCAGCCTCTCCTCCACCCACAACCTGAACTTTATGCTATCCACGTGCTGTTTTCCAGCCCCATCTCCCTACCTACCGCCAGACTTCTACATTCGGCTGCCTAGAGAACATCTCCATGTGGATGTCCAACGTACGCTTGAAATCTGGGATGTCGGAAATCACTGGGATTCTCCCGCTCCAGTGAAAGAAAAATCAATTCAACAAACAACAAAAACCCCGGAGCTGTTTGCACAGGGATTTCCCATCTTGGTAAATGAAATGCCACATGACCACTCATCTCGTGTCAGGCCAAAACTCTGAGACCCCCCATCTCCAAACTCCCAGCCATGGTGCCAGCCAAGCCCTGCATGCAGACTGGCCGTGAAACTGTGCTGGAGTCTAATCACACTTCTCCATCCCTCCACTGCCCAGCCCTGTAGCTCTGCGGCACCTCTTCGGGCCTGGTACAGATCCCCTAACCCCACTCCCACCCCTCCCACAACTCACAGGCTGCACCCCAGGTTCTCCAGCAAGTGATCATCATGGAAGAGATTAAAAAAAAATTAACAGATAATAAAATACGTGAAATTCCCAAGGCACAGCCTGAGACTCAGTGTCTACCTGGTTAAAAAAAAAATTAATCTACATACTTTTAATAAAATTCTAGCCTTTAAAACAAACACTTGTGTTGATCTTCCCTAGCCCTGTGATTTACAGCTAGGCTGTGGGATGGTGAACCAGGAAAAGCCCTTGCACTGGAAGGGTTATCAGCATACACCATCTTCTGACACGAACATGCTGACTTTTATAGAGTGGTAGCCACTGTCGCTTCAGGTAAAGACTGGAGACTATTCTAATGAAGCAGAGGGTCTAACTTGAGCATCCAACCTTCTGACAGCACAAAACAATGTTGTCATCCAAGAAGCTCACCCTCCGGAATGGTGCCATCAAATTAAAAAACTGCAAAAAAAATTTAATATTTTTTAAAAATGTGTGTGTGTGTGTGTGTGTGTGTGTGTGAGAGAGAGAGAGAGAGAGAGAGAGAGAGAGAGAGAGAGAGAGACTGAGACTATGTATGTACATGCTTGTGTGTGCAGGTATCTACAAGGGCCATATAAAGGGCCTTTAATCGCCTGGAGCTGGAATTACAGGTAAGCCACATGGGTGCTGGGAACCAAACTGCAGTCCTCTGACAAACAGCAAGCCCTCTAGACTACTGAGTCATCTCTCCAGCCTCTCAATGTTGGTCCATAATCACCAGACTCCTGGGAGGAACCCATCCGCAGGCCACAGGCTGAACACACCGGGTGGAGTCACGGGCTTATTTGCAAATAGGAATCCTGGATTTAGAGATCAAAAGACTGAACGTGCTTGTTTACACACTGGCTGCTAGGAAGCAATGCATATAATGACAAACGGCTGGCGTCTAGAATAATGAAAAGCCCTACAATGCAGAGAAAAAGACCAAGAGAAAAGGCAGGCAAAACACGGTCGCCTGCAGACAGACGGCGCAGATGGCGAGTGCACATAATAACAGCATTCAAACTCATTCATCACCTGGGACCCCAGTAAGAGTCCACTTTAACACTAGCTGGAGAATGCAGAAAAGTGAGGCCACATGCCCTGCTGAGGAAGAAATGGAGGTACACTAGAAAGCAAGCCAGAATGACCCTACAGAGCTATCGTGGACGTGAGTACAAGGCTACACTCCCACTGATAGTCTGGAGAGACGCTTTCAGCGGGTTGACGAGGGATGCGCACGATGATGCTCACAGCAGCCAACAGGGATGATGGGGAAAGGCAAGAAACAGCCAGCCAATCAGCAGCCAAAGGGACAGATGGGCAGTGCCGCCGCCACCACTCAGCTCAGCATCCTACAGCAGTGCAAACAAATGAAGCGATCATCTCTTCCTGCAGTCGCACAGGTGACTCGGAATACAGAAGTAGCAAAAGCCTAAGGACCACAGAAGTCAAAGCCCCATTTTTATAACGTGCTAACATGAGCAAAACTAGACAGCGTGGCTTGGGCTTACATAGAGAGATGCTGGAATACATTTTTAAAAGCAAGGACACAAACGACTAGTAAGTAAATGAAGGGGGAAAATCCTATGGGCAGAAGGATCCGGAATAAGCAAGGTAGATTCCCCCAGCGGGGAGTGCCGCTGTGCATCCAGCCCTGCTTCCACAGGAAGGCATTGCTTCAGAGGAGAAATGTGACAGGTGCCCAAAGGTCAATGCCAACAGCGAGGCCAGGCTGACTGTATAGTTATCAGGACTCCTATGATCATAAGAAAAACACGGGACCACGCAACAAAAGGCCTTCTATCAAGCACTGAACCTCTGACATCCACAGGGCTCATCAAAACAAATACAAGGTATAACACCCAGGAGGTACCGAAAGGGTGACGAACAAGGTGGTGTTCGGGATGGACTCCTGGAACAGAAAACGGATGTCTGTTAAAAACCCAAATGAAGCCGAGCATTTAGTTAGCACGTCACAGGTTCACCATTTACGACTGGTGTACGGTAGTCATGTAACAGAGTAGTGTTCTGTCAGTCAGCTTTTCTGAAGCTTCTTGGACACCAGTTAGAACAGTGTGAGCATCCACTTTGAACTTCAGGACTATCTGACTCTTGATAAGGACCACAGTCTGTAGGTAAGTCATCAGTTCATTTAGTCATCTGGTTAAATAATATCCATGTTTGGGAAAGTCCAAGCCCCAGAGAGATGGAGTCTATGAAGTCACACTCAGCTAGATCCCTATCAAAATGACACTTCAGTGACCATGACTTTCCCCAGGGTACAGCCTGTAAGAGCAGAGAGTAATTGCTGCTCTCCACAGAACACGTTCTAGTTCAAGCTCACTAGGTGCTCACAACACAGCGGAGTTCCCGAGGCAGTCCCTCTGAGTGTGTCAGGCCTGCTACTCTACAGATAAGGAGCCTGAAGGCGTGTGAGCCAGTAACCTGCTCAAGATACGACAGTCAATAAAAGAGCAGATGAGACCACAGCCCACATCTCCTGCCCCAGAGTCAGTAGATCACTGAAAGGAGGCATCTCATTTGTAATAACTGACATAATTTGCAAATCCTTGCTTGCAACGCCATTGTTTATAGCCTTGCTTGTTAGACTTAGCAGTCAAAACAGAGTAAACACTGCTTTCATTCTGTGGTGTGTGTGTGTGTGTGTGTGTGTGTGTGTGTGTGTGTGTGTGTGTGTGTGTGTGTGTGTGTTGACTGGAGTTTGAATTGTAGTCTTCTCGCAGTCAGTACACACGGCCTCCATTTTCTTTCCTTGAGCACCATCAGTTCAATCTAAATTGTTGTCGATTATAAGCAGGAGCGCAGCCAGGGCTCAAGGAGAGAACAAGAGTGCTGCTGATAAAGACCTTTGGCAGTAGTCATTGACAGGAGTTCTGTCCCGGCCCCTATTTCCTCCCTTCTGTGAGTCACATGCTCACAGTAATGTAAACTGGAAATTCTTAAGACTCCAAACGACAGGCTCCTGAAACAAGGGGAAAGAAGATGGCCTTCCCCTCCCCTTGCATTCTGAAGAAAGTACAGATTCCCAGGAAATTCCCAGGACTCTGCAGAATTACTTGTACCCAGCACCCATTTCTTCCAAGGCTTCCTTGTTACTTAGATAAGGGCACTAATGGCAGGCCTGTGTAAGTGCTTCTGACAGCTCACCGTGTGTGAGTTCCTGTCGCCACCAACCCATCAAGACAAAGAACCGTCCCATCAACAGACCTCTCTCTCGTACCTGCTCATGGGCACACTCGTCTATGGTTTGCTTGCTTGACCTCAATGGCCCTGTGCAAGGTGGTCTCACAAAAGCCAGACTAGGGAACAGAAGAGATTCCTTATCACACGGCGGCCAGGCAGCAGAGGACATGCCACATCCTTCCAATGTCCACCTCACCCAGACCCCACCTTCTAGAGTTTTCACCACTTCCCATAATTCCAGCAGCTAGGGTCAGAGCCTCTAACACATGAACCTCTGGGGACAGTTCCTAGAAAACACTACTGTAACCCCTCTCTTGCTTTATTTTAATGGACATCTAAACCATCCTTCCAATATGCAACTTACATGCATAAACTTCTATACATATACATATATACAACGACTCTACAGTGTGCCAAGGTCATCGGTCGGTGGAAGAATGTTCTCAGAGGAACAGTAAGTACCCAGGACTCCCTGTGACAGATAGTGGTCCTGTAGGGACTAGTCGGGAGCAACTCAAACAAGCAACTGGGAGTTATAGTCCTTTATCATACAATCTACTGAAACTTGGTTCTGATGTGTGTACATGATGGTTATTAGTTTTATGCTTTTATTTATTTATTTTTTTTTTTGCAGAGAAAACTGATTGATAAAGTATTCTGTATCAGCACTGTTAAGTTTTTGTTCCTGACACAGTCAAAACAACGTGTTTCCTCACAAGCAATATCCACACTGTTAAGCAAACCACTCAAGGAAACAGGACACAGAATCAACCTGCTAAAGAGCCCTGGGCTCTCCGAAGCTCCAGCGGGCTCTCACAGAACCGAGAGTTCCAATTCTAGTCACCGGGACACAGTGTCATAGGGACTGCAATCTTGAAGGCAGCAGGGTCCGGTGAGGAAATGACAGAGCCCAGGCTGTGTCTTAGTCACTCTTGTATTACTGTCAAGAGACACCATGAGCAAGGTCATTCCCATACAAGAAAGCATTTAATTGGGGGCTTGCTTTTGGTTTCAGAGGTTTCGTCCGTTAGCACCATGGTGGGGAACATGGCAGCACACAGGCTGTTAGCTAGAGCAGTAGCTGAGAGCTCCATGCTGATCCACAGGCAGGGAGATGGGCCGGGCTCAAAGCCCAACCCCAGTGACACACTTCCTCCAGCAAAGCCACCCCTCCTAATAACTTCAAATATATGAGCCTATGGGGGGGAGTCATTCTTATTCAGACTGCCACAGAATGTATACACTGCCCTCAATTAAGGTGAGCACAATTTCTCATCCCCAGTGTTCTGGGGTGTCCTTGAAAAGGGTCCCAACTGACATTTATAAAAAATACACTGTTTTCACATGGTGGGATCTGTATTTACAAGGTTCAGTTCTATCCAGGTGTCTAAGTGGAAATCTTGGAACATGTCCCCTCTGCTGGAGGTAGGGGTGGGGTTACTGCATATGAAAGGTCAGCATCTGTGAACTAGGCATTCCTCTGTGTGAGCAATGGGGGTAAGGGTAGTATCTGCTGCTTACACACCAAGTACCAAGAGAGCAACTGTAAACAGAACCCAGGATGGTAGCTGGCAGAAGAGATATGTATACTATGTAGAAAAACTGAATGCCAAGTCTGGAGACTCCCTCGGCCCATGTCCCTGGAAGAGACAAACTTCCTGGGTACTTAGGAGGAACGCCACTGCTCTATCCCCTGTGGTGGTAATCTAATTGTACTGAAATGTGATTTTGATTGTATGTTAATAAATAAAGTTGCCCGGGGGTCAGAGCTATTAGAGCCATAGCAAGAGTGTGGCGGTGGTGGCACACGCCTTTAATCCCATAGAGATCTGTGTGTTCAGGGATATAGCCAGCATTGGAGACATATGCCTTTAAGACCTAGGGGGCTGTACATTCAGACAGTGACGAGGCAAAGAAAGAAAAGAAAAAGACCATTACTAATACTTTACATTGGATTGAATTGTTTTATATTGTATATTGTATACAAATTTGAAACTGATATTGTTAGAAAATGTTATATGTATATTTCTAATTGTATTTATACCATTCATTTAACAATGTAATACAAATTTCTGATCCTTGAATGTTATTACTACCAACTACTAGGATATAAAGAAATGAAAGTTAGTAGTTAGACATTATCATAGAACTTGTAGTCATATTAGATATGTTTTAAAAATTGAGCAGAGATGTTTTAGACAGGTCATCTTCAAACCCTTCAGAGATCTACAGAATATGGCATTTAAAATGTTTTAATAACTTAGAAAATTTTTCTTTTTTGAGACATGTCAGCTCCTGGCAGTACTAATCTACTTCAGAGAAAATATGGGCATTGAAGAAACTGCATATGGAGTCAACTTTCCTTGTGGCAAAAGCTAGCCACTGGACAACAAAGTATCCTCGAATCAACAGGACAAAATGGACAGACAGAACACGAAACAAGGGACTACTGATTCTTGCCAAAACAAGTGTGGTTATGGCTTTATCAAAAGGCATCTTCTGAGGCCAGGACAATATGGCCCCATCCCTGAAGTGGCCTTTGCATCCGGAAAAGGTACGGTGCCCTTTTCTTTGAAGGCAGCTTAACAGGCAGAGGGCGGATGGATTCTGTTGTACAATGGAACAGCAGCTGAAAGCTCATGCCTCTCGAAAGTAGACTGGCATTTAATAGAGGGATGTGGAGAAGAAGAGGATGCTGAGATGAAGCCATATATACACAGCCAAGAAGAATGGACAGCTGAATTAAAAAACTGTCAACAATTTCCAGAATTTAAAATCCTGAATCATGACAGGACATTAGTGGAATTCAGGTGTTTCTGGTACATGGACTGCTCTCACCCAATGTGAGATTGAACTGTTGACCTTGTGTACATCCTACTTCACAAATGAGTCTGTCAGATACACTAAGCCTATAGGCTGAAGATGATGCCCCAACACTGCGGAGAAACCTCAGGTGACTGCCCAGGCAGCTGGCTGTTTCTGTCAACTCACAAATTTTTTGGAAGTTGCTTGCATGCACTTCCTGTTTTTTATTTTTGTTAGCTAATATTATTCCCTTCTTGGGTCTCTGAGGGAGTTGAAGATTAGTTAGTTATGGTTGAAGATTAGTTAGTTATAGTTGAAAATTAATTAGGATAGAAAGTACATTAGATACATCTTGGAATTACCAAAATAGGATAGATAATGGAATTATTTTCTCTGATTTGTCAAATACCTGTTTAGGTATTTATTACTTGTATATATTGTATATAGTTATTGTACTTTTGTATATAGTTTTTCTTTTGTTAGTTATAACCTTTTGCTTTTTTTTTCTTTTTATTAAAATAGAAAAGGGGAAATGTGGTGGTAATCTAATTGTACTGAAATGTGATTTTGATTGTATGTTAATAAATAAAGTTGCCCGGGGGTCAGAGCTATTAGAGCCATAGCAAGAGTGTGGCGGTGGTGGCACACGCCTTTAATCCCATAGAGATCTGTGTGTTCAGGGATATAGCCAGCATTGGAGACATATGCCTTTAAGACCTAGGGGGCTGTACATTCAGACAGTGACGAGGCAGTCACGTGTTTGAGTTTACAACCAATGAGAAGGCAGAACAAAATACTTTAAATAGACGAACAGACAGGAAATAGAACCCTCATTCGGGAAGCTGGGACACCGCAGGCGGAAGGGTGAGATTTTAGCTCTGAGCTCTGACCTCTCGGCTTTCTCTTTTGCATTGTTTCTGTGTTTCTTATTTAATAAGACGGTTGGTTACATCTATAATCCCCTCTGGCTTGAAGTCCACACAGGTGAGGGGCCGCTCCTGACTGTGGCTGGTGTACAGGCCTTCAGACAAGGTTACAGAGGTCTGTGCCCCAAAATGGCTGCAGACTTTCAAATAGAGAATTGCCTTTACTTCCTATGGTTGGCATCACACTCAACGCTCACCAAAGGACTTGTCAGTGCTACCTTAGGTCTGACCGAAAGTCCTGGAGGTGGCAAGTCACTACACAGGGAGCTAAAGCTGGCCTCCAGGGTCACAGACCCAGCAGAAGACACAGCCACCTTCCAGCAAAGCAAATACTAGAGGCTTCCTTTGTTTCCATCCAAAAGATCTTTTCATATTTGGCTCAGATATTCACACAGCATCCCAAACCATTCCCCTTAAACTGTGATCTCCAACAGTCTCATTTATTCATGTTTTCATAGCCATTTTAAATCTCGGAGCCCACAAACATTTCCAGTGATTTGAGAAAAAAAAGAAAAGAAAGAATCAAAAGGAAAATTAATCCCGACAGGAAGAAGCTAAAAACTCAGGCTCCCTTGGCTCCTATAGAGAAATCCACCAGAGGCACATGCAGGTGCCATGTCCTTAGGATCCCCCTCACTCCCAAGGCTACAAGGACCACTAGGCACAGCTTACTCCTGTGTGGACTCTTGGGGGGGAGGGGATCCCATCCACTGCTTACTCTTGTGCATACATGTGGGGAATCCCATCCACTGTCCTTGCATTGGCAAAGCAATCCATTTTTTAGTCGCCTAGTCAAGGTACCATTGCTAAAAGCCTACATCGCCTGCCCTGACAGGCAACCGGAGTATGTATACCTTCTGCCCTGACACACACAACTTTTTGTTTTCCTGAGGAAAAGTCAAGACGGACCACTCAACTCTTCCTGATTTCAGAATCTCAACAGCAGCCACACTTCCATTTACAGCTGAGTGGCTGCTTCATTCAATACTGTCCTCTATGTGCATGGCATCTATGGGCCTGAAAGCATAGACATCCAGTTCCTAGTCAATACACAAGTACGTCAATAACACAACAGCTGGTCTCCTGCAGAAACAGCTACTGAATGACTACAGGGAGAGAGGGTATACCATGTGGACACACCGGATAAAAGGATGACTCACATCCTAAGCAGAGCTGAGCAAGAGTTCACCGCACCACTCAGAGGGCATAAAGTTAAAAACTGAACAGATTGTTCCTGGAATTTCCTACTCATTTTTTTCTGGGAATGGCTGAGTGCAGGTTAACAAACTGCAGACAATGAAGCCTTGGATAAGAGGGGGATATTTTCATTTAAAACATAAACCAGACTATTAGTGACTTCTATAATCTGTCATGGGGGGGGGGAAGGAAGGTAGATATGGGCAGAGACTCGATTTTTTCAAAATTTTGTTTCTCTGGTTTTCTAAGAAGCTGAGGTACAGGAGAGTCATCAGTGAAGACAGGCGGCTGGGGAAATGTGGCTTATCACTACCCCAACCGTAAGAAATGATGGTTCTACTGACCACACATAGAAAGGTCAGAAGCATTAGGAAAAGCTATGCTCTGCATAAGTGACCAGACGCAGCGCTAGCACACAGGAAGTGGCTACTGTCACTTCTGTGGATAATCCCTGTCACGGCAGGTCTGACTGTAAGTCGGAACCAGTGGTCTAAGAGGATGCCGAGCACCAAGGCCTGTGGGGATAAGCAGCCTGCAAAAATCACCTTGGACCAGCTCAAAAAACTGCCACTGGGGTTTCTGTCCCCTCCCTCTCACTGTCCCTTCTGTTCTTCATGTTTTATCAAGTCCTACTTGCTGGCTGGAGATTTTCCTATGGCGGCAGAGGTGGGAAAAAAAAAAATCAAAGGAAGTTGATGTAAAAATGGAAGGCTTTGGGGCAGGGGAGGACAAGCGCAGCCTCCCGAGATACCTGTGAGCATGAAGCTCTGGCCAAGGTACTTCTCTCGCAAAGCCTGGAGTCCAGGTTCAAGGCAGGCAAGTGTACAGTATCCCTGTTGTCTCCAGGGCATGCTAGGAATGGTAACATAACATTAACTGAATAAAGAAGCCCAGCGGGCAGACCTTGGTTCAAACGCTTACCTTACCTATTCACCTAGCACATGAGGCAATCCATTGGCAGAAGGAGGCCAGAGACACACCAGAAAAGGCCAACCTCTTGCCGACCCTACCAGGGTTCCGCAACCATATTCCCTTACCGTAACTATAGAGGAGACAATGCCAGAGGGCTCTAGTATGCAGCTGTAAATGCTTACAGAGCAATTACTGAATCAATGATTACAGATCTGACCCCCTGTAAAACCTGCAGCATCAAAGGCCGCGGTCCTCTCTTGGCCCTGGAAACAACCTTGGACAGGAAGAAACTGGTCCAAGCTGCAGAGACTGTGGCCTGGACTATCACAGGCTCCTCTGTTTCTGCAGGCGCTCAACAAGTCCCTCCCAGCCATACCGATGACACCTCTGGCTGCACACCTGCAGCAGCAGCTGGAGTCCTAAAGTCCTAAGTCCCCACCGGGCAGCTTCATCTGCAAAGAGTCTAAGAGAAGTCACCGTAGCCACCGCCAAAACAACAAATAGGGGGCCAGGCTAAAGATAAGGAACCAACAAATCCCGGACACGGTTTTCTACACATATTGCTATGGTTTGGATGGGGGCTGAAACGTGCTGGGTTCATGTGCTGAAAATCCCCATTAAATATAATAAGGAGGTATTAAAGGGGCTGCAATTTAATCTACGACACTTAGAGGGCTGCCTGGGATTAGACACGATCGTCAAGATGTAGTTCCATCCATCCATGAATGTTGGTGGCCTCTAAAGAAGGGGAGAGAGCAACAGACAAACTGTCGCTTGCATGTGCGTATGGCGTCACGCACAGCCTTGGGACTCTGCCAGCAAGAAGGCCATCACTGTTGAAGCACCACAACCGTGAGCTAAACACACTTCTTTTCTTTATAAATGTTCCCCCAGCCTCGGGAATTCTGTTGCAGTAATACAAAACAGACTGATACACATTAAGCTCTAGGAAAATTTGCTTTTATATAAATCAAGTATAATGTGAACTTAAGTAGTGAAACTTTCCTTCATCAACGAAATATTACTGGATCGTATTCTTAGGAAGGTAAGGGTGACCGACAGGCTTGGTGTGTTATTTTCTCCTGAATTGCAATATCTGTGCAAGATGGAAAGGGATGGACAGCATCACGGCTGGTATCTATATCCCAAGATACCCCTAGCAGCCACTGATGAGCCAGTGAAATCCAGTGGACGGTATTTCTCCTCTCAGTCTAGCACCCAGAGGCCTCACAGCATCCACCCCCGCTACGGAACAGCCACCTCCAGTAAGAGGGAATTTCAGTTTTCAAGCGAAATGCTGAGTGATCATCTAAATAAAACGAGCAAAATGTGAAAACGACATGTGAGCATCCTATCTGCACGGTCTCCATTCTCCAGAGAGGGCAGGCCAGAGGTTCCCCAAATTCTGTGCCTTTACTTCAATGAGAGAAGACCCCGGGGCAGGAAAACACAGGCCTGGAAATCAAAGGCCCCACCCTCTTCTCAGTGTTCCCTCAGCCCAGCCCCAGGTGTAGGCTAGTAACCTGGTACACACCTTGGGTACCCAGTAACTAGGAAACGCATTCAAGAACTACCTACCATCCCAGTCACCATTCTTCCTAGACGGCACTGTAGTCTGGCATGCTGAGGATGCTGTCACTGTGCTTCCTACTGGCTCTTCAAAAGATCACGGACCAGAAAGTTTATCTCCAACCCCATACACCACTGCCTCTAAGACTCATATTCACTCAGGCCACTAGCCCTGCCCGGTGCCAAGCAGGACAATTAAATCTCTACCCATGTGTTCTCCTTCCATTCCTTCAGACCAGATTCAGTATAACATCCCTGAGCCTTCCCAGGCTCCTTCCCCAAAGCAGTGCTTCTCTGCTCCAGACAGACAGGTTATAGACACAGGTTATAGCCCCATGTGGTCTAGCCGGTCCTACATCATCTCTCACCCTAGCCAGCCAGGACACATGGAACTGTATTTTACCTGGTTTTGTAGCTGCTAAAAGATAGCGAAATGGCTTGGAATGTGGCCGGTGCTCACAGTGTTTATTACATGACTGCTACCCCCTCTGAACCACAAAATTAAATGCTTTCTGTATAGCTCTCATCCCTTATGAAATAAACATAGGCCTTGACATCATCGCCAGGCCGGTGTAATGCACCCTGCTGAGTGCGCAGGCTGGTCCAGAGCCAGGAGCCAATACAGTCCTCTCCCTCCACATTGCAAACTCTTAAGTCTGTCAAATGTCACTGACTGATCCTTAAAAACTTCCTCATAAGCAGTGCCAGTCTGTTCCTGATGAATTATTAATGAATTCTAGTGACCAGATCTGAAAAGCTGTAATTTCTAACTTACATGCCCATGAAATTTGACAAATGGATTGACAGGTGACCACATTTACAAATGACTTGAATCCGATAAGGCTTCACTTCAGGACCATTTCTAAGACCCTGAGTCCCCAGAGTTTGAGAAGCTCTCTTTGTAAGCAATTCTGCTATGACTGAGATATTCCCTACCCCCATGGGCTTGTCAAGGGGAGGGTGGAGAGCCCTGTGAAGGTAGGAAGGGATTTGAAGCTCCACAGCACCATCCGTGGGCAATGACGGGGTAACAGGCATGGGCAGGGCTGGGCATAGGGTTCCAAAGCCTGCCCGTGAGCTCTGGATTCCAGTCCAGTACCTAGTTCTGAATCCACCTCAGATACCCAACACACCTGGGATAGTGAGCCACTTTCTCCACAGGAAATCATAAAGATGCCAAGGTAAAGCGCTGGGACACTTCATTAATTACACTCATGAAATATGGCCTATCAACATTGTAGCATTTCAAATACCACATATTGTAACAGGCACAGTGAGGACATTAACGAGTTTCCAGACAAATGTTTTAAAACGCATCAAGAAGAACCAGCACCTTCACAAAGTGTTTCAGTGGTTGTTTCAGACCAAATGAAAGAGAATTCTAACTCATATAAAGGTACATTTACAGAAATCATTATGCCAAACTCCACAGAGCAAATCATAGGTCTGAGACTATCTCAAAACAATGTAAAGAACAGAAACAGTATGGGATTTGTGGGGAAAGGGAAGGACAGTCAGTGGGTGGGCGCCAGCCCTGCAATTCCGAGGCAACCCTCTACAGATGAAAATATGCCTTCTCACGAGATATTTCTGTCAGCCAGAGGGAACACCGGATAAACTGCACCACATCCCAGTCACAGCCAAGATATTTTTGTGGGCTGGGGATATAGTTCAGTCACAGAATGCTTTTCTAGCATATATCAATCCCAGCAACACTCACACACAGACACACAACACCTCTCCCTCTCTTCTCTCTCTCTCATATTTGTTACACAACCTCATCTTTGTTACCCATATCACCATGGGGGCTCCGTGGTCTCAGCTGCACAAGGTCAATTACAATTGGCATTTCCTTCTAATACAGCTTGAGCACATCTCTCATACAGACTTGTAAAACAGTCCTAGGAATCTTTTCTTTACTTGCATTTCTTCTGGTGTGAACTTATCTTCTCAGTACCAAGCTGGACTTGAACTTGACCAGGCTCAAGGCCACTTTCCTCCTTGCTGTACGCTTCCGGTCCTCAGTTAGTACACGGGCAACCTCAATTCAGAGCATGTTTCAGAACCTCACTGCCTGGGACAGAGCTTTGAACTGGTCTGCACACTTTTATTTAAACACTCAAAACCACCCGTTCTCACATCAGAACAGTGGCAACCTAGCTTTTAAACTGTGTCCCTTCAGAGCTTAAATTTAATGCAGTTTAACAAATCAGGGCATCACCTACTGCTGTGTAATTGAGTTCAGTAACTACTATGCAGGGGGCTGGAGAGATGGCTCATTGGTTAAGAACACTTACTACTCATGCAGAGGATCTGGATGGATTCAGTTCCCAGCACCCACACTGTGGCTTACAACCATCTTCAGGGGATCTGACACCTACTTTTGACCTTCACAGGCACTAGGGTGTAGTGGGTAGTTGTTTGAGCCATGCCTGGGAATTGAACCTGCATACTCTAAAATATCACTAGGGCATGCACACAATGTACACACACATATAAAACACACTCATACACATCAAATAAAAAAAAACTTTAAAATTAAAAAAAAAAAACAAGTAACTACTGTGCAAATTAAGCACTCAAGTCAAAAAAACAAAAACAAAAACAAAACAGCCGACCTTTTTTGCCTCTTTTCTGCAGAAGTCGGCAGGCTTACCTTTGGCACACAGTTGCAAGAGGTGACTGGCAAAACGTAGCACTTTTCAAAAAGATGAGGTTTTGATTTTCTGCTGAGGACACCTTGAAGGTTACAAAGCTGCAGGGAGGATCCTCTAAGCTCTTGAGTCAGCTCAGACCTCAGCAGAGAAGCATGAACCAGAGTGGCACTCGTTCGTAGGAGAGGAACCTATGGGATCTGTAGAGAAGGAGAAAGGCTGGATTAGAAATACACAGAGCAACGGAAAGCGCGTATTAGACATGCTTGCTCGATTGAGCTCAAATAACCATTAAAAACAAAGAGAGATGGAAGGAAGGAAGGAAGGAAGGAAGGAAGGAAGGAAGGAAGGAAGGAAGGAAGGAAGGAAGGAAGGAAGGAAGGAAGGAAGGGAGGGAAAGGAAGGGAAAGGAAGGGAAAGGAAGGGAAAGGAAGGGAAAGGAAGGGAAAGGAAGGGAAAGGAAGGGAAAGGAAGGGAAAGGAAGGGAAAGGAAGGGAAAGGAAGGGAAAGGAAGGGAAAGGAAGGGAAAGGAAGGGAAAGGAAGGGAAAGGAAGGGAAAGGAAGGGAAAGGAAGGGAAAGGAAGGGAAAGGAAGGGAAAGGAAGGGAAAGGAAGGGAAAGGAAGGGAAAGGAAGGGAAAGGAAGGGAAAGGAAGGGAAAGGAAGGGAAAGGAAGGGAAAGGAAGGGAAAGGAAGGGAAAGGAAAGGAAAGGAAAGGAAAGGAAAGGAAAGGAAAGGAAAGGAAAGGAAAGGAAAGGAAAGGAAAGGAAAGGAAAGGAAACAGGGCTGGAGAGATGGCCCAGCAGTTAAGAGCGCTTACTGCTCTTGATGAGGACCAGTGTTTGGTCCCCAGCACTGATGTTGGGGGCTCACATCTGCTTATAACTGCAGCTCCCAGAGAATCCAATATCCTCTTCTGGCTTTCCGAGACACCTAGCCTCACATACACACACACACACACACACACACACACACACACACACACACACACACACACACACACACATACACACACACACACACACACACACACACACACACACACACACACACCTTAAAATCCCCAAACACCTGGTCATTGATTGACCGAGGAAAAGCTCCTCCCCCTGAGAAACATCCAGCAAACGTGAAGAGCCCCTTCTCCCCTTTGCCACTTCCCCTCCTCCACAACCCCCTCTGCTGGGGCGTGGGTCACACGCATGTGCACATGAGCAGCAGGGGAAGAACGGGCAATAGGGAACAGGCTCCCGGGCCTCTCTAGCCCTCTTCTCTACTCACACCTCTCACAACACTGCTGTCCCCAACAGAAGGGAGGCTTTCAGATACAACAGAGGCAAGCTTATGGGGAGGAGGACCACACAGAGCCCTCCTGCCCACAACTGAGTGTCTCTTACACTGCCATTTACCAAAGTGTCACCAAAAACTGAATCCCGGTCTAAAAGCTAAAAAGCATCCCGTTCCCATACCAGGGAATCCATGACTAGCACCTCAAAGCTACACAGTAGTTAAGGGGCAAGCAGCCCGATAAAGGTGGCCACGCTTCCTCCTGCTTTTTGAGTTGGCTGTGCATTCACTGTGCACATACCTGGGCAAACACTTCTGGTTTCCTCTAGCATTTTCAAGGGGACTCTGATGTGCTCTGCAGATTCCCAAGGGAGTTCACTGGCATTTTTAATCAGATTTCAAACCCAGAGGGGACCTGTCTTGACAGTTCACTTGGAGAAGATCTATTAATTCATCCTGAGGATGATTATGACCCAAAAATGTTAAAAAAAAAAAAAAAGCCCACAGAAAAATTGAATTCTATTTTACTCGAATAGGAAGTGATAATTCAAGCAGAACTATCATGAAGTGTTACAAGGCAAGCTCATAAATTTTGATTTAAAAATGAATCCCTCTTTATGCATTCTCTAGCTCTATCTCAAGAGTAGGATGGTTTTAACAATATGATTTACTATAAGGAAAAAGCAAATACAATGAAAATACTAGGTGCCTTTCTCTCTATATATGTTTACTGTAAGATGAAATGTAGTACTGGTATCTATCTGGGCTTGAGTTCTTACTCTACTGCTGACGCCACTGACCTTATC
The DNA here is from genome assembly GCF_049852395.1 of Peromyscus maniculatus bairdii. NCBI lineage: Eukaryota > Metazoa > Chordata > Mammalia > Rodentia > Cricetidae > Peromyscus > Peromyscus maniculatus. The sequence continues at coordinate 32,775,059 of NC_134872.1, forward strand.
GTCTGCATGACTTAGCTATGGCCCTGCCAACCATCTCTGTAATCTCCGTTCTGGGCGCTATTCTAGAAGGTTGGATTTTTTTTAAGATTTTAACTGAAAAGAGGCACCTGTCTGAAGTTAGGCTTTCTAAAGACTATCTGTGTCGCGGCTGAATCTAATAACCTTCCAGGACACACATGAATGCCTAACTCCCTTGGGGACTACGTAGGTCAGCTTTCTGTTGCTATGACAAAATACCCAAGGGTAAAAATTGACTTCGATGAGGGAAAGCTTTATTAGGGTTCGGGGTTTTCGAGGATTTAGTCAATAGCAGGCTGACTCCGCTGTTTGGGAGCTGATGGCAAGACAGCACATCGTGGATGGAATATAAGACAGAACAACACTGTTATCTCACATGGGATAGAAAACAGAAGTGAAAGAGAGGCAGTGGCCTGTGTCCCAATAGCCGTCTAGACCAGTGGTTCTCAACCTTCCTAACGCTGCAACCCTTTAATATAGTTCTCATGTTGTGGTAACCCCAACCATAAAATTATTTTTGTTGCTACTTCATAACTATAATTTTGCTACCTTTATGAATATCATGTGAATCTCTGTGTTTTCTGATAGACTTAGGCGACCCCAGTGAGAGGGTGGCTCACCCCCCCCCCCGCCAACTAGGGGTTGCCACCCATAGGTTGGCATAGAATCGCTGTTGTAGACCCTACCTCTTAAAGGTTCTACCAGCTCCTAATGGTGCCGTAGGCTATAGTCAGAGCCTTTAACTCATGGTCTTTGTAGAACATTTAAGGTCCAAATCATAGCAGGGACGCTGAGGGTCTTCCTTAACTGGCTTTACAGATACGAGTTCACCTGCTCTTTGCACACCCTTTGCTCCTTCTGATGGTGAGCGGAGAAGAAATGCTTCTAATAGGAACGGAGAACCAGGTGCAACATAGCCACTGATCTGGAAATGCTTGGAGTCTAATGTTTGGACAGGTCCAAACACATGGCCTGTCAGCACCCTGGCGCAAGGAAAAGTGAGAAGGCTCAGGGCAGGACTCTGATGGTGAAGTGGCTGGGATGTTGATGAAACAACTTAGAACCCATCCTAAGATACCAGAGGCCCACCCTTATCCAAATGTGAGAAATGTTTACAGCGTTTTCCACAAGAAAAGCAAGAGGCTATCAAACCATCTGCACACCAAAAGTGCACAGAAACAAGAATCCACACCGACTGAGACCTCTCCATAAGTGAAGTTCACCACTGTGACTGTTGAACCTGGGTTCAACACTTTGGTTAAGCAAGAACAGTTCAAATCGGGTCTTTAATAACAACAATCTGTGATCTAAAACCACTGCAGCAAGAACACTTCAAATCCTGTCTTAATGTCAATCTATGATCTAAAAACATTGCTATGTAAAAACTATCAGCTGGCTTAGATAATTGGCTATTGAGCACAGAGCTACATGCAGAGTAGAAAAGACCTCACCGAAGAATTTATTCAAGGATTTCCTGCAAGCCATCATATGGGCAGATGAGAAAATAAGAAAAAAAAAAAAATGAGATCGACATTTATACTATATGTATCTTTTTAAAAAACTTTAATTTGGACGTTAGTAATACAACATTTTTTCCACTGTAAAATCCAAAAGTGGATCAGATCTAATTCCCCATTAACATTGTGATTTTCTTTTCCTCAACTAAAGCCATCCCTTGGGCTTTCCACAGTCTGTTCAGAGGTATACAGCGGCAGAGCTTGCTTCAACTCTTAAGAGAATATTCCAAATTGGAAAGCTTGGACCCATGGGTTGCAAACCCTGGCAGAGCTCTCTTACTCAAGTTCGAGAATGGGCATAGATAAAAGCTCAGTGTAAGCAGACCTCGACCATTCTTTTTGTTTTTGTTTTTTTTTTTTTTTTTTTTGGTTGTTGTTGTTTTTTGTTTTACTTTATTTTGTTTTAAGACAGGGTCTCTCTATTAGCCTTGGCTATTCCGGAGCTCACTATGTAGACCAGGCTAGCTAGGAACTCAAGGAGACCGATCTGGCTCTTCTTCAAGAGTGCTGGAGTAAAGTCATACACCAATACACCTGGCCATTCCAAACTTCTAAAGGCTCCCTGCAGTGTGCTCTCTGTAGTATGGGGTTACTTCCTTTCAATCTGGGGTCTAATATGGATCCCCAAGGCTGACATCCATAGCTAACACACTTCACTCTAGCTTGGTCACTTGGGGGGTTAATACAAGGGTTATATATGCTTATTTTATAGGCTTGCTACTGCTGGACATCAGGACTTCCCTTGCTTCAGAGATGGCCAACCTGTCCAGATGGCTGGCTACCAGTAGAAGTTACTCTTCAGAAGACACTGGAAAACCACTTCTCCTCCCTGTCTCCCTGACAGAAACACAACAATGGACAGAGAAAAAGAGGCAGTGGTTCCATTGCCAATCCCGTGGCTGACCTCAGCCTCAGCAAGCTGCATAGCAACCTGGGAGCCCAAGCCCATCCTTCTGCCAGGAGCCCATCCATAGCTCCTACAGCTAGGATGGGAGCATATGTTCTCTCCATGCAATGATCACCATAAAAAGCAACTGCTGGTGGTGACTACCACCTTCCAGGAGTGCTTCCTATCCTATAAGACTGCTTCAAACTCAAACTAAATCGACAGTGTCAGGCTTTGCGGAGAATGAAACCCATGAGGGCACCATGACTTCCATTTTTAAAGTGACTGCATGTCAAAGAAAGATCTGCTGAGTAACAATGCCTGGGTGGGCTAACGCTGCACACACAGCCCGAGGCCCAGGTATGTGGTTAAGCATTCCTTGTCTAAAACACTTAGAAAATACTTGATTCTGAACTATCTGCAGAGATGTTACTAGGTTTGCATCTCTAATCCAAAGACCTGAAATTTAAAATGTAACAAAATGTGAAACTATTTGAGCACCAAAAGACTTCAGATTAGGAAACACCCAGTGTGAATGTAAAACACAGAAAGACCCCCACCTCTCATCAAAAGACAGTTACAGGCAACTGTTTTTAATCCTTTATATAAAAAGAAAGTGATGTGAATAGTAGAAGCCTCCAGGCTCTGGAATGCCTCCTTGCTATTCCTTATTCAATGGAAGATACTGTTTTCTGACAGTGAACAGACCAACAAGTCGGCTTGAATGATTTCCCTGGCTGAAGTCAACCCTGATCCTGAGCAGCTCAGAGCTTGTCAACCTGAGTCAAAGGATGACCAGAGGATGACCTCAGCACTGTTTATCACTCCCAGCACCAAAAAGGTCCCAGTCAGGGTTCCAGAAAGGCTGAAATCCACTGGTGAGTCCCAGGCTTCTTCCAAAAGGTGCCAAAGAACCCTGATCTTTCAGTCAACAGAAAACTTTGATGAGACGGCAAGGTATCAAGTTTTCTGACCTGATCATATATCAATTCCAAAGAGTAATGTTGGTTATCAGATTAGAAGGTATTCCTGACAGCAGGAGATCCAGCATTGAGTCTAACCTCTGGAATAATGGTTTCTGCCTTCAAATATCCCAGGAATGAGACAAATCAAAACTGCAAACAGTAGGTCAACCATATACAATTACAAATAAAATATGGAACAAAAAAGCAGCAACCAGTGGATGAGAACCACTGAGCTGCAGTCCAGGTTTAGCCAAATGTATTTACACTTCCTTATACACCATCTGTGTGTGTGTGTGTGTGTGTGTGTGTGTGTGTGTGTGTGTGTGTGTGTGTACGTGTGTATACATATCCATCTTACGGTTGTTCCTGAGGAACAACCGTCCACCTTGACCCTGCCTCCCCCTTGAGACAGAGTCCTGGGACTCACCGATCTGGCTGGGCTGGCTAGCCAGCAAACCCCAGAGATACTCTGGTCTCCCACTCCCCAGCATTACATGGGATTACAAACACACACAACGATGCCTAGCTCTTTATAGAGGACTTGAAGATGGCACTCAGGTTTTAATATTCCAGCAAGCACTTTACTAACCACGCTTTCTCCTCAGCCTCTTCAGAATCTTGAGGACCTGAAAGGATCTCACAAGAATTCTGCTGTTTGAAGACCAGTGTCAGTGTATCTTACACTGCCAAATTTTGATCATGAGGCAATCAAGAGGTTATTAAAGCGTATCTGAAACAACAGAAAGTCATCATTCAAATCTTAAACTGAACTTTTTTAAAAATAATCATCTGAAACACAGGATCGGCAGATACATGGTGGATTCTCTCCTGTGCTACGGTATTTCCCTACACTCCCCTTTAGTTCAGTCCCACTCTCCTAATCAGGAGCATGTCTTGCAACGCCTCTCAACAGCTTGATGAGAACCTAATCACATCCAGCATGTGGAGAAGGTCCACCAGCATTCTTTACTTCCCTGTGGTTTTGTTTGTTTGTTGTTTCTTGATACTGGGTCTAGCTACACTGCCCAGGCTAGACCCAAACTCAAGCCACCACCCTCCCCATGTGCTCACCACAGGGTGTAGTAATGTATGCAACACTAACAAAAAGTATGCTGACAAAAAAAAAAAAAAACAGGCACACACTTTTTTTTTTTTAAAGGAAAGGAGGAAGGGACAGTGAATTCCTCTCTTACTTGACATAATTCAGGCACATTTCCTGATTGAGATAATTTAGCCTAGCTACAAATCTATGTCAAACACTAATTGCTCCATGACCCTTACCTTTGGGGATAAAGGACTGAATAAATGAAACTGTAAGAACGGTCAAAGCTGACAATGGTATATAGTATCGGGGCTGCAAAGTCTGCCTTTGTCATGTGCTCCGGAACTCCCAAACATGCACAACACCCCACTCCCATTAAAACACACACAAAAACCTCAAAAAGTGAGCCAGGAAGGCAGACAGAGCTACGGCTAAAGTGGTCACAAGTGACAAGTTCGGAAGGGTGAGAAACATCACAGTCTCTTGACTTCCAGGAGGACACTGGGACAGATCTTTCAAGAGGCGTCTAAACTAAAATGATGCAGTGAGCGTGGGGTCCCACCCCAGCAGGAGAGCGTCCTTACGAACAGAGGAGGAGGCACCAGGTCTGCACTCTGAGGAAGGACTAAGTGAGGCCACAGGAAGGAGATGGCCATCTTCTAGCTGAGGGAGGCCTCGGAAGAAACCAACCCTCATGACACCTAGGCCTTAGACTTGCGGCCTTCTGAACCATGAGAATAAGCCTGATGCTTGAGCTACACAGCCTATAGCACCTTTTTAATGGCAGCTTGAGCCTTCCCTGAGACCGTCAACTATGAATTCTCAGGAACTTCAAAATATTTCATGAATCAATGAAGCTTAAGTCCATGGGAACCAAGCGTCAAAGCACAGAAGCCCCTACCTCAGGCACTGGCCAGCGTGCCATCCTCCTGCACCCAAGAAACAGACTCACCAGTTCTCCATATTTACAGACTCTTAACCCAGCAAAAGCACCACCACAGCCTCTGGGACCCTACCACTGAATCTCCTCTACCAAAGTCTGGCCTTGCCACACCTTCGCAAAGCTCTAAGGTGTCATCCACTGCTGCTGTAGCACAACCAGGCTTAAAGACGTGAAAGAGCAGACACACTCTATGTCCACCCCATATGTACTGTTATCCAACCCCCAACCATTACAGGCACATACACAGCCCTCCCCGGGTGAGTGCAAAGAACATCACACAGACAACTTCACTGACCCAGACAGCTCAGCATGCACACCCAAAAAACCAAGTACAACTCTATTACCACATCAGAATAACTATAATTCCTTAATACAAATTTCCCAGCTGCATTGTGCGTAAGAGTCTTTTTTTATAGCAAATTTATTTGAATGAGGGTGCAAGGCATGTCCACAAACTGCAACCTCTAGTCTGTCTTTTGAGGCAGTTTAACTCGATTTCATTTTCATGATAGGTGCTACAGTGCTAAGGTGTCCATTCTGCTGAGGCAGGACGTTCGGCACCAGGTAGATCCAGGCTCACTGGTGTTTTCCGTACACTCCCCAACCCCTGACATTTCCAGTCGGTTAGTAGTTTATGCCTAGGGATCCCTTAGATGGGAGAGATTATCTTGATGGAAGGGGACCAGCCCTGACTGAGTGCTAGACATGGAGAAGTTCCCCCTTTATCTGGTGCTTTAGCAAACAGGAGAAGTCCACCCCTTCCTAGCCCTGTCTAGCCCCTGCCTCCATCCTTACCTATGACTTCCTGGGGGCCAAGGCTCTGTGCTTTCCTCTAGGCTTAGGGTTCCTTCTAGAAGAAAGAAGTAAGCATATACTGTATTTTCCTGGCTGCAGAAGGGCACATGAAACCTCAGGATAAAAATTACAATATCACCCGAAGCATTGACGAGGCCAGGTTTTCGGTTTTTAACCATTTCAAGAGGCCAATGAGTCTCTGCAGGGACAAGAGAACTATGGACGATGATTCCATCTACCAGGGGGATGTCTCCGGGAAACCCACACCACCCTGGAAAAGTGGCATTTTACAGCCCCATGTGACCCCGAAAGAGACACACCACACCATCTGTACCACATTATACGCTGGCATTATCTCTATGCACAACACTATCTCCTTCCCTTTCCTCCTATTCTTCTGGAAAGACAGCCTCCCCGTATAGCTCAAGTTGGCCGAGCTCACTAGGCAATCCAGACTGGCCTCCAACTCAGGACCCTGCTTCTGCCTCCCTATTTCACCACTATGCCTGGCACTCTCTGTGGTTTTTCTGGAAAAGTCAGAAAATTTTTTTCCACACAGAACATTTTATTGTCTTATATAAACCCGAGTTCCCCTACACCCTGCAGTTAATCAAATCAGAAACCTCACAAACCTTACCCCTGCTATTCGATGAGAGCACCTGAGTGCTATTTTAAAGCACATATTAATTTAGACAGGCCAATGCTGAGCCTGTGAAGCCAGCCAGCCACACATCTGTGCATCACAGAATGGAAATATCCAGAGCTCTGTGCTGGTCAGGGCCCAAGTTCTCATTAACTCAGGACTAAGGCATTGTGCCTCCAGGTAAGAGGGCTATGTCAGGACAGGAAGTGCTGCTGGGGCTACCCTTGTATCACAGTGTCAGCTGCTATGGTCTGGATCAGGCCTATGTGTCAAAAGCTTGCTTTCAAGCTTGCACTACTTGCACTACTAAGTAGTAATAGTAGAGCCTTTAAGGACCTTAAGGCTAATAAGATGAATGGATAATAAAACATGAGATACACGCACACTGCAGAACATTACTTAGCTCAACTAAAGAAGCAACAGAACCACCTGCTACAGCATGGGTAAGTTGGAGGACTTTATGCTCAGTGAAAAATCCCAGGTACAGAAAGACACAGGGCAGTCTCAATGCACAGAACAGTAAGAAGCTGGTAGCCAGGGAGCCTGGATGGGGATTTGTGCCAACAGGTGAGAAATTTCAGCAGAAACATGAATAAGTTCTGTAGCACTAATTTAAATTTATTTTAATTAAAAAATAAGTGGCATTCTGAAAAAGCTAATGATTATAAAAATTTAACACGGAGGTTTTGAATTATCGTAACTGAATTAAAATGTAATACATTGTGCTTTTTACCTATATTTGGCTGTTTTAACATATTCCGAATACTGCCGGAGCCCAGGCGCCCACACTGTTTCTGCAAGCCAGACCCCTGCAACCACGAGCCTGTGTCTGCAGTTTCCTTCTTTCTTCTGGAAGCGTCTTTGTCTCATTGTCCAACCAAACCCTCACGGGTGAGGCTCTTCTGAAAGATGGTCTTCTATTCCCATAGAAATCATAGACCACAGTCTAACGTGAGCAACCGTCCAGGGAGGAAGAGTCACCACGAAGAGAATGCAACTTCCCCTGTCCCGGTGTCCACATGACTCCAGACAGAACCTCACAGCACATTTACCAGCCAGTAAACTTCCAGGTTGTTGTTTGGGGAGATCTGGGGGAGGTCTCCTGCTGTTATTTGTTGCCTGCCTGTTTGGTTGTGTTTGCTTTGGAGACGGAGTCTCACTTTAGTCCAGGCTATCCCTGGACTAAACAGCTTAGGCTGGCCTCAAACTGAGTCCTACAGCAGCCTCCCGGGTGCTCGGCTTACAAACCTGAATCACCACACCCAGCTAACTGTCACTTCTTAATTACACCCATGAGATCCACTGTTAATACCCAATGGCCTGCAGCAGCAGTCAATACCACTTTAGGCCCTAAATCTTCTCTTTTCAAATGTCAGCCCCTTACGGACTATACTCCTGAGTCAGTCTGAACAGCCACATGAACCTTGAATTTAGAAAATAATACAAATAGTCCACAACCAAAAAATAGTTACACTTATAAACTGTATTTCTTAACTGCAAGGCTCTATTTATTTTGCCCCCCTTCCCCTCCTTCCCTTCCTCCCTCCCTCTTCTCTCTCTTTTTCTTCAAGGCAGGGTCTCACTATGTAGCTCTATGGCTGTCCTGGAACTCACTCTGTAGACCAGGCTGGTCCTGAACTCACAAAGGTCCACCCGCCTCTCCCTCCTGAGTGCTGGGATCAAAGGTGTGTGCCACCACACCAGACCTATTGTTCTCAAGTATATCTATCTTGATTTTTTTTCTTTGAGATAGAGTGTCCCTCCATAAACTGATGTGGCCTAGAACTCACTATGTAGACCAGGCTGGTCCCCAAGTGATGAGATTAGTTATAAGTCACCACATCCAGCCTATTTATTGTTCTCAAGTATGTCTGTCATGATTTTCTATCTTTTGAGATAAGGTGTCCCTCTATAACCTGAAGTGTCCTGGAATACTATATGTAGCTCAGGGTGGTCTCACACTCACAGCAATATTCTTGCCTCAGCCTCAACACACAGATGAGCTATCGAAACCAGGACTATTTCATTTTTAAACAAATTAGCAACAAGCCAACAAAAGGGACTGAATCATAGCACTTCTGAGAGAGAGAGAGAGAGAGAGAGAGAGAGAGAGAGAGAGAGAGAGAGAGAGAGAGAGACTTCCTATGGCAGCAGCCCAATTAATGCAATTCATAAAGAACCATTCAGATACTGTTGTCTGGGCTGAAATCCAATTAAGCCATTTCTGTGTGAATATCCCCAAAGAGCCCCCCACCGAGCTTGAAGTGGAAATAGCCATAAATGCTCACATTAGCTGTGTCAGCACTTCTGAAATCAGACAAGAACAGAGACACAGGCACGGCAAGCCTTTTAGCCAGGCACAAAGAACCAACCAACAGGCGTGCCGAAAACCACCTGGCCCTGAGCCAAACGCCATCCCGGTCCAGCCAGGGCTCAGATAATCCTCACCCCGTGTTGAGTCCATCCACTTACACATTTCAAAACGATCGACTTCAGCTCCACGCTGCAGGGAGATGTACTGGAGAAACACAGTCAAGGGCAGACTTTGAACTCTCTCCGAACTCATAATTCTATCCGTCAGCCTTATAGAGTATACTCTTGAAATTAGTAAATCCCAAATTCACCCCTGCCTTTATGCCTGTAATTCATCTCATGAGAAAATGTGCAAGCAAAGCCAAAACCAAGCAAAACAAGAACAAAACCAGAAAAATCTGAGAGGCAGGGGGTTCAGGAACTGCGCCACTAATGAATGAAATCACCGCTTCGCTTTGCCATCAGACTTACAGCCGGCAAACCAGAAGCCTGCAGGCGAGGCTTGTAGGAACAGGAGTGCCGAGAGCAGGCGGGAAGTCAAGAAGCAGAACCGCTCACAGCCCATCTTCATTCCAAACAAATCCTACCTGAGACCCACAGAATTAGAACACATACAGGCTGCTGACCAAAGCTCCCCAGTGCTCCCCAGGGGCTAGGGAAACGTAGAGGAAAGGAACGAGGGCCAACTGGAGACACCTCAAAATATGAACAGAAAGACTGGTCCTGGGTGAGGACGCCCGCAACCTTCTGCCTGCCATGCAGAGGACACAGAATGTTTCAAGCTGGAAGCCAATCCCAGGCCCACAGCCTGCAGGAGTATAATGCTGAGGCTACCACTTAACGCAGAAGCCAGGTTTCCTTAGAGCAGCGGTTCTCAGTCTTCCTCATGCTTCGACCCGTTTAATACAGTTCCTCATGCTGTGGTGACCTCCAACCATAAAATTCTTTCAGTGCTACTCCATAACTAATTTTGGTACTGCTATGAACTGTCATGTAAATTTTCCTGGAGACAGAGGTTTGCCGATGGGGTCGTGACCCACAGGTTGAGAACCACACTGCCTTTGCGCTCAATCACCTCGTTGGCAGCATTACATGGAAAGTCTCCTTTACTAAGCCAAATATACTGCATCCCTGCCAAGCGCAAACGCTGTGCAGAGAAGGCCCAACCCAGATGCTGCCCTGCCCTTCTGAAATCAGCCCAGGCTAGTGGGGTCAAAGTGAATTCCAGGAACATACAGCCTGGCTTCTTGATTATTTATTTGCTGCAAGAAAATCTTTTTTTAAAAAAAAACCAAAAACTAAATTAAACTTTTAGGTTGCTTCTAAAACTGCTCTGTATTATCCAAACTATCAGCCTTACAGTAAACAGTCTACGGAGACAACTCGAATGACTGTTTATATTAACATAATTGTTTCAGATAAAAACTAAGAAAGTGTATCTATAATCTTCCTTCGCAGAGACTGACCTCTAAAGCAGAAAGGGAACCATGACATCTCCTAGTTATTTCTCAGAGAAGAACTTTCCTAACTTGACAAGCGAAAACAAGGTTTCCCAATCATTATCATCCTAATATTATTTTTCCAAATATACTGCAAGTTAACTCATTCAACAAGTATTCTGGAACAAATGCCAGCCCTGAGCTGGATGCTGCCAACCTTCCCAGCAGGTACATATGCAGGAAGATGAGGCTGTTACTTGATGAGGTGACCATTTGAGTTTAAAACTGGGTTAGAAAGTGCATCTTTCTCATGAGATGTGGAAAACAAAAAGCAAAGATTGTCTTGTAGATGCGTAAACATTAAATAGCATAAAAAGAACCCCATAAGTGCCATGCCAACAGGGGTCCTATTGCTGCAATAAAACAACATGACCAAAGAAACTTGGGAGGAAAGGGTTTATTTCAGCTTACAATTCTCAGGTCGGACTCCATCATTAAGGGAAGCCAGGGCAAGAACCTGGAGGCAGAAGCTGATAACAGAGGCCATGGAGGGAGGGGTGCTGCGTACTGGCTTGTTCCTTGTGTTTTGCTCAACCTGCTTGCTTATACCATCCAGGACCACCTGCCCAGAGGTGGCCCCACCCACAATGGGTTGGTGCCTCCCACACCAATCATCAATCAAGAAAATGCCCTATAGACTTCATTACAGGCTAATCCTACAGAGGCATTTTCTCAATTAAGATTCTTTCTTCCCAAATGACCCTAGCTTGTGTCAAGCTGACAAAACACTAGCCATCACAGAATCCAATCTTATTCAGATTCCACCCTGAGATCGAGCCCCTGTGCCCCTGTGAGGGAAACACAGATGGCCAGTAATTCACCAGCTTCAACTGCCTTAGAAAATGCTCAACTGTCTGTTTCCTGATTCTGCCACTTTCTCCACAGAGATAAAGAGACCACTGACTGGGTTCTACTCTCCTGGCACTCTTTTCCAAGGTCCCGCAGAGAACACCCACAGGTATTCCACCCTGCACCAGGAAGGGCTCTCCTACTGACACACACCCCCAACCCCCCACCCCACCCCACCCTCTGAATTTCTATTCCTTCTCTGTGATACCTGCTCTGCTCTGAAGATCACTCCCACCCACAGACAACAAAAATCCGGATGATCAACCACACTCCTGCAGCAGCAGATGCTGTAAATTGGCTTTCTGTGGCTGTGATAAAATATCCGAGAAAAGCAACATCCAAGAAGCAAAAGTTTATTCTGGTTCGGCTTCAGAGCACCCGGGCCTTCATCAGTTGCTTTTGCATGGTATAGTGTGCCCTTGTTGGGGTTTCCTTCGCTATGATGAAACACCATGACAAAACGCCAGTTGGGGAGGAAAGGGTTGATGGGTTAAAACTTCCAAATCACAGTCCATCACTGAAGGAACTCAAACAGGGCAGGATCCTGGGAGCATGAACTAATGCAGAGGCCATGGAGGGATGCTGCTGATTGGCTTGTTTTCCATGACTTGCTCAGCCTGCTTTCTTACAGAACCCAGGACCACCAGCCCAGGGATGGCACCATCCTCAGTGAGCTGGGCCCTCCCCACATCAGTCACTAATTAAGGAAAGGCTCTACAGCAGGATCTTACGGGGGCATTTTCTCAACTGAGGTGCCCTCCTTTCCCATGACTCTAGTTTGGGTCAAGTTGACATGAGACTAGCCAGCCCAGAACACCCCAGTGGGAGCAGGGATGGAGCAACTCTGCTCAACTCACGGTGTCGGGAAGCAAGGAACGAAAAAGAAGAGCCTGGGGTGTGGGTCCCCACGTCCTCCTGAAGGGTATGCCCCCCTGAAGGGGAATGCCCCCCCATGATTTAACCTGCTTCCTTTAGACGCCACTCTAAAGGTTCCACCACCTCAAGAAACACAGACCAACATCAGGCAGAACTTTCTCTCAGACCTGAGCGGGGTCTCAACCATCTCCCTGCTAACTAAACACATACATGTCTTGGTTTGTGCTACCGGGGTCGGAACTCAGGGCCTCTCGTACACAACTCTAAACTGCACTAGTGCACTGTATCCAAGGACTCGGTTCCTATGGTTTCGGTCACTCCCAATTAACCACAGCAGGAGGACATGACTGTCTTGACTCAAGAGACCACATTCACACCAATTTTATTATAGAATGAGGGTACAAAGGTTCTATCTTATTAGTTACTGCTATTACTCTCTTACTGGGCATAATTTGTAATTAAGTCTTATCATAGGTGGGCATACATACAGGAAAGAAACACATATACACAGAGTTTGGTACTAGCCAGTTTCAGATGTGAGCTGGGTTTTTTAGAACACATTCCCTGAAGACAATGGAGGGCTACTATGTGGCTGTTCTCCTTGCCCTTTGGCACTCAAGTTAAATCCTCAGGGTTCACAAGCTAAAGAGGAGAAATAGACCCGCATGCTGACAGCCACTTACTGAACATACCCTGGGTGCCATGGACATACATTACTACGTTCAGTCCTAACAGCCATGTGACACCTCGTTACCCTCATACATGGCACAGAACTGAGATAAGGTGCACAGGACTGACAGAAACAGGCAGCACAGTCAGAACCTGGTGCCTGCTGCTCTCAGAGTATGCGACCTTTAACTGTGTTCATTGCCCGCGATGATCTAGAGACCAAGCATGACAGATCACACAGATGACCACCACACTGACTCCTCCTGCCACAGGGCATGTCAGAGGAGGAAACGCCTAACGAGCTCCATCCATGGAACACTGGTGCAGAGACACATCTAACAACATCTTGCAAACAGCGTTCCCAAATGAGACTCTCCTGCAACCCACTGCCAGACTCTGCATAGGAACGTCAGGGATTCTTCCAGCCCTTCCACAATGTGTTTGACTTGGCTTTTGGCCTCTCTACACACATACACACACAAACTATCTCTCTCTCTCTCTCTCTCTCTCTCTCTCTCTCTCTCTCTCTCTCTCTCTCTCTCTCTCTCTCAACACACACACATATTGAATCAAATTTCTCCCAGGCATCCTTAACTTGCTTCCTAAAGCCTAGAATATAGTAAAAATAGGCAAGGATGAGTCCGGGTAGGGACCAATGGCTTCCCGCAGTGAATATATGTGGCCCACTTAGACTTGAGCTGAGGGGAACCATCTGCTCTCTTTCCTATGTTAAACTAATCCAGTGGCCTTCAGGCTGTTATTGTCTCACCTTCTTACAGGTCATCATGGTACAGCTGGTCCTTGGTGTCCAGAGGAAGCTGTTTCCAGGACCTCTAGGCTGTCAAAACCAGCAGATGCTGAAGTTCTCTTACAAAAATATTGTGTCATATTTACACGTAACATACACACAGTCTCCATACATATACCTAGACTATTTATTTAATGGTTAATGCTATGTAAGTATTTGGAAATAAGTGGACATGTGTTCAGGAGACTCAATTTTTTGATCCAAATATTTTCCATCTGAGGTTGGCTGAATCCAAGTTGGCTGAGTCTGAGGATGTAGAACACCGACACAGGAGGCTGATGAAACTTACTAACTTTAGGCTTTAATATATTAGTAGTCTGTCTCTGTAGGTGCTTTAAATTACAACGATTTCAAAGAATTCATCAATTCTACTTGGGTAGGGCATGGAGAGAGTAGGTAGAAGCTAATGAAACATTTGGAATAGTAACACACACACACACACACACACACACACACACACACACACAAACAAGACCAGACAGTCACTGAGGGAAAAGTAACTTCTCAATAAATGCCAACAATGTACCCACTGGAGGGCATCAGCAAATGAAGGGGAAGACACACCTCACACTTACAACAAAAGGAACCCAAAACACCTACAATTTAGTGAAAAAAAATAAAAGCTGAAGGAGGAGGAACACGGGAAACATTCTTCACCCTTGAGGAAAGTTACAACTAAACCCCCAAATGGCGAAAGAAGAGAAATTCAATCAGATAAATACAAAACCTTTTCTCACATGTCAATACACCTGAGGCAGATTCGAAAGACAAGTGAGAGCCAGGGGAAAAAAGTGTCGCAACTTACAACACCAGGGACAAACCTTCCTGATCCTGCCAGGGGTCCGGCAAAGTGGGAATGAGGTGATCAAGTCAAGAAAACAAAGGCAGAGGAAAATAGAAAAAGACATGGTTGTCTAATGCGGAAGAGGCTGGTCTCAACAGAGACATCATCTCTCTGTTCAGCCATCACCGGAGCACCCATATCACCCCGCTTCCAAGGTCTGGGGAATATTATGGAAAGAGAAGAATTGAAGACTCAGAGGGTAGGAAGGAAGGCCTTGAGGTCTTCTGGAAATGACATGACTGCTGTATTCACGTAGTTACTCACAGGCCTGCATAAGAAGAGATCTACCAACATTCAATCACAGATAAAGGCAGGGCTAGGGGACTCCAACCACTCCCAAAGGAGAGTGATTGGCAGCTGATGGCTTTGGGGGGGAGGGGAGGGGGCATTGTTATCTATGCTTCAATGAGTCACAACACAAAAACAAGGGTGCATGGTGGAGCATGTCTTTAATTCCAGCACTTAGATGGCAGAAGCAGAGAGAGCTCTGGGTTCAAGGCCAACCTGGTTTACTTAGCAAATTCAGGGCCAGGGATACATAGTGAAAACCTGTAAAAAAAATAAATAAGTAAATAAATAAAAAACAAAAAACCCAAACCTCAAGAGACATGATAGTAGGGAGACTTTTTGAGAGACTGGGAGCCTGGTGCACTGGGGATAAAAAAAGGGTGGGGTGGTGAGTGGGACCAAAATGTGTTATATGCATGTACAAACTTTCAAAGAATAAACTACTGAAAAGAGCCATTGTCTCTCACCCGTCAAACTGGCAGAGATGAGGTATGATGACCAATACCTGCGCTGCCTCCAGCTGAGCTTGTTGGGGGAAGTACTGATATCTGACAAGGGAGGAGTAGGTAGGCATTCTCTCAAGTATTTCAGCAATGTTTTGAATATCTAAACTTATTTCAAAATAAAGTAGAAAAACATTTCAAGCATGAGAATGTTATGATGTCCAGGATGGAGAGGTGGGGTCTCAGTTGTGGGTGTCCGCAGAGCAGAGAGGCCAGGGGCGGTGAAATGGTGAGATAAAAAATAGCTGGATGCCTGTTAGCAGGTGACAGAGCACTGGAATGCTGGGACACTCACTACCCACCACAAATGTTTCCTGGTTTCTAAACAGGAGACTTCCAAAGGCAGGTTAACTGCTATTGTTTTCTGTTGTGGAACATTATTTGAAGGTGTGTTACATTTGCTTACTCTGTGGAACATTTGTTTTAATGATGCAAAGATGTGCTGCGTTCCTTCATGTTGCATTTGTTTAACTCTGTGAAGCTGGGTTACCGTGCCTGTCTAAAACACCTGATTGGTCTAATAAAGAGCTGAACGGCAAATAGGTAGGCAGGAGAATGGATAGGCGGGGCTGACCAGGCAGAGAGAATAAATAGAAGGAGAAGTCTGGGAAGAGGATTGAAGAGTGAAAGAAGAAAAGAGGAGGACTCCAGAGAACAGCCACCCAGCTACATATGAAGTCCTGGAGTAAGAAGGAAAAAAGAGAGAGGGACAAATAGGAAAAGGTAAAAGCCCAGAGGCAAAAGATAGACAGGATAATTTAAGTTAAGAAAAGCTGGCTAGAAATAAGCCAACCTAAGGCCAGGCATTCATAAAAAAGAATAAGCCTGTGTGTATTTATTTGGGAGCCAAGTGGCAGCCCCCCCCCAAGAGCTTAAAAAAATAAAACAAAACAAAAAAACAACTGCAGTTTCCCTCTGAAATATTTACCTAGAAAAACACAACCAGTGCTTCACTCCTGAAGCAACATCACAGTGTTTTCCCACAATATTCTCATCATCCAGACTCATTAATCCACACACATTTAATTACTGTAACCTCAACGGGCCCACTCCAGGCTTCCCATCTAGGCAATCCATAAAAACATTTTTATTTTTAAATCTAAAATGCGTCGATCTCCTGGTTGTATTTCATCTCCTAAACTAGTCTCCAAATTTTATTAATTTGAAATTTAATTCACATAGCCTAAACATATGTCATTTGAAAAAGGAGCTGGCCATGGTGGTGCCTTTAATCTCAGTACTTGGAAGGCAGAGGTAGAGGCTGGCAGATCTCTGAGTTCGAGACCAGCCTGGACCTACATATTGAATTCAGAACAACCAGGACTACATAGTGGATCCCTGTCTTTAAAAAAGTAAAAAGTGCACAGTTCAGTGATCTTATTTATTCATCAAAACTATCCTTTGGTGAATAAATGTCTCTATAAAAAGAAACAGAAGAGCTAGCTGCACATAAGAAAACATGAACTTAGCCTCTGGGTGCCAGGAACAGAAAGTTCAAGTGTGGCTTATATTATTAATATGTTATTCTTTCAAATAAAATATTTTCCAGCAAAAAATATCCACAGTAGATGAAGAAAAGAAACCCTTCCCCAGGCTATTATGAACTCGCACTGAAATCATAAGGACACCTGTGTTCAAAGGCTCTCCTGAAAGCCGAATGAATAACACTGGCTCTGAAACAGAGACCATACATGAATGTCGTAATAATTGTGCTCTAGGAAATAAATTGAATCAGATTAAAACAGCCATCCTCCTCGTTACCCTACCTAGATGGTCACGCTGCTTACACCCGCAAATTCCTCCAGCTTAGGAAACTTGTGAAACCCGAAGTGAATAAGAAATTAATAAGCAGAGTGCACACTAAATCACTGAGTTTCTGGGTAGCAGATTCAGAAATCGATTTTCTTCTTCTTAGCATAGTGTTTCTGGGGGAAAGAAAAAGCAGACAGGAGGCTGCCATGTGGACACTTGTCTGGTGGTCGGGGAAGATAGGGCATCTGCTTGCCCAGTTGCTAGGAATCACAATGGAGCTATCTTGCAGAGTCCAACAAGTTCAAGGACTTCTAGCTTCTCTGCTCGGACACCCCTCTCCCCTAGCCTTACCAGAAGACCAAACAAGGAAACACTGGCTTCCCTCCCAGAATTCACCAACAAGCACCGAAGAACACCTTCCATTTGTCCACTCAGCCTGGCAGCCCGCTACCTGGCCACACCACCAACTCCTTCCCCTTAGAAAAGCCTGGAGGCCATTTTTGTCCTTGCCATCACCAAGTTCAACAGGACTGGTGGGCCCATCCTTGACCAGAACTGCCACTCAGCACTAGAAAAAGTACACGCTGGTTATCTCCCATGTAGAAACGTACCAGACAACATCCCCAAATATCGTCATATTTAAAGACTGCATCAAAAGCCTGACATAGGGATTAAAAAGAGTAGGTCTCAGCCGGGCAGTGGTGGAGCATGCCTTTAATCCCAGCACTCGGGAGGCAGAGCCAGGCAGAGGTCGAGGTCAGTCTGGGCTACCAAGTGAGTTCCAGGAAAGGCACAAATACTATACAGAGAAACCCTGTCTCGAAAAACCAAAAAGAGTAGGTCTCCTTTGCAAGATTCTGAATTTGACCAGACAGCTAACGGGGGCGGGGGGGGGGGATATCTTTCTTGTGAGACAGGACAGAAGATACTGAGATTAAAAAGGTGGGTGGTATATGCTAGGAGGCAAAGACCTAAAAATGAATTAATTTTTTTCTGCCCTAGGGGCATACATTCAAAACAAGGGATGCTGAGGGCTAAAGCTATGTCTTAAAGACTCCCTGGAAACCAGGAGCACCACACTCACCCAGGTGCACAGAGCCAGCAACAGGCACGCTGAAACCTTCGGGGAAACGGTTTCCTAAAGCTGGCTATAAAACTCTCTGCTGGAGGGGAGGACAGACAGGCACACCTGTGAACTGCCGCCGGGTTATCAAGAAGCGCGCGCGCTCTCTCTCTCTCTCTCTCTCTCTCTCTCTCTCTCTCTCTCTCTCTCTCTCTCTCTCTCTCTCTCTCTCTCTGTGTGTGTGTGTGTGTGCGTGTGTGTGTGTGTGTGTGTGTATCTTCCTGCAATACCCACGTTGTACTGCATCCGCTTTGGCAGTATGGGCAAAGCTAAGCGATACTGCAAACTTCTGGAATAGCATTCAACAAACTGGATACTCTTCTTCATTACTAAATCCAGGGGAGAGGCCTGGGTGAAGGCCTCTCAAGCGCCTAAGGAATGACCAGACAGACCAGCCCTGACCCGTGCGCTCTGCACGCATCCAACACGCCCGGACATGATCTCTGCAACTAAAGTGTACTGCCAATATTTCGAGCGGACCTCCCACAAGGAAAAGGAACACCTCCTGCCATGTATCCTTGCTTATATCTGTGGTTAAATTACTGACTCCATTTAAACGAAACTGAGTAGAGGCATTCAACAGTGGCGACCAACATCAGCCTCATGGGTCCGTAATCCTGTACGTGGCTTGGTAGTGTTTCATGAGATAGTAAAACCAGGCAACAGGAAACAGACAGAGAGAAAGGGAATGCATGCATTAACCCAGAGTTCTCCAGGTACTCAAAAGCCTTCCCTCCCCCAATCACCTGTACTTATATGTGACTTTGAATGATGTACCTTCCAGAGGAGAATATCTCGAAATCAGCCCTAAAGTCACAGAACCTATCTATAATGTATGAGATAATGGGCCTCTCTCAACTGGTGGTGTGTGCACCTAACTCAGCCTGCTTCCCTGAGGCCTGTGATAAAAGTAACTTTCCCAAACCACCCGGCTGCATACAGGACTTATCCCAGGAGAAACCAGCAACACACATCATGTGCTAATTGGTTTTCCTCTATGACGCGGGTAAAGAATGCACCGTTAACATCCTTGTGACTTTTCATCTTAAATGGCCAGTGTCTTCCTAAAGTGCCAGCTGTAAACGTCTGGTTTTGCTGAAAAAGCAGCAAAGTGGAAGAGGAAGGAAGACAGGAAGTGAATGGGGGTTAGGGGTGCGTCTGGGGGGAGGAACACAAGCCTTCAAATGTCTGGTTGATTCTGACAGCTTTTCTCAGCCTCGGCACATGGTCATTTGGGAACAGGCAGTGCTTTGTTGGGGACTGTCCCCAGCATCGTGGGGATACTTAAAAGAAACCTCCACTCTTCTTGGAGTTGGAGCAATCAAAAAATGTCCTTGGGTGTTGCCAAATATCCCTTGGGTGTTAAAATCATCCCAGTGGGAACCACTGAACCAGATGACATGTAAATTACAGAAACAGAAATAAGCAGACAGGGATATTCATGTATTTTCTAACTATCTTGGCATATGATTCAAGTATTTAGACAGACATCGCTGTAATTATCCTTTCTAAAATAACTGAATAAATGGTACATTCAGCGGCTCAATGTCAGGATTAACTCAATTACAATATGACAGAGTTAGGAGCAAGTCTTGAGACTCTAGCTTGGACAAGGTATACAAAAGGTATCATTGCTTATTTTTTTTAAAATAGGAAATACTAAAACTGTAATATATATATATACATATATATATTATATTTTTTTTAGTGTAAGCAATTGCTTACACTAGAAAACAAATTACCATCCATTTGTCCAAATCCAGGAAATGTACCACCAAAAGTGAGTGTCAAAATAGACTATGAGCCCTGGTTTGATAAGGCATGTCCATGCAGGTTCAACAGTTTCAACAAACCCACCACCATGGCGTTGCTAATGGGAGAGGGGACAGGGCTGCTCAGCTCCTTTATGAAAAGCTATGGATGCGCCTATGCCCACCTTCCTAGATACTACTTTAAATTCTCTCCAGATTAGAGCTAATATAAATACAGTTGCTATGAGAATAGTTGTTAAATGCAATGCCTAGAGGACAAGAAAATCTTGACTGATTACAGGTCAATCATCATATGCCCAAATGCATACATGTCAGCAGAAAATCAACATTTTCCATGCAAAGTTGGTTTGATCCACAGATGCAGATCCCACAGCTAGAGAGGGTTGCCTGTAACAGGACATGACACTCCTCTGAAAACACCTTGCTTGGCTTTGGAACCACACAGTTAACATCATTATGACTGGGTATTAGCTTCTGCGTGTCTAAAAACATAGAATGAAATAACTAAATTATATGTTGAGCTGGTAGCATCAACACAGAAGGATCATTCTCTTTGGTACTCCCTTGTTAACAATAACACTGATAGCTACTTGAAACATTCATATGTATGATGTACACATAAAATTATCAAGCTAAGAAGTAATTACATAAACATACCTAGTTATTATTTTCAGGGAAAAGCACATACAAATGTAAAACCAAGACTTTATAACTGTAATTTTGAATTTAAAATGTCAAGTAAATTTATAGTACATTTCAAAACAAGCAACCTTTTTTTTTTTTTTTAAATCCTTTGTCTGCTGAAAAGGCCTAGGCACAAGGGCCAAGCAGGAGCAACAGGCATCCTCAACTCCCAATGTGATCCCCAAATTCTATTTTATAAATCCACAATACCATTGCCCTTTACAGAACGGCAGCCTCTGACTCAGGTGGGCTCCAGCTGCAGGCCTCCTGCTACTAAGGTAACTTTAGAGCTGTGACAGGCAACAGCACAAACACCTTGCAGCTCTCACTGGCCCGAGCTGGGGCACTCTTAAGGAGGTCAGCTGCAGTGGATGAAAAGACTTCAGAACCATCTCACACCATGAGTTCATACTTTCTAACGCTTTCTGATTTGTGAGGTTACACTGCAAATAAGTCCACTGTAAAATAAATATACTTCCAGTTAAGATGTAATGACCACGCCCACCACAGCACACCCTGCCCAGAGGGCCTTGGCACGCTGCATGCAAGGGGGCCCTGCACGCAAGGGTGCCCACGAGGAGTCACAGAGGGATGCATACTCAATAATCAAAGTACAGTTTCCCCTGACTGTGCATCACTTTTATACTACCCTAAAGTCAAAAGAGTTAGGCAAAGAATTCTGATTCTGGGAGAATGCCCTCTGAAAAGCAGACATGTTTCAGGTGTCAGAGATTCTGGAAAGCCTATGCTGAGCAGGATACTTCTCTGGGCACCTGTATTTCAGTGTCCTCCAAATCTTCTTAGCAAATGTGAAAGGAATAGATCGGCCATTGATGCAATCCCCCTGAACTTATGAATGGGGGTGCCCTGTCACCCAGGCTATCCACAGGAGCCACTTCCTGGTGTGTGCACACGCGCGCGCACACACATACACACACACCTTCTCACACAATGGTAGAAATAGTCTTGACAGAAAACCACATTGGCTCTAGATCTGGCTGAATGTTTCTAGGAAGATCCAGTCAGCAAATGCTAGCCTATGCTAAAGCCAAAGAATAAGTTTCTCAAAATAAATCAATTGGCAATGCAAGAAAAAAAAAATGGTACTGAACCCACTGATTTGTGGGTTGTCCCATAGAAATTAATGGACTCTATTTGCATCTTTGAACTATACATACATAAACTTCTTTGTACACAGTTGAGAAAATTTGAATACTGTGTATCTGGTGGTTTTAAGAAATTGGTACTGAAATACCATAATATTTACAGATGTCATGAATTGGCATCTGAATTCCCTTTAAAAATTACATGTGGGCTTAATATAAGAAACAAAATTAAGAAAGAAGGAAAACTAAACAAGACAGACCACAGTTGGTGACGGCTGATACTAGGAGATTTATTCTATGATTCAGCCTTAAAACCAAACACTAGATATGACACTGATAAACAAGAAACCATGAGTTAAAGCCACCACACACGGTGACAGCCTAAGGGGCTTTTAAAAACCACTGGGCTGTAAACACTTATTCCACCTGAAGACCAGCAGAACAAAACCCTATCCAGAGCAGAGTCACAGCTCACGGTGAGGCTAAAATGAGAAGCTAGAGCTTCCAAAAAATCTCACCCACCTCCAGTTGTCAAGGCATAAAGTGTGACTGGGCCTGGGAAGACACCAGGAAGCATCTCAGGTGAGTATGTGTAGAGCCACAGCACACTGGTCCTTTAGCTGGCTTTTTAGAGTCAGTTTGCTAGGACAAAGACATTAAGGCTTTTCAAGGCCTTGGCAATCTAAACTCCCCTCACTATAGAATAATGAGTTCCCGCTATACTTGAGAATGTATTCTGATGGTAGGTACAGCTGATAAACAATCAATTCATGTCCTAGCAAAGCACACAATCAATAACAATCCAGTCATGTTTTACAAGGACCAACCACCACCCACAATTCAAAAGTCGTAAGGAGAACGGTGCCACCATTTTGCCTGAGTTAGGGGGTGGAAAAATTAAACCCCGTCATCAGCGCTGGGTTATTCCCATCAGTTGTATGATGACAGGTCAACCAGAAAGCCCCTTACTGTAGAGAAGGTCGTCTGAGGAAGCACCTCAGAGCAGCACTGTATGAACACACAACAGGCTGCTGTGTGCAGGAGTACAGAAATAGGAAGAACAGCCCAAGGACTTCAGTAAGCAAGCAGATGCCACAGGATCACACCAGCTGTGCAGCCGGGCAGCTGTGCGGCAACAGGGGCATTCTCTGGATGGCTGTGAAGCACTACCTACCCCGTGCTCCTGCCTGCCCCAAAGAGCAGCCGGAAGCTACCAGAACCTTCCCTCTCACCCGACAAGCATTCTCCCAAGTAAGTAAAAAGAGGTAGGAGGTGACATGGTAGAAAAATGACCCGTTTCCGTGCGGCTGGAACTGACACCATTCCCTTAGGCTTCTCTGGAGGAGATGTGAATTCCATCCGAAAGAACTGGAATTTGAATCCTGGAGGGAAGGATTAGAGAGCTTTGGCTCCAAGGCCTTCATTTAACAGATGAGAAGATGAAGGCACGGAATGGATGGAGCCCGGGCCACTCCAGAGTCGGGGTGGCTCCCCATACACTGACGGCTCTTCCACTTACACTACCCAGTGGTATTTCCAGAGTCCCGAAGTTTCCTGAGCTGTGGCTAGAAAAACCCTCAAGTACCACAGACTGTTACTGTCCAATTCTTACCAAGTTCAAAAGCCAAGAGCATGGCCCAAGAGGTTTCTATCTAGGGCTGATGGAACGGGAGACTGAATCGTGGTAGCTTTTTTAATTAAGTCCTTTGGCCATAGGCACGAATGGCCAGCAATAGGGGGGGTGGGGAGGGGGGGAAGCTGACTAGATACATCTTCTGACACAATTCCAGTCAAGTGTTTCTCCTGTGCATCCCCTGGAGGCAAAGACACCCGACTGGCAGCCTTCAAGTAGGAGGCAGAGCCCCGCAACCATGAACTCCACCTCCGCCTAGTTCTCTCTGGATGTGCTGAGAATGGAGGCCAGAGCATGGGAGTTCCAACAGCTCTCCCCGAGATAAAGACGGGCGAGGGTGCATTCGTGTGTCCCATGGACTGCTCGGGCCAGGTAGAGAGCACAGCCTGTCATACTTCTCAGAGAACCAGGGAAATGGGGACTCTGGTTGTGACTCCTCCTGGAGGGCAGTAGGTGCTCGCTCTCTCTCTCTCTCTCTCTCTCTCTCTCTCTCTCTCTCTCTCTCACACACACACACACACACACACACACACACACGCACCCCACCTTTCACTGTGCCCAGGCCTAGCCACCTGCCAGCCTGTGACACTGAGTATGTGATACTCAGCAGCCCCTGCTCTGAGTCAGTCATGCAAGATGAACTAAAAATAGATGGAGAGCCATTACACAAACCGCAGGAAGTCCAGAGTGGGTCCGTCAGTGTGAGCCATCAACAAACTCTAACAACAAGGACGCTTTCTTTTTCTTTAGTTCTTTCTTCCTCCCCCCCCCCCTGCCTCTCTCTCTCTCTCTGGCTTCACTGCCTAAATTCTTTTTCTTTTCCTTTTATTGAAAATAGATTTTCCCCCTCATTTGATATATCTCGAGTACAGTTTCCCCTCCCTCTACTCCTTCTAGTTCCTCCCCACCTCCCCTCCCACCTGGATCCACCTGCTTTGTGTCTACCATTAGCAAACAGGCCTCTAAAGCAGCTGTTCTCAACCTGTGGGTCACGACCCCTAAAGGGGGGAGCAAATGATCTTTTCACAGGGGTCTCCTAAGACTGTCACAAAACATTATAATTTATAACAGTAGCAATATTACAGTTATGAAGTAGCAATGAAAATAATTTTATGGTTGGGGTCACTACAACATGAGGAACTGTATTAAAGGGTCACAGCAATAGGAAAGTTGAGAACCACTGGTCTATGGGACACATAATTAAAATAAGATAGAACAAAAACTAACACATCAGAACAGAACAAAATACACCAACAGAAGAAAAAGAGCCCCCCACCCAAAGGCACAAGAAACAAAAATAGAGACCCACTCACATTCATTTGCACACTCAATACCATAAAAACACTAAACTAGATGCCATAATATATATGCAAAGACCCTGTCGGGTTAAAAGATAAATATTATATATATATATACATATATATATGTACATATATAAAGTTTAAAAGTAAGATAAAATTTAAAAAAACCCACAATGCTACATCATGAGACAAGAAACCTTCAAACATGCCACTGAGTTCATATCACTTTTTATTGGCTGTCTACTGCTGGGCATGAACCTTACCCTAAAAGAGTAATTTGTTTCCCCAGGGAGACTCCTTGGAGAAAACTAAATTTTCTTTCAAGCGGCCATCAATTGGAGATAGTTTCTGGTTGGGGATGGAGGTCTTCTCCTTCCAGCTCTAAGACCCCATCTGGAACAGACCCACGCGGGCCCTATGCATGCTGCCTCAGTTTCTGTGAGTTCGTATGTGAGTTCGTATGTGCAACGATCCTGTTGATTTAGGGGGCCTTGCTGCCCTCCATCTCCTCTGGCTCTTACACTCTTTCTGTCTCCTCTTCCACAGGGTTCCCTGAGCCCTGATGGTAGAGATTTGAAGGAGACAGACATTTAGGGCTTAGGGCTGAGTGTTCCGAGGTCTCTCACTCTCAAGAACAGTTCCTTAGTGGTGTGCCGTCACACACCCACACGCTCAGGTCTAAATGGGCTTTGAGGAAGGAGAATGGTTTGCTGTATTCTGGGTTTATAAATCAACTTCTAGCCCTTCCTGCCCTGCACACAGGAAACAGCGTTCTATACAGGGGAGGCAGTCAGAATCAAGATGTTAGAAGAGAAGTGGATTCCTCTGCCTAGCAGACAATACAGGAATCCATTACTGTTATACGCTCATTCCCATCTCCCTCCTCCAAGGTGAAGGATTGGTTCCAGGCTCACTGGGAGAATTTCGTGAAGGGCTGTGCCTATCCACTCTGCACTTCTGTGTCTAAAGGGAGAGCAGTGCTCTGACTTCCTCATCACCTGGGGGCATTTTTCAGAAATGCAAATTACTAGGAACCACTCCCGAAACTAGATGGGAGTGGGTGATTAGCAGCTGGTGTCTTTAAAAGACCTTCTGCTTGGGCTGGTGAGGTGGTGCCAGGCCTGACAACCAGAGGAACCCTGAAACCTAGACAGTGTAGGGAGAGAACTGACAGCTGCAAGCTCTCCTCGGACTGTTACATGTGAAAGGATGAACGGCGCTGGTTGGTCGGCGGAAAAGTCACGGGCCATGGCTACCAGAGTTAGAATGGGCTTTATCAGAAAGAAGAGGGGATAGGAGGGGGAAGCCAGGGCTGGCGGGGGAGGGAAGTGGGGCAGAGCAGACAGCAGAGAGGAAACAGGAGGAGAGGGTGGGGGTCCATGTCAGGCTTTTTAAGGTGGGGACGCAGTTGCCCATGCCCCCTGATGATGTAAGACAATAGACCCGGAAGGGTAAGAGCAGGATCCTAACAATATGTACATTACACCATGGCACATGGACATACACACACAAATAAATAAATAAATGGTTTTTATTTGAAAAGAAAACTATAAATAAAGGAATGCTTGATCTGGAGAAAACCAACTTTGAGAATCCCTAACTACAAGGTGGGTCCTGATGGGCAGATCGAGACCAGTAACGCATGCCTCGCCAGCTGCCTCTCACCACATTTTAGTGCCCGTTAGGATTTTATCTAGCAAGAGAATCACTGGCATCATTAAGACTCAGGAAACACTTTCTTAACTGAAATGAACTCCCTTATCTGGGATCCAAACAAAACGTGCATTCCTTTTTGTATGACTGTTTGTGAGACACCTGGCCTCTCGCTGCCTAGAGGGAAGGGGAGCTGGAGCCGGAGTCTTTCTTACTCAGCTCAGACAGGTAGATAGACCGAGCTCAGTATCTGAAGCAACCTGTATGCGCTGGGGAGGAAGGGCAGAAGTGTGTACTAATACATTCAGTCATAACATATTCTAAATAATAACGAAGGGTCTGTCTGTATCCATTTAGAATTCTGAAACGATGGCTGTAACTGGGATAAACATACAAGCACTCGGACCAGCAAATAAGAGATTTACTTTCCTGTCTACGATAATCTTGTCATAAACAACAGAATCAGGACAGATAGCTTTCAATTTAGAGCATGGGGCAGTGAATTACAGTACCCAGTGACCAAGTTACTTTGAAGAAAAGGAATGAAAACTAGAAAAAGGATGCATTTCATGAATAAATAGCATTGAAAGAAACAATAAAATAGAAAAAAAAACCAGGAGAATGCACTTTGAGGAAGACCAATAAATTCTACAGGCCAATGGCAGGATCCAGTAGCTGTAACAAACATCATGTGGGAATATGAAGAATCTCTATTGCTTACACTACTTGTCAGAAGGGGTTGGATAGGATAGAGAGTAAACTCAGGAAAATCTGCCCCTGTGATGATGACCAGCACAGACAATTCCAATTCCACACTGGCTCAACTTAATGACTTTTGACCTTAGGACGAGGTGAAAGTGTGGTAGTACTCACAGGAGGGAAGATACCCTGAAGAGAGACACTTGGCTATCAACTACTGGGACAATAGATCCCAAGGAATTGGAATTTCTCCAGGAGTCTCACAGTAGGGGAGAAGTAAGGGCTGAAGCGTAGTGCCAACTAGCCAGGAGAGAGCTCCTGTTCCAGGAGGTTCTGTAAACTTTCTAAGACACACCAGGAGCCCTGGCGACAATGGGCAGACCCACACCTTGACGAAAATTGCTCAGCTACACATAGCTCTGGATGTCTATTCCTACCTTAACCTGTTTGTGTCAGGCCCTGAAGATGGACTTGGAGATCGCTCTATCTCTATGTGATTCTCTTCCTAATGTGGCCACACTGACTAACACTCCCGCTGCTTTTCACTGCTTCTTATCTGGCCAACTGGCCTACTGAGGATGGTTGGTGTTTGACCCTTGCTCCTTAGGGC
The DNA here is from genome assembly GCF_049852395.1 of Peromyscus maniculatus bairdii. Lineage (NCBI taxonomy): Eukaryota > Metazoa > Chordata > Mammalia > Rodentia > Cricetidae > Peromyscus > Peromyscus maniculatus. The sequence continues at coordinate 32,802,850 of NC_134872.1, forward strand.
TGACAGGGTCCAGGCTGTGACCTAACAACTCCTGTAAGAAAAGCAATATGCGCTGAGTAGAAACCACCCTTCAAATCTGGTTCTCTCCCTAGGCTAGCAACATGCCATGGGAGCCTCTCTGAGGAGGATGGGCGGTGCCCGTAACCTGGGGAAAGCCCTGAACTAGCACACTGCTATTGTCGGCATTATTTCCGACATGAGAGTTAATAAATTCCATGGGCTGTTCACCACAATAAAACTAGTTTTCTGTCAGATGAGTCTGCTCAACTGTGTGCTGCAGCAAGAGTTACCAGGGCATTTAAGGTAATCCAGGCTAGGATATCTGCTAAGGCAAGTGTGTTAAATGCATTTTCAACTTACATATTCTCTCAATTTCAATTTAGGATGGGGTTTCCTGAGATGCAACACCATAAATCAAAGAGCACCTTATACAATCTAGAGGAGAGAAGCAGCCCAGAGAAAAGGCTGAAGAATCATCACTTCAACTGTGATTGACAGGATGAAGCTGAAACACTCCCCTTCCACAGCCTCTGGCCTTCCTTTGTACAATGGCTTTATCCCACCAAAGAGCGTTTTATAGGGAAGTTAGTTTAAGGTCAGGGGACGGAGGAGGATATCCTTTAAGCCGATGACAGCTATAGTGCCTAGTTTTCCAGCGTTTGTTTTCGATTTACCTAACTGATTAAAAGAAACACATTTAGGCAGAGTTGGCCTCCTTCCCCCCAACCTCTCACTCCTATCCTTCCCAGTAATTCAGACGAACAAGGGAAAGGAAGCAGACCTTTCAAAACTTTCAAAGCCCAGGTCATCATTTTTGCATCCCAGCAGAGAGGCTGGCCTCAGACAAGGGGGCATCCTCACCATGTCATGTCACAGCCTCACAGGAGATGAAGGCCAGGGAAGAGGAGAGCAGATAAGCAACAGAAAATCCCAGGTCCGTTTGGTCCCCCAAACAGGCCCAGGAATAGCAAGCACATCAGGGGTCTGCGTGTGTGATTCTCTTAGAATGAGTTCACCTTACAACATAAACAACAAATCAAAATTACATCAAAAAAACAACAGTCTTAGCCTTCCCACCCAACCCCCTCAGTAGCATCAAGGAAAGAGGGCAGGTTTTTTTTCCCTGGCATGAAAAAGTCTAGCCAACAGGGACACCTTTGTGGGTGAGTTACCAGTGCCCCAGCGCCTCCTAAGATGGCATTGTCACCACAAAGCACCAAGAGGGGCTCAATGTCAGCTAAGGTTGCTAGAACAAGTGATGGACTGGGGCCTTACACAACAGTTTCCACAGCTCAGGTTTGTAGTCTGCCAGTCCAGGGTTGGGCTGCAGGCAGCTCCTGGTGCTGGTTCTCACCCTGGCTCAGGCCTTTTCCATGTCCTCAGTGGTAGAGAGACAAAGACCACCACTCCGCTCTGTTTTATTTCGATTGAGACAGGTTCTCACTGTGGAGCTCGAACTAGCCTAGAGCTCAGAAATCCACTTGCCTTTGCCCCCACAAGTGCCAGGACCACGGGCGTGTACCACCATGCCTAGTTAACATGACTTCTGAAAGGTTGTAACCTCAGGATCTGGGCCCCACTTGTATTTAACTCTAAAGGCCCCCATCTCCAAATACAATCACTCAGTTCCACCATATGCATTTTGACTAACATTTTGGTCCACTGCATTATTGAGCCAAGGCTCCAAATGCAAGCTCGACAGAACTGGGTTCTTACACTGTGGAGGGCTAAAGTTTTTTCAGTGTGTGTGACAAGGGAAAAAAATCATCCGAATCTTTGGGAGGGAGAGCCAAGTGACTCAGGGCTGTGTGCCGAGAGCAGCAACGCACTGCCTCGTGCCCCTGTGGCACTGGTCTAGAGCAGGAACAGGGAAGGGTTCAAACAAGGGATACACCTTCCCACCAAAAGGGTCTCTGGAGGACACTGAGCTATCACGGCTGCTCATGCACCAACATGTCACGATCTTACAGGATTGCACTGGCCATCCCCACAGAGAAGAGGGACTGAGCAACAGATGGCAGAGACGTAAGATGCACTCAAGAACAGGCACCTCGGGAGCATGGAGATGCAAATGGTCAGAGGCAGCCAGGCCATGAGGTGGCGTTGGTTGCGGGGGTGGGGGTGGGGTGGGGTGGGGGGAGGGTTTAGGAGCATCGTGGGAGGGAAGCCATGTCCACAAAAGCGAGACCAGGAACATGACAATGGTAGAGACGCTCTGCACCCACACAGGAGGGCAAAGCAAGTCACAGCCACCACAGGCAGAGATGGAATACGGGCAAGCCTCTCCGAACTGATACCCCTGAGCATTTTACCAAAGGATTACCTATCAAGTTCCCATGCTCTGCGGTTGGCCTTCCCTTCTGTGCCTGAATGGGCGGACAAGGCTCTCAGCTAAGGGCTGGCTTGGTGCCTCACGTATAAGGAGGAACACACACAGACCCAAGAGTAGACCGAGGCCAACTCCAAGGCTGAGGCTAAGGCTCCAAGAGACGCCTCTCCTGCTGGCATAGCCTGTATTGGCTGTGCCCGGGGCCAATGGAACGGGTCTGTGCTTAGAAGACTGCCCACATGTGGCGGCTAGTGCTTGGGCACTGTGTGGACTCAAACAAGTGGCCCCAGACTTATAGGAACTGTTTGCACATGCATGGCATCCTTTGCACTGGGTGCTAAGGCTATTCACAACTGACTGTCCTGTCTGCAGCACCAATTCCAGTGCCCTAAACAGCAGAGAATCAGTAAAAGGCTGGTGGGAGGAATGAATGAACTAACCAGTAGAGAGAAATACAGTGGAGGGCACATGGGAAAGAAGCCAGTAAGGCCGAAGACAAATGAGAAATAGACGAACAGGCATGAGTGGACACAGACACACACACACATTTGCAGGTCTCAAATGTATGTATATACATATACATATATATGTATGTGTATGTATATGTATATATGCCAATAGGCATTTAAATGCAAGAGGAATAAGGATGGCTCAGTTTAAGAATTTGTGTCTCCCCAGAGAATCCCCTGAACCAAAAATATTGCACCACTCTAGCTGTAATATTTATTAGCTTCAGCACACCAGATAAAAACAGATAAATAAAAAAAGACAGAGCACTTACTAAGAATTATGCACCCAGGCTCCAGCTAAGCCCTAGAATGGCATCTGTGTGCAATCGAGCTCTCCCAGGCTTACAAAGAACAAAAGCCAACATGACCGCATGTGGAGTACCACAGGACTCACACAGCAGAGCAGACCCAAGCACCTGAGCGGACATGGGTAACATGGATTCCGCTCACTAGAGAAGGAGCCTCCCGGCTCTGTGCATGAGGAACAGCCCAGCCTGTGGTCACACCTGGCTTCTGAGAACTCACAGGGAAGCTTGTAAATATGATTTTTCCCTTGGCTACCTTCTGAATGAGGCTTTGGATGTCAGTTTCCACTCTGTCCGTTTGAATAGCAGTGACTTCATTCACATCTTTCCACATGACAAATACCAGGACTACTTTCTCCTGTGTCCACAGACTTCACAAGGAAGAAGATCTCCCAATAAGGATTTTCTAAGTGGACTTGAAGACTACGGCCACCGCAGGAGCCAAGCAACACCACATACAAATGACTTCCTGCTTCAGACGACATCCTTAGGCATTGGCAGCATCCATATGCTCCTTGCCTCAACCATGCATCCTGGGGCCGCATTTTAAGTTACACAACTTCTGTACATTATTGTACAGAATGGAATGGGAAACATCAACAACACCAGTGACCTGCAAACACTCAGGACCTGAAACAGCAGCTGAACAACAGAGAGACACACTGTCCCTCCTCCCGGGGCAAACTTCTTGCCATTCATTTACAATTCCACCAGCCTAAATGAGACACTGTTGTGGGAAGCACTCAGAGCTGTCAGATCTACAGACATGTGTGACTTAAATGATAGTGATTGTCAGGGTATACGAGAATGATACAAAGTACATAGACGCTCACCTACATGCTAAAGACCTGAAAACCAGTCGAAGCTGCATACTCCTTAACCCTTTCCGGTGGTCCTGGGGAAGCGCGGTGTGTCTGGCATTCCTTGCTGTGCTCTGAGCACCCAGTGGGAACGCAATGATCCTGGAATGGAGCATGCCCCCTTCCTTACACAAAACCAGCACTAACAGAATTAACCTGGAGAGGCTGCCTCAAACTGAGAGGTACACACACGTAGCTCCTGGCTCACCGAGGCACATGCACTCAACAGGTTGAAAGCCCTGCTCTTGGGAATACCACTGTCACAGGACCCAGGATATCAATTTTCTATTAAAATTAATGCAGTCGCCGGGCAGTGGTGGCGCACGCCTTTAATCCCAGCAACCGGGAGGCAGAGCCAGGCGGATCTCTGTGAGTTGGAGGCCAGCCTGGTCCACAGAGGGAGATCCAGGACAGGCACCAAAACTACATGGAGAAACCCTGTTTCAAAAAAGAAAAGGAAAGAAAACTAATGCAGTCAAGGCTTTTGTGACTGAACATGAATTCCATCACTGTCAAACACCATGCACTGAGTTTCAGAGTATAAGCAGCATGCCACAGGTCACAGAAGGAAACTGTCCCCAAGCTAGCATAACCACAGGTCACAGAAGGAAACTGTCCCCAAGCTAGCATAAGGCTCAGATGACAGTAACAGAGTGACCCAAACTACTGTTCTCTGGATGCTGCAGGCAACGGTGCTCTGCTGTCCTGCAAACTTCCAATTATCTACATTTCTGTTGCAAGTCATTAATATTCAGGGGGAGGAGCAAAAGCTCCACTTCCTGGAGGGTTCCACATGTGAATTCCCTCTTAGTCACAGGACATCAAAGATGAGCTTAGCTGGAACAGGCTGCTACCCTGCTCGTTGGCTCTCAAAACACATGAGGCCTTAATTTGCAGCCCTTTCCATGGGCGTGGAGGGAGCGACGGCTAATCTGAACACATGTATGCGGGGCTATTTATTACCCAGCGCATTTATTAGGCTTCCTCATGCCAGCACATTTGACAATCCTCCAAGGAGCAAGCTGAATCAAAGTCACCATTGTTCACCGGTAATGGGCTGTCCCACCAGCTACTGCACCAACTGTGGGAACCACTACACACATCAGCATAGACTCCGGTGTACATGTCCACCCCACCAGGGGATGCCCCGTGGCCGAGGAGCTAACTCAGCCAAGCACGGCCCCCGCTACTTTTGCTCTAAGTAAGTATGTTAGGGGCTGGGGAGATGATTCAGTGGATAAAAGCAATCACTGCACAAGCTTGAAGACTTGAGTTTCAATCCCTAAGACCCACATCAAAACTGGAAGAGCCACCCCTGGAGCCCCTTACCCCGCCCCACATACACACCAAGTATGCTCTTCATGAGCTCAACCCTTACCACCACCACCACCCCACACACACACCCCAAGTATGCTCTTGGTGAACTCAACCCTTATCCCCCTCCACACGCCCCAAGTATGCTCTTGGTGAACTCAACCCTTATCCCCCTCCACACACCCCAAGTATGCTCTTCATGAACTCAACCCTTACCGCCACCCCACCACCCCTGCCCCCCCCCCACACACACACCAAGAATGCTCTTTGTTTTGAGCTCAAAAACAAAGGCCAGAACGCGGGCATCACTTCACACCTATCTCTGCCTTTGCCTTTCTCACAACCGACATCCATGCAGCAGTGACATCTCACAGGGACAAACTGGCACACCAGTTCCGCCAGCTCTGCTTCCTATCCCCCGGATCTTGGCTTCTCTTCTCCCTAAGTCCGCCAATCTAGCACGTGACGACAGCATCTCAGTCGACTTTTGAAATAGCATTGGTTACTTCGCCCCGTTCCCTCTGTTTCAAGTGTCGACTTCATTTATAAAACCCCTAGCAGCTAAGCCCAAGCCCCAAGAAATGAGAAAGCAGCTGGCCTTGGCACACACAGCATGGCACTTAACATGTTTCCTCCTCGAAGCCGCTCATCCATTTTCTTAACGAGGAAACTGGGCTTGGTAGAGTGTGAAGATTTCCTCAAGTGTGAGAATTGCCCAGGAGGGCAATCTGGGTCATGAGTTCAGTCCCCATAAAGACCAACATCCATGTAGTTCCCTAAAACTCTAAATGGCACACTCTCAGAGCCAGCCATACCCAACTACCCAGCTAGACACAGGTATGCACTCCTGAGAACATCGCAATTTCAGTGGAGGGGCACAGGTCCTACATCACATATTGCTCAGCCCAGGCAGTGTCCTGAGCTAAACACACTCTGAAAAGGGACAAATGGTGCCCACATGCTGTCAACAGGCGGGCCACCTACAAAGCGTAAAAGGTAAATACTTCCACCTCCTCATATCCATGAGTGACCTGACTCAAGGAACGCATTTCTACTCCAAGGGTAACCAAATCCATGGACTCCGGCTCCTTATTTAAAACAGCAGTGTGTGCAGAGAGCCCACCCATGCCCTCCCACACCAACACTTCAATGATCCTTAAGTGACTTACATTTAACACAATGTAAATGCCACCGTTACTGTACTATAGAAGATGACGCCCAAAATAAACAGGCTGTCCAAGCTGAAGACAGTTGTAATGTGCAAATATCTTCCATCTATAGACTACACAGCCCAAGGTTTTCTTGCCTACAGCCAGGAGAAGCCAGGCTTACTCCTTCCCTTCCTGAGAGCCCCAAACAGGCCCTCAGGGCACTTCTCACATGGACCCCCAGTGGCTCCCACATCTTCCCTCTGTCTCATAGGAAACAGACTTACCCGCAGATGACCTTGTGATCCCTCCTGTTCCAAGAGTCTCGAGCCCAGCAGCACCTATAAGGCAAGGAGTAGCAACAGTTGGGACAGGTCAACCAATGGCCTAGCCCTAAGGGATGCCAAGTTCCCCTTGCCAGACACTTCATTATCCAAACTGGCCCTTGATAAGAATCCTCAAAAAATGTCACCTCTTGCCTGTGAAGAGGGTGGCTCTGAAACCTTGAGAATCACAGTGTGTCACTGGCTGACTGGCCAGCTCCCCAAAATCATTACTGCTACCAAGAATCTAGGCACAAAAAAAGCAGTGAGGTTAGGGTCCCACTGCGACTTTATTATTAACACTGTGACCTTAGAGCCCTCTGCAGGGAAGCAGATCGACCCCCTGGTTTCGTTGTTACCTGCTCAGCCTCAAGAAACTGAGGGGTTGACAGACAAGTCTGGTGAAGCACCCCTGTAAACCCAGCTAGCTACTCAAGAGGCTCAGGCACAAGGACCCAGGTGCTCGGGCTGACAAAGTGAGACCTTGTCTCAACGTAAAAAGTAAAGAGAGCCGGGCAGTGGTGGTGCACGCCTTTAATCCCAGCACTCGGGAGGCAGAGGCAGGCGGATCTCTGTGAGTTCGAGACCAGCCTGGTCTACAGAATGAGATCCAGGAAAGGTGCAAAGCTACACAGAGAAACCCTGTGAGGGGGGGCGGGGGGAGGGGTAAAGAGAAGGTCAGGAATGTAGCTCAGTGGTAGAGTGCTTGCCTAGCATTATGCAAAGTCCTAGGTTCAATCCCCAGTATGGGAGGGGGGAAAAACAGGTCCAGAAGGAAGGGGGTGGTGGCCAAAGGATTAGGAACAGCCACACTGCTGCTCCTCGTAGAAAAGAACAGGAGCCGAGGTTCAGCTGTGGATGATCCCAGGCAAACTGCATGTGCTTCATGCCACAGTAGTGTGCCTGGCCACCAAAGAACACTGGAGGCCTGGAGGGAAGGGGGAGTGGGCAATGCACAGAGAAGCTAACACTGTGTAAGGAGGACTCTGTGCAGGTGAATATGCAAGTGTCCCTCTTCATGTCACAGCATAATAGATGGGGTCACACAAAGATGGGGAAAATGGGGGCGCATGGCCCACCCAGTGCTACCTAGAGGTCTGCTACAGACCAGGAAAAGCCTTCAGGGAGAAAGGATGAGCCCAGCCAAGGCAGGAGAAAGGAAACAGGCCGAGGACACAGAAGCAAAAGAAACTGGGAACAGTGTGAAAACAGCCTGAGCGTCAGCCCCTCAGTCTAGCATGAGACAATCTGTTTAATGGTGTGGACCTAGGTGACTTTTGCAATTAAAACATAACCCTTACTAACTAAAAATGGACAAACAACCACTAAACAAGCCCCACAGTCTCCTTTAGCTCCGAAACATGCCTTAAGCACACTTGATCCAGGCCCGAGGCAGGGAAGTTCTGACATCACCTAAGAAGTCTGGGAAAAGGTGTGTTTTCCCTAAGCGTTCAACCCATCAATTATCAAAGCACCGGGTTGGTAATTGCTCTTCTCAAAAACTCTAAGTAAGGAGTACATCTTGGGCTCTTTACAGGCACGGGCAAGCTCATGTACTCCTAATGCCTGCTAAAGACCAAACACAGCTTATAATGTTGTGGATCTAAGCAACAGGTCTGCAGAAGCGTCTGCAACCCACGGGTCTCGAGGACGCCGTGACCAAGGCTGTGAGTGAAGAAGAGTCAGCCAATTACTCTCATGCCACATAAGCCAAACAAGACAAAGCGTTTTTGCCGTGACAGTTTATTTTCAGTAAAGGAATTTATCTACGCTGACACAGCAACAGATTCATGAGGTTGCCTAATTTTTTTTTTTTCCTAAGAGCTGGAGACCGCTCTTTCCTCACAACGGCCAGGCACTCATCCTGAAGTGAGGATCTCCCTCTGGTTTTCACCTGCCACAGTAAAGATGAGCTATTCATTCTACAGACAGACCAACAACCTACAGGTGAGCCACAGAAGACCATCATGGGCACAGACAGACTTGATAAATGGCTCTCCATTACATCCAAAGTACATCGGTTGGGCTACCAGTCTAGTGTGACACGTGTCCTTCGAAGGATGGTCACATGGAGCGCAGACATGAAATGCTCCACCTACAAGCCAAAGGCCAGAGACAGCCAGCAAAGCCATGAGGGAGCGTCAAACACAGTCTCCGATACAGGAAGCAGAGGGGCACAAACCCTGAAGGCCCCCTGATCTCCTCACTGTTGACAAGATGAATTTTATTCCAGAATGGACCATCCTTTAAGGCTCACTCACTCACCCCGATGTCTATGGGTTTTTAAAATTAAAGCTGCTAAAATAGGTACAGCCCCTGGACAGGTGGTCCTATGTTGTATACAAAAGCAGGCAGAGCAAGCCATGGGGGAGGGGGGGGAGGAGCAATCTAAAGGCAGTATCCAGGATGGGAGATGGTGCTGTGGGATGGTCTATATGTCAAATGTGTTGCTCTGATTGGTCAATAAATAAAACGCTGACTGGCCAGTGGCCAGGCAGAAAGTATAGGCAGGACTAACAGAGAGGAGAATTGAGAGAACAGGAAGGTGGAGAGAGACACTGCCAGTCGCTGCCATGACAAGCAACATGTGAAGATGCCGGTAAGCCACAAGCCACGTGGCAAGGTATAGATTTATAGAAATGGGTTAATTTAAGATGTAAGAACTAGATAGCTAGGAGCCTCAGCCATAAAGTCAAACAGTTTAAATAATATAAGCGTCTGTGTATTTATTTTATAAGTGGGCTGTCGGACTGCCGGGGCTTGGCGGGACCCAGAGAGAAAACTCTCCAGCTACAAGATGGCTCAGGAGTTCAAGAGTGCTTGCTGCACAATTGTGAGGAGGACCCAAGTGAGGATCCCAGCACTTGTGTAAGGACACATCTGTGGGTGTGGTCACACATGCACCTGTAACCCCAGCGCTGTCAGGGGCATTGACAAAGAAAATCACTAAGACCAACTGGCTATTTGCCTAGCTGGAAAACTTAAACTCAAGGTCAGAATCTACCAGCACCAGTAACAATTAGTAACGTACATTCTTTTATATGTACAATGGACACACAGGAATAGAGCATACAGACCAGCTTAGAAGTTCCAAGCAGTACTCAGAAATGGCTAGGGGTAGGTAGGCACATTCATCACAGCCTCACTGTTAACAGGAAGTACTGGGCTCTTAACCGCCTACAGCAGCCCTGCACACACCACCCCATGCATGTCACCCTCTGACAAGGATGATCCATACTTCACCTGACCATATACCCTCGTCCTCGTCCTCAGTTAGTGGACAAACACCGAGCACATGGCTGATGCCACTGAATCACCTTTCCATGCTGGTTTCAAAGCAGCCAAGAGTTCTTATTATCATCCTGGCTGCAGTAGGCATGAATAAATCCAGGGGTTTGGGATGTGAAATGCCTAGTCCTCACACAGATGTTGGGAGGTGGCGGGATGCCTAAAAGGTAGAGTCTTTGGGAAGAATCCAAAAGACTGAAGGGTGCTGCCCTCCGAGGGAACTGCATTATTCTCGTGAAATTCGAGGTCAGTTCTGGAAGAGTGAGTTGTTTTCAAAGTGAGCCTGGCTCCTCCCAAGTCTGGCTTCCCTCATCACTGGTATCACCTCTCTGTCACATGCCTGCAGCTGCAATGCTATCACTGGCCACAGTGTCTTCCCCAGAGGCTGTGCAAATGGCTACCCAAGCTATCTCGGACTGTCAGCCTCCCGAGATGTTAAGATTAATAAGCCATAAGCCTTTTGCTCTTAATAAAGTATCCACCTTGGATATTTCATTGTGATAATGGAAAAGAGACTAAGACAAGTCTTAGTCCCGTAACAGACAAGTTCCCCATCCCGTAACCCCTGAGTTGTCATCAACATTTCTAGCCACATTTCTCGGAGCAGGAACCAACTCAACTGCCAGCTCAGGTCTGTGGGAGATGCCATCAAGCTTCCTGTTTGGGACAGCCTGGACCTTCAAACGTAAGAGAAAAAGGAGAGCCAGGGAAATGATCCCCAGCAACTATGAAAGAAGCTCCCGAGGTAAGTAAGCCAGGACATCTCAGCCTAGAAGAAAGAGCACAGCGCTCAGAGTAACTAACTTCACCACCCTTTTCTTCCATGTCCACAAACTATTACCACTTTAAAGAAACCCCAAAGTTGAGCCTGCCATCTTGGGAGAGCTGGTTCTAGAGCAAGCAGCTAGGTCACAAGCCCATCTTGCTTAGCCAGCAGCTTGGATGGAGAGCAAGGGAGAACATGGGAGGATGTGGAAACCACACTTCAGAGCTGCTCCTTTCCAGAACTCTCTAACTTGCGTGCAAGTCCCCACAAGGCAATTCCTACTATCTTGCCCAAAACTACAACCCTGCCAGTGACAGCAGCACTTCCCACCTGAGCCAGTGATGAAGAGGGGCATACCACGGCCTTCACCATCCATCAGGGTTGCCAGCAGTCAGGGTACCAGGCAAACCACAGCAACTGTTTCTCAGTTCTGAGGCTGAAAGCGCAGGGCAATTTTGTGCCTGGTGGCTACCCCGTTTCACAGACCAGCACCTTCTCTGTGCCCCGTAACACAACAGGAAAAGAGATCAGAGAGCGAATCCATTCACTGGGGCTCCACACTCAAGATGGAAACATCTCCCCAAGGCTCCCTTCTAACATCATCACCCTGCAACTAGACTCCCAATACCTGGACTTCAGAGGGAAGAAACCCTCAGGCCACACAGTGACCACAAACTGCCTGGCAACTGTTTTTTCTCCATGGTTCCATGGCACAGAAATGGTGAAAATCACGTTATTCAACACCCATTTCAACAGGACAGAGGATATGAAGGATGAGGAGAAACATCAGAACTTAAGTCCAAACTCCAACTTAAAACAAATAAAAACTCCAAATTAAAGGAGCCAGGCAGTGGCGCACGCACTCGGGAGGCAGAGCCAGGTGGATCTCTGAGTTCGAGGCCAGCCTGGTCTACAGAGCAAGATCCAGGACAGACACCAAACACACACACACACACACACACAAAATAGCACGTGCATGTATGAAACTGTCACAATAAAACTCGTCATCTGTATAGCTAACATGTACTAGTGGGAAGAGGAGGGGAAGGAAAGGGGAGTGGAAGAGGGGAGAGGGGGAGGGGAGGGGTGGTGTATTTCCTTTGGGTCAATTAACATGTACAAAAGTCATGAGAAAATGAGCATATGGAAATATCTAAACATTCATAACTCTCAGGGCCCAAGTAACTGTAGAGTCTAAAAAGCAAAGAAAATATTGAAATTTTCACTTTAAAGGTTATTTAAATAGTCTATAATAATTACTATTCTACATTTATCTTGCATGCAGAAACTTGAAGTATGCTTTGTTTCCAACACATACAAAATATGCTTAGTTAAAATAAACACCATATATAAAGGCAAAGGGTGAGCTAAACAGATGAGAAGTAGAGTAATTTATGAATAGAAATGAATTCAAGAACTGAAGACTTGAAAGCCATTGTGGCCCAATGCATCTGCACTTGGTGGGAGGGATGGATGAATGGACGGATGTGGACAAACACCACATTTGGCACATGGGAAGGGGGGGACACGGGCACACTACTTCACACAGCCTGCAGAACCCTCGTACTGGTTTTTTCTCAGGCCAGTTCCACCTTTTCTACAGTCAAAGAAATGAATGCCACCATCCAAATGGAGGCACCCACAAAGCAAAACCTCTGCGAGGGAATTACTACACGCATGCGCATGAGCATGAGCGTGCATTTTAAACCAACTGGCCCGGGGCAAAAGCTACATCATAAATGCAACAAATGGGGCTGTAATTCTGGTACCCTCCCCACAGACACCATGCTCAAGGAACTTCCCTTTTCCATGTGCCGGGCCCAAGGTCAAACATGGAGCACAGAATGTGAACCCCTTCTTCAGGGGCCCAACCTGCCCTGGGAAAGTGAACACTATATCATGTCTACTGAAAGGGTAAAGTTACCGTATTCTGACAGTTAAAACCCCTACAGAGCAATCAACATAAAACACCCCTTTGTTACGATTTAGATATGGTTTAAATATGTCTCCCAAGGGCTTGTGTGTCCAAACTCAATCTCTCCACCGTGAGTTATTGATGGGAGGGGAGAAGGAGGAGCCTGTACTGGACAGGACACACCTTAATTTGACCATAATGTTTAGAGGTAGGATCACTGAGCAATGATTAGAGTTAGAACAGGTCATCAGGCTGCAGCCCCTACGACTGAATCCTGGTTACTTTCTACGCTCATTAAGAAAAACCAAAAGACTCTCTTTCTCTCTCTTTCTGTCTTTCTGTTTTTCTCTCTTTCTCTCTGTCTTTCTCTCTATACACACACACACACACACACACACACACACACACACACACACACACACACACACCTCATCATGCAGTGCTCTGACTCACACCCAAGACCACCCTGGGACTCTTTCAGCAAGGAGCCATGGACCCTTGACCTCCACAACCTTAAGCCAGGATGAAGTTTATATTATTGGCAACAGAAAACAGAACAAGGAACCCTTAATGGGTCCTTTTTTTTTTTCCAGGAGAGAGTCTAATAGACACATTTTATTATCAGTTCTTCACATGAATTAGTCTTATTACTCAAAGCTAATATTTGAAGGCAAATGAAGTTCTAAGTTTAAAAAGATATGGTCTCAGAGCAAACTCTTGAAGGCCTTGAGTTTTGTTTTGTTTTTCCCCCCAAAACCATGAGCTGGTGCACATATTTACCAAGAACAGTAACGGAAGTGTTGGTTCCCAGCCTAGGGAGACACTCAGAGGTGCGCACCAGGTAATGGTGACCAGGATTGGCAGTCACTGTATCCTCTATCACTGTGACAGAGGTATCACTTGACTTGTTGGTAAATCCCACTGGACTCTGCCCAGAACTAGTACGTCTCCTTCCTGGCCAATGCTATAGCCCTTCCCTTGGCTCCCTGGCAATAATCAGGGCAGATGTATTCTTCTATGCCACCCTCTTCCTCCAGGAAGGAGTCAGCTGACTGCCTCAGCGACTAACTGACCTAGGACAAAGATGCCCCTCCCTGAGGGGTAGAATATCAAACAGATCAGGGAAATCTGGGCTCAACATGTGTGCCCAGGTGGAGGCCACTGCCCACCACACAGCCTGGGGGAGGGACAGCCATTCTACAAGAGGCCACGAAAAACGGCGCTAAGAGCCAATGGATTCACCAGATTCCCGAAACCCACTTCAACCTTAGACAGGCATGTTAAGTTTGGGTTTTATAATTTCCTGCTTTGGCAGGTCTGTCTCTCTGCACCATTAGCATATTGTCAATAGCCCAATTACACTGACCCACACAAGGACTGGGCAGCAGCCACTTCAAACTACCCACCCCCGGCCAGGTGTCTAGCATTGGGTCATTAAGTCCACCCACACTTAAGAGAATCTGGTACCAAGTGTGGGTTGCTATCAGGGCCTCACAGGCATCTCTCCACATGGCTGGGGGCTGAGGGCCTGGAAGCTGTATTTCACAGGTCCTTGTCAGCTGAATTCTGGCTGGGGGCTCTCTCTGCCAGAAGCCCTGAAGGGACCCCAGAAGACAACAGCAAACACAAAGCCCTGCTTCCCTTCCCCACCTCCACTGAGGACAGCGGGCTCCTGTGGAGGGACTTACGGGCAGCAGCAGAGAGACAGGCCTGAGGGCGGGCTCTGGGAATCCCGTCCTTGTTCTCATCTCCAACCCCAGGTAAGCTTTCTCATTTTCTGCTCTTCGCTTCCTCTAGCCCTTCACACTGTTTCATAACCATTCCCTGTACTAGACTCGCCTGCACAAAATCCCTACAAGGTTTCCACTCACTAATGAAGGCCATGGGAGTAAGGCACAGGTCACCTGAAAAAAAGAAGCTACACGGGATGACTAATATTCAGGCAAAACAGAAAGAAACCCAGGAGCTATGCCATTCTTCAAAAAGTTGCTGTGGTATGATTTCGAAACGTCCCTGGAGCCTGGGCAGGAGTCCGCCCTGCTGGGGCAGCTGGGCTGGGACCAGCTGGGCCGGCCGGGGGAGGAAGGCAGCTGGGTTAGCCTGCTCACTGCCACAAACTGAACAAGAGAAGAAAATCCATAAGCTGCTTTTTTTTCTGGTCACGTCAAAATGTCACAGAGGTCCCCAGGTGGGCCAGGGGAAAATCCCCAGCAGTCAGACCGCAGCAGCCTTCCATGGGCAGGTGGGTACCACACCAGAGCAGTCCCTGGAGAGGAGCCAACCTGTACTGTCACCATCTCCATGACAAAGGCCCGCCCACACCCCAAACCTTCCACAAGCTGCTGTCATTTCAAGATATCTTAATGCTATGTGTCACAGAGGGACAGAAGCTGTGGTATCCCCACCCGAACACAGGAATAGGGGTTGATGTCAACCCAAGCAAGCCTTGGGGATCCCTGGGGAGAACCCAGGCCTGCCCCATGGACATCTTAAGCACAACACCACACCCAAATAGGGCAAAAGAAACACACAAGTAGAAGCCATTACCTACCCCACCCCCCGCAATTTTTAACCGGCATTATGTCTTCCAACGTTCCTTCTCTGGTTCTGAGACCAGCAGGAGGTCTCACGCTCTCCTTTATACACAAGAAGACAAGCATTATTTATACATACACACACACACACACACACACACACACACACACACACACACACACACACCCCAAGTGGCTCAATGTAGCTGTGACAGCCTGGACCCTGGGGCTGATGACAGCCGGGAGGGTAAGAAGAGAAGGTGTGCCAGAACTAATTTTCAAACTGCTTAATTAGCCGATTCTTCTTTACTTAGAAGGCAGTAAGAAACGGCTCGCTGGTAGCAGAAGCTGTTTAAGGTGAACCATAAAACCACCCAAAAGTAGATAAGAAACAACAGAAATGTGCTACAAGGCACCAGGGGAAAATAAGCAAGTCACAGGGGGAAAGAACTATGTTCAAACAAAAGCCATTTGCCATTAAATCTTAAAAATGGCACCTGGCTACAGATGGTCTCAAAACGTTATCTGGCATACTGTTCTAGAACTTGCCTAAATAACCTCACAATGAACACATCATCAGGACAAGGAGCGGGGACCAAGGGGATACTGCATGGCCACGGCTCCACCCTGCTTCTGCAGGGTTCAACATGTCACAAGTTGTCATTTGCCCAAATTATGAAAAAAGGAAAACTCATACAGAAATAGTCAAATTCCACCACATGTGCCACACCTGTCTGAATAAAGATTGAACTAACAGGTAGACCCCACCCCTCAAAACCTGCCACGTTCATTTTTTTTAGAAAACCAAGTTAATATCAGATGACAGGGTATTCATGGCCATTTCTAAAACAAGCGAACCTGGTATTGATTTTAGAAAGCATTTTTTTTCCAACAGCACTCCATGTAAAACCTCTTGGGCCATACTTCTTTCGCCACACATACAATTTGAAAAGGGTGGCTTTAGAGGTGACATACACAGATACTCCTTGACGTCTTCATGGGGTCTGTGGATTCAGGACACCCTCCCTCACCAGACCACAATCCCAGAATGCCAAAATCCCTTACAATAAAATGGCACAGTGTAAGGAACCTATTACACATGCTCTCCCACATCATGTATAATACCCAACACGTTGTAATGCTGTGTACATAGCATGAGAGACTCTATTCTTCAAGGAATTATGACAAGAAAATGTCTCAAGTGCTCAGTACACATGGAAGCAATCACGTGAAATGGAACTGCACTGTACAGGCCATAACGTTTTCCATCCAAGGCTGGCTGAATCCGGATTCCAGAGACAGTCTACATACAGTACGTGCTACTTCCCGGAGAAGGAGACTTTCTTGTTTGAAGCACCACATATGGCAGGTACCATGTGGACTTAGTTTTGTTCCCTGTTGCTATGACAAAGCACCCTGACTTTAGGGGGAAGGGTTTTATTTGGCTCAGAGTTCCTTGTCACCATCCATCCGTGAGGGGAACCTGAAGCAGCCAGGCACATCACACCCAGTCAGAAGCACAGCGCAGTGAGTCAACGTGAGCCCAACAGTGAGGTTTTGTTTTCTCCTTTTTATTTCATCCAAAACCCAGCCCATGGAATGGTGTCACCCACGTTCAGGGCGGGTCTTCTTCCTACCTCAATTAACTCAATTAAGAAAATCCCTCACAGCAGGCCCACGAGTCACCCTAATCTAGATATTTCCTCATTGAGACACCCTGCTCCGGTGATTCAGACTGTCAATCACCATACCACTATGGAAACTGGTTATCTGCCCCGGCGGCTCCAGATACAGTGCCGGGTAACACAGAGGTGAGGAGGAGGAGGAAATAGTCCTGCGTGAAGCAACCGCCTGAGGAAGACAGAAACTCCTCGCCTAGCAAGTGAGAAGGCAGATCTGCTTAGAGCTGGGGATGATTTGTTGGTGAAGAAATAAAGACAGAATGAAAGCTGATTACGAGGAAAGCCCTTGTGGTAATGAAAGGAAGGGGGAGTCCCACACATGTGACATGTGAGATGATGTTACAGGCAGCTGGAAAAACGCCAGAAGGTGGAAGCTGGGAGTCTGGGATGCAGGACAAGGCAGGGAAGACTCAGGCTCCGAGGCAATTATTTTTGTCACTGTCCTTTGCATTTCCTCTATACTGGTGACTGCATGCTAAGCTCATGGCGGACGTACAAGGCCTGATTCAGTACTGCCCACCGCACTGGGCCAGTCCCAGCGCTGGGTGAGAGGGAATGCAGATGGGGAGATTAGATCACTTGGAGAAGGAGGTCTGAGACCTGATCCCCTAGCTGGAGACAAAGTCTACATAGGGCTCCAGCGAACTACAGAACAACGCTGTGTGTCCCAGGGAGAAACACAGCGGATGCTTTCCTTTACCTTGGCTTTTCTGCATTGTAAACACAGGCCATGATAGATAGGGCTCGGTGTGATTCACGAGAGGGCTGGCCGGGTTCTCCTCTGGGACCAAGTATCCAAACTCACCTTGCAGCCGAGTCTTGAGGAGGTCAAAGTCAACAAAGCAAGGCCTTGGTTCTCAAACTAGGGGGTTAGAGGGAGCAAGCATTCCCAAGAGGGCGCTGGGAAGGTACCAGAATGAATCACCGAGCCTCCCCCAGCCACCACATTGCCATCCTTACCACCACCATCGGCCAACAACCCGGCCACCTCTGCCTCCAGCAGCCAATGTAAAGGGGGACTCTACCAGCCAAATTTCCCCCAAAACTAGGAGGCTAGGGAGTTCCCAGACACTTCACAAGCCTGAACTGAGAGAGGCAGGGAAGGGGAACTGACAGGTAGCCCTGAGAGGGCCCGGGGACAGGGGAAGTCGAAGCCCATGGGTGCTTCTGGGAACAGCTGTAGGGAAAATATAGATCTGAACGACAGGTGGGTCTGAGAGAGCAAGGGCAGCTTGGAGACCAGGACTTTGACTCTGGGCAGAAGAAAAAGGCTAGGTATCACTGACAGAACCACCATGCTTTTTCTAGAAAGGGTTGTGGGCTCCAAGAAAGTCTCGACTGCCTCCTTAGGAGAAATACCAGCTTTAAAAAAAAAAAAAAGCTTTCTTTTAGTCATAACAAAATACTGGTTTCTTCCTAAGGGGCATGGTAAGAAAAGGTGAAAATATTCTTGAGCTATCTGTCCAACAAATCAGGTCCCACGTCTCTTACTAGAAGGAACCACAGTTCTAAAAGGACAGAACCATGGTGTTAGCAACAAAACCAACAACATAGGGACAAGACTCAAGTTACACTCCAGCCTGGTGCACAAAGCCCAGGCAGCTACTCAGAACACTTCCTTCAAGAGTGGAAGTATTTTAAATGGCCATGCACAAAGCCCAGGCAGCTACTCAGAACACGTCCTTCAATAGTTACAAGTGTTTTAAACGGCCAAAAATAGCCTCTCAGAAGTATTTTTCTCAAGCTGCTAACTATCTCTGTGTTTCAAATAATGAACACTAATTCAGGAGCCGGGGGAATAAATGGCTGGGTGGGTAAAACACTTGCTGAGCAAAAGTAAGGCGCTGATTTAGCACCCTCTAAAAAGGCCAGGCATGATGGGGCACGCCTGTAATCCCAGGGTAGGGAGGCAAGGCATGAATGGGAGGATCCTGGGGGGGCTTGATGGTCAGCCAGTCTAGCCAATCAGTGAGAGCCTCTGGAAAGCAACCTAGGAAGACATCTGACACTGACTTTGGCCTCCACTGGGCATGTGCACCATGCCCACAGGAACACACCACACACACAAATAACAACTCAATTTACTTTTCCCTGTCCACATCCCAGGCACTATCTACCACCCACTGTGATACCACGTGCAGTCAAATTCTGAATCGTTTTATAGACCTGTGGCCTTCCTAGAGCAATCTACTAACCCTGGCAGATTCTACAGGCTCCTCCCATCATAGACACTAACAGCATCATTTACACAAACACACCCACATACACGCTGTAAGTTTCATGCCTTGCCCTGTGTCCTGCCCCCTAGAAAAGTAAAAGCCAGATGCAAATACCATCCTTTACAAGGATCTCCGCATTGGAGCGAGACCCCAAGTGTGCTTATACCCTAGGCCGCAAGACACTCAGAGGCCATTCAGCCATGCTCTTCAGTGTTACAGAAGCTACACAAAGCCATGTTCAGAATGGGAAACGCTTAAACCTTTCCCCTCTCAGATATCCATCCCTTCAGCAACCATGTTCCACTCAGTTCCACGGTCACCACTCTCTTGTACACCGGTACTCCTCTTGTCCGTCCTCTTCTGTATTTACTGCTTATATGAAAAGGTAAGCAGGGCTGTGCACAAGGCACTGGTCTCCTTGTCTCCTTTTGGATTTGTTCTGTGGCACTGGGGACGGATCCCAGGTCCTCACGTGAGTTCAACAGCTGCTCTGGCACAGAACCGCACTTCAGCCTTGTCCATGGATTCTAACTCTCCTTCATCTGTGAAACTCGTCTTCCAGTGAAAGCCACTGGGACATCAAGAAACAACCTACCCGCCAGAGGCCGACTACAGAAGGCACAATCTGAAGCCAGAGCTCAGGCTCCAGAAGGCAGCTTCAGATAAAAACCTGAAAAAAACGAACAGTAAAACTCAAGTGATTGTAGCTCAGTGACTGAGCTTTCTCACTCAGCGTACACTGAAGGCCCCAGGTTTCTATTCCCAACATGAGGGAAAAACAAATGCAGAAATAAGACCCAAGGCAGGAGAAGGGGCCGAAGACTACATGGAGGACGTAAAATCCACTGCTAATTTTATCAGCAGCACCTCAATGGCCACATCCTATCCACCAGACCTGCTTGGGCGGGGGCAAGCTGTCTTCTCAGACCCAGGGCTGCTGAGGTTCTGAGACGAGCCCCCATGTTGGTCTGCCCTACCCAGTGTCCACAAGGACAGCCGGCAGGATGGAGAGCTGAGCCACATAGCCCATTTCTCAGAAAACCCACAGGGCCATTTATCTTCTACAGCTCAGTTGTGCTTCAGCAAGTTGTTGTAAGCACAGTCACAAGGCTACATTTAAAGATCCCTAGTAATGTTACTATATTTTCCTGCATTTGCTTCCTGAGAACCAAGATGTGGGGGAGTTACCGGCGCAATGTGAGATTCATGATTACTCAGACCAGGGCAAGGGAGGATGGAAAATAAGAAAGCCTCAGCTGCTCGCAGAGAAGCGTTTTTTTTTTTTTTTTAAATAGGTCTTGCCAGCTGGGGAAGGGGTGGGGAAGGGGCGGGCCTTGTGCTGGTGCTGCCGCCTTGTCACGGAAACAATAAAAAAGTATCTCTGCGCTGTTCTCCGGCTTCTGATACAGAGCTCCCCGAAAACCTTGGGATTTCCTGAGTGACCGTTTGATCATGAGCCCCAGTGGGCCACGACTGAGCCTGTGCCTATGAAGGGACGTGGGGTGGGGGTCCCGAGACGGATAAAGAGTGGGGGAATGTAAGCAGCCTTACATTCGCTGAGAGGGAAGGTGAACAGTGACCGGGCTTTAACTCTTAAACGCTGGATGGGAGACTTCTCAGTTTGGTGAGCCCCTTGGGGTGGCAAAGAAATTCCGCAGCCCCTCTCCACCCCAGCCACACTGTGTGCATCCCTGTCTGTCCCCCTGCTGCTCCTAACTTGGGTGCTTCCTGATAAACTATCGTCTAGAGTCGACTTCTGTAAACTGTGTCCGTCGCTGCTGCAGGTGGACCGAGGGCCTTTCCTGAGTTGTGGGAGTTGCCAAGGGACATTCCTGAACCGGACCGGGAAGTCGTGGGAACGTATAATGAACGGATCCGTTGGAAATACAGGAGGTTCTTTTGCAGATGGCAGTGGGGGAGATGTTTTGCTGGTCCAAGTGCTCATAACTTGTCAGGAATGTACCAGCCTGGCACCGTCAGCCTCAGGGGTGATTATTATAGGACAGCCAGCTGGTATTAGAGGATGAGGCTGCATACTCCAGTGGCTTCCTCAGGATGTGGTTATTCCAGCTGTGACGCGCTACGGAGGAAAACACACAGACACATAGCAGGGATGGACTCTGGAGTCTTCAGGAAAGGCTGGCATGGCTACATTTGTTACACTGACTATATGTCGACATGACGTGGGTTCTGCTGGGCTCATCCGCACATTACTAAACCTGTCTGCTTCCTTTTACTTTTTAAACGTAGTTGCAGGGGTCACTGAAGCTACATTCGAAGTACGCACACACAGCTTGCATTCTATTTCCACCGGATAATACTCAGAATCGTATCTCAAATCTTCCCATGAAGAAACAAGTAAGTCTACAAAATCAAGCATCGGATGAAAGATTAGGGATGTTGCTAACATTTAGGAAGGGCTTGTTATCTGCCAGGAACCATGCCGTGTTTCAGGAACCCTCTGCTGAAGGCTGCCTCCTCCTCCTGCCCCAGAAAAAGAGTACAGAGCTCTGGTGCCAAGAAAGAGACAGGCAAGGCTCCAATACAGCAGCATCCCACTCCAGTCCTGTACTCCGCTGCACACAGGGTAAACAGGCTTCTTCCAGAAAGAGCCTAATAAGCACAGTAGTTCGGCCTTTGTAGGTCACCAGCTCACAGTTACTCAATTCGACAGTGCTACCAGGAAGGCAGCCACAAATAGCATGCAACTGAACAATCCTGGCTGTGTTCTTTTTTTCTCTTTCTGTCTTCTGTGTGCTTGTTTCTTTGAGACAAGGACTCATCCAGCCAAAGCTGGCCTTGAATTCCTGATTCTCCTGCTTCCATCTTTCCAGTGTTAGGATTAAGTGGTACCACCGTGCCTGGCCAGCTTGCGTTCGTTCTAATAAGACTGATCACACAAGAGGGTGAGACAGATTCAGTCCATGGGCTGTTTGCCAAGCCCTGCTCTATACACGAAGAGAGACGTTCCTAAATACATGTGCTCACCAGTGCACCAAGTTAGAACAATCTACAAAAATACCTTCCCACAAAACACCAGTCAGTGGCCCATTGTGGAAACAAGGCTCAAAGTATCAAACCCTGCCGAGTTAACTCGCTGTCAGGGTCCTCAACGTCCGCTGCCCATCATAAGCAGACCCCGCAGGCATGTGCACTGGACTCCCGAGGTAACAACTGAATGACACCAGACTCTAGAAGCAGCAACTGATGACAAAGTAGACACATGCATTTCTTTTTACTTTTGTGATGTGGCTGCCAGTAATGTCCAAGTTAGACCTCTAATTGACCCATGTGGCTTGCATTCTATTGCCTAGGGTGACTCAACAATGTGACATCAATAAAATGGCAGGAATACGGAGGGAAAGGAAGAGACAAGACCCCACAATCAAACACTCTGGGCTTCCAGAACAGAGCCAACGGGACTTCTAGAGAGGGGGAAGGTAAGCGTGACTGTCCAGCATTCTGAGCGTGGACATCACCTGCACAGTATCACAGAACTCACTGCAATGAGAAAGTGCTCAGAGGGAATAAAGCCCTTCTAAGCCCTTCAGAACAGAAACAAGGTTTGTGGATGCAACTGTACTCAGTATGGGAGGGACTGAATGGAACTGTACTCAGTATCGGAAGGACCAGTCCCTGGTTCCGTCTACTACTGTTAACGTCAGTTAAATTTAGAGATGAAAGCTCCTGTTTCCTGCCTAAGTCTCCACACAGGGGCCACACCCCCAGCACACACACCCAAGCATATCAGGGTTCTCTCTGAGACCCACACTTCCCTCCACTCCGGAGTCTGATCAGCATTATACATCAAGAAAAGGAAGGCCCTAGTCCATCATTACACTCATTTGAAGACGATTAATAAAATCTAACAGATATCACCACAGAAGGAAATAGAATGGAGGGAAGAAAACCTAGGCAGGCCATGGGAGCAGAGGCAAGATGTGTGGCGAGAACCACACTGGCCTGCAGAACCCTGTCCCTGAGTTCCCTAGTATGGGCCACACTGTGGGTTGACTGTGCAAAGGGAAAACAGCCCTCAGGGAGAAGATGATCTAAGGCAGGCAAAGACAGTGTGCACCAAGTTCTCCTATACCTTCCAATGCCTCCAGGACCATCCTCAGCACACACGGTTCCCAACCAGAAGAGCTGCACACCTTCTGTACAGTCAGTACCTGCTAGCGCAGCGGGCTCTCATACCCACTGTTTCCCATCAGCCCTCACTTCCATCTTCTTTTTACCCTTCCATTTCCCCTCCCCCCACCCCTCCACCCCCCCACCCCCCGCCCAAAAACAAAAATTATAAAAAGGTACCCCACACAAAGTAATTTTCCTTTCTGTCCTCTTGGAAAATTAGGGACAACACCATAAAAACCTCATGAAGAATTAGAATAGTAATTTGGGGGGAAGTCACACTTGGTAGCAAATGCTGACCAAGAAGTAATAAAAACAGGTGTCTCCTGTGTGCTGTATTAGTCACCTGATGCTGTATAATGGAACAGTGCATGTGTAGCAGCTGAAAACACAGCCTATTACTTATCTCTGGGAGTCTGAGCATGCCATGTCTACAAAGATGCCCAGTCACAACGCGCCTCCTTCTAAAATTTAGCATCCAAACAGTACCTCTCATAGGCTATCTGCCCATTTCAGGCATGACAAATGGTCTGAAAATACAATCATGTGTCACGCAATGAAATTTCAGTCACTGACAGATCACATACAGAACAGTGGTCTCTTAAGGGATAACGGAACAGAATACCTCGCACAGCCTGGTGACATCACAGCCACCCTGGCATAGCAAAATACATCTGTGGTGATGCAGATACAACACACCTACTACGCCACAAGTACCATGTAAGTGCACATGCAGTTGTGTGCAGGACTTTATTTACACTTGATGAGAAATGACTGCTCCCAGCATATATACGTACTGTATTATACATTTTATCATTAGCCTGTACTCCTTACATTTTTCTTTAAAAAAAAAAAAGACTGTCAAACCACTCTGTCTGCCACCTTGTACTGGCAGCAACTGTCTTAAACACCAGGAGCTTCCTGTGTCTTAAATACCTGGAGCTTCCTGTGTCCCCTGATTGCCTCATGTTCTCTTGTGCTCAATTTCATCTTGTGTCCCTCTGTCATCATGACCTTCAAACAATGGAACACACACACACACACACACACACACACACAGAGTCAAGTCTACACTTCTCAGGTGTGTGTATATAGCTGGCTGGTATTCTTGTACCATTTAGGCATGAAGTCACATGACAGATTTCTCAACACACAAACACACACACCCTATTCAGTGATGCATGGTTACAACCGCAACACATCCTGAGTTGGGAACAGGTTACTTAACAAAGGAACAGCAAGACTTCTGTTTCATTTGCAAGCTGACTAAAAGCATAATAATCCAACACTACCATTAGCTCTATGCCCCAAATACAGCTCCAAAGAACACCCACTGACAAGATTGACAGTCACTCTTAAAAGAGAAAAGGACATGCCAAGGGGAAGTGTTTCATCTGCTCTCAGGGAGTCCATTCAAAGAATGGATCATATGCTCCACAGTAAACACACAGTAGGACTAGCCATGGAGGCCATCAACAGGCAGGGCTATATCAACAGGCAGGGCTATAAGTCAGTGAGGCTGAGAAGTACCCCTGAAATTCAAGGACTGCTTAAGAGGAAACCAATTCTAAGAGACACAGAGTCACAGAGTGTACAAATCCTAGCTGATGGAAACCAACATCGGGGCTGTTATTAATCTTTCTAAGCCAAGATCCTCTAAGGGAAATGAACTTCCATGCCGTTCTGGAGCAGCCATTCACGCTCCGACTTCCAAGGGAGCAAAGCCCAGGTAAAACTTATTTCTGTGCATCTGAAAACTGGTGTGACTCTGACGGTACATCACAGCAAAATGAATCAGTAGCCATAAAGACATCCATACTATGAAGTTCTGCAGCCTCCTCTTAAAGAGTTATGTCAAGGAAAGGACTCTACTGCAGAGAAATATAGAGAGACATCATGTCTACTGGAGTGAAAGCTTCAATGTCCAACACCACAGAAAGCAAATAAATAAAAAGTGCCAGAAAACTATATCTTAGAAATCAAGGTCTTAGACCAGGCAAGTGGGGCACATTGGGAGAACACTTGCCTAACATGTCTGGGGCCCTGGGTTCCATCCAAAGAAATGCATAAGTAAATAAGGAAGAAAGGAAGGAAGGAAGGAAGAGAGGGAGGGAGGGAGGGAGGGAGGGAGGGAGGGAGGGAGGGAGGGAGGGAGGGAGGGAGGGAGGGAGGGAGGGAGAGGGAAAGGGACGAGTCTGGGTCCCAATAAAGTACTTGGAGTTCTTTTTGTACCTACAGATCTTTTGTCCTGGCAAAGCCACAAACCTCTCTTTAGACAACCAGAGCTGGTTCCTTTCCCAGACAGGATTGGCTATCAAATTCAGAGGCAGCTTCTGTGTTTTGTGCTTGAACCCTAAAGCAGCCGTCCTGGGAGGGTAACCACAGATAAACACGTGGAACTCATGGCCGGAGAGAAGGGGGCATGTCCACTCAAACTGCACGGCTAAAATAATTAAGGATGTCCTCCACGCGCTACCCATTAGCCTGGAAAACGCAGATACAACACGCCATGGTTGTGACCAATGCCAAGCATGGTAGCAGAGGCATGCAAATGTAACCCGCCCACAGGAAAATGCTCCCAAGTAAAGCTGCCAAGACTAGCACTTCCATAAATTGCTTAGCTTCTTCAAGCTGGCCACTTCATCTGTTCAACAAGGCGAAGGGCAGCCTCTCGGGGTTATAGAGAGAATCAAATTAGACAACAGGTATGAAATGCTCAGCCCCGTTAAGTACTCAATAAATATCAGCTCCGAATGTGGCGGCGGCAGCGGCAGCAGTGCTTTGAGAACGCACCTTGTGCCGGCCGTCACTGAAGGGAACGTCTCACCTCTGGTATTTACAGTGCTGCACCCAGGGAAGTCAAATGCAAGCAATGTGTGTGTGCCGATTCTGATCCCTGAATTTCACAGCATCTGTCTTTAAACACAGGGTCAAAAGAGCCAAGGGCTGCTTTGCCACCACACCCCAGAGAGCCAAAAAGCCTTCGTGTATGAGATCTTTTAAAGTTACTGACATTTCCTGTTCCTAGAAGTCATCATAAGTCCCTGAAGCCCCAACCCAACTGCCAGAATATGAAACAACCACTCACCCCCAAACAAATTTACATTAGTGCTTTTAGCCAAGGAACAATATATACTTCCCTATTATGACAACTTAAACAATTAATTTCATTTATAAAAACAATAATGGGTCCTTTTATAACTTAAATGAAATTATTTTTACATTTTTCCTTTGGAGAATAGGTAGATAAAACATGGCGAGCCTGGAAAGAGTTCTGTTAGGTAACAAAACTGGGTTGTTTTCCCGTAAGGCCTCGGAAGAATGCCTCTGGCCAGTGGCGAGGGCATCGTCAGAAGGCGGGATGATGCTGGTCTTAGACTGGCAGGTCCTCCTGTGTCTTATGTATCTATAAATCTCTAACTACTACTGATTTTTTTTTTTCCAGTGACACAATGCTGAGGTCTGGAGACTCTTTCTCAAGAGTCCCCTGGGGTTTTAAATGGTTTTGGTTTTAGGCTATTTAAATGTCACAACAGTTATTAATTCGGTATTCAAAACCAGACTTGATACCGTCACCTGGGGACTTCTTTATGCACACAGTGAACAAGAGAGTACAGTGGCGGGTCTAACCGGAGATCAAAGGCAAGCAGGAAGGGGTCTGTCCTCAGCACACAGCCACCACGCAATCACAGGAAAATCACGGCCATTTCTCTGCTTATTGCAAAGGTTGTGGACTGCGCCACTACAGGAAATATATAACCAACTAAAAACTGATCAAAATAAAAATGCCTCAAACTGATCAAAATAAAAAATTATAAATGTACAACCTCCTGTCAACATTGTATACTTCTATTTGATGATTTCTGTGTCAAATATAATATGGAAATGTTTCCAAGTTAAAAAAAATAAAAAAATAAAAAATAAAAATGCCTCTTTTGCTGTTTGTTTTGTTTTGTTTTGTTTTCCATCTCAAGTCCAAGAACTTCCTTGAAGTCATCAGCAGAGGGGTATGTGGGTGGGCTAAGGACCCTTCTCCAAGAAATAACTCTAAACTCTGTACCACACACACATCAGCCCTCATCCTCTGGCCTCATCCTCTACTTGGTTTAATAAACCTTTAGATCCCAAACTCAGGGCCAGAGCAAAGATGAGCCCCTTTTCAGTGAGGAGTTTCTGAACTTCCCTGACTATAAGAAGGGAAGGCTAATGAGATTACTGACCCCCCTCCCCGCCCCCTCCGCCATGATGCTTGCCCAGGATGTACTGGAGCCTGCATCCTCCGGTCAGGCCTCCCCCACTTTGAATGGAGGAGATACAGAGAAAACCCTGCCTCAGTTCCCCCTCTCACAGGCATCTGGGGCTTCCAGAAGCCTTGTGACAGGAAAGCCCCAACGCAGTCAGTTCCACAAACCAGCCCTGAATGTTCCCCAGCCCCATCAGTGTCATGGAGACAAGTGACTTCCACACGAAGCCACTGAAATTCACATCTACTCGTGCTAACTACTGCTGATTTTTCTTTAAAAGGCTACAAACAGAGCCAGGTGTGATGACTCACACCTTTACTCCCAGCACTCAGCAGGCAGATCACTGCTGAGTTCAAAACCAGTCTGGTCTACACAGCTAGTCTGAACTGCATAGAAAGACCTTGTCTTAAATAAAAAATAAATAAAATAAAAAACGAAGTAACACCAGAAATCTAGCTAGACACAGTGACATATGCGTGCAGTCTCAGTATTTGGGAAGATCCTTGAGACCAGGAGTTTGAATCATGTGTTAGCAAATCAGTGAGACCCCTTTTAAAACAAAATCAATCTCTCTCAATCTCTCTCTCTCTCTCTCTCTCTCTCTCTCTCTCTCTCTCTCTCTCTCTCTCTGTGTGTGTGTGTGTGTGTGTGTGTGTGTGTGTGTGTGTGTGTGTGTGTGTGTGTGTGTAAAGAAAAGGTGATGGAATATATGTTTGGGTCAGGTATCTGCAGCTCAAAATGGACATCAACTACAACAGAAGCATAGACCGAAAAGAAAGCAGGTTCAAAAACATCCCTGAATTTGCACTCAGTCATTTTAATACATAAATACAGCGCCATGCGTTATATTCATACAAATGGATGCAAGGAGGCTCTGTAGCCTGTGTCATTCTGGAGATGCAGAGGAATAAGCTGTTCCCTGACCTCACACTCAAATGATGTCACTACTGGGGGAATCATGGGGACAGAAGCTACAGGCCTTGGCTATGACCTTGCATGCACTCAAGAGACCAGCCAAACACTCTTCTCCCTTTACCCCCTCCCCAAAAGAAGACAGCTCTAGAACCTCAGACCAGTGAGCCAATGGAGAGAAAGGCTGTCTCCAAGACGTTCCCCAAGCCAGCTTCTGAGCCAGCTTCCTCGAAGCCCCCCACAGCACTGGCCCGCCCGGGAGACTGCCCTGGTTCAGCAGGCTCAGGGCAGACGAACACACATATCACACAGCAAGCAAGCTCTTTATCTGGAGCTACCTGGTCTCAGCACTAGATCTGAACCACTATGCCAATCCTATTCCTACCCAGAGCCTCTACAGGTAATACCTGAGACAAGGGCCGCCCAGACCCCAAGGTTGCAAAGCCCCTTCAGGCCACTGTCCACTTACTTCAACAAGGGGATCTGCCTCAGAGCAATTGGGCTATCTCACAGCATACCTACTGGATAAGCTTACTAACTAAAGATTTGCTGCTAGGGGTTTCTGACTCACTTGAACCAGTCCACATGAGGTCTGGGTGCCCCTCCCTCCCTTGAAACCAAACTACTTTCTGACCGACTTAGCATTTTAGGACCTCCGTTCCTTGGCCCAGACCTTCCCAGAGTAGGTCTCAGAGCTGTCGTTCCATTTCTTCCTCTACTGCAAATCTGAAACCACCAGAGACGTGAGGCTGTCTGTCTAGAAAGAAGGGACCACGGGCTCATAAAAAAGGAGCCAGGGAAAAAATGGTAGAAGCTGTGGAAGGGGCTCTGTCTTACTTAGGTTTCTACTGCTCCAATGAAACATAACCAAAAAGCAAGTTGGGGAGGAAAGGGTTTATCATTATTTATTTGGCTTACACTTCTGCATCGCTGTTCATCATCAAAGGAAGTCAGGACAAGAACCCAGAGGCAGGAGCTGATGCAGAGGTCACGGAGGGGTGCTGCTTACTGGCTTGCTCCCCACGGCTTGTTCAGCCTGTTTTTTTATACACCCCAGGACCACCAGCTCCAGGGATGGTACCACTCACAATGGGCTGGGCCCTCCCCCATCAATGACTAATTAAGAAAATGCCTTACAGCCGAATTATCATGGAGGCATTTTTTTTTTCTCAATTGAGGTTCCCTCCTTTCAGATAGATAACTCTAATTTGTGTGTTAAGCTGACCTAAGACTAGCCAGCCCAGGCAGGCAGAATATAAGATCCTGCATGGAGCCTTGGTTCTCAAGTGTATACAGCAGTACAGGGCTTCCACAGGAGCAGTGATGAGAAGAGTTCAGGTGCTAATCCACAGCAGAAGCTCTCAACTTTCCACGCAGATTAGAATCACCGGAGGAACTCGTTCAACAGAAGATTCCAGGTCAATCTGTCTCAGAAGAATGAGTCATTAAGTCCAAAGTAGGCCCCGAGAATTTACATTTCTCCATATCCGGAAACCACATTCTAGAAATATGATAAAGCACCACCCCATCACCTCCTCTACCGCAGTGCCAAGGAGTCATGCTGTCATGCCTCCTAAGGTCACTGAAATCATCCTCCCGCAGGTTGAACAGGTTACCTCCCATGAAGAGTTCCAAACAGCTACTGGAGACGGAACCATTATTTCCAGGTGGAAGAGCTCAACTCCATTTTGGGAAAATGACTTTGCCCAAAGACCGGGGATGGAAAGAAGGAAAAAGATCAACATCAGAGAAGCCTATACCTCAACCAGGTGACCGAAGTTAGCATACGTTTGCAAACCATGCTGACAGCGTAGACCTACAATGGTTTAACTGTCAACCTGACACAATCTAAAACCACCGGGGTTGATAGTCTTGGTCTCTAAGCACATCTGTGGGAGATCTTAACTGGGTTAAGTGAGGTAGGAAGGCTGGTCCTGAACATGGGCAGCAACCGTTTAGGCTGGGCCCTGAATGGCAGTGGCAATCAATGAACTTGGGCACCCATGAACTAATTATCTGTCTCAACTGGGGACATAACTAGCTCCTTTAAGTTCTTGGCTGGAGTCTCCCAAAATGAAGAATTAAATTTTGAATTGTGAGCTACAATACACCCCCCCCCCCGACACACACACACACACACACACACACACACACACACACACACACGCAAAGCTGCTTTTTGTCAGGGTGTTATAGCCCAGGAACATAAATGAAACAGGGCATTCATGACTCATAATATGAAGAGAATGGAACTTCACCTCCTGGCCCACAACCCCAATTTTATCAATAGGAAACTAACTTGATGCTCAAAACACCTGCCCAGTGTCCTTGGAACTCAGGATCAAAGGCAATGCGGGGTCCTGGGACAGAAAAGCTGAAGCAAGTATTAATTATATAAACCTAAACATAGCACAGGCTTTGGTTGACATCGTTTATCAACACTGATCGTGAGATGTGACCAGAGCCCTACAGGAATGCCACACAAAGAAATGAGGAAAAGCGGTGCTGGGTATGTCTCCATCATGTGAAAATGTTTTAAAATGTGCAGGTGGGTATGGTGGGACACACCTGTAATTCTAGCCCACAGGGCTAGCTAATATGAAGATCTCCAGTTCAAGTCTGGGCTACATAGAAATTCACAGCTAGCTTGTGTTGGAGAGATCCTTGGAGGGTGGGGGGCATAATGTAAACTATAAAATACACGCACATGCATAAAGCACCACCACGGTGGACTTTGAACAGTAACAGACTGTACTTTGATAAAGTTGGCAAATCACAGTACTCAAGAAAATAAAGAGCTTGGAGATAATGCTCAGTGGGAGGGCCTTTGCCCGGCAAGCTCAAGGCTGTGTGTGGGCTCTAAGTTCTCAGTTTAACACCAACTTTTTAAATTAAAAGAAACAAAGAAAAAAAATAAGGAAAACATTACTGCTTACCTTAATACAATAGAATGAGTTTTCTACATGACTGAAATCCAACAGAACATACTATGTGTACACACATATAGATAAATAAGAGTGTATAAGCAAACTTAAACCTTTCAATAAAACTGAACAAGTTCTCTCCTCCTCAAGGCCCCAAACCAGGAATCCAAACATTGTTCTTTCTACCTTTAATCCCATCACAAACCTCCTATCTCCAAATTAAACTTGGCTTACTCTCAAATTAAGTTCAAGTGGAACACGAAGCCTTAACTACAGTCTATCATGAATTAATTACAGTATTTCACAAATTACAATAATCCATGTCACCCAAAGCCAAAGGAGATGAAGGTTGTTTCAGCTTGAATTGGTCCTCAGTAATCACGCTCCTTCCTACTTACACTGAAAGGCAACACTAGTTTGTTTTCCTATTCGAAACAGAACTTAAGCCTAAAAGGTGACATCTGTCCACCTCTGGGAAACAGTTTTGCAACGCCTCACCTTCAAAACACCTTTATGATCTCGATGCTGAATTGGAGAAGTCCCCAGTCTGAAAGGCTACACTTACAAATACACAAGGTGTTTAGGAGGCCCTAGGGGCAACCCTCATGCAAGAAGAAACATCCACACCAGAGTAAGAAACAGTTTTAAGTTCCAAAGGAAGCACTTTATAAGTCAGACCTACGAGAAAACAAAGTGTGCCCTTACAATGGCTGCACGGGACTGAGCTGCATCATCCACTGCTCCAGAAGAAACAAACTGACTGAGTAAACCTTCTCTACATTAAAAAGTGAGGGCATGAGCCAGCTGTGGTGGCCTATGCCTTTAATTCCAGCACTCAAGAGGCAGCGGGACAGATCCTTAAGTTTGAGGCCAGCTTTGTCTATCTACATAGTGAGTTCAGGCCAGCCATGGCTACACAGTGATACCTTATCTCAAAAACCATTAATAAAAGCAAAAATGAAATGTTAGGAAATGCATTATATCACTATCAACCAAGACAAGAAATAAGTTATCTGTGTGTCACCTGAACACTGTCTTCAGCTAAAAGCAGCAATAAGTAGTTTTACTGACTTTTTTCTTAAGTAAATGAGCAATGGACAAGTAGAGTTTACATTATCTGAAAAGAACAGGTTTAGCTGACCCCCAAAAAACGAGAGTCCACTATGCACAAACGGTCTGACTCTCACCTGGGTCCTTAAATAGGAACAAGAGAGAAAGAGGGGGCTGTGGTAGCCACCAGCGGTCACAATCAACTCCAGGGAACAACTCCACTCAGGTGACTGCATTTCCGAGGAACCTGGGAAAGCATTACCCTCCTCCCAGATCCTGGAAACACATTTCTACTGGGGCTGCAGAGGGTGGGAGAGACTTTCTGTGGCCTCAAACACAAAGGTGAAGGTGGTGCTTTAACTACTTGTTATAAGAAGTGGGTGGCTGTGAACATGTAAAGTCTCCAGGCTAGTAAACAGGCTCCTTGAGGGTAGGCTTTGGGCGCCCACAACCCTGACACACTGGTGGTATCAATAAACACTCACAGAGTGAAAGTAACTTACTCAAAATACAATCTGAACAGCAATCCATCACACAGGCCAGATCAGGAAAAATAACACAGCTTTGTTGCCTCCACATCCCCTTCCAGCCCTAACCACCGTCCAGGATCTGATACAAGTAGCAGGCCTCTGTATCTGCTACTTAAACCATTTATCCACCCCGCTTGAAGGAAACATTCTACCAATCAAAGGCTACACACCACTCTTAACTTTAACCCAAAGGCAGTCCTGTAAGGGCTCAAGGAATACTGTGGCAAACCCTTATTTCACAAAACAGGCCAGGTATCAAGAGAAGGTGGAAAAAAGTAACACTGTAACTAGCCAAATCAGTAGCCAAGGCTCTCAGCAGATGAATCAAGACTTCAGACATTCAAATTTAGATAAGTCTATTAATCAAACTCAATGATACAATTTAATCCAGCTCGGAGCATAATGAAAAGCCAAGAAATCCCCACCTTAGGCAGATGCTTAAGGGCGGAAGGAAACAAGCCACAATGGAGTGCTGGGCCAGCAGCTTTCAGAAACATCCACATGACCACCTCCCTGCAGAGCCCTCTCCGGAGAGCCATTCACAGCTGGGAAGCCATAAACCAGTTTGGGTACTTTCTTCATCTACAAAACACCCAATTCACAACAGAGGACTCCTTTCCACCCACATTGCAAGAAGAAACGACACTCAACATCCCACAAGCAACAAAAAGATACATAGACAGATCAGCATCTGGTAACTTCAGAAGTTCCCGGTGTTCCCCAAAAGTTACCATTAACTTTCCCGAGGATCCTCAGCCACCTGAGATAGGACTGAAGCAAAGATGGGCTACGCTTTAAAGGATCTCCGAACTTCGAAATTTCACCAACTGTCGCTACTGTAGTTATCCTTAGTAGCAGAACAGGAAGAATGATAAGAAATTTAGTCAAAAGAGGAAGAGGACAAGGACAGGAAATAATCGATTCAAAACAGACAGCTATGAGGACAAGACAACTCCAGCTGGTAGGCCGCCTCCTCATTTCTAGCATCTTTTTTTTTTTTTTTCCTGCTTGATCAAGAAAGAGCCTATTTACAAAGGGAAAAAGTTTCAGACAGTCATCATACCCTAGGCTGGCTAATCGGTAGTTCTGTAGACGCTGGGAGTCAGCAACTGACAGCCAAATTAGAATTTTCCCTTTCCTTTTCCGTCCTAAGGTCTAATTTGTGGTATCTGTGTTCTCTCCTTTGAAGAAGGTAAGGACCATACAAAGATAAGGCATCAAACATTCCATCCCTAACGCATGCACCCAGCTCAAAACATACCAGGGCTGAGCCCTGATGCCCATGAACTTGTAAGTATATAAACGTATCTCTCTGGATAATCATCAGTGTCAGGTTTCTAAGAAAACAGATGTCTTTTGATTAGCAATAAAGGGCCCTCCATCACTCCCACATCAGTGGGCACTGACAGCAATGGACTTTATGCACATCCCAGCCAGGTGTGGCAATGCAACAATCAGCTCTTCCTAGGTATGTGGTGTAAATATGCTGATTGGACATAGATAGGTGGACTGTCAAACTTTTACATTACTCCTGACAAGCACCGTCAATGACACACTCCTTTACATGCTTAACTGCACAGACGTACAAGCAGTGTTCGGGAGTTCTAAACATGGAATATTTTCACTATGTTGATTAAAGTGGAAGAATGAAATTGGTCTCCCAAAAGCAACTGTGAGGTCCACTGTGACTGACTTCAAACGCATTTAAACGGAGAGAACAGCATTCACTCACCTCAATTAACTGGACATTCTGAGCCAGTTCATTCCTGGCTGTGGAGACAGGCCTCTATATTACAGGATGTCAACACCCCAGCCAGCACCCACTAACCACCTGCAGACCCCAAAACACGACAACAAGTGGTAGTGTCTCCAGACATTACCAGATGTCAGCATGGGAAAGCTGCTCGGCTGAGAATCAATGAGTTTTAAAGACATGGGTTGAGGATGTTCAGGGCTCCATCAAGTTTTTCAAGATATGAACCCTGAAAAAAAGTAATCTTGGATTTGCAAAAGTGAAAAACTGCCTCTATTTCCCAATCCAAATCTAATAGCAAATCAGATCCTAGAACGACAGGGAAGCTGTGCATGTACTAAAATGCAGTACGTTAAAACATATTTTCCCCCTTAGGCATGGAACGAGACACATTCATGAAGAGAATCCACTTCCACAGAAGACAGACTCGGCTTTTCTTTGGATGAGCGAGTGAGCAGGTACCCGGCACAATCAAGTCTGAAAAGAACGCCGAGACTCTTGACCCACGAGCGGCTCATCAAACGCGCTTCAGTTCTGCCCCGGCAGAGCAGAGGACTGATCAGAAGGGGTAAGAGTCTAGCTTCTGAAGCCGAGCAGGCTAAATCCTACGGAGACCACGAACAAGGACATAAAGGGTGGCGTGTGAGCCCAGGTGACCAGACCACACAGAAAAGCCCAGTGGCTGCGCTGAAGCCCACACAGGGGTGAAGAAATGAAGGGAAACCCCAAAAGCACAGAAAGGGGGAAATGAAGAGAAGGAAGAGACCCGTCTTCCTACCCAGCCTGCTAGATTCTGCTGAGTTTGTTTCTTTAAATTCACTGTTCACCCATACCAAGATTCTGGAAACTTTCTAACATAACTCCCGAAACCCTTTATTTCCTGCTCTAAGAGGAAAAAAAAAATGAAATGCTTTTAAATTTAAAAACGACAATGTAGCTTGCAATTGTTATATCAACATCAAGCTGGCTTCTATCATACACAGTAAAATAAGAACAATTTATTACCAGTCCTCACTGGCCCACCGCACACGCACACAGGCTTGATACAAGCTTATAAAGTGATCACCTGTAAAACGGACAAAGCTGAGAGAAAAAGACAAAGAAAAACAAGACAGTGAATGCTTCTGCAGCCAGGCTCCTAAGTGATATAATTAAAATGTTTGTTGACTTACAGACATCCCAAAATACTCAGCCAAAATTCATACATTACTAAATTGAGGCACATCCTTGAAGGAAAATCGATAGAGACATAAACAGACTGTATTATTTCCAGGTGCTTTCAGCTGCTCATGGAAAAGCCTCTGGATGACCCCAAGGGCACTCCAAACGCTAAAGGCCAAGTTTGGGCTGGAACGGCAGCCAGTGCCACAGTTCCCATGGTAACTCTGAAGCAGTTGCTTCCTCCAAGAATGCAGACAGAGAGAGAGGCAACCTGGCCCTCTCTGACTCTAGAAAAGATACCAAAGCCAACTTGGAAATCCTCAAGACCTTCACACATGTCAGATGGGCACAGAGGAGCAGTCAGGAGAACAGTGTAACCCTTCACAGCCACCTCTCCAAGGCCACTGAAGCATTTCCAAAGTCCAGAGCCTCCTTCACATGTAGCTAAGAACTTTCCAGAATGACTCTATATCCAAGCTCCACTCCCTACCAATGACTTTTCTTTCAATGTTTTTCAAATCTTAACTATCAGGAAAGTTTATGATCTGTTTCATACATCTTAGACACATTTTAACGAAGGGATGGTGGCCTAGCTTAGAGGAGATCAGAACCACAGTCCCAGACAAGCAGACAAGCAGCTGTGACATCAGGCGACCAACCCTGTCCCCCTGCTTTTTTACCAAGATAAAGGCAGAAAGTGCCACGCTCAGGTCTGGTGAAGGTTCAATGAATTATTGTTTGCAATGTGCTTACAACAGTAATTACAATGTCTGGTACAGCGTGCACGCGCACTAAAGAACACTCAAAAACATGATTTTAGCTTCTATACCTACATACAGATTAAGTACTTAAGCACTGATCAGAAATATGTAAAAACTTATTTTATGTTGGCAATTTAAATCTCTAGAATTAAGAACACATTTTAAAAAGATTTGTAAAACACACGAAGTACGCTGATTATATATGTGTACTGACTTTTAATCCAACGTGATTTTAGTAACCCAAAAATGTTTTTAGAGAGACATTCCTTACACTACATAGGCTGTACATCCAAAGAAAAGCGCAATCGTCGCTGCACTATTATTACCCTAAACTGTTGCTACAATCTTAACTACCAGTTCTAGCTATCTTCACCTGGAAAATGTGAGCTAAATGAAGCATAAACCATGGAAAGTATATCCCCAAGTTCCCCAACATTGCAGCTGTGGAGCACCCAAAATGCACCAAGAAGGAAAAGATATGTGTTGTAACTACACCGTGTGTGCTGGATTCTGAGGACTTCACCAAGTAAAAAAATAAAAATCTAATCACACATTCATTACACTGGATAATGATTATATACATAAATTAAACTGCTTTAGATATACCCGGTAAAAGAAAAACAATTGTTTCTTTTTATATTTTTAACGTGGCCCTGAGAACACTTAAAAGTTACATCTGGGGCTGGCCTGGATGACTCACACAGTATTTCAATGGGATGGCACTGTCCCTGACAGATAATGGCTTCAAGAGGAATTTACAGGGAGACACTCTGCGTTAAAAGGCACATATACCCACGATGCTTTCTGCAGACAGCCTCTCTTGCCATAAAGAGCCAGGCTCCAGCTGCACTGTATGCAAAGCCACAGTTACACAACAGCGCAGCAGTCTGGGGGCTAGCCCCGAAGAGCCCCAGTGGACAGCCGTGTCTCTAAGAGTGGTTCCTTACCAGAAGGAGCACATCGCTGTCAGTATGCAGTTACAGACAGCGGTAACTTCGGGGAGAGGGAGGTTTGGAGAACAGAGGCAACAGCGCGTGTGTACACCCACATCTGTAACACCAGGGACGTGGAACATCTTGATACATGGAGCCCGGAGCAGTGGGGGGAGTCACCCAGTGCGAGAAGGTGGTCACAACTGAGTGTGCGCGTCAAGGAGCAAACAGATGGGCAGGAGTGGTTACAATCTGTTTGGATGTCCAAGTCGAAGGAAAAGGGATGGAGCGGAGTTCCGGGGAAGGCAATCTTTTGGAGGCACGATCAACAGAGCTGATAACCAGATTGGGGGGACAAAGGGGAATTCAAGGAGGAATGAGCCGATGGATGAAGAAGCTACAACCGGAGGACAAGGCAGACCAGGAGATGGTGGTGCCGTTTGAGACACCGGAAGTTTCAGAAATAATTAGGAAAGACAGTTGATTCTCTGGACGAATGAAAGAATAAGCAAATGAACGTGCCCACAGCACTGTCACTGAAGGGGCACACCTTGCCCCACACTTTACTCTCAGGGGTTCAGAAGTGCTTTCTTTCTCATACAAAACCCACCATGTTCTCCACTGTATTGATCAAAGTCCTTATCGAGAAAAAAAAAACACACACACACACACACAAGCAAAACACGGCAAGTGCCCAGGGCCAAACCACATGGTGAGGGCAAGCGTCCATAATGGACTGAGTCAAGCCGCTTCGTCCTTTAATCGCGCTGCTTAAAGCCTCAAAGGCCAGTGCCAAGGCTTCCTCCCGGCCGTGGGATTGGAGGGCTAGACTCAATGAGTTGATAGTCTCTTTTTACTTCTCGCTATTCTGAAATCATCCCTGGCAGTTGTCCTCAGACAAAGATAAACAGATTCTAGATCTGGGTGGTGAAAGCAACCGCCTGTCCCAACATCAGCCATTTGAGAACACAGAGTTACACTGTGACAGATGGAATTGTAGCCCCAGATTCATACGCTAAAGCCCTAACCCCCAAACAATGATACAATCCTCCACTGGTATCATGGAAGACTGGTTCCAGAGGCCCCCAGGGTACCCAAATCCTCAAATGTTCATATCTCTTCTGTAACGACATCACACAGTCTTTGCACATCACCTAGGCATTGCATTCCATACATTCTACATCATTCTAGATTATATAGAGATCCAATAATGTCGATGGTAAGGAAAATTTATTAAGAAATACATTTCAGAGCCGGGCGGTGGTGGCGCACGCCTTTAATCCCAGCACTCGGGAGGCAGAGCCAGGCGGATCTCTGTGAGTTCAAGGCCAGCCTGGGCTACCAAGTGAGTTCCAGGAAAGGCGCAAAGCTACACAAGAGAAACCCTGTCTCGAAAAAAACAAAAAAAAACAAAAAAAAAAAAAAAGAAATACATTTCAGAAAAACTGTGTGTATATTTAGTACCGACTGAAGTTTTGCCATTGGTAAAAACCACAGATGCTGAAGGCCAAACGTATCTGGACACAGAGCATTAAAGAAGATATTTTGAAGCTGGGAGTGGTGATGCACACCTTTGATCCCAGCACTCAGGAGGCAGGGGCAGGAGGATCTCTGTGAGTTCCAGGACAGCCAGACTGTTACACAGAGAAACCCTGTCTCAGAAAACAAAACAAAACAGAAGACAGTTGAATGACCTGGTGTGGTGGAACATGCCTTTAATCCCAGCACTTGAAAGGCAGAGTTTGAGACCAGCATGGTCTACACAGCGAGGTCCGGGCTAGCGAGAGATACACAGTGAGACCTCATCTCCAAAAAGCAATATCGCCATATCGGGGCTGCAGGGATGCTTACTGGTTAAGAGCTCAGACGCCTCTTGCAGAGGGCGAGTTTGGTTCCCAGCACCCATGTCAAGCAGCTCAGAACTGACTCTTAACTTCAGCTTCAGGGGACCCAACACATTCTTCTAGCCCCCTTGGGCACCTGCACTCACACACTCACAAACATATAGTTAGGAGAAACTGTAAGTGCGGGAAGGTTACAGTTATACCAGATAATAAAAGTGGGACCTTCATCTAATAGACCCGCTACCCTCCTAAGACAGCAAGGACACAGCAGAGATGCCTTATCCTGGGCTTATACAAAAAAGAGAAGACCAGCAGGAAGAACATGCCTCACCAGACAACATGACATGGCATGATACCTTGGTCCAGAATGCTGAGTAAATTCACTCCGTTGCCTCAGTCACCTAGTCAGTAACATCCTTCTACAAAAGCTCAAGCAGACCCAAGCACACACTAAGCAGGAATGAACATCCTGGGCACAAGGCGACTTTCGAGATGGCTCTGGCTCAAAGTGAAGCAAAAACACAAAGTCACTGCCCTATCTCCTGTCTGCCCCCACACAAATGGCTCCTTTTCCTTCCAAGAGCCCCCACAAGTGAACTGCCCCAACCATGTCTCTATACACCTGCAACATGGCACAGGATAGATTTGTGGGAGGAGGGCCCAGCTCGCTGAGGATGGTGCCATCCCTGGGCTTGCGGTCCTGGGTTCTGTAAGAAAGCAGGCTGAGCAAGCCATAGGGAGCAAGCCAGTAAGCAGCACCCCTCCATGGCCTCTGCATCAGCTCCTGCCTCCAGGTTCCTGCCCCGATTGAGTTCCTGTCCCGACTTCACTGGTGAACCATGATGTGGAAGTGTGAGCCAAATAAATAATAAATAAACCTTTTCCTCCCCAACTTGTTTTTGATTATGGTGTTTCATCACAGCAATAGAAACTATAACCAAGACAACACCCAAGGGCTATGACAATACTCTAGGACTCAGTGACACTTATGGCCTTATCTGCCGCCTTCTGAAAGGTAACAAGGCACTGAGAAGAAGACTTCAGCCAAGGCCATGATCTATCACCCCTGGCATTGTCCTGGATCCCCGTCTTTTCACACAGATGTGAGTCAGACCCAATTACGTCATTCTATGCAGCAAGAACACATACTAAATACTGAGCATGTAAAAAGTACTTTGTAAACTATATCATATTAATATCTTATTCTTATCTCATTAGATGAAAGTTCAGGTCTTCCCAACTACTGGTTAGCCAAATGTATCTATTTCCCAAAACTGCCTTAAAAGAAGAAATGGCAAGAGAAGCTGAATGTCCCTCACCCAACTGTTTGGGGTCAGAAGTGTGTCAGCCTTTCAGGTACGTGCATCATATCCCATCCTCAACCAGAACTCCTAGGCTAAAATTTGTTTGTTTATCGCGCTGATGAATTAGTTATTTACTATCATCCTGATCTACAACCTGCCTACAGCACAATTTGGAGGAAACGATGTTAACCCAGGTTGAAACATTCAAGTCCATGTGTTTCATATACACTTTATATGCGCACTGAGTATAATCTTAGGCAATATTTCTAGTCCATCTGAATTTGGGCAATCTGTCACAAGGTCAAGGGTGGAACTGCCCATTTATGACATCATGTCGGTGCTCAAAAAGCCTTTGATTTTTTTTGGTAATGCTTTCTAAAAAAAAGTGCTAATCACCCTTAGCAATTAGGTAACTACAAATTAAAACTCTGAAACTTCATCTCACCCTCAGCAGCATGGCCAAGATGAACAAAACAACTGACAAAAAATGCTGGCAAGGTTGTGGAGAGAGAGGAACCTGCATTCACTATTGGTGTTAAGGCCAACTAGTGCAGCCCCTCTGAAAATCAGTATGAGAATCCAAAAACAAAAACCCCACTAACCATAAATCTAGCATATGACCCAGCTACACCGCTCCTTGGCACATGCCCAAAGGACTCTCTCGACTTCCTACTCCACAGAGTTAAGACTCTACTCAGCATGTTCACTGCCACCCTATTCACAATTAACTAGGAAACAGAAACAACTTAAATGTCCTGTCACAACAGGCTGACATGGGCAGCCTTATCTATGGAAAAACCAAAACAGTCAAGCTAGGGTGCCCCCCCCACACACACACACACACACACCTGGAATCCCAGCATGCCGGGCTGCAGCAGAAGGATCAAGTTTGAGGACAGCATCTGCTACAGAGTGAGACCATGTCTCAAAACAACAAAAGCCATTCAGGCTGCCCACCATGCCCATGGCTCTGGGGCAGGGTTTGTTTGGCCCCAGGAAGTCACCGTGCAGGTGCACAAAAAGGATTATGTAAGATTACCTTCAGGATGTGTAAAAGGGGGTATAAAGGAATTTGTTTCTGTCTTCAGGTTTCACAGCAGGACTACAAATGACCTGCCCCGACGAGAGAATTTACCAAACAAAGGCCACCAGATCACATTCCCTCACTGTCTGAAAGTCCTAGGGACCTGGCTATGTATGGTGTGGTAGGGCTCAGAGCAGAGGCTAAGATTCTGATTTCATTACCAACCTCAGGCCAGAAACCAGCTGTGCGTTCCTAAGTGTGTTGTCACACGTGAACTGTGAACTTCGGATCAAGTCGTCCGCCCAACACCTTCAGCCCACAGCAGGTTAGGAAACCATGGAGACAGGTGGAAACGGATGTCAAAAGGAAACCACCCGGCAAGTTCTGTTGGCAATCCCAGGACACATTCATTGCCTCTTAGTGGAGATGCCAGATGGTGAGATTTAGAAGAGAGATGGCCACTCAAAGAGATGAAGCTTAAGACACTCACAGAAGCTGTGAAAGGGACCAGATCCCTGTTGGCTACTCATACAGGTACAAGTCAGAGATGGGGAACGCCATGGGGACCCTAACATGGCACTGCTAAGTCAATCTAAAGAATGTTTTTCACTGCCACGGCCTGGAGGACTGAAAATCTCGGATGGATGTGTACTACTCCTCCAGGGAGCAGGGGAGGGAGGTAGGGAGGGGGTGTGGGGGTGTAGAAGGTGTAATCCCCTAAGGTTTTACCATCAGGGTCTCTATGCTATGTCCAAAGTGAACTGCTGAAAACATAAAGTCTTTTTAAAAGTCACGCTACTCCGATGGCCTACAGAAATGACTTCTTTTCACCGTGGCTGCGTACCTTTGATAGCCTCCTGTTGTAAAAGGGCGCTTTGACCACTTTCTGAGCTGCCTTAACTAAGTGCGTGGGCATTTAACAGCACAAATAGCATCATTTTGGTGTTGTTTTTTTTTCCCACCTCTGTCCTTTGAAAAGACCCTGAGAAATGTTTCCACCACTCATTTTAGGAAAGAGAAACAATTCCGAAGCACCAATTGAAATCCCTCTGGAGGGGAAAACTAATTTCCTAAGTCTTCGGGGTGGGGGGGGGGGGGGGCTGTCAAGAGTTCCCAGTTCATTTGTAAGAAAAGTTAGCTGGCTGGTTTTCCCAAACACTGCTCACTACAAACACTGCTCACTACTCTGGTTCAGCACTTGCAGCAAGCAATCTGGAATTCTGCCTCCTCCTAAACATCAGAAAATCATTTCCACAAGCCATGTCAGTCCCAGTCCAGACTGCAAGCCAGTCAGTCAGAGAAGCATGCCTGCCTTACAGAGCAACCCAGCCTGGCCTTGCCAGGGCAAATTAAGCTAATTCAAGAGATCAAATAAAGAACTCCAGGTTGCTCTGCAATCAGTGAGTCTCCGGGTGTTTTCAAGGGGTCATCCAGTCTGCTCCAGCAAGGGAGCCCCAGGGAGAATTAACAAGGATGAAAGCGCATGTCCCCAACACCTGGGAGCCGCTGTGTGTTGGAAATGTTCAGCCCCCCAACGTACACGACAGAGGTCAGGAATATGACAGGGTCAAAGAGAAAGGGAAGAATGACTGAAGCCAGGAGCATGTAGAGAGAGCAAAACTGAAAGCCTGGAATCCTGGACTGCAGGGAGCTGGAAACCACCTTCTTTACGCTCTGCTCATTTTCAAGGGGCCAGTCTCTCCACAGGTGGGCTGATCAAGCCAGCAAGCAGCCAGAGCTCCTACAGCAACTCCCCACCCTGAGACTGCACATCTAAGGGGCTAAGAGCCAGGCAGGTAGTGAGCTGTAACTCCAAGCTTTACATTCGCACAAAGTTCTCAATTTCGTCCTCAGACTACTGGGACCTCTTCTTTCCTCAAGCAAAACTACGGTAACCAACCAGGATGCGCCAAAGTTGAAGGTAGGATTGTCCCTTGTGGTCACTTAGGAACGACCTGGAGGTCTAAAACCTTAAGTGTCTGAAGTGCACTTTCTTCTTGCTGCCTTCGCTATAATAAACTGGGCACATTCGTGAAAGTCTGTTTCTAGATCTCTGTATCTATAAACACTTCGAAAGTGAACAACCGAGGGAGTGCCCACAGGCAGTTTAGATGTTTTGATAAAGTAGTGACCTTTACACTAGAAAACCACTGTTGATAACTGTACCAAAAAACCCAGGCTTGAAACACACCCAAAATTATTTTCATTCCTCCTCAAAATCCCTGCAGGAAAGCCTGCAATGGGTGAGGAGCAGAAAAGGAGTCACCACGGGAGGGTACCTAGCAAGCCACTGGCCAATGGGCTGTTTCATTTGGGGGTCAACCAAGGAGCAGGCCTGTGCACCTCCAGCCCAAACTGGGACCTGTTCATCTCAGACACTGACTCAAACTCAGCAGGATCCGCCTTAAACCTGTTAGCAAAATAAGGAAAGCCAAATAAGGGGCAAATTGCCGACCTAAACAGGCTCAGGGTGCCAGGGCCCACTCCACTTAGCGCCCAGCTGTGTCCCCAAGCTATTCACAATACTACTGTAAGTCACGTCTGCCATCCATTAACCACCACCCAGCATCCCGCGCACACCTTCCGGGAGAGTCGTTATTGTGTATAAATTACAGCGTTTTGCAAATCAAACCCCTCCACACAATGCCAGGCTAACAGTGCTCAAAAGGGAGGTGCCGTCGGGGCATTAAAAGTAGCCCATCAAATTCTTGCAGAACCACTTGCTTAAATCGAAATAAACCAAAGGGGCAGAGCGGCTGGGAGAAACTTTGGCTCAGGAGATTTAAGCCTTGGAAATGCCGAGCAGGGCGCAGGGACTGGAACCAGGCACAAAAGCGCCCTGCACC
This sequence comes from Peromyscus maniculatus bairdii, assembly GCF_049852395.1. Lineage (NCBI taxonomy): Eukaryota > Metazoa > Chordata > Mammalia > Rodentia > Cricetidae > Peromyscus > Peromyscus maniculatus. The sequence goes on from NC_134872.1 coordinate 32,847,458, forward strand.
GAGGCACGGACCTCTCATGTGAGACGTGACAGCAGCTTTGTGCCGGATCACGAATAGTTCTAAATACAGTAAGTTCTCCCCGGCGATCGCAGCCTTCCGCTTCCTAGCGCCGGGGCCCTCTGATCCCAGGCTATTCTTCCCAGGCACGCGCGCCCGGCGACCCGGCCACGGCTCGGTCCCACGCCCGCCCGCAGGCCAGGACTGCTTGTGCTCCCGAGGGCTCTTGGTCCTCGGTCCCCGGTGTCCGCCCGCGGAGGGCGCCCCACCCCCCACGCCAGCCCGGGGCCGGGAAAGGCGAGGGCTCGCAGAAAGGTGTGCATCCGAGGTGCGGGTGCCTGGGGACGCCCAGGCCGCGGCGGGGCCGAGGGCACCAGCGGGGCGCGCAGGGGGACGCGCTCCCTGGCCCTTCCCGGGCCGTCCCCGCCCGCCGGCCCCTCTCTCCCAACTCTGCCTAGCCGCCCAAGTTTGCAGCCCCCCGCCCGTCGCCTTACCTCGCTGCTCACCGCACGCCGAGGCCGGAGGGCAGCAGCGCGGGTCCCGGGGCGGCGGCCGCGCTGCGCCCGCCCAGATGCCGCTCTTTGTCTACGCCGCTCACTCCTCCTCCCGCCGCCGGGCGGACGCTGCCGGCCCGGGCGGACCCCGCCGGCCCGGGAGCCCCGAGCCTGCCCGCCGCCGAGCCCTCCCCGCCGCCGCCGCCGCCGCCCGCTCGGCCGCGCGCCCCGGCCTGCGATCCGCGGCGGCGACCCTCCCGCGCAGCGCCCGCCTCCGCGCGCTCCCCGCCCGCCCGCGCTCCTCCCCGGCTGCCGTGGCGCCGCCCAGGGGCCGGCCCAGCTCGGCGCGCGCCGGGCGGGGGACCCACCTGGGAGTCCCGGCAGGACCCGGGAAAAGCGCCGCCTGCGGGCTTCACGCAGCAACCCGCTCTCGATCGGAGTTGGGGACCGGCGAGCGTGGGGCGAGGGGAGTGGGGGGTGTGGAACGAGGGGAGAATGCACTGCAACTTCCAGCCAGCGAGACCCACCGGGTGGTCTCCGCACCCCCGCTGTGCGTTGGCCTCTTACAGCGACCACCCCCACCCCACGCACACCCCCTCCCCGGAAGCATTCCCACGGCACTCTCAGCCAAGCAGGCCTGGTGTCCGTCAGAAAAGTGACTTACATAAAAATGTCACTTCCTCCCAGTAATTGCTTGTGGGCATTTTCTTTATTTATTTGCCTTGCATCTATTTACTTTCCCAACCAGACACTTTTTTAACTCCATCCTCCCAGGCGGGACCACTTCCTAGGGGGAGGTGAGGAAACCCGACCTCCGCTGCCTCCCAGGCGCCCAGGCCAGCTCCATGGAGCCCGGGATTTCTCCTTTAGAGCAGGAGGAGACTGGGAAGGCTTTAGAAGGCGCCCCAGCTCAGGCAGCCTTGAGTAGTGACTAACCTGTAAGCAAACTTGGAAAGCTAGAATCCTAGAGCAAGAGGAAGGAACACACACGCCCCACACACCGGAATCCAGATGTTTCTTCTCCAAGCTCCTTCTCTCATGGTTCTCCGAAGGAAGCCCTCATATTCAAATGAATTCAGTTTTCTGGTTGGGTAGCTCACATTTATGTTAATGAGATTCTACCCTGGCCCTTGGCTCCTCCTTATTAAGGCAGAAACAATTCACCCTAAGTGACCAGTCAGCTGCCTCCCTCCCTGAAGGAAGTTCCCAGGCATGGGTAACCTGAGGAAGCTTGGCACTGTAGTCATAGCACGACTTGACTGTAGGCTTCCTGAACTGTGTTTCCTTACACAGGCGGTTCACAGCCTTTCTCAACGTTATCACATGAGATGTTTACCTGCCCCCTATGTAAAGTACCTGGCACATAGCCGGAGAGTAGGGCATTAGGTACAAAATCAGCATATCCGACATCCGCTTCCAGTCGGAGATGCTATCTCCACTCATCCTTTTGTGCAGACCTCATCCTGCTAATACCTAGCTTTATAATAGGGAAAGCAGAATGCTAATCAATAATTTAGCGCTGTTTAAAATTCGTCTACTCTAAATAAGTAGGCAATGTGGACCCAGTTTTTTAGCTTTTGCTTTGAATAGTAGTTTCTCTCACTGATGCTTTGTTGAGCCCTGAGGGGAGGGAGGTTTCAACAAGAATGGCTCCTATAGGCTCAGATGTTTGTGTGTTTAGTCCCCAGTTGGTGAATTGTTGGGGTTAGGATGTATGTCCTTGTTGGAGAAGGTGTGTCACAGGGGTGGGCTCTGAAGTTTCAACAGCTAGGCCAGGCCCAGTGTGTCTCTCTCTCTGCCTGTGGACCAGGGTGTAGTTCTCAGTTCCTTCTCCAGCACCATGCCTGCCTGCTTGCTGCCTCTGAAACTATAAGTAAACCCCCAATTAAATGCATATATGTGTGTGTATGAGTTTTGTATATGTGTGTGCATATATATGGTGTCTCTTCACAGCAATATAATACAAACTAAGACAATTCCCAATGGCACCCTGCATTTAAACTCAATAGCTCCTTCTCAAACCCTAGCCCACCTAGTTTTCCTTCAAACAGATGACATTTTTGCTGTTACCTAAAAGTCCGCCATCTTGTCGTAAGGTGTTTAATTCTCCTTCCTTCCTTTTCTGGCCTGCCTGTCTCTCTGTCTGTGAGGAGTTGTCTTCCAAGCATCGGACAGCAGTATTCCCAAACAAGATGTGGTCTTTTGTTTTCATTATGAGATGGATTTTTGTTTCAGTATGTATGTGTGTGGCGTGCATGCATACATGCATGAACACACATGTGTGCTAGTGTTTATGGAGGCCAGATGCCTTTTGTCTGGTGTTCTCCCTGACGGCTCTCACTTGAACCCATAGCTCTCTGGTTTGCCTACCCCAAGCTAACCAGACCGCTAGGGGGAATCCCCTGTCTCCACTTCCTGAGGGTTGCATACCTGCCTGGCATTTACATGGATACTGGGAACACAAACTCTGCTCCCCGTGTTTACATGGCAAGGACCTCCATCTCTGGCCATCTCCCCGGCCCCTGCACTATGAAAGGTCATCTTCTATATGCCCCTGTACCCAGTTAAACCATACTCTTAAAGAACTCCACTGTATCTGCATTATCTCAAGGCTAGTCTGCTCTGCTAGGTCACCTAATGTCCTTCCCAAGCCAGCTCTTCATCTCACAGCCTCTGCCATGGCCTAAAGTAGTGGTTCTCAGCCTTCCTAATGCCGTGACCCTTTAAGACATTTCCTCATGTTGTGTGACCCACACACACACACACCATAAAATTATTTTTGTTGCTACATCATAACTGTAATTTTGCTACTGTTATGAATCGTAATGTAAGTATCTGTGTTTTCCGATGGTCTTAGGTGACCCCTGTGAAAGGGTCGTTCAACTCCCCAAAGGGGTTGCCACCCATAGGTTGAGAACCACTGGCCTAGAGTCTACTTTAACTCCCAGGAGAAACCACATGTCATGTTGACCTCTTCTTGACCCATCTCCCAGTCACCTACCACCCTAGAAAGAAAGCAGAGGGGCACTAGATAACCCCACAACCCCATGCAGTCCAAACGTGATTCTTGTGGCTCACAATTCTTAAACATCTAACTGGGCCTTGCCTTCCATTTCCATCACAGGATCCTGACATTTACATCATGCGCCAGCGATACTCATCATGAGTTGTTACTGAATCTGGACAGCTATCAACTCTAACACACATTTCACATCTTCAAAAGCCCAAACAGCGAAAGAGCCAGGGCAGAACTGTGTGTCACAACACACATTCCCATTATCGCTGTCTGCCAGTAGGTCGTGCATGTTTCCTCATACTCATACTGGGCATCTGTGTCATCTTAACCTTGCTAAAAATGGCTTTCTCCTGTCGTCTCTCCTTGCTAAAAAATAAAAAATAAAAAAAAAAAATTTAAAACCTCCCCATTGCCCACCACAGTCTCATCAGAGATCTTGTCTTCACATGTCAGAAACCTGGAGCATTTGTTTCTAGGAAGACTGGGAAATTTGCCCTAAGAAGCCTGTACTACCCTCCTAATGCTGCTATTAGCCTGTTGAGGTAGCCGTGGGGTTACCTTCACGAATTAGACAAGCAGCATCAAGCAAAGTTTGTCTTTTCCACACTCTGAAGTCCAGAATCTCCCCCCACAGGCCCCAGAGAACAGCCCTTCCTTACCTCTTCTGGTTACTCATGGCTCTAACATTCTTTGACTTGTGTCTGCTACGTCCTCATGTCTGCTTCCTGCTAACATGCCTGGTCCCCAGTCCCAGCCCATCATTTCCTCCTCTCTCTTTCTAGACGCATGCTTGGATTGAAGATCCACTCACACCATTTACAGAGACCTTCTTATTAACTAGGGTCAAGCTCACAGGTTGCAATCAAATTCATTTTGGGGGGCTACCATTCAATCCACTACAAGGCCTATCATGGAGGACTTTTTTTAAGCTTGTTTTATCGAATAACATACCCTATCTATAGTTCTGCATTCTACTTCATTAGCGTAGCCATTCTTTTACTATTAAAATGTCTTTGATAACTGGTTATTTGAAATTAAAATCCCATCTGTGTCCAGCCCTATGATTTATTTTCCACAGGCATCTTACATTTAGCTCTGCCCTAACAGTTTCCTCTTTAACTCTGCTCACGAGCGAGCTGTTTGTTTCATTCACTCCCCACAGTGCCTCACAGAGCCATTCCAATGTCTACCTCCCTACAGTACAGGGGCTGTTGGGAGTTCCCTTTCCCAGTCCCTTCCTCCTGGGGAACTCCATTCAAAACCTCCAGCAGCTCCACCTTAGTCAGGTAAGGTTGTGGATGCCACTCCAGTCAGACTTCCAAGGCTCAAGGTCTCCTGACGAGCCTGCCACCGCCTGCCACTCGAGGTCATCAGCCTCTGACAGTATGGATGCCTCTCGTATTCATGAACGGTTACTTCTGTGACCTCTTCACCCACTGGGATACCAGTAAAGCCCAAGATATAAGTGGTGTAGCGCTTGCACGTAACCTCCACACAGCCTCCTACTTGCTTTGACTAATCAGAAGGTGGCATGCAATACCTAGTACTATATATGTGCTGTGTAAATAGTGAGGACAAGGAAGGGCGAGATGGAAACAGCCCAGCACTTCCCTCCAGCCGCTGCTAACCCACTGGGTTCTAAGTCTCGTCTTAACTTAGTACTACTCGGCATCCTTCTAATAAATTCTCTCATCTTACCTATGGTAACCAGAGTCACTTTCTCTTCTTACAACTGAAACCCCTGAGTGGCATTAACTGTGGGATTTTGGAGAGTGAAGACAGGGAAGAGTCCCCAGTGGAAGTACTTTAGGACTCAGCAGAGAGGTGGAAGGTACGTAAGGATAGGGGGGTGAAGAGGGTGTATAAATGGACTTCCTGATGAGCAGAGGATGCCAGGGTGAGGATCCAAAGGTAAGGTTAGCAGAAGAGGCAGTCAAAAGTGGACATTTACCTTTGGCAAATGTACGTAAGAGTGCCTGGTTAGGAAGGAAGAATGGGCATACATTACCATTACTCGGAGAGGTAATAGCCCCACCAGAGTAGAGGGCATGGATGGGGAAATGGATAGGAGAATTGAGAGAAAGGACTCCAAAGGTTTCAGCAGCTATTGGGATGTGGGTGATCAAAGAATGGGACATCAAATCCAGCCTAAGTACCCAGAGGTACTTAACTCTAAGGGTACTGGTGCTAGTATCAGAAGTAGAAAAATTGATACTGTTTTGTGAGGGGTGAGCCTGTGTGTGTATGTGTGTGTGTGTGTGTGTGTGTGTGTGTGTGTGTGTGTGTGTGTGTGTGTTCTGTTTGATTTAATGAATTTATTTATTGCCAACTTACTGCAAGCAAGGACTCTCCGGGAGGCTCACGAATGATCAAGTGACAATTCCTGCCCTCAAGTGACTTTTTGCTAGAAAATTATCTATTGCTGCCTTAAATAGTCCTCTGGAGTAATGAGCCTTGTTCCTCTTTAATTGCGCCATCCATCTTGGAATGGACCTAAGCACCCTGAGGGCAGGAATGGAGGCTGATATTCTTGCGCAACCTCAGACCAGGACAGAACAGACAGTTTATAAGGCTGTCCTGACAGTTGGAAATCCCACCTTTCTAAGAGTCTGCTGAAAAGAGCAAAGGTCCCAAGCGTTGGCAAAGAGACGTGAAAGGGTAGGGGCTGGAAGATTTTCGAAACAAATCCTAGTGGGCTTGTGGATGCCCGAAAGAAGAGTGGTATGACTCTTAAGATGGTGTGGTGAAGGGGTTGGGGATTTAGCTCAGTGGTAGAGCATTTATTTGCCTAGCAAGCACAAGACCCTGTGTTCGGTCCTCAGCTCCGGGGGTGGGGTGGGGAGATAGTGTGGTAATTTCTTACCCAAACTGCTATATGGGAGTCTGTGGGAGTCCAGCTCCGACCTGCTCCCACCTATCCAAGGGTTCTTAGGTGGAGGAGAGAGGGATAAGAAAATATCAGACAGAGAGACCTAGACAATGAGGAGAAAGACAGAAGAGACACAGGGCAGCTTCGGGAGGGCCCTGGATCAATACCCAGTAGTCCAGAACGTTATTCAAAAGGACTTTTTATAACATGCCAAAGGGAGAGGCAAAAGACCTCCCCCTTGCAAGATCAAAGCACACTGTACAGCCAGGTGTAGACCCTTCCAAACACCTGGTAAATACAATTGTGGCCAAATCATCCTATGATGCAGCCCTGCTGGGTAAAGCAAGCTCAGATTCTCTGACCCTGAATAAGGTCTCACTAGGAAGCCTCTGTGGGCCACCACACTACTGTGACTGTCTCATTCCCTCTTCAGACTTAAGAGGGAACAAACGTGTTAGAGACTTCTGACACCTTCTCAGTAACTGGCAGAATGAACAATTTTGAAAGTCAGCCTCTTGGCTGGAGTGTAGAGCTCTCAGTGGGAGAGCTCGTGACTAGAATGCATGAGGCCCCCAAGTTCTACCCATAGTACCACAAACAACAAATAACACTACTGTAAATCATTGAATTTCATATAAACTCTCCCCTAAATGAGATGTCACCTACATAGGATCCATATAACTCTCCTACTTCTAAATGAATTATGATTTGGGCTTCTGGAAACCTCTATGCACATCTCACTGTTCAAATTAAAGGGGGAAGATAAGGCAGCCCTAGAGAGTTGAATGTAGTTCAGGACTGGGTGTGCTCAGCACTTATCAGTCATTCTGTGTGCATTTTGTGAAAACAGTTACTAGGGTGGTAGATGCTACAATGAAACTTTTAACCTTGAAAGCTAGCTTGCTCCAAAAAATAAAAATGCTTGGACTTCACATTGGTTTGAACTGTTAGCACCAGGGCAGTATTCATTCTGGACAAAAGCAATTTGAAGAGCAAAGCTAGGATTTCCACTTAGATTTCCACCTTGGGGTGACTGTCATGTGTGTAACATTTCTGTTAGCTGCAATCAATCTTTAATTAATCAGAACATCCTAGAAGGAGCTATTCTGCAAAATTACATTTCCGTATCAGTTAAAAATTAACTAGAAAGTCCCGTCATCTGGAATATAAGTTGAAATCTTAGGAAGAGATGCATCGCAAACTGGTAAGTCACCTTCGAAAGCACAGCACAGCAAGGAGAATGGTGCTGGGGTCCTCTGTGTCTCAGAGTTACTGTTCCAACATTCACCCTCATCCTGCAGTGCTAAATGTGTAGCAGAGGAAGTGGTGTGTTTGTGAAATCAAAGTCATCTGTTAGAAGAAGTCTTTTTGAAAGAGATCACAAAAATATCCAGGTGTGGTGGCTCGTGTCTGTCATCTCAGCATTTGGGAGGCTGAGGCAGGAGGATTGTGACTTCTAGGCCAGCATGGACTACACAACAAGTTTGAGGCCATCTTGGGTCGCATAGTAAAACCCTTGCTCCAAAAATAAGCAAACAAATAAAAGGTTAACAAGACTAACATTCTTTTGCCCAAAAGTGTTGAGAGATTTCCAGTGACTGAAGGTTCCAACTAGCCAAAGTCTGTTTAGCCCTCACTTGCATGCATATTTTAACAGGGAAGACTTTTAAAGTATAAAATCTCGCCAAAGCACTGGCAAACAGATGCCTCCCTTAGTCCCATCCTTCATTAAAGAGCGAGTAAGTTCTTGGGAAGTTTGCCTTGGGGGTATCGTTGCTGTTTGTAGTATACTGCTCAGAGTAGCAATGTCAAATCTGATGAAAGTTTTCAAACTAGAAATGGGCCATGTTTGAAGAACAAGCCTGTGTAATTTAATAACTGATGCTCTGGGCCTGTCCGGCTAGACCACAGTGTCCATTCAGGATTCAGTGAGCCCTCTTTCTTTGAAGTGGCTCTTACTCTATGAGCCTCCATGGGGGGCATGTAGTCAAGAATGCCATGTTGTCTAGTAATTCATCTCTGTATGACATTCCAACATGGCGCCCTAATGCAGAGGCAAAGGATCTCCATGGATCCGTGGAGTGTCTCATTGACATGTCACTCAAAGTTACAAGAAGACAACTAGAAATAGAAAACTTTTCTTTCTTGTTTGTTGTTAATTTAAAAACAAACAAACAAACAAATAAGGTATTGCCATGTATTCTTGACTGACCTCAAACTCACCATCTTCCTGCCTTAGCCACCTGAGTGCTGGGGTTGGCCCCCATAGGCTCCTATACTTGAATATTTGGTTCCCGGTTAGTGGTGGAGTGTTTAAGAAAAATTAGAAGGAGGTCTGATCTTGTTGGAGGAGGTGTATCACTGGGGGTAGGCTTTGAGGTCTCAAAAGCCCATGCCAAGTCCAGTCCCTCCCACATACACTTGCAAGTTTTGGACTAGTCGTGAGCTAATCCAAATACTGCTCCAGTGCCATGCCTTCCTGCCTGCTACCATGCTCCTTACCATGATGATCATGGACTCACCCTCTGAAACTGTAAGCCAGCCTCCAATTGAATGCTCTCTTTTATAAGCCGCTTTGGTCATAGAGTTTCTTCGCAGCAATTGAACAGTGACTATGACAATGACCCTCCCTCGGGACTCATAATTATAGCAGGGCCCCTGGAGAATCCACCATCATTTCCCTTCTCGAGGCTTATTCCTAACTTACCCCTGCAAAGTCCTTTTGCAACGTGTCACATGGTCACGAGTTCCAGCCATTACGGGAGGGGTGCCTTTTAGGGGTCATGATTGGAGCATTCCTCAAGGGGCAGATTAAATACTGGACATGTTTCTGGGAGGGGCTGGGTTAGAATGAGGGTGCCTCTGCCTCATGCTACAGTGGAAGGACAGGAGAGTGTGCTGGCTCAGGTACACGGAGGGGGAAAATGCTGAGCACATGGAAAGGAGGACACCTGCATGGGGATGCCTGCCGCGGCTCTTTGCCCCAGGGCATCATGGGCTAGGGGAAGCAAGGACACTTTCTTCGCTCTCTTATGAGAAACCGACTTCCATCCACAGATCACACATTCTATCCCAGAACCTCTTGGAGGAGGTCAGGGATGCTCATGGTTTCCTAACCAACGAAGTGGCACAATTACAAAGTTATTGGGGACATCACCACAAAATTATAGGAAACACGGAGGACAGTGACGTGTCCATCATAACCAAAACAAAGAACAAAATGCTCTCTCCAGAGGGGTAGAGGGAGAAGATGCAGTTTCAAAGTGCCCTTTGAGACTCCAGACAAGGGCTTTGGCTACAGAGATGTATATTAGTTCATTTTTTTTTATTGCTACTGATATAGAAGTCTGAGTACTTAATAAGGAAAAGAGGTTTCTTTTGGCTCGTGAATTTGGTCCATGGTTGAGAGGCCACAGTGGTCAGTGGCATTCTTGCTGGAAGAATCTTAAGGTATCACATGGCAAAAAGATAAGGAATGTGCTTTTACCTTCCAGTCTCTATGCCTATTATTATAAAGCTACCAGAATTCAATCACGTTGGCCCCACCCTGATTAACCAGTTCCAATCACTGCCCAACAGCTTTGCCTCTGAGCACCATGGTCAGATTAATTCTGCATCCCCACAGTGGGGGTAAAATTTCAATACAGGAACCTAAGAAGACACATTCAGGCCACAACTGAGCCATATCAGGGTGCTTCCCTTAAAAACATTTGTTTTGGAGGACACATGACTTCATGTGGGTTTCTGCTGATGAGCCCCAGTCACCAGGAACAGCATCAAAAGATGATGAGTTATAGATAATTTGTCATGGGTGAGAAGCAGGCAGATGCGAGGACTGAAGCTGTCCAGATCACGGTCTTAGGGCTAGCTGTGACTGGTGACTTCCGCATGGTGGTCACAGCAGGGACCAGCGGAGGGAGAGCTGTCTAAGTAACGCTTGGTGGGATGAAGTGACTGACTGTAACCTTCTGACTCCACAGCTCTTCTTATCTTCAGATAGAAGCTCTGGTAGGTTTTTTTTTTGTTTTTTGTTTTTCTTTTTTCATTGTTCTCATTGGGCCATACATACATTCAGAAACATCTTAAGTTTCCATCCAGAAGAGAAAAAAAAAAATCAATTCTTCTTCCACTAAGGGAAATGGTACAGTGTCTGCAGCAATCAAATCTGGAGACAAACGTATAACTAGCAAGAATTATTGACAAGAGACGTAGGGAGCTGGGGAAAGGTGGGGTTCCCCCACTGTGTGTAAGGGACACCCAGCAGTGGCTGCCCTGAGGTGCTCAAACCATGACCGAGTGACCTCAGATGCTAATGCCCTACAGAGAGACATTCTGAAAAAAGAAACAGAAGGCGCTGGAAACGAATGCCAAAGCTTGGGGTTCTGCTGGGGCACCTGCCCAGCCAGGGCCCTGAAGCTCTTCGCTGGGCCTATCAGGCCTCCCAGGATGTCACCGGGGCTGCCCCTGTGTACCTTCTCTTCCAAGAACCCCTTGGCTTCCTAAAAACCTGCTGCACACATACATCCACAGGGGATGATGCTCCTTAAACCCTGAAACCTCGAGACGCTTGTGTTATTTATAGAAGGAGTCCCAAAATAACACAAGCTCGCAGGGGGCCTATCAGTCAATTACCTTTCCCAACCAGTTAATATGAGCAGACGGCACAAATGTGATGCTGTTGATGAATCCAGTCTGAAACCTGGGCTAATTTATAAACAGCAGAGTAGCTGAGAAGAAAAGAGGGTTGGTAGTTAATTCAGATTACTGCAGGGGCTGCCAGCACCCACCATGTGCTCCCTATGGGTTCTCAGCCAGAGACATTAGACAGACTGTTCATTTTCTTACATCCCATGTCCTTCCATCCCAAGCCTTGCTTGCTCTTGCTGGGGACTCTCCTGGCCATAAGAAGGTGTCCGGCCCCCAGGGAGCAGGACAGTGGCACTGTGGAGTTAAGCCCCCATGAACCTAAAAGCATGCCTACTCACAACTGCATCAGCTTCTCCATGCGTCGTGAGGCAATTCTGAAGAACGTTCTGTGTCTCTCGAGGCTCCTCAGCAGGACTGAGTCTCAGCTGCCCCTGGCTGGGTGCCTTGGTTACATTCCTTTCTTTTTTTCTAACCTCTTACTCTTCCCCCATGCTTCCGGCACCACTCACTGTCTTAATGACTTCTGACTACTTAGGAGTCAAAACAGAACAGCTCAAAGTGATTGGACAATGTGTTGTGGAGTTCTGGAGACTAGCCGTCCACGGTCAAGGTATCATAAGGCTTGGTCCCAATCGAGGCCTCTCTCCTTCCCACTGCGCCCTCATATGGCTCTTCCTCTGCACAGACTTCCCTTGCATTTGGCTTTGGCTATCAGTCCTATTGGAGTAGAGTTCTGTCTTCGGAGCCTCACTTAATGTTTGTCTCCTCTTAAAGGCTCCATCTCCAACCACAGTCACACCGGAGGTTAGAGCATTAACAAGCTTATGTGCTGAGAGTCACGGCTGAGTTAGAGGCGTCTCCCATGGAACCACCCGTGTGAACTTTAGTGCCTGGCCAGCAGAGCTACGGGAAGTTACAGGATGGTTGGAACTGTGACCTAGCTAGCAGAGTGCTGGGGCGGGCCTTGAACATGATACCTCTTCCGGTTCCTGCCAGAACTCTGTTTCCTGTATCTGCCAAAGTGTGAACAGGCCAAGCTACAGGCTCCTGCTGTCCTAGACTGACCACCCCCAGCTGCCATGCCTTCCTGTTTATTGGTGGACTGTGTCTCCAGTCAAAACAAACCCGTCTTCTAAGTTGTTTCTGTCCCCGAGTTGAGAAAAGTGACTGTGCACCCCAGGGGGACACAGTTCTCTTCTGTAACACCCACCAAATGAATTATGTGCCACCAAATCCTTATCTCAGCGTGAGAACTCCAGCGAAGACAGCTATACCGCAATCGGAAGTTTATATAAAGAACATGTTCACACGTACACAGTCACACTCACCTGGTTTGGCAGAGCAGGGATTCTGCACACCCCAAAACGCTGCTGAGCGTGCCAAGTCACGTTCTGGGCAGCTTCGAGGAATACCACGCAAGAACAGGAAACGGGGAAGAGTAGGTGAGGCTTGCTCCTTAAAAGAAGCAAAGAAAGGAGTCAGAACTTCGCTTCCCCTGTGTCCACTCCTTTCTGCTTGCCTGATACCATTGCTCTACACAAAGGAAGCGGGATGTGAGACTATTCAAGAATGGTAGGGGGAAGTTGGAGAGACAGATGGCCTAAGGGAGCGGCCTCTGGGAAGGCCTCCTGTCAGGGTTTTTGTGGCCTGTGTCCATAGCAGTTCAGACAAACACTCTCAGGTTCCTTCTGTTGTGAGCATCTTCGTCCTTGTGGTGGGTCCCTAACCCAGTGCATCTCCCGCGAGGGGGCTGGATCAAATCACATGTCTTGTACATGCCTAAACTGTTTTTTTTGTTAGTTCATTTGTTTGTTTGTTTGGTTGGTTGGTTTGGTTTTTTCGAGTCAGGGTTTCTCTGTGTAGCCCTGGCTGTCCTGGAACTCACTGTGTAGACTAGGCTGGCCTCCAACTCAGAGAGATTCGCCTGCCTCTGCCTCCTGAGTGCTGGAATTAAAGGCGTGCGCCACCATCGCCTGGTTCTGTTTTTAAAATGTATGCACTGCCAGCATGGTGATTAAAATGTTTTGGCCTGCCAGGCTGCTGAATGCATGCAGCCCTTTGTTTTAAATGAGAAGAAATTGAAACTACAACCACTAACAGACTGAGCTCTTAAAAAAAAAAAAAAAAGCATTGTTTATGCAAGAAGGGGTCTCCCTACAAAGCTTTGAAGTCACTGTTTTATGCTGTAGCCAAGAGCCGTGTCTACCTCAGTTTAGTCTCCTTTTACCTCAGCACAGAATCTGTAAGCTCTCTCCTATGAGACCTTAGGGTGTCCCCCACTGCCCACGGCTTTTATTCCAGCTGTTTCCCTGGTCCCTCCTCTCTCTCTCTCTCTCTCTCTCTCTCTCTCTCTCTCTTTTGCTCTTTCTCCACCAGTGATTTCCATTACATTCAGGTAGCTTTCCTCTTCTCATTTTCCCCATCAGCTCTTTCTCCATTCTTTACCCTCTTGTGTAATGTTATTTCATCGAAAAACCATCTGAGGACTTGGAGAAACGTCTAGGTGGGCCAGAGCAAGTGTGTACACACAAGGACCTGGGTTCAGATACCAGCACCCACATACAATTCTGGGCATGCTCATATGCATGCCTATAACCTGTAACCTGTAACCTGTGGAGCACTGCATGGGCCAGGGGCAGAGACAGGCGGATCTCTGCGGCTTGCTGGCTGCCAGCCTTGCTGATGGTTCAGTAAGAGACCCTAGCTTCAGGGGAACAAACTGAGAGTGGGAAAGCAGGATGCCTGCAGTTCTCCTGTGGCCTCTGGATGTGTGAACACAGGCACATACACCCACACCAGTGCACAGACACCACACTCACACAAAAGAAACCCAATGAAACTAAGCCAAATTAAAACAGAAACAAACAAACAAAAACTATGTAAACTACCTTGGTGTGTATTCTTGGCAGCCTTGCAGGCCTCCCCTTGATGCAGAGGTGTGTCAGAGTCTAGAAAGTCCCTGGGCACTGGGCCTAGAGGGCAGATGCAGCTGGTGCCCAGCCCTTTCCCCACACACACGTTCACCTTCCCGGTGGCCCTACCTAAAGTGCCTCTGGCCAATGCAGTCTCCCTGAGGACAAGCCTAAGTGTAGGACCCAAGTGCTACCCAGAGTTGCCTTGAGCTAGGGAGGCTGAGATTTGATGTTTGATAAATATTCCAGTCCCTTCCACCTACCAGGAACTCCAGATTTCTCCAGTGGGTTAAGAGGTTCAGGTGTTCCCAGTGGTTACCTACTTGATAATAAATACACTTGGATTGCCTCGCATCCTCTCCATTTCTCCCCTCTTCCCCACTGCGCACGCTTCCTGGGACCAAATGACCTTATACTCTAAGCCCTAGATCCGATGCTAATGGAGGAACCCGGGAGAAGCTCTGCAAAGACTGATGTTGCTCTTACACGATTGAAATCGTCTAAACTGGAAAGGACAGTTCCGCAGTTGTACAGGACCACTTGGGTTTGAAATTCCACGATTTGAATTTGACACTGAGATAGCATGGACTTAGTAGACCACTTCTTTATGCCTCCATTTCAGTGGTTTTCAAACTATAGATCTCCACCCCTTGGAGAGCAAACGACCCTTTCACAGGGGTCACCTAAGAATACTGTAAAACACAAACATTTACATTATGATTCATAACAGTAGCAAAATTACAGTTATGAAGTAGCAATGAAAATAATTTTATGGCTGGGGGGGAGTGTTACCATAACAGGAGGAACTATATTAAAAGGAACTGCATTAGGAAGGTTGAGAACCACTGCTCTCTTTCTCTATATAAAAGAAGGGTTTGTGTTAGAGCTAATTTTCATGATATGTATACCTTGAAGGATTCTCCGGACAAAGGTGTGCGGGGTGGGGTGGGGGGAGGCATTTTATAAACTCATTCACATTATGAGGCTGCAGGCAGAGGAGAAGACGCCATTCCCGAGAGAGTTGGCTCTCTATAGAAAGCTGAGATCCTGTACATCTCACAAGCAGAGGCTCTGGCAGCCTTCCTTCCTTGGCTGTCTTCTAAAAATGCTGTATACAGCAGAGAGTCTTGGAAAGTTGAGGTGGTGTCTCCCAAAGGACCAATGGTGGCTTTATTGACTGTCTAAAGTAATAATGAGGAGGTTTCTTTCCAGTGCTGTGGTTGCACACGCTTATTAGCTTCAGTCCATTGTAATAGTCAAGTTCCCAGAGCTCTGGATTCCTCAGCAGAGATGGAGACTGTGGGTACACAGCACCCACCTGGGTCGTTCTGCATTACCTGTGGGACTCAGGTGGCCAGGCAGTCAAAGACAAACGTCAGCGTCACTCTCACTGTGAGTCGTAAAGGCTGTCATCTGTGTCTTTCCCCGAACATGAATGAAGCTGTGGGAAGTTCCCTTTGTAGATAACCAGCCAGGCGGGACCTTAGTATTTAAGGTTGAGAAACGGTTACTGGATCTTGTACCATTGGTAATGCCAAAAAATGTAGTGTGAGAGAAGACTGGATAAAACAGTGTTTACTACTGGCCAGGAACATGAGCTACAGGAGAATCTAAAGACCCAGATCTAAGGCTCTGAAGCCATTGGCTGCAAGCCTTGAGATTAGTCCAATGCTTTTATTTTAAGTAGAGAGGGATATAGATATTGCTTTTTGCTGTTATTCATTATTCTTTCCTTCCTTTCCTTTTTTTTTTTTTTTTTTTGAGACAGAGTTTCACTGGGAAACCAAGTTAACGTTTAACTGCACAATCTTGCCTTGGGCTCCCTATTGCTGGGATTACAGGCTTTCTCCACCACACCCAGCCTCTGCTTTTATGTGTGTCCTAGGGGAAAAAAGAAATTTATCACTGTGTGAAGCACTCACGGTAGACCTATCAGAAACAGGAAAATTTCAATGCTTAGGATATAATCCACCACAAACAGTTGTACTGAAATGTAGCAATGTCTATACAGTGAATGACAGCATTGGTTTCTAAAAACAATAGCAACAACAAAAACCACCATTCGCATAAAATTGATGGCCAGTGTGTGCACAAGCAGTATATTTGCATAAAAAACCCTGGCTTCTGCACTGAAAAAAAAACTGCAAATTCTTTTTCAAGTGTTAGGTGATGTCATACAAACTAACTTTATGAGGGCCGTCTTCATATGGTAAGGCTTCAGCTGCTCACAGTAAAGGTGGATTACAGACTGTACTTTCAACATTGAAGGAGGTTACACAGAGGTCACGAATCCACATGGCTACTTCAGATAAGATGAAATGATTATTATTGTGTGCTAAAACTGGTTTGTAAGCAAAACTCCCAAGTGTAGCGTGGCTACATGAGTTTTCATGTCTTAGAGACAGTTTTAAAGAACTAAGCTTGGCAATGTAAGGTTCTTGGGTTACTAGCACTAAAACTACAGCTGAAATGTCAGCTATGGAACAGAAGGTCTGGTGTCAACACGCAAAGCCAAGGAAATCAGACTGTTTCAAAACTCGTGTGCTCTGGCCATACACTGAATGGGACCCTAACTGACTGCTAAAAACTAATCTGCTCTTATATTTTGTATTGTTCAAAGACATGTTTGGAAAGTAACTTCTTCCGGTGGTAATTAAAGCTAAGGTATTTAATAAGGTAAGACATAATATCATTTTCATGATACTGTCAAATAAAATTTGCCTCCTTTTTCTACTAGTTTCTGATTTACAATAGGTATGGTGCTACATAGTTGTAATCCCACCCAGCACAGGAGAGGCTGAGGCAGGAGGATCAGGAGTTTGAGGCCAGTGTGAGCTATGAAGCAAGTTCAGGGCCAGCCTGAGATACATAGTAAAAATTTGCCTTAAATGTATTAGTGTGCGTATGTATGAATTAGTTTAATTCGCAAGCACTTGAGATAACAGAACAGATCTTTTTTATACTTTCACCACCTAAACTTGATTTTTGTGACTGTCAGTTGTTTAAGTACTACATATCTCTACTGAAGGGGCCATGAGACCACATCTTATGTGCACATGTTCTAATCCTCACAGTTCGTATTCTGATTAATCCTTTCAGTCAATTTCATTATGAGTAAAGGTGGATCATAATGTATAAAACACATTCATCCATATATTCTATTACACATTTAAGGCTCTAAGATTCTAGTGTTGTTAAAAAAAAACTTCTGTATGTAAAAAAAGTTTTGAAAATCCATGAGACGATGGGTCATAAAAGCATTTTCATTTCCAGAGACTTGATTCTCTTTTAATTTGAACTTGAACCAAACTTGTATGTTTTCCTAAATACTGGAGCAGTATTCTAATCAAATATGCAGGTTGAATATCTCTAATCCCCAAATTCTCTAAAATTTGAGAGCAACATTACAAAATCACATATGGAAAATTCCACAACTGTTGCTTTGTGGAAACACAGTCAAAAACACAGGTGTGTGAAAGAATGGATTGAATCACCCTCAGATTTTGTCAGTGGATGAGTGCATATGAAACAAATGAATCCTATATCAGACTGAGCCTCCCTCCCAAGATATTATGTGATGGGTGGCGGTGGTACACGCCTTTAATCCCAGCGCTTGGGAGGCAGAGCCAGGTGGATCTCCGTGAGTTCGAGGCCAGCCTGGTCTACAGAGTGAGATTTAGGACAGGCACCAAAACTACACAGAGAAAGCCTGTCTCCCAAGACCAAAACAACAAACAAACAAAAAGATATTATGCAATGCAAAGACTCCACAAACCCCAACCCCCAAATCCTCTGCCCCCAAGTATTTTAAATATATTCAGTCTCTCTTTCTCTCTATCTCTGTCTACCTCCCCCCTCTCTCAGTGCATGCACACACAGGTCTTGACCCAGCTCTGCTTTCTCTGGTGCACCCCATCAGCACTCTTTAGTCACAGCACAGATCAGTGGCAGCAACTTTTCTGATGGTCCCGTTTGTAATTCCCCTTTCTCTTCTTCTCTTGTTGCTTGGAGCCTGTGACCTTGAGTCACGGCTCAGCTCTAACTTTGTAGATGAACAGACTGCTTCCCATAGAGCAACAGAATACGGAAGCCAAAAGATTACCAGAGACCTAGAAAGCGTGGCATTTTGTGAACTCTCTCTTTGTTGCTGTCATAAACACTCTGACCA
Organism: Peromyscus maniculatus bairdii; assembly: GCF_049852395.1. Classification (NCBI taxonomy): domain Eukaryota; kingdom Metazoa; phylum Chordata; class Mammalia; order Rodentia; family Cricetidae; genus Peromyscus; species Peromyscus maniculatus. The sequence goes on from NC_134872.1 coordinate 32,865,561, forward strand.
AAAACTACCGGGGGGGGGGGGGGGGGGCTATTTCAATGTATGAGTTGCTCTTCATTGTTGAGGGAAGGTATGGCAGAGAGTCAGTCAGGAACTCGAAGCAGCAGCCATGGAGGAAGGCTGCTTGCAGCTCCCTCTCAAACTCGTACTTAGCTAGCTTGCTTACACAGCCTGAGACTGCCTGTCCAGGAAACTGTATGACCCATACTATGCTAGGCTCTCCTACATCAATTTACAATCGAGACAATCCCCACGGGCAAGTCTGCTGACAGGGTAATCTGATCTGGCAATCCCTCAATTGGAAAATCTCTTCTCTGATATCTCTAATCTGTGTCCAGTTGAAAGGTAGAGCTAATTAGGACATCTACCAAAATGTTTTTAGTGATGTAAACATTTAGAATTACTGGCCTGAATAATATTTCAGTCTTTTCTGATGCTGTGTGAAAGTATCTGCGAGACAAAAAGATTCTGAAGAATTCGTATTTCATACAATTACAATGTTCTATATTCCTGATCATGGTTTAGACCTCCACATACGTTCAAATTGCTATGTAATAAATGACTCCAGAATTTATTTCTGAAAGCAAGACATATGCATTACTTCTCAGTTCCTATGGGTCATAATATCAAACACAGTCTTGCTGGGGCCTCTGGGTACAAATCTCCATGAGTATAGCTGTGTTCCTGGCTAAGGGTATGACCTTCACCAGAGGTCCTCCCAGGTGTTTTAGACCTGTCTCTATCCTAACCATGGACTTGTTTGCAGGACTGTAGCTCTTTGGGGCTGTTGGATGGGTGGTTAGGGGTTCATTACAGGTTACTATTGTCTTAACAGTTTCCTCTGAGGTTGAAACTTTCCATCCTCCAGAAATGCTCACTGAGACAGAAAGTAAACAATTCAAACAAAATAGCTTCATGAAGTCCTTGAAACTGACTAGATTGTCTAGGTCCCTCCCTCACCAAGAATAAACAATAGGGGCTGCTGAGGTCACTCTCAGACATGTCCGGACGCCTAGAAGACTCAAAGACCAGCTGAGCCATCAGGAAAGAATATTCTCCAATCTGCTGAGCTGACTGCAGGCTGTGCAGTGTGCTCCAGGTTTCCAGCTTTTATGAGCTGTCACTCATGCTGGGGTGGGCTTGGGTGATGCAGCTGTCTTTCCATCATTTTTTTGCTTCTGTAAATAGCCCCTCGCCCATACTCCTGTAAGTAACTCCAGTAAAACTCATTGGTTCACCACGTTGGACATTGGTGGTATCCGTGCTTCTGTCTGTCATGGACTACCTAGCAGGGATGAGTAGACAGACGGTTGTATTGCATTTCCCCAGGAAAAGTCTGTTACCTAACAGTGGACTTCAGTTGTTCTTAAGTGTTCCTCTTCATGGGTCAGCTTAAGACGGTGGCTGAGTTCCTTCGAGAAAAGGTGGTCTAAGTTAGAGTTTCCAGACTGAAACCACAGACTTTCTATAACTTACCTTCGCCGTGTTCTGTTTGGAAGATGCAAATCACAAGGTCGTAACTCCTGAGCAGGGGAAGGATATCACAGAAGGGTCCTCGACCCTGGGAGGTGTGTGTCACTGATGTCGCCTGGGAAACCACTTCCCAGAGAGGATTATGAAGAACATTCTTGCTTCTGTAATCCAAATTTTCCTGATCCATACAACTTCCTGCCTAGCAGACAGCAAGCCACCGACTCAAAGAGTGGGCTGCTGTGGTCTGAAATGCCCTCCCAGACTCCTGCTGATGGTGTAAAGAGATGGAAGCACTCAGGGCCTTTGGGAGGTGATTGGATCAGAAGGGCTCTGCATTAGTGCATGGATTCAGCCCTGATGGATAGACGAGTAGATGGACAGACGGATGATGAGGATAATTACAGTAGCTCTTCTTGGACGATGTGCTTTGTCTCACCGTCTGCCATGACCCTGCAGAGGTTCCTCACCGGATGCTGAGTTAGTGCCAGACTCTGGATCTCTCAGTGCCCAGATCATAAGATAAATAACCTATTCTTTATAAATTATCCAGACTGTGGTATTTGGTTACAACAGAAAAAGACTAAAACACATGCGTGGATGGTGGATCTCACCTATTACCAAAAAAAAAAAAAAAAAAAAAAATTTAAAAAAGGAGGAAACATGTCTTGCTGGCATTTTGTAGCCATCCAAGTCAAGAGTGGGTAGTAACAACAGTGATGGAAACTCCAGGGCTTCCTGGGGTGGGGGACAGGGAACTAACAGCACGCCTCACCGCACCTGGAAACAATAAGCTCTACTTTACTCAGTAAAATACACATGAGGTACTGAACTCCTCTATAATCAGAGCAGTTCCTTTCCAGTGCACACTGCACATAGAATGACCTTGTCAGAGCAAGAGAATGCCTCCCCCACAGTGAAGTCAGCTACTGCAGGTCAGCAGCAGCTGGGCCTTTCCTTACTTGCCTGGCTGCCTGAGTTGTCTCCCGAGATGACTAACTGCTACACTGTGGCTTTCGGGCCTGAGGCCTCAGCTGCTCCTGGAGGTACCCACAGGATCTCTGGAAGGCTCAAGTCTCCACTTTCCCTGTAAGCAAAAGCTTCATGAAAAGCCACGTGGGTGAAGCTTGATCAGCTGTCAGGGCAGATAAAAGTATCAGCTGCATGTTGCGATCAAACAAAGCACTGGCTATATACATGTGCTAAGATGTTCATGGACAGGAAACAGTGAGTCTCACGTGTGAACACGTGCCAGTGTGCAGAGTGAACAGCAGGAGGTAACAGTCACTCTTTAGGGACATGATGGATCTCCCTGCTTTTAAGAACTACCCACACAGGGATGCTGAACATTATCACTCGGAACATGTATGGTGCTTCCAGACCCATTACAAATGAAAGCCTTTTTTCCCCTCTAGAAGTGAAATTGGGATTTCAGCCAGCCCTCCTGAGACTGAAGTAAAATTTGGTGACTTCAGTGGCAGGAGAGATTGATTCTCAGTGAGATTTGAGCCGAAGTCTCTCCTCCTGTGGATGCCCGGGTGGGGGGTGGTGTGTGTTCTGCCAAGCTATTTTGAGGCTACACACATTAAGTAAAGAAGCAGGACTATTCTTAGCTCAAGTGTACAAGCTTCTATTATCCCAAACCAAAGGCTGAAGATGAGAGTAAGATACTGGGTCCTTCCCTTCCACCCGCGTGTTCCCTCGGGGGCTTTAGAAATCACCCTTGACCTAGCACAAGCTGAATTCTGAAATATGGTAAATAGCTGTTTATCGTGCAAACAGTTCACAGTGAATCTGCAATCAGATCCTCAATATTAAGCCAAGGAGATATGAGAAGCCTTCCCCAAGCAGCTCCTTACACCTGCTCTTTTTCTGACTTCTCAGAGGTTCCAGGATGTAGGCAACACCGGGGCCCCTGGTATGTTCAGCTCCAGGGATGTATCATTTCACTTTGTATGTAGTCTGGAAGATCCCATCTCAAGGAATGAGCTCAGAGGTAAAATGAAGGAGAACCCTGAAGGGTAGAGCCATGGTGACAGAGGTCGGACATTCTGTGGCAGACACATCCCTCTAGGAATTCCTTTTTTTTTTTTTTTTTTTTTTTTTGGTTTTTTAAGACAGGGTTTCTCTGTGGTGGTAATCTAATTGTACTGAAATATTATTTTGATTGTATGTTAATAAATAAAGTTGTCTGGGGGTCAGAGCTATTAGAGCCATAGCAAGAGTGTGGCGGTGGTGGCACACGCCTTTAATCCCATAAGATCTCTGTGTGTTCAGGGATACAGTCAGCATTGGAGACATATGCCTTTAAGACCTAGGGGGCTGTACATTCAGACAGTGACGAGGCAGTCATGTGTTTGGGTTTACAACCAATGAGAAGGCAGAACAACATACTATAAAAAAACGAACCGACAGGAAGTAGGTCTCTTTCGCGAAGCTGGGACAGCAGGAGGAAGGGTGAGATTTTAGCTCTGAGCTCTGACCTCTCGGCTTTCTCTTTTACATTGTTTCTGTGTTTCTTATTTAATAAGACGGTTGGTTACATCTATATTTCTCTGTGCAGTTTTGCGCCTTTCCTGGAACTCACTTGGTAGACCAGGCTGGCCTCGAACTCACAGAGATCCGCCTGCCTCTGCCTCCCGAGTGCTGGGACTAAAGGCGTGCACCGCCACCACCGCCCGGTGTATCTAGGAATTCCTAAGCATCTCCATGTTCTGGTTTTTCAACCACAAAATTTTATAACAAATACTTTTCACTTAATAAGCTGTACTTCCTTTAAGTCAGTGTGACAAAAGCTCAAAGTTTTAGTACTGACAAAACAGAAAATGAAGTGTGTTTGTTATTTTCTTATAATTGAAGTCCTTCCTGGGCTACAGTATATGATATACTTGTAGCCAATGCTTCTTCCACTAAATTCTCTCTATCTAGTATGATGAGGATGGTCTTTCAAAGGAAAGTCCCAGGATGGGTATTACAAGATCAAGGGGTATTACAGTCAATGGGGACTCACTTTATAAGCCACTGGGGTAAAATGGGTCTGTTTCATAGCATGGGAAGAGGCACAAACCAGAATCCCCCTTTCCCCACTTTACCTTGTGCCCCAAACTGTGTAAGACAGAATACCCCATATTCACAACTGTGGGAAGGATTGTAAAGCAGAACACAGGGCAAAAGTGAAGAAATCTGGGGGAATTCTGGGTAATTCCAATATATGTAGAATTCTCTAGAGTAGCTTCCTGTTCCCAGCAAGAAGACAAATGTCTTGGTTTCTCTTTCTGTTGCTAAATGATACGATAAAATGTCCTGGTAGAACTTAAGGGAGAAAAGGTTTATTTCCATGCACTGTTTCATGGGGCGCTCCATCATGTCAGGGAAAACAAGGAGTTAAGGGCCAGAAGCAGCTGGTCACGTCACATCCACAATCAAAGAGCAGAGAAAGGCAGGGTGATGGGATGGGGAATAGCCTCCAGAGAGGTGAAGGACCCCTGCCTGGAACCTGTGACTGTCACCTCATGGAGAACAAGTGTACGGCTGTGATTCAGGGCCCAGAGATGGGTGATTATCTTGGATTACCCTTATGAACCCCAAGTGTGGCCACATTTGCCTTTAAAGGAGGGGGATTTGACTCCAGGCAGAAGAGAAGGCATGAGACCCTTGGAAGCAGAGGGAAGTCAAAGGTGGGATGGGGGGGTGCGTAGCAGAAGGAACCAGGGACCCAGGAATGTTGGGAAAAGTCTCCAGAAAAATCAAAGCAATGGCCTCTTCTCTCGAGCCCGCAGAGGGATCTGAGCCCGCTCACAGAATGGTTTTTATGTTGTTGTTTCTTGTTTGTTTGGAGTTTCTGTTTGTTTCATTTTATTTGTGATAGGGTCTCACTAAGTAGCCATTGCTAGCCTGGAGTTGTCTAAGTAGACAATGTTGGCCTCAGACACAGAGATCCTCCTTCCTCTGCCTCTTGAGTGCTGAGATTAAATGTATTCCCCATCATAACTAGCCACACAGGATGATTTTAGATCCTGCAAGAGTCTCTTCTACTTTTGACCTTTCCTAGAACTGTGAGGATACACACAGCACTCTTTTTTTTTTAATGTAACATTTTTATTGATCTCTGGGAATTTCACATCATGCACCCCCATCTCCTCACTTCCCAGTCCTTCCATGTCTGCCCCTCCCTTGTGACCTCCCTCTACCACCAACTCAAAAAAAGGTAAAAAAAAAAAAAAAGTTCAATTTGTGTTATCTGTAGATAACTGGAGCACGATCAAACTCTCAGTGGCCTGCCCCTTAAATAGAACTGAGTCCTTCCCCTTCCAAACCCCTGCCAAAACAAAAGCCATCAATTGTGAAGACTGTATTTCAGCATCCCCATCACACGCTTCAAGAGTTCTCTTAGATGGCTTCCTGGCTGGGCTGTTATTTTTGGGGAATAGTGGTGAGTGGGTAGGGGTTGTCACAGAAGCCTTCCATGTCCCTCCCTCTCAATGTCAGCACTGTTTAAAACCACCACATTCATAGCTTTTTGTGGCAGCATCCAGAGGAAGTCAACACAGATATCTTTTGACTCATATGAAACAATACTTAATACACATTAGATGGGATCCAAAGCCAGAATGGACAAAAAAACATGGATTAGGTTCCCTTGAGACGTTCAACCAAATCTGGATGATTCCTTTCAACCCAATCAATACACTGCCACTAGCTGGAAAACCAACATTTACCAATTCCCATCTTCTAAGGAATTAACTACATGAATTTCATTTTTAAATTAAATGTTTTATAAGCCTTACACTAAAATTTAAAAAAAAAAGAAAGAAAGAAATGATCCCAAATTGGCCCAACTATCAGTACCATCCTGGATTCTTTTCCTTCTACTATATTTTCCTTCGAATGATTACCTTGGTGTTTGATGATACTCCATGGTCCTAATGTAGACCCTACAAGTCACATGCTGCAAACTCACCTTCATGATGCTACTGTCAGAGTTCACTCCAGTTGCCAACATGATACAACTGGGTAGAGGGAACCTCAACTGAGGAACTGCCTCCATCAAATTGGCACATGGGCATGTCTGTGGGGCATTTAAGATTTTTTGAACAGATGTATGAGGGCCCTACCCACTGTGGGCAGTGCCATCTCTGGGCAGGTGGTCCTGAGTTGTATAAGAATGCAGGCTGAGTAAGCCAGAGGAATCAAGCCAGTAAGCAGTGTTCCTCCATAGCCTCCACTTTAGTTCCTGCCTAAAGATTTCCCCTTCCTTCCTTCCTTCCTTCCTTCCTTCCTTCCTTCCTTCCTTCCTTCCTTCCTTCCTTCCTTCCTCCCTCCCTCCCTCCCTCCCTCCCTCCCTCCACCCCTCCCTCCCTCCCTTTACTTTCTTTTTTTTTGTTCAGACAGGATCTTTTATGTAGCTCTGCCTGGCCTGGAACTTACAGAGATCCACCTGCTCCTGCCTCCTGAATGCTGGGATTAAAGGTGTGAGCCAGCACACCTGGCTAGGTCAGGGTTTTACCACAGCAACAGAAAAATCACACTAGAACAGCTATGCAGAGGTGGGTCCTTCAAGAGGAGGTTAAGAAGATATCTTGAGCCAAATTAGTACACGTCTCAGTTCATTTTGTGTTCCTCTATCAAAACACCACAGGCTGGCTAACTCATCAGTAAAGGGGTGTAGCTCACACTGGTAGAAGCTGAAAGTCCAAACAGCGTAACTTTGGCTCTGGGTGTAGACCAAACATTCCAGTTGGGCAAGTCAACCACCTGGCTAAGGGACCACCCCCAAGGAAGGCATGATCACCTCAGGCCATGCTAAAGAGATAGGAAGAATAATTATCCCTTTAGTGAAACAATGTATTTACCACCTGCACCCCCAAGAATTCCCATTCCCTAGAGCGCTTGCTGCAGCGCCACTGTGAGCTTCTTGTCCTGACTCCAAGGTGTAACTTGTCCTGTTTTGTTTTGTTTTGTTTTGTTTTGTTTTGTTTTGTTTTGTTTTGTTTTGTTTTGTTTTGTTTTGTTTTGTTTTGTTTTGTTTTGTTTTGTGACAGGGTTTCTCTGTGTAGCTTTGGAGCCTGTCCTGGAACCCGCGCTGTAGACCAGGCTGGCCTTGAACTCACAGAGCTCCACCTGGCTCTGTGTAACTTGTCCCTTCGCTTCTCTTTCATTTGTCTTTTCCTTCTGGGTGCTGCCAGAGCCCAGGTATGCCTTTCCTGCTCCTCTGGGCTTCATTCCTCTCTCTCGGAAGCTCCTTTCCCTGGGGCTGCTTGTCTGCTATGTGGATGTAGCTGACATCCATACTGGCTTCATGCGAAGGAAGGAAAACTGTGTTTTCCTCCCCGCTCTACTCTGGGCGGCTGCATGGGTTAACAGCTTCTCACTCTGGGGTTTCTTCCTTTTAAATCCTAATAAACGTACCTTCGAAGTTTACAATAAAATGGCTGTATTCATTTCCCTGGGCTTTGAGACTAAGCACAACGGTGTAATGGTTAAATGCCTTAGTTAAATATGCAGATAGAAAATGGTCACTTTGCTGTTTCTATTCATCTGGCTTTGATGACAAGCCATATGACTGCCTTTTCTCGCATTTTGTTATGAATTCGGATTTCTGTTCTAATTTGGATCTAAATACCCGCTCCCACTTCCCAGCTGGCATGAGGAAAACCATTTCCTTGTGCCTGGTGTTCCCCACCATTTGTCCTCTGGGCCAAGTAAGAGTGTTAAGTGACTGTGGACTAAAACCTATGAAGCTGTGAGCCAAACACGCCTTTCTTCTTTCAAGTTGGTCTTCTCTGCATTTGTCACAGTGGCAAAAAGCAGACAGACGTACATGCTATCCTCGGATGATTCTATTTGTGGTTCTTTGCATATAATCTCCACAGGTTACAATATTATTGCTTCTATGACCACTTGATCTCACAAAAGCATCAAACATTTGCCTATCAAATCCACCTCGGTCTGTTCTTGTCTTTTTCATAATGGTGCTATGTTCATATAAAAGTTCTCTTTTGCATAATTTCCTGTGCCGAGAAAACTATTCTTCCCTCCAAATTTGGGTATTATGTTTACTATTTAAAGTTCTCTTGTGTGTAGATGTTTCCATTCTCTAGAATTCCAAGTCAGATCTGAAGTGAATGAAAGAATATTCTTCTTTCTCAGACTCTAATCTATCCGGATAAACCCCCATCCCTTGCCATCTGCTAGGGATCCCTCAGCCATGTGCCTCTCTCTGCCCTCCACTGGTTGCTTTGAGCAGAGGCTAGACAATTTTTATTTTTCTGGCCAGTAAAGAAAGAGGAAGGCTTTTGGAAGAACCATCCATTGGCCACCCTCTGCCTTTTGTTCAGCTTTCTTAAAGAGTCACTCATGTTGGTCTAGTTGTGCCAGAAAATACCGGAACAACCTGGCAGAGTCACCCCTAGATGGTGGGACAGCATTGGACACCATTATGACTTAGGAAGGGATGGGTGTTGGGGCTGGAGCAGCTGTTAACTGTCGTGTCTGGAGCTTGCCTTCTCATTCTAGAGTTGAGAAGATCATTCCATGTGCTGAGGAAGGGATAGATGTCGCTGGGGAGTCTTCCTGGGCCCCTCTAGGTGGCGGAAGACTTATCCTTTAGCTCTATTTCCCAGCTGCCTCCCATTCTGTCTGGAATGCCACATGTCTCTAAGTGAGCTCAGAAATGTTTCCTTTCTGAGGAACTCCCCCCCCCCTTATTTATTAAGAATTTTTTTCATTCATTTTACACACCAATCAAAGATCCCCTTTTCCCTGCTCCTGCTGCCCCCCCAGCCTCCCCCTCCCAACCCACTCCCCACTCCCACCCACAAGAAGGCAAGGCCTCCCAAGGGGAGGCACATCCAGCAGAGGCAAGTCCAAGCCACAAGGTTGGGTGAGGTATCACATCATAGGTACTGGGCTCCTAAAAGCCCACTCATGCACCAGGGATGGATTCTGATCCTACCGTCAGGGGGCCTCCCAAACAGATCAAGCTACACAACTGTCTCATCAAGCAGAGGGCCTAGTCCGGTCCCATGTAGGCTCCACAGCCACCGGTCCAACTTTCATGAGTTCCCACTAGTTTCGTTTGGTCATCTCTGCAGGTTTCCCCATCATGATCCTGATGCACTTACTCATAGAATCCCTCTTCTCTCTCTTTGACTGGGCTCCTGGAGCTCTGCCTGGTGACTGGCTGTGGATCTCTGCATCTCCTGGAACTTTTTTTAAAAAACATATTTTCTTTTAATTTTTTTATATGTGTTGGTGTTTGACCTGCATGTCTGTGTGAAGGAGTCAGGTCCAATGTTACAGACAGTTGTGAGCTGCTGTGTGGGTGCTGGGAATTGAGTTCAGGTCCTCTGGAAGAGCAGCCAGTGCTTTTAATCGCTGAGCCATCTCTCCAGCCCCCGGAGGAACTTAAAAAAAAAAAAGCATAGATTCTCATTTCTCTGAGAGTTTAATTACTACCCTTCCCCAGGATAGCAAGATGAACTAGATGACATCTTAAGACGTTCTAAAGGATTGACTTCAGGGCATCTGAAGCCATCCCTGTACACACTGGAGACAAGGAAGATGATAATGATGGGCTAAGTGCGGAGAGAAGGTCACAAAGTTACATTCAATTTTTTAAAAAACTTCGTCCAGGAAATTTTCCTTTTTCCTTTCCAAGCTTTGAGTCCAGCAGCCATGTTAGTCTACATTTGAGTATTTCGTGAGTTCCCAGCTGTGTGTGCTGGCTCCTCCCTCGCTCCCAGGACCAAGAAGGCAGGAATCAACTGGGGGGCAGTTCTCTGTGAGCCCCAGAAGGAGTTCCCTTTAGACACAGACCTGAGACCCAAGATCTTAGAAGAAACACAACTTCATTATTCTTATTTTAGCTGCAACATGGCCATGGTGAATATTTACAAGGCTTAGTGGATATTTCAATTAATGTGTACAATAAATGATGCCAGATAAGAATATCCAGCTTCTCCATCACTGCTGAGGGTGATCATTTCTTGCCGTGGGGAGTATTCCAGCCCTATCTTGTGTTTGGAAAAAACGTGATTGTTATCCAGTGTCATTTCCTTACTGTGTCACAGAGCAACAGAAGTCATTTCTTCACTCCAGCTGGACCTGACGACGGCTCCTTTATCTCCTCCACAACAACTTCACTTTCTATTCTTTTAAAAAAAATTATTTACCACCTTTGCTATGCAAATTCCAGATTTTGTCTGTCGTTATCACTTACTTGATACCATTTTCAGCAGAGAGGGAACTGACACCTCTATTTTCCCTCACACTGATTTAACCAACACATTGAGTTTTTCCCCAGCACCTGAGGAGAAGAATTAATGCCTATGCTGAACATGACCCTACATTTATTTTATGAATAGGGTTCCTTTCCTGACAGGGCAGGTGAGGTTTTCCAATGTTTTACTTTTGCTCATGCATCTGTGAAAAGTAAATATTCTCTCCTTGAAACCCTAGTGATTTAATTTGGGTGATTTAATGGTACTATGCTAATGCAAACTTTAATAAACTGGAAAACCGAAGCTCTAAATCCATCCAGTAGTGTAATAAGGATGTTGTTCAAGAAAACAAGACTTTTTGTGGGAGCTGACATGATGGTTAGAGAAAGTTCTTTGTAATCACTGAGAAGGCGGGTCTTTCTTAATAAAGAGTGCGTGTGAATATGTAACAGTTTGGAGCAATGCCCACTTAGGCCATGTAGCAACAACTGGTGGTTTCCTCCAGAAAAACCCTCTTATTCTTCTGGCTTTCCACATGGGCACTGAGATGCAAACTCAGGTCCTCGTGATTGTACAGCAAGCTTTCTCACGCACTGACCCATCTACCCAGCCTCAATTCACTCTTATCGGGAGAAAGCAATTTAAAGTAGGATTTTTAACCTCTCAGATCGGTATACAGAAATACAAACGGATTAAAAAAAATAAATAACAGTGAGCATCATGGGAGTTGATGAGAAAAAGGATCCCCAAACAAGGGTAAAGAAAAGGAAAGACGTGCTGATATTTCCACAAACTAGCCGCTGATGCTGCCAATATTATGGCGAAATACACACTTTTTATTTCAACATATTGATATCATGAAATCAGGTGCAAGCCTTTAGAGACCGGAGGCACGCCTTCTGTAGCATTTATCAATCTGTTATGGTACAATGGCCCCCAATGCAGTAAAGTCATATTCATGAAGATATTCGTAGCAGCACCGTTTTCTTAGTAAGAGTCGGAATCAAGATGGCCAACCGAAAGAAGTGGGCTATATATCAACTCAGCCGAACGTACAGCCGTCCTTTCAAAGGAGGCTTCTAAAACTGCAGCCAGTGACAGGAAGATGGATGCTATTTTGTGGGAAGCAACAAGGTTTTGAGCCGTGCCCTCTTCGGCTTTGTTTCCACACCAACCCTCTCTACATCACCCGCTCCGAAACTTCAGCCTCGTTTTTTTTTTTTTTTTTTTTTCAGCCTAATCATGGCTTTCAGATTACCTGTATTTACCTTGCCCTTTCCAATAAGTCTTCCCTACATTGAGAAATTAATTCCTTCCCTGTGTATTGGACAAATATTTATTGAGTGCTAATCATTATCCAGAATAGTCCCCAAAGCAGCCTGGGCAGGCTGCTTCGTTGGTCAAAGGAAAACCTCTAAATCTCCGGGGAGCTTGAGCTTTCTAAGAATGCCCATCCACAGGTGAGACCTGCGGTATATCGAAGCACTGCGGTGGCTTTGCCGGGGGATAGGGAGGGAGCCAAACAGGATAATCCAGGAGGCACAAACCCTTGACCAGAGCACGGGGTTGGCTGAGTGCTTATTTGAGGGAAAAGCATCCAGGCTCAGGGGCAGATGCAGTTCCGAGTGGGGTTGTCTTGCTTTGTTGAAGGGCTGAGGAAACTTCTGTGGCTGGAGGGGAGGGTGGGGCCAGGCTGCATCATACAGCAAGAGCGCTTGGCTCTAATGTGTGGGAATGGAGCAGTCACGTGGGTCTGAGCAGGAGTGTGGCTCTGACATGGCGTTTGGAAGAGTTCCTGTCCTGGGCTGGGTGGAATAAGGGGAGGAAGGGTACGGGCCACTTCCAGGCATCAGGGGAGGAAGAAGCGAGTGGATTCCAAGTCTCTTTTGGCACAGAGCTACAGATTTTCCTAATGAGGTATATGAGGAAATAAGAGAACTCCAGAGTGACCCCAAGCTATTTAGCTGAAGCCACTGGAAGGCTGTAATTGTCACCAGCTGTGGGGACACGGGATGCTTGATAGAAGTGATAGAACTCTCAGTGTCCATGCTGAAGCCAGAAGCATAAAGACTCAGCCAGAAGGTACATCTGGTCTGTTTTGTTTAGGTTTAAGTTTGATAAGAAGGTCCTGTATATCACAGGCTGGCCTCTGAGTAGTCATCCTCCTGCCTCAGCCTCCTGAGTGTAGATATTGTAGGCATGAACCATCATGCTCGGCCCATGGTAGAACTTTTGAAGGGTTGTCTTGCTATTGGCTAGTTGGCATTGTGTCATAAACTTTACCGCCATTGTATTTTCCCCTTGTTTTAGAGCCAGACACTGGCTTCCAGGTCTCAAAGGCTCTCCAGAGTCGGCCCACCCTGGGTGACATGTCTGTGACATACGCAGTGAGCCAGGAGAGTGGCTAGTGCTCTCATCTTTGGGACCTGAGCTACCATTTAACCTCATCTTCTACCATTGCTCCCATCTACCCACCACACACCTTCCATAATTCATCTAAAATGGTACAGATTGGCTTTTTTTTTTTTATTCCCGTGACAGGATATCGGAACCTAGATAACTGATAAGGAGAGAGGTTTATTTTTGTGACATGTTTTAGAAGCTGGGATGTAAAGGAAGATGGCACTAGCCTGTATTAGGTTTCTGGTAAAGGCTTCATGGTGTTTGGATTCCTGAAAGAAAGTAGAAGGGTAGTGTGTGTGTGTGTGTGTGTGTGTGTGTGTGTGTGTGTGAGAGAGAGAGAGAGAGAGAGAGAGAGAGAGAGAGAGAGAGAGAGAGAGAGAGAGAGAGAAGAGACTACATTCTCAGTAAATTGTTATTGATAGAAGTAATGTGTTACTGGTACAAGCACCTGCATGGAAGTGGACTGTAAAACATTGTGTATCAAATAGGCCTTGACATGTTTGATATGGTTCTCCCAATATTTATGCGACAACATTTAAAAGTTGCAGAGACTTAGTCTGCACACTGTACGTATTTACACAACAGTCTTTGGATGTGGGGACAGCAAGAACCACTTCTCTTCTACTACCAGAAGCAAAAGACACAGAGGGGAAGTTACCACACTGGAAATAGGAGAGCTCTGAGCTTTAGCTGCCTGGGCCTGCCTTTATGTTTAATCTGCTCTGAGCACTGTCTCCTTGGGGCTCAGAGTACCTCTAAGAACAGGCACCCCAGTATAACTGCACGAGTAGCTAGAGCCAAGTCATCCTTGTGGAGGAAGCCCAGGCAAAAGTCTCCACTCACTGTGACTTAAGCACATCTGTTATCATCCTTCTGGTGTGATGATCACACTCATAGTGACTTTGGTAAACGTGGAGCCTGGAAGACACTAAGCATTCTTGGAAATGACATTGGCAGCAGGACCATTGGTACAGACATTATATCCAGAAGAATTCTTCTCTGCTCTTCTGAACCCCTTTGCCCTTAGAGTAACCCCGAGAGGTACGAGCCTTAATTCCATTTCCACGCTCTCTGCCAACCACCTAGTTAAATCATGTCATGCCATAGTGACACCAACAGCCTGGGCAAGTCAACACCTTAAGTCATTCTGTCCAAGAGTGGGCATGTCAAAGCCAGCGTTTTCTTTGGGAAGGCATCAAGTTTCAGTGTATTTCCTTAAGGACTTCAGTCAGGCCTGTAAGGCTTGGAAATGGCAAGGCCCTAGATTCATTTCTTTTCCCACTCCCGACATCTGACCCGTGGAAAATTGTCACCGAACTGTGTTTAAATATTTGAAGTCCTCTATCTTGTTTCTTACGCTCAAGGGACCATCAATAAATAGCACCGATCTGATGGCTGCATCAGGAGTCCCTGATCATTGTTTCTTTTGCCCATGGATCTATCTGCCTGAAACTCCATGCATGGACAGAACCGAAGTCTTTGTCCAGAGAACTCCAGCCTGGCTCAGAACAGGAAAAGACTGTGGGCTTCCTTAGAGATGGCAAGGAGCCCCCACTCAACAAATGCCAGAGGTCAGGGTCATCTGCTGCAGGAAGTGACAGCCCACTAGGGAAGGAGGGGGAGGTAATTGCCTAAATTAAAATTGAGATCAGAGTTAACGACTTTGCCTTTGTGAAACTCTCGACGCAGTTTTGACGCAGCCGAAATTCTTGGAAATGAGGGTACGACGACGACCTGGCTCACATTTGCTTAGAGTGCTGGTGTTTGGTCTTTGTAGTGGTAGTGCTAGAGCAGGAGTGTTCAGTCCTTGAGGGACTCACCTTACAGCACGAGGGGTCAGGCGCTGAGATTTCCACCCTGTCCCCATTCTGTAACCTGGAAACAATGCAACAGTAGATGTTCTCTACAGCAGGGACTCATTCACCCAGGGTCTTTCCCTTTCAGTGGACATCGGACTTCCTAGGGAAACCTATTAGAGACAGGTGCTCAGTCCACACCTCAGAGCCTGTGAGTCAAAACCCTGCTGTGCTTCCCACGAATCTGCAGTTCTTTCAATTCCAAGCAATCCTGGAGCTGCTGGGTCCATGACCACAGATTGAAGACTGTCAGGCCACACCAGTAAGACTGAATTCTTTGCCAGGCAGTGGTGGCACATGCCCTTAGTCCCAGCACTCAGAGGCAGAGGCAGGCAGACCTCTGAGTTCAAGGCTAGTTTGGTCTATGGAGCAAATGCCAGGATAGCCAGGGTTACACACAGAAACTCTATCTAGAAAAACCATTTAAAAATCCAAAAGATTGATTTAAAAAAAAAAAATAAGTCCAGCAGTGGATTAGGTAGGAGAGGAGACTGAATTCAGAAGATACTCCTGGGTCAGATTCCAACTCTGTCATTTAGCAGCTGTGTCAGGGAGGAATTCTGTACCCTCTAAAAACCTTCAGTTCCCTTACCTGTAGGATAGTAAAAATTCTCCGGCAACCTTTTTTGAGTGACTACAAAATCAGTGTAGCTTGTCCAGAGATGAGTCGGTGGGATCTCTGCTGCCCCAGACCTTGGTCTCAGCGTAAGCTTTGCTTATTTGCTAATGTTGAGCTCTGCTGAAAAGCTGACATTCTGAGAACAATCCATGTCCCAACAAATAAGAATGTGTTTTAGGAAGATTTGGATTCGAAGTTTTGTGGTGGATTGCTAATTGACAAAACCACAGTATGGAAGTCTGTGATTCTATATTGATAGTGCCTTTTAAAAGAGAATGTCCATCTAAACCACAATGGCATTTGGCCCAGGATCAGGGCGGTAAGCACACAAAGGACATGGAATTAAATATATCACCAGTGAACACTGTCTGGAGGTTCTGTGTCTTGGGGTAGCAGACATTGATCCCGCCGTGATTTGTTTCCAACAGAATCTGGTCTTTGTTCCTGTTGCACAAAGCTGTGTAGGCGACCCAGGGGCTAAAGTGCCTTGAATCCTTCTCTGGATAATCCCTTCCTGTGATAACTTCTTAAAAAAAAGTTGGGAATCAGGCCAAGGATGAGTCAAACAGTGACTGAGAACAGATGCTTGGGAGTGTGCCTGTGTCCTTCTCTGCCGGCCTGGGAGCAATGTCATTTCCATGTCCCATTGTTTAAACACCGATTACCACAAGGAGCTTTCTAGATGCCATTAAAATTC
This sequence comes from Peromyscus maniculatus bairdii, assembly GCF_049852395.1. NCBI lineage: Eukaryota > Metazoa > Chordata > Mammalia > Rodentia > Cricetidae > Peromyscus > Peromyscus maniculatus. The sequence goes on from NC_134872.1 coordinate 32,881,824, forward strand.
TTACCTATCGCCTCCTCTCAAGCCCCTCCTGCCACTCTATAGCAAGCTGCCCTCTCAATAGTCACAGAATGGAAGCAACCCAAGTATGCTGGATAGTTTTATGTCAAGTTGACACAAGCTAAAGTCATCTGACAGGAGGGAACTTCACTTAAGAAAATATTTCCATAATACTGGTCTGTAGTCAAGCCTGCAGGCCATTTTCTTTTTCTTTCTTTCTTTCTTTCTTTCTTTCTTTCTTTCTTTCTTTCTTTCTTTCTTTCTTTCTTTCTTTCTTTCTTTCTTTCTCATTTTTCCTTATTAAGAAATGTTCTACTCACTCTACATACCACCCACAGACCCCCCCAGCCCTCTTTCCCAAGCCACTCCACATCACCACATCCCCCAAATCAAGGTCTCCCATAGAGAGCAGAGCCCAGCTCACTCAGCCTAGGCAGGTCCAAGCCCCTTCCCACTGCACCAAGGCTGTGCAAGGTGTCACACCACAGGCACTGGATTCCCAAAAGTCTGACCATGCACCAGGGACAGATCCCGATCCCCCTGCCTGGGTGCCTCCCAAACAGTTTGAGCCAAACAACCATCTTCTGTATCCAGAGGGCCTAGTCCAGGCCCATGGGCTCCACAGCCACCAGTCCACAGTTCATGGGCTTCCACTAGTGTAGCCCGTCATCTCTGCACATCCTCCCATCACGATCTCAACGTCCCCCGCCTGCAGAATCCCTCTTCTCTCTCATCGATTGGATTCCTGGAGCTTAGCCTGGTGCCTGGCCATGGATCTCTGCATCTGCCTCCATCAGTCACTGGACAAAGACTCTATGATGGCAGTTAGGTTATTCGCTAGTCTGGTCACCAGAGCAGACCAGTCCAAGCACCCTCTGGACCACTGCTAGCAGACCAAGGTGGGATCATTCTTGTGGATTCCTGAGAGCCTCCCCAGCACCCTGCCTCTTCCTATTCCTATGATGTCCTCATCTATCATGGTATCTCCCTCCCTGCCCTCCCACTCTGTCCCTGTTCCAGATTGACCTTTCCATTTCCCTATGTTCTCATCCCCCACTCCTCGCCCTCTGCCACCACCATCCACACCCAGTCTGCTCATGTAGATCTCATCTACTTCTCCTTCGCTGGTCATCCATGAGTCCCTCCTAGGGTCTTTCCCTGTTAGCTAGCCTCTCTGGAGCTGTGGGTTGCAGTCCAGGCCATTTTCTTAATTGTGATTGATGAGCCAAGCCCACTGTGGGTGGTGCCATCCCTGAGCTGGTGGTCCTGGGTTCTATAGGAAAGCAGGCTAAGCAAGCCATGGGGAGCAAGTCAGTAAACAGCAACCCTCCATGGCCTCTGCATCAGCTCCTGCCTCCCGGTCCCTGCCCTGTTTGAGTTCCTGTCATGACTTCCTGTGATGATGGACTGATGTGGAAGCATAGGCCAAATAAACCCTTTCCTCCCCAAGTTGCTTTTGGTCATGGTGTTTCATCACAGCAGTAGTAACCCTAACTAAAACACCAAGTGTCCAGTGATAGATACACAGATAATAAAACATGGCACATCCATACCATGAAATATGGAAAGGAAGGAAGGTATTTTCCCTTACAGATGACTTCATTATTACTTAAGTGAAATAGCCCAGTCACACGATGATACATAGTATGTGATGTCACTTACATGTAGTACCTGGAATAGTCAAATCCACAGAGACAGGAAGTGGCATGGTTGCTGGAGCTGGGAAAGAGGGCAGCTAAGGTGTAGAGAGTTGGTGGTTAGTTAGAGACAAGCTTTGTTAGTGTTTAATGGTCCTAGAGTTTCTGGAGGTGGACAATGGTGGAGGCTGCACAATACTAGCTGTTCTTAATGTCACTGAACCGCATGCTTGAAAATGACTAAGATGGGAAATTGTTTAACATATATTTTACTGAGAGGGAAAATGCAAGGTGAAACTCTAATGAATTCAGCTCAGAAGGTTTGCTAACTAAATGCGGAGACTAGAGAGGCTACCGATTTACCTGCTTCCATGTTCCTGAGTGACATGAGAAGCAGCTCATCCCAGTGTCTGGCGTCTGCCCAGCTGCTCCATTAAATCCACACTGAAAGCAGGATAACAGAAGGAAATAGCTCGGGGGAGGGGAGAATAGACACGCAGCACGTCGTGGGCACATCCAATAAGAGCCCTACACATCTTCCCAGTGTCTCCGAAACCCCAGGAAAACTGTTGAAAGGTGGTGGGAATTTAACCATTTGTTTCCCCCATGCTGTTTAGTCAACAATTTTCCCACATTCAGCAGCTGATTCTATTTCTTAGCGTAGAATCTATGATGGTCCGGCTGGTCCATAAAATGACTTTTCCTGACAAATTCTATTTTGTAGAAGCTGTGCCAGAAGGGTCTTCTCCTAGCTTTCCCATTCATGGCAAAGGCAGCGAGGCCTTCAGAATCTCCCCAGGGTCCCAGCCTTGCTTTCTTACTGGCACATGGCTGACGGACACACTTCCCTTCCCTCGGGAGCTTCTTCTGACTTACACAAACCCACCTGCACTTGAGGGTGAGAGGAGATGCTGACCTCCACAGCTGGGAAGAGACCAAATTCACTCTTCAAGGGTGGCAGGGGTGTGGCGATGTAGAAAAGAGGAGCATCTGTGAGTAGAGATGGGCACCTGTGCTCTGGATGCTGGATGCAGATTTTAATCACCCGGCTCTTACTATCTTGTTGCTTTCTGTATTTGACGATGGGAAAAATGAAAGTTCAGGGAATTTTATTTTCTAACTTTCAAGTAGAATTCCACAACCTGTAAGAAGAAGTAGAATCTTCAGCAGATGCTTAGGATCAAATCTATGCATTTTTTTGTTGCCACTAGTGGGGAGACCTCTGGTGTGTTTGCTTCTCTTGTTTATTTTGAGCATTTTTGAGTGTCTGACTGGTTGACAAAGATGGTTTCATCATGGCTTTGTAACAAGGTGACTAGTGAACCGAATTTATTGTATGACGTACGGCATCCTGGAGAAATATGCAATTGTGAAAGAACACCAAAGTGTCCCCCAGCACGCTCAGGATGAGTGTGGCACAAAAGCGGAAGTAGGTAACCAACTTGCCCTTTAGAGACACACTATTTTTCTTTGAAGAAGACAGAATGCCATTGTATCCATCAACTTCGTGTGGCAATAAGGAAACACCCAAGTCAGGCTACTGGGAAAAGAAAAAGGTTTATTTTGGATTGAGATTTGGTCTCAGAACAAAGAGAACATAATGAACAGATAGGAAAAAGACTCCTTATTTGAGGTGAGAATTTGCTGTGTGGTCCATGCTACCCTCCAAATCGTGGCAATCCTCCCCGGTGTTGGGATGATCGGCATGTGTCACCACACCTGGCTCAAAGAACTTTTGAAAGGAAAGTAGAAAAAAATCAGTGCACCTCATTTAAAATGTATGAATGAGTGCTACAGAGTGCATGGAAGATAAATCGAAAGCAGGTTAAGTCACACAAGCATGAGCCTCAGGGTTCTGTCTTCAGGGGAGTCCACAGAGCAATCCTGTGAAGAAAGGAGAGAGCTCATTCTTCTCACGTGTTGTCTTCCTCTAGTGGAAGAGGGGGACAGAGAGAATGTGCAAAGTTGCCATCTTTGTGGGGCAGAGTCTGTAAGGCTGGATAAACAACTCAGAGCATGGACCGCAGCTAGCTCGGTTTCCAGCCTCAGAGCTGTCGAGCTGGGTAGCCAACTGAAAAAGCCTTTCTTTCTCTTAGGTCTTCCTCTCTCTCTTTCTCACACATACACACATGCACACACATACAGCATGTATGCAACAGGCATTTGTTTTGAGTGTATACTTCTTCACTACTCCAGATCCCTGTGTTCTATGTTTCTCAAGAATTGCCTACAATTAATATATAAAGAATAATAAAAGAAGAAACAGACCTGATATGCTCTATAATAGAAGTGGAGTCAGTATTAAAAATCTCCCTACAAAATTCATACTCTCTCTTTATGGTTCCACAAATCAGTTCTAGGATATAGTCAAGATATTCTAATCTTATGCAAGCTTTTTTTCCCTGAAAACAAAAAATGGTACCCTCCAATCATCTTGAAAGTACACTTAACATACTAAAAACTGGCAGGGACAGTACAAGAAAGGGATTATATATAGATAAAACATGTTCATTAACATAGGTATTATTTTACTATATTCATGGGTTAAGAAAAAAGTAATTGTTTTAATATGTAAATACAAAAGCATAGATTATAATTCATTACTTCCAACATCCATATATATAACATTCTTAGCAAAAGTGATAGGGCATAGTTATCAAAAACCTATATAAAGCTGGGTATGATGGCACAAGTCTAGGAGTGCAGTACTTGAGAGGTAGAGGCAGGAGGATGGCCACAAGGTTAAGGCCATCCTGGTCTACAAAGTGAGCGAAGGCTACACAGCAAGACTATTCCAAAAGACATAAAGGGGGCTGAAGGGCTGGCTCAGGAGCTAAGAGCACTTACTGCTCTTCCGGAGGACCTGGATCTGTCTGCAGTACCCACATGGTGGTTCACAGCTATCTGTAACTAGAGCTCCGGAGCCTGATGCTTTTCTCCTACTCTCTAAGTACTTCTGCACACATGTGGTGCACATACATTCACACAGGCACACACACACGCGCATTAGCATAAAGGGGATTGTTTTAAAGTGAAGGAAAATGTTTTAGAGCTGACAAGATGGTCCAGCAGTTCACAGTGCTTACCACCCATGCCCGACAACCCGACGTTGATGCCCAGAACTCATAGTGGAAGGACAGAACTAATTCCCACAAAGGTGCATGGTCACATATGGCCACCGCCCACCTACCCCCCCACACCCCATATACACATGCACAAGGTAATAACAAATCCAACTTCCAAGGTAAAACTTTTTCTAGGAACATCCCACTTATGGGAGGAATGACAAGGATGTCGAGCTAACGGCACGAAGAAGGATGTTCACAATCACTTTTCCTCGTGTCCACCATACTGGACACCACAGCCAATGCAGCGGGAAGAATAGGAAATGTCAATGTGAGAAAGAAAAGCACGTCACCACTTGTGTGTTGTATGGGAGTCTACACAGGAAAAGCGATACATCAAAGTTGTTATAAAAGACAGGCATGTTAAAAATATTTCATTGCTACATAACACCAGCAAAGCAGAAAATAGTGTTTAACAAGAATTCTGTCCTAAGTAATAAAACATTAACAAAGCTTGAAGGGGGTTAAAAAAAATAGGTAAGAACACTACATGAAAGAAGAAAACAGCATTTTTTTGAAAGATTTTATAGAAACCCACTGAGTGGTGCCACAGTTCTCTCAGTACACCTGCAGCGCTGTGGACGTTCATGTCTGGAGGGAGATTCAGGGTAGAAACCAGTGGGTGAAACTCCTATTAATGACTGTTGCCAAGCATAGCTCAGAGAAGGTATCTTGCTCACGGAGGAGGTTGGGGGGGGGACGGACGGGATTTCACAGGGGGATTCTTGGGAGCAAGCTCAGCCCAAGTGCCAGGGTTAGGATCGGGGAGGGAAGGAGATGGAGGGACAGCCTGCACAAAGGCCCTGAGGTAGGGAGAGCCATGCCACACGGAGAGAGTTTTAAACTCATTTTTTGTAGAATTAATAAATGATGGTTTCCCTCCTGCTGGTAAATACTGTCTTTAGCATCATTTTAAGAGGGGGATGGGTTCCTCATAATTCACTGAACCAATTTTTTTCTTGCACATTGGAATTGGTACGCTCTTTCTCTTAAGAGCACTGTTAAGGCACACATCTCTGAACACATTTTGGCTTGTTTCCTCAGGACACGTTCTTAAAACGCAAGTGTCATGTTAGAGGGAACTCAAAAGTGAGTGTGCTTAATACTTCCTGTTAAAATGGGATCTAGAGTCTTTGTACAGTTTATATTTCCATCAAAATAGCATCCCATGTGTCCAACACTATTAATATCTTTCAAAGTCTCACTAATGTTGATAAGGTATAATTTCCATGTAATATATTTCTCTGCTATTCCACTGTGCCTTGAAGTAGCTCGGGCATGTTAATACATCACCATATGCAGAAATCACCCATATTTCTTCTCTAGTCACCCAAATACCCTATTCAGTGCACATTTTCTGATAAAACATGTTTTTCTTCTGTGGGAAGTTCACGTGAAAGACATCTGTCTTTTCGAAACTTTTCACTGATGACCTTTGCATTTTTTCCAGTGTTTCTTTCCCCACCCATACACAGATGAATATCCATTGAATCTTTCTGCATACATGTGTAACTGTACCTACACATATACCATGCAAAGTTCTGCAAACAGAATTACTAGATCAAAGAGCAGGTCCACTTAAGATGTGTGTGGCTATTCCTATTTATCTGTAGTTAATGGGAATTATGTATGAAGTATGCGTGGCTATGATTATGTATTATATGTGAATACTAATATATGAATTCTTTGTAACCAAGATAGGAAAGGTAGAGTGGAGTTCATGTATGATATGGTCATAATGAAACTCATTATTTTGCATGCTAATTAAAACATTAACCATAAAACACAATGCTAGTTGTTACTAACTGTATGTGTAGATAGATCTAGTTTTCAGCTTGCCACAGTGCAAAGACACAGCTCCTGCTGTCACTTATGCATAGATGAGGAAGCCAAGGCTAGCATGGGGCATGACTTACAGTTCACACTGCATGAAAAAAAAAAAAAAAGAAGATAAAACTCCATTCACAAAATCCTATACTCTTCTTTCTGCAAGCAAACAGCCTTGCAGAGATCGAATTAAGCAGTTTGTGGTAAAGCAACATCAAAAGAAAGCATGGTCCAAGCCAGGGGCAAGGAAACAGGTTGAAGGCTGTCACAATCTCTGCCACACTCAGGCCAGAGTGTTGCTGAGAATAGGCAGCCAGCCAGCTCTTTTTGCAGGGGGTGAGCCCTCTGTGTTAGAGCACAGAAAATACATTCCCATCTCTTTGAGGGTTTTTTTTTTAAATCTGTGGGTATTTTAGAACTGATAGGAAATCTTATATAAAAAAAATTACAGGCATTGAAAACAAACTCTATAATCTACATAGTAAGAGTGTCTAGATGAGAATGACAGGGCCTAAGTACTTTGAGCTTATGGGTAACCCGAGAGTAAATACATTATTATTTATTACTTCCCTTTAACTGAGAAATGATGTGGCGTCTGGAAATGCTGTAGCACCATGAACTTGTCTTTCACTGCCAATCACCTTAGCCTCCATCTCAGGAGCAACTGATGGTTTCAGATGTTGCCCGTGAACTTGACCATTTCAAGCACAATACCTTCCAGTCTCTTTTCTGTGCTACAACCACACAGCATAAAGGTTTCTGTGTTGATGAAAACCTGCAAGAGTGGGAATAGATAGCCCTTCAGTGCCGTCATCCAATCAAGTGTAACAGCTACAGCTGCGAAGAAATGATGGCAGCCACTGCTATTCAGGATCATGGCCCTGGTTCCCATGGGACAGGCCTGGTGGCCAGACAGGATTGGTAAGTAACACATTTCACAGAAGCAAAGGACACCGGGTTCTGTGTGTGGACAATGCTGGCGCAGTAGCGCACATGGCAACCGATGCCACCTTCCACAGGACAGCTGGCCACAGGTGATCACGGTTCTTTTCTTTTGTTCTTTTCTTTCTTAACGGTGCAGAAAGTAATAGAATGCCTTTCAATTGCTGGAGCCCAATGCAATGGAGGGTGAAGACGTGTGACATTTGAGCAAAGCACAGAGGCTGTCACGGGAGAGGAGACAGCATCATTCACTCCCACAGCTGTCAGTTCCTTTTGGTTAAAGGATGAGGGCCCCACACACTAACTGTGGTGCAAGCCTATCCAGATGCTAAATGCTAGGGAAGGGAAGGAGAGTGGGGCTGCTTGACTCACGATTGAACTTAAGAGAGTGACAGCCACAGACCATCGAAGGACATTGTCATGATATTTGCTTTCTCAAAATCAATGAGACCGTTTATTTATTTTCTGACATGGATATTCCTGGTCATTTGCCTTACAGCCCGAAATCAGGGCTTTGATGGAAAATATTGGATTGTTTTGGACACAACATTTGTATCTATCGATTGTGATTTGTAACAATTAATGAATTCTCAGATGGAACAGCCAAACAGAATACTTCTGCCCTACAACATGATTCTAGGATTGATTTTCTACCAAGCACTTAAAAGGGATGTGGGCATTACAGCTAGAGAGATGTAAGGTGAGAAGCTTTGGAATTCGAAGTGGAATAGATGCCAGGGGGTTTCATTCTGAAAAGCGACTGAAGATCACACACTCAACCAACGTTCCTCCTGCCCTCCTATGTGATTTGCGAAGAGACAGGAGAAGCAGATGGAGTGTGTGGCATGGCCAGTGTACAGTTAACAGCACCTGACTTCACTCAGGTGAGGAGGGAAGATGTCACAGGGGAGAGTAAGTGACAGGGATCTTCAAGGGACTTCTTTCAGCCCCGCCTGGCATGGAGAAGGGAGAGGTTGGGAGGTCCATGAACTCTAAGGTGAGACCTCATGACATGGTGATAAAAGTGAGCAACGACATATTCCATAGAATAGGGCGTTCACATGCCTAAGGCAAAGTGGCAGGGAAAGTGGGATTTGGGACAGTAGCATTTCGTTGTGGCTGAATATTACCTGGGAACTTCGGACACAGCCGTGCCTAGGCTCAGGCTTCCTACCTAGCTAGAAACTCACATAGACCCAGCATTATGTCCCTCACAGAGGGTCTCAGAGGGTGGGGCCCGCACAGTGATGTATAAGCTTTTGTTCAGTGGTTCTGATGGGCAGTCAGAACTGAAGACTTTCACTGAAGTTCAAGGGCCGAGAGAGGAATAAGAAGATGGGATCATTTTCTGGAAAGCACCCATATCTGTCTTGTCCTGGAGGGAAACAGAGTCCCAGTCAGCCAGCTTAGGACCCCTGATGATTCAGAGGCTGATTATGACACTGGGGACCTCAACAGGGGGCACTAAGGCATTGAGACTATGAACAGAGGGATGCTCTTCATCCTAGGTCTATGAAAGGAAGAAGCAAAGGAAAGGAAAGAGACACACAGGAGCCCAGGAAAAGTACCTTGGGCTGGGAGGGGGGACTGGGACCGTCTTGGAGCAATATAAACACCGACAGAAACACAGCTCTAAGGACGGAAAGGTTAAAAACACATGGCTCCCCATCAAAGGACAAACCCACTCTGTGCCCCCACCTGCAGATCTCATTGTGATTCTTCTTGCTATTTACTTAGCCCACGTCACAGTATGAGGAAGTCCAAGCCTGACATGATTAGCTTCCCAGAGAGCAGAGCTGGGCGTGCGATGGAGAAGGAACACTGGGAAATGGTAGTGTGGTGGTGGGTAAATGGATGCAGCCATAGGTAACCACAGAGATTGGTTCCAGGTCCCCCCAAAGGTACTGACAGATGCTCGAGTCCTGTGTTCTCTGTTTTTTTTTTTTTTTTTTTTTTTTATGCCTGTGTGAGAACATCAATGGGAGAGAGGAATGGTTTCTTTTCTTCATGGTTTCAGGGGTCTCAGTCTGTTGCCTTGGGGCCCATGGCATGGCAGTGTGTTTTGATGGAAAACATGTGACCAAGGAAGCTGTGCCCTTCATGGTGTCTGGGAAGCAAAGAGAAAGAAAGGAGGGGTAGGTCATTGTGTCCTCATCAAGCACATGGTTCCAGGAATGCCAGGCTGCCAACCAAGCCTTTAACGTACGATCCTTAGGATTCAAAGCATAAGAGGTGCCTTGTGAACTGTGGATGGTTAGACACAGTGTCCTGCAGTTTTTAAGTCACTCTAGATTGTTTATAATACACAATACAATACAAGTCACTGTTGGACACATTTTTAGAGAATAACAACAAAAAAAGAAGTCTCCACATGGTCAGTGCACATGTAATATTTTCATGTCACAGGAGGCTGGATGGATAAGCAACAGAGCTAAAGGCCCTGTGAGAAGTACCTCCTGGCTTCAGTAGGCAATGGGGTGCCTCTGGAACTTTCTCGTTTTTGTTAAATTAAAATATAGTTACATAATTTCCCCCTTCTCTTTCATCCCTCCTATCCTATGAACCCCACCCTCCTAGCCATGATTTCTAAAGGAAATCATGGTCTCTTTTTCTTTGTTATACACATACATGCACACATACACACAAACACACACACACACACACACACACACACACACACACACACACACACACACACCACATATTTGCCAAAATATATAAATACAATGTACTGAGCTATTTAGGTTTTTTTATGTGTATGATTTCAGGCCTGACCACTTGGTATTGGATAATCAATTAGGGGGCTCACACCCCTGGGGAAGACTTTCTCCCTCTTGCAATGGTCTTTAGTTGCCTGCAGTTCTTTGTCTTTGGGTGGGGCCCCATGAGATTCCCCTTTTCCAGGTTAGCACGTCTACTGGTGTTGTACTTGTTCAGGCCATGTTAGACAGCCATAGTGTTGAGCTTCTTTGTCACTTCTAGGAGGCAGGCCCTCAGAGCAGATTTCCTGGTCTTCTGGATCTTACACTCTCTCCGCCCCCTCCTCCAAAATGTCCTATGAGCCTTACCGCCCAAGTTGTGTTGTAGGCATATCAAGTGGGCCTGGATACCCCACAATCACTTGTTTTCTGCATTTTGACTGGTTGTGCTTCTCTGTAATGGCCTTCTTTTGCAAAGAGAGTTTTCTTTTACGAGGGCAAAAGCTATACCTATTTGTAGTACAAGAACAAACATTTGAAAGCAGTGAGGAATTTTGTTGGTTTCATTTAGGTGAAGTGGTGGTTATAAGTTCTCTTCCAAGATCCATGACTTCAGTGGTCCTGGGTTGTAGGCTAGATTTCCAGTACCAGGCACAATTTCTCTCCTGTTGAGTAGGCCTTAAGTTCATGTATAGAGCTATTGGTTATGTCCAAGATATGAACCATTGGTGCACCTGTAGGATTATCTTGTCATGCTGGTCATTGTTGTGGTCCATGGTATCCTAGATAGGAAGAACTATTGGTTGCTTCCTCCCTTAAAGTTTGCAGGGTGCCTTCTGGTACCACGAAAACTATTCCTCAGAGAGAATGCTTTGAAGTCAGATCCAGCTTGGGTCCACTCTTAAAAATGTCTAAACTCTCATGATATAAAGAATTAGTGTCTGTGGAGTTCTGGAATCTTGATGTGAAGTGAATCAAGACCAGATTAACCATGTTTTCTGCATGCCTGTAGCCATGAAGGCTGGGGTTGAGGGATTCCCCAATCATGACACCCCAAGAGGTAGAATGCTCCAAGCCTCACCTTGGCTCCTGCTGCATGAGCTCATTACTAATGCCCCATACTAAAGAACACAGCCTTGCCTGTCAGTCATTTGTTCCCAAGTTTCTGGAACTGATTCAGCCTGGGTCAGTGCTAAAGCCCTGTTAAAGTGTTGGCAAACAGGGCAGTGGTGAGTCTGAATTTCTGTGTGGGATTTGGGAACAGCCTATGTTTCCGCGGTGGATGTGTGGGAGAAAAGGGGCTATTTCTAATAGCAGCCACCCTGGCAGAAGAGAGGAGTGGGGGAGTCTCCTCTTCCAGTAAATGGCTGCTCTGTTTTGTGTGGGAAAGTCTTCACAGGCCTTTCTGTGCTGGGTGGTTGTGAGTTGCGGCCTAAAGTCATCAGAATGTGGCACTCTTACTTGGAGATGTTTGCAAAGCCTCTCTACTGAGAAATACAGAACAGCACAGGCAAGATGTTTTGTCTCTACCCTGACCATGCCTGGAGCAAGGACCAGGCAAAGAAGAATATGATAATAGGCACTTTTATAAAGTTTAACATAAGCAAAAACTTTTATTCATGGTTTCCCAACAAAGGAATGGGCTCTTGTGAAAGGCAAGCTCTCCATCCTTACATGAACCCAAGCAGACATCTGCTGGCTGCTTTTATGGCTGCTTTTTGTTTGTTTGTTTTTTGAGACAGGGTTTCTCTGTGTAGCTCTGGCTGTCCTGGAATTTACTCTGTAGACCTGCCTGGCCTCAAACTCAGAGAGATGTGCCTGCCTCTGCCTCCCTGAGTGCTGAGATTAAAGGCATGTGCCACCATCGCCCGACTATGGCTGATATTTTAGAAGGCATTCTCACACAGGGACCAAGACAGAAGGTGGATTTGGTGACTCAATTATAGGGTGGCTTGTCCCTTCCTGCCAACTGCAATTCATGTCAAAATCTATAGAACTTTTAGTACTCAATATATTACTTTATTTGGAAGTAATAAATCAGTAAGATAAAATGCGGGATTTTGTTTGTTTGTTTGTTTTGTTTTGCTGCAACAAATTCTTACTATGTAGCTCTGATTGGCCCAAAACTCATTAGATAGACCAGGCTGGCCTCCAACTCACAGAGCTCAGCCTGCCTTTGCCTCTCAAGCGCTGGGATTAAAGTATTCATCTCCCAACCTCTCATCAGCTGCGGCATTTGGAGAATGGACTCTGTGCCTCACCTGGGCACCACAGTAGAGTTGACCTTCTAAACAGGGCCATGGTGAGCTAGCCCTGACAGCCTGAGGGGCATAGCTGGTACCACCTCCCTCATCTGCGGTGTAGTAGTGGGGTTGAGGGAAAGATCCCCTCCCTCCTCACCCCTACTGCTTCCAGAGCTGACCCTCCCCTTTACCAGCTGAACCACTCGGGAAAGCAGGCTTTGTGCCTCATCTGGGCAGCACAGCACAACTGACCCTGTTGATGGGGGCAGGGAAGAGCCAGCCCAAGAAATGACTGTGGGAGATCTGGCCCCACCCCTCATCTGCCATATGGTGGCATGGATGGGGGAAAGATGCTCTCCCACCCCTCTCAACCTGAGGTGGGTGAGAGAGCTGGCCCTGAGGTCATAGAAGCAGGAGAGCTGCCCCTACCCCTCACCAGCTGCAGCACTCCGGAGAACAGGCCCTGCACCTTGCCCAGGCAGCAAGGTAGGACCCACTCTGTTGGCAGAGGTGTGGGTGAGTCAGCTCTGAAGTTGTGAGTGTGAGAGCTGTCTCCACTACTCTTCTGTCATGTGGAGGTTTGGGTCAGGGAGAGTTCCTCCCCCTTACCTCTCACAGCCTGTGACAGCCAAGGGAGCTGGCCCTCCCCCTTACCAGCTTCAGCACTCAGGAAAGCGGGTCCTGCTCCTAGCCTGGGCAGCACAGTAGAGCTGACCCAACTTACAGGGTGCAGATGAACCAGCTCCAAGAACATGAGCATGGGAGACCTGGCCCCACCCCTCATCTGCTGTATGGCGGTATGGGCTGGAGAGAGATGCCCCCTACCCACTGCCTTTGGCAGGTGGGAGAGATGGCACTGAGATCCTAAGAATAGGAGAGCTGTCCCTGCCATTTACCAGCTGCAGCACTTGGTAGAGTGGCCCCTGAACCTAGCCTGGGCAACACATTAGAGCAGGTCCTGTTGGTATATGTGTGGGAGAGTCAACCCTGAGGATATGAATGTGGGAGAACTGACCCTGCCCCTTACTCATAGCTACAAGGGGTGAACTAGCCAGAGCAATGCTGGAAAGCTCACCCTGGTGGAGGACAAGGGAGATCTAGGGAGCTGACCAACTCTGCAACCATCCAGGTGCAGAACCAGGGTTATGAGCTGGCCCACCCCAACATCCACCCCATCTGTGATTTGCTGGAGAATGTGAAGGGGCCAGTCCTTCAGACCCAAAGCTTCAGGATCTCCATGACATGGGGAAACAACAGGATATCCAAGAAGAGTCCCAGTGAGGGCCCAGCATCAATAGTAGCAGAAACCAGAGGCCTCAAACCAGACCAATGACTCTTTGCAACTGACACTTGCAAGTAAAAAATATATATGGATAAAGGGATTTGCTGCGTGACTTACTGTGTCACACTGCAGCTTTCATGATGAGATTGATTTTTTCCTTTTTTTTCTTTTCTTCTCTTAAATTTTCTTCTGTTTTGTAGGGGCAGTTGTAAGGGCAGAGGGTGGATATGAACAGACTGGGAAAGGAATGAGATTGAGATACATGATGTGAAAGACACAAATAAGAAATAAGAAAGGGTTTTTTGTTTGTTTGTTTGTTTGTTTGTTTTAAAGTGTGCACTACCATGTTTGGCCTAGGATGTGTTCTTCAAGGTGAGTCCCAATACAATATGACCAGTGTCTTTGTTAGAAAAGAAAATCGGGACACAGGGAGAGGGTGGCCACCAAATACTAAGGGGAAAGGCTTCTGGGATGGTTAATCTTGACTGTCTCCAGGCACTTGCAACACAGACATCTGGGCTTGTCCATGAAGGCCTTTCCAGAGAGGTATCAGTAAGTGTTAACAGCTCTGAAGGGAAAGGTATCCTGGTGGTCAGACGCCAAGGAATACCTACAGCTCGGAGGGGGAAGGTATCCCAACAGAAGTGTTACAGCTCTGTTCCAGTGGGGGATGGTTTCCCCAGCAAAGTGTTACAATGCTTGCTCCAGGAAAGTTTCCCTAATGCCAGTGTAACAACTTGGCTCCAACAGAGGTTCCCCAGCAAGGTTGTCCTAGCTCTGCTCTGAGAAACGTTACAGCTCAGCTCAGTTTCCTCCAATTGTAACAATTCTTCTCCAGCAAGGGAAAGTTTCCTCCCCAGGCAAAGTGTTACAGTTCTGCTCTGCTCCTTCTCCACTCTGGCAAGAGCCCTTACACCTCTGTTCTGCTCTGCTGAAAGTTGTTACATCTCTGCTCTGCTAAGGGAGTTTTCCCACAGAAATGTAGCAGTTCTACTCCACTCCAGCGAGAGAGGTTACAGCTCTACTCTGCTCTGGCCAGAGAAACAAAGTCATCACAACACACCTCACTCAAGAGATTTATTGGGAGGGAGGAATTCAGGAGAGTGGCTGCCTCTGCCGAAGTGGAAAAAAGGCCTCCCCAAACTGAACAGGTACAGGGCTTACATAGGACGTCTTAGGGGTGGAGCTTTCCAAGGTGGAGGTTTTCAGGGTAGGAATTGGTAGGATCTCAATTCCTGAGGTTGGGACAAGCTAAGAGACTGGTTGGATTTTGTGCTCAGGGACTGGTTGGTTTTTGTGGTCTGGGATTGGTTGGATTTCAATTCCTGAGTTGGTTAGGGGCAGGGTGTGTTTCCTTAGCTCTGGTCTCAGGGCCAGGGTGTTCTTCCACTGGCCTCTTTTACCCTATGATATAAACTGGGCAGAGAAGCCTCACCTTGAATGTGGGTACCAGTCTGTAGACTAAGGTGTGGAACTGAATACAAAGGAGGAAGAGAGATGGGCAACACATTCATCACTCTCTGCTTTCTGATGTGACCCAATGTGACTAGCTGCCTCATCCTCCAGCTAACCCACCTTCCTCACCGTGATGGACTGTACTCTTAAACTGTGGGACAAAACACAGCCTCTTCTCCCTTGGTTTGTTTTGCTGGACATTTTGTCACAGCCACAAGAAAAGTGAAGAGTATAGCCCCAGAAATATCAACCCTTTGACACCATGACTCAGGGCTAGAAAGCCACTAGAACGGCAACAATAAATTTCTGTTGTATAAGCCACCCAGTCTGGCTTTTTACTCTTGAAATATTTATGAGATTTCTATTTCATTTGAAAAAAATTTCGAGGTGCATTCTCTGGAGTCCAGGATAACACTAAGGATAACAAACCTTGGCGTTTAATAACCCAGCCGGAGCGTGGGGCTGGAGTTGCATATTACTTAGCTTCTTCAATAATTGAAATAGGAGGCTACCACCGAGGGGAAATCGCTGGCAGGATATATTCATTCATTAATGATACCTGTTATGGGCTTTCTGTGTGCCAAGAGCATCAAATCAAAGCCACAGGGAGTCGGCTGGCCCGTTTGCAGAATGAAAAGCTGCTGCCTCTGCCCACTGGCATCACACAACAGAAGGGCAGGCAGGAGCATCCCAGCAGGTAGCCACTAGATACCTGAGTATTAAGATGTAGAGGACATTGGCTCTGGTGTAGGAAAGAATGGACTTTCCCTGCAACCTTGTAACTAAATTTATTGAGCAGAAGTTTCTGAAATTGATTTTAGCTCAACGTTGGAGGCCTTGTCGAACTCTCAAGGTCTACAGAACTGGAAGTTGTCTTCCATGAAGAGTGAGTATACTTGTAAACAATGGTGTATCATCCATCGCTGGTAGGGATGTTCTGCAGGGTCAGGTGCCATGAGAAAAACAATGACAAGAGCTTTCCAACCTTGTCCTTCTACAATGTTGAAGGTCAATGAATTTACAGTAGGGTGATGGAGGGACGGGTGTAGGGAAGCCTGTTAGGATGCTGTGGAAATAACTCAGTACTATATAGGTCTTTGTGTGGCTATCAGGGGAGAGGAAGGGAAGAACTAGTTACAATGGAGACAAGGAAGGCTCTATGCTTTTTGCACAGCCATTCTGCTGGCTTTCCTGTGAAACATGACTGAACACACTCAATGGCTTCTGTCCTCCCTGGAATGTGGCCTTGCTTAGCCAGCAGGAAATGGGAAGGAGGGCGGAGGAGAGAGGAAAGGGCATTTACTCCCTGTTCTCTTTTATATCTCAACAGATTGCACTGATACTCTCAAAGTGGCCTACTCTGTCAATTCCCCTTCCCACACTCATGCCAAACCCAGGCTTTGGGGTAGTTACTGTTGCATCTTGAATCCCTTGAACTACCGCAATGGCTCTCCTGCCTGGTGCCCCATCATCCAAAGAGTCTCTTTGTGAATCCACCTCTCTGAGCGGCCTCAGTTGATAGTGCCATCCCTTTTCTTTTTTGCTCTTCCTGATTCACACAAGCTGCATGGGAGGATTGGGTCAATGATAAATTGCATCATGGTACTTGATCAGTGACAAGTTCTCTAGAGATTGGTTCGTTTTGAAATGCATGTCACAGTGAGATGGGATGCTGTTTTGTGTGTGACCAAGAGGAGCCAAGGTCTCTCTACCCCTTGGGCTTTTTCTTAAAATTCCATCAGTGCAGGAAGGATTTCATGAGGGAGACTCAGTTTGGAAACCCCGACACATACATAGGGACATAGAGATTCTGGCCGAAAGGAAACTATGTCCTGATTTTAATTGTGGGGTTAAAAAAAACAACAACAAATTCATTTAGTCTTTGTTACAAACCCCAAGTAACCTGGTCTTGGCCAGTGCCATACTCTGTGACATCACAGCACTGTGGTGATATATTGTGTACCCCTAAAGCTTACCTGGGGATCAGAGGACAGAGCCAGCCACTAAATTAGACATAGAAGTCAGGCAGTGGTGGCACACACCCTTAATCCTATCACTCGGGAGGCAGATATCTGTCTGGATCTCTGTGAGTTCAAGGCCACACTGGGCTACATGAGAGAAACAGAACCAGGTAGTGGTGACACACGCCTTTAATCCCAAGAAGTAATATGGCAGGGTACAGAAAGGTATATAAGGCATGAGGAAACAGGAACTCACTCTCTTGAGGCTGAGGATTTCCTAGAGGTAAGCTAGTGGCTGGCTGTTCTGATCTTTCAGCTTTCACCCCAATATCTGGCTCTAGTTTTTTTTAATTATAAGACCTTTTAAGATTCATGTTACACAGCACAACACAAATGAAATATTGGCATCATTCCATTTAGCTTGCTAAGTCTATGCTACTAACAAGGTGGGGCGACTTAGTGTCTAAAAACATCCATTCTGTTGCCTAAATTATTCAGGTAATCTGTATTAATCAAATCAGCTGGACAGTGGCCAAATCTCCACTTCACTTTGTATCACTCAGGGCCAAGGAAGAATGTCAGAAAGGGATAGGGAGGAATTCAACATGCCTTGTCATGGAGATGCTGTAAGACAGCCCCTCACCAAGATGTCTCACAAACCCAGAGGAGTATGCCAGAAAATTATTGTTCTGATGGCTGTAGGATCCAAGATCCCGACAACCTGTGCACCCCAAAGCATCAAAGGGTAGACACTTTGATGAGAGTCAACTCTAGAAACTGCAGAGGGACTAAACTGTGAGACTCCAAAACTGTTTTCTTCCAGTGTTGGGTCAGCTGTATTGAGGTACCCAAGATGCTCTCATCAAAATCAGATGCAAAGCCAAAACTCCAAACCCACCAGCTAATACGAAGAAAAGATGTTTCCGCCAAGTGGAATGTTAGGTGGTGGCGGACATGCTGGCACCTGTGTTCAGTGAGGGAGGCCAAGTCGGAAGTGAAAACAGATAGAAACAGCAGGTGTCAAGGGTATATGTAAAATGAAAACACTCCCAAGAATCGTTTGGGGGTGGAGGCTAGAGAATCTGAGTATTTGG
The DNA here is from genome assembly GCF_049852395.1 of Peromyscus maniculatus bairdii. Taxonomy (NCBI): domain Eukaryota; kingdom Metazoa; phylum Chordata; class Mammalia; order Rodentia; family Cricetidae; genus Peromyscus; species Peromyscus maniculatus. Next base: position 32,900,086 of record NC_134872.1, read on the forward strand.
GGCTGTATTGTTTCTCATGTCTAGAGAAAAACCAAAAGGAAGTTCTGCTTAATGGAGCCCAACACTGGTGCAGTATAGAGCTCTGTGAGAGCTTGTGGTCTTGGAGCCCCAGACCTGACAGTGTCCCCCGAGTTCCCGGTTAGCAGCAGGTATAGTGGGCTCCAAGTCACTCCAGAAAATTTGCTCCAGCTGCGAAGTTCTGCCCACTCTAAGAGTCCAGCTCTGCTCCTTTCTTATTTTTTTTTTCTCAGTGGACTAGTGATTAGAAAGAGAATGGTTATGAACCTCAGAGGAGCTGGTGTGGTCGCTAGTGAAGAGTAAAGATTAATGGTACAATCTTTCTGGAAGAACCTTCTAGAAGGAAGGGCAATGAGCCGAGACAGGAAGTTTTGGCCTGGAGAGAGCTCAGTTCTCAGGCAAATTTGAGTGTGGAAGCAGAGGGATGGCCTCTTTAGAGATGCTGGTCCTGCTCAGATGGAGTCCATGTTAGCTCCAGGAGTGGAAAGGGGAAAGGTCCACACAGAGGAGGGGCCTTGGGAGAACAAGGCACACTTGACTGGAAAGGGCTGTAGACGCCTACCGTCTCCTGTAAAGGCATTGAACCACAGTCTTACGTTTTACTCCCCAGTGAAACACCAGCTTTTCTCTCTGAACAAATCACCCAGGAGAAATGATAGTGATCTCAACACGCTAAGCAATCTTCTCCTTTCTTCCAAAAAAGAAGAAAAAAAAAAAAACCCAGAAAATCAAGACACAGATGAGTGGTTTTCACGTACAACTGCTCTCAATGCTAAAACGTTTTTTCTAACTGCAGTTAAAGTGTGGCTTTGAGTTCCTTTTTATACATCAAGCAATTTCTTAATGGACAGCATTTTAGACCAGATAAGCTAAAAGGATTACCTTCTACACTTTAACAGTCCCATGGATGATGGAAATGTTCCAGCTTTGTGTTTGGAAGGTTTGGGCTGAGAATTTGAAGGTCAAAATTCGCTCAGAATCCTTGTCTGGGCACCCTCTTTGAATGTAAAAGAAAGAAAGAAGGAAAGAAAGGAAGGAAGGAAGGAAGGAAGGAAGGAAGGAAGGAAGGAAGGAAGGAAGGAAGGAAGGGCGCTGAACTTGTTCTGAAGGAAGGACTGTGCTGCTTCTATTCTCTCAGGAATATTTTCAAGAATAGTTTGACCAGGGATCCATCCAGGGACTGATACATACTGGCTTACCAAGTTGCCTCCTATGATTTTTCAGGCTTAAAATCAAGGGTGCATAAGATCATTTAACATGGTCAATGAAGATACTGAACTGTCACTGTCTAAATTAGAGACCAAACCAGAAAAATTGGAAATCTCTTCCTATAATACTATCAAAACACTAGCAGATTATCAGTGAGTGGTAAGATCTGCAGCTTGGAGAACTTAAAATATGGATAAAAATCGCCTCTGAAATCTGTGGTCCTTGAGGAAGGCAAAACAAATGATGCCCCCAACACCCTGGAAGTGCAGAAGCTTAGATCATGCCTGGCTTTGTCATTCCCAACTGTGAAAACAATGGACCAAGTCTCTTTGAAGACTTTGAGACTGACCTGGATGAAATCACTTTGAAGTGTATGGGTTGGCGTAAGAATTATAATGGTTGCAAAGCATTGCTTTCTCACACAGAGCAGGGGCAATAGCATTTTAGTGAGATCAACTGAATAAACAATCTGCCTTTGGCATCACTGTGATGTACCACCAGGCAGGAACCAGTAAAAGGATGGAAGACTTGTTTTTGCTCATGGGTTCAGTCCATGATGGTGGGGAAGGCATGGTGGATTGCATGATGGGAATGTGTGGTGGCAGCATTATAATGGATCAGGATGTGAATACGACTGGAATGAGGGGCAAGGCTGTATCTTTCAAAGAGCCTACTTCCTGGGACCTATTTCTGCTAGCCAGCCCCACCTTCTAAGGCATCCACAAATCACATCATCAGCTGGGGAACAAGTGTTGCAAACACAAGCCTACAGAGGCCATGTCAGATTCAAACTGTGGTGCAGGGAGTGACTGAGATAACCAGTAATAAGTGAATCAAATTCCTGAGACTCATGCCTCCACACAGATGTTTCCTGGTAAATAACATAGAGAGAAAGTGACACCCCCTACCTCCTTATTTGAGAGAGGCATATTCCAAGACTTCTAGTGGACACCTGAACCATGGATAGTACCAAACTGTGTGTGTATATACATGAAAATATATGCTTTGGTTTTTCCTACATATACAGACCTATGATGAAATTTAGTTTATAACCTATTAAAGTTTAATAATAATAACTGATAATAAAGTAGAACAGTTGTGAATATACTGGGACATGAATCAATTAAATATGTAATAGATGATTTGTATCTGTCTAGTTCCCCTGAAAAGACCATTTCATCCTGGCGGGACTCATCCTATTATCTTCTAGACTGAAGGAGGAAATGTGTCTCTGAGGAAATCACTGTCACATGTAGGCCTGGGGACCACTCACCATAGCAGAGCTACAGATGGTCTATGTGATGTTAAAAGAATGGCTCTAATTTTATTTTGAAAATACATGATAAAAACAAATGTAGAACCCAAGGCCTGACAGCGGAATTGCACACAGTTCTCATCTGCTACAGAAGCATGCTGATTTGGGTATATTGTGTATAAAGTCTCAAGGAAAATGAGGATAACTAGGCCTCCTCTCTCTCTCTCTCTCTCTCTCTCTCTCTCTCTCTCTCTCTCTCTCTCTCTTTCTCTCTCTCTCTCTCTCTCTCTCACACACACACACACACACACACACACACACACACATCTTACATTAGAGACGGTGGGACAAAATCATCCCTTTCAATGTTATGGAAGTGTCATGTTAGTAGTGAGGATGATACTAAAACCTATTTTCTCAAAAATAACTGATTTTTAAAATAAACCAAACCAGCTGCTGTCTGTGTGCAATGGCCCCCGCAGACCACATTTCACCTCCATCCAGCCATTCTGTGTTGGGAGTGCAGATGCGGGTGGTGCATGAGGTGGTCGATAGAATGGATATATTGTTCTCCATCTCTACAAGAAACTGGAGGACATGTGCTAAACAAGCTAATGGTAGGGAATTTCCTACTGTCAGGAAGAGAGTGAAGGCTTTCTGTCGGATTTGAGCTATCTTGGCTCAGAGTTAGAAGCAAGGGTAAAGAGCTAAAGCATGATGGGAGGGAGAATCCTCCAGTTCTTCTTAACATGCCACACACACACACACACAGGGAGACACACACACACATACTACACACACACAGCATTCACACACAAGCAGACATGAACTCACAAAATATACAGGCCATACACAAAATATTCACTCTCATAAATATACAAACACACACACATATCTACAGACAGCTCACATACACACATGACACATATGTACAAATCAAGAGCAAATTCAGGCTTTGTGGTGGTTTGGATAGAATGGCCCCCATAGGCTTATATATTTGAATGCTCAGTCCCAGTTGGTGGAACTGTTTGGGAAGGATTAGGAGGTGTGGCCTTGTTGGAGGAGGTGTGTCACTAAGGTTGGGTTTAGAGGTATCAAGAGCCAGTGCCATTCCCAGTTAACTTTCTCTTATTCCTGCTTGTGAATAAGATGTAATCTCTCAGTTATTGCTCCAGAACCGTGTCTGCATGCCTGCATGGCTGCATGGCTGCATGGCTGCATGCCTGCTGCTGTGCTCTCTATTCTATTTCTTAGAAAACAAAACGAAATGAAACGAAACAAACAAAAAAAACCCCATGGAAATTGAACTTGTTTTATTGAATTTAAATGTTAAAAAGTTATGACATCACAATTACTGCTTGTACAGCAAGCCACAGGTCCCATAACAGAGGAACAAGTTTGGAGAAACTCAGTGTTCAGCTGTTTCATTGTACCGTACACACCACACCTAGATGGTGCAAATCTACCACTGTATGTGGTGTGATGTAATCAAGAGACAAAGTAAACACAACATGTGTGAGGCAGCTGCTAGCATAACACAGCATCTGGCTTTATTTGTTCTGTGCTTAGAAAGAGCACACTGAGCTTAGATGAAGTCCAGTAGAGCAAGCACATAGCCAATGGCTGTAATCTGCTACCACTCTCAGGGAGGATGCTTTGCACAGAATTGCAGGGGCTCTATTTTGATTGGCAGCACAGCCAGTTTGCTTCCACCACCATCAGCACTGATATCGAGGAATGCCTTATGCTAAGATGCCTCTAGACTATAGCAGCTTTGTAGATCCATTATGATCTCATGTACATGCTGTCCATCAACTACCATAATGCTGTTTTGCAGCATAAGCTTGAATGCAAATATTTGAACCACTATATACACATTATAGATTTGGACAGACACACACACACACACATACATAAAACAGGCAGTGTAAGCTGACAAGAGTCACCAGGCTGGGACCTGACTCTGATGGAGATGAGGGTCTGGACAGCCCCTGGAAGTCACTGATGGTAAACTTAGGTCCGTAGGGAGTTTGATTTTTGGAACGACATGACATTGCCCATTCTAGCACAGAAACAAAGCTGAGGTTAGGACTGAGGTTCTGCAGAGCAATTGTAGACCTCATGGAAAGATTTGTCTTTATTAAAGGCACAGTGGGAAGCCGAAAGGAGTGAGGTGGTAGCATGACTCAGCCAGTGCTGGGGTACATCTGGGTCATTGATAGCCTGAATCCAGGAAGATGCTCAGGAAAACCCCACATTTCTGTCTTGAGTGAACACTTGAGTGACTTCTTTGTTGTCAACACATCAATTTATTTTTGCATGTGCACTTCAGATTATGTAAGATCCTTGGAGCAACACTGCTGTCCTTGCTGATGGTAAGGTACTGAGCGTGAGTTCTACTTCCTCGGAAGCAGTTCCTATGTCCTACCAGGAAGCGAGAGTCTAATTCAATCTTTCCAGCATTTATAGAATTAATTTAATAGCCACATACTAATTTATCTTCCGTTACTGGGAAACACTCCATCTGATATTAAGACTGATAGAAAGCGCCATGAGTAAGTACCCAGATGCACTGCCTCTCTACTGCTGTTTCTAGGATGTGTCTGTGGGAAAAGAAAAACAAAGCAAAATAAAACCAAAACATCCAACTAAACAAACTAAAATCTTCCACACACTCAATAGACCAAGTGTTGGGTGATTTTATTAATATCTAATGTGATGTATTCAATAAGGCAATTAAAATGTACTTGTGAGAAAATACATAATTATTTAGTTGCAATTGTAGTTACATCATCATGAGAGGCAGGAGAGTTGGATCTTTCTCATTTTCAATTCAAGAAGCTTCAATTCTTTAGCAATCATCCCTCTTCCTGCCTTGAGATATAGTGACAAAATTGTAAAAATTTAGGGGGCACAGGGGCTCATGTTGGTGTGCACTGGGGAATGATGGCCAGCATTCAAACTCATTCGCACATCTATCACTTTATCACTCCACTTTTTACTAATTTTTCTTAGTGATTGTTCTCATGGTGAAAACATGCATGATCCATCCCTATTAGCTTCATGACCATAGAACAGCAGTGGTGACCATAGTCACCCACTGCACTATGAGATCTCTGGAGTTAAGGGGTCCCACCTGCCAGGCACTTCGTTCCCTTGATCAACACTTCCCATTTCCCACCCACAGCCCCAGACACCCATGATTCTTTTCTCTGCTTCAGAGTTCATCATGTTAAAAACAAAGCAAAACCAAATCTCAATATCATATGTAGTCTCAAATTAAAAGAGAGTAAAGGCTTTTAATAAATAGTAATTCCTCCCACAAAAAAAGTTTTAAGATATTTACAGATCTAAGGTACAGTTAATTCATTTTAGAATTGCTAATAACACATTGTCAAAACTACTAAAATGTAACCATGGCTCTATTAAATGAACATATTGGGCTATAAAAATTAATTTTTATAATCTTGCTTAGGAAATTATGTATCTTCAAGTGACTCAGCTAACATGGTGCCTGTGAGGGGGATTTGCCAAGTGTATTAAAATTGTTTTCTATAAATAATTTTCAAGTGCGTTGAATTTTTTCCCATGTATTGAATTGAACAGCTAACAAGTTGCCATAATAATATGCTTTGTGGACATTTAATGAAATGTTTGTGGATGTTATTGTGGCTGCTTTTCTTTTGCTTTGCTTGAAATTACAGCTTGGCAACCAAGAGCTACGGGTTTAGTGGACTCACACTTCCCATTGCTGCTCCCTGTGTTCTCGTGACCTGGGGCAGTTGATAAGATTTCTCTGCACTTCCATTTCACTATCTGTAAAATGGGGCACAACCACTGCCAGTCCTTCATCTGCATGTCTGAAATCTGTAGAGCTTCAAAGCAGAGTTTTCAAGCAGAGCTGGCCAGACCCATCAAGGAGCTCTGTATTCTCTTTGTTTATCCCAGGGAGTACGTTAGGTTATTTTCTGCCTGTTATGGGGGGTCCAAGGTTTGCACCAGTTTTTGCTGGGGGCTCAGATAATGTGTGATACATGTGCCATGTTTCTATTTAAAGACAATCATTAACATTCTGAATAAGCATTCTGAGATCTGGTTTCTTCCAAAGAATGTCCAATAGGAGATTGTGAACCTATGACACCTCCCTCATGGGCTGGAGATAGATGAAAATAGGAAACACTGGGGGAGGTCCCAGCGCTTAGTGAGAGCTCACTAAGGGAGCCAGGCATGTCTCTCTTAGCATTCTTTCCAGGTCTTAGAACTTCAGGGGGTTCTTAGAGGCAACACTCTGCTCCCTCAACCCCACCCTGAGACAGTCCCGTTATTTTGTTGGTGGCTGTTCTTGTGGCCACCAATATACCCCTTAATTACAGCACTTCAATCAAGATTTATTTGCTGCTATACCTATCTTCCTCTTCTCCCATGAGGGGTCTGGACTATCTCCTTCCCATCATTGGTAAATGTTACAACTGTAAATGCCTGTATCTTGTTTTATCCACCACAAACACAAACCTGCTTCCTACTCTCAGCCCATTTGTGCTGCTATAACAAAAATCTCTGAGACCAGGTAATTTATAAAGAACAGAAACTTCTTTCTCATAGTGCTGGAAGCTGTGGAGTCCAAGCCCACTGCACTAGCAGATTCCACTCTCTGGTGAGGATTGCTGCTGGCTTCCAAGATGGCACCTTATAGGTGAGTTCTTCAAAGGGTAGGAGCACTACAGCCTTACATTACAAGAAAGCCCAGTGCTGGATGTGGTCTGAAGGCGACATAAATGACCTCACAGCCTTTATGACCTAAGCATCTCTTAAGGCTCCACCTCTTACTACTATCACATTGTCCATGAAGTATCAGCATCTGGGCTTTGGAGAGGACACAGTCAAAGTGTATAACACTCACTTTATGAGATGGGGTGTTTGCATCCTCCTTCCAGCCCTAGCCTCTTCCATTCTTTACCTCCCACCAAAGCTGATGCGTTGAAGGTTAGCTAAGGCTACTTATTTTATTCCTCACATGAGGAACATGAATATATATTTAACTCATTATATCAGAACGAGACCAAGGCATCAACATGTATACAGGATACAGAAGCACCAGCTTTCATGAGGAAGGGCTCCAGGGACAGCATTATTCTGTCACCATGAGTAATCCCAGTAGCAGTGACAAATTCCCCTAGGGAATTTGATGGGGGAAAAATTCCCTTTCCGGACTCATGTCCTGCTCATCAGACTCCATCTGCTTAAATATCTTTCAGGGTTCCAAATCCATGAGACAGCTACACTTAGGATCTTTGTGCAAACTGGTGCCCATTATTGGAATGATCTGCCCTCTGGTACTTGCATGTTCCCCACTGCCTGTAGAACTTTACTTTGATGCTCCTTACCTGGTGATTTTCCCCTTGATCGTTCTGTTTAGCCTTGAACTACCAAATAATCCTAATCACCTTAGCTGCCTTGTCATCCTTTAAGCCCCCAAGGGACACAATTTTACCTGCTGTGTTCACAGCTCAGATCTCAGCTCATGGAATAGTACCTGTGATCATGATACCCATAACACAGTCACCTGTCATTTTTTTTTTTTTTTGGAGGATGGTTCTAGAAAGCTTCATGGAGGTAAAAATCCACATATTTGTCTTGTTAAAAAAGTGGTGTTGTGTTTGTATATTTCTATCTATCTATCTATCTATCTATCTATCTATCTATCTATCTATCTATCTATCTATTTATCTTCTATCTACCCATCCATTTATCTATCTATCATGTATCTAATCTATATCTGTATATTCCTTGTCTATATCCCAAGATTGTCATTATTTAATTTAGGATTTATGATGGTATAAAAGTATATATACATAATCATTTTAATTTTCACTTTAAGTATGGTATTCAATAATTGCATGAACTAGTCAACATTTTATTATATGATGGATTTTGTCTCATTAGTCATTGGCTGAGGGCTGCTCCCAGAGGGATTAGCTACCAGAAACTTCTGATAGACTCTGACAGCCAGAACAGGCCTTGGATTGAATGTCCAGGAGTTCATAGGCCAGGGTACAGAGGGTGAGGGTGACACAGGTATTGGATGGGGCCCACCTGCTGCCTGTCTGCTCACAGGGCAACGAGAAGCCCAGTGCCCAGGAGACAGAGTAGTGTTTCTCTGATTTCTGGGGGAAGAAGCAGGATTCCTGATGGGATGATCCACTCGAGGAACAGGTGTGCCTGAGGGTTGCAAGTTACCGAGGCAACCCGGGCTCACTGGGTAGCACTGCGGGTTCCTCCCTCCAGAGATCTACAGTCTCCTCAAGAGAGTTCCCAAAGATAAGGACAAGTAGACAAGGAAGCATACAGATGTCTTCCTCACTCGGGTGAGGCCTGTGCCTCAGCCTAGATGTCCACTCAGCTTCCTTAGAGATCCCTCCAGTACCACCTGGGAGTGGTGCTGAAATCACAAGGAATGGGGATGCCCATCATCAGAGGGCTGCAGTGTCCCCAGAAAGCTCCTCCTGGAGCCCTCTCTCAAAGACTTCAGTAGACTGCACTGAACCAGAGCTTGGAAGAATGGACAGAGGCTCCACAGCCCAATGCCCTTGGACCTATGCTGATGCTGGCAAAAAAAAAAAAAAAGGCATACGAGTGGTGTTTAGAAGAGTCAAGAACAAACTAAGACTGAGTGAACCCTTTTTTGTTTGTTTGTTTATTTTTTGAGACAGGGTTTCTCTGTGTAGCTTTGGAGCCTGTCCTGGAACTCACTCTGTAGACCAGGCTGGCCTCGAACTCAAAGAGATCCACCTGCCTTTGCTTCCCAAGTGCTGGAATTAAAGGCGTGCGCCACCACCGCCCAGCTTTGAAACCTGTTTTCAAAAGTGCCTCAGATAAGCATGGAAAACAAGCCTAGGATTTAACAGATTATTGCCAGTTGTTCTTATCTAATCAAAGAATTTAAACCATCTCTCTCCTCACACAGCAGGAATGAGCATCTCACAGCTGCAAATGTATCTGGGGTTAAAGAACAGGCTGGATAATTTAAGAGCATCTCCCCTCATCATTGGGGCAGTGTTCTAGAAAAACATGTCGCTCCATGTTTATGCTAAAATACACTGAGCAGCAAGTATGACGTGACCAGAAAGTGAATGCTCATGCTGCCGTTCCTAGAAATCCTAGGCCTCACATATTGGTGGTCATTGTAAACACAGTGCAGTGAAGCCGTGGGGGTTCCTGGCAGCCAGTGTCCATGGTTACACGGCCAAGTGAAGGACGCTGCGTTCTTGGCTATCATGGAACCAGCATGAAGTATATGGTGTGAGGTAGCAACAGAAACAGGAAAGTGTGTATTGTCAGAAGTAGTTGCACCTGAAGGACACGGATTGTGGTGTGGGGACATAAGGTTAGGCGGAAACCACAGATTGAACAATAAAGAATGTGACAACAATGTGTACACATAGGCCCTGTGTGTCCTTCCCAGACCACCTTAGTGACTCATCTCAACTCACTGAAAAGTAGATTTTATTATCTCTTGTCCACCACAAAATTTACATGCCCCCTGGCTTCTTACAGATGCTTTTCTTCTCTGTACCAGCATTAGAAACAGGAAATATGTTCAAGCTCTGCTGCCCCACAGTCTCTACCATGCGGGGGCAGAACCTGTGTTCTCACCAAGTCTCTCTCTTCACAGCTGTCCTACCTTCTCCCAGCCAGGTGTCAATCTACCTGGTCTGGAAGGAAAGAGCTGGGCGTTGTGGGGAAAGATCACCTTCCCTCTTGAAATCATTTCCAGCCATGTTTCTGTGTTTACTTCTTGACCTGTTTGCAGAGAACCATTCTCGCTGCAGGGTGAGAGATGTTTCTCCTTAGAGTCTGGAGACCTTGTTATACACAGCACAGGGACTAAAGTCAGCAAAACTGTATCGAGTAGGGACCTCCACCAAGGGAATAGATTCTAACTGCTCTTGTCACCCATACAAAGACGGGCCGTGTGAGTTGATATGTTCATCTATTTCACGATCAACCATTCATGAATTCTGCAAGGGTATGTGGTAAGCCTGAAGTATGGGCAAAACGTATTTTTGAAAAGAAAGAAAAACTACTTCTTATCTTAACACTATGTACTCACCACTGCCTATAAGATGTCTTCTCTTGGTGCTGCAGTTTAATGTGGATCCTGAATGTGACCCCTTCCCACAAGGAATCATGTGTTGAAATTTGCTACTGCAAGGTACTGGGTGGGTTGAAATTTAATATGATCATGGGGGGGGCGGTCACTGAGAACTTATTAGAGTCAGAACATGGCATTAGGGTGTCCTGATGGTTGAATCCTAGTGACTGTCTAAGAAGGAGACACATAGGCACCTGTCTCTCCTCCCATGGTGCCTCTGCCAGCAAGAAGGACATCGGTAGGTGCAGACACTTGACCCTTCAGAACTGTGTGCCAAAGAGACCTTTCTCTTCATAAAATTACTCGGCCTCAGGCATTTATTATAGTGATATAAAGTAGATGAACAAATCCAGGTTCCATTGTTCATCTTTTAAGACTTAATGTCCCCTGAAGGTTCTTACATGTCTTACTTAAAAGGAGGAGCTTCCCTCTCCCTGTCCCTGTTACTTTGTGGGTGTATAATAGGATTCTCACAAATTGCAGTAACTGCTCCCACATGTATGACATCTGGAAGCTGAAAAATTTGTTTTGGGGACAGTGTTTTTTTTTTTTTTTTTTTTTTTAAACAATACAGTATAGTATTAGATCCATTGGGCTGGATCTAATTTTTTATCATAAGAGTGAAATATAACTGTGTAAACAAAGGTAAATAATGCACATTTTCAGGTGAATCGTTTACATTGAACACTCATCATGATAGATGTTCTATAGAGAGCAGCTGATTTTTTTTTATAAGAATTTTATTCAGCTCAGTTCCCAGCATAGGGCCAGAAACAATTCAGCTTTCCTCCAGTGTCCACAGGGGACCAGTTCTGGGACTGTGACAAACACCCAAATTTCAAGATGCTCAAGTCCCTTATGAACCATGGCATTGCACTTGCATGTAACCTACACATATCCTCCATGTACTTTCAGCCATCTCTGTGTTACTTGCAATATATAGTCCAAGGACGAGGGCAGGGTAAATTGTTTTTATACTGTCTTATTTGGGGACTAATGAAAATAAATGATAGAAAAAAATCTGTATATGTTCAGTAGGAACACAATAAACTTTTGATTTGATTAGTTGTTGGTTGAACCCACACATCCAGAATCCACAGAGATAGAAGGCCAACTGCCTGTACTTGGTGACTGTGGTCCTGACTCTGCCAGCTCTCCATCTACCCTTGCTCTCCTCCTTCCCCAATAAAGCAGTCAGTGTACAGAGCAGCCTAGCAATGGCTCTCCTTTCCCTGGTTTTTCTGCACATGCAGGTCTGATGGTGAGGACCACAGGTGGAGCTTCAGAGGAAGCCATGGTTCCTCAAAATAAAAACAAATCGGCTGCATTGCCATGTCCTTTTGCTCTGGCTTCCTTCTTTTGCTTCCCTTTCTGCTCCGTTGGTGTGATGCAGGAGCCTGGGTAGCCATTTGTGACGATGTGGACGGGTTCTTGTCATAGGACAGTGGAAAAGGAGACTTTCCTGAGGAGCAGTTACGGACCTGTGTGGCCTGGTCACCCATACGTTTCTTTAATGGCTAACTCAGTGGTTGTCAGTTGAAGGGAGGCAATTTTGCCTCTCGAAGACTGTTTCTCAAATTTTAAATTCAATATAAGCTGAATTCACCTTTATCACCAAATCCGTTCTCTTATGTTCCTTCCCCAAATTGGTCCAGAGGCAACTTGTAGACAGACTTTGTCATCTTCTGATTCAACATCCACTGTTTCCCATCTTGAATTTTCTCTGTGGCCCTAAAGCCTTCCCTTTCAAGCCCACAAAGCCCCTTTCCATTCTGACACCATGTGGCCTTCAAACTATGTTGTCCTGTCTTAACTAAGTGATGCTTGATCATCTACACTCTACCTAGGAGCAGCTCAGTTTTACATGGACAGGCAGAAGACTTGAAGAGGAAGCCTCTGAAGACAAACAGTGCCTAAGAACGTGTATCTCAAAAGTGAAGGGCTCAGCTGGATTTGAGCACAGAGTAGGCACTCTGTGATTACATGAACTTTTGTCTTGAGCTTCCTTATGGACAGAGGACAAGCAGAATGATCAGAATTGAGTCACAGTTAAAAAACACACTCATATGCAACCTAAGGATGCTTCCCCTCAGTGGTGGACCACATCCATGACTGTAGTCCTGGAAGACAGCCTAAGAAGTTTGTTTCTTAGCTATGTCATAGCCATCCAGCACCACAGCAGAGCACACTCCTCATGTATTTCTTATGATGCTGGTGTGGTCATATTTCTTGTCCTGCCTGTAGCCCTGTGAGTAAGTGACGGTACAGCACATACAATTATATACAGCCTTAACACTTAGTCATTAGTACCCGATGCCTGCTGCTCATACATTTACTGCCCATATTTTTATTGCCATTGTACAGTGAGTTCTTTCTCCTCGTGTGTCTATAAAACAGTGTGGTGTGATACTCCAGCAGCAGTCTCACTACCTTATGGAGTCTCTTGATTCCATTGGAAGGCTGCCTGTGCTGAGATTGGCCTTCACCTTATAAGTTTGTGTGGGTGCATGCTGATATTCACACAGTGATGTGATTGCCTGTATACCCACTGCTAAGCAACGGTCTGCTGTGGGATGGTCTGTATATCAAATGTGTTGTTCTGATTGGTCAAAAAAGAAAACACTGATTGGCCAGTGGCCAGGCAGGAAGTATAGGTGGGACTAACAGAGAAGAGAATTGAGAGAACAGGAAGACGGAAGGAGACACTGCCAGCCACCGCCAAGACAAGCAGCATGTGAAGATGCCGGTAAGCCACGAGCCACGTGGCAAGCTATAGATTTATAGAAATGGATTAATTTAAGATGTAAGAACTAGATAGCTAGAAGCCTGAGCCATTAGGCCAAACAGTTTAAATAATATAAGTGTCTGTGTGTTTATTTTATAAGTGGGCTGTCGGATTGCCGGGGTTTGGTGGGGCCAGAGGGAAAACTCTCCATCTACAGCGGTCCACTGTTTTGATCTAAAGCAATGCACCACCTCTTCTTAACAGGCTTTTCCTCCTCCTCCCCCTCCTCCCCCTCCTCCCCCTCCTCCCCCTCCTCCTTCTCTTCTCTTCCTCTTCCTTCTTCTTCTTACTCTCATTAGTATCATTCTAAATGGAAACTTCCTCAGCAATGAGCTGGTTCCCTAGGTCTCCTTTTAGCTCACCATGCTGCAGGCAGTCAGACTGAGTGAAACAGTAGTTTTCCACAGAGCTTGGGGAAGTCCTCATTGTACCTCCACGCAGCCTCCAGGAAACTTACAGTTGGGTGCACCTGCCTGCAAGGACAGCCGGCATTAAAGCCGCAATGATTAGCCACTAACTCCAGGGACGCAGCATCCCCTAGAAATGAAAGAGGGAATTAACTGTAGAATACAGGCTGTAATGTAGAACAGTGCACAGAAAGGCAGCAAGAGGGAGAGCAGCATGAAGGGCCATTGTATCGGTGACTTTTACTGGGATAAAACATCCTGACCAAAGCAACGTGTAGAAGGAAGAGTTTATTTGGCTTACAGTTCCGGAGGGCTAAGAGTCCATGATGGCAGCAAGCAGCAGGCATGAAAGCTGGAGCAAAAAGTTAAGAACTCACATCTTGAGCTATTAGCATGAAGCAGAAAGAATTAGAAACCCTAAAAGCCCACCTCTTCAACGTACTTCATCCAGCAAGGCCACACCTCCTAAACTTACCCAAATAGTGCCACCAACAAGAGAAGATATATTCAAATGCCAGAGAACATGGAGGATAATTATCATTCACACTACTGTCTCCACTGTGTTCAGGTTGACACCTTTGGAAGGCTTGCTTGCATGGAGGTCCTCCTCCTAGCCATTAATTTCTATTTCTGTTTAACCTGACAGGTAGAGCTGATGCTGCCACACCTAGAAAAACAAAGTCACCACAGAAGAATCATGAGCCAGTATAAACCAGTGTGGTGACTTTCTGCCTTTTTTTTACACACACACACACACACACACACACACACACACACACACACACACACAAAGTGATGCTGGGGTTGAGCACAGGTCCTCAAGCATGCTAGGTAAGTGCTCTACCACTGAACTATATTCCCAACCTAGTGATTTATTTCAATGAACTTAAATATGTCAGTGAAGCCTGAATTTTAGGCCTAAAATATATTAAATAATCTCTATCTTTAAAAAAAAAATGCATCATAGAATTGGAGCAAGTGCTGCTGGGTCAGCAAGGGGCTGACCTTGAAAGCCCGAGGACATGTCCTCCATCTCCAGGACCCATGTAGAAAACTGGGTGAGGTGGTGCATACTTGTTATCCCAGGGCTGGGGAGGCATCCCTGCTTATGCCCTCATCCTCCTATCCCTGCCAAGGCCAGGTCCCCATCCTGCCTTTCTTGGATTTGAATGATCTAAATCTGTTTTCCCGCATGTATTCCAGTAGCTGATACTAAGGCAATTTTGTAAGCTCAAAACAGATTGATGGTGCACAAACCAGGCTTTGTTCTGAGAGATAAGGCTTCAGACACAGAGAGCTGGGTGCTGTGAGAGATTTCATACACAAACAGGCTGTGGCCACGCACAGAAACACACTGTGGTTTCCTACAGCTGGTCAAGGAGTCCTACTGTGTGCCTAACTCACGGCCCAGAGCTCTACCTGTTGAATAAGAGCCAGAGTCGTGGGAATTCACATCATGGCCTCTAGTAGTGATCCCGGAAGCCCAAACATATTCCCTGGAAGAACTGGCCCAAGCAAATTAAGTGTGTGCCAACTTCTCTTCTCACTTCCAACTTAGTACTAGCCAGGAAAAGCCCTGCAGGTCCCTCTAACCAACCACAATGAAGGCTTCATTTCCAGTTAGCCTGACTGTAACCTGCCCATCCCAGCAGCTTCTAATCAGAACTCACCTAGCACTTCCCCTTTCCCACTCCAGGCTGTCCCCCACTACCCAGCCCACATTTGGGTCTCTTTCAGAATGTGGGAGACTGGCAAGTCTCTCATTCTACACATTATGGGTAGGTTCTGCTCCTCTTGTCTGGACAGCCATTGTTTCCACAGCAGAAACTATGGTGGTTATGGCCAAGCTCACAGATGGAGAAGAATGCCAGGAGAGCAATGGTCATTTCCTCTCAGAAAAATTAAAATAAAAGAGTTTCTCCAGGGTCACATAAATAGAAGGATTGGGACAACAGGTATAGGCAGTAGACAGAGGGTCCACCTTGTTTTTCTGGAAGCAAGTCTCATGGAAAGAGGCAGTAGATGTTCACGTGTGGTTAGAGGCTTAGCACCTGGTTTGGGGGATGTGCCTTGGGAGGTAATGGAATCCTATGCCTAATACGGCTCCTGCTAAAGTTTAGTCTTGGTAAAAGTTTCTTGGGGGCCTGTTTTCTCTGGTGGAGGCAGTGGAGGGAGTGAGGAGCATCATACACATGGACCTGAGGAGGCAGAAGGGCAGGCCATGGGTGTGCAGTCCAGGGAGGGTAATGTAAAGGTTAGGCATGAGGAGCCATAGAGCCATGATAGCCAGGACTGGAGAGTAGGTACCCTGACACCTCCGTACTGGAAGGTAACCTACCCTGGGAGAGCAAAGGAGAAAATGAATGAATGAATGAATGAATGAATGAATGAATGAATGAGGGAGAGGGGAAACTGGTGACTTAACTAATTTAAACATGAACTTCCCACATTTAAAATAAGCAGATTCATTATCTGCTGTTAGTCAGGCCAAAGGTTTTGTGAGGGAACCTGGGCTCAGTTCTGGGTCAGCATAAAATGCATACCTCATCTTGTGGATGCTCTAACCTTTCACATAGATGAAATTATACTACCCGCCATCAGCTGTGAGAGCAACGTCTCACTTAAAATGTCTTAGACATCCTTTCTGCTTCAGTGAGCTTCTGTTGCTTCCTGGTGCTAGCAGCTCTCCGTGGCTGGTAATCTGGAGGTGTCTACAGAAAAAAAAAAAAAAAAACAGCAAATGCTGTGGCAGAGTTGATTCCAAAATGGCTCCAAAGGCTGCCACCCCCAGAAGGCAAACTTTATCATCCTCCTCTCTCTGGGTATGAACAGGAGCCATGGTCAGGCCATCAATAGGCTGACTTTGGGTTCACTAAAGCAGCATCTTCCTAGATGAGCTGGTCCCACCTAGGCCTTGTAGGAGAAGGTGAGACATCAGACATACACCCTCACACTGGCCTCAAGAGGAAAGCTGTGCCCATTCAGTGCCACAGGGAACTAAATTCTCCTGGTGATCTTATCCAGCCTAGACAAGAGGCCTGGGTTCCAGGTACGAATCTCAGTGATATATATATATATATATATGTATATATATATATATATACATATATATATATATAATCACTATATATATGTATATATATATATGTATATTGTGATTTACTATGTAGTAAAACCTTAATATAATCATCCTTGCATATGGTCCTTATTAGCTAATGTTAATTGTATGTATTAATGGGATTCACTGTGCTGTTTGTTTGCAAACATATAGCATGTCAGAAAATCAGCAACCCCCCACTCCAATCTAGCAATCACTATGCTACACTCAGGTTGACCTTTTAAAAAGATTCCTAGCACTGTCTCTTTGACTATATGCTCAAATAATTTTATAAGAAAACTCTAATGTCAAGTAGTAAATAAGTATAGCTAAATTTTGAAATATCTACCTTATATGTAGGCTTCTTGGTTGTTGTGTGATGATTTACTTCACGTTGTGTTAGCATGATCATGTGCTGTAGAGAGCTAGTGGTTGGGAAAGTGGTAGAGTTGTTCATATTGGGCTTATCCTTTAGCAGATAACAACTATGATCAGGTTGTTAAAGACCTACCTGGAGGTACTGGAGGGCAGGAAATAATAGAAGTGGGAAAGAATTTGAGTTTAAAAAAAGAAACTGTTGGCCGGGCGGTGGTGGCGCACGCCTTTAATCCCAGCACTCGGGAGGCAGAGGCAGGCGGATCTCTGTGAGTTCGAGGCCAGCCTGGGCTACCAAGTGAGTTCCAGCAAAGGCGCAAAGCTACGCAGAGAAACCCTGTCTCGAAAAACCAAAAAAAAAAAAAAAAAAAAGAAACTGTTGTGCAACGTCCATGTAAAGAAAGCTTTTCTTCAAGGGTGGCCCCGTGAAGTCTCACCTACATATTGTCTAAGTCACCTGTGCAGCTGGAACTGAAGGAAGAAACTTGGAAAAGAAGGAGCCACAAATGGATGGTCCCAGTTCTACCTATAAACTCCTTGGCTGAGCATTGAACACGTGTGTGTGTGTGTGTGTGTGTGTGTGTGTGTGTGTGTGTGTGTGTTAGAGAGAGAGAGAGAGAGAGAGAGAGAGAGAGAGAGAGAGAGAGAGAGAGAGAGAGAATCAATGGACAAGACACATCATTCAAGGCTACACCTTGAGTAGCATCCTTCCAATCAGGCCTCACTACCTATCACCTTCCAGCCATGCCATCAGGTTGTACCTCCCTCAGTGGAGTAATCCACTGGAAATACATCATGCTTCCCAAGATTCCCACCCTTGTCACACAAACTGTATCACCCCCTCCTCCTGAGTGTGGACAGGAGTTATCATCCGCCCATGGTCCAGTTACCTCCCAGGATTTGGATCCGGCTGATAACCAAGCCTTCAGCAGACCAATATCTTGGTGGACACTTAATATCCAAACTGTAGTAAGAAGTCATAACAAATTGGAGGAATTTGTTAAAGACCTGGAGTTTCCCACTGAGACCCTAGAAAGGCCATGCCTTGGAATTAAACACTTTTCCAGGGATGTTAGGACTCACTCTAAGTCTAGAGGAGAATGATAGCTGACTTACTCTAAGAAAGCATGAAAACAAGTTTCAACAAATTTAGAACAATCAGCTAGTAACTTAATTGCCTGTTGAAACAACAAAACATGTCTTCAAAGCAAAACATACAGAATCTACACACAATATGCCATCTAAAATGTTTAGCATAAAATGTTCTAGGTTCATGACCAAAAGTAGAGTGTGAACCACATTCAAGAACAAAAACAGCCAACAGGAAATGAACCTGAGATGAGCTAGACACTGAGTGAGGGACTTTGGACCTGCTAGTCTAAAGATGCTCATGAACTTAGAGGAGGGGATGGTCTTTGAGAGTAAATAGATGGACAATCTCAGCAGAGAAATTCTACTCAAACCTAGTAGAATTAAAAGGAAATTCTAAAACTGAAAAGTACATCTAAAATACAAGTTCTACAGACAAGTAATAAGTATCTAAGCTAATTCAGAAAAATGAAGGGCTGAAGCTAATGAGTAGAATTACAATGATCCATGGGGTATATAACCAAGCAACTTAATCATACATATCTTTGAGGTTTCAAAGAGATAAAGAAAGAAAATAGAACAGGAAGAGGACTTTAAAAAAATAATGAAAAATTCTCAAATTTTACATAAAAACTCCTCTTGGAGTTCAAAGAATTTTGATAAGATATTGTAGCACACTCCCTCCAAAAATAAACAAACAAAAAAAAAACACAACAAAACATAACCTACGTACATAGTCGGTCAGCTGAAAACAAAAAAGCAAAAGAAAGCCTTGGGATCACCCGACTAGAATGTGTTCCACGTCATGGGCTTGTCACCACAAGCTTCAGTGGTCAGGAGAAAGAAAACAGATGCGAGATGTGAATGAACTCAGATCTGTTCCAGGAACGATCAGTTTTTACAAATCATAATGAATAAAAAATATTCTCAGACAACTGAAAGCCAAGATAACTTGCTGCTAATTAATTTGCCCAGACGAGAAGCAGAAGGGCCCTGTGGGCTGAGGGGAAGTTGGCTCCATATGACGCTGGGGTCACATTCACAGAGAAGAATAAAAATGTAAAGGTGTGGGTGCATTAAAAAACAAATATATAAAATAAAAAGACTAGATTTTGTTCTCTACTGATAACAACAACAACAACTGTTTAAGATATAACTCAATGATGTGAACGACATGAGTGGTTTACCAGGAAGGAGTGGCAAATGGAAGATGCCGCTCAACTTCCCCCTGGTTTCCTGAAACATGGCCCAGCATTTGCTCTCTACAGGCTCTGGCCAGACACAAATATACAAAAACCCTGTCTTGAAAAACCACAAAAGAAGAAGAGGTGGAGGAGGAGGAGGAAGAGGAGGAAAAGGAGGAGGAGGAGGAGGAGGAGGAGGAGGAGGAGGAGGAGGAGGAGGAGGAGGAGGAGAAGGAGGAGGAGAAGAAGAATGAAGAAGAAGAAGAAGAAGAAGAAGAAGAAGAAGAAGAAGAAGAAGAAGAAGAAGAAGAAGAAGAAGAAGAAGAAGAAGAAATTAAAACCAGAAGAAGGTAAGAATGAGAAAGGGAAATAAATTCACCAGGAACAAGTGAATGTAGCAAAAGAATAAACTC
The DNA here is from genome assembly GCF_049852395.1 of Peromyscus maniculatus bairdii. Lineage (NCBI taxonomy): Eukaryota > Metazoa > Chordata > Mammalia > Rodentia > Cricetidae > Peromyscus > Peromyscus maniculatus. The sequence goes on from NC_134872.1 coordinate 32,920,070, forward strand.
AAATCCTGCCATACACTGTCCTAGTCAGAGTTTCTATTGCTGTCATGAAACACCATGAACAAAATCAAATTGGAGAGGAAAGTGTTTATTTGACGTTATACTTCCACATCACTGTTCATCATCCAAGGAAGTTGGGACAGGAACTCAAGCAGGGCAGGAACCTGGAGGTAGGAGCTGATGCAAAGGCCTTAGAGAAATGCTACTTACTGACTTGCTCCTTATAGCTCACTCATTCTGCTTTCTTACAGAACCCAGGACCACCAAGGAACTCCATCACCAACCATTAATTAAGGAAATGCCCTACAAGCTTGCATACAGCCCAATCTTGTGGAGGTGTTTTCCCAGTTATTGAGGCTTCCTCATCTCTGATGAATCCAGCTTGTATCAAGTTGACATAAAATTAGCCAGCCCATATACCTAATTTCATTTGATGTGAACAGAACAATTAAATGTGGAGATTGACAGACTCCAATACAAAAACAAATGCATCTATATAGTTTCTAGTGTGGTAAAGACACCAGTATGCTGAAAGAGAAGGAAGACAGTCCACCACCAACCAGAAATATAAGGAAGTGGATCTAGCATCGGACAGCAGATGAAGTAAGCCATCACAGAGGATTTTTCCAGAGATAAAGAGCACATTTGATGAATATGCATGCTTTTGATAATAGAGTATATATAGTACTGGCTAGGTTTCTGGCAACTTGACCTAGCTAGAGTCACTAGGGAAGAGAAAATCTCTAACTGAAAAAAAAAAATGCCCCCACCAGATTGGTCTAGAACTCATTTTCTCAATTAGTAATTGATGTGGGAGGCCCTAGCTCACTGTGGGCAATGCTACCCCTGGACAGGTGTTCCTGGTGTTATATGAAATCATGCTGAGCAAGCCCTAAGGAATAAACCATTACATAGCATTTCTTCATTGCCTCTGCTTCAGTTCCTGCCTTTAGTTCCTGTCGTAACTTCTTTGGATGATGGACTATAGGTTGTAAGATGAAATAAACCCTTTCTTTCTCAAGTTGCTTTTGGTTGTGGTGTTTTATCACACCAATAGAAACTCTAAGGCAAGTATCAAAAACATGATGTGACTGAACAGAGACTTGGAAGATGCAGAATCTTATTTGGAAACCTGAACATCTTTCTCTCTGAGACTAAGAGAACTAGACAAGAATCAATACAAACACAGAGGTTTTAAACATTAATCAACTTCTCTTGAGTTGACAGTGGCTGTGTGATATACTTTCTTTTCACAATCATAACACATTGTATGCTGGGGTATTCATTAGAATTCAACAAACTTCAAAAGATTAGAATTATTTTCCCTAATCATAATAGAATTAAATAGAATATGAAAATACAAAAAATCCACAATTACCTTGAGATTAAATGTGACACATTTCCATACCACCCACATGTCAGAGAAATTAGAAAGAACTTTGCCTTGGTGTTAATAATGTTGATAATGCCTTGATGTGTCAAATTGTGGGGATTCAGCTAATACAGTGCTGTAGAGCAAATGAATAGGCTCAATGTTGATAGTGATAGAAAAGAGGAAAGGCTTAACATTGACTAAGTTTTCAGTGTCAACAGTCATACTAAGAGAGCAAGTAAACTAAGCCTAGAAGTACAGGACAGGTCTGTAAGTCCAGTTGCAGCAGGGGGATCAAAAGTTCAGGGCCAGCCATGGCCATACGTTCAAGACCAGCCTGTCTCAAGGTAAAAAATATAATAGATAAATAAATTAAAATGAAGGAATGTAGTCCAGTGGAAGAGTACTTGTTTAGCATGCATGAATCCCATGATAGTGAATGTGAATCAATCAACTAATCAATCAATAGTGAAAGTCAATGAAACAGGACCCATAAATATGGTAGTGAAAGTCACAAGTTAATTATCTAAAAAAAAAAAATTCTGTAAGCATGGTTGGCTCCTAGCAAGGCTAATGATGATGAAATGGCATGAGACAGAGTCCAACTTCCAGGATTATGGCAGATCCTGCTGATCCTGAAGGGAGATAAGGGAACTGTAAGTAGCTGAATGCTAATGAATTCTGATAGCTTGTGTGCAATGTCCAAATTCCTTGGAAAAGATGTAACTTGAAAGAAGAGGCATATCACCAAATAGCAAAATCTGACTAGCTTTACAGCTCAAGAACTTGAACTCATAATCAAAGACATGCTCAAAGACACCTTCCAAGCTCGGATAATTCATTGAGGAATTCTGTCAAATGGTTAAGGAAGAAGTGGTGCCAATCTTATACAAAGTCATGGGTCAGTATAATACAGACACCAACAGGACACAGAGATTACATGAAAAGGAATCACAAACTAATATCTTTCATGAAAACTTTTTAAATGCTCATAGACAAAATGCCAGCCATGTCGGGCTGGACAGAGTATTCTGGAGTGCAGAGCACTTGCTGCTATCACAGAGGAGTAGGGTTTGGTTCTCATTGCCCACATCCATTTGTAATTCTAGTTCCAGGGAGATCCAGTGTCCTCTTCTGGCCTCCTTGGGACTGCATGCCTGTGGTGCAAAACCCTGATACACATAAAATAAAAATATAGTCTTTTAAAAATGCCAGCAATGTATAAAAAGAATAAAAAACATGTCATGCTTAACTGGTGCTTGTCCTATTTGTGTTTAACATTTAAAAAAATCAACCAAGGTAATTTATCACAGCACTGAGATAGAGGAGAACAATCAGACTCATTCCAACAGAGGCTGAGCAAACAGTTACCAAAACACACCACATCATAAAAATCCTCAGCAGAGTAGGAATACAAAAGAACTTCATTCGACTGATAAATGGCTTCCAGGAAAATTCCTGCTTAATGGTGAGCCAGGGAATGCTGGGAACGGCAGCCTTTGTGCTGTAGGTCCTTGTCAGGGTGGGAATCCAAGAATAAGAAACGAGAAGCCGAGACTGAGGAGGAAGTATAAAATTGACTGTAATCACAGATGATGTGACCGTTCATGCAGAAAACACATGAAATCTCCAAAAGCTGCTAGACAAGAAAGCAAGTTCAGTAATCGCTAATACATAAAGTTGATACACCCAAACCAATTTTCTTCATTTTCTCATCTATAGTCCATTTTATTTCTCTACTAAATCCCACCACAATAGAAAATGCTCTCAGCAATTTAACAGGAGGTATGTAAGACTTCTCTGCACAGAAATATCATCGAAATATTTTAGTGACAATTTAGAGAGGTGAGTTAAATCAATTACTTAAATGGATTGGAACAGTATCTGCATTTTAATCGCACAAATTCAACCCAATTTCTGTAAAAATCCTGCAGACTTCATTCCAGAGTTTAAAAGGTAATTCCAGACACCGTAACCAGAATCACCAAATCCTTGAAAGAAGAATAATGTTGGAGCTCTGATCTGGTCTTGAGACTCCCATAAAGCTACATTGACCAAGACGGTGTAATATTGGCATGCCGACAGATAGGTAGATCAATGGGACATAATTAGACACAATTATGTAGTCCATTGAATTTTAATAAATGTGTCAAAACAATTTACTCAGAGACTAATTAGTCCTTTAGAAAGAAAGTAGTTTTAACAACAGTCAGGTTAAAATCAGCCTCAGTCCTTGACAGAATTCTGCTTTGAATTTTCTCATGTGTGATCTGTGCCTATGTGGCTCTCTGTATGCCTGGTCCCTGGGGTTCCATATGAGTTTTAAGATAAGGGTCTCCATCTCTGCAAAACAAACAAACAAAACTGCCGCTGGGTTTGGTATGGATTGCACTCACTCTGCAATGGCCCTTTCCTGTTGTTGTCTTGGACTTCTTTTCACCTGGTGTTCACAGGTCTCTTGTCACCTTGGTTTGGAACTTTCAGACTACTATAAACAGAATGCTTTTATTATTTTTTTTATTTTTGGATTGTTCATTGTTAGCATTTAAAACACAGTTGAGTTTTGTGTGCTTGTTTTGTACTCTGCGACTTCAGTGAATTTGAGGTTTAAATTTGCCGTGCGTGTGTGTGTGTGTGTGTGTGTGTGTGTGTGTGTGTGTGTGTGTGTGACAGAGAAAAGGGATAAGGAGAGAGAGAGTGTGTGTGTGAGAGAGTTCTCTTTGGGAATCTCTTCATATAAAACCATGTAGTCTTTCAAAAGGATACCTTTACTTCTTCCTGACCAATTTGAATCCATGTTCTTTCTTTTCACTCTGGCAGGACATTGGCGATGGCGGTGACGAGCAGTGTTGAGAGCGGTCATCTTTGTCCTCTGTTCATAGAGGAAAAGCTGCCAGCCAATCTCTGCTGATCATGTTGTTTTGGTGGTTAGTTAGGGTTAATCTGTCTATTATTAGCTTATTGATTTTGTTTAATTATTCATGGGTATAAAATTTTGTCAGGTCTTCTGGTTTTGCATAATCAAGATGGCCTGGTGGATTCCCTTCATTCTGTTAATGCTCTATCAGAATGGAGTTCTGTATATTGTTCCCCGTCTGCAGTGGAAGATAGCCAGGACCACATACATTTACAGTTTGGGGTCCCAGCTCTATCTTCCACTTCCTCTTGCATTCCATAAATAAATCTTACCCAGTCATTGTGTATAATTCTTTTAAAATTGTGTTTTTTGAAGAAGTAATTTCCTGAAAAATAGTGCTTAAAAAAGCCAGATTCTGGAAACAAGAAAAACATCTCTTTTATTTTAACTCAAAGCTTCTAATTCTACAATAAAAACATATACTATATCCCAAAACACAGCTATGTCCTCAGTACTAACACCTGGCATGGGTGTCTCCTTTAACTTTCTCTGCATATAATTAATGTCTCCTTTCATTAACTCCTAGCCTTCCAATCTTCCCTTCCAGTTGAGAAAGCGATCATTGAAGAAGTTTGATGCAGACATAAATTAATGGCTTAGAATTGACCACATGGGGACTGGTCCATTGCAGGGCCTTCTCTATAACACAGGTTTAGATGCTGGTTATTTTAACGTAGAGTGCAACAGAGGAGATTCTCAGGTCTATCAAGATTTATCATCCCATTTCACAAATGAAAAAGCCAGCGTTCTTAATGAGTTAGGTTCTTGCCCAGTCATGTGTCTGTAAGGTCTGGAGAAGTACCAGGAAGGAGACTGGCTTCTGACTGGTCTTCCATCTACAGATGGCTATTGTCCATGTGTTAGCTCAACAACACACCCTTCTGCAGTGGAAGAAGCTGGCCAAGACCACATACATTTTATACTCCCAGGGTCCCTCCCAGCTCTAGCCTCCACTTCCTCTTGTTCTCTGCCCTAGCTGGGGACAAGGTTGAAAACTCACAGTCCTTATATACCTGCCTGTGGTTCTTCTTCATCGCACAGAAAAACTCCAAGCTCCAAGAGGAACCTGCGGTAATGCCATTGGATACTAACCAATACAAGACAGTTTTCCAGTGTTCCTTAACAGTACTAAACTTTGTCTTAAAAAAAAAAAAAGATTTATTTTTAATGGTGTCTGCTGTGTGTGTGTGTTTATGTGAGGGTATGAGCACTTGAGTGCAGGACTCTATGAGACCAAGGGTAGTAGATCTTCTGTAGCTGTGAGCTGCCTAATGTGACTGCTAGAAATTGACCTTGGGTTCCCTGAAAGAGCAGAATATACTCATAACCTCTGAGCCATCTCTCTAGCATAATAATATGAAACCCCTAAGTAACCTCAGATGATGTGCCTCTCCCAGACCAACAGAAACACATGGTTGCCATCCACCTCTGTGTGCATGACATTATGTGACATACCAGTTCACTCAATTGCTGTCCTGCAAGCATGAGTCATTCTGCTTGTGACAAAGATTTTCTGTAATTATGTGGGTTGTTTTGGTTTGTTTTTGCTTCCTTAGAGTTTTAATTACAACGTTGGAGTAAACATACTTAAGCAAGGAGAAAGTAATAGAATATTCTTGCCTTGAAAGTTTATTCAAATAAATTTATATAAAGTAGATCGGAGAAGTTGCCTTTAAAATATATTAAATTAGAGATCACAGAGATTTCTTTGGTTGAAATGCTTTCTGTATTCATTCCCCTGTTGAATTAAAACAGGGTACTTCTTTCGAACGGCTCTCGTGGAGAATGTGGAAGGACATCTAGGAAGACAATTGTTTTGGCTATTTCTGTGAGTTATACATCTTTTCCAGATATTTAATTATATATTCACCCAAAAGATACATACTTAATTGACATTTGAAAGGATGCACTGCAATTTGCAGGTAATAATGTGACCTAAGTATCTACCTAAACATGATCAAGACTTTAGAATGGCTAAGGATGTGTGTGTGTGTGTGTGTGTGTGTGTGTGTGTGTGTGTGTGTGTGTGTGTCACACGCCTTTAATCCCAGCACTCGTGAGGCAGAGGCAGGCAGATCTCTGTGAGTTCGAGGCCAGCTTGGTTGGTCTACAGAATTAGTTCCAGGACAGCCAGGGCTACATAGAGAAACCTTGTCTTGAAAAACCAAAATCCAAAAACAAACAAACAAACAAACCAAAAAGCTTAGAACAAAGGCAAACTTTATTAAATTAGAGAATCCAGAGTTAGGCTAAAATAAGCCCCTTCTTTTACCCTAAAACCAAGTTTGATACAAAGCAATAAACATTTTTTATGTCAAAACTCTCTTCCTATTCACAATAAAAACAAGAAGATTCTCTCCTTTGAATAGTCACAAAAATGTTCTCTAAACACTCAGATATGGACAAGAGATTAGATCCTAAAAGTTGAGCTTGCAGCCCATGGTCATTGTGTCATGTGACTGTCTCAGAAGCTGGAAGGCCCTGGATGGAAACAACAAGGCTTTACATGCTCGTTCTGTGAGCCTAGTCCTATGGCTCCTCCACAACCGTTTTAGTTTCACCAGCTAGATTTCTCAGACATGCATTACTGAGGGCAGATTTGGGCACTCATTGGCCGTCCTTGTGGAAATCTGCAGGAATCTGTCCACAAGCACACGCTGAAAAAGAAAACAAGCCCCAAGCCTACGTAATGACTCCTTGTGAGGCTGTGTATTTTTGCAGAGATGTCCTCGCAATTAAGATCCAGCCTTGCTTTTGATAATGATATGGTTTTGGATGTTGCGGGTACTACTTAAAACGTTGACTCCCAAGGCAAAATTTTAACTCCCTAGTTTACCATTGCCTCCATGGAGCCTCAAACTCTCAAATATCTTTGAAGCCACTTTTCAATGCTAATTCCTTCTCCTTGGCCATTTATCCCAGGAGGTCATCTTGTCAAGACCTTGCCTTCTATACCTACATACATCTCTGCAGTTGGCAACCCCAAGAGCATACAGTGTGCACTGCAAATGTCTTCAGGCCTTAGGCTATTGGAACTTTTGGCTGATGCAAGTCTTAGGTTCCTGTCTGGAATCTGCTCTCAGTTACTAAGAGCCATTTCTTAGATCTAAGAATACTGACCTTATACCCTCACCTCCCAATCAACATGGGTACCACACTCTCGAATGCACATATGACTGAAGATGAACAAACCATAGGAGAGCCTTTTTCTTTGCTGATTGATTGACTATAGAGGGTGTTGAACCTAGGGCTCACCATGTGCTAGGGCTCACTGAGTTACATGCCATCCCTACTTTTCGACTTTTTTTTATTTTGTATTTTTATTTTTTAGTATGTGGGTGTATTGGGTATACTTGCATGTGTGTATATGTCTCTCTCTCTCTCTCTCTCTCTCTCTCTCTCTTTCTCTCTCTCTCTCTCTCTGTGTGTGTGTGTGTGTGTGTGTGTGTGTGTGTGTGTGGAGATCGGGCCTGAAGCTTGACAATTCTGGTTAGTCTATGCAGACAGCCAGCTCCAGGGAACCCCTCCCAAGTACTGAAATTACAGGCAGCTGCCTTGCCTGGTGGCTTTTATGCAGGTGTTTGGGTCGGAACTGCAATTCACAGATTGTGAAAGTGGCTAAGTTCTTTATCAGTGGAGCCATAATCTCCCCAGCCCTCCCAATTCAAATTGATGCTGATATCCATGGGAGGGTGGGAAGCAGATGGTATTCAGACGGCAAAGCTTTGGTGATAAAGGAGTGGGAGCCTAGCTCAAGGAGCCTTTATGTACTCCCCAGGCTTATGCTGTGGAGAGATTCACACTAATGCAGAACCAACCTGTGGAGATCCCATATTTGAAGCGTTCAGGAAGGGGACTGGCAGGAGTGAGAGGCCCTGCAGAATTCAAGTCCTTTTAGCCAGTCCTAAGGGACAGCTGAGACTCTAAAGCCAAACTGCTCCTGACAACTAGGGATCTGCTGTGGTTTGATGTGATGTGTGTGGTTTTGATGAGGCTGGAAGCACATGCTGAGATGGAGGCGGCTCGGCCCCCATGTACAGTGCTGAGACTACAGGGGGGACTTGAGAGGGGAAGCCTAGTGGAAGGTGCTGGAAGTGTGTGGCCATGTCACTCTGGGAGTGCAAAGTGGATGGGGTCTTGAAGGATCAGTTTATTTTGTGTGACTATGATCATATACATAACTGAAATGACTGATAGGGATTTCACATGGGTCACTCCGTGGTCATGTGACTTTGTGTTTCTGGCTCCTAGTGAAACAGTGTCTCATGACATCCAGAAGGTGAAGCAGAAGTTGTTCACCTCATAGGAGATAGGAAGAAGGGTGGAGGAGCTCACAGGGTGGCCAGGAAACAAAGAAGATCTGGGACAGGAAGGAGTCAGGGCACGACATAAGCCTTAAGGATAAGCTCCTTCAGGATCTACTCCCACCATGTAGCCTCTGCTTTCACAGTTCACACACACTGAATACCACGGGTTAAATTATACTTGTTCAGAGCACTGATGATCCAGTCAGCCCTGGAAATGCTCTCACAGACACAGTCAGAGGTTTCCTTCACTGGCCTCCTGGGCACTTCTTCATCCAATCAAATGTACAGTCAAGGCTACCTGGCTCAGGTAGGTTAGTTAGCTCTCCCGAGGGCAGATTGCTACAAAGCAAAAGCACCCACATGCTTGCTTCTGCATTGGACCATTTCCCTCTCTGCGTCTCAGTCATGCTTTGAAACAACCACGGAGCCATGCTGCTTTGAACTTCCAACAACCAGAATGATGAACCAAATAAACTTGCTTGCTTATAAAAATCACCCAGCTTTCTCTTACAGAAACACAAAACGTACCAATACAGGATCTTTCCAATCCTTCCCATGCAGGTATCACCTGCTAAGCTGATATTCCAAATAATAGTTCTGCTTGACTTCCTGTAGCTCTCTGGGATGTTGCAGGTCTATGAGAGGGCAGGGCAGGCATTTTAACCACTCGAGTGATAGGAAGCAGAACAGATTCAGGACATAATCTAGAGGGAAGGACATGGCCAAGGAGTCAGAAGCCTAGGTTTAAGCTTGCCTCTGTCCTTCAGTGAGTTGGTGAGTTCAAGTTAGAAAGCTTCACTGGACCTCTGGCTTTGCACTGAGAAACAAGATGCTCACAGCAGACAATACCTCTCCATCTTGTGCTTCCCAGCCTCAGGACCTCATCTAACACGCTCACCCGGTGGCTTTCCAGCCTGGGCTTGCTATTCACATCTGATTGGAGTCAAGAGGGTGAACCAGGACAGAAAACAACTGCGCTGGTTAGTTTGTGGATCAGTTGAACACAACCTGGGGACATCCGGGAAGAGACAGTCTCAATGGAGAGAATGCCTGCATCTGATTGGCCCGTAGGGGTATTTTCTTGATTGATGGCTGAAATGGGAGGGCACAGCCCACTGTGAATGGTGTCATTTCCGGGAAGGCAGCGGGCTGAGAAAGCCTTGGAGAACAAGCTAGTAAGCCGTGTTCTTCCGTGGCCTCTGCTTCAGCTCCTGTTTTTAAGTTCCTGGTTGAGTCTTGCCCTGACTTCCCCAAGTGATGCGCTGTGATGTGAAGGTGTAAGCCAAATAAACCCTTTTCTTCACCAAGTTACTTTTGGTCATGGTGTTTATCATGAGAGCAGCTAGGTCACCAACAAGACTATGTTCCTCTTTCCCCTTTAAAATTAGCGTGTAATAACTATCCAAAATAAGGGGTTTCCTTATGACATGTTTACAAGCGTATATAATGAGTTCGGATCACATTCACCCCCTCTTACTCCTGGATTTTTCTCCTATGGTTTGTTTGTTTGTTTTGAATCTGGATTTCACACACAAAAGAAAACCTGTGATATTTGCCTTTTAGAATTTTGGAGTCTTATACATATTATACCTATTTTCTTATACATGCCACATTTTATCCATTTATCTTTATGACTTGCAAAGACCATGCTTTTTAAATATTTTATGTTTAAGTGTGTGTGTGCACACGTGCATGTGTGTGTGTGTGTGTGTGTGTGTGTGTGTGTGTGTACAGGTGAGTGAAGATGCCCAAAGAGGCCAGAGGTGTTAGATTTTCCCTGGAGCTGGAGTTACAGGTGGTTGGAGCCTGTGACTTGGGTCCTTTGGAACCAAACTCTGGTCCTCTTGCAAGAGCAGTAGACACTGGACTGCTGAGCCATTTCTCTTGGATCACTAGAACAATGGAAAATAACTCTCCTGAAAAACTTGAAAGTCCAGTGTACTAAAGAAAACGCCTCTCAGTAATCACTAGGTGCAGTCTTAAATCACCCAAGTAGCTGTGCGCCCGAAAGGCCAGGCACAAAGCAGACAGACAGGGACGTCAAATACAGGTTAGATCTGGTGGGAATAGAAATTCTAGCTTCCTGTCTGAGTCCTCCTTCTCCTGTGGAGAGGGTGAGTGCATTTGTTTACAGAGTACCTGGTCAGCTTGCTTCCCGGCCTGCCAATGAATGACTCACTGTCTGCTGATGGAGAGAAGCAGAGGCTTCTGTAATTAACTCAGTCCCATCGCTGTTCGGGGCTTATCTCCCATGTAGTCTTCTGCTGGCCCAGATAGCTTATTTTTAAAGTCCCTTTCCCCCAGCTTGTGAAGCTAGTGCTGTCTGGACTCGCTTTAAATTTCCGAGCCTCAGGCTTTTTTGTTTGTTTGTTCGGTTTTTTTGTACAAATAATTGATAGGATTGTGGCTTTAGATAAGGATATAAGAAAGTCCTTGATACAAGGTAGCTGCTATGAAAACAGTAACCATTGTATGTGTATTATTTTCCAGAGCAGGTTCAGGCCCATAGCAAACTGAGTAGCAGGTACTGAGATAGCCCACCTTCCACATACTATCCCCTTTCTCAATGCTCCCACCACAGTGGCGTACTTGTTATCATCAGTGAACTCACAAGGCATATTAGTGTCACTACCTGGGCCACAGTTTGCATTAGGAGTTACTTTTGGTGCAAGGTTCTATGGACTTGGCAAAATGTACACTGATGTGTGCCCACCACTACAATGCCATATAGCAGCTTCATCACACAAGCTTTATGCCATAAAAATCCCTCCACATTGCTCCTATATCTCGTGCCCCTTGCCTCTGGTTGCTGGTCTTTTCACTGTCTGCGGTGGTTTGCATTTTCCAGAATGTCATATAGATTGGCTAATACAGCCTGCCTCTTCCTCAGATCAGCCTTTCCACTTAGCATCATACGTTTAAGTTTCCTCCATTTCTTTTCAAAGCTTAAGAGCTGAGCTGATTTCTTTTTGACATTGAACAATATACCATTGTCTGATTTTATTATTTTGGGTGTTATTATTTTTCATAGTTGTACTAGTTCTTAGAAAAGAGGACCCTAAAGGAATCAGCTAACACACACACACACACACACACACACACACACACACACACACACACACACACGATGGGGGAGATAACTATGCAGTAAGATGGGAGGCAATCATTCTCCTCAGTGCTATTATGCAAATTGACTAGCTCGCTAGCTAGGACAGCCTGCTATGACAGGCAGAGACTACAGGACAGTATATGGCCAGGAGCACATGGTTACTCTGGAGAACACAACTGTAGGGAGGGGGAAGTGGGGCGGGCTGCTAGGCCTCTAGATGGTAAGGTGGCGGAGACGATGAGATGTGAAGTGAAGCAGATGGTGACAAAGAAACAGTGGAGGGTAGGACAATGACAGAGGAATCGAGATGTGAGTCAGAGCCAAGGAATAAGCTCCTGACACAGCAGATGGGGGACTCAGTCATTTCCTCTGACTAAACACTCAGGGGCAGAGGGCAGTGTGGCTTGAGAAAGATGAGAATGGGTGGGACTGTCTCGCTACCATGAAGGCAACAGATAAAGAGGGTAGTCATGGCCTTGCTGGGGTGGTGGAGGGTCCCAAGGCTCGAGGAGGAGGCTAAAGCCCATTCCAAGAGGGAGAAGGAAATCTGCTTTAGGGAGATAAATGGAGGGTGGAGTTTGAAGAAGATTTTAGCAGGTAGCGATTAACAGGATTTGACTCTGTCTTAGGATTTCTATTGTTGTGAAGAGACACCACAACCTCATGAATGAAAACATCTAATTGAGGGGGCCTCGCTTAGTTTCAGAGGTTCAGCCCATTATCATCATGGCGGGGAGCATGGCGGCATGCAGGCAGATGTGGTGCTGGAGCCAAGAGTCTTACATCTTGACTCAGAGGCAGGAAGTCAACTGACTGTCACACTGAGTGAAGCTTGAGAAAAAGACCTCAAAGCCCGCCCCCACAGTGACATACTTCCTTCAACAAGACCACCTCTACTCCAACAAGGCCACACCTCCTAATAGTACCACTCCCTTTGGGAGCCATTTTCTTTTAAACTGGAGGTGGAGTTATTCATGACAAATTGGTCTGAGGAATTTATAGTTATAGGAGTTAATATTGTAGAAGGAATATGACAGGAAGTGAGGGATGGGAACATCCTAACTTCCGTTATATTGGCAGAGAGGGGATGGTAGTAATAGTAAGAAAGATAGATATAGAGAACATACACACACACCTGTCCACAATCCATATCTACACACTCTGGATCCTTCTAGAAGCAAAGACAGGCTGATTACAAACTCCAGGGTGAGTGCTATGCTTCTGCAGGCTAGACATAAAGGGCAAATGAAAGGGATCTGGGTTCAGCTTCACTTCTTGTCACTCTTTTCTAGTGTGCCCTTCTCCTTCCCTAGTGAAGGCTAGCTCAGTGGAGTCCTCTTCCCTGGTACTCACCAGGGGAGCATCTCTCTGCTCAGTCTGTTTGGTGATATATCCAGTCCAAGTACGTCCTGCCCTGGGTGTATGATAACCCATTCACATTGCCTCTGCTGCACCCTTCTCCATGCCCTAATCCAGATCTCACAGGAAGGATTCAGTCACAGTAGACTCTCCAGTCCAGACTACCCCCTCTTCTGTGAACTCCATCAACCTGTAAAGAAATGGACCTGTAGTCAGAGCTATGTTGGGATGATCCCAGATATATACCCCTTAACTCATCTCCGAGGCTCCTTTTAGGGGCTTCATCTCCTTTAAAGATAAAGAGAGTTAGACAGAAGTCCAGAGCTGGAATTATCTTTCGTCTCTTTTGGCAACTTCCAAGCCCTGATCTGATCTCAATGTTCGACCTCAAGGGGCACGAGTTGAGCTTGTTGATTTAAGGCAGAGTTCCTACGGCATTCAACGTGTACCCAGACTTCACTACGTCCTCCTTGTCCAGAAAGATGAGATAATAGAGAGGAAGCCGTACTAAGGATCTGACAAGCTAAAAATATATGTGCAATATCATATAAAAGACGAGATGTTGATCTCAAAGTAAGGTCAGTCTAGGGCAGTGGTTCTCAATCTGTGGATTGTGATCCTTCTAGGAGCTCAAAAGGCCCTTTCACAGGGGTCACCTAACACTATTGGAAAACATAGATATTTACATTACGATTCATAACAGCAGCAAAATTACAGTTATGAAGTAGCAACAAAGACAATTTTACGGCCAGGGGTTGCCACGACATGAGGAACTATATTACAGGGTCGAAGTATTGGTTGAGAACCACTGGTCTAGGGTGAGCTGTGGGAGCAATGGTTCAGGGCAACCAACCTTTCTTTCTTCCTACTCACCCCAGTGTTAGGTCATAGGAAGTCTTTGACCTAAAGCTCAGGCGTCCTCTCTTCCTGGTGATGTCCTGCCTGTTGCTTGTTGGCAGCAATCCCAGCTCTCTTCCTCAGTGCCATTGTCTCCCTCCCTGTGGTCCATGCATTTGAACTCTTGGTCCCTTCCCTGTGTGTGGTGCTGCTTGTGAAGGTTATGGAACATTTAGGAGGTTCCGTCCATTGGGGACAGGCTTTGAGGTTTTATAGTCTGACCCCACTTCCTGTTCCCTTTCTCTGCTTCCTGTGTGTAGATGCAATGTGACCTGACTGCCCCCTGACTGCCAAGCTGGCCTCCTCATGATCCAATCCTGCTTTCTTGCCTTCCCTTCCACGATGGACTCTGTCCCTCTGGAACTGCGAGCCAAAAGATGCTCTTCTTCCTGCACTGATTTTTATCAGGGAATTTTTTTTTATCACAGCAACACAAAAGATATTCGTTCACTCCTCTGGGAAGAAGTGGGGAGCCCTTCACACTCAGCCTCTCCTAAGACTGGTTTTCATTGAAATAGATGGGAGCCCTTCTTGAGTCCTTTTCCACTGCAAAGATCCTTTATTATATCTACCCATAGTGTTGGAGTGTAAAGAGTCAATGATAGCAAAATTAGTAAGAACTCAGTCCCCTGGAAACGGGAGCTGGGCACACATTAGCATTTCATTCTCTGTGCTCTTTTCTGAATTAGTGAAAGGTCCAGGGTGAATCCATACTCTTTTTCAACTAAACCCCAACATTTCTCTGAAGGCTGTATATCTGAATGGTTATTAGTCTCTGAATGCAGTTAGCTGAGTTCTCAGGACCTGTTGAGCTGGATCAGGCTCTACAGCAATCAAGCCAGTCTTTGATGACTATTTCTCAGGGCCTTGATTCTTTCCCTCAGCTGTTTTGGCATAAAAATTGGCCTCTCCTTGAAATTGGCCTTGATGTGTGGTCCCAGTGACCCCTCTCATTTTCCAGTAACCTGGAACCTGCAGCTTTTCCTGGGTTAACCATGATAGGCCTGAGCACCTACCCACTAAACTTGGGAGCTGTTTGCAGAATTCAGTCCAATTTAGATTTGAGACAAGACAGCATGCTCTTCCTCCCCGGAATTTGCCCTGGAGGGAGCCTGGGCAAATTGTCAAGGACGGATGTCTCCCTTCCTGAGTTCCATTTACTCCCCCATCCCCAGAACATCCTCTCTCCTCCCCAGTGGCTTGGCATCTCCTTCCACCTCTCAGGAATTGGTCACCTCCTACCTTGCTCTTGGCACCCTAGCCTGAGACTCTCTCCATTTGCTTCCTTGAACTCCACAGGCTCAGAGCTCATCCCTATGTGGTTAACGAAGGAGGAAATTAAGTCCTGTGGACATTATGGGAAGCCGAGGTCACAACACTGGTCAGGACCAAATCTGGGACCAGAGCCCAGCCTCCAGACTTTGGCGCAATGGTCCTTTGCGGATTTGTGGTTCATCCTGAGGATCTTAGAGAATTGCATTTTCTGCATTACCCTACCCTGCATTTGCTCTCCTGCTAACCTAACCATCCCAGAAGAGGGGATCCTGACTTTGGTTCCTTTTCACTTCTCATTCACAGTAGTCCAGAGTCGTGCTTGCACTTCACTGGGGGCACAGAAGTAAAGTCCCTGGCCTTCTAGCTCTTCATTGGAATGATAAACAGAAACTGAAAATGGCTGTGTGCTCTGAACGCTCCTGCATGCTGTGATTTACTCAGAATTTCTCACTGAAGTTTTATGATCACTCTGGGTGGCATGTGGAAAACTTATAGATGATGAAGCTGACCCTTGGAGAAGATAAGGGAATTGGCCAACATCCCCTCCCCAGAAGAAGAGCTGGGACTTTAAGCAGCAATGACTGGCTCCAGCACTGCCCAATGCATTAGTCATTCTGTGACTATTGCTCTTTTATCAGTGTCTGGGACCGAGCGTACGCATGCTGGGTACACTGTCACCTCATACATAGCCTTAGACTTGAGGTGTCTAAAGCATTGTCCCAGATCAACAGCTTCCTCCACCCATGGAACCTGCTAGAACTATGGATTGTTAGCCCTGCTGAAGACCTGCTAAGTCAGAAAGTCAGAGTAGGACAAGGTCCTCCCACTTCTGTACATCCCTCTACGTGTTGACCCTTTGGGAATGTGGGATCCTTGTTGCCACCAGGACCATTGCTCTATCGGTTAAACAAATCTGTGTGGCACACAGCGTACTTTGTCATTCCTGTTTAATAGTTCCAAAAATCCCCAGGGAATGTCTTTTTTTTTTTTTTTTTTTTTTTTTTTTTTTTTTTTTACTAATAAGGAGTTCAGCTTTCTGGCTGTGTGACTTCTCTAACAGTCCAGTCCATTTCACTCATCTATCCCTTGCTTGTTCTTTCTCTCTCTCTCTCTCTCTCTCTCTCTCTTTCTTTGTCCCTCGGAAGCAGGCGTGTACTAGAAAATGGAAGCCAAAGGATACAGAAGCATCTTCCAACCACTCCTCCCCCCACCCCACCCCCCTGCTTTGCCTTCCAGGAACTGATCATCTACAGAGGGAGACCAGCCGGGAAGCCTGGCGACTGTCAAGGAGAGTAATGGGGTCATCTACTCAGCGCCTTGCCGTCTCCAGGCACACCCATGCCTCTCACTTAATACCCATGACATCTTGTGAATGAGGAAGTCAAGACTTTGATGTGGCTTTGAAAGAAGAGAAACAGAAAGCTCTCCGATGAAAAAGAAACAACGCCACCCCCCCCCCCCCCCCAGCATCTCTTAGAAACTGTGAGAGCTTTGCTTTCTGAACAGGTTCTCTCTGTCTGCCCCCATCGATAACCTGCTAAGGAACAGGTACACGGAGATGCTGAGTGGTGTCAAGTATGTTTGCTGATGTGGGCAGCTCAGCATACTAAAAGCCTGGTGGGCTTGTGGCTTTCAAACGAGACCTTGTCGGGACTTTGTGGTGATACCGGGGATAGAGGAGAACAATGATGGGAGAGGCAGAGTGGGTTGGGAGAAGAGAGGAGGAAGCCAGGGGTCCTTTGCTCAGATTCTCTGGGGGTGTCGGGGAACGTGGGATGGGAATCCTTGAACACACTATAGTGGGATCTTTCTGCCACGGCCTCATGTGTAGGTAATACAGCTTACATCTCCAAGCCTTGGGGGTTGAGTGATGAGCCCTTGCAAATGAATGCTGTCAGAATAAAGGTACAGGCAGGGCGGAGTGGGGCAGGGCGGGGCAGGGCGGGGCGGGGCGGGGCTGGGCAGGGGTTGGCCCTCTAGCTCCAGGCATGAGTAAGAAGTTCATCCCCTTTTCTGCCCAGTGTTCTGAGGAGGTCTTTCCATTTGGCCATGGGAAGTGAGCACTCCCGGGTCACTCACCGCTGGAAGATGGCAGAGACCCAGTGTGAATGCTGGTTATACCCTAATGAAACCAACTGAAACACCAAGCAACTAACTTCGGAAGTCCCCACCCCCACCCCACCCCCACCCCACCCCAAGCCAGAAAAGAGAAGGGGCGGGCTGGAGGATCAGTGCTGTGTTTTCAAAATGGGAAGCCCTGAATCAGAAGGAAGCTGAGTCGAGACTGTTCGGTATTTCTATTTGTTTTTCTGTAGGAATGTGTTGTTTCGTGCCTTGTTGTTGACATTATTTTGTTTGAATTGAACATCTGCCGTGAGATAGTCACTGTTTCCCACTCAGGTTTTCTCACACGACATCTTTTGCGTTTGGGCACAGCTGTCTTAAGCGGTTGTCTGGCTCTCATGCCCCTCCGTTCTCTCATGCCTCAGTTCAGTCTGGGAAGTACCCGACATGAAGTTTGCCGCTGATTTAAAAGTTGCTCCAGGTCCTTAAGTGTGCGCAGGTGGCATATGTCTTTCTGAACCTAAGGAACCATAACTGGGGTGGCACAATCTTTTACTTTAGGTGAAAGTACCACCCGGCAAATACTTAGCAGAAGTTTCAGCCTTCTGCCTCCGGGGTTATCTAAGAGGTAAAAGAACATCCCTGGATGCCGAACACCATCATTTACAACAGAATTCTTACAAAGGAGTTTTCTGACCAGCAGAAAAACCAGGAAGCGGCCTCTGCTCTCCAGGGTCGCAGAGATGTCAGTCTCCAAAGTCATTAATTTCCTTTGTGAGCAGCAGGCATGTGGACAGGGACTACAATAGACTCTCTCTCTCCCCGGGAGTCAGGATGTTTAGAAACTGCCATTTGATTGTCACTGGGTAAACCGCCACTGTGCTGTTTGGGGATAAGTAGAGACCAGAAGGAAAGTGTTGTGTCCAGGGTGCCTAACAGTGCAGCTGTCACCATTGCCCTTCCAGGAATCAGCCCACAGCCCTGTGGGGACCAACAGGACTTTCTTTTTTAAAAAAAAAAAAAAAAAAAAAAAAAAAGTGGTTTCAGAACTAAAACCACTACCTTAGTCTGGAAAAGTCACTGAGCTTGGCTGGTGGCAGCGTCTGAAGGAGGTTCAGCCCTCTTGAACAGCCAGCACTGTTAATTCACTACTAAATAAGTATTTCCTCCTAGTTCACAGCTACCTCACGCACAGTTCAGATGGCTCTGCCTGGAAGTGCGCTGAATGTTTACCCGCGGCCATCCCCATCCTTGTTCAGCTGCTGGGTGATGACGGGCTGTGGATGGCCATTGTTCCCTTCATTCTCTCAGCTGAGAAAACAGAAAACATAACATCCCAGAGACGCAGTTTGTACTGCCCTTACACACAGTCGGGGAGCCGGGAGTGGGAGTGGGAGGTAGGTGGGGGGTGGGGTGGGGATAAGGGGTGCAGAGAGGATCTGTCGTCGGTCACTTGATGGACTGTGACCTTCAGACTGTATCCTTTCTTTTCAGTTCTGCTTGATGAGAAGAAAAATGTTCTCTCGTGGCCGTGTGAAGCACACAGTGTAACTGAACGCCATGCTCTCAAAGTTCTACCTTTTTTGTTGTTGTTAGAATTAGTTAAGGGTGCCAATTCCAGTTTCTGAAGGTCAGTAAAAGTCCTTCAGAGATTTTTGTCAGATAGCTACAACCTTTCTCTCTCAGCTGATTGAGCTCATGTGGAGGGAAAAACCATCTCGTACCTGTGCATTCCAGCTAACAGTAGCTCACATGTATGGCAGCAGTCCCACAAAATAGCAAAACTGAAAACTCCCTATTGCCTAGGACTGGTCCCTCCTATGTTTAGATACATAGGCACTCACTATTGTGTACCAGTTCCCACATGATATAAGTGTAGGTTTGTGGCCTAGGAGAATGGACTGCCTGCAGGGCCTGGGTGTATGACAGACTGCTCCATCCAGGCCTGGGGCTGGTGGGGGTTGTAATCTAGGGAGTGCACACACTGAAGAGACTCCTTAGTGACGCACACAGCAGGCAGCCTGTCACTAGGCCTTTGGGTATTCTTTGTGTACCAGTACATTTCTTCAGTTGGACTTGTTTCCTGGAGGCCTAGCATGACATGGTAACAGTCAAACCATTGAGAAACACGAGCAGCTCCCGAAGCCTGAGATCCTCTGCCAAGGTCACCTCACATCACACCTGATCAGTGTGAGGTGTCCCTTCCCTGTTCTCTTCCTATCTCTTCCTTCCTTCCTTCCTTCCTTCCTTCCTTCCTTCCTTCCTTCCTTCCTTCCTTCCTTCCTTCCGTCCTTTCTCTCTAGATGCCACCTCCCTATGTAGAGAAGGCTGGCCTTGAATTCATTGACCTTCCTGTTCAGACCTCCACAGACTGGGATTATATATCCGTGTCACCGAGCCTCAGGCCCTTCCTTACCATTGATATTGAGAGTCAACTCCTTACTAATGAATCTATCGCCCAGTAACCCAGGACCCTGTAAGGATCATTGACCAAAGGATTTGGTATGGAGCCTGATTGATAGCTTGCCTTCCCTGCCTAGTCCAGTCTTCTGCTTGGCAAATCTTTTTCTTCTTCACACCTGTTCTTTGCACATTGTGCAAGCTTCAAGTTTTCAGTGTTCTATCACTCCAGCCAGTCGCCCCCACCTCAAAATTCCTGAGGTGCTTAGGGTTCAAACCACCTCAAAGACTCTTATAATGACCTACCTACGTAGGGATTCTGTTCACTTGTGCAGTAGTCTCCCTGCCCATGAGGAACACATTCAAAGACGCTCCACTCTGGTGAATTCCTGAAACCGCACATAGGACTGAACCCTCTATATACCATGTACCTTCCCATGTATGCATGCCTGTGATAAAACTTGCTTGATAAGTTATGGGTAGTAAGATATTAGCATCAATAATAATCAATGACAACAATTATAATAACATAGAACAATAAAAATGATGTGAATGGGGCATTCCTCTTACATTTTATTGTGTACTATGTTTCGTCCATAACTGACCACATGGGAACTAAAACCACAGAGATTTGAAAAACAGACAAAGGGGAAACTTGTATATTGTCTATTTTCTTCCTAACCACACAACAAACTCTGTAGGGCCAGGGGATTGGTATTATTTTATCTTTTGTTCATAGTTGTGGTCAAATATGCTTTTCAAATAGTAGGGACTTAAAAGAATTTTTATCCCTCAATTCGACCCACGTCGACACTCCAGGAGCAGAGATGTCTCTTTCCACTGAGAACGAAGCAGTAAAGCTGTGTTCATGTAAGGTTACATTAGCAAACAGGAGAGGAGGGTCTGTGGTCTCCCTACTCCTAAAGCCTTGCTCTGGGCTAAGCCAAGGATTGGTAAGCTTGGGGGGGGGGTTGCCTCCAAAGGTTTGCAAAGGCTCTACCATCACTAACCTCCTGCTAATAACCGTCCTATCGTTAGATCTCCTCTGCAGGTTTGAACCCACAGATTCAACCAAGCCCAGAATAAAAACAACTGTCCATTTCTACTGGACAGTTGGCTTTTTGGGACTCCCCAAGTGAGAAGCACCTTATCAGCTACTGACACAGAATTCACATGAGATTAAATATCTCTGTGCTCTATAGACAACTTAAAGCTTATGGGGGAGACACAAATGGGTCACATCTAAATATTTTGTACCGGGGACTCACACTCATGGACTAGAGTGTCTGAGGAGGATTCTAGACTCAACCCGCAGCATCTGCTCCTCTCTTCACATGCTCCAGTGGGTCCTGCTCCTGGCAGGCCTCATTTGTCAGCTGGTTATGGATGGGCTGCACTCCAACAAGGGGATGAACAATGGGCCTATTGTCACCCACCTCCTGGACACCGTCCTCTTATTTAATACAGCCTAACAGCACCCGGGCTTTCTTTGGCATCTATGACTCTTTTTTTTTTTTTTTTAAAATCCAAATAAACATATGGTTATTTAAAGACCAAATGCTCTTCTTAGAGAAAAAAAGCCAGTTGTTTCCCCAGTTCCATTAACAGACATTGTCCTTTAATTTTATCTAATTTTATTAGACAACATTTACTAGCTTTTTACTGATTTTTTTTATTAAAAGGAGGGTGATTTTTGTATGTGAGATCTTAAGCTTTTAAATATTTTTCACTATTATATTCCTCACATAATATTTCAGCTTAACAAAAGGGGCAATTTTCTAATGTTTTCATTTGTAAGAACAACGTATTTTTTTCTTAGAAATTTGGATGTGGTCTGTTCACCCAGTTCCCAATCCCTCCTCTGTGGAATATTCCAACTACACCACACATGTTTGGAAAGACCAGGAGAGCTGAACAAAGGAACTGCTTAGGCAGTGGTGACTAGACGAACAGTCACCTGTTGTTGGCGTGTTATTTCATTGGGAACAAAATTAATTATGACATCCACGGAAGAAGGTTGGCAGTTATTGAATCTGTAGACATTTTGGAATGCATCTGCACTCATCGGTACACTTCCTGTTTGAGGATGTGTTGATGCTAGAGTGGGAACAGGCCATCCTGGCACTCTACGTTATGAACACTAGGCTGGATTTGGTTTTTCATTTTGATTTATAGATGACAGTATTAAAAGCAGAGAGGGTGTTTCCCAATGTCTACTAGAAGAACCCAGAAGAATTAAAGACTGGAATGCTAACAAAAGATAAGGGTGCACCAGCATTAAGAGGTCCACCATCTGAAAACTCAGACACATTGTTCTTTATACAGAGTGAAAGTGATGTGGAGATAGGCAGGCCCTGGGGAATCTTGGTGACACCGAGTGGTCACTGAGACTCAGCCACACGCATTTTTCCTAACATGTAAGTGGACCTTGCCTTAGGAAGCCAGCATTTTTTAACTATTGTTGTGTGTATGTGTACGTGTACGTGTGTGTGTGTGTGTGTGTGTGTGTGTGTGTTTGCCTCTTGTTGGTACATTTTAAAATGAACATTTTCCTAATAAATGCAATTCCCATATTCATTGCAGAAAATGAGAAAGGTAAATGAAATCGTAAAAGAAGAAAAACAAACTCCCAAATCTTTGACAACATTCTGATGTATTTCCCTATTGTTTTACATTTATAACTATGAGCCTATAATTTATAAACAAAATGACATCATTTGTATATAGATATAATTTCATAAGCTTCCTTTTTTTTCTTCAGATTATAGAGTGGGAAGCTCCATGTATCATTTCCTATTGTTAAGTGTTCAGTCTTTACAATAGCTTCTCTCTCTCTCTCTCTCTCTCTCTCTCTCTCTCTCTCTCTCTCTCTCTCTCAGTGTGTGTGAGTGTGTGTGTGTGTATGTGTGTGTGTGTCCTTCAGCATTCTCATATAATTATTCTAGGATTCCCATAGATATCAATATCTGTGAATTCTAAAGTCCTTCACACAAAATAGAGTCCTATTTGCATATAACCTACACACATCCTCTCATATACTTTAAATCCTCTCTAGATTGCTTATACTATCTGGTACAATGTGAGTTGCATAAATAGGTGCCATATTTTAGAGAATAATGGCAACCAAAAAAGTCCTGCCATAAGTTCAGTACAGATATAACTTTTTAAAGAATGTTTTCAGTCTGGATGGGGCTATAGGTCAGTGGTAGAGCCCTTGTGTGATATACAGGCTCTGGATTCAATACATAGTACCAAAGAAAGCAGGGAGTGGGGAGGAGGAGGAGGACTTTTAGTCTGCACTTGGTAAAATCCACAGATATGGAATTCATGGATCTGAAAGGCTGACCAGCCATGTGTGAGTGGTATGTGTGAGAGAGATAGAAATATAAACAAATCCCAGTATATATGCACACACACATATGTATATATAAGCATTACATACACACATATTACACACACACACACACACACACACACACACACACACACACACACTGGGACCATTAAGCAAAAATTCAGCCCTTAGGGGATGGAGAGATGGCTCAGCAGTTAAGAACACTTGCTGCCCTTCCACAGAATTTATGTTCAATCCCATCACCTGTAACAACTGACTGTAATTCCAGTTCCAGAGGATCCAATGCCCTCTTCTGATCTCCTTGGACGCCAGTCACACACATAGTGCACAGACATTATATATCTCCAATATATAGGATGTGTGTGTGTGTGTGTCCTAATTTAGCATATTTGCTTGATTTAAAATCATTTGCTGCAATGATACTGTCTTAGCGGCTCCTGCCCTTCCATACTGGGGATGGAACCCACGTCCTCAGGCATGCTAGGTAAGGCCTGTATCACTGTGCTATCTCCCTAACCTGGCCACATGTCCAAAATCAGCTGTATTTTGAGACGGGGAATCTAGAGAATAAAGCCCACAGCCTGATGCATGATAGACAAGTGTCACACTACTGAACCACACGCTCCCAACCCAAGTACCTGATTACTTATTTAAGATAAATTAGTAGAAGCCGGATCATTGGTTTTAAAGGCATTGATTGTTTTTAGGGCTCTTGACACATATGGGCCAATTTCTTTTAAAGCTTTTAATTGCCTTAAGCAGCAGTCTCATTTCAGGAGTCGGTGAGGGTGGCTCCCATTATCCTTTATAGCACTGAGTCTTATTTATTCATTATCTCCCCATTTGCATGACACAGTACATTCTGGATTTAATTTGCATTTTAAAGTAAATGCATGCAGTGTTTATACTGTATACTGTCTCTAGGTGTTATATAGAGAGGTTTCTTTTACAAACCACATCCGATCATCACTCACCTACGTTGTGAATTTTATAAGCCTTTATCCTAATCCCACCCCTAAAACAAATTTTGGCAGCTGGACCTTTAAAAGGTGCTGTGTTTATTTGTACTGCATTATATGTGAAAAGGTAAATTAGTAGAGAAATAGAGCTAGTGATTCCTCCAAAAGCACTGAGCTTAATTTCTTTTCAAATAGCTCTTATCTTCCGTTAAGAATTCCTATTTCCTTAGCTGGATGACTTATAGGTGAGTTACATAGTAATAGAGATAATTTCCTAGCTTGTGAGGAGGGACATAAGCCAGTTGGAAAAGCATGATTTTCTTCTAAGGCACGTAAGGATTCTGCTGCCAGGACTTGATGTGCCTGGGTCTGCTATTGGAATTATCAAGGCAAAACCTCAGCCCTTGGGGGAAGGAAAGTTGGCTCAGCAGTTAAGAGTACTTGCTGATCTTCCGTAGGACCTGGGTTTAATTCCAAGCACCCACATGGCATGTAACAGCCAGCTGTAATTCCAGTTCCAGAGGATTTGATGCCCTCTTCTGGTCTCCATAGGCACCAGGCACACATACAGTGCACATACATACATGCAGGCTAAAGACACACATTTAATTAATTAATAGAAAAAAATCTCCACCACTGGGTCCCAGTCAATAATTTTTAGGACAATGGAGAAGAAAAGCTGACCTCCAAACAGCCGGCCTGTTGAGTAGAAATGTGCTAAGATTCGAAGAGCACTTTGATCTAGATTCCTTTTTACATTTTTTGCTTCTCTCTGCTTCACCCTCCCCCCCCACCCTCCCCCCACCCCCTGAGTGTGGGTAAAATGACTTCCTCCTTTATTTTCCTACTGGCTTTTCGTGTAAGACTTCTTGCGGTTTTGATAGCCACTTGTAAAGTCTATTAATGACATCAGAAACTCATGAAGGTCTGCTCCATGGACAAAAGCAAATTATAATTCAGATGAGCCGCTAAATGTGTTCATCAGAAAACCCACAGCAGTTCCTGTCTAAAGACTGAAGCTCAGGGTATGTCAGCGAGAAGAGCTTCCTTCTGTAAAAGAAGCATCTTTCTCAGAGACTCTTTATGAACCTACAGAATAACAGCTGAGACACAGGAAAGGCCTGGGTACCAGGGCTCTGTTACCATGGGTGCTTGGTGGCTAAGAAGCAAGGGGTTGTGTGTTGAGTTGCAATGTCAGTAGATAATTATGATGAAGAGTTTTGATAATGCAGATACTAGTATCAAAAGGAAGAAAGTGGAAGAATAGAGTTTAAAAATATAAAGCAATTTATACATACCAAGAAAAGTGCTTTAATGCCTTTTAAAACAGGCACATGTCTGAAGACAACAAACAAAAACCATAATGGTCCCTGAGCATCATGTCAACTGTTGTTTCAAACCCAGTCCCAGCCTATTTTGATAATCGAGTGAGAGAATACATGCCTCCAGGTAGTGAGTATGGGTCACAGAGCAAGTTTACACTTTCCTCAAAGCGAGCTTTTTAGCAGGTGTCACATGGAACATACACAAAACACATACAGAGAATTTCTCTATGTACTTAAATTATGGAGCCTTAAGGTAAAACTCAGCAGGAAGTTCCCAAGCGTGAAATCACAGCATTAGGTGTAACTCGCTTATCAACTATGATTGATTGGTCTCAAAATCCTGCCTCCCACCTACCTCTAGACCAAAGCCCATGAAATCACATCCACGCAGGCAACAGCCACAAACTCCAACAGTTCACAGAACTGTATTCACAGTCTCTAGACCTAAAGATTCTACATTTATAGGGTCAACCAGCGCCAATGTAAGAAAATGCTGCACCCCTTAGGAACATGTTGATGTCTTTTTCCCCCGTCACCATCTCCAAAATAACACAACAAAACAACTTTTGCTCAGCATTCATATTACATTGAAGTTGGTAAGGCACCTACAGATGATGTTAATTTTATTGAGACTATACATAAAATATATGCAAATGCCATGCCTTTTTGCAAAAAGAACTTGAGTATTTATGGACTGTGGCATCTGCAATCAGTTCCTCTAGCTACCTCAAGGTGATGGTATGTATTGAAAAGCATATGAATGACTAGGAGATGTGTAAGTTGTCAGCAAGGATATCCCTGTCTTGGTCATTTCACCAACTCTAATGTGTGCAAGAATGTGATGGGTCGAGGACCTTACAGAAAGGCAGCTTTTGATTCAGTGGTGTTGAAAGTGCAGGCCTGAAATACAGTGTCTTTAAAAGCTCAGGGGACCCTGCTGCTGCTGGTGTATGGACCACATTTTGAGCAGCAAGTCTTCAGGACCACAACTTCCCCCAGTGTTACCGAGCACTACCACAGGCCAGATGTGTGTCTGTTGTTGCTACGGTTGTAAAGTGTGGGAAGGCCAAAAGCTTCTGAGAAGTGGGAGGCTTCCGTACCAAGATCAAACATGCTGCAGTAACAGGCCATCCTAGCCCACTGTAGAGGAAGCCAATCTTCTAAACAAGGAAAGTCCATCCAACAGTGGTGGGAGTTTGGATATGTGAAGTTAGTCTGCTACCCAGTCTGGTAGAGGTGTGCCACCTTCAACATAAGGCAGCCAGAGACTTAGAGGAAAGAGGAAAGAAGGGACATGCCTGGCTCCTGCTTACTCTGTTGGTGAGGAACTAGTCCCACAGCCTCTCCAGATGTGAAGGAAATAGGAGTGTCTTCTCTGGCTGCACAGCTGCCTCCCAGCACGGTCTCACACAGTATGAGGCAGGCACAGCCGTCCCGACTTTGATAGAGGATCCTTGCTTACTTCCTGAGTCCTCGGTTACCACACAGCTGTGGCCTTCTGCAGTGTGGACTTTGCTGTCCCTAACATCATCTGAGTCCGAGGGGGCCTGGCCACTGCAAATAGGATAAATTAGTCCTAAAATGCCATCAGTCATGTGATAAACATTTGGCAGAGTGGGTTGTCACTTAAAATAGCATATGGAACAGTGGAGTAACCTAATCAGACACCCAAGGGGCCATTCTCTGTCTGCTCACTGGCTTCCCATGTATGGGGGAACCAAGGAGAGTTAATAGGTCATGTTTTGCCATGCTCTTTCATGAGACAAGGGGTGGGGGGAGGGATAGGATTATTCTGTTCTTTTAGCTTATATGTTCTTTCTTATAAAAACTCCCGCTTACAAGAGGGGGCCTGTTCTGTTTATTCTAAAACTCGGGACATGCTTAGGCTATTCTTTTTCTCTAGGTATGATTTCTACTTGTATTGGCAGCAGAATGGTTCTGGTCTTCACCTTCCCCAAACTGACTCCCCAGAGATCACCACAAAGCCTAAGTTACTCTTCCCTGGCAACACCAAAAGTAACGTCTGCTAAGGTATAAAGATTTCAGTAAACTCTTTTTTATTTAACCCTGCTTTAAAGGAAAAAAAAAATCATGAATCTTACGAATGGAGTGGACCGTTGTACCAAAGAGACACCTGCCAATGAAAAAGCAGTCATTTTCTGGGTCCTTGTGAGCTCCTAGGTGGCCTGAGGGATGAAATAAAGAAGCACAGAGTTGGACAGCATGAAGGGGCCACTTACCTTTGGTCCTCACTTTCAGTCTGGTAAAGAAGATGGGTGTGGCTGGGCGGCACATGCCTTTAATCTTAGGAGGCAGAGGCAGGTGGATCTCTGTGAGTTCGAGGTCAGCCTGATCTGCATAGAGTTCCAAGACAGCTAGGACTGTTACACAGAGAAACCCTGTCTCGAAAGAAAAGAAACACACACACACACACACACACACACACACACACACACACACACACCACACACACACACACACCATACACACACACACACACACACACACACCACACACACACACCACACACACACACACACACACACACCACACACACACACACCATACACACACACACACACACACACACACACACCACACACACACACCACACACACACACACACACACACCACACACACACCACACACACACACACACACACACACACACACACACACACACACACACACACACACGAAGAATATGGCTGGGTCCACAGAGGCACAAGACAGAAAACCAACTCACTGTGTTGTCACCAGTGAGGGATCCCTGTAGAGGGCGGCCTCATTGCTGGTCACCCTATCATCTGTTTCCCTTTGGGAATTCTTGCTCAGTGAGCCCATGAGTGTTCCTACTGGAAATCGAGGGAAGAAAGACAGTTTCATGAAAAGGGGTTACACGCATAACAGATTTTCTTCTTTTCAATATTACCAATCTCTCTAGCTTTGCTTCAAAGCAGGCTTTTTGTGAAAGTCATTAAGTAAAACACACGGTTGACCATTTCTACCGTAGCTGGGGGAGCACTGTCTCCCAACAGTCACAGGAATTGATTTAAGATTAAATTTTTAAAGAGTTATTTTTATAATTAAAAAATTATGTGTGAAAGGCACAAAGCTACACAGAGAAACCCTGTCTCGAAAAACCAAAAAAAAAAAAAAAATTATGTGTGTGTGTGTGAGTTTGTGCTTGTGAATGGGGATGCTCTCAGAGTTCAGAGGTGGGTGTTGGATCCCTTGGAGCCAGAATTACACATGGCTGTGGGTCACCTGATGTGGATGGTGGGAGCCGAACTCTAGTCCTCTTTAAGTGTAGCAGGTGCTCCTAACCACTGAGCCATCTCTAAGGCCCCCTAAGAACTCTTTTTCTGATGTCTATGGATCATAACGGCAGTGCCTTAGTTTGGATCCCTCAGAAGCAGTCCTGGAGATGAGACAGCAAAGGAATTTCACGGACCAGGGAGGAATGATGGCCTAACAATGTCACTGTACCAAGAGAAAATGCTGGACGGTAGTAGTTGTAAGTCCCACGGGGAGCTCTGGATGGTGAAGCCCCAGGATGCTGTAACCAGGATGCAAAAGAGCTCCCATGTTTCCATATTCAGGGCTGCTGGCCATTGTCTAGAAGTGTTCACCTCTGGGCAGCCTTTGCGGCATAAGGGTTCCAGTGATAAGCATGGGGCACATACAGTACCCACCAGGGGCTAATTGAACATGAGAAAAATCATGTCACAGGTTCCCTTCTCCCATGATATTCTGAGACCTAGTAGATAGTGACTTCATTCCTTCATTCATTCTTTTACGATAGTCCTACCGTTCGCCCACCTTCCCATCTTCCTACCACTTTTATTCACTTGAATCTGAGTTCAGTAATAAAAAGAAACGAAATAGTTTCCAACTTACCCACCACCCCTTACCCTCAACTATGCCCCCCACCCTCCACCCCCACCCTCACCAAACTTCCTTTATAGGCCCAGAAGCCTCCTCACTAGGGAGGAGGAAGACAACTGTGAGGAAGCCAGAGATGGCATGCAGACTCAGGAGGATCTGAATGGGTACCCTACCACAGTTTGTCACCCCTCACTCCCCATCCCTGGGCAGCTACACAGTGGGCAGGTGGCTTCACTTACAGTGTTGATATCTCTCAGAGATTTCCCAGCTGGAGACAAAGTAGAGACATCGGGATTCTTTGGGGGGTTGCCACACTGGAACCGATGCATCTGTCCAGCTGCTTCAGCTGTCCTAGAACTCAGGGATAAGACTCTGCATTTCTACAGATTCACATGGGTTGTGATGGGCTGTCTGGGATGGAGACATTTGGTATTTGACTTTACTTTGTGACATGTTAGCTCCATGGGAGTGATGTTAAGGACTCAGCATTTCCCTTTGAAAACAAAAGGACAGATGAGCCATTGTCTTCCAGGCAAGACCCGGTGTTACTTGGAGCCCATACATTGGGCCCATGCATGGTTTGAGCAATTGTCTTTGTTTAAAATACATGGGAGGGGGGGAGGGGGAGGGAGGGCCAGGCACTGCCCTCAGAACATCACCAGTGTTTGTGAAATTCTTCTTCATTCTTCCCTGGTTGATCTTCATTTGGAAGCTTGAGGCTGTGAAGGGCAAAGAAGCAGCCTGTCTCCATTCCTGAACGAGGGGGCTGGGGCTCTTGGGCCCTCCTTACAGCCAGAGCACCAGCTGAGTCCAAACAGGTGGCTGCCAGTCTGTGTTACACCTGGCAGACAGCAAACCCCAGGTTAAAGGGTGAGAAAACCCCAGACAAAGAGAATAAAATGCTCTCAGTTATCCAGGGCTCGGGGTCTCAGATGTCACCAGGCTCGCTTTGAGAACAGAGAAGAGCTCACTCAATTATGCATGATATCCTTTCAGCTGCTGGAAACACTTTGCAGCGCATGCGCAGAGCTCACCAAATGCTATTATTCAGCTGGGTGGTGTGACCTACATATTCTGAAACAGAATTCTGCAGAAAGGGTCTGGGCCAAGCCAGGAGAATTGAGTGTGAATCTGCCCAGTCACCTCAGCCCCCATCAGATAAGGTCAGAGTGCATGTTAGGCCGATTTTGTTGAGAAGCAAGTGACCTAGAGTCCTTCCTTTTTGTACTCAGCCCCTGTGCCTTGTGGGGCGGTGATATGAAAAAGTGGTTCTAGGAGCCATGGGAGCCCAATGGAAGCACTGTGAAATTCTACTTTGTGTATGGTTCTATGCTGCCTTGTATCTATCCAGTTGGTTCTACATTAGGTCTTTTCAAAAGATCATCTATTCCTTTAACAATATTATGCATTCCTAACACATAGGAGAGACACCTCCCATCTGCATTGGCAAAGTGCTTTTCACTGAGTCTGATCCCCAGAACCCATGGACGAAGCAGATGATGGTGGCACACACTTGCAGCAAGTTAGGAAACAAGAGCTAGGTGGATCCTTGGGCACACATGGGCCAACTGGTCTCACCTATATGGTGACATTCCAGGTCAGTGATAGGCTCTATCTTAAACAAAGACCTGAGAACTCACACCTAACATTGCCCTCTGACCCCTGCATACACACATTCACACCCATGCACACAACCCAAACAAACACAAGTGTATGCATGCGCACACACACTTGAAAATAGGACAAGAACAACATCCTTATACCTTTCCCTGCTCCTGGGAAGGAAATAGTCTCCTAGTGCTTGAAGGCCACGTGTGGCCCTCCAACCCGCCAACCTTCTTTTGGACTTGAGTGGCTTTCCTATCCCTAACCCTATGATGTACATTCTTTGTACATTTATCTTCCTCTTTGTGCATTTATCACATATAGCCATGTTTTTTTAAAAAAGAACATATATATTCATTTACATGTATATGTGTATGTTACAGAGGTCAGAGGATGACTCAGCTGTGGGAGTTGATCTGTCCGACACCCATGCGGATCCTGGGGATCAAACTCAGGTCATCAGGCTCATTGGCAGGCACCTTTATCCACTGAGCCATCTCGCTGGCCCCTCATATATTTATGCTTTTAAGCAACATACAGTAAAGACTTTGAAACTTAAATAAGTTGACCGAAACAATATGGTGGTACCACCCTGTAATTCCACTACTTAGGGGAGTGTACCAGGAGGATCTTGTGTTCTAGACCATCATGAAATATATAGTGAGATTTCATCTCAAAGCAAAATAAAACCTAAAGTATTATATATTTGTCATACATTTGCTCTCAATTTGCATTCTGTCTCCCCAATACATCTTTGGTTTGGGCAATTGGTCCCTGTGGCTTCAGATCAACCCCTGCCAGCCATCTCCACTGGTACATAAGACATCACTATATGAATGTACTGCATATACTGAATTAGGCATATTTATTTTTCTAACTTTTTTTTCCCTTAACAAACAGCATTGCTACTAGCATTGTTGAATATGTCTTCTATTTTCACATACTTGGGAGTTTCTCTAGGGAGTAAATCTGCAGAGCAATTGTGGAGCAGAGACATCTTCCATCTCCTGCACGGTGCTAAACTACAGTTTTACTCCCACGGGCATTGCCTAGAATTCACATTGCCGAGAGTCCTTATTAATTCAGGAGCCTGCTGGACTTTGAAACTCTCACCAGTCTGGTGGGTTTCAATGGTGCATTCCTGTGGTTCTAATTAGCATCTACCCATTGTGTGAAAGCACTGTCTTTAATGGAGGCATAGGGATAGGCCATCCTAGGGTTGGGCCATCCTAGGGATAGGCCATCCTAGGGTTGGGCCATCATGGGGATAGGCCATCCTTAAGGAAAGACCACAGCTGATTGACTCTCCCCTAATTGCTATATACATGTTTCCAAACTTTCAACATGTGAACAAAGCTTCACTGACTATCCTGAAAGAAAACTCTCTAATACAATGGCTGAAGACTCTCCTATGGGATAAATGTGTAAAGATCTATATTACTCAAAATGCTTTACTGTGTTTCCTCTCATGTCACTGCCTGACAGCTCCAGAGTCAGCCTTCTAGCTTGGATTTCCATTGATACTGGTTTAATATTACTTAATAAACAGTATCTATCAACTTAATAGACAGACAATTATAACTTGTTTAAATTTGCATGCTATTTCTTTATTGAAGAGTTCACTCACATTTGTATGATTATTGAGCACTCATATTTCTTACTTTGCAAATTATCAATGCATCTAGGTTGTCTTTTTTGTTGTGTTTGTAGAATGAGATAATTTGACTTTGGAAATATTGTTATTTAAGTAAATTTTCTGTCAGCAGAACAGTAGGAAAATTCCCCCACAAGCAAACAAAGTTCTCTGTATGATGGCCTAGGCCACAATTGAGAATTAATAATCAAGTCACACGGTGCCACTAGGGGATAATTACATGGATTCAAAATTTCAGACTCACTTGAGTTTTGATTTTAGTTTGAGCCAAGTCGTCACTAGATAATGTTTCTTAATAATGATAAGACTGGCATTAATCAGTTTAATGCTGAAGATAAATAATATATGCAAAAAGAACATTTTCTGTAAACCCAGGACAAGTATTTAGCAGAGACAAATCCCACTGTACCCAAGAGCTGCTTCCTAAGCACTCATGAGAGTATTCACAACACAACCTCACGGTGACGTTCATAATTAAACCTGGTTATAGACGAGCACATAATTCAGGGCTGAGACAATTTCCACTATGATGCAAAGCCATGAGCCTCTCAGTCTAGCTACGAGAAGAGTCATAATACAAGCTGGTAATGAAGCTCATTTGCAAGGGAAATACAGTGTCTCCGCAGGCTGAGTTGATTGCTTTCCTTAAATGGGAAAAAGATTGTCATCTTCTGAGTCTGATAGGAAGGCTTGTGCTCTCTGAGGAAGACCATGCCTGGCTCAGAGTCAACCTTTCCCCTCTGTAGACTGCAGTGAAAAGATTCAGGATATTGGCAAGACATCTAATAAAATGGCAACAAATTCACAACCATGTAAGAACTGCAGTCAACGGCTGGTTTAAAGTGAAATACTTCAGAATTTTGAAAAAAAACAATGCCATGTAGAAATCAGAAGACCAAAGTCTAAGAATCTAAACATATGTAAATTTGATTTTCATAATTCATAGTACTTGAATTCTGTAAAGCCACCATCAACACTGCATTAGCAAATACTGAATACTGCGCCTTGAGGGAATACAGGGAGAGGTTCCTATGAAATTCTGATCATAGTTTTGTCAGTTGATCAATATATAACTGCATGTTATATATGTTTCTCCATAAAGTGACCTACTTTAATACCTGTCATTGATTCATTAATAGTTAATTCATCGCCAAGAATGTCATATATATGTTTATATATGTTTCTCCATAAAGTGACCTACTTTAATACCTGTCATTGATTCATTAATAGTTAATTCATCACCAAGAATGTCATAATTCATGCCTACAGAAGGCTTATCTAACACGCAGTTTCTTTGTAAGGCTCATGGCACCCTTCTTGTGTGTAGAGACAATATCAACACTATGCTTTGAGGTCACTTAAAACAGTGTACCAGGTTTTTTCTTTTGGGCCACCAACCAGCTCCCAAATCATGACATGGACATTTATTTTTAGTTTGGAATGCTCAGCCTTAGCTTAAGCTCATTTCTTGCTAGCTCTTATAAGTTATCCTGTTTCTCTTCACCTATCTTTTGCCTCAGGGCTTTTTTTCTTCCTTCCTTCCTTCCTTCCTTCCTTCCTTCCTTCCTTCCTTCCTTCCTTCCTTCCTTCCCTCCCTCCCTCCCTCCCACCCTCCTTCACTTCCCTTCCACCCTCCCTCTCTCTCTCAGGCATGTGTGGTGATATTGTGTTCCCCAAAATATCGTGTACCTTAATAAACTTATCTGGGGTCAGAGAACAGAAAAGCCACTAGTTAGGCAGTGATAGCACACACCTTTAATCCTAGCATTCCAGAGATAGAAATCCCTCTGGATCTCTGTGAGTTCAAGGCCACATTGGAAACAGCCAAGCATGGTGACACACGCCTTTAATCCCAGAGAGTGGTGGTAGAAAGCAGAAAGATATATAAGGCGTGAGGACCAGAAACTAGCAGCATTTGGCTGGTTAAGCATGTGGCTGGTTAAGCTTCAGGCTTTCGAGCAGCACAGTTCAGCTGAGATTCATTCTGGATGAGGACACAGAAGCTTCCAGTCTGAGGAAACAGGACCAGCTGAGGAATTGGCAAGGTGAGATAGCTGTGGCTTGTTCTGTCTCTCTGATCTACCAGAATTGACCCCAATAACTGGCCTTGAGTTTGATTTTATTAATGAGAACTTTGAAGATTCATGCAACAGGCATGTCCCTCTCTTTCTTCCTCATTCTCTCCTCCTCTCCTTCTCTTCCCTCTAGATTCCTCCCACTTATTCTCTCTGCCCTCCAGCCCTGCCTATTCCTATCCTGCCTAGCTATTGTCCATTCAGCTTTTTATTAGACCAATTAGGTGCCTTAGGCAGGCAAGGTGAAACAGCAACACTTTACAAAATTAAACAAATACAGCACAAACAAATGTAACACATCTTTACATCATTAACAAAGGTAGCAGAAACAAATGTAACACACCTTCACATAGTTACAGTAATATTTCACAGCATAAACAAATGTAACACATCTGTGCTCAGTTAAAATAATATTCTACAACAAAAACAGTGAATGGTAGGAATGATTTAGTGAAGAGGAACATTTTCTACAGCATGAAAGGTGTAACAAGAAGACAGAATATGAAAGGCATGGTGGCACACACCTTTAGTCTCAGCACTGGGGAGGCAGAGGCAGGCTGATCTCTGTGAGTTCAAGGCCAGCCTGATTATACATAGTCAGTTCTAGGCCAGTCAGACCTACACAGTAAGGGGAGAGAGATAGAAAGGGAGGGGCAGGGAGAGAGAGAGAGAGAAAGAGAGAGAGAGAGAGAGAGAGAGAGAGAGAGAGAGAGAGAGAGAACTCCATCCCATTTAGCCTGGAATGTGCAACTTAAAATTTCCACCATTCTATATGTGCAAATGACCTTAGACACATATTAATTTTAATCTTGAAGAAGTATGGATTTGAGGCCTACACATAAATTTTAATGAGTTAATAAATTCCCATGTACAGAAGCCACAAATAAAGAGGAAAAGCCACATTTTAGATACCCTACTTTGGTATTGCCTTTTTTTCTAGGCAGGTCAAAGCAAACACTTTCTCAGTGGGAGCCTTTCACCTTCATCCCTCCATTTTCTGACGAGCTTGCTTATTATTGATTGATTGATTGGTTGGTTGGTTGATTGATTGATTGGTTTGTATGTATATATATTGAGACACTCCCAGACTTCACAGTGGGCATTGTGTGTTTCAGTCACAGATCCCACTATCTGCTGGCCAACGGTTGTGTCACCCAGGCTGGATCCCTCAGAGAGCCTGCAGAATGTATGCATGAAGCCAGGCAATCCCAGGTTGAAGCTGGTTGAAGCTGACTCTCAGCAGCAATGGCAGGTAGCAGATGAGGTCAGAGGTCAGGGTTCTGTGGTGCATATCTGCTGTGGGCAACTTCCATTCCCCTTCCTTCCAAATTATCAGGCACTTCCTAATCCTCTGAAGGTGTGAGCTAGAGAGTTTCTTCTGGCTTGGACTAGCGGGTCTGGACTAACCCGTGTCCTGTTCAGGGGATGAACCTATTGCCCCTCGGATAGTCAGCTTCCATTCTGGCTGTCTGAGGTGACCAACTCATGGAGATGGAAGGCTGGCCCACCACTTTGGGTAAAGCAATGCATCCAGTCGAGAAGCATGATTCAGCAAAACTGTTACACCCCCGCCCCCACCCCTACTGCTGGAAAGTGAATGAGGGGAAGCAGAGGCTGAGAGTCTACCAGCCCCTTCAAGGCCACACCCCCAGTAACCAGAAAGTCTCTCATTCAGCCCCACCTCTTAAAGACTCCACAACCTCCCAGTAGCACTATATAGGTCCTAAAGTGTTGCAGAATATTCCTTTACACTGCATGAAGATGTGTCACTGTGATTGGTTTAATAAAAAGCTGAATGGCCAATAGCTAGTCAGGAAGAGG
Organism: Peromyscus maniculatus bairdii; assembly: GCF_049852395.1. Lineage (NCBI taxonomy): Eukaryota > Metazoa > Chordata > Mammalia > Rodentia > Cricetidae > Peromyscus > Peromyscus maniculatus. The sequence goes on from NC_134872.1 coordinate 32,956,450, forward strand.
TTAGGTGGGACTTTTTGGAACAGAGAGGACTTGGAGAGGAAAAAAGGCAGAGTTATCAGCCAGTTGCAGAGGAAGCAGGACATGCAAGAGGAGAGGTAAAAGCCATAAGCCACATGACAGTACATAGATGAACAGAAATGGGTTAATTTAAGTTAGAGAAAAAAAAACTAGCTAGAAACAAGCCCAAGCTAAGGCTGAGCTTTTATAATTAATAATAAGTCTGTGTCATTTTTTTTGTGAGCTGGCGCCCAAAGAAAAATCTATCTATACTTGGGGGTTCATTCTGAGCAGCAACAACCTTAGCAGTATCATTTCTGACTGTATCATGCTTTGTCAGGCACCAGGCAAAGCTTCCCAGAAAGGGAGCATCCTATCATCCCACCCTTCAGGGCCAAAGAATGTAGCATTCAAACGAAACTGTGGGAAGTGTGCATGCATTTACCAGTATGCCTGTCACTTGGAGGTTTAAAACTACTATAATATCCACTGATAGAAGTGAGTATAAAATATGCAAGGAAGTCTGGTTATCGACTGCCTCAGTTGTTGACAGCTAACAGTTGTGGAGAGCCACGCCTGGTTTTTCTGCCAGTACTACTAAGAGCGTTGGATAGAAACTGGCAGAGGATAGAAGATTCCAGAAGGCAAGAGCACTGTCCTCCTCCTCCTTCCTGCCCTAACTATAGCCAATTAGACAAAAAAAAAAAAAAAAAAAAAGCCCCATGGTTTTGTTCTTACTTTTCATGCAAATGTATGATGAGCCTCGGTATAGCCTGAGTTTCTTCAGTTAGCTGGCTAGTTGAGCTAGTGGTGGGGTTTGAAATGGCCAGTAGGTTCTATGTTGTCCCATAGGACTGTATTCCCAGACACTTGTATTTGAGAAGCAGTGATGAAGGAAACTCAGCTGTTTTATTTTTAATACATTTTATTGAAATTACATTTTATTCACTTACTTATTGCGTGTAGGTGTGTGGGCACGAATTCCATGGAGTATATTTGCAGGTGAGAGAACAATCTGCAGGAGTTGATCCTCTCCTTACTTAAGTCGTGAGGACTGTGGTCAGTCACCTTTACCCACTGAGCCATCTGACTAGCCCTATTCCAACTATTTTTAAGGCAGCTGTTTGTAAAAATCCTAAGGAGTCCATTTGTTTATCTGTTAAATAGATATCAAATGATTAGCTACCAGGTTTCAGACGCTGAAATTCATTCACAAACATTACCTGAGAACTTCAGGAAATGCAGCTTTCTGTCAATGGAGTCTCTCATTCTGGGTAGGACAGTGTATAGTTGGTGTTCTGTAGAAGAGCAGGCAATAGAATGACCGTATATTACAAAAGGTAAAGATCTTCTCTAGATTGGCAACACGGGCAATGGCTGGATGCCCACAGGAGGAGCTGAGAACCTGGTAGCTGCTCAGTCTACAAGTCTCACCCAATGGGGTGCTGAAGTCGCGAGGATTCCTGGAGGGCCTCTGGCCTTCAGTCCACATTGGGAGGCCAAAGCAATTGGGTTCCACTAGCAGCAATGATTGATGACAATCGCTGTGATGCCTGGGACACGGGCAGCAGCAAGGAGCACCACTTTTCCATCTTTACATCAGGGCTGCTACCAGAGGTGCTGCCCACACTGAGGGACAGTCTTCTCCTAGGTAACCCTGCTGTGGATATTGCTCTGTATAAGTAAAATGCTGATTGGCCGGTAGCCAGGCAGGAAGTATAGGCCGGACAAGCAGAGAAGAGAATTCTGGGAACAGGAAGGCTGAGTCAGGAGATGCTGCCAGATGCTGCCATGAGTACCAACATGTAAGATACTGGTAAGCCACGAGCCATGTGGCAAGGTATAGATTTGTAGAAATGGGTTAATTTAAGATAGAAGAACTACATAACAAGAAGCCTGCCACAGCCATACCCTTGTTGTAAGCAATGTAAGTCTCTGTGCATTTACTCGGTTGGGTCTGAGAGGCTGCAGGACTGGCGGGTGAGAGAGATGTGTCCTGACCATGGGTCAGGCAGGACTGGAGGAAACTCCAGCTACATAACCCTTCTAGGAAACCCCCAGAAATGTGCTCCATAGCTGATTCCAGATGCAATCAAGTCGGCACATCAAGATCAACCACCCTAGATGTGTTTGTACAGAAATAAATGATGGGAAGAGCTCTAAGCCCCTGTTTGATCTACAGAGGCTGGTAACTCATTGTGTACCTTGACCTTCATCACTGCACCTGCCAAGAGCTCATTAGAAAGGCAGAGGGGGACCTAGGAGGTGGTGTAGTAGTGGATAATGGTGGTAGTTGACAACCTGAGTTCAATTCCTGGAACCTACACAGTAGAAGGGGAGAATGGCCTCCAGGTAGTTTTCCTCTGACCCTACATGGGGCCTGGGGCATGTTCCTCCATCCCAATAAATAAACTTATTAAATCAAATCCAGAAAAGAAACACAGAGTCTCAGTGGTCCCAGACCTCTTGACCTCTTGAGTAAGTGTCTGATGGTAACACGATGTTTCCAGGACTCACTTAGCTGTTCGAAGAAGGCTGGTTAGGGCTAGTGACATGGGGCGGGGGGGCTGTGCACCCTACTAGGGGGTTCTGAATGATCCTGAGGATTTTTTCTAGGAAATATGTGGTATGCAAAGTTGTGGGGTTGCAAGTGTACGTGTTACAGCTCAGAAGGGAAAGGTATCCTGGCACTTAGGAGCCAAGGATTATCACCAAGTCACACCGCACAAGAAACCTCACATGAGAGATTTACTGGGAAAGATACAAGAAGGTGGCTACCTCTGCTCAGTAGAGAAGCAGCAGAGAACTGAGCAGGAGGCCGGCTTTATAGAGGGTTTCTTGTGGGGGTGGGCAAAGCTTTCCAGGGTGGCCTGGGATTGGTGAGATTTTGTGTGGCCTGATCTTAGGACAAGCTCAGGGATTGGCAGGATTCTTGGGCTTTTTTTTTCTTTGTAGGGCAGAGCTTGGCCTCTTGCATTTTGAGGGGCTGGAGACAGTCCTTACAGAAGGCAGTTAGAGTGGTCTGGGGGCAGAGCCTGGCCACTCTAGGGGCACCTTGAGGGGCTTACAGCAAGAAGGTGCAGGCCGAGGAAGTTCTGTGTGAGAGCAGGGAGCAAAGACAGAGGAAAAGCGCTCCCTGGTTAGACAATCCATGCTGTAGAGCAAGGCCAAGAACTGGTCCTAGGATGGAGTGTGGAGTGAGTGAAGGGTTTACAACACGGTCGCATTTACCAGGCGGACACTTCCGCCTAGCCATTTCCGGATCAAGGCATCTCTCGTAGCTAGGATACCCGGTGGACCCGGATATCTCCGCCTAGCAAGTTCCGGGCCAAGGGGTCTCGCGTGATCAGGGTCCGTGACATTACATGGTCACGTAAGCGCGCAACGTGACCATGTGATCTACGCACACGCGTGGAGTAGTGACGTGACCTGGCCACGCCCCCAGCCGGTTTTAAAAGTGGAGCGCCATGTTTCCCAGTCCCTCTTCACACACGTGTCTCTCCCACAGGCCTGCGCACTCTCTATCCCTGTATTTCTAATAAACTCTTATAAGCGGATTCGGTCGTGTTTCGTGACGTTTCCTTGCAGGGTAAGAACACAATGCAGCTAAATAACTAACAGTGAGAACCTAGGGTTTCAGCAAGACTATAAACTGCAAACAGCTCTTGAGGGCCTAGAAACAGCCAGAAAACATTCTCCCTTAGACCTCCACAGGGCTCCATGGCTGTGCTGATGCCTCAGTTTCAGCCAGCTGACACCCGTTTCAGACTTCTGACCTCAAGTATAAGATTGTTTTAAAGCCAAATGTGTGCTGATTTGTTTCAAGAGCAACAGGAGATTAATGGAAGTGTCTTTTCCTGGAGAGGGGCAGAGTGGAAGTAAGGGCATCAAATCTACTAGCTTTACTGCTAACTAAATTGCTAAAATAGTCATGATAGGCTGGCTCAACCATCAAACCAAAGGGAACCAATGCTTCTGAGAAAGAGCTGTTCCCATCGCTGAAGGAACAAGCTCACTTGTCAGAGGTAGCTGGGAAGGGATTTGTGCTTTTGTGTGGGTAGGAGGAGAAGCAAAGCAAAAGGATTAGTCTAGAATGTTCTCTCTAATGCTTTCCAAACCCAAATTTCCATTGTTTTGAATTAAGAAGGACTTCTTTTTAATGGTCAAATATCAAATCCCCTGTCTTAACACTGGGTCACTTCTTTGCTTTTGCATTTAGAAGTTGCCGAGGTGGCTTATAATCCTGTGTTTGAATAACACCCAAGTAGCAGAAGGAACTCGTCCCACAGGGTGCCTGTGAACGAGACTTATTTCCTCTTTCTTACTACAGGATTTTCTGTGGTTCCAAAGCAAGCCAACTTGCTCAGGACGGTCTCATGAACCTTAGAACCCCCTGTTCTGCTGGGCTCTGCTCCACCACTGAGACACTTGGGCCACAGAGAACTGGAAAGTCCTGTGAGCTCTGGAACCATAGGCACCCTCTGCAAAAACCCAAACCTCAGGTTTACAATCCAGGCAGACCAGGTGTAACATGCTGGGAGTCCATATGAGCCTCAGACTGCTTGTCTATAAAATATGGATGGCAGCACCCAAGAATTCCAGTCTGTTGGAAGGGCTAATGAATCACAAAGCACAGCAACAGTGGACCCGGGACCTTCAGCAAGTGTCCAGGACCCTCTTTGCATCATGGCCCTTTATAGCTCACTTACATGAGGGCTTTTTGAGTGTATGCTCTGTTGCATGTAGCCCAGCCTAGTCTGTTCTGTCAACTGGCTTCTTTCATGTGTTAATCTTTTATTTATTTATTGATTTACTTTTATATGTGTGCATGCTTGTGCCACGCATGCATGTGGATGTTACAGAACAATCTGAGGAAATCGGGTCTCTTCTTCCATCATGTGCATCCCAGGGATTGAACTCAGCTAGTCAGGTTTGGTGGCAAGTGCCTTTGCCCACTGAGCCACCCTCCCAGGGCCCAGATGTTAATGTTGCTCCTGTTCTTTTCAGTCCTTCCTCTCCTGACACGGGTATTTGATTCTAAGGTTTTGGCCCTAAGCTGTCCTGAACACAGTCCGGCATTCCCTCAGGAGGATCTGGTGCATTCCCCGTGACATCGGCCTCCTGGGAGCTGTGGTTGGATGCGGTTTGACCGTGCCCCGAGTTTCACCTGCTGTAATTAAACCCCTATTGTGAGGCACTGAGAGGATGGAAATATAATCAACTACGGTGTCTAGAGGTGGACACCTTTGGGAGGTGATTTTCATGAGGTAAGGTCACAGTATCATGAGGCAAATTAGGAGACATGCACATTGCAGCAGAATGAAAAGTTAACAGCTTGAAAATCAAATTCCGTTTCTTCTCATTCTCCCAGATGCTTCTAACTGAAATAGTTATTTCTAATACCTATGGCTTAGGGTTCCCAGCTACAATTTTCCCAAGTCATTTCTCAGCTCTGGGGCACATTGTCACTGTTTTCATTAGTGTACCTGAAAGCCTAGTGTGATAGTTTGAATAAGAATGACAACATCACCCCCTCCCCCACTTCAATAGGCTCATATGTTTGAATGCTTTGCTCACAGTTATTGGAACTGTTTGGGAAAGATTAGGAGGTGTGGCCCTGTTGGAGAAGGTGTGTCATTAGGGGTGGGCTTTGAGGTTTCAAAAGCCCATGGCAACTCCCTACCCCAAGCCTGTTGCCTGAGGATTAGGATGTAAAGCTCTCAGATACTGCTCCAGTGCCATACCTGTCTGCTTCCTGCCATGGTGATAATGGACTAACCTTCTGAAACTATAAACAAGTCCCCAGTTAGATACTTGTATAAGAGTTACCATTGTTATGGTGTTTCCTCATAGCAGTAGAAAAAAAAAAAACAACTAAGACATCTGGGATGGGTCATGATTTACCTTGAGTACCAATCTTTGTGATGTTTGAGCCATAGACTGGATCTAAGGACTAGGCACTCTGTTAGGAGTGCTCAAGCTTATGGATTCATAAGAGGAATGGAATGTCAGATAAATGTCACTTGTCCTGTTGGCAGAAGCACGTGAACTAAAATGACATTTTTGTTTGTTTGTTTGAGACAAGGTTTCTCTGTGTAGCTTTGGAGCCTTTCCTGGAACTCACTTTGTAGCCCAGGTTGACCTCGAACTCACAGAAATCCGCCTGCCTCTGCCTCTTGAATGCTGGGATTAAAGGTATGTGCCACCACTGCCTGGCTTAAAATGACAAGTTTTTATCACAGTGACTGTGACCCACCTTCTGTCTCCATTACCAACTTGTCTACTCAGGAACTAGAATGGGCCCCCAGTCTAGAGTAGCTCTTCCCACACTGCCACAATGCCAGGCAGGGATTCCAAGGAGCTGGCCTACATCTTTCTGTGTACTCCAAGGAAAGCACAGGCTTATGCCTCAAGCTTGGCCTATGGAGGGTAGACACAGCATGTGTTCAGACATCATCCATGCTAAGGATAACTGTGTGCTAGCACCTGGGACTTTTGAAGAGCAGTTTGCACAGCATATGGCCTGCAGCTATGACGAGTGAGTGACCAAGAGGAAGGTGATTCTACTTTGGACTTTGCTATTATCACCAAGTCTTTGCATCAGTAGCAATGAGGCTGGAAGTTAGTCTGAGACAAGAGAAGAATGGAGCCAGATAAACGGCGGTGTAAAGAGTTCCACAGATGTTGCTGGCTTTAGAGACCTTGAAAAGCCCTGAGTCAAGGACATAGTGTCGGGGGGCCTGCCCCCACTTTTTCCTCCAGGGTACTCTTGAGCAGGGAGAAGTGAGAAATATTTTGATAGAAATATAAAGGAGAGAGACAGAGAGAAACACAGGATAGCCTCGGGAGGGCCTGGATCAAAACCCACCAGCCCCTTCTGCCTCTGCTAAAGGGCTTTTAAAGGAATGCCAAGGGTTGGAGCAAAAGACCTCCCCTAGTTCAGCCAAGTGCAGAACATTCCAAACACCTGGTACCCATGCCTGTGGTCAAGTCATCCCCTAATGCAGCCCTGCTGGGTAAAGCAAGCTCAGATCTCCCTAGGAAACCTCTGTGGGCTCCCACACTGTAGGTAGCTAAAAAAGGGCAGGAAGGGAATTTTCCCCTCTAGTCTCCAGTAAGAACGGCTAACTCCTTGGTCTTAGCCAGGTGAGCTCCACATCAGACACCCAACCCATACCCCTGTGTTGTGTCAAGATGTCAAGTTTACAGCATTCTCCCAGTAGCAATAAAGAGTGGAGTTTTCTAGAAAGAGCTATAGTTACAAGCAATTCCAGTTCTACAGATGGCTTCGGTTTGTTTGTGCTTGTTGGACTTTCTGGTGTCTCAGTCAATATGTGAACGACTTCCTTTCCTTGGTCATGCTGGGGTCACTGACAAGAGGGCTACCCTTTGAAGCGGGATGGGGGGTGCGCTATGGATTAGAAGAGGACAGGAAGTCAGTTCTGCTTTTGGATTTGATAGCCTTAAAAAGAAGAGCTGTCTGAGCCTTGGGGTGGTACCCAGGCAGGGAAGGTTGAGGCTGGGAGGTTGTGTCACAGTGCCAGGCAGAGGGCCCAGTGTCAGGTGTGAAGTCCTGCCATGTTTGGGAACTGAGTGGAGCACTCGGAACAGTGGCTCCGAAAGCCAGAACGAGAGGATGCCCTTGGCTGAGAACGGTCCCCTTGTCTCCTAACCCTGCTTGGTCAGTGGACAGGCCCATTTGGGAAAGCTCCAGGCAGCAGGTTGGGCACACCTGAGCTCTCCCAGGCCGGTTGCAGTGGAGAAGCTGGAGCCAGCGAGTGGCCAGGCTTTGCGTTATGAACCCTGGGACCTGGAGAACACGAGTCACTCACTGTATTTGTCACTTACCAGATTAGCCTTAATATATTTCATGTGTACAGCTGTCCCTGTGGCCAAAATGGTTTTGGAAAATGCTATCCAGGCACACAGCAGAACTGATAAGGATACAGGAGGGAAATTGGGGGTGAATTCTGGCCGTGGATACACTTATCCTGTAAACACAACTGAGTGTGTGCTGATGCCATGCACACTATTAAGTGAAAAAATGCCAAGTTCCCTCCTCTAAGAAGCCATCTCACCCTGGATAGATTTGCAAGTGAGGCTCATCACCTGCAGCTGCAAACCCAACAAGGGATGACATGTCACAGCAAAGAGCTAAAACTGAGCTCCAAGGGAAAAAAAATCAATACGGGCCAACTCTCCAGTAAGGCAGAAGAGAAAGTTTACTGTGGTGAAGGCTCCTGTGGTCAAGAGCAATTAAGACGGGATCATGGTTTCTGCTCCATGTGCAGCTACGGATAGTGGTAGGTCATAATGAAAATGAGACATAAAAAAGAAAGCCTTGAAGACGACCTTGGAGAGCATCAGTCTGGTCGGCTGCTCTAGATAAAAAGCACACGATGCTTCTGGGATGCAGCCGCTGGGCCGCACCTCCTCTGCATCATCTTTGCCTTGGATCAATGCCCCTGCTGCTCAGTAGCTCTGCTGCATCAGCTAACCAAGGAATGAACAGAGAGCAGATAACCATCACCTTCTGCTGTAGAATATTGTTTTAAGATGTGTTGCATTTGCTTATGCTGGGGAACATGTGTTTAATGATGCAAAGATGTGCTGAATTCTTTTGTGTTGCATTTGTTTAACTCTGTGAAGCTGTGTTACTGTGCCTGCCTAAAACACCTGATTGGTCTAATAAAGAGCTGAATGGCCAATAGGTGGGCAGGAGAGGGGCAGGCAAGGCTGCCAGGTAGAACAAATAATTAGACGGGTAAAAAGAGAAGAGAGGAGAGCAAGAAAAGGAGAGGAGGACTTAAGGGGCCAGCCACCCAGCCACACAGCCAGACATGGAATAAGAAGGAAAGAAAAGACATATAGAAATAGAGAAGTGTAAAAGCCCAGAGGCAAAAGGTAGATGGAATAATTTAAGTTAAGAAAAGCTGGCTAGAAATAAGCCAAGTTAAGGCTGAGCATTTATAAGAAAAAATAAGTCCTTGTGTGATTAGTTAGGAGCTGGGTGGCAGACCCCCCAAAGGGCAGAGTTAAAAAAAGGAACGAACCAAGTACAACTTTTCCCACCATCTAAACTCAAAGCAAACAAATACGCATGGCCACTGCATAAAGCAGTGGGAGGAGGCCCTTGGAGGTCTCACTACCCCTGAGCATCTGGTCTTTAATTATTATTATTCAAAAGGAACTTATTAGATTGGCTTGCAGACTGCTGTCTAGGTAATGCAACCATAGATTTCTCATCCCCGCAAGGTTGAGAATGCAGCTGCTGTTTAGTTAACAAGGCTGGATGTGTCTCAGCAGTCTCAAATTGGTGCTGGAGTCCTGGAGGATTCCTGGAGAGTTCCTGGTCTTCAATCTACATTACAACCCTGAAAAGAGATGGTTCTAGTACTAGAAAGGAATGCAGCAGCAACAGGACAGATGAACTTGCCAGCATGAGCGAAGGCAAAAAGGCAGAAGGCCTAATGCCTGGTTTCTTAGAAACAATTTCCATAGTTTGGGGCCTGTACACTTTTGAAATATATAGTCTTTTAAGAAACCAGGGTATGGGCCCAGAAACAGTCTTTTTAAATAAGGTCAGTAGAGAATAGAGACATTGGATCTGTTGTGTCCTTCTCTTTGTGAGAATCTTGTAGAGAGAACACAAAACAGCAAACCAGAAACTTTAGAGCATAGCCCAACATCTATATGGGCTCCTGGCCTCAGCACCAGGGAGAGCTCAGAAGGGTAGGAAGGCAAACCAACGTCTTAAAAAAAAAAGTATATACGTTATTTATTAAGCAGCACTGTTTACCATTTGAGAAAAACTACAAGGTACAACAAAACCCACTATAAGAGTTTATTAAGGGAAGGGAATAGGAAAGATGTACAGGAAGAGAGGGGAGGAATAAATGGAACCTGCTTTTATAGGTGTCCTCCATCCCATCCCACCACCCTCACATGAGCATATGGGTTTAAGTAACTACGCCACACATGTGCATAGATTACATGATCATTCTGAGCACAAATTACGTGATCATGCAGCACACAGATTATGTAGGAGGTAAGGCCCTGGGATGACTAAGTATCTTGCCAGTGTATGAGTGATCATGTAGCTAGGGTAGTGGCTAGGAATTCAAATAAAATTTAGGGATAATCTGAGACTCAAACATAATATGTGTCTATGACCTTCCCAGTCATCTAAACAAAGCAGTCATCGCCCAGTATCCCTAGATAACTGGTCCTGAGACCGCCATGGACACCAGTAACCACAGTATTCAAATATGTTGTGTAAATGTCACAGAATCCATACTCTGCATCCACCTTCCATTATCTTTATGTTGTAGCACCTAACACAGACACCATGAAGAAGGAAGGGGTAGAAGGAAGTTGAATCTAATATAGACACTTCTCAAATATTTCCAACCCATGGGTGGTTGAGTCCACAGATCTGAAGCCCATGGATCCAGATAGGCCACTGTAAAGCACTTCTCACCTAGACAGACCCTGTGGACCTTCTCATCCATCTCCTTTCAGGAACCACTTATTAACATTATCTATTGTTGATTTGTTCAAGACTGTGTTTGCTTGTGGAGTGTTCAAGCATCATGTGTTGTAGTGGTTTGAAAGAAAATGGCCCCCAAAGGGAGTGACACTATTAGGAGGTATGGCCTTGCTAAAGTAGGTGTGGTCTTATTGGAGGAAGTGTGTCACTGTGGAGGCAGGCTTTGAGGTCTCATACCTGCTCAAGATACCACCCAGTATCTGAGACCACTTATTGCTGCCTGTACAAGACTTAGAACTCTCAGTGACCTCTCCAACACCATGTTTGCCTGAAAACCAACATGTCTTGCCATTATGATAGTGGACTGAACCCCTAAACTGTAAGCCACTTCAATTAAATATTTTTCCTTTATAAGAGTTGCTGTAGCTGCGGTGTCCCCTCAGAACAATAGAAATCCTAACTAAGACAGAAGTTGATACTAGGGACTGTGGTATTACTGTGACAGGCTGGACCATGTTTTTGTTTGGTAATCTCAAAACAGCTTAGTATTGACTCTGTTGTGTGGTTACTACTGGTCCCTCTTATATAGATTTATAATGAAAAGGAGAAAGCTGAGAAAGGAAAAATATAAAGTGTACAATTTGAGGAGAAATGGAACCCCAGGAAGTGGAATGGAGCTAAGTCCTATATTCAAGGAGATAAACAGATTAAGAAATGGAATAAAAGGAATGGTGCCCTCAGGGTAGGATCTCACCCAGCTATGTTTCCAACTTGTGAAAAGGAATTAAAGAAAAGATTAAAGCTAGGTGTGGAGGTACATGCCTTTAATTCCAGCACTCAGAAGGCAGAGGCTGGTGGATCTCTGAGTTGAGGCCAGCCTGGTCTACAGAGCAAGTTTCAGAACAGCCAAGCTTGGGCAGTGAAGGAAACTACTGAAAACAAAAGTTGGTGAAGATGTAATTGAACAAGGGGCCATGTTCCAGCCCCAGCAAGCAGCAGAACTTGGAAGCTTCAGTCACGTGGTTCTGACTTTAAGGACAGAAGAAAGGGCTATGGAGTATTCCTCTGTGACAAGGAAAGCTACTGAGACCAGGCATGTGTCAGGGGTGTCCCTGAACGGAGGCTTAGAGAGGTCTTTGCATGAAGATGTGAAAGTGAAGCCTGGATTGCCTTGGAGACCCCAATATGTTGGAGATACCTGCCAAGGAAAGCTGCTAACAGGGAGTGGAACCAGCCCAAGAGAGAGAAGTGTATTACAGTCAACAAAGTTGAAAGGAGACAGAGATCTGAAGAGCATTTTGACATCAGACACAGAGATACAGAACTTGGTGAGGGGACAGCTTTTTAAAACAAGCCCCCACACTGGAACTCAGGATGATTTCAGACTTGTTATCTTCCTGCCCCCACCTTCTCCCTCCCCAAGTTCTAGAATTGCAACTGTGAGCCACTAGGCTCCCTCATTAACTATTTTTTAGTTAAGAAAATTATTTTGAGGCCAATAGTTTTAAAACAACTGGGCTCTCTAAATGGGCCATATAAACAGTTCTTGAACATGGTCTTGGTCCATGGACTGTGTTAGGTTCCACAGTAAAGAGCAAGACACACACTCTATTCATACAGAGCACAGCCTGGGATTCCTGGGATTCATGACATAGAGAGTGATGTTCTAAATGGAGATCCTCATCCTATGCCCATGGCTGATCTGTCATGAGTTCTACAATTAGGAGATGTGGCCAGTTTAAAAATAAATGCTTACTCATTCTTTATTTCTTTTCTTGCTTGTGTGAGGGGAAGTTTCCTAGCAAGCCAAGCCATACAGACAAGGTAGCAATGTGTCATGTTCTGAGACCCAGCTTTTAAAGTCTCATTTGGAGTTGTGTTCCTACAGGACCCCGGCTCTTGAATTTAAAGCCTGAAATCATTTGTACAAGTGACAAAGTATAGACGAATGAGTTCTGAAGGCTCTTCAAGTCTTGACTTTATCAGGGTTTGAGATCAGTTGGTGGGACAAGCCATAACTCACCTTCAGGAAGTTCCTAGACGCATAAAGACCTGACAGGCAGAGGTCCTCATCTTTATAACTAACAGGTATACTTAGAAATAGAAAGCAAATCACCAAAATACAGCTTTCAAAAATGTACAGTTATAGGGCTGGGGAGATTGCTCAGCTTTGCAAATGTGAGGACCTGAGGTCAAGTCCCCAGAATCCACATAAAACCAGGCATCATAGCATGTATTTATAATTCTAATTCCAGATTATAATTTGTTGTTGTTGTTTTTTGTTTTTTGTTTTGCTTTCGACACAGGGTTTCTCTGTAACAGTCCTGGTTGTCCTGGAACTCACTCTGTAGACCAGGCTGGCTTCGAACTCACACAGATCCACCTAGCTCTGCCTCCCAAGTGCTGGGATTAAAGGCATGCACCACCACTGCCCAGCCAGAAATCTTATGGTTAGAGAGGAAATGGAGATCAGAGATTCCCCAAGATGCTCACAGTTCAGCCTAGCCTGCTCTACACCTGAGCAATGTGAGACCCTGTCTCAAACAAGATGGAAGGCCAGATTGATATTTGAGATTTTTCTTTTGACTTCCACACATGTGCTATGTCATGGGCTCATAGGCACTCACACACATAATACAGAATATATATTTGTCTAAAACTCTGAATAATGTGTTCACCTTGAATCTTGCCAGACTTCAAGAGATTCTGTATTGCATTATTACTAAAATCTATGGAAATTGTACAGGTCAAATAATGAACAGTATTCTTTTGCTTTGAAAAGGACGTCTTGAATATTCTTCATTTCAAATGTATCAACTGGGGCTGGAAATTTGAATATCTTTCACTAGTGAGTTACACAAGTCTTTCAAAAACTGAATATTTTTAAACAATGAATAAACGTTTTGAAAACATTTAAAATGTCTTAGGTCTTTGGTAACGTGTAGACTTCCCCTGCACGGTTGTCTGTCATATCTGTGTACCCCATCCACTTGGCTACAATAATAGGGTTTTTCTGTAGTATTTTGACACACTGCCTTTGGAGTAACTAGATTGGCCGATATTTGGCTACCTTCGTTTTCATCTTTAAAAATATTTTTCCTTATCTCTTATCATCTTCACTTCGGAATTCCAAATTTCTCCTTATCTAGGCCAATGGATCCAGACCCAAGGCTTGTCTTGATTCCCAAATTGCTTCCAAACGGCAAGTTTTTGTCCAATGCATAGAAGAAGTACTAGGAGAGAAACAGAGACAGAGACAGACAGACAAAGACAGAGACAGACAGGGTGAAGGGGTGGGTGGGCCGAGGGCCAGGGAAGGTCTTAGCAGCCAAGCCCAGCCATGAGGACACCGGGACACTGAGGACGCAAATCCTTCCTCCTCCTGACCTCTCTGTGCTGGCGATTGTAGTGTAGTTCTAATTACTGTTCCAGGTGACTCATGCTTGGGCAGGCTCCTTCATTCCTGGTCCCAACTTCCTCTGAAAAGTGGACTCACCAGCCTTAAAGATGCAGAAACGACTAATCAGAAACCGCCCCACAGCCTGCGCAGAGGCCTGCGTGAATTTAAGCAGAACAAACAAAACCAACTCAGAACAATTCTTTCTGGGAGTAAGAAACCATCCTTTGAACTCTTGGCCAGAGTAGATGGAGGGTGGCTGCTGTGGTGGTGGAGAGTCTTCTCTTTCTGACCCCAAAGTTATTTTTGGTGCCTTCCGTCTCCAGGGCTGATTTCAGCCCTTTTTACAATGACTGGATTTATATTAGCAAATTCCTGCTCCTGAAAGCTAAATTGTTCCATCTTGCTGATTAAAAAATGGACATCTCTGGTTTGTTGCTTTGGACACTGTCACAGGGTTGCCCTGTGTCATGTGGCTTGGAAGCGATGCCTGTCATTGGTCCTCACGCTTCTGGAAGGCTCAGGGTTGGTCTATACAATGCCTTGCTGTCCATGGGAACACACCAAAGAGGTCAGGCTGAGTTCATTAGTGTGGAGGGCCTCATCATCCTTGCTGGGTGAATTTTGTCTCTTGCTGCCCTTATGCGTCCTGAGGGACACTGGTCTGTATGTTGGTCTCTGACCTGCTTCCCTTCCTTCTTCAGAAAAATCTATGTACAAGTGAAACGGTTTGGCCACTCAAACATGGCACTTAATCAACTGTACACCAGCATGAACTAAAGCCTTCTCATTTTATACGATATCCAAACAGAGGGTAAATACCCATTAGCGCCGATGAACAAGTGTCTCCACCTGACAACTGGTAATTAACAACGTCCCAGCTATCCACAGCCAAATGGATGGGGCAGGACATGAATATTCCCAAACCGCACTGCAGAAGGTTCCAGGCATGGAACATCTCAGTCCACGGGCACGCTAACATGGGAAGAACGTGGAAGCCTGACTGTCATGGCGGCTGAGTAGCAGGCCCGGAGCAGAGGCAGCCCGTCAGGCAGAGGGAAAAGTCGCCCAGCCTTGAGCTGTGGCCAAATGAAAGCCTGCTTCTGTCAGAATGTTTGTATAAATAGGAAGCTTGCATGGATCCATAAATAAAATGAAAGAGAGGAAGCAAGCTTTCCCAGGCCTCGGGTCACAGGTCAAGTGGCTCAGCAGCCAGCAGTGTCCACTCACACAGAACTCTGGCCACTGTCCAGCTCTCTCCTCCCCTGAACTTCACCCCCTGCATGTTTCCGACATCCTCTTTCCAGGCTTCTTAGGGGAAGCACTCACAGAAGCAGCTGTTTGCGAGAGTTGTTGATGGGGCAAGGAGGGGATGGAACAGGCCGAAGGCGTGGGCAGTGGGGGGAATGATGGGGGCAGTGTGTCCATGTCCTCGTGGGAGGAGACTGTGCCTTTCTCAAAAGAGAGGTCCCTACCTCAGAGGGTCTTGGCTCCTTGGCCATGCTTGGAAAAGCTGTGCAGCCATCCAATACCCGCCAGGTCTTTCTAGGATGCCCACTGAGAGGGTGTCTGCACACCATACAGGGGTTCTATTGTTCTTCTAGAACATTTCTTGGGACTCTTCAGGGCAGAGGAATCTTTTCTCTTTAGCCCACCTGCAGTGAGGGGGGTCTTAACAACTGCCCAGTCAGTTACCTCCAAGACCACAGGCACAGATGTGACCCTCTGGTCACCCTTGAGGGTGTGTTGGGCTTTTGTATTTTTTTTTCTCATTTTCCTCCTTGGTAGAGCTGAGGACACCCCCTTTAATACTTCCAAAATGGACGTGACAATTATTCAATTTACAGGCATTATTCATTGGTTCCTGGTCTTCACTTCTGAACTGACTTCCTTGAATTTCAGGATTATAATTTCATTTGTCTGATTCACTGTACCCAACATGTCTAGAACACCCAATAAATGGCAAATGAAGGTAAGGTTGGTTGGCTGACTGGCCCAGTCTATGTGGTTTTGTATTCGCCCAAATATTGTGCATGCTAATAAACTTATCTGGGATCAGAGACAGAGCAGCCACAACATTAAACATAAAGGATAGGCAGTGGTAGCACACGCCTTTAATCCTAGCATTCCAGAGACAGAAATCCATGTGTTCAAGGATACAGACAGGCATGGTGACTCATCAAGCCTTTAATCCCAGAAAGTAAGCCTTTAATCCCAGGGAGTGGTGGTAGAAAGCAGAAAGGTATATAAAGCGTGAGGACCAGAAACTAGAAGCATTTGGCTGGTTAAGCATTCAGGCTTTTGAGCAGCACAGTTCAGCTGGGACCCATTCTGGATGAGGACTCAGAGGCCTCTAGTCTGAGGAGACAAGACCAGCTGAGGATCTGGCGAGATGAGGTAGCTGTGGCTTGTTCTGTCTCTCTGATCTACCAGCATTGACTCCAATAACTGGCCTCAGGTTTGATTTTACTAATAAGAACTTTTAAGATTCATGCTACAAGTCTATATCCATTAAACGTCTCTGTCTGAACAAGTGGTTTGTAGGGTGCAGAGATGGAGGGAAGCCTTCCTTGACTGGGACCTACCAGCTTGGTCTGCTATGGAGATGCATGACTAAGATACAAGTCCTAGTAGCCAATATGCTCCAATGATGGCGTCTATGGAAAACAAACTCAAGTGAGCAGTATACAGACAAGTCTAAATACAAGTTAGACCAAAGAAGCCAGACATCAACTAAAGACTTGGGGTTGATCCCAGAAAATAGCAGTTCAATCCAAGGGTCTTGGATTTGTGTGAGCAGGTAGCCCATTAGATTCCTGAATTTTGAAGTGAGGCACAATTTCGTCCCTTCTAAATGGAGACAGAAACTGATGTGGGACGGGGAAGAAGTTAAAGGTACACACCCTACCTGACACCATTTCCAGAGTAAACTATTCCCGAGTGAAGAATCACACCCAGATGTTTCTGTAGATCTAAAAGGGAGTTAATGGGAGAATGACACAGTGCTGTAGTTTGGTGTGGTTTGTCCCTCAAAGGTTGCTATACTGGAAGCTTGGTCCCCAATGTGGTGGTGGAACCTTCAAGAGATGGAGGATGCAGAGCCTGAACCAGCCATGTCCTGTAACCAGGCAAGACTTTAAGGGGAGGGATCGGGACGCCAACCCAGCCACAAAATCTTCCACCTACAATTTGTCCTACCTCCAAGATGGGGTAAAGGTGGCTCAGAAAGTGTGGGAGTGGCCAACCAATGACTGGTCCCACTTGAGACCCATGCTACTAGAGGGAGCCCACCCCTGAATCTGGCTGGAGTGCCATGACCCAGAGGTTGAGTAACCCAGAGACCTAGGATAGAACCAAACACGACTGACTGGCAAAACAAACAAACAAACAAACAAACAACTCAATGAAAGGATTCCTAATGATGTTCTCCTATACTCATAGACAGGAGCCTAGCATATTCACCATCAGAGAACCTTCATCCAGCAACTGATGGAAACAGATGCAGAGACCCACAGTCAAACATTAGGTGGAGATCAGGAAATCCTGCTAAAGAGAAGAGGGATTATAGGAGCCAGAGGAGTCAAGAACACCACCAAAAAACCCACAGAGGCAACTAACCTGGGCTCATAGGGGCCCACAGAGACTGAACTGACAATCAGGAAGCCTGCTTGGGACTGACCTAGGCACTCTGCATATGTGTTCTGGTTGTGTAGCTTAGTCTTCTTATGGGACTCCTAACAGTGGGAACAGGGGCTGTCTCTGACTCTTTTGCCTGCTTTTGGGACCCTTTTCCTCCTACTGGGTTACCATGTCCAGCCTTGATATGAGGAGAGGTACCTAGTTGTATTACAACTTGATGTGCCATGTTTGGTTGGTATCTTTAGGAGGCCTGCCCTTCCAGAAGGGAAATAGAGGAGAAGTGAATGGGCAGGCGGTAAAGAGGGGGGTGGGGGGACTGGTAGGAGAGGAGGGAGGGGAAACTGTAGTCAGGATGTAATATATGAGAGAAGAATGAAAAAAACATGTAAAGGAAAATGGCAGGTTTTAAAAGTACCAAGAACAGCACAATCCAGTTTTGGCTAAGAAAAAAAAAATACACTAGGAAATCATAAAATGTGTGCAGCAAAAATCTGTGGTCTTTGTTTTCTCCATTATAAAGTTATTTATACTGTCTACACAATCCCCCAATAATTAGTATTTTTCTCGCTGCTGGAATGTTATGCTAAAATAGACACAGAAACATAAACAGTAGAGATCCAAACACAGGCAGCACAATGAGCTCATATCCACAGGCTCTTCGGACATGAGTTCTACCACCCGTGGATCCAAAACCTTAGGAAGGAAACGTGTTGTCTGACCCAAACATGGACATTTCTTTGCTTGTCGTTCCCTATACGGTACAGCAAAGCAGCCACTGCTGTCAGAGCATGTTAGCCACCAACAGTACAGTGATGCTGCATACGTGTGCGACAATGTACACGGGTCTCATGTCAACACTGCACCCTCTATCAGATGTGAGCATTTGTGGAGCCTAGTGTCCTCAGGGGTCTTCACCAATCCTCTGTGACTACGCTGAGGGACAACTGTGGTAAGTGCACTAAGAGCTGGGTGAGTGGATCCACGGACTTCTCCTATTTGGTAACTATTGGCCTACGGGGCATAGCTTGGGGATAAGATGACGTTGCATAGAAACCCCTTTATCACTCACATCAATAATCTAAGAGCATAAAACTGTTCCTAAAGTTGGTCAGCTGCAGATTAATAGAACAAAGAGGGAATGCCCACAAATCATCGCATAGACATGAGCTGGCCAACATGGAACTTAGCAACTACATCCAGAAGAGACCGACAAGACAGGCAGTTGCGGTAACAGGGTCCATAGGCCAAAGAGAGTCACATATTATTAGTTGGCTACCGGAATGAGCAGAGAAGAACAGGCGAGTTATTCTATCACTGGCTTTGCCCTCCTGCCATAGAAGGCTGGAGTTTGTCATGGCCTGTTGTCTGGGGCCTCATAACTTGAGTGATAGACTAACGATAAGGGCCAAGGTCTACAGGGAAGCTAACTGAAACAGTGATGTGTTTGGGTATGAGACATGAGACAAAAAGCCTTCAAGCATAGTCCGGGTGGGAGAAAAGCCTGCCTCGGACTGATTGATACATACTCATACCATATGTATGTATGGAACTGTCACACTGAGTCCCACCAACATGCACAATTCACATGTGTTAATAAAACAAGAGAAATAAGATGCTTAAGACTCTGAGAAGTGAGCACAGAAAACATAATCTCCCTGTGCCAGCTCCAAACTCACCGTAATGGATTCAGATACTTGGTAAGGAACAGAAACTATGGATGTAATGAAACTCTGTTCTACTCACTCTTTCCCTCACTAGAGGTAACTACAGCAGAGGGAGTGAATCGGCATCCTAATCTTCTTTTCCTTACAGATAAAATGTTTAAAATAATTGGTATGGATACAGCTGATGCTTTTTGCAGCTCGATGTTATGGTTTTTGCATTAATTTAGATACAGTTCATGACGTGGTCTTAGTCCTTTAACTTTCACATCTATGCAGTATGTGTCTATCCCACCGCGTAAACATGCTAGAATTGGTTCTACTCTCAAGAGCAAACATCTGATGCCTCCTTCTGATATAAACGACACCACAAGGAGCACTTCTATGCATGCTTTGTTATGGATGTGCTAGTTTTCCATCGCTATAATAAACTACATAATAAAATCAGCCAATGATAGCCCCCCCCCGCCCCTCCTCTCCCCCACCCCCGGCCACCCCCACCCAAGCAGTTCTTTTCATCTTTGCCAGTATCCCAACGATCAAAACAACGCATCTTTTTCTTTACTAGTCTCTTTTTTCTCTTTGCCTTTTCTTTTCTGTGCTAAATAACCTTGCTTCAACTCTCTCTCTCTCTCTCTCTCTCTCTCTCTCTCTCTCTCTCTCTCTCTCTCTCTCTCTCTCGCATGCATGCACATGCACACGCACACGCACGCGCGCGCGTACACACACATATCAGATAGAACACATTTGTCTTTCTGAGTGTCAAATTTTCTTTATGGCTGACTGAAAGGCCATTGTGTGTCTACACCACATTTTCTCTACCTATTTCTTGGTTCTTGGACACCTCGGCTGATCCCACACCTTGGATTTTGTGACCAATGCTGCAATAAACATAGCTACCGCTGAGGTGTGTTCCCAGGGAGTCCTTTTGTCATATATCAAAAGTGGCTTAGCTGGGTGAGAAGGCACTTCCTTTCTCAGTTTCTTGAGAGACCTGCTTTCCAGCTTTGCACAGTGGCTGCACCAGTGTGCACGCCCACCAGAAGCCTACAGAGGTTTCTTCTCCCTGTGTCCTCGACAGCATTTGATGTTACTTGGGTTTTAGTGGTGGTCACTGTGATGGGGTGAAATAGAATCTCTGTAGTTCTCATGTGCATTTCTCTGATGTCTGAGGATGGAGGACGACACCTCTTCATGTTTATTAGTTATTCGTTCTTCATCTTTTGAGGACTGTCGGTTCACTTCATTTGTTGATTTATTAATTTGATTTTTTTGTTTGGGGTGGGGTTTTTTTTGAGTTCTTAAAATATATTCTGCACCTCAATCTTCTGTCAGATGTAGAGCTAGAAATGGTGATTTTTACCTTTCTGCAGCCAGTCTCTTTCCTCAGCTGGTTGTTTCCTGTGTGGGGCAGAATTTTTAATTGTATAGGGTATGATCCCATTAGCCAATGATTAATATTTCCTGAGCTATTGGAGTCTGTGGCTAGACATGTGCCTTGTAATGTTTTCCTCTAACCCTTTCAGAGTATGGGGGGTCTCAGAGTAAGTTCTGGTTCCATTTGGAATTGATTTTTGTACTGGGCATGGAATTTCATTCCTCTATGCATGTCGATCTAGTTTTCCCAGAATCATTTGATGAAGAGGCTAGCCTATTTAGTCTGTCTAGTCTACTAGTAAAAGGCTAGTCCACTGTATGTTTTAAAATCTCTGCCAAAAATCAGGTAACTGGAGCTGCATGAGGTTGTATCAGCATCCTCTATCTTCTTCCATTAGTCCCCATGTCTGCTTCTGTGCCCGAACAATGGAGTTTTTATTATGTTGGCTCTGGGGTCGAATTTGAAATCAGATATGCTGATAACGCCAGCATTGTTCTTTCCAGAATAGTTTTGGCAATTCAGGGTCTAGTGTGTTTCCATATTAATTTTACATTTTTCCTCTGTGAAGAATGTCATTGTAATTTTAAAGATTTCTTTTTAATTGTGTGTGTGTTCATGCGTACATGAATGCAAATGTCCTTGGAAGCTGGAGGCACATTAGATCTCCTGAAGCAGGAGTTACAGATGGTTGGGAACTGCCTCGTCTGGGTATTGGGGACTGCCCTCACATCTTCTGGAAGTGGAGTATGGATTCCTTGTTTGTTTGTTTGTTTGTTTTCAAGAGACAAGGTTTCTCTGTGTAGCCTTGGTTGCCCTGAAACTTGCTCTGTAGACCAGGCTGGCCTTGAACTCCCCCCAAGCACTGGAATCAAAGGCATGTACCACCACCTCCTGGCTAAGTATGAACTGTTAACTGCTGAACCATCTATCAAGTCCGATGGCATTGGAATGCTGGTGGGTATTGCAATGAATCTATAGATTACTTTGGCAATATAAGTATTTTCATAATATTAATTTTGCTGTTCCATGAGCATGGGAGGTCATTCCAGCTTCTGGGCTTTTCAGTTTCTTTCTTTGTGTTTTAGAGGTTTTCATCCTTGAGGTCTTTCACCTTGGTTAGGTTTATTTCTAGGTATTTTTGAAGTAATTGTAAAGGAGATTTTATTCTTGGTTCCTCCCTTTGTTGTTGGTATATAGGAAAAATACTGTGTGTGTGTGTGTGTGTGTGTTGATTTTGTATCTTGATACTTTGCTGAAACTTTTATCAGTTCCAAGAGTTTTCTGTCAGTCTTTAGCATCTCTTAAGTATAGGATCATATCATTTGTAAATGTGGATAATTTAGCTTGTTCCTTTTCTATATATATATTCCCTTCCCATTTTATTTATTTCTCTTGTCTTATTGCTCTAGCTAAAGCTTCAAAAACTAACCCCATGAAGATTTGATCAAGATTAAGCACTTCGCTTTTCTTCTATTTCTATTGGAGGAGTGTGTGTGTGTGTGTGTGTGTGTGTGTGTGTGTGTGTGTGTGTTTATTGAGGATGGCCAGACAAATTTTCTTTAATGGTCTTGGAAAGTTCACTGGTGAACTCATTCTGGCAATGGGCTTCTCATTTTATTATTGCTCCAATCTCACTGCTTGTAATAATAGGTCAGCTCACTTTCATAGATTATGTATGTGTAGAAATCTACCCATTTTTTTTTTTAGGTTTTCCAGTTTATTAGAACATAGGTTTTTTTTTTTCAAAGTGTACACTAATGACCCTCAGAGTTTCACTGATACCTGTTGTAAAATCTCCATTTTCATCTCCAATTTTTGTTAATTAGGGACAGCCCTGACATCCTTTTGGTTAAGGATTCGTTAACCTCATTTATTATCTTAAAGAGCACCCCCCCTTTTTAAAAATTGACTCTTTTATTACTCTTTTCATTCCATTTCATTACTTTCTGCCCTGATCTTTATTATTTATTTCCATCTATTGATTTTTGGTTTGGCTTTCTCTTGTTTTTCTAAGAACTTGAAGTGCATCATTATTTATTTAAGTTCACTCTGTTTTTTTTTTTAAACATAGGCATTTGTAGCTATGAACTTTCAGAGTTCCTTTTATTATAGCCTGCAGGTTTCTGTATCTTGTGTTTTCATTTTCATTTGATTTTAAATTTTTTAAAAGTTCCCTTGGGGTTTCTTCATTTAGTGTGCACATGTTTCCATCTTCATGAGTGTGTGCATGTCACGGAGGGTGGTACCATTCTTAGTCACGGTCTCTTTGGGTCACATAAGAAAGAAAGCTGGGCGTGCGACTGAGAGCAAGTCACTGAGCAGCATTCCTCCAACAGTGTCTGCTCCAAGCTCCTGCCTTGACTCTTCCTCGGCTTCCTTCAGTGATGGCCTGTATAATCTGTAAAATAAAATAACCCTTTCCTCCCCAAGCTGCCTTTGTTCAGAGCGGTTTATCATGGCAGCAGAAATGTTCACTAGAACACTGTTACACTTATTTCAAAAACTGTCTTCCTTTAGTTGCTACTGAAATTCCAGGGCCTTTTGGACAACACACCCCTTAGAAGCTGGCTGCTTTTCCTGGGGATTCCTACAGGCAGTAAGTGTCTCTTGCTGTCTTCCTGGACCCAAAAATACCATAGTTTTTTGAAGAACATGTCACCTAACCTTTCTTTCTTGAATTTTTGTTGTTGTTGTTCATAAAATTCAAAATGTTGATGAAAGCCAATCACTATTATCAGTAGCTTCCATTTCTTTTAAGGAAACAGAAATCATCCTGTAAGGAACAAGAGGTGTTTCAGGCCACTTTAGGCTAACAGAATGAGCAGACAGGATAGCGTGGGACTGGCACAAAGCTAAGGGATCTGGCATGGCAGTGCCGGGAGACTGAGCAGCACGAAACACAGTCAGGGAGAGCCGAGGGGCTGCCGTCCCCTTTTCCTCCTTGCTTATGGACTGCCAAATGGACCCTCATCAGACACGGCTTTATGAGCCTTCTTGACTTTAGAAATTACCCAACAAACACAGTATTTTGACATGGAAGCACTGTGACTGGTCAGTATAAGGATATTTGGTTTGACTGGACCCATATCTTAAGTGGACAAACAACACATTTACATCAACTTTTATAAGTGGGTTTTATATAGATTGAAAGAGCAATTTTTTTTTTTTAAATCCTGGCATAATCAGACACCGGATAGCCTGGGAATTGAACCCAGGTCCTTGGAACATCAGTCAGTGCTCTTAACCACTGAGTCACCTCCCCACCTCTTGAAAGAGCAATTCTTAATCCTGACAGTATAGTAGAATCACCCGTGACACTTTCAAAATGTACCGATGCTGTCCACTCTCTTAAAAACAACTTTTGGCATCTCCTGTGACTTCCTTCCTCCACGCAATGACACCACAATAGACAGACCATGCTGAAGGACGTAGGTAGGGCTGGCATTTGTGCTATCCTGAAGCAGAAGTGAATTGCCTCCACGTCAGCCTCTTCCCCCAGCTCCAATTCATACGGCAACACCAGCACACCCACTGGAAAGAGGCACTGGCTCTCTGGAATCTACTTCAAACCAATGTAGTTCATTGCTGGAAGTCAATGTTGGTGAAGAGTGGATATTCTTCTGATCCACTTACACGTTCTTGATGAGATGGAGCAGGACACAATAATGTCTGAGTGAAATGAGTAATCAGCAACCAGCTCCTCTCTTGGGGGGTATTATTGATTTATTATATTCCTTTATATCTTTGAGAGTGCAGGTACATTCAAGGAGAACTCTTTTGGGATCCCAGATTTCCAGTTTTAGAGAGATAAGAGTCTTTTGCAATGATGTAATTATGCTAAACTTTATCCTTGCCAGGAGAATACTGGTGATAGATTTAATTACAACTGTTTGGCAATTAAACTCCATCACCCAGAACATGGTGTGTGCAGTTCTGATGGCAGGAGAGCTATTTTGGAGGTATACTTTCCTTCTTCAAAACTTGAACAACTTAATACTTTAGATTGGTTGAAGGTTCCTGGCTTCCAGAAGAGAGAATGCTCGGAACCATTCTTATGAGGTTTTGAGATAATTCCAGGTGAATTAGTTTAATCATATACAAAGATCCACGTTTCTGTAATCTTTTTCCAGAAGTCATACTTTACTTTGCACCTTGATCACATCCTAATTTCTGACCGCAGTAGCAAAACCCACTGTTAGTGATCTCCATGGGATCTGGAATGTCTCCCAAAGACTGCCGTGCCAGGCTTGGTCACCGTGTTTTGGCACTATCAGAAGGTGGTGAAACCTTTGAGAAGTGGAGCCTAGCAGAAGGAAATTAGATCCTTGGTCATGACGTACTGTGCCGTCCTTCCAAGTGATGGACTCTTGCGACTTTGCCCTGAAACCATTATGAGCCAAGATAAGCTTTTCATCTGGTAAGCTGTTTATCTCATATATATCAGTCATAGTAGCAAAAAGGCACCTAACATAGAGGTGCCTGTAGATGTTTGATAACCACTTCTCTGTGGAGAAAAGTCCTGAGGAAGGGTGCTTGCCGAGTGTCAACATTCCCTCCATAGATGGTGTCACTTCAGCTATTAAACTGAGGGCCACAACACAACTCCTTGTGTTCCTCTGTATGAACACACAGAGTGTGAATAGTCATTAAATGTAACAAAATAAGAGGGCATGGTGGGAGCTGGAGAAATGTTTCAGAGGTTGAGAGCACTGGCTGCTCTTCCAGAGGTCCTGTTTAATTCCCAGCAACCACATGGTGGCTCACAACCATCTGTAATGAGATCTGGTGCTCTCTTCTGGCATACAAGCAGAACACTTTAAATATAATAAACAAATCTTTTATTTTTAAGAGGGGGTAATGAATTTTGACTATGAATAATTTCTGTTTTTAATGATTATTGAACTTAGAGTAATATAGTTTAATCTTCAACAAACCCCAATTTTCAGAACAGTTTTAAGTTCACAGAGCAACTAGGTGGAAAGTACAGAGAGAGAGTCTTCATAAACCTTCTTGGTACTCATTACACAGCTACTAGCCACCTTATCACCAATTCCCTACACCATGTGGTAATTAGGATGGATGCACGCCATTGTCTGTTTTCTATTCTCTCAACAGAGTACCAGATCCTGGGTAATGTCTAATCATAGGTTTGTTTTAACAGTGGATGTGAATAATGGAAGGTCTACAATGTTTGTCAGTATGTACTCAGCCTCTGTGGAGGGTGCCCAGCTGCCTTGTGATGGGACAATTAAAAGGAGAGAGGGCACTTGGCTGTCAGAAACTAGGTGGCTGAGCTCCCACGATAGCTTACCCATTCTGCTATTCATGTGAGCTCAACCTCATGTCCCTAACACGTGCAGTAGACCTCCATTTCAACATGCCACATTAAGGAAAGGAGATCCCTGCACAGGAGCTTTGGAAAGATGCACCCAGACCATGCAGTGCACACACAGTTTATGTTAGGATTTATGCAGATTTTTCTCAGTTCATGCATCTTATAAAGATGTAATAACATACTTGCACCATTTGAGTATCAGACAGAGTATGTTCAATTCCTAAAAATCACCTGTGCTCTGCTTAACCCCGCTTTCCCTTCTCTGCCTCTGGCAACCACTGATACCACCATTTCTGTAATTTTCCTTTTTTTTTTTTTTTCCCAGAATGCAATGTAATTGCGAACATCTACTTTGGAACCTTTTATGACTGGCTTCTTTCACTTAGTGATGTGACTTTAAGATTTCTTCAGATGTTTGTCATGGCATGGTAGCTTCTTTCCTGCTGCTGTGTAACATCTTGATGTTTGGATGTACCCAAGTCCACTAGTTATCCAGCAGTTGCTCTTGCAAGGCCATCTTGCTTGCTTTTGGGTTTTGAGTCCTATGAACAAGCCTATGTGTAGGCTTTTGCACAGGCTTAAGTTTTCAACTACTTTGAATACTGAAGTGTGTGATTTAATTTAACATGTTCTTGGAAAATTCCTAGAAATGTAACAAACAGTTCTCACCAGCCACTGTGAGGAGACTTGTCACACTGCTATGTTAAAGTCATCCCCCTGCCTTTCCTTCATATGGCAATGGAAACAGGATCTGCCTTTTGAGTGCCTCCAATCAGAATTTTTTGAATATTGAAATAGTCCATAAAATGTTGCTTTTGTATGTCTGTATGCATATGTTTTTCAAGACTATGCAAAAAAAGAAAGAAAGAAAAAAAGAAAGAAAAAACAGACAGCAAGTTGTCAGCTTTCTTAAAAAGGCAAGCCATTCCCACAGCAGTTGGCAAACAGTCCCAAGACTCACAGGGGCTGCAGTGGTGGCCCAGGGGAGCTCTGCAGACCACCAATCATTCCCTTATTCCTCTCCACTCACAGCTTCTCTGCTTTTCTGTTTGATAAATTAGACTTGCTCTGAAGTATTTCCTTGCTTGTAAGGATTTTCAAACCAGGACCAATTTCCAACCCCAAAATATTAAGAAATGAATCAGATGGGGCCTCATGCTGTCCTCCTCACCTCATCGGCCACACTATTGGAAGTCAACAGAAGTCACTCTGAAGATATAAAATGAGTTTAGAGAGAAAAGGCCTCCGAGATGTCCATGTTCAGGGATGATGATGAGGAAAGTGGATTATCACACAGATACAGGAGCTACAGTTGCCCACGGAACCATTTAGATTCCTCCCCAAAACTTCCAGTTCATCGCTGAAGTTGTGTGAGAGAGAGGTGAGCTCCACTTTGTTTCCCTCAGACTCAATCAACTCTTCCTGGAAGGAGAACCGATTGTGATGAAGCCTTTATAACAGAGCTTTGCTTTATAATCAAAGTCATGGTTCCCAGTAGGGACACTCTCATAGTGATGAGATCACCTAGTGATGCCTCTCTCTCCAAATGTGTTCCTGTTATGTGACTAGATAAGAAGCATGTACGTGCAGGTTGCCTGGAATCAACCAATAAGCCTCCACTGTGATACCATACATTTCACTGTGTGGTGCAGTGTATTTTTAGTATATTGGAGGCTTGTCTGACCCTTGTTTGTGACACTTGGCATATGAGTGCACACATATACACTAAATAAATACATATACATAACACACCATATATATACATATATACATCAATAAAGATTTTTGAAGGAGCAATTTTTTAAAGATGTGGCAATGTTTTACATCTCAGCCTTGCAAAGGCTGCCTCCCATGTTGTTCAAGTCTGTTTCAGAGGAGAGTTAGAAGAATTTCTTTAGGTATTTTTTTTCTGCATACTTCTGGAGAGATTTTTAACCTTCCTTTTTTTTTTTTTTTTTTTTTTGTCCTTCCTTCCTTGTATTTATGGAAGGTTGTATGTAGTTCCAGCTCTCTAAGAGTATAATCAGGAGTGTAGATAGATGACATATTTATAGAGACAGATGATAGATAGATAAAGATGACAGAAAGATGATAGATGATTTATAGATAGATATAGATGATAGATTGATTGATTGGTTAATTGATTGATTTTTTTTGAAGCAGAGTCTCACTATGTAGCCCAAACTGACCTGCAACTTGACCAGGCTGGCCTGGAACTCACAGAGAGCCTCCTGCCTCTGCCTCCCAAGTGCTGGAATTAAAGGGGTACTCTGCCACACCTGGCAGCTATTGTATTTTGGGATTTCACGTTGGACTGACTGTATGCTGTTTGAGATATTCCAGTTGTGTTATCCTGCCTTGAACTGAAGGAGCAGCATGGATCCAGGAGGTCTCATTGGTGATTTGTGGATAGATCTGTCTGAGACTGGCCTCATCAACCATTTGTAAATGGTCCAGGATGGCCAGTGATCTCCAACAGATGGAATCTAAAGAATCTGGAGTAGCAAAGACCAAAGTTTATTCTCTTAAGGGAAATAAAACCCAGAAAGACAAATGCTGTTTGTTTACTCCTATGTGGAGTCTGAGGTCATTGATCTCATAAAAGCTGAGAATCAAATGGTGGGTTCCCAAGGTTGGGGCCAGTACCGGGGGAAGAATGGGAGAGGCTGACTAACGGCCATGAAGTCATAGTTAAATGCAAGAAACAAGTCCTGGTGTTCTATTACACAATAGGGTGACAGTAGGTAAGCACAATACATCGTGCATATTCAAAAAGTAAGAACGCATGTATGTGCAGTGTTCATTAAGTCACCTAGGCAGGCCTAGAACTTTTCATTCTTCCTCCTTGACCTCCCAAGATTGTACCCCCAAGTCTAGCTCAGAAGAGACAAGTTGAATTTTCTCACCCTAAAGAGATGTGTGTGAGGGAGAGATGTGTGCCATACACCACCTTTACCCGTACTGAAAACTCACATGTTATTCCATAAATAAGTACACCTGTTTTACATCAAGCAGTTATTGAATTTTCTTTTTAAATGCAGAGGTTACCTGGGTGAATTTCTCGTGCTGTTTTTTTTTTTTTTTAAACTCATTTTACTTTGCTATATATGGTGTTCATTTCATACGCGAGGACACTGAATGCAGAGAAGTCAGGCAGACTGGAGGAGACCACAGAGCTGAGAATAACATCATTAGACCCAGAGCTCAATTAGGCCACTCCACACTTCATGGGGGTTTGTTTTTGTTGTGTTTTAGCTTCTGGAGGCTTCCTGGAGGGCAAGTCTTTAACAGTGAGTAGAGTCACTGCTCCTGCCGTGGCAGGGATGGGGGTGGGGTGGGGTGGGGGAGACTGGAAGTTCCAGTGGAATGAGCAACAGGGCAGAAAGGAATCTGGCTTCTTCACTCGCGGCTGTGTGTGAGGCCCTGACAGATGGTTCCTTCTCCCTCTGCAAAATAAGACTGGATAAGAAGGTAGAGAAGTAAATTGTCATTCTATGTAGGAAAGGCTCTCTGGGTGTGAGCAAGTCCTCAAGGAACATCTACTAACTTTTTTTGCTGAGAAGGTGGGATCTCACCCAAAGCGGTCTTTTCCAGCGTGCAACTCCACCCTTGGTCATCATACTCGCACCCAAGAGGGCACCTGAACCCACCATGTACTCAGTTGAGAGCAGGTGGTAGGCAGGGCAAAGGTTCGGCTCAGTCCAGCAAATAACACACAGTCCTTCCCTGGTCTGCTGATAGGTTCATTTGGGGGCCTTAATGCAGGGCTGGCTTTAGGCAAAATTGTAGGCTAGGTAAGTCTGGTTCCAGTGCATCCCCCTCTTCTTTGGCTGTCACCAGGTTCCAGACGTCACATGTCCAGGATGCTGGCCATACACTCCTTGCCTTATGGGCAGTTTCCTTCCTGGTTCCTGGCCCTGCTGCCCCAGCGCAGCCCCCTCCCTTCTACATTCCTTGCACAGCTCTCCTGGCACTGACTGAGTCCTTGGTGGCAGCCAGTGACTCCCCCAGCAGGGTGCTAACACTTCAGTGTGGCCTACCTACAGACACTGGATTATTCAGAGAATGGAAATCTCTGTGTGGTAGCTTCGACCTGAGTGGCAGCCCAGTACCCATCACTCACTCCAGCTCTAACTGAGGTCCTAAGAAGGGGATAGATGTGGCATCCTGGGCGGGCTTCCACTCTTCACAGATTTGTCATAGCTCCATTCCCTCAGGCACAAATAAGTGCTGACAATGAGCTGATCTAGGTTGACTGGATCACAGGGCACTGCCACCACCGTCCTCCGTGGCGGTTCTCCTGGGACACCTTGGAATCTGGCTTGGGAATCATAGGGGAGATCAGAGACCAACTAACTGCTCCTTCTCATAGCCAGCTGCACAATAATAACCCAGAGGGGTTCTATGGGGGTCATACCCCTTTTTGCCCCCACTTTGCTTGGTCCCAGTCTGGGGTGGGTAGACAGTGCTCCTGAGACTCAGATTCTTTCTTCACTGTCATGTTTTGCTTTTAGTTTCACCCATTTAAAAAACAAAACCAAACCATTGTCTAGGCTGCTTTTCAATGAGGATGGCTTTAAGAACTTGGGTTGCAAGCTAATAGTCCCCAGAGGAGGGCTCTTGTAGCTGGTGTCCGGTCATCCCCTGACCCTGCTGGCCTAACCCTGGATAGGCCTTTTGTCCTGCTATGGTGGCCACCTTTGCCCCTAGCTAGTCTCAGCTGGAGGCTGAGGTCAAATGTGTTCTCAGTGGGCTGAGTCCAACCAAGTCTTGCCTCTCTCCTCCCCAGCTGGTGGAATCTATGTGTGCTCCAGAGCAATGGCCAAATGCAACAGTCTGGATGTCAAGTGTCCCCAGAGGTTCGTGCGTTGGTGGCTTGGGCCCCCCGTGGGACAATGATGGGAGGCGGTGCTGCCGTGCAGAAGTGGAGCCGAGTGGAAGGTGCTTAGGTCAGAGGGGGCGCTGCTCTTTGGAGAGGATAAGCATGTGCCTGTGGAGCTTGGTTCCCTCAAACTCAAGGGGTTATGGAGGAGCAAACCTGACTCCTGAATTTCTCTGTCTCTCCATCTCCTTCTCCTGAAATGGACTCCTGCCATGGTGCCATCTGTCAAAATGTGACCAAGCCCAGGGCGCCCATCACCAAAGACTGAACAGTGGGGGCCACCTAAGTCTAGACCTGAAGCCTTCAGAACTGTGATCTAAATTAACTCCTTGTATTATTATCTTTAGTGTGTGTGTGTGTGTGTGTGTGTGTGTGTGTGTGTGTGTGTGTGTGTGTGATGTTTGTTGTGGGGCTTGCATGTGCTGTGGTATGTATATGGAGCTCAGAGGACAACTCTGGAATTTTTTCTCTGCTTCCAATGTGATATAAATTCCAGGGATTATACTCAGGCTGCATGCTTGTTTAACAAAGATTTTTAGTTACTGAGCCATCTTACCTGCCCTAGAATAATGATAATTCTTCCTCCTCCTCCTCCTCCTCCTCCTCCTCCTCCTCTTCTTCTTCTTCTTCTTCTTTTCTTCTTCTTCTTCTTTTCTTCTTCTTTTCTTCTTCTTCTTCTTCTCCTCCTCCTCTTCCTTCTTCTTCTCCTCTTCCTCCTCCTCTTCTTTCTTCTTTTAAAATATATTGTGCAACTTCCAATCTTTTGTTGTAACAACATAAAACAGAACAACCTTCAAAGACAATACTAGCAGCAACTCAAAACAGCCCAAGTTTAGAAGGTCATTTAAGATATCTTGGGAAGAATGAATATTGGGCCACTTCCTCTGAGGGATGACAGTATACTCCATGGGTGTTGATACAAGCTGACTGGTAACCCCAGAAATTATACTTGACTCACCCAGACACAGTCCCTGCTCCTGACCATCAAGTATACTCTGAGCTCATCTGGAAAAAGTGTCCCTTTCCCTCTGAGCTCTGTAATTTTCTTTAGAAAAACTGACTTCATGAAGACAAGATAGGAGTCCTTGCAGTCTGTAAACACCATAAAGTCATCAGCAGACTTTATTTTAGAAGCAACCAGAATAATAATAGCTGGAGCATCCAAGAACAGTTCAGAGGAGTGTCTGTGAGTAGTAATTAACTGTGGCTAACTCCTTCACAAAGGACAGCTTCCCCCCAATAGGGAAAACTCCTGGTGCACTGTTGGCTCTGAACTCTGTGACTTCTGCAATGCCAAGGAGGTCCGTGGAATTTTCAGGGCATGTGCCAAGAACTTGAATTTTTGCCAAGTATCCATTTAGGCCATAGCCTGCTGTCCTGGGAATCCTACTCCTAGAAAGAAGAGCCCCTGAGATAGTCAGATGGATGCTCAGTACGAGGGTGGATCTTAAGCACAGTTAACCAAAGGCTCCTAGACTTGCCTTATACTGCCTGGTTGTGGAGGGCTTAGCATTTGGCTCTCAGTCCATGTGTTATCTCAATAGACAGACAAACCTGTTCTGCTCACAAGGACCCCATGATACTTCCAGGACGCTAGTCTCTGCCTGAGTCCTGGAAGATGTAACAGATGAACCCTAAGCATGGCCAAGCTGATTGGCCCTCATCAAATCCCAGACCTATTTGCTCTCCTGTATTTTTCTGTCCTTTATACACAATGCCATCAGCGCAAGGCCTACTCTTCCTTCAAGTCTAAGTAAAGATTCACAGCCTCTCTGAAATCTTTATTGCTTCAGGTAGTAATGAGACAATCACATCTTACAAATGTGTAATAGTTCAAAGCTGCTGAATGTGGTGCCCCTTTACTGTCCTAGAGTATGGGGCTAGAAGAATCTTCAAAGCCACCACACCTTGATTTTACAGACCAAGAGATTGAGCAAGCATGTGAGATGCCGCTGTGGCTTGTGAGCAAGAAAGACTTCTCAAGTCTCAACTCTAAATGGACATCTGAGTCACCACCACTACCTGCCAGCACCCAAGACTCTGGGAACAGCTCGGAAGAGGTGATGTAAAGACTTTAAGAACCAGAGGCTGGGAAAGACTGTTGTGAATCAGTGTCTTCTAGACATAAGACCACTGCAGGCATAATCTCAAAGCAGCTGTCATTGTCTGCACAAGATCAAGCCAGTTAACATTCTAAGCTTGGAGACGGGAGATGCTCAAAAGGCCCCCAACTCTAACTGAGGAACTATTGACAAGTGATGGCTCCTTGTGGGAGGGAACATTACTTTTCTTTGTGGCTGTAGCCCCTGGTAAGTTGCCCATGCTTGGGTAGATGGCCCCATACCCATAGGCATTTAGGCAGCACTAACTAGACTCAGTGGCTTTTTTTTTAAAAGACATTATATTCATATATTTAGACAATTATACTTATAGTTGATTATATTTACTTTTGCCTTATAATTTTCAAATAAAAGGTACACTGTTTAATGATGTTATCGAATTGACTTAAAGGAGTTTCTTTAGTGTGTGGGGACTTACAAAGTTGATCTGCAGCTTGTCAATAGAGAATGATAAAAATAAGAATGTATTTGAAAAGAGAACATCTAAAACCGAGGGTAAATTGTTTCCTTTAAGGCTTTTGTTAGACAACAACCTTGATTCTTTCTAATTTCATTTCGGTATAATAATAAACATCACTGAAGCCCTAAACAAATCCAACCTGGGTTAAAACACAAGAAAATAAACAAAAAAAAAAAACCATAGTCACTTGTAAAACTGTCCTGTTTTAAAAATAATGTTTAGACACTTAATTGTACCTTGTATTTGCTTTTAAATCCTAAAAAAAGAAAAAAAGTCCTGGAGTTGGGAAGGGGACATGTTAAGGGAGTGTACAAGGAGTTGGAAGTGTGACGGCAGAGATGAAGATGATCAAAATATATACATTTATGAAATCCTCAAAAATAAATAAAATACAATACAGTAAAAATACTAAAATAAAGGCTGTTTCCTCCTTTAAAAAAATTTATGTTCTAGTTTGCTTTTGTTGGTGCTAATAAAACATGGACCAAAAACAGCCTGGGGAAGGAAAGGGTTTATTTGGCTTACTGTACAGGAAATCAGGGACAGGACCTCGAAGCAGGACCCTGGAGGCAGGAATTAGAGCAGTGGCCTAGGAGAGATACTGTTTCCTGGCTTCCTCTGGTGGCTTGTTCAGCTTTCATTCTTGCACAACCGAGACCCACCTGCTCAGGGGTGGCACTGCCGTCCAACCTGCAGGGCCATCCTGTATTGATTAGCAACCAAAGAGATATTAGACGGACATGCCCACAGGCCTATCTGACCCAGCCATTTATTGAGTTGAGGTTCTCCCTTCCCAGGTAATTCTAGGTTTATGTTGAGGTGACTGCTGAAGCTAACTCTGACAACTCCAGAGAGTAAGATTCCTGACATTTGAGTCTAGGCAGGCATCACTCCTGGATGCTTCCATGGTCCCATGACCATTCTGACGTCATTGGTGTGGATCTTCTGCCCCGATCCCAGGCTTTCAGAGTATTCATGCAAGATGGCTCTGGGGGGCCAATGGGAAAGGCCACTTCACTATTCCTGGGATGCTCAGTCCTGACACCTTACAGGGTTATGTTAACAGTTTTACCTTACAAGATTCTTAAGTGTAGGGCTGACATTTATACCCCATTCTACTGCTTCCTAAAAAATAAGGATTGAATGTCCCCTTAAAACCCATATTGAAATTTAATTGCCATTGTAATAGCACTGGGAGATGGGTCCTTGAAGTTGTGGGGGTCCAGCCATTATGAATGATTCGATGCCGTTATCCTCATAGTGGTTTTTTCACATGTGGATGAGTTCTGGTCCCTCTACCCTCTTGCTCTTCCTTGCTTGCTCTTGCTCTTTCTGTCCCTCCTATATTCGCTTGCTTTCTGCCATCCTGTAACATAGCACAGAGAACCTTGCCAGATGTTGGGGCCATATTTATGGACTTCGTAGCCTCCATACTATATGCCAAATTATATATATATATATTTCCCAGTCTGGTGGTATTCTGTTATAGTAGCAGAAAACAGCCTATGGCAAGTGATTAGTGTAGGACTTTCTGTGCATTTATACAGTAACAAGATACTGGTGTTTAGCTCTTGTCTTCTGTTTTTTTATTAGAAGGGGAAAGAAAGGAGGGGAAGGGAGGGAATGGAGGGGATAATGAGCCTTCTCTGTCTGGGAGAGAAAGGTAAGAGCATACACAATGGGAGGAAGGGGGAAGAGACTCGAACATGGAGGGGATCTGGCAGGGAACAGGACTGACTCCCTTCCATGTCAGGCCCACAACTGCCCGTCCAGAGTCTGTCTCAGCAGAAGCAGCCATTATTGAATACGAGTCAGTTCTGCACACGGGAATGCTCATCCTGATGAACCCAGAGGTTCCCGTAATCTGCATCTCCACAGCTGTATGCAGCCAGCCCCTGGTGCCTGACCCAGCCTGAGAGTCTGTCGAGGTAGGAAAGTGTCATGCTGTCCACAGAAACCACGAGTCTCCTCATTGTTCTCCCAAATGCAGCACAGCCCTCTGGCAATGATGCCCATGTTTCTGCCTGGAAGCTGCTGTATCAGCTGCCATGCCAAGCCAGAATGCCACACAGTGCTGGGGACATTTGTTCTGAGATTTTTGTCATCTGGTGGAATCTTCTGCTGGCTCCTCACCATGGTGATCTCTCCTTTCCTGTGTCTGTTCAGAGCACATCACAGCCAAGCAGAGAGGCGCACGCCTTTTATTGTAACATTTAGAAAGTCGAGGCAGGAGCATAGGAGTTCAAGGCTATTCTGAGGAGTTATATGGCTGTGCACAGCAAACACCAGCATGTGACATGCCAGATGTGAAGTGGTGACAAGTTTCTCTCTTTCTTCTTTCAAATAAGTTAAAACAAGGTTCTTCCTTTCACCGAAGGATAGTTATTTACCTAAGGTTATAGTGTGTCATAAAATTATACAGAGGCATAGGAAATGAAGCCGGACCATAAGATTTAACCTGCAGATGGCTTTATTGCTTAGGCAGTTCTTGGGCATAAGAAGACTTACGGCAGAACCGCTGACATCAACTTTGTTGTCATGTCAAATGTCATTATTATAAGAAGCGAGTGAATTTAGTACACCGTGAAAATGCCACCGACAATAAGGCAGGAGCGGTGTCAAACACGAAGGTATGTGTTTATTTTTAGTGCCGGTGACAGCTTTCATCTGTGCGTCTCATAAATATTCACTTGTTATCTCTATTTCTCTCCGAGACAGCTGTCAGTATCATTACGCTCCTCTTAGAGAACTGGCTGGCAGGAGTCCCCCTCGTCCCTGCCTCTAGAGATTTTTCTACTGTGATAAATCAACCCTGGTGCAGAAAGGTCTTCAACACACCAGCAAGTCTTTCTCACCCGAGCATTCGTGGAACCCTGGGGGCTGCTGACATCTATTCCCTTCTCATCCTTCTGTTTGTGTTGTTGACACTGATAGCCAATCACCAGACAGCTTCACCCCATTCCTACCTCCTTGCTGGTTATCTTTGTTACTTTGGGCTGCTCTAGCAAAATGCCGTAGACTGGTTGACTTAAAGAACAAACGTGTCTCACACTTACTGAAGTCCAATTTGAAGGTCCTGGCAGATTCAAAGTTTGGTGAGAGCCACTTGCGATTACCTCCTTGCATGGTAGAGGCCACAGAGGCAGACTAAGCTCTCTGTGTCTCATAACGGCACTAATCTCCTTGACAAGGGCTCCATCCTCATGGCTAAATGACCTTCCCAAGGCCCTACCCCTCATGTCATAACTTTGTGCACCAGAATTTCAATGGAAGCAGAGTCTCCAACACAGGGAAATATTGCCTTGCATTGTAGAGACGATGAACACCTGCTGGTTGCTTCCCCGGCCAATTTTGTAGGTAAGCCATGGGCATCAAAAACCAACCAACCAACTAAAAACCAGAAAAATACAACAAAACTCAAGAACAACAAAAAGCAAATAAAAATAAAAATAACCTTCTTTATTGTTTCCTGGTAGAATTCTATGAAGATATTGCCTGGAGCAAAAGATGCCATCTTATTGCCTTGGGTGCAGGCAAATAAGGGTGGAAAGGGACAAAGGAAAGGTTTCTGGTTGGCATGATAATCCAGAATTTTTGTTAGGTGAAGTGATATGGTCCTGTTCTTTCAGGACCCTGGAGATTATTAATTTTATTTTTATTTTTTAATGAGCATGGTTGCTTTGTGTGCATGTGTGTCTGTGCACACTTGCACACCTGGTGTCCATAGAGGCCAGAAGAAAACACCAGATCCCCTGGGACTGGAGTTACAAATGGTTGTGAGTGGCCATGTGGGTGCTGGGAATTGAACTTTGGCCCTCTGAAAGAGCAGCTAGTGCTCTTAACCACTGAGCCACCTCTCCAGTCCCCAAGACTCAGGAAATTTAATATGCTGCTTTAGCAGTTATTTTTTATGGCTATGCTAAAACATCATGACCAGAAATGATTTATAGAAGAAAGCATTTATTTTGGCTTATGGTTCTAGTAGAAGGGTCGGATGCAGAGGAGGCATGAAGGCTGCCACAGGAGGCTGGCTGACCACATTTCCATGCATACCCAGGAAAGAAGAGAGAAGAATCAAGTAAAGTAAGGCCATAAACTCTCAAAGCCCACCCCCAGTGATGGAGCTGCTCCAGCATGGCTCTTCATCCTAAAAGTTCCATGATCTCCTCAGATACCAGCACCAACTGGATACTGAGTTCAAATACATGAGCCTATGAGGGACATTCTTATTCAAATCACCACACTGCTAATGTCCCAAATCATATCAAATGTTAGACGTGGTATCCAGACCCACCCCAGGTCTGTGTATCTGAGGCTCTGTGACCTTCCTTCCTTCCTCCAGGACCTACAGATGAGGCAGCTTCTGAAGAGGGTTGGCCTACAGCCCTCCATCTAGACTTTGTGTAAGTGGGAAGACCTTTTCCTAAACAATGTTTGGACTGCAAACCATAGGCAGTGGTAAATGTTCTTATTCTGTATTGTACACTGTTCATTCATGTCTCTTGATCCATATGTCTTAAATAACTTCAGTTTTTCTCTGAAATAAAACACTACAGAGGAATCCACTGGTTGACCCATTATTCCTTTTATCTGGCTCACATGAAACGCCAGTAACACTCTCTGCTGCATTCCAGACACTGGAGGCAGGGATGAATGAGTCGACCATGCTGCTACCTTCAGTGGATCCCTTAGGTGACAAATAGAAAACACAGCTAGAGACAGACTCCGGGGGCTGGGACGGCGGCTCACTGGGTGAGGAGCTTGCTGCACAGCGTGAAGACCTGAGTTCAGCTCCCTAGAACTCACTTCAAAGCCTGGCATAGGGGTATTCACCTCTGATCCCAGTGGTGGTGGTGGAGCCGGTAGAGACAGGTGGATTCTGGAATCTCACTGGACAGCTGGTCTAGAATAAGTTCTACATTCAGTGAGAGATCCTGTCTCGAATCCTATGGTGGGAAATGATAGAGGGAAATACCTGACGTAGACGTCTGCCCTCTACATGTAAACATGTGGGCTCAGTTGGAGTCTTGGCATAATATCCATGGCACAAAACCCAGAGGATGTTGGATGGCTTCATGGAAACGACGAAGTCTGGCGACTAGTATCCATGAGAAGCTGCTGTCGTCTGATGTGGATGTAGTTTCCATGTCCCAGGGGTTCACCTGCTGGAAGTTTGGGGTGCTTTCAGAAGGGATTAAGCTAGTTCCCGTGAGATCCTTAGTTCACATAACACCGGTTGTTATAAATGCATGAGCCCACCCTTGAATCTCTCTGACTCCCGGGTGTCATCTTTGAAATATGACCCTGCCTGCTTCCAGGTCATCACCACGATATGAGGCAGTCAGGGGACCCTCCCCAGGGCCAGTCCTATACTGTTTGGTCTTTCCAGAATGTCAGCAAAAAGAATCTCCTTCCTTTAGTCATTGCCTTACCTCGGCTATTTTGTTCTATTTGGACAATGATGAAAACATCACTCTTGGTTGTAAAGGAGCAGAGGGAAGGAAGCTTATTACTATAGCCCAGGGTAAGTTTGGGAGGAGACAAAATGAACAAGGCTGGAGAGCTCAGCCATACCCATTGGACTTCCTTCCCCCTCTGAATTTAAGCCCCTGGCCAGAATGAAGCTGCAGACGGGATCCTCCCGAGGCCCAGGGGGCAGGAAAGCAGGAAATGGGGGCGTGGTTTAGGAACTGGAGGAGAAAGCAGGCCAGCAACAATTGATCTGTTATTGTAGCTCTTCTTCCCGTGAATACCAGCTATGATAACTGTTTCATTTCCAAAGTGAGCAGTCTTCAGCACTTTCACTTTTCTGAATGCCTTCTTTCAAGCTTTTTTTTTAGAAACCCGGGAGCAGAAAGAGCCACCCGCATCTTCACAAATACATAGCCGCATACATGTCAGTTCTGGGTTAATTAAAAACGCAGAGCATTCCGGTTGTACAGCAAGCCCAAGGGGACATTGGTGAGGATTGAAGAGACTCCCCCAGGCACGTGCATGTGTGGAATTACGCACAGCTTCTCAGTCGGGCTGGAGAGGGAGGGGAAAGAATGCAAGTGATCCATATTGCTTCTCAGAGCAGGAGCAGGATGCCCTCAACAACAGTGAACCTCATTGAAGGACTTGAGATCAAAACCCAGGGAATAAGAACGCTCGGCTTTGAATGAACTCTCATCTCTTTAATCAGATGTGTAATTAGTTCTCGTCTACACGAGCTCTTCTGCGGGTCTCAATCATTCTAATCACTGCTCTTATTGCCCACCCTGGAAACACCCTCTGCACTTCTTTCTCACTCTTACAGCAATGGTGCACAGTATGGCTGGAGAGTGTCTTGCAGAGGTGATGAGGCCTCTGCACACCGCGGGGAGGACAGAGGTGTGCGTGTGTGCCCGTGCGCATGCGTGCGTCGTCCAGTCACTGCAGGTGACTCTCCTCTGACTGTCCTTCCCCACTGCGCCGGCTCACTGCCCTGGGAGCGCTGCTCCCAGAACCCATTGTCTAATTCCTTTATTTTTTCCTATCAAATTATATATGCACATATCTTAAAGTCAGGTTGTTCCAAGGGGCCTTTTAGGAAACACAGAAGCACTTCGCTGTCAATCTTCCACTCCCCAAAGACGACTCAAGAGCCCCAAGAACAGCAGGGGGTTTCAGTCTCTGTTCACATCTGCAGGCATCCTGTGCAATGGGTGGCTATTCCTAGTTCGTGTGTGTGTGTGTGTGTGTGTGTGTGTGTGTGTGTGTGTGTGTAGATCTGCGTGGGCAGGAACATGTTTGTACCACTAGCTCACACTCAAGCCATGCTTCATTGTTCCACTTTCCTCTCTGTCTTCCACACATGTAAAGAGATTCCCCTCATCCCTGAAGGACGCTCGCTCCTGTGGTAGTTTGAATGCAAATGGCCCCCAAAGGCCCACGTGTTTGAGTGATCGTGTATGGTTGAGAAGGATTAGGAGGTATGGCCTTAGAGGAGGTGTGCACTGAGGGTGGGCTTTGAGGTCTCAAAAGCCCACCCCAGGAGCTCTCTCTGTCTCTGCCTGCTACCTGTAGATCGGGATGTAAAGCTCTCAGCTACTGCTCTAGCACCATGCTTGTCTGCCATCCTTCTCGTCATGATGATCATGGACTAACCCTCTGAAATGTAAGCCAGCCCCCAGCCAAATGCTTTCTTTTATAAGATCTGCCTTGTTTATGCTGTCTTTTCACAGCAACAGAACAGTAACGAAGGCATCTCCTCCTGATAAAAAGCTCTTAAAATCCTGCGTTCTCTGACATGCCCGTATTCTCCACTCACATTTATTTGGGCTCAGAATTCTAGGGTAGAAACCACTTATGTCACCATCTGTGATCTCTGGTGGTGGCCTGATGCCATTCTAAACGCTGATGATCCATGGCTAGGCTTGTCACCCAAGGAGTTTAGGGCCATCTTTTTGTCCCAGCATTCTAAAATGGGTATAACAATGGATGTGTTAGTGTAAACTGTTTTCAGGCCTTTCGAATGAAGAAAATGGTTACTTAGTTCTGAGAAGTACTCCTTTATTTTCAAAGTGATTTCTTCCCCCACTGCTTCTATCTCTTCCTTTGTCAGCTACGGGTCACTGTAACAAAGGTCCTGGCCAGGATGCTTGTAAAGAGATGTATTTTGGCTCCGGTTCTGGAGAGTCAAGCCCAAGATCAAATAGCCCCATTCTTAAACCAAGAAGCAGACAGGCTGAGGATGGAAGCTCACAGTCCACCTTAAGGTAGTGATGTAAAGATCCTAAGCACTTGAACACCTTCGGGGCATGCACAAACCTTACCCAATGTAGCATTCACTTACCTGTATTTACCCCACATCTTAAAAAAAATATTTTATATATATGAATAGTGTGTGTGTGTGTGTGTGTGTGTGTGTGTGTGTGTGTGTGTGTGTATCACATGCATGTCTTGTGGATAAGGAGGCCAGAAAATGTGTTAGATCCCCTGGAACTAGAGATACAGATGGCTATTAGTGCTGAGAACTGAACCCAGATCTTCTAAAAGAGCAGTCAGTGCTCTTAACCACTAATCCATCTCTCTGGCCCTTTGCTCTAGCTCTTAAAGGCCCACAGCATCTCACAATAGCACCGGCCTAGGCAACCACACCTTTGGGGAATGCTGCCCATTTTAAACCATGGCCAGCAACACACCCCTTCTTACTTTCTGGCTGCAAGGCCTTTCCTCGCTTCTCTGAGTTACTGCTGTTATAGTCTTCAGTGTGAGAAGCCTCTGTTTCTACAAGGTGCATGTTTTAAAAACCTATTGCACTGTGCCCATGAGATCCTCCCTTCTGAACATGCTCTCAATGATCAGTGCACATGAGTGGGCTGCTAAGGGCTGATTAGAAACTCTGTATGGTTGGACACCTGTGGGCTTCATTGCAGGAGGATCAAGCTGGCCATTTTTTTAGGAGCCCCTAGGCTGATGTCATCTTTTATTGAGATTTGCTTATTAAACTCTTCCCATCTCCTGCTGGGAAGGCATGTGGCTAGTTCCCACGGGCCTCACCTTAACACGGGAAGGAGACTGCAGTTAGCATCATTGTAATTTGTCTGTTTTCAAATGCTATAACAAAAAAGCTGGCGACGGGTAATGTATAAAGCTTAGAGGTTCAAGAACATGGTGCCAACAGGTACTCACTCCTGGGGGCCCCCTTCCTGAATTGCATGAGAATGAAAGCTCTCATGAGAAGAGGAGAACACA
Source organism: Peromyscus maniculatus bairdii (assembly GCF_049852395.1). Classification (NCBI taxonomy): domain Eukaryota; kingdom Metazoa; phylum Chordata; class Mammalia; order Rodentia; family Cricetidae; genus Peromyscus; species Peromyscus maniculatus. The sequence continues at coordinate 32,998,526 of NC_134872.1, forward strand.
CAGCAGGACAGAGAGCCAGAGAGGGACTCTGGAGCTGGCACAGTGTTCCAGAACAAACCACTTTTGAGGTAACTAACTGGGGTCATAGGAGAACTCTGACACTGTCCAAGGATCCCCATGAGCTAATTGCCTTTTACTGGGTTTCAGCTCTTAAATGCTCTACTGCATGGCAAGATTTCAGCACAGAGCCCCAGGGGTATGCTCAAACCACATCCTCACAGGCATTTACCAGGACTCTCGCCTCCACCCCCTCCCTCAGCCATGCTTTGTTCTTCGCATTCAGTTCGCTCTCTCAGAAAACATACTTCCAGTCTGACGCTGCCCAATCCAGCTTCCCCCTTCCCCTTCTGCTTGTCTCTGTAGATCCACTACAGTTACTATTATTGTTTGTGGAGTGAGCTTCTAAAAGAATAGAGCTAAAGGTCTATGTCCAGTCAAGTGGTAAGACTACGCTGCGGATTTTGAGAGGACAGTAAAAATTCAGTCGTCAAGACAAATAATATATCATGAAACATTTTATTGGAAAAAAATCCGGGCAAGAAACTCTATGAGGAACCAAAATGTCACAATTTTAAATAAGAACAAGATGTGAGTGATTGCATTTTCTCTTTCCTCTGGCTCTGTGTGGCTCCGAGTTAAGCTGGCCCAATCTATTACCTTCAACCAGAATTTCTGATGATGTTAGGATTTTCATGACCTCATCAGCCTGTAAGGGTCGAAGGGTTTGAAATTGTCTTCTCACTTGTCTATCATGCAAATGAGTTGAATATTTAAGAAGTGAGGACTCTAGTCTGACCAGAGAAGCATTCCTGAGCAACATTAAACGACTCAGACGTGGGAGATTGACTTCCCAGCATTGACCGACAAACTTATGTGTCCTGTGAGGAGGATTTCTGGCCTCATGATAAGCACTTTTCTGAAAGAATTGATTGAATTAAAACACCCATACCTGTATTGGCTGGACAAAGGAATGCCTGTCATTAGTGTTTTTACATTGACAGGAACATGTGCATTGTATAAAGAGGATTTAGCCCTCAGCTAAGTGTCCTCCACTCCGGATGAAAGACGGTAGTAATTTATGTTTTCTGACAGGATTTGCTTTAACAGCTTATCTGCATGGCCCACCTTCAGCTGTTCAGTGGAGCCCACTCTAGGCAGAACCCAGACTCTTTTAGCTTTTGTTTGAAAGCTGCTCTACGGCTCCCAATCTGCCTCTCCTTCGGCTAACCTTGAAGCTGCTCGATTGCCCATTTCTGTCTGACGTCAAGCGGGAGGCTTCAAATGACTCCACGGCTTCCAATATCAGAAGCGGTCAGGAGTTCGCCTCGTGTTTGTTTCTAGTGACTACTTTATTCTTCTGGAAAAATTGCATTCTCCTGCAAATAAGCTGTACTTCAGTCTTTCTGTATGGCGACCACGTTCCTGAACACTATTTGTCTGATGGTGCCCTGGACACTATTTCAAAAGCCGACCTTCTGTGGCTCAGAGGAGAATCTTACCTAAAGCTTCTTGCCTTGTGTTCTAACTAGGTAGGTCACATTCACCGCAGGCAGGAGTGTTGTTCCCATGGGGATGTTGTAAGATAAGCTTGGGTTTCCACCTGTGCTTTGAGACGGGCGAGGAGAGGCACTCTAAAATTTCAGGGTAATATGAAACTTCTTCAGAAACATGTGCCGCATGGTGGGTCCGTGGCAAAAAAAATGTGGGAGCCTGTGATCGGCAGTTCTGTGTTTTGTGAAGGAGCAAGTAACCTACTTTTGCTCAGCTCTTGGAATGCAGTGTGCGTGAGTGTGTGTGTGTGTGTGTGTGTGTGTGTGTGTGTGTGTGTGTGTGTGTGTGTGTGGTGCCAGGTAAGAACAAAGCCTCATTATGAAGGAGAGCATTACCTCAGAGCTCAGAGAGAGAAATGAGACCACACCTGGAGCACTTTGCTCTCACTCAGGAAACAGCATTAGAGAATGGCACCTGGGAAGACGCCAGGAGACCTGGAAACGTCCAGAAAGGCAGAAAAGGAGCAGAAGGCGACTGCCCTTCTTCTGTTAATGAGTGACTGGTGAGAGCGCAAAGCCTCTCAGGTTCCCACAGTGCGGCGCACTCAGAAGCACGGCAGACCCGGTCTCCTGGTGGAACTCAGTGCTTGGATGGATGGGGGCAACCACAGCTGCACCTTGGTTGTTATTTTTTTTAACAGCTCTTTATGGCAGTACCATCAGTGAGCTTCACAGACAGCATGTCTTTTACCAATTGAGGGTTCGAGGAAACCCTGCGTGGAGCGAGCCTAGCTTGGTTTTACATACTACTGTGCGCCCGCCGCAATGGTCTCTTGACGTGATGCTTCTCCACACTCAGGAGACTGCAGGGTGCAGAAATACCACTTTTGTTCCCCGGCATTGCTAGAGCTGAGCTCTGTCCCTAGCCCTTTGCAAACAGAACTTTTCCAGACCCTGGGAAATCGCACGTGTCCCGGGACCCACTCCAGATGCCGTGCTCGTATTTTGGTCCTCACCCAAGTTGGCACTACCTTCTCGGTGGGCCTGTTCAGGCAGCTCAGTCTTTTCCAGCCACCGTGGGTACCGAGGATCTCAGGCTTGCTTCATCAGAAATATTGATTAATTTCCAGAGCTCCTGCTGTATAAACACGGCATCATCAAGCTAAATAAACAGGCATTAAGCAGGAAAGTACTCCTTCTACCTTCTATCAACAAAAACCTTTAATTGAAAAACAAAGCAAACAGGGCTAGAGAGATGGCTCAGCAGTTAAGAGCACTCGCTGCTCTTGCCGAGGACCTGAGCTGGGCTCCCAGCATCTCCTTCAAGTGACTCACAACTGCCTTGACTCAGACTGCAAGGGGTAAACATCCTCTTCTGGCCTCTGCAGCCTCTCTCTCTCTCTCTCTCTCTCTCTCTCTCTGTCTCTCTCTCTCTGTCTCTGTCTGTCTCTGTCTCTGTCTCTCTCTCTCTCTGTCTCTCTCTGTCTCTGTCTCTCTCTCTCTCTCTCTCTCTCTCTCTCTCTCTCACACACACACACACACACACACACACACACACACGCAGAAAAACAGATGTATACACATGCACAAATAAAAGTGAACGCAAAACAAACCTAACACAGAGTGTCCTGCTCAGTCACTTGGAGATAGGATAGAGATGAGGGAAATAAGTTGGCCTCCTAAGCTCTTACTTCTTTTTCTGAAAGTCAGAAACAGTTATAAACAGTGTCCTTGGACTTAAGGGCTAGCATACTATGCCTGTGTGAAATACACTAATCTGTGTATTTGGGGAACTTAAAAGGGTAACTTGTGGCAATGAAATGATGTTTCCTGGACTAGACTGAGCCCGTGGTTCCATGAGTGCCCCCAGGACTGCTGTGACAAATTGCTACTAAGTATCAATCATGGTTTCAATGTGAAATGTCCCCCACAGGCTCAGGTGTTGGGACATTTGGTCACCAGCTGGTGGCACTGTTTGGGGAAGCTGTGGGCCTTTCCTATCCATGGCCTAGCTAGCAGAAGTGAGTCACTGGGAACGGGGCCTTGTGTGATATCCGCTTCAGGCTGTAGCCCCAGCTCTCTCTTCTGCTCTGCCAAGGTGGGAGCAAGCTGGACTACCAGCTCCCGCTGCCAAGGGCTGACCCTGCTCCTGCCCCCAGGCCTGTCCAACATGAGGATCTGATGTCACCTGAAGCCATGAGCATGAATAACAGACTTTCCCCCTGAAGGCACTTCTGCCTGGCATTTTGTCACAGCTTCGAGGACAGTATCTAACACAGTGGCTTAAGATAACACAAATGTGCCTTGTGTGACTGTGGGGTAAAGTCCCACAGAGTTCTCATGGGGCTAAAGTCAAGCCGAGAAGAGTGTGTCCCTTTCAGAGGCACGAATCTGGTGTTTGTTTTTTCCTACTTTCTGGGGGCTGCCCACATTCCTTGGCTTATGGCCCTTCCTCCTCTTCAAAGCCAGCAATGTTGGGTGGCATCCTGGCATTGTCTCACTCTGATCTGCTCGCTTTCTGCTTCCCTCTCCTGCTTTGCAGGGCCTTCTGAGGACACGCTAGCTAGTCCTGCATAATCTCCTCTTTTGAAGACCTATAGATTAGCAACTGTAACTGATCTTTGTCAGGTGTTCAATTGCAGCTCCCTTGAAAATGAGTTGACCTCCAAACCCCCAGTACCTTGGGATGTGGGTTTTAGACAAGATGCTCATACTAGAGCAGAGTGACCCCAGACCCAACCTGACTGAGGTCACCAGCACACAGTCATGGATAAATTCAGACACCTGGGTGAATGCCATACAAAAGCAGAAACAAACCAGAGCAATGCCTCTAAAAGCCAGGGAAACCCTGGAGCTATCAGACCTCAGAAAGAGACAGGAAGGAACCCTTTACTCTCTTAGGTGCTCTCACAGAAGCATGGCCCACTAATACTTTGATGTCAGACATCCAGCCTCCAGAACTGCAAGATGCCAAGTGCTGGCTCTTTTCAAGAGTCCAAGCTTGTGGTATTTCTTATAGCAGCCATGGGGGATGGATGTACCATGTGAGGGTTCCAGCTTCCAGGATGTGGATACCTTTGTAAAGATGTGTGACTCTATGACCACAATGGCTGCCATCTTGACAAAACATCAGAGGAATCCTATGCATTCTCTCTAAAGTTGATTTTTAAATGTTGTATAGATGGCAAATAGCTTTTATGTATGGAGATCATGAAGGAAGGTTTTTATTGTTGCTTTTGTTTTGATTGATTTTTGTTATAGTTACAATCTGTGAAAAGAGCTGCCTCCTTTAGGGCAAAACTCAGGCAGTCTTGCAACCATCAAAAAAGACTCAAGACCCTAATTGTGGGCATTTCTTATGAAATGACCCACTGATGGGGTGGATGTCAGCTTGCAGTGCCCCATGGGGCTTGAGACCTGTGTAGTTCTCCAGTTCTGCCCAGCCCGTGGTCCCACAGCCGCTTATAAAATAATCACTCAGAGGCTTAATATCATTTACAAACTGTATGGTCTATGGAAGGCCTCTTGCTAACTAGCTCTTATATCTTAAATTAACCCATTTCTATTAATCTACGTTTTGCCACATATTCCATGGCTTACCGGTCTGCTGGCATGCTGTTCCTTGGGCATCTCTTTCGCCTCTGCCTTTCTTCTTCCTGTTTCTCTCCTCGTATTTCCCACCAGCCTCTAAGCTGCCTTGCCATAGGCCAAAGCAGCTTATTTATTAACCAATGGGAACAACATATATTCACAGCGTACAAAAAGACATCCCCAGCAACCTTGGGAACACTGGTTAGTTTTCAAGCATAGTGAATCTCAGGCCCCTGACAGGTTTCTGCCATAGACCCTGTGTCATAGAGGAATTCAGGCAGGAAGTTTGCTAAGTGGAAGAGAGACACCAGTGAGTCTTTGTCACCGGACAAGTCGGCATCCATGGACCCAGAAGCAGGACTTTGGCTTGGCTACTCTCGTCATCATCTGCTTACCCCCACCAGCCTCCAAAGAGGGTCCCCGGGCTTGGAGCTGTGGCATCATGGAGGGGGTTAGAGGCACACATGCGGGGCCATGCCTTGGACTTACTGAGTGGAATACTCAGGGTGGGTACCGGCATTACGGTCAGTACTTTGGGATGCACTGGTCGCTTTAAGGGAAACGCTGGCCTGCCTGGCACTCCATGATTCCTTATGGGTGCCTTCAAGAGTGCAAATGGGAGTGTTTAGGGGGACTCTGAAGCCAAGCACGAGATGTAAGAGCAAGGCCTTGTATGTCCACTGCCTGTGGCTCCTCTGCCCCACTTCAGTGAAACTGGTCGGGGGGCTCTGTGCTTCCCAAATCCATCACCCTCTACCCCTCTACCCCAGGGAAGAGCAGACCTTTTGCTGAGATTACATCATTGTCTTAGTCTGCTTCATATTGCTGAGACAGTCTCCCACTGGCTGAGTAATTTCTAAAGAAAAACAATCACTTCTCATAGTTCAGGAAGTGCGAAGTCTGGTGTGTGTATTGGGGATGGGAGCAGTTCATCTAGAGACGGTCTCTGTGCTTTGTTATCCCATGGTGGAATACTGGAGGGAGGTAAGCTGGGAGGCAGAGGGAGAGAACGGTGAAGGGGCCAAAGTCCTGCTTTCTGTTTCTAGGAATTCGTAATTCATACACTCCCACTCCAAGATACTGGCATTACCAATTCCACAGGAGAGAGTCCTCAGGACTCCATAGCCTCTCAGGGCTCCTGCCTCCTTGGGGACCGAATTGAGCTGCGGAGGTCAGCTTCAGCATTCTTGCCTTATTGATGCCCCAACCACAAGGAGGCAGGCTTGGGCTTCCCAGTTCCACTGTGCCCTAGGTCAGTGGTCCTCAACCTTCCTAATGCTGCGACTCTTTAATACAGTTCCTCATGTTGTGGTGACCTCCAACCTCAACATTATTTCTCTGCTTCTTCGTAACTGTAATCTTGCTACTGTTCTGCATCACAGTGTAAATATCTGACATGCAGGATAGCTGATATGCGACCCCTGAAGGAGTGGCGACCCACAGGTTGAGAACCTCTGCCTTAGGAAAAGAAGAGGGTGGAGAAGAAGGGGAAAGACTGGGGGAGGAAGAGTTCCGGGGCTGGAGGCTGCCTTTGACCCTAAGTGAAAGTGAGCTGAGGAGACCTGCGGACAGGCTTAGCCATGTCCTCACGTGCTGAGGAGGCTTGCTCCTTGGCTGAGGGAGGTCTGCTGGTCTTTCTTATGGGCGGGTCTTATTTTGTGAGAACAAACAAAGTGGAGGTTCCCTGTCGAAGAGTGCAGTGTTCGGTGTATGAATAAAGTCACCACTTACAGGAAGTGAGAATGAAGTCCGCAGGAATCGCTGGAAGGCTGAGAGCCAACCAAGAGAGACGGAACAGATTCTACAATGCATGAGAAACAAGTCCCAAGTGGCTCCGGCAGGTTTTTTTTTTTTTTTTTTCTTTTTTTCCCCTTCTCCTTGCTAAGATAGACATTACACTGAAAATTCTCTTTCATACTCTGGGATAAACTGAAGGATGAACAATTTTATTACTGAAAAGAAGAAATAGTATAGAAGGGAAAAACCAATCCTGGCAGAGATCCCATGGGATGTCTTTTCTACCAGGCCTTTCTCTTTCCATTTCCAGGCAAATCATATCATTGGAAAATACTCCAGTCACCACACAGAAAGCTTCCAAATATAGAGTTAACAGAATGCTGAATGCAGCAACAGAAGAAAAAAAAACTGGATAACACAATAACACATCCGTATTATTTTCTTCTGTTATAATGAGGGGTTTGTAGATATCAGATGCTGCCTGGCGTGGGCCTGACATCCTTGAGAGATGAGCACCAGCTCTGTTCCCAGCTTTGAGCTGCTGTCCAGGGAGCTCATCCCTATCCTGGGAATAATCTTTGGGTTTTCTGAGGATGTGTATTAACCCTGTTCACCTCTAAGCTTCCCAGGAGTGACCATAGGTGACTTTATGCTGCCCAGTGGATGCTTCTCATGGGTTATCTATACATACTTTGGTAGTTTATCACCAATGGACCAAACACCACTCCCCATGTATGAACAAGCTTTCTTGAAGCTTAATTATCTTGTCTAGATTTTAGGTATCCCCCATTCATAGACAAACCTCAAAATCTGCAAAAGGAATTGCCTGGACATCATCAAGGTGATTATATTTAGATCCTACCTTATGAAAACTGGGTCTTTGACTCCAAATGCAACCATCATAGGGTACAATATAGATGTGAGGATGGGCCCACGCACAGCAAAGGAGTCCCCTGACACTACCTAGACCTGGGTAGAGAAGAGTACGACCCACAAGACAGCATCAAAACAATGGAGCTCCAGAAGCATGGTCCTCAAAGGAACTGGGGACTGCAATGATTCAGCTCTTCCCCCACAGGAATCACCAGGCAAGTGTGGGTCTCTGAAGGAAGGAGGCCACTTGCCCTTATCTATGTTTGCACTTGGGCACTGCTTAGTGTTAAACCTGGCTTCGGAAGGTCATAAAAAGAAATGTAGGTCAAGGCCAAGAAGAGGAGGTGATCACACTGGCGATCTGTTAACATCGAAAGGAAGATTTAGCCAGGGCATCAGGAGGCTTGGACACCCAGAAGGGGTCAGGGTCAGCTAGAAAGTGACCATCAGATTTGTCCTTGTCCTTATAGCTCACCACACTTAGCATCCTCACCCCTGGCTCCAACAGTTCACCAGGCTTACAGCATCCTCATGCCTGGTTCCAACAGTTCACCAGGCTTACAGCATCCTTATGCCTGGTTCCAGTAGTTCAGCAGGCTTACAGCATCCTCACCCCTGGTTCCAGTAGTTCACCATGCTTACAGCATCCTCATCCCTGGTTCCAATAGTTCACCAGGCTTACAGCATCCTCATCCCTGGTTCCAGTAATTCACCAGGCTTACAGCATCCTCATCCCTGGTTCCAGTAGTTCACCACACTTAACAGCATCCTCAACCCTGGTTCCAACAGAGTCTAGAGTCTAGGCCCAAGCCAGGGAATCTCACTCTCATGCTACTTCAGCCACTGAATATCCCATGACTTCAGGGAAGCCTCGGCTTCCTCATCTGGAAGTTCTTTACTTTGAGCAGCCCTAGGATCTGGGTCACTTCCTATTGGAATAGTCTCCTCTTAGTGGTGGTCCCTCATCCTTCAGAAATCTTAGTCATCAGGATGCCAGTGTCTTTACCACACCAAAGAAACCTGGTCCAGCAGACAAGATGCTCTGACAGGATTACATGGGCACAGCACCCACAGCCTTGCCCCTCACCCCCACTTGTGTGGTCTCTCTCCCTCCCTGACACTTACACAGCCCTGACCTTACGGCCCAGGAGCCCTCTACCTGTGAATTGTTCATGGCTGGCTAAGGAGGGAAAATCAGGGTGTGGCAAACCGTTACCTTCCTTCTAGAATTATCCACCATGCCTCTCATCTCCTTGTCATCTTTTTACTTCAACAGCTCATGACAAATACCAGCAGTTCCCTTGAGTGACAGACTGTAGCAGTAGATTGGAGGGAGCAGAGGGACTTTTCTGCCCAGCAAAGTGTGGTTGGAGCCAAAGCCACTTGAACACGTAGACGTCAGAGTTGCTTAAGACTACAGGGAGCCGGGCAGTGGTGGCGCACGCCTTTAATTCCAGCACTCGGGAGGCAGAGGCAGGTGGATCTCTGTGAGTTTGAGGCCAGCCTGGTCTACAGAGCGAGTTCCAGGATAGGCTCCAAAGCTACACAGAGAAACCCTGTCTCAAAAAAAAAAAAAAAAGACTACAGGGGAACTTGAACTCTTCAGATGACATGTCTGTGGCATCATTAGTGGACTTGGGAAACTGATTAACTTGTTAGTGTGTATCTGTGACTCGAGATCCTGGCACAGAAGCACTGTCAGTGGAGGAGTCTTGCTGCTTGTCTTACTGCTTTATGACCTCTAGTGGCAGACAAGGGGCTCTGCTGCTGTCAACAAGGAAATCTACTTTCTTGTGGCTTCTTCCCTGAATCCCAGCTCTACCACTTTCACTCCCACTGAATAATATGACCCCCACCACCACCTCGGAAACTGCTTCTCATCATAACCCCCACCATGGCAACAGTTCAAAGCCAGCAGGCCACAAATCTAACTTTGAGAAGCATGGTGTAAGTGAGATGTTCGAAGGGAGTTAAGCTGAACAAAAGGTTCTCTTCCCATCAACCTTCCTTCTAGAAGGTACGCTCTGCCCACGCTGTTCCTCCAGTATTTGTCATTTCCCTCTTCCTCCACTAAATCCCTGGTGCAGGTCCCTAGCTCCATCAATGAACCTTCCCTAGGCATCTTCTGGTCACACCCACTTTGCCCGTTGCCACCTGGGACATACCAAATCTGACCAGCCTTTGCTTTGTTTTCTGGAGCCTCAATTTTAGAAGAATAAAATAGATAACACAATTGTCTGTTCCTTTAAGCTTGGATGTGGCGGGACTTGGAACTGAGGAGACATGTCACGAGAGAGGAGGAGACAGCCGCTGCCTGGGAGGAAAAAGAAGAGGAGGAAGCATCCAGGTTAGTTTTTTCAGGGCTCAGCCCCAACCCAAAGCACAAGAGCACACGTTTTCCCCTTCCTCTTCAGACAGCCCTTTGTTGCGGTAGCTGGGGAGAGCTAACAGTTAACGCTGATCACTGCAAAGTCACCTCCAGGTTGCTCCATTCTGTTTCAAGGCACTACTCAGGACTTCTGGGAATAGCCTGCTGTGCTGGACACTTAGATAACCAGCACTATCGACAACACCGGATCCAACAGCATACTTTCATTCTCCGTATCTCACAGTTTGCAAGCTTTGCTTGCTACAACGTTTTCTTACAAAGTCGAATGAGAACAACCCCAGAGTCCATGGATGGATAAATGAATAAACAAACTGTGACATATCACTGATGGACTGTCATCCAGCTTCAGACAGGGAGGAAAGTGGCACCCGTTACATGGATGAACCTGGAAAGTGATATGCTAAGTGAAATAAAGCAGATGCACAAAGAGAAATACTGTATGTTCTAGTTAAAGGGGCTTAATGGAGGTAGAGCCATAGAGCCGGAAATGAGGATCATGGTTACTGGGGGGATGGAGGGAGGATAAATGGGGAGCTGGCATTTAATAGGGCAGGGTTAGGGTTTGCAATAATGAAAAGGTCCTGGGGCAATGGTGCAATGCACTGATACCACCGTATTGTATGCCTGGGAGGGGGTGAAACTGCAAACTGAGTGAGTGTCCTATGTAGTTTACCGTGGTGGAAAACAAGAATTCAAATGAGCAGACACACAGTTGTATGAAAGTGACTGCTGGTAGTGGAGACTCACCCAGTCAACAAATACCCGGGACACCTATGGTGCTGTGGGGCAGGCTAGTCCTGCTGCAGGAGCTACAGCACTGTTGGAAGATAATCCTGGTCCTGCATCCACCTTTATTCCAGCGGAGAGCGTGGAAGGAGGTAAACATAAAGCATTGAGAGTGGGATAGTTGTAAGTGCCGTATAGAGAATTAAGGTAGGTAGGACTCGGCAGAAGGATGTCAGCAGGAGAGAGAGGGTAGTCTTTTTTACTGAAACTGGGAAACCAGGAAGGACACCTCACACCCTTCGGGGAACAGAGTTTGAAGAGACCAGGGTGAATTCCATGGTGGAAGGAAGTGGGATCTGGAGCTGAGGCTGTGGGGAAATCATGGCACACTTAAGCCCGATTAGGTCCTGATGGGCAGGGTGAGTAGAGGAGCTCATCTGAGGGGAAAAGGGACACAGTGCATGCCTAGGCGTTCCTTTGTGCTTACAAGAAGCTGGAGGAAGGGTCAGGTAGAAAGCCATTGGATCAGAGCTCAGCACTAGCTAATTTCTTTCTGCGGCTCCCCGGAGCCTCCATTGCAGGAAAGGAAAAAGAGAGCCGGAAACGTATCCAGTGTGGTGTTCAGAAAGGAAGGAGGAGTCAACATGGAACAATGAAGTTGGGAAGAAATAGTTAGACCGCCACGGCGCATTTCATAAATCTAGAGACAACAGGACCCGAGGGTGAAAGAGATATTTGGTGTGGGAGAACAGAACAACATAAGGGCCAGTTTGTGTTTAGACAGCGTGCAGCTGATATAGATGTCTGGTATGAGTCAGCTAAAACATGGCTGACACTAGACACCCAAGGGTCTACGATTCAGCACCAAATGGCCAAAACTGGAGGCCTAGAGACCCCCAAGTAAATGATGATGTAATCTGCTCTACAACTATTTCTGGCAGAGGGCCACTTTTGTGTGCCTCTGTCTAAATATAGCCTTGAGGTGAGAGGCCTAGGCCTTACCCTTCACCAGTTTGCCTATGTGTGTCTGTCTGTAAGGCCTTTGTGCCCACCTACGTTCAACCTGGGTGCTGATATACATGTGTATCTATGCCCCTTTGTGTGCCAGCATGTACCTGGGTGCCTGCTGGCATCTGACTGCCTAGGGGCCTTCACGCTGATGAATAAAGTATGCTATAGCAGTCTACAACTCTTCCTCCACCTCCCAGCCTCTAATGACCCGCCTCCTTTCCTGGCATCCAAGTAGGAATCTCACAGAAGGGGAGAAAGTGGGCTGCCACAAAGAGCTCCTGGCTACTGCAGTGGGTGGGAAATGGTGGTACTAGGACCAGCTGATTTAGAGGTTCAGGAATGGGATGATGGAAGGTTCGAAGTGGGATGCCATGCCGGCATTTGGAAGACAGTCTGGCGGAAGATTTCCAGGTTCTGAGTAGAGAAAAACATTACTAATTCGAAGCCATGAAAGGCATGGTTTCCCTGAGACACAAAGAGAAGATGAGGAGCCAGCTGTTCTGATGCTGTGTTCCTCTTCATACAATGCCAGCCCAGCAGCTCTTCCGAATCCTTCTCTTTCACATGCAGCTGCTGAAGGACCAATGGGTCTTCCTTACCCAACTTGAGACACCTGTTGCTGTAGATGCCATGGCAGTTTGCTTAAAGCTCATCTATTCTCATCCCTGGCTGCATAACAGTACTGTCCATAGAGGCAGCTTCACAAATAGCACCAGGCTCATTTGAAGGCAACTGTTGGGGTCTCCAGGATTGGGATACTTGTGAGAGGTGATGGTGATGGACAGATAGGGTGGAAAGCATCCTTTTCAATACCACCTGGTGGCTATGGGTGCGGGTGTGCTTTTTTGACTTGTCCCTCACCTGCCACAAAGGAACTCTGGGCTCTTTGGAAGGAGTATCTCACAGTGTTTCTGCCTATTCTTGAGGTACTAGGATCAGGTGGTCTTACCCTAATAACTAAACCAGAAGAAAAAAATAACTCCAGATTATTTAGCTAAGAAAACGCTTAATTTTGTTTCTTTTTATTGTGGTACATTATGCAAATGATGCCAATGTACAGCTCCATTGAAAAATTCAAAGGAAGCCAATAAAGCAGAAGGCCCCCCTGGAGATGTTTCCTTCCCTTCCTCTTCGGCAGAGGTAATTACTCTATTGGTCTACTGGGTCTCATCTCAGCCCATTTTCGATGCGTGCAAAAGTATTTATACACACGCATGTATCTGTATTGTTTTTCTTTGAATGCATGCATTTCTAGGAAGATTACACTAAATATCTACACAGCAATCTTGCCTTTCCTTTTCTCTTTAACGGTGTGAGTAGGATCTGATATTCATGTGCCTGGAGCCACTAGCCACATACGCTGAGTCTAAATTAATTGAAATTTAATACCGTTTAAAATTCAGCTCCCAGGTCATAATAGCCATGTTTCAAGTACACACACACACACACACACACACACACACACACACACACACACACACACACACACGGGCTATCAATTGACAACAGATACATAGCATTTCATTATTCCTGAACATTCTATATCATGGTGCTGGGAGCAACCTTTCTCTTTCAGTGGATGTGTTCTACTCCACTGCAGAGCAGTGGCCCTTGTCTCAGAAGCCCTTGTCTCGGAGCCTCCAGTTGCGAGAGAACACTCAGTGAGCATATCGGTCATGTGAGAAGTAGGTCACTGGCAGCAAACAGTTTCTCCAAGGGGCAGAAATCAATCCTGCGAGCCTCTGAAAGGAAGGTGACAGGAAGGCATTTAAGGTTCACAGACCTCTGCAAATCACTGTGCTGCCTTACGTTTAGCTGGTCGGCTTCTCTTGCCTCCATTGTTATCTCAAAACTGTACAGACTCCGGCACCGTCTCCAGCAATCCTGGCTTTCCCCAACCCCACCCTGTCCTCCATCGGGAGCCGCTTCCCTGTTCACGGAACCCTGTGCCTCTGCTGCTGAGTGTTTAGGGTGCTGATCCCACAGCGTGCCATTTATTCTAAGGTTGGAGAATGAATATTGATGATAGTACTTCATCAGAGTGCAGTGGCAAGCTGGCCTGCGCTTAGCACCAGCCTGGTGGTAGCGTTTAGGGTTCCCTGGGGATGGATGGTGTTTCAGAATATTTCACTCATGCCTGGCATGGCTGCTCAAGTCTCTGGCATCAGAACTGGCAGGTGCTTGTCTCCAAGTATTGCCTTCTCAGGCTCACACTCCCAGAACAAAAGACACTGGGAGCCAGGGGAAAGGAAGGTGGAAATGAAGCTGAATTCGTTGCATATTTGAATACTTAGAACATGGTGGCTCACACCTGTAATACCAGCATTCGGAAGACAGGCTACTGTAGAAGACAGTAGTGAATTCAGGGTCCACTGGGGATAGAGAGCGGGCTGCCATCTCAGGCTATGAATAATCAACCAATGCTCCCGATAGAAATTCAGAGTTTTAAACAGACGTTACATTGAAATATTTAACGAAATAAAAAAGGCTTTTGTTCATCTTATAGATATTCATTTACCCACAAGTATGGATTGTCTAACCCGTTTCAGATGCCGCGGACACCATGTTGAACAGGGCATGTGTCCCTGGCTCTCAAGGGTCCTCATAGTAAAAAAGACAGTGAAATACTCCCACAGAGAATTACTACTGTGGTAGAGAAGCCAGGGACCAGTCACGCTGGGAAAGACTCTTTTTTATTATTAATTAATAATTAGTAAAGAAAAATTATTTATTTTACATCCTGATCACAGTTTCCCCTTCCTCCTCTCCTTATGTTCCCTCCCTCTGGCCCTCTCTACCCCACCACCCACTCCTTCTCCATCTCCGTTCTGGAAAGGGTCTGCCTCCCATGGGTGTCAACATAGCATGGCACATCAAGTTGAGGCAGGCCCGAACTCCTTCCCCTACATCAAGGCTGAGTGAGGCAACCCAGCATGGGGAACAGGTTCCCCAAAGCCAGAATAAGCGCTGGTGACAGGTCCTGATCTCACTACTAGGAGTTGCACAAACAGAGCAAGCTACACAACTGTCACACACATGCAGAGGGCCTAGGATGGTTCCATGCAGCTCACTAGCTGTGGGTCCAGAGTCTGTGAACTCCCAGGATCCCAGGTCAGCTCTTTCTGTGAGTCCCCCCACCCCATGACCTTGACACCCCTGGCTCCTACAATCCTTCCTCCCTCTCTTGAACAGGGCTCCCAGAGCTTGGCCAATGTTTGGCTGTGTGGATTTCTGCATCTGCTTCTACCAGTTACTGGATGAAGGCTCTCTGACGACAATTAGGGTAGTCACCAATCTAATTCCAGGAGATGGCCAGATCAGGCATCTTTTACACTATTGCTAGGAGTCTTAGCTGAGGTCATCTTTATGGATTCCTGGGAGTTTCCCTGGCACCAGGTTTTTCCCTAATGTCCCCCCCATCAAGATGTCTCTTTCCTATCTCTTCCCCTCCTTCCCCCAACCCACCTCCCACACCTAGCCCACCCAACCTGCTCCCCCATGTTCCCAGCTTCCCCACGCCTCCCTCCCCCCAGTTTACCCAGGAGATCTCTTTTATTTTCCCTTCCCTGGGAAATCCATGCATCCTCCTTTGGTCCCTCCTTTTTTGCTGCCTGTGGGACCAGCCTCCAGCAGCACAGGACTCCTAAGGAATCCATGGTGCTGGTGCTGTACTGACTATTCTATCTGAGGGGCTTAGGGAAAAGACACCCACACCCTCTCTTGATGGTTTCCTTTAGATATTTTCTTTATTCTTCTTTTGCATTCTCTATTCCTGGTGATTTCCTCCTCTCATTCTTGATGTCTTCCTTCTAACTCTATCTTTATTCTCAATGTTTCCCTTCTAGTTTCTTCTAACTCTCATTCTTGATGTTTTCTTCCAAACTCTCTCATTCCTGGTGTTTTCCTTCCAACTCATTTTAACTCTCTCATTCTTGATATTTACCTTCTAACTCTCACTATTGATGGTTTCATTCTAGCCCATTTTAACCATCTCCAACTCTATTCTTTCTCTTACAGCTTATGTACCCCAGCAAAATCTTTCAGGCAATATAAAAATTACAATGTGGTTACATTCTGTTTTTCAAGTGAATGATTACAATGAATATAAATATATGAATATAAAATATGTTTTTCCATATCCCTTACATGATTAAACATTTTATGTATTACAGGTGAAAAACAAATTATCCCAATAACCCACATACATTCATACCTAAGCAACTTGTTATAGATTAACTGTGTGGGCAAGCAAGGTATTCTCAGTCAGGTTTTTTTTTACTGGCAGGCTGCATTTGGCAGTTACAAAGAAAGGGCCAATTAATTTATCACTTATCTTGAAGGTTAATCATAAAATCTTAAAGGAATCACAAATCTAAACTTTTATATATGAAAAAGAATCAGTCAGCTCTACTTTAAATCTTTAGGGTACATACCCACTCATCAATAGTTTTTTAATATCAGGAGATTGAGGGCAAAAATGGATACAAGGAATCAATCATCACCCTTAGTCATCAACCAATCCTAGCAAGAAAAGCATGTCAGCTAGTAATAATGGGACTACTTTGTTCTTGTTCCCTGACCTTAAAGAGTTCCTCATTTGGCGGGGCGGTGGTGGTGCACGTCTTTAATCCCAGCACTCGGGAGGCAGAGGCAGGCAGATCTTTGTGAGTTTGAGGCCAGCCTGGTCTACAGAGTGAGGTCCAGGAAAGGCTCAAAGCTACACAGAGAAACCCTGTCTTGAAAAAAAAAAGATTTCCTCATTTAACTATGGGCCTTTCTAAAACTTTAGATTGTCTTTTTGCGTTTTTCACCTCAAAGCTATTTGACAAAAACATCTTAGTCTAAATTATTTTCAAAGCTTTATTTCAGCTGTGATGCAAACTGAAACCTGTGAACACATCTCCCAACATTAAGGTAAAAAAAATTTAAACTAGCTGGGCTAACTGGGACTCAGTTGTTTTTCTTAATCATTAACCTAAGCCATAGTCTATATGGTTCCTCAAAAGAAACTCATGTGTTCTAGCTCTGTGACACTTCCTTGTATTTACTTTTATTCATCAAAACTCTATATAAACTAATATTATTATTGTCAATTAGACAGTACATCTTAGGAAGAAATCATCTTCATAATAATCCACAGGTAAAATTGCCCAGTAGAATGGGATGTTTCCATGAGACAAACACACTACATTACAGGCAGTGGGGATCTTCCCATACTCAGTCACACCATGCCAGATACCAGAGAAAGATGACAGCAGCAAACAAGTAACGGTACAGCAGAAGCAAAAGACATTTTGGGGTCTGTGGTCTTGGGGCCTTGCCTGCCCAAGACTGACCCATCAAAGAGTTTCCTCCTGATGGGCTGACACCTTGACCTTCAATTGTCACTTGCTGCTTCTCTTACAGGGCCACTGGAAGTCCTTGTTACCTAGCCTCTCTGAGGCTGTGGATTGTAGCCTGATTATCCTTTAGTTTACACCTAATATCCATTTATGAGTGAGCACATACCATGTTTGTCTATCTGGGTCTGGGTTACCTCACTCAGGGTGATTTTTTTTCTCTAGTTCCATCCATTTGCCTGCAAATTTCATGATATCTTTTTTTTTTTTTTTACAGCTGAGTAATACTCCATTATGTAAACATACCGCGTTTTCTTTATCCATTCTTTGACTGAGGGGCAGATAGGTTGTTTCCAGGTTCTGGCTATTATGAATAATGCTGCTATGAGCATAGTTGAGCAAGTGTCCTTGTGGTATGATTGAGCATCCTTTGGGTATATGCACAAGATTGATATAGCTGGGTCTTGAGGTTGATCGATTCCCAATTTTCTGAGAAACCGCCATATCAATTTCCAAAGTGGCTGTACACGTTTGCACTCCCACCAGCAGTGGAGGAGTGTTCCCCTTACTCCACATTGTCCAAACATAAGCTGTCATTAGTGTTTTTATCTTAGCCATTCTGACAGGTGTATGATTATATCTCAGAGTCATTTTGATTTTCATTTCCCTGATAGCTAAGGATGTTGAACAATTCTTTAAGTGTATCTAGATCATTTGAGATTCTTCTGTTGAGAATTCTCTGTTTAGATCTGTACTCCATTTTTAATTGGATTATTTGGTATTTTGATGTCTAATTTCTTGAGTTCCTTACATATTTTAGAGATAAGCCCTCTGTCAAATGTGGGGTTGGTGAAGATCTTTTCCCATTCTGTAGGCTGCCATTTTGTCTTACTGACAATGTCCTTTGCCTTTGCTTTTCAGTTTCAGGAGGTCCTGGGACAGGCTCTTAACTGGAGTTGAGCCTCTTTTACTGCCTTTCTTATATGGCTTCCTCATGATGAGCAAGACTAAGCATAATGGACTCAACACAGGGTAACACTGAGTCCCCAGCACCAGTTAGACAGGAGAAGGCACTTGAATTCTGTTACTGACTCCATCCTTGCATCATGCTAGATGGCAGTAAGGTGCATCTTTTTGGTTTTCTTTTCTCAATTGTGGAGCAAAGCAGGTTCACTAATATCTGAGCTTTCAACACAGATGTCAAATGGGTTTGACAGCTCCATAGACATCACTCAGCCATATTCATGTTGTTTCCATTTGTCCAAGTGCATTCACTCAGGAAGGTCACTGACATTAATTTATGTGGTCCATGATGACAGTGAGATTAAGAGGTAGAGACTCACATACCTGCAACGTTTGTGCACAGCTCTTTTATTCAGAAAGTTTGGTCTTTCTCTGGTGCACATTGGATGGTACAGCATGCTGGCCCAGCCTGAGGAGGGTTGGAATGGCACCCAGTCTACCTATAGTGTGATCTGAGCTTGCTTTACCCAGCAGAGCTGCATTAGAGGATTGCTTGATCATGTGCATGGTTATCAGGTGTTTGGAATGGTCTGCACTTGGCTGTGCTGGGGGGAGGTCTTTTGCTCTGTCCCTTGTATTCCTTTAAAAAGCCCTTTAGACGAGACAGAAGGGGTCGGTGGATAAGGATCCAGGCCCTCCCGAGGCTATCCTGTGTTTCTGTCTTTTTCTCTCCCCTCTATTCTTCGATCTAAATTTCTTATCCCTCTCTCCTCAAGAGTACCCTGGTTGGGGGGTGGGGGAGTGGGAGCAGGGATCCCACAGTATAGGCTCCTATGGAATATATTAAGGACTCCCCTAAAGACCAGTATTTTCCATGGGCATCTGCTCCTAACCTGATGAGGTACCAGTTGGAAGTCCTTCACTTTCTGCACACATCTCCTTTGATAAGCACTGGGGCACCTCACACACGCTGCCCCATGCCATCCTCATCATGAGAATCTGAGGTCCGTGTTACAGCCATGCTTTTCAGCTGTGGAAACTAGGATTTTAGAGAAGTTCCGTGACTTTCCCAAGATTCTACAGCTGAGGCTCCAATGCAGTCCTGCCTGATGTACCAGGCTCCTTTCAGCCTTTGCATCAGAAACCACAGGAGTGCAGAGTCCCTGGTGCTGATGCAGATCCCACATGAGTCAAATCAGCATCTCTGGGGTAGGGGCCACACACTAAGGGATGGCATGGTGCATCCCTGCCTTCTGCACCCTACCCTACCCAAACAATATTCTCTGGAAACACTTGAGGCCGTCACTGTCTTCCACACACTCCACTCCTGCTCAACCAATATTCTCAGGAACTACTGAAGGCAAAAGAACCTTCTGAAAATTCTTTTTTTTTTTCTGGTGGAAATTCAAATATGCCTGTAGGTTCCTTTGAAGTGGGGAAATATTATTATGTTTGAGTTTGAAAAGTCCTCCACTGGCTCCTGGTGGCAGTGTTTGGAGGCTATGGAAGTTTTAAAAGGTGGGGCTTGGCTGCAGTAAGTGGAATGCTAGGGGATAGGTCCTGTGGCCCAGATATATATATATATGCCTTCCTGCTTCCAGCCTGATATTTCTGTCCATCTATCTGCCTGTCTCTGTCTGTCTCTTGCTCTATCTGTCTCTGTATCATCTGTCTCTGTCTCTCTTTCTCCTCCTCTTCCTCCTTCCCAGGCTGCTGATACAGAGATGGAGTCCTAGCCACACATTTCTGCCCTCATGGCTTTCACCATGACTCCCCCCAACCACGATGGACCTTATCTTCTCCAACTGTGAGTCAAAATAAATTTTCTCCCTTAAGTTGCTTCTTGCCTTATATTTTGCCATGGCAATGAGAAAACTAATAGACACACCTGAGGTATATAGGTAACCTCCGATAAAGCATATAATGAGCAATGAAGTGTGCAGAAACACAGTATTAGTCAGGCATGTCTAGAGAAACAGAGCCAGTAGGTGATAGATTAGATAGATAGATAGATAGATAGATAGATAGATAGATAGATAGTAGATAGATATATAGGGTAAATGATATATAAGAGATGATACATTAGATAGATGATAGATTGAATAGATAGATGATAGATTAGATGATGATGAAGATAGATAGATACATAGATAGTTTAAATAGATGATGATAGAAGATGATAGATTGATAGATAATGATGATGATAGATAGATGATAGGTAGATAGGTAGATAGATAGATAGATAGATAGATAGATAGATAGATAGATAGATAGATAATAGATAGATAGATAGACAGACAGACAAAGGGACTTACTGTAAGGAATTGGTCTATGCAGGTATGGAGACTTAGAAGTACAAGGCTCTATGATCTACAAACTGGAGGCCCAGGAAACCCTGATGGGATGGTTTGAGGGCCTGGGAGCTAGAGAAGCAACTGAGTAGATCGAAGTCCAAGTCTGGAATCCTAGGGCCAAGAGCACCAATGGCCAGAGAGTTCTGTCTCTCTACTGAATCAGCCATGACTATGTGTGAATCTGGGGTGTGTTTGGGGCTCAGTTGCAATGTGATAGACTCTGGGGAGGTAACTGGATTCTTAGGATTATTAACCAATGGAGTAATTAACCCCTTGATGGATTTCTGATGCGGGGTATTATTGAGTGCCAGTGAATAGTAGTAGGGGAGGCCTTGTTGGGGGAAGTAGGCCCTGCTTTGCCCTAGGAAGGTACATCTTTTCCCCTGTCTGGTCTTCTGCTCTCTGTTTCCTTGTCACTCTGAGGTGAGAATTCTCTCCACCTGCTCCCACTGCCGTGACATTCAGCCTCACTCCGAGCCAAAACCAATGTATTCAGCTCACTGTTGACTGAAACTCCTGATACCATGAGCCAAAACAGATATCTCTGCTCTTAGGTTATTATTCTCAGGTGCTTTGTCACAGTAGCATGAAATTGATCAACACAGACAAAGAGTGGATTCATTTTCCATTTCTTTTTCAACTGCTCAGGTGGGAGGAGCATTACTTCTACTCCGTCTATCAGTTCAAATGTTGAAATCTTCTGAAACCATCCTTATAGACATACCAGTAATAATGCTTAACTAGCTGTCTGGACACAAGCTGACACAGGCCAGGACCACTGAAACCATCACGTAAGGAGCTGCTACACTGAGGAGCGACATCCTCCATTGTCTCAGAAAATGAACTCTTTCTTTTACAGACACAAACACCCAGTGAGTCCTTGCCATATCCATGCAAGAGTTGGGGGTGCCGAGTATCAGTCTGATGTCTATTATATTGGGAAAATGCCAACAGCAGGATCAATTTATAAAGAAAAAAGAGATTTAAGTGATGGTTTGAGATTTAAGATCAAGGATTGGGTGGCCGCTGATGAGGAACCTTTTGGCTGTATTACTTCATGGCAGGCCATACCACGGTAGATTGTATCACAATGTCCTTACATGAGAATGGCGGCCACATCACCAAAAAAGGAGCTAGAGACTAGAGTCCCAGAATCCCTTTTGAGGGCATCCCCTATGTTTATCTAAAGTCCTCCCATGAGATTCCAGTCCTTTATAGCACCACACCAAGTACCACCTTTGGATCTTTCTGTCTAACCCACACCATGTAGTCTGGTTTCTTTTCTGTTTACTAGGATAAAATGCTCTGAGCAAAAGCAATTTAAGGGAAGAAAGGGATTGTTTTGCCTAACACTTTCAGGTCACAGTCCATTGTTGAGGGGAGTCAGGGTAGGGACTTGAAACAGAGGTTGCTTGCAGACTAATTCTTAGCTAGATTTCTTATATAGCCCAGTCCACTTCCTAAGGATTGGAGCTGCCAACAGTGGGCTGGGCCTTCCTACATCAATTAGCAATGAAGACAATCCTTCACAAGCTTGCACACAGGTCAAAATGATCTGGGCAATCCCTCAGTTGAGACTCCCGTCTCAAGTGACTCTAGGCTGTATCAACTTGACAATTTAACTAACTAGGACAACTTGCTTTGTGAAGACAGTATTCATTTGCCACTGACAAGAGTTGCTTGCCTGACATCTGCTAGTTAAAAATAGAAAACAGGAGTTGACTTTGGAGAGAGAGGGAGCCTTCCTTAGAGAGCCTGGGGTCAGTATGGAGAGGCTCATAGCTGTTAGGAGGATGGTGGCAAAGATAGGATCCAAACAACAACAACAACAACAACAACAAAAGAAAACAAAACCCAGTAATTCAATGCAATTCCCAGCCCAGATGCATTGGAAATTGCTTGAATGAATTCCAGATCCATTTATATCGTCCCTGAGCATTCTAAGATGCTGTGTCTGTCACCACATGGGTGTTAGACTCCAGAATAAAGAGTGAGTGGGTACAGCTGGTGGATGACAGCATCTGTGTATAAGGGAACACTGGATGGTCAGAAAACATCCCAGGAGAGGGACACCAAGGCCCTGAGCTTTGTGTCACACCCTGCTCTATGGAGAATGATCTACGACAGCCATATTTTCAGTTTTGAGTGAGTGAGTAGATTATATATACAGCAAGTCAAAGAAAAAGAAAAATAACAAAAGAAAGAGAGGGAAAGAGAAAACCACCATCAGATTAGGTACTCAGAACATCCAGCAGAGGGGTTGGAGAGATGGCTCAGTGGTTATTAGCACTTAATGTTCTTTCAGAGGGCCAGAGTTTGATTCCTGTCACCCACATTGCAGCTCATAAACATCTGTAACTCCAGTGCTGGGAGAGTCGACGCTTCCTTCTGGTGTCTGCAGGCACCAGGCATGCATGCGATACACGTACATACATGCAGGCAAAATATGCATACACCTAAAATAAAATAACTAAATCTAAAAAAAAATAATAAAACCATACAGCAGGAACCAACTGAGGCAACCCCTTTAAGGAATTCCCAATAGAAAGTTGTAGTCAGGGCAGAGTAGACCCTTCAGTGAGACTTCTAAATAAACGAATAAATAACCATAAAGATGACATCAGCAAATAACTTGGCAATTTACCAATTCAACGTCTACTCCAGGTCCTCAGTCACGGTCCCACTGAGAGCAATCTCAATTGCGGGCTCATTTTGGTGTGCTCAGAGTCAGTGCACTACGGAGTTTGACATCCCTGAGCTGATGGTTGGAGCTCAGTAGAGCCGGGAGTTCCCCAGCTCAGGGGGGAAGGCAGCTCACGGGCTTTCTCAGACGACTGTCTAGGTAACAGATGTGTCTCTGCTCAGCCTGGAGCTGCTGGGACAAACACAACAACCACCATTAGCCGCCATAGCCCCATGCTCCGCTCTCCTACTGGATCGATTTCTCATGGTTGTTTCATTACTCCTCACTTGCTCAGAAGAAGAGCAGAGCAGTCTGACAGGGGAGGTAAAACAAACACTACATCCCAGTTCCCACCTCTCTGCCACCAACAGCTCTGCGCAGACAATGTGGGCAACCTGGAGTATGACCATTACTTTATCATAATACACAGACATGATTTCTGATACTGATTTTTTTATTGGAATTTAAAGTTCAGCTGCCTCTTCAAAAATGATTCCACCATCTGCCACTCAACATGGTTGCAATCTGAGATGACTGTGCGAATTCCGTGGCTCAGGGGAGAACAGCAGTGAAGGGATCATTCATGTCAACACAGGGCTGGTGTGTACTGTGTATCCTACACCCTCCAGAACTAGAGAGCAGGTCAAAGGGCTTCTGACTTATGCATTGACACATTTGCCTTGATTTGCATGTGGTCCGAGTTGCCTCCTATAATGTTCCAGAAGCCTGATGCTCAATGTGGAGATATTAACTAAGGAAAAGGTCTTTAAGAGGACGAGCCAGGGGGAGGTCTTTGGGAGCACTGTACTCAGGAAAGATAATGGTAGTGGGATCCCGAGTTAGTTTTACAAGAAAATGGTGACAGAAAGTGACCCTGCCCCCTCTCTCTCATCTCTGGTGCCTGCCTAGCAATGTGGTTCCCCCTCCTCTCCCAGGTATGCCTCTCCACCTGTGACGTCATCCATAGGAGACTCTCAGAAATGAACACTACTGCCCTACCTTCAAGCCTCAACAACTGTTAGCTTAAGAAACCTCTTTTGCTTTTATTGTTTATTTATTTGTGTGTGTGTGTGTGTGTGTGTGTGTGTGTGTGTGTGTGTGTGTTTAAATATGGTATGTGTGTGGGGTGGATGGAGGCCAGAGGCCAGAAAAAAATGCCAGATGTCTTGTTCTTATTCTCTCAGCCCTTACTCCTTTATTACTAACCCGGAGCTAGACTGGAAGTCAGCAAGTCCCATCTCTCTTCCTGTCTTCACCTCCCAGAATACTGGGATTATAGGTACACACACAGCCACACCCAATTTTTTTATTTTTCGAATTGATGCTGGGACTCAAACTCAGCTGCTCCTATCACCATGGCTTTGCTTCACCATCATAAATTATAACCCTCTGAAACTGTAATCCCCGAATTAAAGGCTTTCTCTCATAAGGTGCCTTGGCCATGGTGTCTTAGCTATAGAACAGTCACTACAATAGTGTGCAAGAGGCTGCTGTTCAATAGCTGATTCTTTAAGCAGTGGAGACCTCCTCCAAAGGGAACCAGAAAATCCAGGTGACCTTTAGCTGACATCAGACTCTTGGCAGTGGGAAGCTGTCCAGGTCCCCAGAGAACAATGCAGCCTCTTTCTGCCTCTCCCTGTTGTGGTTTGGGGATTGTCCCATGGAGGCATGTCTCAACAACTTCATCCCTAGCCTGTAGCTTTATTGAGAAGTAATGGAAGCTTTAAGAGATGGGAAAAGGTTTCAAGTCACGGGGATGCCATCAAAGGAGACTACAGAATGAAAGCCCCTTCCTGGCCCTTTCTTCCTTGCTTCTTAACATCGATGAGGTGAGCAACTTTCTCTGCTGTTCATTTGTACCATGATGTGCGCTGCCTGAACACAAATCCAAAGCAACAAGACCAACTTGAGTATGAATTTAATCCTCTCGAAGAATGAGCCAACTAAGCCTTTTTTCTGTGTAAGATGATTGTCTTGGGTGTTCGTTACAGCCATAGAGAATAGGCTAACACATTCCTCACAAAGTTCTTGCTTTATAAGGACTAAATGTCCCCTGCCTAATGGGTAGAGAGACAGGAGAGGTTCAAACTTAATTTGAAAGAGGTCACAGAATGTCCGGTGTGTGTATGGGTGGGTGGGTGGGGGAATTGTAGTGATTATAGAGAACCAGACCAAGAGAACAATGGCTTTGTTTTGTTTGAGATAGAGTTTCTCTATGTCGCCCTGGATGTCTTGGAATTCACTATGTAGACCAGACAGGCCTCCTTTGCCTACTGAGTGCTGTGATTAAAGGTGTATCCCATATGCCCATCTCTAAGGGAAATTCAAAGGGAAGAGAGAACATGGCAGGACATTTCCAAAGAGGAGAAGCCATGGTCTTTCCCTGAACCTTGAGAGGGGCTCATAAACTCCAATAGTTGAAAACATGGCTGTCTCCTCATTCTCTAGTGGAGCAAGGAAGAATGAACCCATTTCTCTATAGCTCCATGCCCAAGAACAAGCACAAGGGGTCTCTAGGACCTGGTAAAGTCAGGCTGGTGACAGTGAGTGACGGGAGAAGACAGAGCTGTCAGGATCTGGGAGAAGAGGGGGGCGCCAGTGAAACTGGAACATGTGATTCATAAACTCGAAGCAGAGCAGTGCATTGATGGTCAGCCTGTCATGAGCAACTGAGTGACTCAGGGTCCTGCTTCCTCAGAGTTTGGGAAGGTCAGGTGGGTGAGGAGTTCAGCACCTGGAACACCCCTCACACTACAACTGGGAGGAAATTGGTGTGGCCTCTCTGGGCCAGGGAGACATCGCTGGAAGTGAACCACTGCGTCTCCATGCTGGAACTAGACAGCAAAGCTTCCGGCACTCTATGACGATCAAGAACAAGGCTCTTCTGCGGCACAGAGGGGAGAACACTGGAGACATCTGGATGGCCTGACTTTCATCACCCTAAGTGCAGCTTGGCCCGGTTTTTTTTTTTTCTTCACTTTCTCTGTCCCAGTTCATTCTTCCTTCTCACCTCCAGATCTGCTCCCAACTCCCTCCCCAGACTGCTGTCATCAGGGGTTCTCAGGTGCCCTGACTTCTGGGGAGACAGACTGTAGGATGGTGGGGGTGGGGTACCTCCCTCCCAGGGCACCTGCCGATGGCAGGCTCTCTACTCTGTAACTCTTTCTCCCAGGATCCACTTTGCATTTAGCCTAGCCACTTCACTGGCATCAGGCCAGTTCCATGTTCCTGCACACCATAGCCTCTGAAGCAAGCTCCCTGAGTCACCTGATTTGAACATGCTTCCTGCTTCCAGATACAGATGGTCACATGGTACAAATAAATACCACTTCGTAGACGAACCTTATTAGCACATGTATTGTCATTGTTCTGTTGCTGTGAAGAGACAGCATGACCACGGCAACTCTTTGAAGAAAAGGCATTTAATTGGGGCCTGGCTTACAGTTTCAAAGGGCTAGTCCATTACATCATGGCAGGGAGCAGGGCAGCAGTAGCTGAGAGCTACATCTTGATCCACAGGGGAGTGGGGACTGGGTCTGGCAGGTATAAACTTTTTGAAACCTCAAAATGACCAATGTCACCCCCAATGACACACTTCTTCCAAAACCACACCTACTCCAACAAGGCCACACCTCCCAATCCTTCTGAAGTAGTGCCAATCCCTGAAGCCAAAGCATTCAAATATATGAGCCTATGGGGACATTTTTATTCAAACCACCACAACACAGCATCCACACAGCACACATCTTTGGGTAAGCTTTGTTTCTCTGATCTTCAGTTTCCCAGGGAGTGCAGAGGAGCAAATGCAATGAGGTCAAAAGTACAGACTGTGAGTTTTGTAAGCCTAGAGCACACATAGCTTGGGAAGGGCTCCTGAAATTGCCTGGGAGGCTGGCCTCGGCACTGGGCAGCCTTCTTCAGCAGCCCTGCTGTTTCTGCTGGGAGATGTTCCTCTCAGTGACTCTTCCCACTTCCTGGAACCTTCATTCTTTGGAAAGCCTAGATCCAGATTTTTGAAAAGAATCTCCTTCATCTCACCATTTCGGCCCTCCCACGGGGCTTCGGCTTTGGCAGGCAGCTGCTTTGATATTAGACTTGTCAAGAGAAACTGGGGAGTAGCCTTGATTCATCATTTTTATCCACCGGATAAAAGGGCCAATTTCTGCCTTTAGAGTCTCACAATGCTGCAGCCAGACTGTATTCATCTGAGGCCCGGGTCAGCCCGAAATGGCTGGTTTTCCACTGTGTGCAATTACTGTGCCTGGCAAACAAATTGTAAAGGGCTCGTTAGCTATTCCTCACGAAAACACTGAGGCCAGGCTGGTGGTTGTGGTGTGCCCAGACTCCTGGCACCGAGCAACTGCGGTGTGCCATGTCTGTGTCTGTTTTGTATGCAGAGAGCGATGACAATTTCAGTTGATAAGGCAATTTGTGTCACCACCACCACCACCCCTTTTTAAGAGGAGAATGAAAAAGACCACGCAACTTTCTTAAGATCAGAAAGCTGGCAAAGCGCACTTGCAGATTCGTATTCATCCCTCTGGACCAGAAGCCCAGGGATCACCTCCATGTGGTCCCATACACAGTGAGCATGCTCAGTCGAAGTCTGGGGAGTGGATATCTGAGGTATCAGGAGTGCAAGGTGGAGAGTCCGGCCCACAAGGACAGACATAGAATTGCTACAAAGGGTGTTTTGTGTCAGCCCCTCAGCTCTGAAGTTAGGAGGGTGGGCAGTTCTGGTCCTGGGTCTGTAGATCCAGACTCAAGAATATGTCTTTGGGTCTTCCCACCATGGGACTTCTATCCTAAGGATACCAGGGGAACTTATGATGCACAAAAAGTGGGTTTAGATGAATGAGGTTTGTGGATCACAACATCTACATTTGTCTCAGAGAGTTTTAATCCCCTGGGTATGCTGAAGGCCCTGAGAAATAGTGCAACAAAGTGGTGGGTGGGCATAATTCAGCCTTGACGTGTCAAGGTATTCCATTCAGAAAACTGTCAATCCATCTTTATAACCCGCTTTTGGAAGCATCAATGGTAAGCCAGTCCCAGGAGCTCAGATCTAACAAAAAGGCTAAGGTAAGTTCCCATTCACCTCCTCACCCACTGGATGGTTCTGCAAAGAATCCTCTCAAGTAAAAGTCTACAGACTGTGAGAAAACTTTTATCTGAAGAACTTCCCTCTTGTACTATGTCAAAGTACAAAGTCATTCAGGTCCACTGTGGTCCCAGAGAAGGGACAGGCATGAGCATTCCCTGTGTCTTCTGGTTTTCCAGTTCAATAAATAGATCATGTCAACTGCCTTGCCCGGGGCTTATCAAAATACAAAAATAAAGTGATAACTGCCAATGCCTGCAACGTCACACAGGTAGAAAAGATGAAGCAGAGGAGGTTAGAAGAAGAAACACCCAGAGTGGACATTCCTGCCAGAAAGCTGCTTCCTCCAGTGTGTGACCCTGCTCAGCTGGACTTCTATCTCACCAGCTCTGGCAAGAGGGTCTGAGGCCCGTGGTATTAAATTCCAATGCAGCTGCCTCCCAGAGTTCTGCAGACTCAGCCACTGACCAGCCTGCTCCATTTTCTTTTTCATTTCTAGTTCACAACTTGCCTGGTCTCATCTAGACTCTTCTACAGACCCCCAAGTGGGCTCCCATTCTTCCTCTTTGTCTGTCTTACATTTCTCTAAGAGTGGCCCCCACTGCACTGAGCACCCATGGAGTAATCTGCTCCCAGGACACCCCTGAGGGCTTCATCATGGCTGATCGGCTTGAGTTGTCTCCTGTGTCATACTGTAAGATGACAGGATAGAACTATCCTTGCCCAGTGTACTTGCCTTACCCATCGGAAAACTCAAATATTAGTAAAAACCAGTGCATTAAAAAAACATTTTCTTTAATAGCTTTCTAAAATCTCAGTGTTTGTCCCAAGAATGACACACCAGCCCTCTCTGAAAAAGTCCTCCAAGCCCAAGAAAATCAAATCTAATTCTATAAGGTTACCTGAAGATGTTCGTGCAGGGAGAAGCCAAATCAGATCCGTTTCCTATGTGTTCCAGCCTATGATGAGAAAGGCCTTTCCTAATGTCCTGGGAAGACTACAATGCCAGCATCAACTGCAGTCACATCTGCTTGGAGTCTGGTAGACTTCAGGCAGATGAAACACATTCTCTGATGCAAGGGGGCAGAGGGCTGGCTGTGCAGCCCTTCACTGGACATGAAAATGCCTTACCCATCTCTATTGGATCTGGGTCCTTGGTATGGCTTTCTTGAATCTACACCTTTAAAACCCAACTTCCTGATACATAGGTTGATAAATAGTTCCTGGAGGAAACCTTAGCATGGCGCAGAGGGGAAATGAAAGCTATACAATTATGGGTATGCTACATGGGCTGTGATTTACAAAAATGTCACTTAGCCAGAAACTAACAAAAACATTTGCATTACAGTCATGTCAAAACTTCAACTCTTTTTCTTTTTTAAAAACAATTCATTTTATTTTTATGTCCTGCATATGGGTATTTTGCCTGCATGTATGTATGTGTACCACCTGCGTGCAGTACTTCAGAGGCCAGAAGAGGCCATCAGATTCTCCCTCTGTAGAAGAAGAGGCCCAAAGAGTATACGAGTCAGAAGGAGGGATGGAGGAGACACAACAGGCCTGGTGCACATATGAACTCCCAAAGGCTGTGGCTTATATGTCAAGTTCACTGAGGCTGTGTATGAGCAGAGGCTACATGTGCAATATGTGTGCCTGACACACGCCTACATGGTGCTCATACACAGAGTTTGCACAACCCCGTAAGGACAGAATTTGGGGAGATACCTTCAGAGGAGATCTTCCAGAGAACTGGGGCTCAATTCCCAGTCCCGCATAGAAGCTCACAACTGTCTGTAACTAAATTCCAGGGCACCCAATGCCCTCTTCTGGCCTCTGAGGGTACTGCATGCAGGTGGTGCATGTACATAGGCACAGGCAGACCCCAAGACTCAAGACAAGAACAAGGCAATTGTATCTACAAGTAAATCACACTGTGCCTTGCTGAGAAAGTGATGTTGTGACGTCCCAGGTGACCTCTCGCCCCTGCACACCCTTCTTCCTTTTGTTGCTCTGCTGTCTTACCTCTACCTAGCTGACAATTATAGGAAATGACTTTGTTTTCCTCTCCATCTCTCTAATTTGTCAGTGAGAGTGGCCATATCACATTAAGAAGTGAAGTGGAAACAGTTGAATAAGATTTGTGTGGCATCTCTGCTGTTCTAATTAGAAATAAGATACATATGCATGTGTGAGCTGTGAGATATAAATTATGCCATCTTAAAAGTTTCCCGTGCAAATCAAAAACACAATTACTCTGAAAGTTAACATCACACAGTATAAACATAAACAGGAAAAAATGCATGCTTCGAACGTAACACTTCAATTTTCCTCTTCCTAGAATGGCACTGCATAGCAAAGAACACCTCAGCAAGCTGAGACAGGGCCCACTGAAGAAAGGAAAGCTCTCTGTGTCAGTGCCTTTGGTGGTACTTTGTCCTGCTTTTTGAATGCAGATCTCTCATCATTCTGCTGCAGGCCCCTCATGATAGCCAGGCGATTGCAAATACTTAGCATGCTGAGTACTTGCCATAGACAGTTGTCACTGAAGATGGCATCTTTCCTGAGACCTCACTGCCCGGGTGGCTCCTGAAGAAACGAGAGGCATGGGACAGAGGTAAGAGACAGGGCTGGAGTGAGACCTGATCCTGAGGTTCTTAGTGTTGCTAGGAGACCGGGATGCCATCTCACTTGGTGCCTACCTCACAGGAAGTGCTTGGCATCTCTCTGCTCACTATTGCTTTCGCAGGCTGAGCACCCCAGCAGAGGTATCCTCCAAATGCACTGTTTTCAAAGACACGACTTACCTTCTCTATGTGGTATTACTTATTTATTTAAATACCCTTGAGTCTATATTGAATCACATTCCCGTTTAAAATTTTCTCCAGTAATTGTATCCGTTAAGTAGTGGATCTTGCCTGTGTCAGTATTTATTTAGAGGGTAATAAGGGCGACTTTCCCTCAGACCTGAAAGTTACCTGTAATTGTTCTATAAGAAAAAATGTCCCTTCTATGCTGCCCCCCTCCCTCCCTCCCTTTCTTTCTTACATGTATAGGTGTTTTACCTGTATGTATGTGTACCTTGTTCACGTAGTGTCTGCAGAGGCCAGAAGAGGACATTGGGTCCCTTAGAACTGGAGTTATTAGGTGCTAAGAACTAAACCCAGGTCTGGTCCTCTGGAAGAGCAGCCAGTGCTCTTGACTGATGAGCCGTCATTCCAGCATCGACTTTGTTTTTTGAGACAGAGTCTCTCTGGGATCTGGAGCTCACATGGGTTAGGTTCAGCCGTTAGGGGTCTGCCTCCCCAGCACAGAGGTTATAGAATCCAACCACGTCTGGCTTTGTACCTGGATGATGGGACTGTAGCAACCACTTTACCAACTGAGGTCTCTCCCCATCCCTCTCCATGTTTTATTCTGAAGGTTTTATGTTTTCACGTTATGTCACAAACATGTTTTTTTTTTTAAATCAAATAATGCCTGAGGCATTTGCTAAGGTTTTGTTGTTGTTGTTTTATCTAAACCACTTATCAGTGACCTATCTTAGCAATTGATCTCTACCATCAATGACCTATTTGGATCTTCTAGCTATTGCTCTTTTCCTCAGCAATTTTCAGAATAAGCTGATGAACACATGCAAATAAGCTTGCCAGCATTTTGATTTAAAATTGGATTAAGTCTCCACATCAAATTGAGCAGAACTGATATTGTAACATGGATTCTTTCGGTCCATGCACATAGTTTATTGTTATGCTTTAGGGAGGAACAGGGCTGAAGAGAAAGAGAGAGAGAGAGGGAGGGAGGGAGGGAGGGAGGGAGAGAGAGAGAGAGAGAGAGAGAGAGAGAGAGAGAGAGAGAGAGAGAGAGAGAGAGAGAGAGAAAGGATTTGATCCATGAGAATTGGGCAGATTCAGGATGCCAGAGTCTGATGTAAATGTTTCAGTCTGCCTGGAAAAAGCATAGCCCATTCTTCTAGGCCTTGTGGGGGAGTAGGGAGCAGGAAATAGGTTCTAGGTCAGCTGACATCACCTTAGGTAGACTAAAGGACACTATATTTTCTGGCTTAGGCAGGTGTTTGAGAGTCCTGTGGACAGTTCTGGATAATGGATTCTGTAAAACAATGGGCGTGGTCAATTTCTTTTATAGATTCCAATTTGATGGAGTACAGGTTTTTAATGTATTCCCTTATAACATTCCAAATTTCTTTGATGTCTCTTGTAATGTTTCCCTATTCATTTCTGATTCTGTTAATCTGGGTCATCTCTTTCTTTCTTTTGGTTAGTTGGGTCAAGGGTCTGTGGATCTTGTTCTTCTTCTCAAAGAACCAGCTCTTGGATACATTGATTTTTTTAAAAAATATTGTTTTGTTTCTTTTTCATCAATTTCTGCTCTAAATTTTTATTATTTCCTGCCATTTATTTGTTTCAGTTTGGTTTGTTCTCTTTTTTCCCCAAGATTTTTGAGTTGCATCATTAAGCTCCTTATTTGTGCTCTTTCTGACTTTTTTAATGCAGAAATGTGGAACTATAAATTTCCCTCATAAAAAATTTATGCCTTTAATGTGTCTCAGAGGTTTTGCTGTATTGTGTTTTCATTTTCATTTAGTCCCAGGAAATTTTAATTTCTTTCCTGATCTCTTCTTTGATCCATTCATTGTTTAGTAATAAGCTGTTTAATTTTCAAGCATTTGTGCATTTACTAGAGATTTGTTTGCTCTTGGTTTTAGGTTTTATTGCATTATGGCCAGGGAAGATAGAATACACAGAGTTATTTCAATATTTTTGAGTTTGTTAAGATTTATTTTTTGACCCAAGAGGTGATCTATTTTAGAGAGGTTTCCATGTACTGCTGAGTAGAATGTATATTCTTTGGTTTCAGGGTGTCATATTCTGTAAATCCATTTGATGTATGATGTCATTTAATTCTTATGTTCTTCTGTTTATTTTTTGCCCAGATGAACCATCTGATAAAGAAAGTGGGGTGTTTAAATCATCTACTATTAATGGGTTAATGTTAGTCTGTGTCTTTAATCCCAAGAGTACACTTTTTATGAAATTGGATAACCCTGAGTTTGGTGCATATATATATTCAAGATAGTAATGTCTTCTTGGTTTATTGTTCCCTTGATTAAAATGGAGTGTCCTTCTTTATGTCTCCTAAATTGTTTTACTTTGCAGTCTGTCTTGTCAGATATTAGGACAGCAATGGTGGGTTGCTTCCTGGTTTCCATTGGGTTGTCCACCTTTTCACTCCAAGGTGTGAAAATCCCTAAAGCTAAAGTGTGTTTCTTATAGACAATAGATAAATGGATTGTTTCTTGATCCTTTCAGCAAGTCTGTGTCTTTTAATTGGAGAATTGAGGCCATATTTAACATCTGAAGTTCAGATGGTCCCAGAGCTTATGGACAGGCTTAACCTGAGGAACAAAATGAAGTTCCATTGTGTGTTGTACCCATTTCAAGAAACCACCAAGGAGCCGGTTTCCAATGCAAGCACATGAGGGTCTTTTTTTTTTTTTTTTGTTTTTGTTTTTGTTTTTCAAGACAGGGTTTCTTTGTGTAGCTTTGCGCCTGTCCTGGAACTGGAACTCACTTGGTAGACCAGGCTGGCCTCAAACTCACAGAGATCCGCCTGCCTCTGCCTCCCGAGTGCTGGGATTAAAGGCGTGCGCCACCACTGCCCGGCCATGAGGGTCCTTTTTTTGTCAGGTTCAACCTGGGCTACTGCCAGGCAGACGGAGGGAAATTCGGCAATTGCGGTGGGCCCATGGGTAGAGAGTTTTTATAGGGAAAAACTGCAAGCTGGGAATTACATGCTTTGGCAACTTGGGATTGGGTAGAAGGGATATAGGACAAGGTGATTTTTTGAAACTATTGGCCTAGACTTTTGGTTCGAAACCACATTTGAAACCATTGGGTTGGACTTTTTGGCAGGGAACCACAACTTGCTGGGCAGGATTATCTGGGCTGCTCAGCAGGTTATCTAGATATCTTCAAGGCCATAAACCACAGACAGGATGTCTGCAGGAGCATACTGCCCTGTATCTGTTCAAGCTGTCATGACACATTCCTGAGGTCCTTCCTGGAACTGAGTACAGCAGGTGGTCTAAGATAGTGGCCCCACCCTAAGATGGGGTCTGTATTGTCTTCACAGTGTAAGTAGAGGTCCAGGTACAGAAGCCATTACCAACAGCCAGGAGAACACAGACCTGCTGTCAGAATCAAATCCAAAAAAACAGTTTCCAAGCTGGCCTCAATCTTTAAGTAAACACACAGGAAAGAAAAATCAGTAGAAAGTGCTCATGGAGTATTGTTGAATATTATTTTAAGATGTGTTACATTTGTTTGTGCTGTAGAACTTTTTTTTTAATAATGCAAAGGTATGTTGCATTCTTTTATGTTGCATTTGTTTAACTCTGTGAAGCTGTGTTACTGTGTCTGTCTAAAACACCTGGTTGATATACTAAAGAGCTGAACAGACAATCGGTAGGCAGGAGAAAGGATAGGTAGGGCTTGCAGGCGGAAAGAATAAATAAGAGGAAAATCTGGAAAGAGGATATTGAAGAGGAGAAGGAAGGGAGGACTCCAGGGGCCACCCAGCTACACAGCAAGCCATGGAGTAAGAATTAAAGAAAGGTATATAGACCAGAGAAAGACAAAATCCCAGAGGCAAAAGATAAATGGGATAATTTAAGTTAAGAAAATCTGGCTAGAAACAAGCCAAGCTAAGGCCGGGCATTCATAAAAAAGAACAAGCCTCCGAGTTATTTTATTCAGTAGCTGGGTGGTGTGCTCCATGCCCCCTGCCAAAGCCACAGAGTAAAGATTACAAACAACCAACAATAATGGAGGGCTAGGAGAGAGATGGATGAGAAAGCACTGGCAAGACCACGCCCTGGGCTCCAGCCTCACAGCATAGGGGCAGGAGGGGGATGAGAAGGAGGGAGAGGGAGGGGGAAGGAAGAAAGTAGGGAGTGAGGGATGAGGGAGGGAGTTCACACCATCACTTTGTCAAGTAATAGCCTCCTGGTGTGAGAGGTTGGATACATGACTGCTGAAATGAGTTTCCTTCCCACTGAAGGAAGCAGGCAGCATCACGAATGGTAACAAATAAAGCACTAATGAACGCATCTTACCAAAATGTTTAGGGACAGGTGACAGTGGCTCCTCATGTCTAACTGTCCCTTGAGGGGTTTCCTGCTCCTAGGCTTTTATCATTTGCTGTCTGTATCAGGAAGTATTGCTTCACCTTAATACAGTGTAATAGGTGGAACTTTAAGGAATGCAACACAATAAGGACCTTAGGCACCCAAGCCCTCTCAGCTCTTCCACAGTATGAGCAGACTAAATTGGCTATATTTTCAGCTGTAGGAAATAAAGGTGAGGGCACTGTGTTGTAGAAGCGATGATCAACATGTCCTGTATCTGATGTGGTTGATGATGGAGACGGTTTTCCATCTTTCCGCCTTCAGACACTAGCAGGCATGTCAGATGGTGCTTCCTGGCTGTGTCACCAGCAAAACCTGCTGGAACTCAGCAGTGCCAAGAATTCATCAGCTTCCCAGTCTCACTAGCAGCTTCCTTCCCAGATGGTGGATGCTGGAGGCTAGTCTTTCTCCATCACTGCCTAGATGCCTATTGAAATCATCTCAGCAAGAGAGGACACTTCTTTGTGGTGCTTTTCCCGGTGGCGGGGGTGGGGGGGGTGGGGGTGGGGGGTGGGGGGAATGGGGGGTGGGATGATGGATCTGCTTAGTGGTCACCCTTCCCCACCCCCCATGCATCCCAAGAGTCCGGAGGTTGCATTCAGGTGCGTATCTGCCCCGACTCCACCTGCTCTAAGGGCACTTTCTCACCACAACTGAGAAAGTTACCTGCCAAGAGTCTCCTAATGAGACTGCTTTGCAAAAGGTGGAGAGCTATAAAAATTCAACCTCATTGAATGAGCACGCGTGTGTTCATTTGACCCGAAATGTTGACTGCATAGACATTTTCAACATTTAAACCATGTGTGTTGCTGTTGTACATTCGTGTGTGTGTGTGTGTGTGTGTGTGTGTGTGTGTGTGTGTGTGTGTATGGAGATAACTTTGAGATTGTCCCCCAAGAACCGTCCACCTTGTTTTTGGAAACCAAGTCTCAATTAGGCCAGCTGTCTGTCTTTATTTCCCAGCACTGGAATTGTATGTGCATTCCAATGTGCCTGACTTGTACGTGGGTTCTAGGGGCTTAAACTCTGCTCCTCATACTTTCAAGGCAAGCATTTCCAAACTGAGCTGTCGACCGACTGCCTTCACCACCTTTTTAAAGCTTAATTTTTTCAGATAAATGTAGAAAAATGGGTACAGAAACGCCATCTCCCATCTTCAGCATCGCAAGAAATTAAAACAAGGGTGGCAAGATACATATGATTCCAGATTCTGTTTGAATCGCTACCATTCACATTTCTTTAAAAACGACTGTAGCCAATCCTCTTCAAATTTGACCTTTGCCTATTGTGGTAAGAAAAACAGGAATAAAATATGTGTGTCTCGGGACACGACCACCAGATGGCGACGCCGCGTGTGTTGGTATAGCTCTGAAGGGAAGGCAAAGCGTCAGGGGAGAGAAACGATTCTGTAGGGTGGGAGGGCTTTAGTTCCACAGTCTCAGGGGAGCCTTGTCTATGTGCCCTTTTGCCTTGAAAAATGACCAGAATAAGCGGCTCAACAGAGGCGGGAGGAAGAAGACAGAAGCAGATGAGCAGGGCGTGGCCATCCGCCGGGTGAGGTTAGGCTGAAGGTTCAGAAGCATCCCGAGCGAGATTCGATCGGGAGCCACAGTTCATTCCCTGAATCTCATGGGTGTTTCTCTGTGAATGAGGGGCAAGACAGTCCAATACAGACAAGTGACTCCGGAGAGAGACTGAAGAGAGGTCGCTGGGAATCAAATCCACAGCCAATCTCTCGCTAGTACTTAGGCACACTCAGTACAAAGCGCCCACCCAGCCTTTGAGGAGCGGCCCCCTTCCCCCGGGAAGAGAGAAGTCTCCTGCCCTGCGATCCCAGCTCCACATTCTCTGCAGTGAACTTCAGTTAGTTCTGGGCAGCGAATCACCAGAGGTTTATGAGAACCAGGCGGGAAGGCACATAGTAGGCACTTTGTGCCCACGAGTCCTCATACTCAGTTTCAACCCACGGCAGACAGAAGCTTTTTATTACAGTTCTGTCT
This sequence comes from Peromyscus maniculatus bairdii, assembly GCF_049852395.1. Lineage (NCBI taxonomy): Eukaryota > Metazoa > Chordata > Mammalia > Rodentia > Cricetidae > Peromyscus > Peromyscus maniculatus. The sequence goes on from NC_134872.1 coordinate 33,035,987, forward strand.
GCACTGACCCTGTGCGGGCTTTGTCTCTCCGCAGTCTTCCGTATATAAAACAGCCACATAGGCTGACCCCGGGGGCGTTCTTGCAGGCAGTTTCGTCCACACAACCTCAGAGATGGCAGAGGTCTGCTGCTGGCCAGCTATAGCCAAATTGGAAGTTACGATTTAGAAGTTACCACAAACAAGAGAGTTAATAACGAATGGTATGCTCTGTGTGGGACTGATTCCTGACGCTGGCTTGGCTTGTTGGCGTCTTGGGACCCCATGTCTACGCTGACCTCACTGTTGTGGGATTCCAGCTGTGTGCATGTTCCAAGCCTCTCCAGTCTCAGCTGTAGTGAATGTGATCCATCTTACCTGGGGCTGTGATAAGCCAAGGGCAGCGTTCAGATATGTGATGCGAGCCATCGTTTGTTATGAAGAATAAACTATAGGCAAGGCTTTCAGTGTAGTTTCTTCCCAGTATTGCTTATGGTGTGGTTTTACTCACTTTACACAACACTTTCTAAACTCATATTGAGGCTGCATCATAATACACACAGCCCAAAAAGCATTATTTATCTCCTTCCAGACTCTTCATATCTGGGCTCCAATATCCTTGTCCACTTATGAGTACTCTTTCCTTAAACTTATTCTGGGAGCCATGATCAAAGATCATAAAAAAAGCCAGCAATTAGAGATAAGAGGTAAAATCATGGAGTATGATAAAAAGAGCAGTAGACTCTGGGAGAACTAAGCAGCTTCCCTCAAAAGAAGTAGAAATGATTACTAGAGCTTGGGGATGGTTTATCCCCACAGGGGTTCATGGATAGAGGCATGGCCTCCAGTGTGGTGATTCTGGGGGAAGGAATCTTTAAGCATGCACAAGATCCGCACAAGCTCAAGCCAGGCAAAACTCCCGGATGGAGGAGAGGAAATGGGACCAGACTCCAGTCCTAGCCAAGAAGCTATTTGCAATTGACACCCGGGAGGAAAGGGAAAATCAGTTTTCTCCAATGCAGTGTCACTGGGTACATTAATCATGGTTCAGGGAAGGCCTGAAGTTCAGGAGGAGTTGGCCAGTGGAAATCTGATTCTGTGTTTACTTATTTTTTCTGTGCATTTTTTGCTCTGTTTTGTTTTGGATATTTGGGGGGGGGGTTGAGAGAGAGAGAGAGAGAGAGAGAGAGAGAGAGAGAGAGAGAGAACATGAAGTTGGGTGAGTAGGAAGATAGAGGAAGATCTGGGAGGAACCTGGGGAAGGAAAGAATACGATCAAACTGAGGAGGTAGTTTAAGTCATCAGGGACACTGCCCTTGCAAGGGATTGATGTTACTTTCACGAGGCCACAGTTGGACCTCAAGGGAGGTTTGTTATAATAATATAGTGAGCCCAGACTCTCACATCCTATGGCTTCCTGTCTGAATATGTTTCTCTTCATTAATTCACATGACTTCTCCATGGTGGCATCTGCCTTAATACATCACAGTGAGGGTCCTTGACAGACATGGCTGGCTAATTTCTAACCTCCAAAACAGTTCTTCCTGGAGGATGGCTGGCATCCCCAGACTCCATCTGACATACTTAAATATTTCAGCTATAATGCTCCTTAAGGAGAGTTGAGTCGTTCAGGTGCCCACCTGGGCTCGACACTGTGTTTATGCAAGTCGTTTGGATTCTATGGGACTCCGTTTCCCACTGTCCCATGGGGTCAAAGACTGATTCTTGATCTTTTCTGTTGTACTGTACAATTGCCTGGAGAGTTTTGTAACACTGGATATGTTAACACAGACCCTGGTACTTGCATACAGGGTGTGTTAACACAGCCCCTGGTGCTTGCACACTAAGTGTGTTAATGCAGCCCTTGGTGTCTACCTGCATACTGGGTGTGTTAACACAGCCCCTGGTGTCTATGTGCACACTGGATATGTTAACACAGACCCTGGTACTTGCTTAGTGAGTGTGTAAACACAGTCCCTGGTACCTGCACACTGGGTGTGTTAACGAAAGCCCTGCTGTCTACCTGCACACTGGGTGTGTTAACACAGCCCCTGCTGTCTAAACACTGGATGTGTACAAACAGTCTCTGGTACCTGTACACTGGGTGTGTTAACACAGCCCCTGCTGTCTACCTGCACACTGCATGTGTTATCACAGCCTTGAATACCTGTGAGACTTACTACAGGTGTTTACACCCAGTGGAGTCTCTGACTGTGAGTGTCCCTGACTGTGGTGGTATTGTGTTCCCCAAAATATTACTAAACATCTGGGGTCAGAGACAGAACAACCACTAGATACAGAGGCTAGAAAATGGTGGCACTCACGCCTTTAATCCTAGCATTCCAGAGGTAGAAATCCCTCTGGATCTCTGTGAGTTCAAGGCCACATTGGAAACAGCCAGGCATGGTGACACGCCTTTAATCCCAGAAAGCGAGCCTTAAATCCCAAGAAGTGAGCCTTTAATCCCAGGGAGTGATGGCAGATAGCAGAAAGGTATATAAGGTGTGAGGACCAGAAACTAGAACATTTGGCTGGTTAAGCATTTGGCTGGTTAAGCTTTCAGGCTTCTAGCAGCACAGTTCAGCTGAGAGCCATTCGGATATGAGGACACAGAGGCTTCCAGTCTGAGGAAACAAGATCAGCTGAGAAGTTGGCCAGGTGAGGTTAGCTGTGGCTTGTTCTGTCTCTCTGATCTTCCAGTGTTCACCCCAATACCTGGCTCAGGTTTGATTTTATTAACAAGAACGTTTAAGATTCATGCTACACCTGACCTTTACCCTCTCTAGGATGCCGCATCACATCTCAGGAGGGGAACTTTGACAGTGCCCACCAGTCCACTGACCGTAAAGGCAGAGGCGTGTTTTTAATTCACTGCAAAGAACAGTGGCGAGCCCAGGACATGGTGAGAGCCAGGGAAAGAAGTCTGCTGCAGACTCTGTGCTCCCCAGGGGGCCCCAGGTCTCACCACAGTGTCCAGCACATGTCACCAGAATGGTCTTGTTCACACCAAGAGAGGAACATTACTTGGACCTCTGCCAGCCTCTGGCGAGCAAAAGCTCTACCTCCTGCCCTTCACAAGCTGATCTCAGCCTTGATATCTGGGTCCCCAAATTCCTTCGCTAACTATTCCATTCTATAGGAGACCTGTGTTTAACGTCACGGTCAAAGGCTATTTAGAAAGAGAAGGTGCCATTAAAAGCAGATGTAGGCTGGACACATTGGTGCATGCCTCTAACCACAGGCAGGTGGAGCTCAAGGAGTTCAAGGCCAACCCGGTCTACATATCGAGTTCCAGGACAGTCCAGGCTACATAGGGAGACCTTTTCTCAAAAAAAAAACAAAACACAAATGAGAATAACCAAAAACCAAAACTGAGGTACTGCATGACAGAGAAAAGGAATTGATTTTAAAGATGAAACAAGAAAGGTGTTGTGATTTGATTCATTTGTTCATATGATGGAGCGTGATCAAGAAGTATCCTTCAGGGGCCACTGATCAGCTCGCAGTTGACGGTCTACAGAACAGCTGAAGGCCACTTCCTGCTCCCTGCACTTTCGGCCAAGCTCCATGGTGGCGCTTTCCTTTGCGCTCATCTCCTATGAAAACACTGGCTGTTGTTGTCATTTTATATTAAAGTATGCATGCCCAGAAAGCATATATGTATATATACACATACATGTACATATATGCTTACATATGTATATGTATGTACATATGCATGTATATATTAGTATACATATATGTATAAGCCATTCCCTCCCTATGGGTGGTGCTTAGATTCTGGGTACAAGTTTCAACAACAAATTGTAAAAACCACCCACATGCAGAAGAGACCAAGAAAACAAGTGCCACGGCGCTGGACCTCAGGCTGGCACATCCAAGTCCTCACAGTCCTTTCTCTCCAATGAGGGAGAGTTTTGGATGCCTTTGAAGACTTTCACGATTTCTCCCATCCTGGATTCTGCAGTCCTTCAACTGCAGGGGATTAACCTGTTTGAGCGGATCACAGGTCTCCCCAGGCAGGTACAACAGGAAAGATGTCAGAACCACAGCAGCAGGGAGCCTGGGCTCACGGAGAGAAATCCCACGTTAGTGCCCAGGGCCTGTGGGCATAAGGAGGAGTGTTTGGAGCAGGGAAATTGTGACGGACTTTGTGTTTGGTTTGTTTTTGAGGAAATGGTGTGGGACAGGTCTCCTCCTACAATCCCTTTGCTGCAGAAAATTCAGAATAAAGAGGCACCCGCGCTTAGTACTCACTTCACTGTCCAACGATGGTTGCTCCTCGTTCCCAGAAAAAAACTGTAATGACCTGAGTTTCCACCAGGGGGCAGATTTGACTTTCCTTTGGCGCTTTAAAAAAAAAAAAAAAAAAAATTCCAAAGCGCCTGCTGGTTTTCTCAGCTGCCCTTTCTTCTCTTAATGCCCTTTCACAGTAGATGATAGCACAATCAAAGGACTACCTTCTTCTAAGCTGTCCCAGGCAATCTAACGGTGTAATCTGGTTGGCTCCACCCTAATTATCAGAGGAATGCTGGATGAATCTAAGGATAGCTGTGGTGGTGTCCACTCTGCAAATGACCAGGTTTTTACATCGAGAACAAGTATACAATCTACTGGTCTATCATTTCGATAGTTCACGAGAACATTTAGTTTCCAAAGGCATTTTTTAATGGCATGTCCACTATTCTGAACAATTCTAGGGAAATGATTTAGAGTCTCAAATTTATTTATTTATTTATTTATTTATTTATTTATTTATTTATTTATTTATTTATTTTTATTTTTATTTTTATTTTTGTTTGGGAGCCTAGCCTTTAACGGCTGAGCCATCTCTCCAGCCTAAATTCATTTATTTACACTTACTGGCTTGGGAAGTATTTTAGGATTTCCTTTTTCAATAGTTTTTGTTGTTTTAAACAATGTTTTCTATCTATTCTTGACAATTCCGTGCCGTAATGGAATTTGATTATATCTACTCACCCCGTCACTTTCTCTGAATCCCTCTAATTCACTCTCTCTAATTCCGGGCTTCTTCTCAAATGAGTTTAATCGTGGTTGCTAGCATGGGCATGCGTACTGGATCACTTACGGGAAGATGGGCAGCTTACCACGACCGCACCGCTGAAGCCTTTTCCCGCTGATAGCTCCCAGAGGTGCGGGTTTAGTAAGGTTTTAAGCCATCGTACAAAGTCCTGGGGTTCGTGGTCCTTCGTTCTTAGTCTCACCGCTCTTCCTCACTACCTTCCCTCATCCTCCTCACTGCGTCTTGCTAGGACCCCTCCTTCAAAAAGTCTCCTTTCTATTGCGTGTTTCATAAATTCCGACACCCTGTATTTCCCCTCCATGCTCCTCCTCCCAAAGACTTCTCTTGCTGTGTCATTCTCAGTCTCTCTCTGTCTCTCTGTCTCTCTCTGTCTCTGTCTCTCTCTCTCTCTCTCTCACACACACACACACACACACACACACACACAATCTATATTCCATATATGAGAGGAAAGTGTGACACATTATTGCCTTTTTCACTCTGGCTATTTTCTTGCCAATGTCATGGCTTTATTATTATTATTGTTGTTGTTGTTACTATTGTTATCATTATTATAATTTATAGCTAAAAACCATCCACTGTGTATATGTCCCATATTTTCTGTATCCATTCATCCTTTGATGGGCATTTGGACTGGTTCCACTGCCTGGCCTAAATAAACACGGGGATGCAAGTGTCCATGTGATACGCTGACTTCGAGTCCTTTGGGTGCGTTCCCAGGAGTGTGTGATTGTGTTGTAGCAAAACACTATTTCTAGTATTTTGAGGAACCTCCACACTGACTTCCATAGTGGCTGCGCACATTTACATTGCTTCCAGAAGCATGTGTTGCTGTCTGGTGTGGGTTTTTTGTTTGTTGGGTTTGTTGTTGTTGTTGTTGTTGTTGTTGTTTTTAACGGGAACCCTGCTGACTGGGGTGAGGTGGATCTCAAAGTGGCTTTAATTTTATTTCCCTGAAAACTAAAGGTACTGAACACTTTCCAGGCATTAGCCACTTGTACTGCCTTGAGAGCCATCTACTAGGTGTGTTGACCTATTTATTCATTGGGTGACCTGGGGTTTTGGGTGGTTGGCTTTTGCAGTTTTATGTATGTTAGATATCAACCCTCATCTCATAGGTTGTTGGTAGAGATTTTCCACATTCTGCAGATGGTTTCTTCACACAAATGGATGTTTTCTTTATTGTGCAGAAGCTTCTTAACCATGTTGGATGTCATTTCTCAAGGTTGCTATTGCGCTGTTGGAGTCCTTTTCAGAAGGCCCTTGCCTGGGCCTTGTCTTGAAGTGTTTTCCTATGGCAGTTTCAAAGTATGGTTCACTTTCAATGGATTTTTGTAAAGGGTCCGAGATACAGGTTTAGTCTGCCCAACCCAGGACCATTAGTCAAGAGGCCATCTCTTTTCCCTAGTGTGTGCTTTCAAAAGCTCTGTTAAAATCTGTTTGGCTGCATCTGAGTGAGCTTATTGATGTCTCCTCTGTGCTATTCGATTGGTCTACATGCTTGTTTCATGCAAGCACCACACAGTGTTTGCTACTATGGCTCCATAGTGTAACTAGAGATGAGATATTGTGATAACCCCAGCGTCACTCCTTCTGTTTAGATGCTTTGGATACTCAGGGTCTTTTACACTTCCATATGAATTTTAGGGTTTTTTTTTTTTTGTTTTTTTTTTTTTTTTTAGTTCTGTGAAGAGTGTCGTTGAGATTTTGAAGAGGACTGCATCGAATTTGAAGATTGCTTTACTTGTATAGTGATTTTCACAATATCAATTCTGTCAACTCATGAATGTGGGAATGTGGGAAGTCATTCCGTGTTCTAGTGTCTTCCTCAATTTCTTTCTTGGCTAGGTTTATTCTTAGGGCTTTCTTATTCAAACTGTTGTGAAGGATATCATTTTCCTGATTCATTTCTTGGCACTCTTGCTAATGATATATAGAAAAACTGCTGCTTTCTGTGTTGAACATCGTCTTGCTGCATTACTGAAGTGAAAGAACTTTCTGGTGGGGCTTGTAGCATTATTTAGTGTAGAACTGTCGTCTGCAAATAGAAAGAATTTGACTCCTTCCTTGCCAACTTATTCTTTTTTCCTCTCATCATATTGCTTTAGCAAAGACTTCAAGTGCTGTATTGAATACAAGTAAAGAAAATGGACTTAAAAAAAAAAAGTTAGGAAGCCTGGTGGTGGTGGCGCACACCTTTAATCCCAGTACTCGGGAGGCAGAGGCAGGTGGATCTCTGTGAGTTCGAGGCCAGCCTGGGCTACAGAGTGAGTTCCAGGAAAGGCGCAAAGGTACACAGAAAGACCCTGTCTTGAAAAACAAAAAAACAAAAACAAAAAAAAGAAAATGGACTTGTTTTTGAATTTAGGGAAAATGCTTTGATTTTTCCTATTGAGAGAGAGAGAGAGAGAGAGAGAGAGAGAGAGAGAGAGTGTGTGTGTGTGTGTGTGTGTGTGTGTGTGTGTGTGTGTGTGACCTCCATTATATTGAGGTATACTACTTCTGTTCCTAATTTGTTCAGTATTTTAATCACAGTGGGATTCGAGACTTGGCCAAAGGTATTTCTGCATTTATCAAAATGATCCTGTGACTTCTGTCTTGAAGAGCCTATTTATGTGCTGTACTACATTATTGATGTAACCAACTCTGAAGCCCAGGATGTGGCTGTCTTTACAAGTAAGGCATGGTTTTTTCCCAGACAACAAAAGATCAGATCTTGTCCTCTACTCCAGGAAATCTGTTTCTCCTTATTGGTGAGTTGAAGTCATTTACATTTAGTATTATTGCTGAATGGTTTTCCTATTAGGTGTGAACCAACTTTGCACCCCTAAGATGTTGAGGTGTACATCGTCTTCATGTGTGCCCAAGTTCAGCTGACAAGTGTAGCTAGAGTTTTCCTGCCTTGCCCACAGTCAGGACAAATCTTTGTCACCCGCCAGTCCCACAGCCGCTCAGACCCAACCAAGTAAACACAGAGACTTATATTGCTTACAAACTGTATGGCCGTGGCAGGCTTCTTGCTAACTGTTCTTATAGCTTAAAATTAATCCATTTCCATAAATCTATACCTTGCCACATGGCTCGTGGCTTACTAGCGTCTTTACATCCTTCTTGTCATGACTGCGGCTGGCAGTGTCTCCCTCCGCCTTCCTGTTCTTTCTTTTCTCCTCTCTGTTAGTCCCGCCTATACTTCCTGCCTAGCCACTGGCCAATCAGTGTTTTATTTATTGACCAATCAGAGTAATTTGACATATAGACCATCCCACAGCAGACAAGTGCTTCGCTGACAGTGTTTCCATCTCTGCTCATTAGGTACGTTGTGTGTATGTGTATGAGGTGTTACTAGGGCAATATCGGCTCCATAGACAAAGTTTAGCAGTATGCTTTCCATTTTTCTTTTGTGGGACTCAAACTGTTTTGATGTTAGCCCAACTTTAAAGGATTGGGAGAACTGGTAACTGTGGTGGTTTGAGTGAGAATGGCCCCCATAGGCTCTTATGTGTGAATGCTTGGTCCACAGTAGGTGGAACTGTTCGGGAAGGATTGGGAGGTGTGGCCTTGTTGGAGGAAGTGTGTCACTTGGGGTGAGCTTTACGGTTTCAAAAGCCCATGCTAGTCCCAGTCTCACTCTTTCTCAGCTTGTTGCCTGTGGATTAGAATGTTAGCTCTTAGCTACTGCTCCAGTGCCACACCTGCCTGCCTGCTTGCCTGCCGGCCAGCCCACAATGTTCCCTGCCATGATGAAAACAGCATACTCTCTGAAATGGTAAGGAAATGCCCAATTAAATGCTTTTCTCTGTAAGTTGCTTTGGTCATGATGTTTCATAATAGCAATAGAAAAATAACCAAGACAAAGTATCTTCTGAAGTGTAGGGCTAGTGCCCAGTCTGACTTAGTCTGTGGTTGTCTTTTTAAAACTTTTATTTTCTAATATATACATATAGTATGTATTTTGAAATTTTTATTTAATATATATTAAATATAGATTAAAACACACACACACACACACACACACACACACACACACATACACACACATACACACACACGAAGAAATAGGAGGCTGGAGAGTTTTCCCAATGGTAAGAAGCATACATTTACCTTACAGAGATCCTGAGTCTGGTTCTCAGCACCTAGGTCATGGAGTTTACAATTTCCTATAGCTCCAGCTCCTGGGCATCCTCAGACACCTGTGGGCACCTGAACTTTCCTTCACATATCCACACATGGGTACACACATAACACATGAGTTTTTTAAATTTTAAATTTTCATGTTTCCTTTTCTATTGAAAATAAATATTTTTGTACAATATATTCTGATCATGGTTCTCCTTCCTCATTTCTTCCCAGATCCTCTCCACCTCTTCACCCATCCAACTCCAAATTTTTAAAGGAAACAAGGAGGTGTGTTATGAGAATGTTTGTAAAATCATTAGGCCTATCATCATCATCATCATCATCATCATCATCATCATCATCATTATTATATTGGATCGTAACTTAACAGAGCATGCTTAATAGGAATCCTTTGGTTAATTTTATCCTTGGACACTGGTAAATTATGATTTGCTTTATACCAAGATGAAAGTTGGGAAACTGATTGTATAGTATAGGCTCAAAACTGTAAAAAGCTACACTGAATCAGTTACAGTTATGAAGGATAAAGTTGGATAAAATTATATGCTACACCACCATAGTAGTTAGTATTTTATTTTGAATCTTCAAGCGCAGAAGATTATACAATGATATATGCCAGTTTAGGGACCATGAAATAAACGTAGTTCAAGTTGAAACCCTTTCTTTTATCTGTGACACAGATAGATAGATAGACAGGCAGACAGACAGACAGACAGACAGACAGATAGATAGATAGATAGATCCACTGTCTCCCAGAATATCACAGTAGTATATATGTCTCTTCACTCTGGTGAACATTTCTTTATTTCATATAATATTACTTATCAATTTCTTGGATTATTTCCTGTGCTGTTGGAGTTCTTGTTCAAGAAGTCTTTGCTCATGTGTCCATCTTGAAGTGTTTTTTAACCTACATTGTCCTCTTTTAGTGTCACTGTCTCAGGTATTATATTAAAGCATTTGACCACTCTGAAATGATTTTTTTGACTAGGGTAAGAGCCATGGATCTAATTTCATTCTTTTACATGTGAAAATTCAGTTTTCCCAGTACCATTTGCTAAAGAGACTGTCTTTTCTCCAATGTATGTCTTTAACAGTTGTCAAAAAATTATGTGGCTGTAACTGTGGGTTTATTTCTGGGTCTTCTATTTCACTCCATCGGTCTACATGTCTTTTTTTTTTAATGTTAGTACCATGTTGCTTTTGTTACTATGGCCATGTAGTATAATTTCAGATCAGGTATTTTGGTGGTTTGAAAGAAAATGGCCCCCATAGGCTCATATATTTGCATGCTTAGTCTCTATCTGATGAATTATTTGGAAGGATTAGGAGGTGTAGCCTTGTTGGAGTTATGTCGCTGGATGTGAACACTGAAGTTTCAAAAGTCCAAGCCAGACCTTCTCTCTCTCTCTCTCTCTCTCTCTCTCTCTCTCTCTCTCTCTCTCTCTCCCTCCCTCCCTCCCTCCCTCCCCTCCCCCCCCCCCCCCCCCCCCCCCCCGCCTACTGCCTCCAGATGAAGGTATAAAGCTCTCAGCTACTGCTCCAGCACCATGCCTGCCTGCCTGCTGCTACACTTCCCACTGTGGTGATAATGGGCTAGCCCTCTGAAACTGTAAGCAAGTCCCAATTAAATGCTTTCTTTTATAAGAGTTGCCTTGGTCACAGTTTCTCTTCACAGCAACAGAACAGAAACTAAGAAAGGCACCATGCTCCCTCCAGCACGGCTCTATTTAGAATTGCTGTGGATATCCAGGATATTGTGTGCTTTTGTATGAATTTTAGGATTTTTATTTCTATTTCTGAAAAGAACATCATTGAGACTTTCATGGTGACTGCATTGTATCTATAGATCACTTTGGGCAGTGTAGTTTTTTTTTGCAACAACCATTCTGACAATCCATAAGCATAGAAGATCTTTCCATCTTCTAGCATCTTCTTTAATATCTTTCTTCAGTGTCTGAAAGTTTTCATTATGAAGACCTTCTACCTGCTTGGTTAGGTTTATTCCTGGTAGTTTTTTTAAAGTGTTGTATTGTGAATGGTATTCCCCACCTCTTACTCCCGATTTCTTTCTTGGTGATCTTACTAATGTTATATAAAAAAAATTACTGATTTTTGAGTGATGAATTTTATCAATGAATTTTACTTTACTGAAGGGGCTTGTCAGGTCTCAGAGTTTTCTGATGTGATGAGAAGCCTACTCTGAAGACACACTCATAACAAAGAAAATATACCCCAAGTAAGATAAATGTAAGAAGAGAAAGAAAATCACAGTCAAGACCCTGCCTCAAAAGTAAGTAAATACAAACACAAGCTTAAGAGGATCCGATGAGAAAGTAAAAATACTACTGAAAGTGTAGTAGAGAAACAAAGGAAATAAAAACAGTAGGGAGAGAAGACAAGAAAAAAAAAGAAAAGAAAAGAAACAATTGTCCAATAATGAGAAAAAATATTTTTTAAAAAGCTAAGCACATAAAGAAGAACCAAAATAGCTTTAAAATATATTAAAGCAAGGGCCAGCCATGGTGGTGCACACCTCTAATCCCAGCACTCGGGAGGCAGAGACAGAAGGATTATCTGTGAGTTTGAGATCAGCCTGGTCTACCGAATGAAACCCTGTCTCAAAACAAAGAAAACAACAATAAAAACACTAACAAAAATTGATAAAATAGAAATACTGCTCAATGTGTATTGAAAAGGAGAGGCACAGTGACAGGAAAGCTGGGGGCGGGGTGTGTGTGTGTGTGGAGTGCTGGAACAGTTTCCCTGGTCCCTCTTGGACACTTGGATACTGCCTGCTCTATGTGAGGGCTGCTGGCTGGACTCGTGGGCTCTTTCCCGTGGTTTATGCTGGTGCTGAGCTTGTGTTGGGCAACCATCTAACACCTACTGGCACGGCCTTTCTTCTAGCATTTCCCCTTCTATGCATGCTAGGGGCCCCTGCTGGCCTCGGGAAGGCAGCTTCTCGTCTTCCGGCTTGCCCAAAGATGTTCTCTCTTGTCTTCTTCACTTTATTCATTATATTCGAAGTGCAACGAATCTGAGTGACATTTTGATCTAAGAAATGTCTTCGTGTATATGTGACCTGTTATCTGTACCATTGGGAACTCACTTGGATGCCACTCTCAAATATAAACGGTTTGGAGCATGGCAGGGGATGTGTTGACCAGTCCACAAAGTGCCCGCCGTATCGTCACCCACATGCTCAACCGCTTGGTCACCCAGGTGCCCAGAGCTTATTGTGTTAATACTTTCCTATAAAAATTTAAACTAGTTCATTCATCGTATTAAACACTTTGTGATCAACTCCTGGGGCTGAAATTTTCTTAGGGATAGAGAAAAAGGAACCAAAAGCAAATATATTTTATTTTCATAAATTTACCAAGAATCTAATGTTAAAGTCAGCTGATTTTATCGATTCTTACTCGGAGCCAGGCCAGAGCCACTGAGTAGTGGGTTTGTTTTAACACAGTGAATTTTGCACAAACCCTGTGAATGAAATCCCCTCTTAGCGCTGTTGTGTGTGAGAGGATAGTGTGTGCCTGGCCCAGAGCCTCTCAGCAGCAGGAGGCTGCGATGGCCCTGCCTTCGAGAAGCACAGGACTTAGCCAGTCGGGTCCACTAAATATGGGAGGTGCTGAAGGTGTTTTTATTTTTACAGTTATTGTTGTTGTTGTTTTATATTTTTACTCATTTTCTTTGTGGTAAGGGCTGTGTGAGCCACTGTGTGCACATGGAAGTCAGAGGAAAACTTACAAGAGTCAATGGGTCCTGGAGTTTAGGTTCAGGCCACTGTTTTGTGTCTAGTCTTTTCTTTTTCTTTTTTTTTTTTTTCTTTTTTTTGGCTAGTCTCAAACTTGTGAGCTCATGGGATCCTCCCGCATCAGCTTCCCAAGGAACTGGGATTAGAAGTGTGTGCAATCAACACACAACAAGGGCTCCTAGTATATATGCCTACAAACTGCTCCCTTCTAAAGCCAGATGGTTAGAACTTGCCTCAAGCTGACAACTCGGTGCTGAGGGACCCCAAACAAGGGAGCAAGCAATAGCTTCCCCCTGAGCAAGCGAGGCAGAGCCCTCCTCAGAGAGGTGTCACTCAAAGGGAGCATGGCAGGAGGAAGGGAAGGAGCCCATGGTGGCACAGCAATGCAAGGGACAGGCAGACTAGCAGTCCAGGGCACAGCAGGGCCAGGCACTTGTTCATGGCAGTGTGAGCTGCGCAGCTGAGTGGGAGGTGCAGCCGGCCCGCACTGAAGGGGGTCCTGAGCAGGCTGCATTCTACAGTCACGCTTCTTTCTAAGAAGGTGACTCCACTGACTTTGGACTGCCCCTGACTGTAAGGGATGGTGTCAGATGACCTCAACACTAGCGATAGCAAAAGCTGAAGGAAGACAGATGTTAAGCTTGGGTCGTTTGGGGGTATTTGGAGATAAGCACACCAAACTCTTGCGGTGGTGGTAGAGGCAGAATAAAAATAGTGCCTGGCATGGCCGCATGCAAAGGTTATAATCATCGAGGTGTGACCCCAACAACCCAGAGACCCTCCAGCTAGCTTCAGGCCATCGTGTCCAGGGTGAAAGCGGACAGTGCTGGAGACTCGGAAGTGTTGATCTCCATGCCGCCCTTCTGTGAACCCCAACACTTTTGAGGCTTCAGCGTGTCACCATCTCAGGGAGGCTGAGAAGAAGTGAGTTGTGTGGAACACCTTGGAGCGTTCTAAATTCACACTCGCCCTCTCCATGCAAGTGCAGACCATGCTCCTTAAGCGTCCATCATTGCAGAAGGGATTCTGAGTCTGTTTGTCCTGCTCCCCCCCCCCCAACTAAGTCACAAGAGCACAGCAGGACAAGAAGGTCCCACTGGGGTTGAAATCACAGGCTTTGATGCCATTCATGCTGGCACGCCTGTACAGCCACTGTGCCTGTCAACACTACTGGAAGCAGCTAGGAGCAGGTCCCCTGGGATGGCCTCAAGCCCACAGGGCGTTCCACAGAGAGCAGGAGGTCAGTTATAGAAGGCAGCATGGCAGTCGCCCAAACCGGGCTGCCAGCCTCGGGAACTGGTCCCACACACTCCTGATCCTCAGCCAGGAAGACTCCTGTAATAGAAGCACAAGGGAGCTGGATCTTTGTCCCCGAAGGAGACCTTGAGTCCTTGTAGGAGAAGAGAAAAAAATCTATATACACGTCAAGACAAAGTCACAAATTAGACCAGCCTTGACAGCAGGAAACAGCACTGTTGGAATTGCATGGCCACATTAGTATCTGGAAACCAAAGTTCACAAGCCAAGAGGGGGAGAGGGCTCAGCTGCACAGGAGAGATGAGAGGAAAGTGTGTGTGTGTGTGTGTGTGTGTGTGTGTGTGTGTGTGTGTGTGTGTATGTGTGTGTGTGCATATGTTCATATGTGTGTGTTGTAAGGAGACAAAAACTTTGTGTCTCTTTCAGGTCAAGACCCATCAAAGCAAGAGCTAGTCAGATTACCCTTTCTCTGATGACTGACCCACAGGACAGCCACTCATTAACCAAAGGAGTTTCTTTGAAGAATCCTTTCTCCCCAATGTCTACACACACACACACACACACACACACACACACACACACACACACACACATATATATATATATATATATATATATATATATATATATATATATATATATATATATATATACCACCTATGGCACACTAAAGCCAGGCCATAAGGCACAACTTGGCCCTCTGCAAACCCTTGGTGGGCTGAGTCCTAGCAGGGACCCCTTAGTTCTGCTTACCCTGTCCCAGCATATCTGCTTGGTTGCTCTGGTCCAGGCCTGGGTTCTTCGAGATTGTCTGACCCATCACTTTGTACTAAGGTATGGTTCATGTACTATGGCTTAGTAATCCCTCTGAGATGTGTTCATTATCCTACCTTCTGTTCAATAGGCTCAGGTGCCCTCCACTGAGGGAGTTTGAACGGAAACATCTTGATGTCATTGTCTAAGTCCTTTTAAAGAGATGTCAGCATCTTGACTTGAGTCCCCAGAGAAGTCAGGCAGGATGGTCACGGGTTTCCCACCTCTTGGGAAGTTCCTCTTTCTGCCTCTCCCTTCGTCTGATTCTGCATTTTCATTCAAACAAGATTATCTTCCAATACAACTCTCCAACATGGGCATACACAAGAAACTGTCCCAAACAGTGTGTGAAGGTTAAGATCTGCTCCTACCAAGGGAAAAAAATAGCATAAGCTTAGAAATGCCCAAACAGAAGTCTGCTTAATGTGTGAAAAGGTAACATGTCCAGAGTCACTTACTCGAATGAGCAGGAACTTCTCTGGGCACGAAACAATTTTACCAGTGCATGTATGTACAGGTATGTAGATGTTCATACACCAGAGAGACCTCAAAAATAGCAGTTAATGTGAAATATGCTCTAACAATGACAAATGACCTCAAAACAGCATGGCTGTTAGTAGCAAGCATTAGCCTCTCACTCCCAACTAGGAGGACCAGTGGACTTTGCTGGTCTTGGCTCCAGGGTGTGAGTTAGCTTTAGTTATTATGTCTCCAGATTTGGGGACTGGCAGTTGCTTGGGGCCTGCCTTCCACATGACAATGACAGAAACCTAGAGTGATAGAGGAGAAATCACAGCACATCTTAAGGGCTTGGTCCCAAACTGGCATAATGTCCCTTTCATCCACCTTCTTTTGGCCAGAGAGGCATGTATGGTCAGTTCCAGCATCAGCGAGTCAGGATGAAGAAAGAAAAGGACTCAGCCACCATACAATGACACAGAGGTCTCAGAGACGTGCATGGCAGTGCTCAGAGGTGGATTTGGGAACAGGAAAATAGGGCCACAAGTGTCAGATGATGAGTTCAGGGAGATTGGGACTGACTATGGCAGGCATGGCTACCTTGCCAAGGACAGTGGCTTTTATCATGTAGGCAGTAGACTGATACTGAGGGGTAAGGAATGGTTTGGCCATGGTTTCCTCTGCCCCAGCTGCTCCAAGGCACACAGGAGCATGTGGTGGCTGAATGGAAACCAGTGGCTGCTGCCAGGGACAGGCAGAAGCCTTTGGGGACAGGTCTGGGCTCGTGGCCAGGGTCACTCTGGGCATGCATGTGTCACATATAAACTTAGCTCTGACTGGGCTCGTAGATTAACTGAGTGCTCTGAGGGTGTGTAAGAAGCCACAAGGGTAAGGGCTGAAAGCACAGGACTCGCCACAAAACTAAGTTCCCAGGCAGAGGGAACCTTGTGATTCAACCCCAGCCCCACTTAACTCAAGGCTCAGTGTCCACACTGATAAAATGGTTGCCATTCCCACACTGCCTCGACTTAGAGCCAGGATGAAGTAATGTAGGCAAACATCGGAATGACTACTGAATATTCGTGATGTTTGAATTGTTCTTTTTCTCTTTTGCAGTACTGAGGATTGAATCAGGTCCTTCCATACCCCAGACACTGAGCTATTCCCCCACGTCTTATTGCATTTTCCTTTTGAGGTATGGTCTTGCTATTTAACCTTCAGCTCCTGCTGCCTTAGCCACCCAAGTAGCTAGGGTTGCAGGCATGCATGCCAGGCCCACTAATCATTCTTTATATTGGTATGTAAGATGCATATGCGGAGGATCGCAATAGTTGAAGCCAAGGGAACAGCTACTCTTCTGGTGAACTAACCCTGTACAGATGGCCCTCAACTTGTGATGATTGGACTCATAATCTTTAACTTCACAACAACAAAGAAGAAGCACATACTCAGGGAGCAGACTTTAAAAACCTTTTTGGAAACACTTACTCCATAGCTCAAGCTGGCCTGGAACTCACTAGGTAGACCAGGCTGGCCTGGAACTCAGATTATCCTGTCTCCTGAAAGTCCTGGGATTAAAAGTGTGTACCACCATACCCAGCCAGACTTTAACTCTTGAATTCATATTCTTTTCCATCCTGGTCTTCTTTCCACAGGCTAGACAAGGGCAGCAAGCTGCAACCCCGAGTCAACCCGGTGGTCATTGAGGAAATAGCCCATACTCCATAGTGCTCTGTTGTCAACTGTGATGTTCTTCAGGTTAGATGTGGAGCATTTTCAGCATGATATATTCAATGTACAGTATATGTCCTTATCAGAATGTTGTCTCCCAGTGAGTCTAGAAGCAGCTCTGGTTTTGTGGGGTCCTAGCACCGGCAGGGACATCAGTGAAATGGACACCAAGTATGTGACTAATGGAGATGCGGAGAGGACCCACAGTGCTCACACTGTCAGCAAAGCTGGAAGGATGCTAAGCACCGAGACTCTTCATCTTTAGCAAAATCGGGGCTATACTCACAACTGTGCTAAAACTGCTGTTTACAAGACCCCAAGGGCTAGGAGAGAAAGCCCCTAGGAGATGATGTCATAAGGGGATGATCAAACAGTCCTGCCACTGTGATGTTGTTTCCACAGGCAGAAGGCATGGCTAGGAGCTCACCTTGGTTGACTTCTTTGGAGGGAGATAAAAGTTAATATTCATTCTTCCACTCCGTGCACTTGGGAAACAAATGACATGGGGCAAGGGGGTACGGGGTGGGGTCTTAAACTGTGAGCATGGTAGATCCAAAACAGGAATGACCAGAGACAAAGGGTGGATAGGAGCTCAGTTGGTGCTGTAGAAGTGTAAAGCGTTGGGAGGTACTTGTTTCAACTAAAATAACCTTGGGAAAGGAGACACCCTTTGAAGCTGAGTTTGTTTGTGTATTCTGCATCTGACAACAGAGAGAGCCACAGAGAGGTACCTTGGCCAGTGACAGCTTGGAGACTTGATTCTGGACCTGCTAGTGGGGGCATCGGGTTCCTCAAGTGGACCCATTCTTTGATAGACAGGCTGGAAGCTAACACCGTGAAAACCAATAGCAGTCAGCTGGTTTGGATGCCGGTTTTGTGCATCTTCAGGAAGCTGGATCATTTCCGGAGGTGATGAGTGTAGAATAGAAGGTCAGCCCACCATCTCAGGGATGCCTGCTTGCAGGAAGCTCCAACACATTGTGGCCAGTTAAAAGTGTAAGATGTGGCCTGCTGGAATGATCTGAACAGAAGCTGGGGAATAGATTTCCAACCGTGATCTTTTGGTGACTTAATGGAAGTTAATGAGACTAATATACCCTAAAGAAGGCCCATGACAAATTTCCCCTCACACTGTAAGCAACAATGGAAGGATGCTAAGCATTAAGGGTCCACACTGTACAAATTACCTTCTTAGATTGCTTGCTTTTATAAGGCTCAACAGAATACAATCTTACCTAATCGAATTCACATGCAATGAAACAAGATTTGAGCAAGAAGAAAAGAGTGGGTGAAAGCTGAAAAGGTTTGGACTTTGGCTCAGGCTCAATCTCAACAAATCTGAATTCTATAATTTAGATCAAATTTTTCACATACAACCATGTGACAAGAGCAAGGTCTTAATCTTATAATAAGGGAATGCATACTCCCCTGTCAATCCATTAGTTTGTATTGCCTAGTGACATCACAGCCATCTTGGTGTGAGTACATGCTATAGAGTCACATAATGAATGGTGCAATTGCCTGACATTTCCTTGGCTGTATCTTGTCACTGAGTACCACATAACTTCCAGCTCCCCAACTCTGACCAGCTGTGGCTTTGGAAGAGAAATGATTATAACACTGTGATTCTGGAATCAATAAAGGAAAACACAGCCTTGTCTCCATACCGGGGAAAATTTCTTGGGGGTAGATATTGTAAGTCTATATACCCCAGAGAACATCCCTCTTATCAAATGCCACAGGAGGCAGGAAACATGGGAAGACAGAAGATGGATGTGTAACACAGAATGGTGACTGAGGAGGAAATGTTTGAAGAAGTGGGGTTTAAAGAGAGCAGAGAACACAGCTAAGTCCGTCAGGCTGCTGTAGCCGGAAGACAGGTGCTGAGGATCCTTGGACTTGAACACGGGGATCCTGAGGACGGCAGGTCTCAGCACATGTTTGCTTTTCCATTTCATCCTCCTCCTCTTCCTCCCCACCCTGCTCCTTCTGTTCCTCTCTTTCAGGGTTTGTTCTTGGACCAAAAGTGTCCCAATTATAACAAAAAAGATTGTTTATAACTTCCTTAGGCCAAGTATCCTTTATGAAAGTCAATTTTGTTTATATTGTTTAGAGTGTGGAGTAATTTATGGCAATATTACTAAAATAGATCAAGGAATTGTGTTTTGCCTTTTCATGCCTCCATGAAAATAGGACTTGGAAAATTTCTTCCTTGTTTTACAAATATTCTTTTATGGGAGATTTAATATCTGTCAAGCTTTATGATATATTTGGGAAACATTTCCCAAATACAAAAAATAGGGAGAGAGATATCTTATCTTCAACCTTCCCAAACATATCTCCTTAATTATTGGCTAAGACAACCCCAAGCAGAGGCCTTTATGGTTTTCTGCCTCAGTGTTTCATTCTGAGGCTCTGGGAAGGATCCACGGGCCTCTTACCCAAGGCTAGGATGGAGCAGCAAGGCTAAAATGTCCTGTGAACTTGTAGAAATAAACTTGGGGAGCCCCATAGCACCTTCTTTCTCCAAACGTGCTACTCTTCTTCCTTTAGGGGGCATTTAAACTTCTGGGAATCTTATCTAATTTCAGAATTTGAGATTATTTGAAAGTATCTGAGATCCTGGAAAGGTTCATTTGTTTTTATTTCCCTCTTACTCTAAAGATATGACCTAAAGTGAGAAAATTCTCTGGTAAAGAAGGAATTCCTGACCAGGAAGACGGTGCTTTAACAGAGGATGACAATGTCTAGACCTGAAATTTTGGGGATCCGGTATTATTAAACACAAATAGGATTTTAAAAGAATGGCATGCATGGTGGGTGAAAGCCCTGACAGTGAATTTGGAACTGTGAAAACTATGTAGCAATCTTGTGGTAAGGAAACAGAAGACGTGGGCTCGCTTTGGCATCACACATTTACACATTCCCAAAGTGGAAACGACCCAGAGAAATGGCACACACAGATCAGGATGGTGTCATCTTCAGGTGTGGACTAAGATGCAACACTCTGTGTCTTCTTTCTGTCCGTTGTCAATTTTCAGGGGACCTCACAAGTGGATAATAATAATAATAATAATAATAATTTATTATTTTTATTACTATTTACTCCTAAGATTACTGAGAATGGTGATTCCAGGCAAGCTTTCACAAACAGATTCATCTTGGAATTTCTGCTTCCAATAATATCAAAAAAATTGGGGCAAATCTTCCCAAAAACAGCTATAAAAATTGTACAGAATGTTTAACATCCATCTACTTGAAGTCATGTAAGCACTAACAAGATAGAGGATTGTTGGGGAGCATCTGAGGAATGGTAGGAATTCAAGGGATATGCCTGGAGTAACAGAATATACCCATCTCTGAGGAAGCAGCCGTAAGTTGGTTTGAAACTGGGGGAGATTTTATAGAAGTGCAGAGCTTTCCAGGGAAGGAAAAAAGGTGCCCCTGGGAATTTTCTCACTTTAGGCCATATCCTTAGAGTAAGGGAAATATAAACAAATAAACCCTTCCAGGACCTCAGATACTTTCAAATTATCTCAAATTCTGAAATTAGGTAAGATTCCCAGGTGTTTAAATGCCCCCTGAAGGAAGCAGAGTAGCATCTTTGGAGAAAGAGGGTGCCATGGGGCTCCCCAAGCTTATATCTACAAGTTCACAGGACATACTATACTTATGCTATAAGATTGTGTCTCTTAGTGTCAGAAAAGCTGCACTCATATAGCTTAACGAACAGGGCTTCCTAAACATGACCTGAACAAAGAAGACACCAATCGACATGCCAATAAGCGAGCAGAGAAGATCAGTGGGCCTCAATCCTGGACAAAAGACTACAGGCAACCAAGGAATGCAGGGAGTGGAAGAAACAGTCTTCTCCAGGGAAGAACACACCAATTGGTAGTCAGCCATGAAAATGTACATACAAGTAACATTATACAGACTGAGCAGGCTGTATGTATGTATTAGAACACACTCTGTGTGTGTGTGCGTGCATGCGTGCGTGCGTGCGTGTGCGTGTGTGTGAAACAACAATTAAAATGAAGCCATGCATTTTTGAAAGAGAGCAATGGGAGGGTTTGGAATGAGGAAGGGAAGGGGAGAAATTATGTAATTATATTATGACCTCAAAGATAAAGAGGGGAAGAACAGTAGAAAAACAAATAGCAGAAACAGATGCAGCCTGCAGGGCTCCAGACTATAACATCCACAGATTCAAACATTGAAATAATCTGTTCACTATCCTTGATTGTCCACAGAAAATGGGCCTTGTTCTCAAGAAATACATTTCAGGCTTGGAATTTATCTCTTTGGTAATTTACCTCATTTGTGAGAGGCTCTTGATTCAAACCTCGGCACTAGAGGAAAAAAGGAAAACGAAGTAAATCTATAAAGGTCACATAAAGTCAATAAGTAGAACTTAGTGGACAATAGCTAGTCTACAACAGCCAGAGTTTAACACCAAAATGGACACAACTGAGAGAACTAGAAAATATGTAAGAAAGTATGAAAAGGATAAGAAGTTACTGGTGGAGATGTACAAGCCATCAGGGTAAAATGAAAGTCTTAGGGGCAGGGAGGACGGGGAGGTAACTCCTTTGGTAATGTGCCTGTCACAGCAGAAGAACTTGAATTTGGATCCTCTCAGCATCCTTGTAAAAAGCCTGGAGCAGGCACATAGACTCCAGCACTGAGGTGGGGAAGAGCATGGATCCCTAAAGATCATTGGCAAGCCAGTCCAGTGAATCACGAGCTCCAGGTTCAGAGAGACCCTGTTTCAAAATAAAATAAGGTGGAGAACAATAAAGATACACAACAGTGACCTCTGGCCTCCACCTGAACCCTACACGCCTGTGCACAAACTCATGTGCATGCACAACACACATACACACACACACACACACACACACACACACACACACACACACACAAGTCTTGAATATTTAGAATCAGAATCAGAGAAAGAAAATAAGGAAGAAACAAAGTGATAAAGGAAGAGAAACTTTGGAGAAGTGATAGAAGACCTCAAGCTTCAAATTCAAGAAATTCTCTGACACACAACAAATTGATTCACATCAAAGATCTAAAATATCTCTGAGGACAGATAAGAAGAGGAGATTTCAGAGAAACTAGAGAAGAAAAAATGCTAGCAAGAATGAAACACAAAGCCAATAGAATGGTGTAGTTAGTGTAAGTTTTTAAATGAAGAGCTGGGAGTTTTATAGCTGTAAAAATATCCTTAAAGGCAGATGATACATTTTTTTGGACAAACTAACTGAAATTATTTGTGACCAGCCATCCTACATTAAAGGAAATATCAGATATATTCTATAAGTAGAGATGAAAGGATCCCATAGAAGTTTGAAAATGCACGAAGGAATAAGAAATGATAAAATGTTAGCAATTTGATAAATATTGATTGCACAGAATATTTTTGGTGATGAAAACACAGGAAGACTTAGATGACAAAAATAAACTATAAATTATGTAAAGGATTCTATGGATAGAAACGTGGTATTGAGATCTGGTAAGAAGAGTGCATTCTGTAATCCCTGGAGTAACCACTAATTAAAAGTGCATGGGACTGACCTAGGCCCTCTACTTATATAGGACATTTGGGTGCCTTGGTCCTCTTGTGGGACTCCTAATAGAGGAGCAGGGGCTGTCTCCAACTCTTTTACTGGCCTTTGGGACCTTACTCCTCATATTGGGTCACCTTGCCCAACCTTAATACACGGGGAGATGCTTAGTCTTACTGCAACCTGATATGCCATGTTTTATTGATACTCATGGGAGTCCTGCCCTTTCCTAAACAGAAATGGAAGAGGAGTGGATTTGGGGCGTGGTGGAAACAGAGGAGGGATGAGGGGAGGGACTGGGAGGAGAGAATGGGTGGGAAACTGTAGCTGGGATGTAAAATAAATTAATAAATAAATTTATTAAATATTTTACATCCACACAAAAAAATAAAGCCCAATCAGGGAAATAGTCTAGGATTCTAGTGTGCAATCTGAGGATCACATTAATAAAACTGTACTGATACAGAGACTTTAAAGAAATAAGCAGATTTTTAGTGACATTTATCCCACACAAGTCACTGAAGTGACAGATATGTTGATTGGCTTCATTATAATAATTATTTTTCCCATCTGTATGTATCCCATAACATCGTGTGGTGAACTTCAAGTGTACAAAAAATGTTTTCCTAGAAAGTTAAGTTTTAGGACATCTAAACATGCACAGGGGAGAAAGATCATAGAGAATAATGCCCTGAAAGCAGACTGGAGGCAAATGAAAGGCATCCAGAGAGGAAGCTCTTCAGGTGCTGAATTGGGAAGAGCACAGCGCACTACAGAGAGGGGTTGGCGATTGGGAGCACTCGATACTCCTGCAGGAGACCCAGGTTTGGCTCCCAGCACCCACGCGGCAGCTCCCAACTACCTGTAGTTCAAGATCCAGGGTCCTTATCGCCCTCTACTGCCCTGCTGTAAGGTAGGCAGCACACAGACGTGCAGGCAAAACACTCATAAACATAAATAAAATCAATCTAAAATTTAAAAAGTGATGAAGGCGTACCCATCAACTCCTCGGGAGAAACCCTGCTTGAATTTTTTTTATCACTTCCACTTCACCAATACCCTGGAGCACATGAACCTGGGGGCTGCACTTGAAACTGACCTTCTCAAAGGTGCTCAGGGATGGTTTGGGCAGGAAAGCGCTGACTTTCTGAAGTCATGTGCAGGGGAATCCTTAAAAAAGCTGGTCACAGGCTCTTCCCCTCTCTCCTTCTCTTTCCTCTTCACCCCTCTCTCCCTTCTCCTCACGTGGCTTTCCAACAGGCCTGGCCACACTCTATCCTGTCCTCCCCGCCCCCCAATAAAGCTCTGATACTGAGTTTTGTCGTGCCTTGTGGCTTTCTCACATGGTAACAGTGCCGCTGCACCGCTTATTAAAACCAACAATCCTCCTAAAAACGTAAAGTTGTGAGTGGATACATAAGCTTTGTAAACTTCAATCTCTGAATATTAAGCTCCTAGGTCATTTCTGGATATAATAGGACATTTTATCTGTATCTAACCTATGTGCAACCTCACCACTAACATCCCACTGTTGTGAATCTTGGTGTGGGAGAGAGTTAACGATGTTCTGGGAGCATGAGTATTCATGGACTCAGGAGGCTGTGGGAAGTGTCTTTAGTTCACCTGTAGGGCCACTTTCCATTTGCTTATTAAGGTTTTGAGAATTTCATATTTGATACTGTATTTACATCATTCGCTCCTTCCATTTCCCTCTCCAACTGCTCCTGTGTTCCCCTTCCTTCCCAAATTCATGACCTCTTCTCTATTATGCTACATGTAAATATATGTATATATATATATATACATATATGAATATATAAATACAATCTGCTGAGTCCATTTAGTGTTGCTTGTAGATGAAATTCTAAAATGAAATTCTAATCGGTCTTAGTAAATAAGAAACGCAGAGCCAAATACAGAGTTAAAGCCTAAGAGATCAGAACACTAGTAAAGCCCAAGACTACCTTTAGCTTACCCATCACTACCGTCTCTTCCCCTGAGAGAGAGACCTTTTGTGTGACCCGTCTTTTTATTGCCTTTCTGTCCTACCTTCTCTTTGGCTCTAAACCCAACCACATGATTTCCTCGTCACTGCCTGTCTATACAGACCTCCAGGTCTCTATGGTTCGTACTGGGATTAAAGGTTAAGGTCATCACTCTTGGCTGTGTCCTTGACCACACAGAGGTGTGTGATCGGATTAAGGGCATGTGCCACCACCACCACCACCACCACTACTGGACTTCTACTAAATGGCTTACTTTTAGCCCTGATCCCCAGGCAACTTTATTTATTAACATACAAATAAAATCACATTTCAGCACAAATAAAATACCACCATAGTTGCTTGTATGTGTATCCTTTTAGGGATGCACACTTGGGATTGGCTAACCTATCACGGGGATAATCCCTGGAGAAGACTGAGTCTCCCTCTCTCAGCAGCTGTTAACTGCTCTAGCTCTTCATCTCAGGGCAGAGCCTTGTGGGATTTCCCCCATCCATGTTGGCATGTTAAATGGTGTTGTCACTGTGGGGGTCTAGATTGTCATTGTGGTTTCATGGGTGTGTCTTCCTTGTCTTATGTTGAAGATAACTACCTCACAGCAGGAATCCTAGTCCTCTGGGTCTTACAATCTTTCTGTCCCCCTAGTTCATGTTTCTTGAGCCTTAAGAATGGAGGTTGAGCCGGGCGGTGGTGGCGCACACCTTTAATCCCAGCACTCGGGAGGCAGAGGCAGATGGATCTCTGTGAGTTTGAGGCCAGCCTGATCTCCAAAGTGAGTTCCAGGAAAGGCGCAAAGCTACACAGAGAAACCCTGTCTCGAAAAACCAAAAAAAAAAAAAAAAAAAGAATGGAGGTTGTATTGTATCAACTGGGCTTTGGTACCCATGCTCAGTTCTCTGCATTTGGACTGCTTGTAGATTTCTGTAATGATCTCCATCTGCTGTAAAATGAAACTTCTTTGATGAGGGGTAAGAGCTACAATCATCTCTGTGTGTAAGGATAGCTTTTACAATGCAGCTAGAAATTATATCGGCCAGTCTTCAAAGGCAACTATTTGCTGCACAGCCTGGCCACCCCTCTTACCTCCCCAGCCCCTCTTTTCCTCAAATAGATTGCTACCAAGGGAAAGTGGAGGAGCCCCAGCTTCTGAGGACAATGTTCTGTAACTGACCATTGAGATCCCAAGGGGAAAAGGGCATGGCACAGAAAATTAGCCATGCTGGTGGGTCTAGCTAAATATCTCCTGTGAAAGGATGGGAGAAATATTTTTGATAAACCATGCAGGGTGATGATGGGAGGAAGATACATCCATGGAATAAGAGTGAAGAAATACCAGTTGCTTCACTCTGGGGAAAGACTGCGGGTGTTTCTAGACTTCAGGGAAGTCCGGCGCTAGCATCTCTTCAAGAAGCCTTCCTAATCCATTGAGACAACTGGTTGGAAATGAACTATTCTTGGAAAGTCTAGAACATGGAGCCATTATGCTCTGTAGAGTTTGCCAAGATAGTCAACATCCCTTTCATCTTCATCTACCCCACGGACAATGCTGGAGAGTTTTTACTGTGCTTTGCAAGACGCGGGGGTGGGAGGCACAGCTAGGAAACTTGACCTAAATGGAATCAGTATCACTTCTGTAACACTAAGCCAACCTCTGCTACCTATACTCCCAGTGTTCTCTCTGGTCTACAGCTACAGTCTAGATTGAGATATATTTCTTAGAGCTCCCAACACTACAACACCACTCTACTCGTGGGGATGCAGACACCTACATTGACTTGCCCTGCCCCCCCTCCCCAGGGTGGCATTTCATGCCCCTCCCACCAGGCCAGGTGGGTCGCTGAACCAGCACTATAATTCTAGCTGTGAGTCTTAAGTTCTGAGATTTCTTTTTTAGAAACTGTTCACGTAGGTGTTGGAAGAGAAAACAAGACACTTTGTTCTCTGGGCTCTTTTCCCATCCTCAGCCTTGAAGAGGAAGTGAGAGTCTGAGTTCTCTCAGGTCAGGGGTGGCATTTTAGTATCGGAACTGTTTTGAAGGCACGTGGTAGAGGTTGGGGGGAGGGCCAAGTGCACAGAGGAGTGAGTGTGTCTCAGCTGAGTCTGCGACAAATGCTTCCACTCACACCTGGCCAAAGATGGGCTAGGGTTTCCTCTCAGGGGCTGATGGTGGCTGAATGGGTGATATTCTCGAGACTGAATATGTGAAATGTGGTTTCTCTGCCGTGGGATGACTTTATCCAATATCTGAACAGTAAGAACTGCCTAGGATCCAGCAGCTCTGTTTCCTAGACACGAAGTCTGTGTGATTACACTTCTTTATTGTTTCTCCATCCTTGAGGATGCATTCGGCAGCAGACACACTCACTGCTAAAGTAAACTGAAGTTCAAATCTGAACAAGAAGAAAAGATGTGTCTGGTGGTGTGAATAAGAATGGCCCCCATCGGCTCATGGATTTGAATGCTTGGTCATTGGAGAGTGGCACTACTTGAGAGGGGTTAAGAGGTGTGGCCTTGTTGGAGGAAGAATGTCACTGTGAGTGGGCTTTGGGGTTTCAAATGCTCAAGCAGGCCCACTCTGTCTGTCTGTCTGTCTGTCTGTCTCTCTCTCTCCCTGCTCCCTGTGGATTGGGATGTAGAACTCTCCGTTATCTCTCCAGCTCCATGTCTGCCTGTAAGCAGCAGTGGTCCTCACTGTGACGACAGCGTACTAAACCTTTGAACAGTAAGCCAGCCCTAATTAAATGCTTTCCTTTATAAGAGTTGCCATGGGCATGGTGTCTCCTCACAGCAATAGAACACTGACTAAGACAAGCTACCTGAAGATAATTCTAAATCCGATTCTGTGGGATGGGTAAGGACTGCGTGAGAGTTGTCATAGTTCTGAGGACTTCATGTGCAGGCACCATTGCTCACAGTGATTAGCAAATACATATCTTGGTTTTTTATTCAAAAACCTTGAGGGGGACTGGAGAGATGGCTCAACAGTTAAGAGCATCACTGCCCTTGTAGAGGACCCAGGGTCAGTTCTCAGTGCCCACGTGGTGTGGCTCACAACCACCTGGAATTCCAGTTCTATGTGATCAGATGCCCCCTTCTGACTTGCTCAGGCTCCTGCAAGCACGTAGGGCAATACATACACTCAAGCAGGCACACATACAATGAAATAAATAAATTCTTAAAAAGTATTGAGGAGATCAAGTAAAAAGAAACAATATGCCTGCGGGAGAGACACTTTAATGAAAGTGTACTCAAGGGATCAGGAAAAACACCTTGGTATGAGGACTGCCATTTTGACTTCAGACTCCGTTTTACCTGCAGGCCGAAATAGAGTTTAAGTTCCCAAGCCTTAGGGGAACTGAGAACTTCCCAATGGAATCAACCTCCTCACTAAACCATAGAAATAGTCATTATGTATCCTTAGTTCTCTAGAAACATTATTACTGTTTCTAACAGAGGGAACAAATGAATCTGATTGGTTGGACTTAACTTGGCAACAAATGTTTGTGATTTTTGTGCTTATGAACCCCACTTCAGCCCCTGCTCAGGGCTGTCAGGAGAAACAGGGCTCCTGAGTCCTTGTCCTGCAGACCTGATTGATCAGTGACTCACTTACGTGGTGAATTATTAAAATCTTTGGAACCTGTATTCTGTGGATATCACTCTATATAAATAAAACACTGATTGGCCAGTGACCAGGCAGGAAGTATAGGCGGGACAAGGAGAGAGGAGAATTGAGGGAACAGGAAGAAGGAGGGGGAGACACTGCCAGCCATGGCCATGATAAGCAGCATGTAAAGATGCCAGTAAGCCACGAGCCACGTGGCAAGGTATAGATTTATAGAAATGGGTTAATTTAAGATATAAGAACAGTTAGCAAAAAGTCTGTCACGGCCATACAGTTTATAAGTAATATAAGTGTCTGAGTGATTATTTTATACGTGGGTTGTGGGATTGTGGGGCTTGGTGGGACCTGGAAAGAAGCTCTCCAGCAACACCCGTAAATATTGTCTCTCTCCTTCCTCATGGTGAATAACAGACTAGGTGTAACAATACTTTAAGATGTGAGTAAAATAAGGCAAACAGGAAGTTAGTGTGGATTCAGAAAGGTAGGTAAACTGCAGTATGGTATGAAATTATCTGAAGTGCTAGTGAGTAGTGAAAAGTTGGTTGATGCCTTTCTATTTTTTTTTTTCCGAGACAGGGCTTCTTTGTGTAGTTTTGGTGCCTGTCTTAGATCTCGCTCTGTAGATCAGGCTGGCCTTGAACTCACAGAGATCCACCTGGCTCTGTCTCCCAAGCGCTGGGATTAAAGGCGTGTGCCACCATCGCCTGGCTAATGTCCTTCTGTTTTAACATAATGGATTCTGACCACTTCCCGGTGCTTCAGTTCCCATCCTGAAAAATAGTCATAATGATAATTATAAGATTTCCAGAAAGACTAACTGATACCTGTATCACTTGTTTATGGAATTTAATGAAGTTTAACTCATAGAAATAGAGCAGATAATGATAGTTACCAGAGGGGAGGGGAGAAGAAGAGGGGAGGAGGGGTGAGAGGGGAGGGGAATACAAGTGGAAGAAAGAGGAGAAGAGGGGAGGGGATGAGAAGTACAGTTTTATACAGAAGGAGAACAGGTTTTGAGGTCTATTGAATAGCAAGGTGACTATTCTTAACAGTCAGCAATAGCAATAAGGCATTGCACATGTCAAAACAACTAAATCCACTTCTAATATCTCTTCCTGAAAATGAGAGTTAAGTGAGGCGATAGATATGGCAACTAACATGATATAATCATGTTATAGTATATGTGTATCAAAACATCATATCTCATAAATACAAACCAATCAAAACTTAAATAAATTAATTAAATGTAAAAGACTAAGAACAATGCCTGATTCTTACTAAGGATTCTCCTAGTGTATTCGTGATTAGTTATCATGGGCACACTGCCAATTGCTCATCTAGTATTCATCTGCCACAATGCACTACTTCTTTGGCTAAGAGGTTGTACAGCTGACCTACAGTGTTCTCCAACTGTTAAGATTCTGTACAGACTCGCTTCACAACATCTAGCTATAATTTTTGTCACTCAGGTTTCATCATTTACTGTGTCCAGTCTGTTTGTTTTCTTAAAAATGCACAGCAGAGGGCTGGATATACGGCAGGGAGTCATCAAATATTATCAGAGAACCTAGTAATTCCTGGCATCCATGTGTAAAGCAAGGGCCTGGAAGAGTGAGTGGAGATATGTCCATCAAAACAGTGTGTTCAAAACAATTCCTGCCTGAACTGGGGGTGCTGTCCCCCAGTAGGATGGAATTGTAACCTTTAATTCTCCAGCAATTATCACTCTTTCCATCTACCCATTAGTAAATGAGCACTCATACAGTTAAGGTATTTTTACAAATGTTCACATCTGGCTTGAAATGAAGTGGAAGCCAGATGCCAGGCCCCCTTGGAGATAACCCCATGTCATTTCCCACCAGGTTACACCACATTGATTTCTTTAGATTTACTTTATTAGTCTTTAAAATATGCACATTTCTGTGTGTCTCTGTGTGGGGATGAGCACATCATTAGTGCAGGTGCTCAGAGATAGAGGCTTTGGAGTTCTCAGAGCTGCAGTCCCGGGGAGTTGTTACTTGCCCCGTGTGTATGATGGGAACGAAACTCAGTTCCTTTGGGAAAGCAGTACATTCTCTTCACTGCTGGGCCACCTCTCCAGCCCCATCATATCAATTTTTCATGTGGAAAATAGTAATCACAAATAAAAAGAAACCAGAGCTATAGAAAGATCCCTGATTTCTACTTTATGCTAACACAAATAAAAGGTATGTCTGAAAGTTCTGGTGTCTTATTTCAGGCCACCAATGTATGTGGGGCATGGTAGGTCTCCCTGCACATCCTGGGTGGGGCTTGGCACTGCCTGAACTTGGGATTATTGGCTTCACTGCTAAGGGATCCCAACTCTGGCAACTGTGATTTCAGAGATTCCAAGTAGGCTGTAAAAATAGGAGCCAAGATCAGCAAGTATCTCGTTAACAAGGTGATGTAGACACATGAAACATCAGCAAAGAAGGCAAGACAGCATGTAGATGAACGCACTGTGTGGTGCTCAGAAGGGAGAACAGGGGGAAGGCAGATGATACTTGGTCCTCACAATCCATCACTCACCACTTGCTAATTCTTTTGTTGCCCAACTGGTTAGACCCACACTCAAGGTGAAGGTTCTCATTGTACAGCCTGCCCTTGCCGCTCAGCTGCATACAAGTCGTCATTACTTTCCAGTGGATTGGGTCAGTGGAAGAGCATCTTGGACCTTGTTGTGCATGTTGGTGAGAGACCCCAGTGCAATGATGAGCAGATGAAGTGAGGCTTTAGTGATGCGTTTAAGGTGAGAATCTACTTCCCAGGTGTCTGTTACCCATGAATAGGAGTACCAACATGGTGGTGTTGATGTTGGTGTTCTCCCATAGTGTCTGGCACAATGGTTTAGAGGGTTTAGTTCCTTTTGATTTCTCATGAATACAATAGATCCATTCTTGCCTTTGGATCTTGGTTATTTTACCTCTAAAGTCTTCTCTAATAGCCCCACAACTGTAGGAAGGTAGAGATAGTACCTATTAGCACTTTCATTATGTGAGACCTCAGGATCTCCACCCCATTCTGACCACCTCTCATTTCTCAGCAGCCAGGACACTCTGTTCCCAGTCATTCAGCTGCCAACAATGCCATCCTTGAGGACCCGTGTGCCAGACACTGTTGCAGGCATGACTGGGAGCATCTCATGTCACACTGTAGGAGCCTACGACACCTGTGCTTTCTCAATGTCAGATAAAGAATCCGGAGGCGAACGGACTCACTCCGGGGCTCCAGGCTGGTGTCAGGTGAAGCTGTAGAGTACATAAATCAGGCCTCCTTCTGCTCTCTGGACAACCCCAAAAGGACTTCTACTGTGCCCTCAGCGACCATGTCTGCCCTCTGTTTTCATTTCAGACCTGTCAAGAACACATAACTGACAGGAAAATTGACTCCAGGGATGAGAGCCAACAGCTCCCCTGGGGCAGGGCTGCTGCCTCGGCTGGCACACAGGAACACTGCTCCCATCTCCCTGTGCGGAGGTGGCTGTCAAGTACTCAGCCTTTGACGTGACCTTTGGGGATCCTCACTAACCTGCTCCGGGAAGTTGTTTCCCATGAATCCTTGTGACACAGATTTCCACACAAGAGTCCTGATTTTTCCGTGTAAAACATAGGTATTTTTAAACTAAACATTTACAGTATAAGAGATGAATTATTTACTTAGACAGTTTCCAGTTTCATCTCTGAGTTTTCCACAATTTGGCCTGTATGTTGGGTGTTTCTAGCTGATACGTCCAGACCTCAAAATGAAGACATTGAGTAAATTACATTGTGATTTCTGATGTCAAAACAGGCCATGAAAAATACTGTTTAAATTTCAGACTGTTTATGTTTGGACTGGGGGGAGAGGTGGGCATATGGGAGCCACAATCAGGACACTTTGGGATTCAAAACTACTTGGATGTTTAGTTGTGATAAATCCTTAGAAATAATATTCCTCGGGAAAACAGCTTGGATTGGGGGCAGTGTGTGCACCTGCGTGATGTATAAAATTGGAGGTTGAAAGGGAACTCCAGAGATGGTTGTGGTGGTTCTAATGAGGATGTCCCATGTCGACTCTGATATTTGAACACTTGGTCCCCAGTTAGTGGAACTCTTTGGGAAGGATTAGGAGGTGTGGCCTTGTTAGAGGAGGTGTGTCAATGGGGTGGGTTTCGAGGTTTCAAAAGCCCATGTCATTCCCAATTATCTTTCTCTGCCTGTGATTGTTATCTCAATATGTAAGCTCTCAGCTACTGCTCCAGCGCCATGCCTGTCTGCCTGCTGCCACACTCCCTGCCATGACAGTCATGGACTCTAACTCTCTGAAACTGTAAGCCCCAATAAACATTTTCTTTTGTAAGCTTTGTAAATCTTGGTCATGGTGTCTCTTCACAGCAATAGGAAAGTAGCTGAGACAATAGTGCATACAGGTGGTAAGTGGACCATATGAGAGGCTTCTTGTAACTCTTCTGTACTGATCATCACATGGTGGCAGTTTCTTAAGGCTTAACTGAACAGCAGTGAGGGAAATGAAGAGGAAGGTAGCAGCAGAGTCAGAAGACAAAATACACCACTGTCTGGATGGATGGCCCTTCCCTCCCAGCAACTCTAGAACCAGGCAGGGCCTTTGATACAACAGCAGTAAAAAGCAGCTCAGAAATATTTAGAGGATTTAAGAAAGACCAGGAGAACAA
This sequence comes from Peromyscus maniculatus bairdii, assembly GCF_049852395.1. Classification (NCBI taxonomy): domain Eukaryota; kingdom Metazoa; phylum Chordata; class Mammalia; order Rodentia; family Cricetidae; genus Peromyscus; species Peromyscus maniculatus. Next base: position 33,069,061 of record NC_134872.1, read on the forward strand.
AGATGTGAATGAGTCGCAGGAAATTCATTTACCGATAAAACTGAAGTGTAGATCTGAGGCCTCGTGTCTCCAGTGATCCAATGACCTGGGACTTCGGGGATGGAAGTGAGATCAAGAGAGAGAATGGGGAGGACAACACAGATGAACAGTGTCTTTGAGACCAAAGATGCACATGAGGGGTATGCACTGAGGCCATGCTGCTTTTTTGGTGCGTGAACTATATGTTGAGAGTCCTTCACTCCAGGAGCAGGTATGACTGTGTGTGCTGGATTTGGGGGACAGGACAGTGTGGATGGAGAGGCTAATAAAAGGAGACAACATAAATCGAAGGCAGTGGCACTGGCAGACATCTCCCTGAACTCCTCATATCCCTGTGAACAGAGGGCAGGCTAGAGAGAAGGCCTTGTAATGTTTCATGTCCCGGGATCTGGTGCCCCACCTGACCCTGGTTGATAGATATCGATCAAAACTGCCAGTTGGATGCTAACTCCTCATTCCTGATAATTAAACTGGAGAGGACGTCAAACTGTGAGAACAAAGAGTGCAGCCAGCCAGCCCCAGACTGCTCAAAATATCTCCCCCAGGGTCCCTCAGTAGGTAGCAGGCTGCCCTTTCCAAGAATGTGTTTATCAAACCGGCAACTGGAAACTTTGCTTTCCTGAGAACTCTGTTAACTCGCAACTTGAGATAGCCGCACATTGCTTCTCTTTGGAGAAGGGAGGCTGACTATTTATAATACCGCCTGGGACCATCACCTCTCCTCTGAGGCCCAAAAGTTAGGACACACCCATTTGCCCCTCCATGTCATGAGTGGCCTTGGACGCACCCACTGCAGCACTAACTCCAAACACTTCTTTATAGGTGCAGACTTCTTGCTCAGACTGAGAAGACACGGTCTGAGCTCCCAGAAGCAACTGCTCTGGATCTATTCCTGGTGTTTTTGCTGTCCACCTGCAAGAAGGAACTTGCCTGCCTTGTACAGCAAGATGCAGGCCAGACACAAGAAGACAAAAGCATGATTCCATACTGGAGTTTTTATCTCTCAACTAAGACTTCATTTGGGTCCTTCAATTTTCTAGTACAGGAAGAAAAGAAATGGATCATAAATCTATCGGAGTAGGAAGGTCCTGCTCCGTTCTAACCCAATGGATGCCCTGCCATTTCAAATTTAAATTCTCAGCACAGCTCAGTGTGCTATTATCAAGCCTGGGTATATGAAATGGCAACAGAAAAAAAAAACCCTGCAAATTAAAAACCATAACGCCATCCAAATCAGCGCAGGTTCATCCTGTCCTTCTGGTACAGCCCAGTCACATGCTGGTTGGGTTTCCATGTACTCACTTCCTTCTTTGAGAAAAATCCTAAACCCTCCAGGTGTCTCTTATCTCTGCCCATAGGCCCTGTTACAGAATGTCCCCACCCCCACCCCCACCCCAGGGCCCTGGATCTGAAGGGGCCTCACACACAGCTCATCGCCTCTGAAGGACCATGAGCAAAGCAGCCAGATGAGAACTCCCAGCAGCCAGTTGCCGGTGAAGAGACCAAGAGTGTGGAGTTGTTAAAGTGGAGCCTCAGATAACGGGCAGGTCAGAGCCAGTGCCTTTCTGAGGAGAGGTCAGCCTAACCCTCATTAACACTGCATCTTAAAATAGGAAGGACACGTGGTGTTAGAGAAGCCTCCATGAAGAGCTGGCATTGCCCCAATGTGCCTCAGATGTCCCAAAGTATAAAGTATGAAAACTCAACTTTTCCAAATAAGGAATCACACTACAAACCTCAGCTCATCTCTGACCCTGAATTAGTTACTTTTCTATTGCTGGGATAAAATACCATGACCGCGACCATCAATAGACGAAAGAGTATATTTGGGTTTATGGTTCCAGTGGGACAAGAGTCCGTGATGGTGTGGAGCAGAGGCATGGTAGCTGGAGCTGGACATTGAGAGGTCGCATCTTCAACAAAGCAGGAAGCTGAGATTGTGAACTACAAATGGTACAAGTCTTTAGGTTCTCAAAGCCCACCTGTAGCACGAATCTTAAAAGGTCTTATTAATAAAAACAAACCCGGAGCCAGGTATTGGGGTGAACGTTGAAAGATCAGAGAAACAGAACAAGCCACATCCAACCTCACCTCGCCAATTCCTCAGCTGATCTTGTTTCCTCAAATTGGAAGCCTCTGTGTCCTCATCCAAATGGATCTCAGCTGTACTGCTGCTAAAAGCCTAAAAGCTTAACAAGGCTCTAGTTCCTGGTCCTCATGCCTTATATACCTTTCTGCTTCCTGTCATCACTTCCTGGGATTAAAAGCATGTGTCACCTTGCCTGGCTGTTTTCAGTATGGCTTTGAACTCACAGAGATCCAGACAGATCTCCAGAATGCTAGGATTAAAGGCATGTGTGCCACCATTTTCTGGCCTCTATGTCTAATCCAGTGGTTGTTCTGTTCTCTGACCCCAGAGAAGTTTATTCAGGTGGACAATATAATGGAGACACAATATCGCCACACCCACCTCTAGTGACATTTTCAAGATAGATGGGGGGCATTTGATTCAAGTAACCACAGACCATTGTCTCGCCTGAGATGTTGCTTTGGGCTCCAGTCTGGGGACTGGGTAGCATTGCAAGTCATGGGTTTTGGAGTCAGCCAAACCTGTCCTTGAAGTCCAGCCCTGTCCCTTCCAACATAGACTTGACTAATTTACCTGATTTCCCCATGCCTGTTTCTATACATGCATGTGGTGGTTTGAATAGGAATGATCCCCATAGACTCATGTGTTTGAATGTTTGTCCCATAAAGAATGGCACTATTAGGAGGTGTGGTCTTGTTGGAGTGGGTGTGGTCTTGTTGGAGGAAGTATGTCACTGTGAAGGTGGACTTTGAAGTCTCACATGCTCAAGCTACACTCAGTATGACATGCAATCTCCTTCTGCTGCCTGCAGAGCAAGGTGTAGAACTCTCAACTTCTCAACTCCTTTCCCAGCATCATGTCTACCTTCAAGCGGCCATCTCCTGCCATGATGATAATGGACTAAACCACTGAAACTGTAAGCCAGGACCAATTAAATGTCGTCCTTTATAAGAGTTGCTGTGGTCCTGGTGTCTCTTCACAGCAATAGAAACCCTAACTAGGGCAATGCAAACAAGGAAACTATACCAACAAGTTGAAGTAGGGCTGGAAAGATGGTTCAGTTGGTAAACATGCCTGGCACCAATGCTGACAGCCAGAGTTCGGTCCCTAGAACTCACAAGGTGGAAAGAGAACCAACTCCTGCAAGTTGCCCTCAGACTCTTATGCTCAGTAGCACATGCTCATGCTTGAGTTTGCAAGCACACATACACAAAATGTTAACTTTTGTAACTTGAAGATTGAACGTTGAAAAGAATTCAGGCCAGTGGTACTGGGGTATATAGTAAGCACTCTGTGATGCCATCCTTTCTGTCACAGAGACAAGCTTCCTGGTCCAGGTCAACCATCTTCCTCTCCTGTCTCCAGAGCTGACTTCTAAGATTTCTTCATTCCTTTTCCACCTTTTGCTTCTTTTCCACAACAGCAAGCGTGTTTTCTTCTAAGTTAGCCTCTAGAAGTCAAGAATAAATGTCATACAAAGGACTGAATACACAGTTGAGAGGCAGAGTACTTACCTAGCATGCTTGAGGCCCTGGGTTTAATTCCTAGCATTATATATATATAATTTAACCAGTAATAATTTTGTTCAGTCAGTCAGTCATTCTGTTTCTGAGAGTCTCCCTCTGTAGTTCAGGCTGCCTGGAAATTTGAAACAATCCTTCCAAGTGCTAACTGGCAAGTGTGACGCCCAGGCTCAGCCCAAGGATATTTATTTTTAAGAATATTTTAGGGTCTGATCCTAAAAATACATTCTTAAAACTTTAGGAAATGGAAGTTTTAGCTCTTAAAATACTTCTCAAATATAGCAAAGGAATTTAATGTTCAATTAAACTTGAGTTAAAATAACAAAAATGAAAATTGATTTTCTTTTTGAAGCCAATTTGGGTTTAGATAAAATGAGTAAGAGTTGCTGGGACTCTGAGGAAAAGGAGGCATTTATACAAAGACCTCTGAAGCTTTGAAGCTTACAAATTAATCAAGGATGAAGGATTTAATTTTTTTTAAATCTGTAACATGAAAGCAGCAAATAAAGCCAATGGGGAAAGCAAATTGCAAGAAACGGAAAATACAGAAATAGAAAGACATTTCAAAATAATTAATTATTATGCTGAGAAGGGGAGATATTGTACTCACCAAACAACCAAAGAATTCATTCTTCAAGAAAGTATCCAATAGCAAACTAGAGCTCTATAAAAATAAAACTAATAGCAGAAATGAACATTTCATTAGACATCTGGAAGTTTAAAAATAAGAAAGAAAAATCCAGAATTTAAAAGACAGAAACATGTTGGCTAAAGACTTCATCAAGATGGATGTGTCCATGTGACTTGCCCACCGCCATCTTGGTTAGTGACATCGTGAAAGCAGTAACAGCTGTATGATGTCACCACCATCTTGGCCAATGCAATCGCAGAGCATGATTCAAAATGGTGGCATCCATATCACTTCTCAGTCTCACTGAACCCTCAGGAGATCACTGTACCCATTTTTATACTAGATTAAGGAAGTAACATGAGAACTCATGGTGTTTTGTTGGTGTTGGTTTTTTTGTTTTAGTTTTTTATTTTGATTTAAGTTTGATGCATTGTTTTACATGACGTCTTAATGGTTTCTAGAGGGAACTTTAAAAGTTTTTCTAGCCATGTGCCTCCAACACTAGCCACGTATCCAAGAGAGCTGGTAGCCTGAAATTGCTTGACTCGGAAAGCTCATGCGAGTTTGCAAGAGCCCAGAGCTGAGTCTTGGGAAATCACAGCTCCCAAAGGGCGCCAGAAGAATCAACTGCCAGGTGTTAGACTAGTTGCTGCCAGAGGCAGCTAACAACAGCTGGAAGCAAAGAGCCTCTTTGGGCTGGAAGCTGGAGATGCAGCTTGTGCTGGGTCTCAATGCCTTCTCTTTCTGCCTCACATCTCCAAGTCTGTTTTTCTCTAGCTGAGCTACTAAGGACTCCTTTACTCCATACTTGTCGACTCTTGTTTCTGCCCCACTGTGCCCTGGGAAGCCATGCTTTTGTTTCCATGTTCTAGTTACTGTGACAGATACAGTCCATAGAAGAACATTTGGAATGTCATCTCTTTCCACGTTATTTCAGATGTTTTCTGTTTTCTCTATCCTATAGTCTCTACACTATGGGTACTTAATCCAAATTGTGTGCGGGAAATTACATTGTGATTTTTCTAATCCTCATAGCTGGACTAATAGGAAGCTACCTTTAAAGGGAGGAATTCACCCTAAATGCTATCATGCTTGCCTCCTATGTAGATTGAAAAATGTAGTAGGGATTGACAGACTATAAATTTGAAGAAAATGCTCAAAGGGGGTCTTTAAAGGAAATATTGGAAGTTTAACTCACAAGGGAGACAAAACCCTCTCTAATGTATACAATTATTAAAAGTTGACTTACTTCTTTGACAGGTGAGGTATATGAATATATCATATATCATTAGCCAGACAACATACAGAGAGCATTCATTAAGATCACGTGGCATTAAAGAGTCACATGGGTAGGGGAAACAACCCTGATGGACTCTGACTTCTCCACGGTTGCTAACGAAGAAGGAGGGGATACAGGTACCCAGGCCCACACTGGTAAAGTAATTAACCCAACAAGTACCCGAGGAGAGAAATAAAAGCTAGACCTCCAGAGAATGCTACAGAGAAAGAAACAAAAATGATTCTAATATATCAACTTCTTTTGCCTTAAAGATGGATTAATGACTAACCACTCTTCTAGGCTGCATCTCTACCCTTTGGGATCTCTTCCAACCACAAGCTTTAAGAAAGAAATGTCTGATATTTTTCAGCACATAGGCCTGGCCTGGATAGAAACTAGAGAATAAAAGGTAGTCTTTATAGAAATTAATAATCAGAGTAGTGTAGACTGTTCTACATCTTAATCTCTTCACAGAAGGTAGTTATTGGAATTTTCAGGTTGTCTGCTTCCATTTGTGAGTACAGGCTTCCATGTCATGGGTCACCCTGAGTCTAGCCAGGGAGGGTCTCAGGTTAGACATTGAGAAAGGCTGAGACATACATCAGTTTGATCGTCCTTAGTCATAGGTGTTGACTGCTACTCACACATGACCTTTTAAAGTTTAAAGATAATCAAAAGGTGACCCCTCAAAATCAAATGGTTTGTCTCCTGTCAATCCCCATTCCTAAAGCATGTCTCAACTATATACAGGTTCTAAAGAAGACAGAGTCTCAGCCAGTGAACTCTAACCAGTGTCCATTCTGCAGAGAAAAAAAAAAAAAATTCTCCAACGCTTCAAGCAAGGCCCTTGACTTGTGCTCACAGATGGACCAACTCGTAAGAGGAAGGCTGGAGGAGCTTCCTGCCAAGCCCAAGTGACCCCTGAGGACCAAATACTACACTGGCCTCGACAATTACAAAGAAAAGAAAAGCATTTTGGCCACCTACATAGTCTTAAACACCCGGCAAGAAAGTATAACCAAAAACTAAATGATGGATATGATGCTTTTTGTCTGTCTGTCTGTCTTTAACACTCCAAGGAGTCACACCCCTCAGCCATTAGACTTAAAACTATATGGATTGTTATTTAGAATATTTCTCACTAATGACTTGCTTCTTTATAAGAAAAATACTGCCCAGATATAAAATACTACTCAGATCTATCTGCAGTCAAAAGATACAGGGCCACTAGTATTTTAACCTAAAAATCAAATGATTGTTAGGTCTCAAACCCAGGACAAATGGCTAACTAAGGTGCATATGACCATATCAAAGTGGACTCTGGCCACCAGATCTCCCAGCACTCTTCAGTTCCTGCCTGTTACAGGTCCTGGCATACCCTGCTTCCTTATTCTGAACTCTCCAGCCTAGGTTCTGGGTGGAGTTTTCCCTTCCTCTAGCTCCTCTGGCCCTTGTATAACTCATACATTTTGGCTACCCTGTTCTCTTGGCCCAGGGCACCCCTCTTGGTTGGTGGCTTCTCTTGTTTTCCCTCCCCCATCTCCTCACATGGCCCGGCTCAGTCTAGCCATGTTCACTCTGGACTCTCAGATGTCTCTGTCTCTGCTGCTTTCTGTATTCTTCCTTGGATCTACAACAAGCCTTCTCCTCTACCACACCTAGGAGCAGTCAGGTTCTCCTTTTTATCTCTTTTTTTTTTTCATTCAATGGCTAAATATCTTCTCTTTGTCCCTCTCTGGAAACCATGCCTGAGAATAGATCCTGGTTTCAACACTGTCCAGTCATCCTTGAAGGCCAAAAGGACAATGAGGAGGAGCCCAGCAAATGGATGTTCTTGTGCACTCATCAAGCAGACTTTGCTTTAGCTTTTAGAAACATCCTATGGTCTCGTCTCTCCTGGTTACCTCCCTAGGAGTCTAACACTAATAACTTTTACTGTTATCTCTCCCCAAATCTCTTTCCAGGCACTGAAGACTTCCTTTCCTCCCTAAATCTAACAGTCTGGGTCTTTAGATGGGCCCTCTGGAAGGGTACCCCAAACTGCTTCACTCAACACCCCAAATTAAGCTGGGAAAGCCCGATTATTCATCACCCCAACCTCACCATGGCACCGAAGGGTACATCTTCAGATGGATGGGGGTGGGGGAGGGGAGTGATAACAACAGGAGATAGAAATTGGCTAGGCAGCTTAGATAAAAAGATCCCAAAGCAAACTAACTAGTTTCTCTCTTGATTAAAAGCTAAAAATGTCCTGGGGACTTTGGGCAGCTTCCTCCTGCCAGAAGCCATATATGCCTAGTGTGGTTTGGGGAGCTCTGATTTCTGGTCTTCTTTCTGAAGGACTGGGGGGTTACCTCTAAGGGAGGCCAATAGTTAGAGGAGCAGTGAAGGCCAATTAGAGAAAACTCCTGTTCAGGTGAGTAGGCCTGGGCGAAGATCTAACATTCCAACTGGGCCAGGTCACTCATCTCTGAGCCAAAGGACCACCCCCAGGACAGTGGGCTCATCTTAAGCCATGTTAAAGGAATAGTTGGAATAATTAACTCCTTGTACTTGATAATTAGCTCAGGCTTATCAAGTCAGCTATTATTAAACAACCCCCCCAACACACACACACACACACACACACACACACACACACACACACACACACACACACACAGAGTGGGGGGGGGCAGCATCTTAATGAGTTTGAAGAAAAGAATTTTTAAAAATCACAGGAGGCATTTGTAAGAAACATTAACCATGAGTCTTTTCTGGCAAATACAATAAAACATGGACTTCAAAGGCGTTCTATCTCTTCAAACTTCTTAAGCCTTATTCAAATGTATTAATCCCTGCATCCAGTAAAACCTTTGTTTACACAAAGGCTCCTTGAATTCAGGGAACTTGGTGAGCTGACTGCTTCTCTCTCTCCTTCATTTCCTGTGTGCTGATTCTATCAGACTAGCCCCATCTGTGAGGTCAGACTCCAGCCAGCGTGGAGAAGACACAGTCACCACCTGCGTTAGAATAAAAACCAAGCTCACTTCCTGTCTTAATGTACTTCCTGATTGGAACACACCATCTTGATTAGGTTTTGCCTTGTCAAGACACTGCAAAATAAATTTGAAAATAAATAAATTTTAACAGAGAAAATGAGGGATGGGGGAGGTGGGGATGGGGAGATTAGTGGATCTATTTGAGATAGAAGTTCCATGAAGCAAAGAGACCATGAAAGGGAGAAAATAATCAATAATGAAAAGTAAGAAAAGCTCCCCGAAGAGGAGAGGAGTATGTATGGACACAACAAAAACAGAAAACCCCCAACAGTTCAAGAGCCATCGTGGTAAAGTCATAGAACATACTAGACTGGGGACCTAGAGGAGTCCTAAGTCCCCACAGAAAGTGAAACAGCAAAGCCAACAGGTAACACTCTATGCATGCAGAGGAGGATGTGGCATTGAGGACGTCACAGAAAACCTGCATTAGAAACCGCAGAGAAGTACACTCCCAAGGGAGAATTTCATCCTTCTTAGAATTCTACACCCAGTCAAGCACTGATGTCTGTGAGGGGTTGCTTCTACGACCTCCACTGGATGCTCAAATCCACAAATGTTCTAGTCTCTGCTACAAAATGGTGAGGTGTTTCCATCCAACCTCTACACCTCTTCCCACACACTACCAATTGTCTCTACCTGGCTTCATGTCCCAAGGCATTAATTAGCTCCTTCCCAGGAAGCACAGTGAACCTTACCTCAAGCAGAGGGGAAGTCACCAGTTCATCCCCCGAGGAGGTAGGTGTGAGTCCAGAAGAGGTTTGGGCAGGAGGGCACTGGGTTTTGACCACCAAAGGATGACCAGAAAACAAGACCACGTTCACTGGTCTAGTTTTCAGAACTTCAAGGTCATGGGAGATACTGGTTTTCATAACATGGGAAATAGTACCTGCATGATGCTCCAACTAGGGTATATCAGGAACACTCTACTGAGCTTAGGGGTGACATCTCGAAAGACCTTTAGTATTTTACTAAAAAAAAAAAAAAATGTATGCTTTGAGTATGTTTGGAGATGTTGAGAATAGTAAACCAGGAGACTAGAAGGTGAGGATGTGACACCATGAATTTTTTGTAGGTGCAGGTCTGTAATGGAGGCAGAATAGTCTGGAATGAGCATTTCCAAAGCCAGATTCATGTCTGAAAAGCTCCAAGCTTGGCTAAGGCCCTGCTCTGAGCTCCCCAAGGGCCCATCTGTCTACATCATTGCGAGTGTCCCTTCATGGAGCCGCCACTGACTGTGTCCTTCAGGGAGGCAGCGGCTGTGTGCTACCTTCATGTCCCCAGCTGTCAGGGACCATGCCTGACATGTAGCAGGCACTTCACATCAGGGGTGGGTGGATTTGGGCTTAATATAGCTTTGGCTCAAAGAACATAAAGACATAGTCAGTCAGTAGTGACCTGGACTTCTGCTGAGGTGCTGAGTGGCTGGTGGCTAGAGCCATCAAGAGGAACTGGATTCTCTTCACTGTGTGTGGGAAGGCTTGAAGATGACTTGTAGATCCCTTCCAACCTCAGGAGCTCCCAACTGAGGCTAATTTCTATCCTGTGGGTGTGAAAATCTCTCCTGTTTCAGAAAAGTCTCCAACTATGCCTTAAAATGCTCATTCCTATCAATACAATAATTCTTTTTTTCCCCCAAATATCCATTCAAAAGATACAAACGCCAAAACACTGGAATGGCTAAGGGCCAGCTTGACAGCAAGCGCTCCCATGCCCTCTTCTCAGGTAGATGGTACCTGAGAAGGTACAAATTCAGCATGAGCGTTCGCTTTGTCAGTGTCCACAGTGAGTCTCAAACTTCTGGAACAATACCAGTTACTTCCGAGACCAGAAAGAGTTTATAGATTTATAAAATTAAATGGAAATATTTAAAGGAATCGTAAAGGCATGGCATGAAGGGCACACCAAATTTGAAGGAAGGCAAAAGCAATGAAAGAAAGTTGATTAAGATTCCTCATGTCCTGAAGTCTCCACTGATCCTACCTCCCAATCCACCATATCTGGATCCAAAGACAAAAAGAATTGTAGGGATGAGAGCAGGAAATCCAACACAAAAGAGAAGACGCCATTCATCCAAGTTTGTGGAGATGGCACCAACTAGCCTTGAGCAGTATACAACCTTTATGGCAGGACACAATGGCCCGCATGGGAAGTAATGCCAGCCAGATTGGGGGGGGGGTCTCTTTTACTGTAGAAATGAGGAGAATGGGGATGTAGTAAGATCCCAGAGAAGGCTGGGCATTGGTGGTGCACGCCTTTAATCCCAGCACTCGGCAGGCAGAGCCAGGCAGATCTCTGTGAGTTCGAGGCCAGCCTGGGCTACCAAGTGAGCTCCAGGAAAGGCGCAAAGCTACATAGAGAAACCCTGTCTCAAAAAACCAAAACCAAAAAAAAAAAAAAAAAAAGATCCCAGAGAAATAGCAGTAGTCATAACAAACATGCTCCAGGTTAGTGTCCGTACTTGCCAGGCAGCTCTGGGTGTTATCTACTGTCTTTATCCCACAGTTCATGGTTAGGCTGCCTTCACCCTTGATACATACCTCCATAGCTTTTCCAAAGGACAGATGTATAAGTTAATGTGCTATGGTCTCTAAACGTGACAGTCTGGGAATCCAGGTGGCCAGTTTTCATTTCACTGTGCCCTGGCCCTGCAGTGTTCAGTGGTTCTGCTCTGAGGAAAACAAGAGGACATCAAGGAGGCAGATAGGAGAGAATGAGAGGGACATCAGAGAAAGAGGCATGGACAGCCTAGAGGAGGTGGCGAGCCTGCGCTGGGTGCATGTGGACCTCACTCACCTGCCTATTTATCACTCCTCTTGGCTGCCTGTGTCAGGGAGCTTTGAAGACATCTGAACTCAAAGAAATCTGTTTTGAAAGACTTTATTTCTGGGACAGAGCTGCTGGAAAGAGGATCACCAATGGCCTCTACAACTGCCTCACTTCAAGTTCACAGACTTCAAGAGGAGATGGTGACAGGTATCTGAGGAAGGATACAGGTAGAAGGCAGAGCTGTCCTATGTTACACTTCACATCTGTGTGAGGGATGCCCACAAGACAACCACCTTCCCAGGCTCCTGACGTTTGGATTTTCCTGTTAATTTTTAAGCCTTTCTATCTAAGGAGCTCCCTTTAGGGATTAAAATTTTATGTTCACAAGAAAAAATGGAGGAGGAGAAATATTTGCCTGTCACTGCTTAGCAGGAACAGAAAGGGTCGTAACTGATGACATGTGATGACGCCAGAGGCGTGGAGGCAATTTGGTTAGTGTGCCTAAGAGACCGCGTATTACTTCCCTCAGATGTCCCTCCTCTCATTCACGGCTGCTAGTGTCTCATGTTATAGGCACTTTTAAGTCCAAATCTGAGTTTTCTGGGTCACCTGGATGTATAAACTGGAAGCACTTATCAAAGCCCATGACGGCAGGTGTGGAGCTCCCAAGTTCAATGCCACTCAGACGTGTGACTTCCACACACAGCATCAAGGGCCTAGAAGAACATGGGAGAGGAATCGATGGGCCAGGTCCACTAAGAACCAGTCAGTAGGTGGAAAGGTCTTGGATTCTCTCATGAGTCCTCTTCCTGCACCGTCTGACCCTGGAATAAAGTGAGAGACAGTAACCTCTTATCAGACCACAGCTCCAGCAAACACCTGACCCCAAAAGGCTTTGCTGCTGCCTCATCCTTTCTATAAAACCAAGTGGCTCCAACTGGACACTTGGAAAGAAAACAGGCTTGGATAATTGTGGTTAGACAAACAATTTCAAGATCATTTGGCCTGAGTGTTTAGAAGGCTCAGGGGGCCGGAGGAATGCAGTGGATTTACAGGAAGAGGGACAAGAACACACATTCCTCCAGAACGCCCAATCAGCGCTTGTTTATTTTTTGGAACCAGTAATGTCTGGAGAGAGGTCATCCTTTTTGAGGTTGGAGAGTGAAGACAGGCCCTGAGGTCATAGCCAGCCAAGACAAATGAGCGGTGGAAGGACAGCTAATGTGGTTTCTAACAAAAGCTCTAATTCAGAGGTGGGGATGGAGAACTCTGTTGGAGTCTTCTGTGGGACCTCGCAGGACTCAGCCCTGAGGGAGTATGGATGCCCTCCTAAGCATATGGCAGGTAGGAAAGGAGCTGTGGTTGGCTGTCACCTAAAGGTCTGTGTGGTGAAGGTTGGTCAGCCTGTGGTGCTGCTTAGCTCTGCCAGTCTCTAAGAGCAGCAAGAGGCTGGAGAGATGACTGAGGAGGTAAAGTCACTTCCTGCTAAGCTTGATAAGCTGACTTCTATCTACAGAGTAGAAGGAGAGAGCCAAGTTTCACAAGTGGTCCTCTAACCTCCAAGCGTGTGCTATGGTGCATGCAGGTGTGCAAATACACAGACACACAGACATACAGACACATAGACACACAGACACACACAGAGATACACAGATACACGGACACACACTAAATGTTTAAAAATGTTTTTAAAGTAAATGCTGTAGGCCAACTGACCATGAGCTGAAACCCAAAGTATTTACCAAAAGAACCCCGCCCCCATCTTTTAAAATTGAACAGCCTCAGATATTCTGTTTCAGTGACAGACAGCTGAGTAACACCATGAGAAGTCTGTTAGGGTAGGTGAGGTGTAGAGGGAGATTGGAACAAGCTGGCAAATTCATGCTCTGTCAAAAAGTACATTGTCTCCTCATCACCAGGGTAGGACTGCTCCAAATGGCCCAGGATGGCCAGATCTTTTATTTTATGAGAGGCTGAAAGTTATATTTTCCTATGGAATCTGATAAAGCTGCCAACACATTTTAAAAACATAGTATGACCTGGGCTCTCCAACAAAACTCCACTGGCTAGATTCTGCCCATGGACCTCCTCCGTAACAAGGCTCCTCATTTAGGGAAGTAACCTTGAATCTGCTTGTAAGAGAAGATAGGTACCCAGGACATAAGGGACGAAGGACAAACTCTGGCTTTGGGGAGTAGAAACCATTACACGTCAAAATAGTCAGTTGTAAGAGGAAACTGAGGTACAGGCAACTTGACAGACACTAGCCAGGGAAAGGTGAGAAATACCCAGTCCAGTCCGGTGCCCCTTCCTCTGGGGTGGCCACCTAGCCAGATCCGCATATCTAAGAACTCAAAGGCTTCCATGTCTCTGAATCGCTGGTGGCTGAGTCTGCCATATTAGCTCCCCATGCTGTGCATCTCCTACATGAGGGGAATGATACCCACTGCCTGATGTGAGTGTGGGCTGAGGAAAGAGCAGGCGGCACGTGTGTGTGTGTGTGTGTGTGTGTGTGTGTGTGTGTGTGTGTGTTTGTGAAATAAGTAGGCACTTGCACGTACTTCCTACTAAAATGACTTTCTTTTTACTCCCCAATTATTTTGAGTACTTTTAATAAATACACCTTTTAATGTTTAATTTTCATTATGGGTTCATTACACATACATAGCTCCATGATCCATAAGGGCATCTCCAAGCATGTACTGTATATTGAGCATGCCCTTAAACCTCCTAGTACTTTCTGTTGTGAGATTGGCTAGTTGAAAATGCTGTGGTGGGATTCATTCTTTCAGCACTGTACGTATGTATCCCCATTGTCTTTTGGCCAGATGTTGTCCATGGGTGTTAACTGGATAAACTAATGTGTTTCATTGAAGCATTTCCACATGTGTATTTTAGTCGTGCTCACCGCTCCTACCCTCTCATGTCTCCCCTCCCCCATCTCTGTCCTCTTCCCTAAAGCTTCCCCTTTGACTTCCGTGGCTCTTCAAGACTTCACATCTGAGAGAGAACACAAACCATTTGATTTTCTAAGTCTAGTTACTTTTGCTTAGCACAGTGGTCGCTCACCATTTTCCTGCAAATGGCTTGATTCTTGACCCTCTCCTGTTGATACAAATGTAAACTATTTTTATATTCCTGTTTAAGATAATTTGTATATTGATACAAATACAGAACTATATTTGTTATAATGTATATATACTTCTCTTATTTGAAATATTTGTAAATTGGTACAAATGTAAATTTATATCTGTCATACTTCATGTATGTTCTACTTTTGTTTAGCATATTCTGTATATTGATATATATTTAAGATTATTTTCATATTGCATATTGCACTATACATTCCTGCCTCTGTTATAAATACCTTGTGTATTGTCATAATTTTGAAGTCATCATCCTTTACCATACATTTGCTTATAGACTGTTTACCTTGTTTACATAGTTCGGTAGATAAGACTTATAGATTTATAGTCACCTATGCTTGTCATCTCTATAGTTACATTAGTAAGGTTATCCAGATTTACAGATACATAGGTCAGATGGGTTGGTAATCTTCAAGCACTTCATAGACCTAGAGAATATGGCATTTAAATAACTTAGAATTCTGTTGACATGAGACACAATTGCTCCTGCCAGCACCAATTTGATCCCAAGAGAATGTTGGGCTTCTAAGACATTTCCATTTGGAAGTTTGTCTTCTTCTTGGCACAAAATGGCCTACTGGGCAAAGAACTGCCCTTGCCTCGACTGCTGACAGTACAAATGATGTCCTTTCTGGACAAGCGGGGCATAAGGAAAGCGACCACTGTATTCTGCCAAGACAGGGTAAGATGGTCTTTCAGAATTCCTGCTTCTGAAAATGGTCTGTCAGATACTCTAGGCCAATTTGAATGTACCAACAATGCTGAGAAACATTAGGTGACTGTCCAGGCTGCCAGCTGTCTCGGTCTGCTCTTGCAAGATTCCCGAAAGTTGCTTGCATCCATCTACCATTTCTCAGGTACCATTATATTCCTTTTTAGGTCTTTGATGGGATTGAAGACTAGAAGTTATAGTTACAACTTAGTGTATATATATATATATATATACATACATATATATATGTATATATATACATGTATATGTATGTGTGTATATATATATATATATATATATATTATATATATATAAACTTAGAACATATTAAGTATTAGATTCACCTTTTGGAATGATCTTTGTAATATGCCATTTACCTACGCTCTAGACTTCCCTAAATTTTAGTATGTGTTTCTTGCTTGATATTGTTAGAATTGGTTGTAGTTCCATCTTATCTAGGTCATTTACCCTTTTTACCCCTGGACAATATTTGAACCTTTCCTTGTATATAGTCTTGTATTAGGTTAGACCCTTCTTATTTAGACAAAAGGGGGAAATGTAGTGGGTAGCCATTCCAACCTTGATCTGGAAGTTCCAACCCCCATTGGAAGCTTTGGTAACTGTCACGCCTACAAGGTGGGGCCAAGAGAGGACCTTGAAGACCTGAGATCCTAATGTGCCATCTCTCTTGTTTCCTGGACCCTGGACACTGGAGGTAGACCAAGCAGAGTTTTCCAGAGAACACCGCCGGACTGTGCTGTGACTTTCCCAGACCCTGCAACCTACCTATCCCTTCATTTGTAAGTTACCCCACTAAATAAATCTCCCTTTTAACTACGTGGAGTGGCCTTAATAATTTCACCAATACTCTCCAGAACTGAATAATACATAGTTTAGCTATGTCCCATTTGTTTCTGAGACTGACTTCACACTCCTGATCCACTGGCCACAGCCTCCAGGGTCTTGGGATTACTCCGAGTCACATGTTGGATTTATCTGCTCTTCCGCTTGTGGGAACCTAAGCTGATTCTATGTCTCAGCTGGTGTGAATAGTGCCATGCTAAGCACGTCCGTGCGTGTGTCTGGGCGTGCTGACTTAGGATCCTTCAGGAATAGACCCACTTGCTACAACTGGAGCCTGTGGAAACATGGAAGCTGATCACGAGGAACTTCATGCCGATGTCTATTAGTTGCACTCATTTTCATTCCAGGAAGCTGCCTATAAGGGTTTTTCTGTTCCTACCTCTTTTGGGGGGTTTATTTTCTCTGTTTTTTCTTTTCTTTTCTTTTCTTTTCCTTTCCTTTCCTTCCTTCCTTCCTTTGTTCCTCTCTCTCTCTCTCTCTCTCTCTCTCTCTCTCTCTCTCTCTCTCTCTCTTTCTCTCTCTCTTAATATCTAGATTGGTTTTGCTATTGTTGCTTTGAAGACAACCTATTTTTTCTATCTAAATTTTTCCTTTATCATTCACTTGAAAATATTTAACTATTACATCATTAAGTGAGACTTTTTTAAAATTTTACTATGGCTGTCAACAGGATGCTTTAAATTAGATTTAATTTATTCTACTTTACTCTAGTTAGGTTTCTGCTGGTGTGATAAAACACCATGACCAAAATCAACTTGGGGAAAGGGGTTTATTTCAGCTTGAAATCCATCATATATGAAGAGTCATAGCAAGAACTCAAGGCAGGAACCTGAAGGCAGGAACTGAAGCAGAGGCCATGGAGGAACACTGCTCACTGGCTTGCTTCTCCGTGGCTTGCTCAGTTTGCTTTCTTATATACCCAGGCCCACCTGCCCAGGATGGCACTGCCCACAGTTGGCTGTACCCTTCTATATCAATCATTAATCAAGAAAACGCCCTATAGACTTGCCTATAGGCCAATATGATAGGGACATTTTCTCTATTGAGGTTCTGTCTTCCTTGATAATCATATCTTGTGTCAAGTCAACCAAAACTAGCATATTATGTGTTTGAGTGTTTGTGCACCACTTGCATGCCTGGTACTCGCAGACATCAAAATAGGGTATCCAATCCCCTAGAACTGGAGTTCAGATGGTTGTGAGCCACAATGTGGGTGCTGGGAATGGAATCCAGGTCCTCTGCATGAGCAACAAGTGTTCTTAACTGCTGAACAATCCCTCCAACCTCTGTCTGTGGGTTTCTCGAATGCCTGATTTATTGCCTTTTAACTTTATAGTCAGCATTTTTAAAAATGATGTTTAAAAATGTATGTATGTGCCATTCTCTTTATCCTATTCTTTCAAGAATGTAACTATCTGTGTTAGCCCTTATAAGGATGCAGTTATCTGTGTTTCCTGTGTGCACATGCGTGTGTGTGTGTGTGTGTGTGTGTGTGTGTGTGTGTGTGTGTGTGTTCTCTTTATACTTCAGTCTGGATTTTTATAGTCCACATCTATACTTTTAGTATAGACTATACACTATACTGTATAGTCTGCAGATATGCTTTTCTCAAGGTCACTTGTTGAAATACAGTGTGTTCATTAGCGTTACATTAAACTCCGACTGATGGCTACATCTCTAAGTATCTTGTGATATCTTTTATTTCTATTTTTCCCTTAGTTTTCAGTTACTTGATTATTGTGGAATATTATTTTAACTAGGAAAAGATGTGTTACATTTATTTATGCTGTGGAGTATGACTTTGACACTGTAGAGGCATGTTGCTTTTGTTTAGGCTGCATTTGTTTAATTATGTAAAGATGTGTGGCCTTTGTTTCACTTTGCCTGACTAAGGCACCTGATGGGTCTAAGAAAGAGCTGAACGGCCAATAGCTAGACAGGAGAAAGGCTATGGGGGCTGGCAGGCGGAGAGAATAAATAGGAGGAGAAATCTAGACTCGGGAGAGAATGAGAAGAAGGAGGAGGAGAGAACAAGGGTAATGCCTAGGACCAGAAGCCAAGTGGCTGCCAGACAGACAGACATGAGAAGCAGTGAAAGTAATACATACAGAAGGAAAGAAAACTAACAAGCCCCAAGGCAAAAGTAGATAAAGAGAAACAGGTTAATTTAAGTTAAAGAACTAGTCAGAAACGAGCCTAAGCTAGGCTGAGCATGCAAAACTAATAAGTCTCTGTGTCATGATTTGGGCATTGGTTGGTGGCCAAAAAGAAAAAAACCTGGTATAGCTGATCTTAATTTTAGTGTGATTTATGACTACTTTGAACTCTGGAAATAGCATATGAAAAATAATCAAGGCTCTGGAAGAGGTTATCTTTATTGCAGCCAGGCTACTGACCATCATGACCATGTCATGAATTTTATGCATCTGATGTAAGTCCATTCTAGTTTAGACTTTCTTTGGGGTACACCACTTATTTACAAGATGAGGTTTTTTTCAGACACTTGCTTTGTTTTTGTTTGTTTCTGTTGTTGTTAGTTTGTTTTCTCTTTTTCTTTCTTTTTTCCTCCTGCTGAATTGAACTTTTGGCCATGGTGTATTGACATGGAAAGTGGAATTAAAATATTGAAACTCCTGTGAGGGTGGGCATGAAGTGAGTGAGTCAGTGATTGGGGGCCCAGGGCCACACAGGAGTTAGATTTGTCCTTCAAAGTGAGTCACTTGCTCAAAGCATGGAAGATTCAAGAAAAATATGACAGAGGGAAAAGAAAGGAAGGGAAGGGAGGAAAGAGGAGAAGAGAGGAGAGAGGAAAAGGAAAACCTTCTCCACTGTATCCACAGCTTATAATACTTGAAGAAGATGAATATTCAATTACTTAATTCAAATAATTATAATGAATTAATGGCAACAAAGGATGAAAGCCATCATAGACCGCCAGAGGAAGACTCACAGGAGCTGTGCAGTCATGTGCTCCTTCAGAGGCCTGTGGTGTGCATTTGGTGTAACACCACCTGCCTCTGAAGAGCTAAAGCTAAAGAAACAGTGTTGCCTTTTTATACACCCGGACACCACATGCAGTGTTAGAGAAAGAGCCAAGCTTAGTGGGACGGTGTCTCGAGTTCACTGGTGATTTAGGACATTGGGTTTATGTTTAGAGCTAAGCTGAGACATAAACTTTGCGGGTCAGGGGTAGGAAAGGAACTGGTTTTGCTCTGTGAACAGTTGCCTTTCAGGCCAACCTAGACTAGTGCTCAGTCCCATCCCATCATCCTGGGTCACCTCTGGTTACTTTGTCTCTCTCAGCGTCAGGCCCCTCTGCTGTGAAGGAGGTGACTTAGCTCATGGGCTAGTGCTTGGGCAAATGGATGGGCAGCAGAAGCTTCCGGTGCTGATGCAGTTGGTTTGCAACCGAGGATGAGGGAGTGACAGGAGGTGCTAGCTTTGTGGGCTATACCCTCTGAAGACCCATCCTCTGTCTTTTACACCCTGTGACTCCTCCTCAGCCAGCCAAAGTGCTATTGGCTCTCAGACTGGCAGACTGAGTGTGATGGTGTTAATGGTCCTCCCTGGAAGTGTGCCCTGAAGCTGAGGGGAATGGATTTCACCTCCAAGGTCTGAGAGAGAGAGAGAGGTTTTCAATCTTCCTGAGAAAAGAAGCCCTCATCAAGCAGCATCCACCTCCATGTACCCAGTGTTGGGGTCTCACAGAGAATCCCTCAAGGTCCTATTTCAAGCCAAGAGTATATATATTGCCTGCTAAGCTCCTGCTGAGTTGTGGACCAAGTTCCTTGGCTAAGGACGCCTTGAGTGAATGTGTAAGAAGTGGGTTGAAGAAGTCCTGAGTGATGTGTGTTGTTGCCACGGGCACAGCCCACATCAAAGACCAATACCTCAGACCTATGGCAGGGGCAAAGATCCCCACCCCTCCCAGTTAGGCTCAGAGGCATGGCAAAGCCTTCTTCTGGTCCAGTTGTGAATGTGGATGATGTGTGTGCAAGTAGACATGGTTATGAACAATTGACGAGTGTGTACGGAAACCAGTAACCACAGCTTCCTCTTCTTGGATGTTCACAGCCTTAGATACTCACCTATAGATACCTGCACCCCGTGATGCACATAATAAAAGCCTGGGGTTCCAAGCTGTTGCTATGCAGTAACTGTGGCTGCATCGGAGAACGCCCAGCCCTGACCCTGGCTTTTCTCCACCGGTGCCTGTGTGTCTTGTCATTTTTTTCATTCCCTTGCCACATCTAGTCAAGGTTCCTGGACCAAGCTGTGCAGGGTGTGGTACTCAGTCAATTCACTTAGTTGCATTTTTTTCTTCCTAATTGGCTTTTGTCTTTTCATTCTATGTTTATCCAGTTATTCGGCTCTGTTTGCATTTTTGTTGTTTTGAAGCTATGGACACAAAGTTCTGTTATGAGAATCAGGCGATCTGGTGGCACACTCCTTTAATCTCACTCTGGAGGCAGAGGCAGGTGGATCTCTGTTAGCTTGAGGCCAACCTGGCCTATATCACTCATTTCAGGTGCCAAAGCTACCTAGTGAGACCCTGTCACTGAGCAAAATAATTATGTAAACAAAGCTCTGTAATTCAAGCTAGAAAATTCTTTCAAAACAAGTTGTGCCCCCCCCCTTTTTTAATTTTATTTTACAATACTATTCAGTTCTACATAATAGCCACAGGGAAGGCCGCCCAAAATTGTGCCTTTTTTAAAGGCTACAGTGGAGAAAGGTTGCTTCACCACCATGCCCTGATCTGCTGTGGCTTGAATATGGTTTAGAAGTGTGTCACTAACCTTGCCTCCCACCTCCAGTGTGATGACCTGTAGGACTGTAAAAGGGCCAGAGCCTGAGGATGGATTGGTCAGGTCCCTGAGAATCTCTTTGGAAGGGATTAAAGTTCTTACCATGAGACTTTGGTTAAGTCTCAAGAGAGAGTTGTTACAGAACGTGCGTTATTGGCCCCTCCCATCACCTTGGCGCTGTGTGTGTGTGTGTGTGTGTGTGTGTGTGTGTGTGTGTGTGTGTGTGTTATATGAGATTCTGGATAAAACCTAAGGCCTCACTCACACATGCTGAGGCAAGCTTCAAGCACTGGGTTTATTCCTAACACACCTTACTTTTCCGTTTGAGATAGCTCACTAAGTTGCCCAGGCTGCCCCTGAACTAACTCCATGGCCCAAGCAAAACTTTCAGTCACTGTGACATGTGAACAGTTGTGGGCAGAGCTCATGTTGATGGGACCTTTGGCCTGAGGGGCTTTGGACATACCACCCTTCACACTCCCATGACGTAGGACTTAGGGCGCTGCTGCTGCTTTCAAAAGTGAGCTCTGATTTTACGTACCAGCCACTGCTTTAGTGATCACCCGCTTTCTTGGCGTTGAGGACTTCCCACCCACCCACTGTGCACAGCCTCTCTGCTTCTGTTGAGCGAAGGTCACCTTCCTTAACAGTGTTTAGATGGGATTGTTTGTAGAAGAGGAGGGGGCCGGAGGACCCCAAACCAAAATAGAATGAAGGGTTGTGACAAAGAATTTTTTCCTGCTGAATGTTATCTGACATCGGGCTATCTGGAAGCCATCTGCTCCCTGAAGACTTGAAGAAATGTTAGCAATGGTTTTTAAAATAGTTTAGCTGAAGTCTTGCAAGTCCTACTCAGGAGAAACCTTCCTTAGAGTCCCACGGAGACTAAAAAGGAGTAAGAGCATGGGGGGAAGGCTAAATCACCTGGGGTACACAGGAAGCTGGCAGGGCTAAGCTAGCCCTCCTGAACTCCAGAGATGTGAGGAAAACAAAACAAAAAAAAAAGTTGGCAGCACCGAGTCTGTGTGTCCAGAGGAGATGGTACAAAGCAAAGGGAGGCTGCTTGCTGTACCAGCCTCCTGCCCACCATCCCCAGCCCTGTCCCGGTCTACTCTCTACCAGCGGTCATCAGACCTACATGGTGTCCTGGAGTAGTCAACCCAAACAGCTGTGGGGACAGCCTTGGTAAGTGTTGGGAGTGGCGCTGGCCATAGGCTTCTGATGCCCCCGGCTTCTTTACCCTTTTATATTGCTTGTGGGAGTTTAAAGGATTGGTCGTGGGAACTCCTAACCCAAGTTTAGATATCAACTTGGAAGTTATGGAAGGTGATCTGAAGGTTGTAAGCAGATGCTGGGGGAAGTTTGCAGATCCCAAGTAGAGGGTTGTTTTTTGTTTTTTGTTTTTTGTTTTTTGTTTTTTTTTTTTTTTATAAAACTCCAGTCCCGTGTTGCTGAGAAAGGCCATGGAGAGAGACCACCATTCATGAGTTGCCTGAAAGCAGGAAGTACCACAAAGTGTTTTCCTAGTGATAGCGTATTTGGAATGGTCAGAACAGCTGGCTTCACAAGGACGCTCACTGCTTATGTGAGAACACCGCCTTCACACGCTTGTCTCCCAAGCACAGACCACCAACAGGCCTCCTTGGACTGTAGGCTGACATAGGCTGGCAACCCCTCAAGCCTCGCAGCACCAGCGAGATTTTTATTCTAAAACTTTTCTGAAGCCTTTCTCTTTCCCAAGAAAATCCCAACCTTTCTCTTAGTTTTTCAGACGTTCCAGAGGCCACCAAAGAAAGAAGAAAGGAAGGAGGAAGAAAGGAGAGAAGGAAAAGGAAGAGAGAGGGAAGGAAGGAAAAAAAGGGGAAGGAAGGGGAAGGGGGAATGAAGGGAAAGAGAATGAGGAGAAAGAAGGAAGGAAGGGAGGGAGAGAGGGAGGGAAGGAGGGAGGGAGGGAGAGAGGGAAGGAGGGAGGAAGAAAGGAATTAATGAAGTATCATGTGGAAAATACAGCATTTGTAACAGCATAGTAATTCTTGCATCTTATTCTGCTTCAGAAAAAAAAGATGAAAACTTAGAAAAGCAAAATTTCATCAAAATTAGACTATTACATATTAGCAATAGGTGGATCTCTCATTAGCCCTTCCTAAGTTAGCAGTGCAATATCTGAAGATATTGATATCTGAAGATATAGAACAGACAGTCCGTGAGGTGGCAGAGGAGGTTGGTTTGATGGTCAGAAAAAGCAGACACAGAGAATAAAATGCTGGGTTGGTGTTTGTTTCTGTTCCTGTTGAGAAGAGCAACTTCAAGGAGAAGGGGTCTATTTTAACTCATGGCTTAGGTCACAATCCATCACGATGGACAAAACCAAGGCAGCCGGCTGTTGAGGGGAGCTGTTACACGGCATCCACATTCAGGACCAGAGAAGGGTGAACACATACCAGTGCTCAACTCTCTTTCTGTTAGACAGTCCAAGAACCTCTGCCCAGGGGATGGCCCTGCCCACAATTAAGATGGGTCTCCAGCATCAATTAATGTAGCTTAGACAACCCCCTCCCCACAGGCATGCCCAAAGACCCATCCTCTACAAAGTATATGTGTTCATGCCTCAAGGCTGGAACAGTCTAGGAGTCCCTGATGGCCTGCTTGGTATATACTCAGCCTGGAACCGTTTACAAAGTCAGGGCTGTGAACCAGCAGCTGCCAGGCTGGCCTCAGTGGCCCATCTTAGGGGCTCATACTTTCCTGTCCCCATTGAAACCTGATTAAAATGGATTCACTCGTGAGTCTGGAACCTTTAAGAAGCGCCAGGGTCTTTCAGACCTGTGCATCTGTAACAGCCCGGTGTATGCCTACATATGTGGACCTATGAGAACATTAGGGGCGGTAGGAGAATCCTGAGCAAGTGGGACAGAGTCACAGGGTCCCCTGGAACAGCCGTATTCAGCCTCACTGTGACAGCTGGGAAGCCCTGGAGGAGAGTTAGCCTTGGAAAATCAGGTTGACAGTCTGGGCCTGGATTGTAGCAGGTGTTGGCCAAGGCTTCTAGATAAAGCCTTGAAGTTCAGCCTTCGTTCTTCTAAGTCTGGTTCTTTCCACCCACCTCTTGCTCCTTTCCCTCTCCCTCCCACATTTTTTTCCTTTCAATTTAAGCAAAACAGACCTTGAGTTTCTTGCTTCTGGAATGTTACTGGAAACAGCCTGCTCAGAAAAGCTGGCTTTCCATAAATACCCAGATTTATGAAGGAGAGGACATGATAACCGGGAAACCGCAGACATTCCTAACTTGGAGCTTATTTGTTTGTTTGGCTTTTCAGGGGACGTGGTCATCCAACGCACACATTCTTTTCAGATATACCCATTAGTTATGGAATTGGGGCTGAAATTCCTGAAGCTAAAGGAGTTTACAGTCACTGACCCTCCTGGCCCACAAATGGAGCCAAGCTGGAAGTTATTACCCATTAAATAACGGTCAGTGACATTTGGGGCTATCATTCCTTCATTTGTTGTGCCTAACCAAGTCAAAACAAGAGATTATAGCAAGAAAAGTTACTCCTTTTAATGCCTCTCTTCTCCCATCCATGATGTGCTACCACAGCGGTGGACCAGTGAGCTTTCACGTGTCTAGAACCAAGAGCCGGTGGGGCACTGCTCATCCCCGCAAGGAGAGCAGTTTGTTGTCAAACACATCGTCTACTCCGTTATCTTTTCCATACTTGATTCTAGACACCATGGGAAATGGACCTCATCAGTTTAAATCCAATCACATGCTAGATTGCCTTTTTTGGAGAAAGGAAGGTTTTTAAAGGAAGGAAGGAAAGAAGGAAGGAAGGAAGGAAGGAAGGAAGGAAGGAAGGAAGGAAGGAAGGAAGGAAGGAAGGAAGGAAGGAAAAAGGAAGGAAAAAAAGAAAGGAAAAACGGAAGGAAAGAGAGTGGAAGGAGATATTATGGTTTGTTTTTCTCAAAACATCCTATTTCTACTTCCTGCCCGTGTGTGTGTGTGTGTGTGTGTGTGTGTGTGTGTGTGTGTGTGTGTGAATTCAGGTGCATGCTTGCACCACATACACATGGAAGTTAGAGGACTACTTTGGTTTTGGTTCTTACCTTCTACTTTGTTGGAGAGCAGAGTCTCTCATTCACAGCCATGTACATCAGTCTAGCTGGCTCATTGAGCTGCTAGGGATTCCCCTGTCTCTCCTCCCATCATAAAAAAAAAAGCACTGGCCCAGCTTTCACACAGGGTTCTAGGGATAGGAATCCAGTCTCTCACACTTGCACAGAAGCACTCTATCCACACAGCCACCTCTCAGCCCCATCTTAGAGATTTTAAACAACGCACCTCACAATAGAAGATGAACTTTTACCTCCATACTTGAAGCTCTGTTTGGTTTTTGCTCTATAGAAAATACAAGTTTAAGATATGTTTTTCCTTGACCTTTTTTACCCATAGAAATAAGTGGTTGGGATAAAGGGGTAGGTAAATCTTGTGAATTTACACATTATATATGTCAAATGATTTTGAAATTTTTTTTAAGATTTATTTATTATGTACACAGTGTTCTGTATATGAGTCCTCACAGGCCAGAAGAGGGCGCCAGATCCCATTACAGGTGGTTGTAAGCCACCATGTGTTTGCTGGGAATTGAACTCAGGACTTCTGGAAGAGCAGTCAGTGCTCTTAGCCATTGAGCCATCTCTCCAGCCCCGATTTTGAAATTTTTCACCATAAAGAAATGATAGTTGAGGAAGCAAATATATTTAATCTGATGTAGACATTAAGCAACTTATAGATGCATTGAATATTATTACATGGTGTGTCCCATTAGCCTGTACAGGTCTATGTTTTTGTAACAGTTAAAAATAAATTTCCTAAATGATTAATATTCTTGTATGTATACCACAGTGGACATTTTCATGAGCTAGTACAGAACCTGTGCTATGGTCCGAATGTATATGTCTCTCCAAACTTGTATTGAAATCCTGACCACCAAGGGACAGTATTGAAACTGGAGCCTTTAGGGGGTGCTTAGATAACAGGGCTGCTTAGATCATCAGTAGGATCAGTGCCTTGATGTGTGAGACCTCCTGGCTCTTACACTTCAAGAGGCCATGTGTGATGGGAACAAAAAGCCATCTACAAACCAGATGCCCAGTCTGCCAGGACTTTGGTCTTGAACTTTTGAGTTTCAAGAAGTGTAAGAACTCCACTGTGTACAAACCGTCAGTCTGTGGAGGTTTGTTACAGCAGCTGGAATGGACTAGAATCACTTCTATATATGGAAACAAGCGCCAGTGGAGGCGAGGAACCATGTGAGCCGTTCTCCAGGATTTTCAGGAAGACTTGTCGTCTACTTCACCCAGGTGACTATTTCTTTGAGGGACTGACCCACCGCTTCCCGTGTTGGAGATTTAGATGAGATCTTTTCCTGTGCTCTTTAGCTTTCAGGATGTGTTCTTAATCAGGGGAGGAGCCCACTCATCCATGTCTTTTTATCTTTCCTCCTAACGTCGGTCCACATCTTCCTCCCTGCCCCAGCATTCCCACAGCACTCTGTCCCGATTCCTCTCTTCGCCTTTACCTGTATCTTTTTAGTCCTAAACTCCCAATGTGTTGCCCGACAGTGAAGAGTCCAACTGGAAACATAAATGACTGCCAACCCGCCTTCACCAGCTCCCTGTGAGCATCAGTTCTCTGCTAAAAACGTCTCTGTGGGACCCGCGAAGCATCAAAGAATTGGTGAGTGGCGGATCGCCTCCCTCATCCTTACAGGGTTATCCTGTCATTCTGTGCCGCCTTGAAACCTCCCATCATCAGAGCTGTTGAGTTCCGGGAGTAAACTGAAGAACAAAGCCTCTCGTGTTGAGCAGTAAGAGTTCATTCTGAGGGGACGTTAACAAATAAGGTGACATCCTGACTGTGTCAAATGTCGCTGTTTAACTTTCAACTCTTTTGGCTTAGCAAAACCAAGCCTCTCTCCCTTCCTGGACTTTTTCTGGCTTTCCTGTGACTGCTGAACTCAACGTGTACTTTAAATGAAATATAATCCCCGCGCTCCTCCCACGTTCAGACTTGATCCAGCCAACTGTTACCTTCTTTGTGTCCAAGAACACTTTTTAAAAGATTTATGTAAGCTTCTTTTGAAGGACTCTCTTCCTCCCAGGCCTCCAGACGGGATATTGTATTTTACTAAGGGTAAATCATTTTTACCATTTCCAAAATTTGAGTGTAGTTCCATGCCAGACACCCAACATAAAGAGGCTCCTGAATTTGCCGAAATGTCTCCTATTCCTTCTTACTCAAAAGTATGCGTTTGTGAATAGCCCAAGCAAGTTTATATGTACTATGTAAGTAAATGTATGTGCATCGATATATTAAATTATCAATATGATAGGGATCATTGATCTTTCTTCAATTTAGCACTTTGAATTTTGATGCTAAGGGCTGCACAGTCATCCAGTCCACACATAGACATGGTGAGTTTGATATTAACTCAGTGTGTGCCAATGCTGGAGTAACAGCAGCCTCCAGACTGCGGGCTGTTGGCACCGTTTCCTTCCAACTATCTAGAACGGCTTCCAGTCTGTCCTCTTCCATTGCTACCCTGCCCTTTCATAGCTAACTAGTTCCTTCCATTACCTGAACTGGTTTGTGTGTTAGGGTTCTCTAAAAGAACAGAACTGATAAAATGACCAATGATACCTTTGGTGGTTCTTTGTCTCATATTGTTAAATCAGGGCTTTTTTTTTTTCTTTTTTAACCTTATAGGTCCTTTGTGTATGTTATGGCTTCCAGTTTGGGGTTTTTATGGGATTTCTGTGTACATAAAGATAAGTCTCTGTGTCTCTATGCATTTCTGGGCTTTTTCTTATTTGGTTGTCTTGTCATAGTCTGATATGTTTTTGATTTATCTTATTTTATTTTATTATTACCCCTTAGAAGCCTGTTTGATTTTTAAGGAGAGACAGAAAGAGTGTGGTTTTGGAAGGAAGGGGCAGTGCAGGGGAACTGGGAGGAGTAGGGCGAGGGGAAACCCTAATCAGAATATACTGTATGAAAAAAATCAATTTTCAATAAAAGAAAATTTTCTCTCAAAAAAAGCAAAAGGCTTGATTATGAGAGGGAGCAAGGAAGGGTATATGAGAGAAACTAGAAGGAGGGAAGGGAGATAATTATCTAATTCTAATTTTAAAAATAAAAATATATTTAAAAGATACATTGACTAAAAAGAAAAGTCACCTATGTTGGGAATACTGGTGCATGCTCTTTAATCACAACACTCCGGAGGCAGAAGCATGTAGATCTCTGTGAATCTAAGGTCAGCCTGGTCTACAGAACTACAGAGCAACTTCCAGGCCAGCAAGGGCTACACAGAAGACCCTGTCTCAGAAAACAAAACAACACAAAGATATGAAGATCTGACATTTTGCCGGTTTTCTTCTAGTTGCTTTGAATGTTCAATGTCCATTTCCTTTATCCTTATTCATCCTAAAGGTTTGAAGATCCAGCAAATTAATATTGCTTTTCTTTCACTTGCTTCTTCTCTGGTGAAGCTCGTACTTTCTTATGCTCTCCGTTTTATTTATTTTTTAACCTTTTCTGAGTGACCCGGTGATTCATGTATCTTCTGGTTTAGTGGTCATAAAGTCCTTTAGT
The DNA here is from genome assembly GCF_049852395.1 of Peromyscus maniculatus bairdii. Taxonomy (NCBI): domain Eukaryota; kingdom Metazoa; phylum Chordata; class Mammalia; order Rodentia; family Cricetidae; genus Peromyscus; species Peromyscus maniculatus. The sequence goes on from NC_134872.1 coordinate 33,097,613, forward strand.
GTGTACTTACCTGGGAAATTCCCCTTTTCACCTTTGATCCTGAAGGATAACTTGACTTGATAGGGTGCTCAAGGTTGTCGGTTATTTCCTATCATGGTTTGAAGTACATCACTCCATGGTCTCATGGCCTTTTGCTTTCTGCGGAGGGATCTACAGTCATTCTGAGGGACTTGCCTTAACACATGGCCTGGTGCTTCCTCTTGAAGAGCTCAGTATTCTTCTTCATTCTGCATGTATGTTACCTTAAATATGAGATACGAAGAGGTTCTTTTCTGGGTGTGTCTACACAGGGCTCGAGACATGCTTCTATACCTGGGTATTCATGTCCTTCTGGAGTTGAGGACTTTGTGCTATTATTTCACTGACTAGATTTTCTGTGCCTTTAGTTTGAACCTTAGTCCTTCGCCTATACTAATTACTTGTAAATTTGGTCTCTCAATTGTGTATTGTACATACTGATATGGTCTTGTATGTACTGTTCACTATTTTTTTCTGTCTTTATTTTCTTAAGTACCTGACATTCTTTCTTCTACTTTATCTGTTCATTTGGTAAGTATAATGGCTAATGTTGATTTTCAACTTGACAAAATCTAGAATCCCCCAGAAGAAGAAGGACTTCTGGGTAGGCATGTGGAAGTTATCTTGATTATGTTAGCTGATGTGTGGAGATCCATTTTAATTGTAGGCTGAAGTATTCCTTGGGGAGGACATCTTCTAAAGTACTGGAAGAGAGCCGATCACCAACTGTATGCTTTCATTTGCCTGTAAACATAATGTGACCAGTAGCTTCAGGATCCAGGTGACTTCACCATCATGACAGACTATAACCTGGAACTGTAGATGAAAGCTAACTCTTTCTTCCTGGGAGTGCCTTTGTCAGAGTATTTCATCACAGTGACAGAGACTAAGGCAATAAGGCTTTTCACTGAGCCTTTCATCTGGTTTCTTTTCCAAGCTCTGTTTTGTTAGTTTTTTTTTTTTTCAGAATCTTGATCTCTTTATTGAATTGCTCTTTCATAATCTTGTAGTGTCTTTCTTAATTCACTTAGCTGTTTGTTTGAATTCACTGATCAAAACAACAACAACAACAACAACCTTTTGAACTCTTTGTTCAGAATTTCATCCATATTGATATCTTTGGATTCTTTTACTGGGGAGTTAGGAACTTTTGCAAGAATCATGTTCGTTTTTCCCCCTCCATATTTCTGGTGTATTTTGTGATGATTTATACATCACTAGGGTGGAAACTACTTCCACTTTTATGTAAGAGCCTCCTTGGGAAACAATCTTCCTGTGAGGACTGGATCTCCAGCACTGCTCAGAGAGAATGGAACAAATCACAGTATAAAATGACACAGAAACAAAACACATCTGTGTTGTAAGAAGATGGTGTTTAAGGAATATACCACCATTGGTAACAATAGAAAAGAAATGTACAAATACAGAATAAATTCAGACACTGAATATTAATAATGGCAAAATGAAATATAATGAAAAACTTAAAAAACAAGATTTTCATATGAAGAAAAGGAAAAAGGCAAGATTTTACAAGATTTAATTAAAGAATAAAATAAGTAAGCAAAATTGAGTAAAAAAACAAGAAAAAGAAAGAGAAAAAACAAGCTTAAAATGCCCATAATTGAGGTACACAGATGATAAAAGCTTCTTCCTGGGTTCTCAAATAGTAGAATCTACCAGATACAGGAGTGCTGGTTCACAACTGAAGCTGTTGTAATTATTTCAAGATCTCACCGAACAGGTTGGTGCTAAAACGTAGGAGGATTCCTGCCCCTCATTTCCCACCAGTGTGATTAAGTGTGTATTATCTGCTTCAGGGCTATATTCACTCCAGAGCCTCCCTAGAACCCTGTGGGGAGTAGGGGCTAAGGGAGGCACCCATAGCTGCTGCTAGCCCCGAAGAGCTTCAGTGGCATATGGACTGGACCAATACCTAGGGGTTTTGCAAATGTCCATGCCCTGACATGTCTCCAGATGCCTCAGAGCACATGGATCCATTGAGTCCTACACTGGAGGGAGAGGGGCTGAGCTGTGGGCACTGAGCCTTGTTCTTGGCAATCTCAAAGCTGTTCCTGGAATACAGCACACATGGCTGGTCTTGGGTTCCTCTTGTTTACATTTCCAGTCAAGTCTTTGAAATTGTGCCACTCCACAACTGCCCCTAGTGGCCCCAGTCTGTGGCAGGCAAGGTCACCCCAGGGACCCTGAATTGGGATCGTTTCGTGTTTTATGGTCCCCAGAATATTTTGATCCTTAATAGGCGTCTACTCAAGAGGCTCCTACCTATAGCCTTCCAAGCTATGGTGAATTACACAATGTGTTTATTTTCTAAAACCAACCTGCCATGCAGGAAGAGTTTCTTTCAGACCGAATCCTGGCCCTGGATTTAAAGCTTCTAAAAAAGCTTGCTTGTTCCTTCTGAGCCTGTGACTGCCAGGCCCTTGTCACCAGGGCTGGCTGCGCTCCAGGCACACCTGAGCTTCCGCGTGGGTTTCCCCTCCCCACCACCTGGGAACGGTTGGTCTCTGAGCCTCTGAGTGAGGCTTCCCACTCTGTTGTGAGTTGCCTTTCTGCTTCCCTGTGCTTTTTGGCTATCCCGTCACCTCTTTGGTTGCCCAGTCTTCCTTTCTCTCTCTCTTCACAGAGTGTAGCTTCTCCCCGTTTGCCCTCACACTTCTCACTCTTGGAGTCATTAAACGGGCATTTATACGGCACTGCTGTACCCTGGCACGCTTTCCACGCAGTTTCCATGCGGCCCAGCACAATGTTTTCCTACATGGTTTTAATTTCCCACAGCTTCACTAATCTCGAAGTTATAAAAGCCCTTGTTAGGCAAGTCCCAGCGTCTGACAAGTGGGGTGGTCTCTAGCTTCCAAATTCAGGAAATCTACGTGGCTTGCTTGTGAGTTTACCAGAGGCTGTTTCTACCCCCACCCCTAAATTCCCTTCATAGTGCTAAAAGGATGGAAACCAAGCCTTCCATCCTGCTGTAATTATAGAAGCTCTCCATCAGCACTTGGCCAGGCACTTGCTAGGGGCTGGGTTACCAGCGAGGTGCCAGGAGTAACTCTGACACGATCACAGAAAATAAACATCAGTTATCACAGCAACAGCTGTGTAGTTATGCCTCCAAGACTCCGTTCTCACTTGGGCCACATGCCTTCAGCAGCGCACATAAGCTGAGCACAGTCTAGTCCAGTGCAGTCCGGAGAGTTAACCCCTATAAGACCTGAATATGGCTTCTGGCTGACTGTTTCTTAGAAATTTTATTCACAGGAGGCAAGGGTTTCCAGACTGTACTATACCTACATAAGGCTAAAAAGTAGCTAAAGATAAAACAGAGCAATTTAAAATCAAATAAGGGATCGGGCATGGGTCACTAGACAAAATTTCATCTGGGAACTTCTTAATATAGCAGAAGCAATAGATTGTTGCTTGTTTTTGAAGCGCTAAGGATCAAACCCAGGGCTCTTCACATGCTAGGCCAATGCTCTAGCCCAGAAGCAATGGGGTTTTTATACTAATGAGAAGCCAGTGTGAGCAATAACTACCTAGGGCTATGTGCAATATAACTGTACATTTCATTTCAAAGGCCATGTGCAAGAGTTGAATGAGTGAGTGAGCCAGTGAATGGCACTCTCAAAGTTCGTTGCTGTTAGATACAGTAAGGTTTAACTAATACATTTGCAGATGGTCATGCTGAAGGACCAAATGCAAAGGATTCTGATCTCTAATGGAAAGAAGATTGTTACCAATACCTTTGTGGGGGGCACTGGAGAGGTGGTTCAGAGATTAAGAACACTTGTTGCCTTTGCAGAAGAAAATTCAGATTCCATTCCCAGCATCGACAGGGTAGCTCACAACCATCTGCAACTCTGCTTCCAAAGGATCTGATACCTTATGTTGACCTCAGCAGACACCAGACACACACACACACACACACACACACACACACACACACACACACACACACACGCAGGCAAAACATTCATACACATGAAATAGAATATTTTAAAAATGCCCATGTGCGTCCTTCATGACTGGAGAGTTTGGAGCAGAAGTCAGAAATGCACTGGTACCACCTAAGCAGTTCTTCTCATCTAAAGCCACCATGTCCTGCAGATGCAATGGTCCCCTTACCCCACACTCCTGCTCACTTGGAGTTTCCTGTCCTCTTAGTAGATGCACTTTCTCCTTTCATAAGATCACGCCTATTGTCAGCCTAGGACATCCTATGAGAGCTCATCTTTGCAACTGGCCACAGACACTTATCACTCTTTCAACTAAAGTCACCCTCTAATATCTGAGTGGGACCAAAGTCCATGGATGCAGGAAGTGCATGTCTATGTAGCACTCATGGCAGGCACAGTGGCGCACTCCTTTAATCCTACCACTTGGGAGGCAGAGGCAGGTGCATCTCTGTGAGTTCAAGACCAACCTGCCTGCTCTACAGAGTAAATTCCAGGACAGCCAGGGCTGTGTAGACAACCCTGTCTCAGAAAAAAAAAAAAAAAAAACCAAAAACTAAGAAGTAAGTAAATCAATCAATCAATCAATAAAATAACCATTGCACACAGCCTACATGCATGCTCCAGAATTCTTTAAACCAGCTCTGTGTTATTTACATATTGGATACAATGTAAATAGTTGCCAGGCCAAGTTGTTTTCTTTTAGCTAAAATTTAGATTAGCACACAGAGCATGGTGTTATCATTCTTTTTTCTACCTATGTGTTCTCATTTGTCCCACTCCCCCACTGCCCTGTCCCATGCTCATTTCTCTCCCTCAGCTGGCTCCCTTTGTCCCTTCAGTTAGCCCTAGCTTCTACTTCCTTATTACGCTATTCCTTAAGATCTCTTCTTCTCTTCCCATGAATATTCCCCTTTCTAGTTATAGAAATCACACAAGGTATGTATGTGACTTTAAATCTAGGTCCTGCCTATGAGAGAAAACATTCAGCATTTTGCCCTTCTTAAGTCTGGTTTATTTTGCTTAACACAGTGATTTCCAGTGGCACTCATTTGCCTGGAAATGTCATAATTTCATTTTTCATTACAGCTACACAAATTCCATTGTATATATGTATCATACTTTCTTTATCCACTCATATCTTGGTGTGTATCTAGGATGGTTCCATTTCCTGGCTATTGCCAATAATGCAGCAATAAACATGGATGTGCAAGTACTATATATGTTGACTTAGGGTCCTTCCAGTGTAGATGTAAGAGTGGGAGAGCTGTGTCATGTGCTATCTCTGTTTTCAGGTTTTTTGAGGCATCTTCACACTGATTTCCACAATGGCTGCACAAGTTCACATTTCCACCAGCAGGAAATAAGAGTTCCCCTTTCCCCACACCCTTGCCAGCGTTCATTGTCATTTGTTTTCTTGACACTATAGATTGTACTGTTTAGGAAATAGTGACAAGGAAAGTCTCTATGTGTCCAGTAAAAGATAGTGGTTTTCCTTCTGGAACCTTCCTGAGTATTTTAGTCCATCTGTCCACAGACCACCCACAGACATGAGGCCACAGATGTGAAAACCAACTGTAAGGGACTCAAAGCCTGAGCTCTCTTGTCTTAGAAAGCACAGAGCTTCCTTGTACCTGAAAAAGTAAATCAATTCAACTTAGAAGATAGGAACACAATTTTAGTGAATGTCCATGGACAGCTGTGAATGAAGAAACCTTAACAGTAAACCTGGGAAGATGTGATCTAAATAGGAAAACAGACTCAGCTCAAGTAATTTCAGCAGGGGAGTTATGCTGAGCAGTGGATACATAGGCAATGGATATGCTGAGATACTACCTGGAAGGGTAGAAGTCTCTGCTGGTAAGAGCTGGGTGACCTCTCAGAAGTTTGAACTATGGCAAAAACTAACCAAACTAGAGATCCTGCCACAGAAGGATGAGAAGATACCAGGTGTGGTGGTCTGAAAGGAAATGGCCCCCAAAGGGAGTGGCACTGTTAGGAGGTGTGGCTTTGTTGGAGTGGGCATGGCCTTATTCAAGGAAGTGTGTCCCTGTTGGGGTGGGCTTTGAGGTCTCCTGTGCTCGAGTTACTCCCAATGAGAGAGACCACTTCCTGTTCCCTGAAAGATATAGGACTCTCAGCTACTTCTCCAGCACCATGTCTGCCTGCACACCACCATATCCCACCATGATGATAATGGACTGAACCTCTGAACTGTGAGCGAGCCACCCTAACTAAATGTTTTCCTTTGTAAGAGGTCCTGTGGTCAGGGTGTCTCTTCACAGCAATAGAAATTCTAAGACAAACACCTGGCTTCTCCCGCCTTCACTTGCCAGCATCACCCAGTGGCTGAGACACCAGAACTAGGAAATACAGCCTGGTGATATGGCTGTGGCAGGGAAGAATGGACCTGGGATGGGGTCAGAAACAAACTGGGGGCAGAGGGCAGAGCTTTATTCTTCTCCATGGACAGATCACTACCACCAACTCCTTGTGCACAGCAAAGGATGCTCTGGGGTCTCCCTGAGCTTCCAAGCCAGACTCAGCCAGTTCCTGCCACCTGACAGAGAGCAGCAGCAGCCAATGAGCACTTCACATCCACAGGATCATACCAATCAGCAGCCTGACTGCTCTGGTGGCTTGTTCCAGCATAGTCTAGGAAACCAGATCTTAACAGTGTATCTTTAAATACACTGACTTAATTAATGCTCTCAAAATTGGTTGGAGACTTGAAAAAAAAAGCAAAGGGATGTTTCCTGAATGCCCACATTTTTAGACTGGGACACATATCTGTTTCAGGAAACACCCATATTCTGACATCACTCCTAAATGAGGCACTTGGCTGGGGTTTCTTGTACCTATAATTATGGATATATTCATTTATTCTAAAGTATATGAGGCAATTTAATGAAAAAAAATCTTTTTTTTTTTAACTTCTTACAACCCAACTCTGCTGATAGATGAATAGTTAAGTAAAGCACAGCGTGCCTTGCACTGGAAATTATTTCATCCAGCATTGCAAAAGGACGTGCTGGCATAGGCTGCAGCGTGGCAGAGAAGCACCCAACACGGTGGGGAACACCGAACTGAGAATAGTCCAATTCACCCACAGAACAGAACAGTGGCTGCCAGGGGCTGACGGGAGGTGGCTGAGAAGTTCGTGATTAATGATTCAACACAGGTTACAGTTTGGGACGGTGAAATGTGTAGGAAACGGATGGTGCTGATTCTTGCATGACCAAGTGAACATGCTTGTTAACACTGAACTCTGTCTTTGAAAGAGTTAAAAGTCCTCAGTTTTTACCACAATATAAAACTTTACCTTGCGGTTTCCTTCGGAAGTCGGGCGTTTACGACATTTGAAAGCAGCTTTCGTAGGTAACTTCTGAGTCAGACAGCTTGCTCTAGTGACTCATAACACAATCTTGCCTTGCAGTCTCTTGGGTCTTTTGATATAAGATAGCGCTGCCCTTGAGAATGAGGAAGCCTGCGGGTTATTCAGCACAGAGCCGAGTGACAGGAACCTCTCACTCCCAGGGACGTTGGAGCAGGGCCTTTCAGCTGCTAACATGGAGTATTGTAGAGTGAGAAACCTATAAACAACAGAAGTTGATTTGTCTTGTGGTTTTGGAGTCTCGGAAAGCCAAGGTCATGGATCCACAAGTGTTGAGGGCCTTCTTGCCCAATCACAATATGGAAGAAAGTACCTCATGATAAGGGATACCTGAGAGATCAAAAGGTTCCAGTGACTCTAGCTAGTAAAGCATTCAATTCACTGTAGCAGAAATCTTAAAAGTCCTTATTAATAAAATCAAACCCGAGGCCAGTTATTGGGGTCCATGCTGGTAGATCAGAGAGACAGAACAAGCCACAGCTATCTCACGTCGCCGGATCCTCAGCTGGTCTTGTCTCCTCAGACTGGAAGCCTCTGAGTCCTCATCCGGAATGGGTCTCAGCTGAATTACTGCTGCTAGAAGCCTGAATCTTAACCAGGCCAAATGCTTAACCAGCCAAATGCCTCTAGTTTCTAGTCCTCACGCCTTATATATCTTTCTACTTTCTACCACCACTCCCTGGGATTAAAGGCTGGCTTTCTGGGATTAAAGGTGTGTGTCACCATGCTTGGCTATTTCCAATGTGGCCTTGAACTCACAGAGATCCAGAGGGATTTCTATCTCTGGAATGCTAGGATTAAAGGCGTGTGCTATCACTGACTAACTAGTGGCTTGTCTGTTCTCTGACCCCAGGTAAGTTTATTAAGGTACACTATATTTTGGTGAACACAATACCACCACAATTCACTCTCAACTCTCCTGGAGTTCCTCAATGGGCTATAACTAGTCACCATTGGATTTTTCATCGTTTGACTAAAATGTATCGATTGCACACATACTGTTAATGGGGCCAAGAACTGGGGGAGTCATAAACCTTAGCAGAGAACCTACTAGTATTATTCTGCTAAATGGACATAGTAATAAACTACCCCCCCATGTGCTTTTTTTGATACTCACAAATTAATGTATCTCTCAAAGTTCATCAGAGAAGCTTCTTTTTGCAGACGATGGCTCTAACACAGAAACCTACAACCTTTCGGTGTGCAGAGACTAAGAGACTATGGTGTGCTGAGCCCTAAATGAGTCATAATCAAACCCTCTTCTCATACAGGTCAGGGACTTTCGTGGAACAGGGACTGGAATGATTGTAAGAGTCAGAAGTAGTGGAGGACTGTTGCGAACAGTGTATGTCAGACATGACAGGACCATTACACACATGAACGTACAATGGCTGTGACTGCCTGCACAAGGTTTGCACTATATCCAGCCAGCCAAAATCACAGGGCGGGTGGGGGAAGGGACTTAAGAAGTCCCCTAGCTGAAGAGCTCTGGGCAATTGATGGCTGCTAAGGGAGAAAGAATCGGTTTTCTTCAAGAAGCTGCACCTGAAAGTTACTCATGCTCCAGTAGATGGCCATGCCCCCAATATAACCACGTGCACATAGGCAGCTCTATGTAGACTCAGTGGGTTCTTTAAAAGAGCACGTCAAGTTGGCAGGGAAACGTGGCAGGGGTGATAGAAAAGATGTTAATATGGGAAAGTTTTATTAAAATATATACATGAATGAAATTCTCCAACAATAAAAACTAATGAAATTAATTAAAAGAGAATATAATTTATCCCTGCACTGTTGCCTGTCACAAAAATTGGTGTGGATGAAGTCTTTAAAATCAGATTGGATGGCAATGTTAGCAATAGAAAATGAGGGTATAGTATGCAGCATCTGTAATGTTGGGGATGATACTGACCTGAAAGCACTTATGTGTACAGTGTGTGTGTGTGTATGTTAGTGTGATAAGAAGCAAAATGACATACTGAATCCAGGAGATCTCAACTGCAACTGAGCACACCATAAGCATCTGTTTACTTGCTGAAAAGACTGTAGGGGTAGAAATGGAGAGACCCCTTTCCTGCCCACCACCTGAGTCACACTCTATAACAAAAAGAGCACTTAGCAGGTCTGGTGGTTTGGATGTTTAGTTGTGTTTTATCTCGTGTTTTGTTTTAGACAGGATCTCACTGTATAGCTAAGGCTGACCACAAACTCTTGGTCCCAACCTCCTGAGTGGCAGGACTACAGATCTATGCCACAACACCCGCTACTGTTTTGAATATTAAATGTCTAAGCTGATGACTCTGTTGGGAGGTGATGGGGCCTCTATTTAGGAGATAAAACCTGTGGAAGAAGTTAGATCATTGAAGTCCTTATTGTGAGTGGCGTAGTAATTAGACCCTGTATCCATCTCCTTTTTTTTTTAATTTTTTTCTTCCCGTGAAGTGAGCACCTTGGCTCTAACACACGCTCTCCCTGTGGTGTTCTGCCTTGTCACAAGTCCAAAATGATGGGGCTGAGTGAGCATGGACTGAGATCATAAGCCAAAATGAATCTTTCTTCCCTTCAGTGGTTTATCTTATGTATTTGTCACCAAGACAGAAATCTAATTGAGATAACAAATTGATTTAATCACAGCTTCATAGGGCATGGAAGCCTATGATTAAAGAACTAAAAACAAGAGTGAATGATCCCTTTTCATCTTTAGGTTGGCTAAGTGTGAACAGCCATGTAAAATATGATTGTACAAAAGTGTTTGAGCTAATGGAATAGACCTGGGGCATGTGGCCAGCAAGGCCTATCTGATCACATTCTTCTTGGTGTCTCTGTACAGCATTCATTTCTTCTAGATGTGGACAGAACCCTTTCTGGAATTGGGGTTAGTGGTGTCCTGTTATCTACCAGTATGCTGTAGACTGTAGATCATAGAATTTCGTTATGACCAGCTCTTACATGGACAAGTAGCTAGTTGTGGAGAAAGGAGATTTTGGGTTCCATGGCCCATATTGGGGAATAGTCTCTATGGCTTGCCTTGAGAAAGTGTCTTAGTCACTGTTCTGTTGCTGTGAAGAGACACCATGATTAAGGCAATTCTTATCAAAGAAAGCATTTAATTGTGGACTTGCTTACAGTTTCAGAGGTTAGTCCATTATTATTATGGCGGCAATCAGGCAGACATGGTTCTGGAGGAGCAGCTGAGAGTTCTACATCCTGATCCTCAGGCTAAGAGAGATGCTAGACCCAGCTGGAAACCTCAAAAACCATCCCTAGTCACACACTTCTCCAACAAGGCCACACCTCCTAATCCTTCCAAATAGTGCCACTCCCTGGTGACTAAGCATTCAAATATATGAGCCTATGGGACCATTTTTATTCAAACCACCACAGGAAGAATGAAGGGTGGCAGACAGAGGGCAGGAGAGGATGAGGGAAAAGTTTAGTGTCAGAAGCCTTCATGGTTGGGTATCACCCTCTAAGCCCCCAAGAATGCGATGGTTTAACTTGACAGAGACTCCAGTCTTAGTTCTTGCTAAGAACTTCTCCACATCCAAACGAGTTTCTGGCTAAGCCACACTTACAAGGAAGAGAAGCCTGGATTCTGTCACATCAGCAAAAGCTGGTGTTATTTTTCGGGTTGAGAGTTTCCAGAGCTGCAGGGATGTGTTTATACTGCAGACGTTTCTGCAGCTGTCATTGTTCTGGGAAGTGCAGAAGGGCTGTTTACAAGGAGCTTTCAGGAAGATCAGACCCAGCGGCTAGGTAATCCCGGCAGCCACTTGGAACAAAGCGGACTCGTCCTCCCGGTTTCTGCAGATAGACATCTGGTGGGTGAAACATGTCCTGAGGCACTCGGCTCGGCACCCCGACTCAACTGGGTCCTGCATCTGCGAACTTCCTGGTCCAGAACCACCAAGCTTTCTTTGCCTTTGCTCTTCTCTGCTGACACAGCATGGTGGTGCATTCCTGTGCTTCTCCTTCCCAGCAACATTGCCGTTGCCTCGAGGCTTCCTGACCTAGCCCTGTGGCTTTCCTGATCTAGCCTGTGTTCCTCCTTCCTTTCAACCTGTCCTCAGGCGCCCTAGCTTGCCTCTTCCTCCGTCATTAAATGTATTAATCCAACCTCCGTGAACCATCTGGCTAGGCAGAAGAGCACGGATGGTAAGGATGATAAGGAGCTCCATTTCCTTCCTCATCCATCTCCGAGGGGTCACAGCTGGCTCTCCTGTGACAAAGGACAGGTTCACCAGAAAGAAGCATGGCAGATTCATGTCTAACCAAGACCCAAAGGCCAGGGAATAAAATCCCCGTTTATGCTTAAGTTCTGGAAGCAGAGACCACTGTGTAGACATGTGATTGGATGGGGGGTTGAGCAGATGGAAAGGGATGGAAGGGAACCCAGCCAGGCATGTCTGTGCAGAGCGGAACTCTTCCTGATAGCTCTGTGCAGCCTTCCTTCTTCCAGCCTGCACATGTGGGACAGGACCCCCCTGGAATGAGAGCATTCAAGGGAAGGAAGAAGGGAGAGAATGCCTGCCTATGCTTCCTGGCTTGCTATGGAGAAGGGGTGGTCTGATTCTTCTGATCTGCCTTAGGGAAGAGAATTTTTGGTTTCTGTGGCTTACTTTGGGGAAGACTGGGAGGTAGGAGACAGGAAGTCAGGAGAAGGACAGAGAGACCTGGATGCTAAGGACTCCAGGTCTCCTTTCACTCAAGGCACTCAGCCCAAACAAAGCCAAAACTGTGAAGTATGGTGTTCTGAGCCGCAGCAAAAGACACCTAACTCACTGGGCTGGGGGCCAGGAGCATTGTTAAGGCCACACCCAGGAAGGGCAGTCACAGTAATAGGCAAGCTAATCAAGAAAAGGAAGGGGAGAAGTGTGAGCTGTCTTAGTTAGGGTTTCCATTGCTGTGCCGAAATGCCACGACTAAAAAGCAAGTTGGGGAGGAACGGGTTTATTTGGCTTACACTTCAGCATTGCTGTTCATTACCGAAGGAAGTCAGGACAGGAACTCAAACAGGCAGGATCCCAGAGGCAGGAGCTGATGCAGAGGCCATGGAGGGGAGCTGCTTACTGGCTTGCTCCCCCCCCCCCCCCCCCCCCGCCCCGCTTGCTCAGCCTGTTTTCTTACAGAACCCAGGACCACCAGGTCAGGGGATGGCATCACCCACGAAGGGCTGGGCCCTCCCCCGTCAATCACTAATTGAGAAAATGCCTTACAGCTGGATCTCATGGAGGCATTTCCTCAGCTGAGGCTCCTTCCTCTCGGATGATTCTAGCTTGTGTCAAGTTGACACCCAAAACCAGCCGGTATATGGGCCTGCTGGCCCTCAGCACTGACCAGAAACACAGAGCCCTGATGGGCAGGACACAAGGGCTTCAGCTGCCAGCAGCGCTCTGACAGGCTCTGGGAGCCACAGCACCAGGGTCCCAGAAGGAGCACAACCACTATCTGCCCGCCCCAAAGCAGGGAACAACAGTGACAGGCTCTCAAAGGTGGCCATGGAAGTCAATGGTCGGTGCTACCTGTGGTGAGCTGGGGAGACAGGGTTCTTCAAAGTCAAGGTGAGAGCCTTGAGTGATGGCTGCCATCATGGTGCTGCCAGCGTATAGATGGGAAGTACTTCTACCTGCTTTAGTGCTGAAACTTCGAGATCCAGCAGGGAGTTCGTGAGCTTGTGTTAGAAGCACCGTAGACAGTACCCGAGCAAATCGAGATCAGAGCTGATGGACTGATGGGTAGATTTCACGATCCCACTGGCAAAATGCCCAAGTGTATAGACATGGGGGGGGGGGCTGGGATTCTCCAGGAGACCCTGCCATGGAGGGCTATCCCTACCCAGGCTGGTAGCCAGGGACATACTCTCCTTCCTGAGTCTATTACCTCTTCATGCTTGTCCCTACACAAATGAGGTGAAAAATCAAGATGGAGTCACTCACGCTGCCATGATACAGCTCTACGCTGGAACTAAGTTGCTCGTCTGACCTAAGGAGATGCCATGCTTGAGAGAAAAAGGGCAAACTCCCAAATGACCATCTTTAACGGACATGGTAATGCCTCTCCCTCTGCCCTCATTGCTCACACTGAAAGGGCAACCCAATTTAAACAAACCAGCTGTTTTTCTCCTGTTCTGTCTTGGTGTCTGTACAAGTGCCAATGCTGCCTAATGACCCGTCTATTTTATGTTCCTCTTTTCCTTCTGTTGCTTCATCCCTTCTCTGCCTATCAAAACAACTTCTGTGCATCCCATCAGGACATTTATTCTCCTATTCTGTGGAGTAAAGGGTAGTACAATGCAAACTGTAAGTAAAGCCAGCTGAAATCTTTGCTTGCTTGGGCGCAGTGGTTCAGGCTTCTCAAGCTTGGGAGGGGTCCGATAGATAGATAGATCCTTTCTCAAAATGGTGATGATGGTGAGGAGGATCGTGGAACACTGCCCATCTTTATTATGCATTTTGGAAGCGGGCTCACTGCTTACGCTAGACCTATCTGCCTTTGACATTGATCTCTTGAGTTTTGGATAGCACCATCTAGAAGTATCTTTTATGATGTTGTGGAAGATGTGCAAGTGCCACGTTCAGGACCAGTTCTCCCTGGCACACGAGGGCCTGCCTGATCACAACCCAGAATGCCAGGCCCCAGCTGCCTTGGATGCTGTTCCCTCCCACCAGTGGCTCCTCCGGTGGGTGGTGTTGAATGTCAGGCAGGCTGCCTGCTCATCAATGCCCACCCACCCCCACAGCTGTGTTCCTGAGCCTGCTCGTAGCAAGAAGGATGCTCCTCAGGGAAAGAGAAATATGCCACACCAAACCTCTGGCAAAGGGATCTTTTTGGTAGAGGAATTTACGTCTATCAGGAAACCGCCATTGATAATCTAATTTCCCCCTGCTGTTCTGTCTTGAAGCTGCTAAAAAGAAATTCTCTCACCTGTCTTGTCTGATGGGAGACAGTAAGACCCTCATTTCAGAGAGATCCTACTCCATATCTGAGGGCCCCAGGGGAGGGTGGGGGCATCTGAACAGGCAGGTCTAGCCAGGTTTCTCCTCCAGTCCCCTTACAGTTTTGCATGGTGGTCACTATGGTGTTACACTAGTTGTTCTCTTGCACATCTGTCCTTGGTTACAGGATGTCTCAGCTAAAAATTGGAGAAGGGTGAAGAGAAACCGAGTTTTCTTCCACTGTGCTTGAACCCTCAAAACTCACAGTCCTTTCAGAAGGTCCTTCCTCATGAGGACACTCGGATTCCTGGTCCTTGGTCTGGTTCCTTTCAAGGGAAGTCCTCCAGCTGGCTTTCTTAGCCCCCAGTCTCCCTGCCTTCCTTCCGAACCCCCAGCCACTCCCTAGAGGCTGATCTTAGACTGGAAGTCCCTGCAGTTATACCAGAGCTAATCTTTCTCATGACCACCGCGGCCAACACATAACCGTATTGCTCACAGATATGCGTGGTATGGGAGCCTGTAGACAGAAGACTCAGAGACCACACATGTTTATGCTTAGACTCATGAAGCACGGGTAGAGATGTGATTGGACAAAGAGGTCTGAGAGAAATCAGTAGAGTGGAGGAAGCCCAGTCAGGCATGGTTACTCAGGTTCTCGCTGACCCCTCTGTGCAGCAGAAGGAACCCTGGAGAGTGGTAGGACTCCTCTGCCTGAGGTCATGAGTTATCGACCAAGGCAGGCTAGAGAAGTTCTGTATCACTGACGCTTCCTCTGAAACACCAGGGAGAGTTAATGTGGTACTTTCAGGTTTTATGGCTGCATTTAGGGGACAGGAAAGTGGTTCTGATTTCTATAACCCACACGGGGGAAGACAAATTATAATCTTTGTGATCTGCCTCAGATCAGAATGAGCAATGAGAGCCAGGAGGATAGCACAAACTCTGACTGCCTCTGAGGCACTTACTTTGAAGCATCACTTTGTGAATCCCAACACCCCAGTGACATCAGAGGCAGGAAATCAGAGTTACCCTCAGGAAAGGTTTGGACAGGCCAAGGGCTTTGGCACTCCAATTCAGAAAGACAGTCTAGAGAGTTGAGGCCTCAGACCCAGGCTCTGTTCTTGGGTTCCAGTAAACCCTCTGTTTCAGTTCCACACAGAATCGCTAGTCACACACTAGCAGAGATGACAAGAGAGAACATGACTTTCTGGAAATGTATTCCAGTCCACAGCCAAACACGTGCCTCGGGCTTATGCCCATGAATCCTTCAGTGCTTTCTAGAATACTCACCTAGGCAAATGCCCTTGTCCTTCTGAGATGGAGAAGGAAGGTCAGTGAAGTCTTTCCAACAGGGAGCGTCAGACACCAGGCTTCCCCTTGTGAACCTGTGGAGGTGCTCCTGTATTCTCAGAAAAGTGCTCCCTCCTTCACGTGCCAGCTACCTGCATCCTCCAGCAAGGCATATAGCTGGCCCTGGGCTACACGCTGGGAGGTTCTGGACCTAATGGCCTCCCTGTTTTGGCTGCTCTTGGATTGCTGGAATACACGTGAGGCCTGGGGTGTCCTTGAGACAGGCAGGCCAAATAGGAACATACGCAATAGCCTCTTCCCAACTGGGGCCCGAGACTTCTTTCATTTGGAGACCAAAAAAGGCTTGCAGGAGCCAGGCTTGGACCCTTATCTGCTGGGCTGCGCCAATGGACGTGCCTTATTTATAGCGCCGCTGACAGAAGCCCACAACATTGGGGCAATCCAATGAGGCACACAGCTCGCACAGTGGTGGCCCTCATCCCCGCTATTCTGGTTGCAGGGCAGAAGGAAGAACTCTGATGCCACAGGTAAGGATCACAGTTACTTGGTCTTTTTCTCTTCATGCCTGTCGGTTCCAGTACATGTCTGAGCCATACTTAGAGGCCCACTGTGCTCAGATGACATTGTGCTCAGTGCAAAGGGAGTGTCCTGGGTCCTGATAGGCACGGGGACCTAGGGACCTCAGGTCCCCAAGTGGCTGCTCTGGTACCTACCTACCTAGATGCTGAGAATAGCTCAAGTCCCTCCTCACCTTGACCTCCCGCTATGGGAACCAGAACTTAAAACCAGAAGGGCTATTAAAGGAGAAAGCAAAGGATGAAGAAAGATTCTAACATAAACACAGGATAGGGTCAAGCTGCAGTGTACTTAAGCCCTCCCCAACCCCCCTTCCCAGTATTTCCGGAAGGCCTGGGTGGAAAGGCCAATTACTGATGTGTCTGATTACTCTGGGAAAGCATGTTTATACAAGATGACTTACGTGCTACGGCCGATGGTTGGAAAGTTCAGAGCTATTGTGTGCATATTTTACCACTTCTTGCAGCTAAGATGTGCAGGACTGAATGATGCTCTGGCAGATTGCATAATGTTCTCAATATTGATAAAATGACTCAGGTGACAATCAGTGTGGCATATGTAAACATCTCTTGCCAGACTCTATTATCATTTTAAAATATTCCCACCCCAGTTTTCTTTTGGTTGGTTGGTTTGGGTTTTTTTTGTTTTTTGTTTTTTTTTATTCTGAAGCCCATAGACTAGACACCCAAGTTTTAGGCTAATATGATTTTATCTTACTTGTGCTGTTTATAGATTGGTTGTTGCTGTTTTCTTGTTTCCGCGAGTTGGATTCTGTGTTATTATTAGGCTGATACCCAGCTAGAAAGTCTACTAGGAGCTGTGCATTCTCCCTAATACAGGGATGTGTATGGTGCACGTGGAGGTGGAACAAGTGTGTGTCTTTGCTTGTGGAGGTCAGAAGTTGACGTCAGGTTTCTTCCTTGATCACTCTGTATTTCAATGAAGAGTTCGCCATTCCGGCCAGTCAAGCCATCTTGCACCAAGGACCCTCTGGCACCACCTCCTCAGCACTGGGATTGTAGGCTGGCTGCCACACCCACCCGGCGTTTCCTCTGATGCCAGGGATCTGAACTCTGGTCCTCACACTCGTACAGCAAGCTTGTACCCACTGAGCCATCTCCCCAGTCCCGTTACTGCCTCCTGACTCCAGACCTCCTTGCTGAGGAGAACAATCATGAATATAAACAGGTTTAAAGGAGAAAAAGGGATCTACAGCCGCTTGGGTTATCTTCCTTCCACAATTAAGTGGTTTTGGTTCATCTTAAAATATGTTAGTCATCATAATTTAAAGGGATCTGTTTTTATTTAAAAATTATATAAATATACACTAAGTATAAATATAATCAGGTCAGATGGTAAACTATTTTTTCTCTAATTTATGGTCCACATGCTTTTACTGTTTACTCAAAATGCAATGTTTTGAAAACTGAGTACTTCTGTATGACATTATGGTTTGTTTTTTGTTGTTGTTTGTTTGTTTGTTTGTTTTTCAGGACAGGGTTTCTCTGTGTAGCCCTGGCTGTCCTGGAACTTACTCTGTAGACCAGGCTGGCCCCAAACTCACAGAGATCCGCCTGCCTCTGCCTCCTGAGTCCTGGGATTAAAGGCGTGCGCCACCACTGCCCGGCTCCTCTTAGTTCTTGTGTTAAAATATTGGTAATGTTTGCACAAATGAGGAGTCAAAAGCACAGCTGGAGAGCTGGCCAGCATTGTATTAAACGTGCCAGTGGGCTCGTAGGTGTGATGGATCTGGTATCTTTCTCCTCTTACTGCACTTGAGTCATGCAGAACTCAACTGTCCTCAAACCATATATCAATAGTGCATGTATATGGCTCTTTAGAGTCTCTTCTCTCCTTCCACTTTTACATGGATCCTGGGCTTGGACTCAAGTCATCAGGTAGGGCCTGCACAAGCAAACCCATTTCCCTGCTGACCCAACCGGTCAGCCTTACAAATTTGTTGGCTGTTTTTTTGTTTTTGTTTTTTTTTTTTTGTATCACTGATTTATCAGCAGCCCATCACTTTATCCCCATCGTGTTAAAGTGAGAGTGAAAAATAGAAAGGAACAAACAGAAGCCTTGGGCAGTCTGGTGTGTAACAGACGTGCTTCATAAATATGGCATTTTAAAAGTGAAAATTAATAAAGACATATATTCTAATTTTTTGGTGCTGGAAATTGAATACCGGCCACTGTCATGCTAAGCAAAAGCTTTGCCATTTAATTTTTTTTCATCAAATTTTAACTTCAAAGAGGGTTTTTCAATTTACTGCTTCATTTGCATTTAAAAGACACATAGGAATAAAAAAAATTAAATTTTTATTGCAATTTAAAAAACAATATTCCACATTAAACCAGAAGAAAACCATATTCGCCAATAACATATAATACATATGTCTAAGTTTGTCTTCTGTTGCGGTGACAAATTTTATCACCCAAAGCAACTTGGGGAGAACAGGGTTTATTTTAGCCCCCAGCTTCCAGTTCATCATGAAGGGAAATGGGGGCAGGAACTGAAGCAGAGACCGCAAAGGAGCTCTGCCTGCTGGCTTGCTCCTCACGGCTTGCTCAGCCTGGAGGAAGCAGAGGTGGATTACGGGCATCTGTGAACACGGCAGTGGGAAAGAGTGTGGACATTACACAGAGATGGAAACAAGTGTGCTTTCTCTAAGGCCCAGGAAATCCACTAAATGCGTGTTTGAAGTGAAATGACTTAGGGACAAGGGCTGGCTTGCTTCTTTTTGTTCTTGTTGGAACATTTTTAACACTCAGTATTTTATAAAAGGAAATGAAGAAGTGTCTTGGCTCCTCAAAATAAAATAGAAAGCAAAAAAAAAAAAAAAAAGTTTAGGTGAAGAACCTGGACATCCAGGCAGCTCAGGGCATCACCGCAGTCATGGTGGCTGGTGGGTCTGGAGGAATTTTTGGTCAGTGAATGCATTTTTCTGCCTCCAGCATCCATACATACTATTTGTATTTTTTTTTTATTCAGTTTAAACGTGAGGGAGAAGAGCAGTGGGTGCTGAAATGTGCATGGGCCCAGCCAGTGCTGTTGTGAGTACAACACATGGCTGGGCTTGTGCCCCACAGGGCTCATACCCCTCTCTGAGGAAGCCTGTTAGACCCTAGTGGACGCAGGAGACTCACAAGCAGTGAGTGGGAAAACAAGCTTGGGCCCACCCACGGTGAGAACAACGCGAGTCTGAACAGAAACTGGGAATGCTCCCCTCCCCTGCCCTGGCTTCTTCATGGGACCCAGCATCCCCTTGAGCTTGGGAAGGGTGTATTTACCTTCTCAGTCAGACTCAAAGCGCATAGTGACTCACCCGACTGTCTAGCAAACGTGTGTGGAACTAAACTGTGCGGTCAGTTCGTACGTACGAGTTCTAGGAGCGTTGAAAACCAAATGAAGGCGCTAGGCGTTTTCTCTTAGCTGATAGTTTCTACTTTTGTGATACTGGCTGTTCCACAGGCTTGGCGTTCATCCCCTGACCCTTTTGTACACAGCACCAGAACAGGATGCTTAGAACAATGTTTGAAATGTCATTTTGTTGGGCACCGAACACTAATGTTTGATGATGATGTACCCTTAAGCAGATTGTCTAACTTGGAATTCTCATTCTCCACAGTGTGGGGCCAGTGTGTTGGAGAGTGGCAGAATGGTGGTCTATAAATTCTAGAAGTCTAGAAGCTTCCTTTCTGAACAATCATCCAGTTTTTAGCTACAGTCTTTTCATTAATTTTAGGAGACGTGTCTCTCTCTTTACATACAATTTAAGAAACAAGAAAGCAGGTGAGGTAGTATAGTCCATATTTCAAAGCCAGTGTTTTAACTACATTGAACTGAGGCCCAATGGTCAAGTGCTGTTCTCTTCCAATCCCAGAGTCAGAAGACAGGGCAGTCAGTGAAAGAAAAAAAAAATGATAAAACTAAAACAATCCACAAAGCTAACAGATTTGATTGCCTACACAAATTCCTTTTTAGGTGCCCCTTTCTTTGCCCCTACAAATTGAAAATGCAAAGAAGTCCTATAAGCAGGTGCAAATTGTTGGCCCTCAAATGACCCATGGTTGGCAAGCATCCTTGAAGGAAAGAAATAATCCCAAATCCCATACCATCCTGGCACACACTTCCAGATGGAAACCTCTGCAAGATATAGGGAAGGGTTGAGAAGGGACTTTGTTATTAAAACAGGGTTCTCAGCAAGTCTGAGGCTTGGGAATTCAGAGTGCCGAGGTCAGCTTCATTTCAGTGTTGAGATCTGGATGGAAGAATGAATAGGCAGTAGTCCTACACTCTAGCAAGAGCAGCAGATCCTCCTGGCTGGCTGCTGATCTGCTGGGCAGGGCTGGGCTCTCTTCCCTCAGCTGCTGCTGCTTTCATAGGCAGTGCTGCTGTCTTTCCTGGGAAGCGCCAATGAACCAAGCCCAAGGCAGGAGCGTCCAGACAGCCACAGGCCAGCATGTGCTCAACCTCACCTCTAGCTTCCTTTCCAAGCCTGTTACCATGTTTATAACTTGAATTCAACTTCCCCTCCTCAAAACCCCAGAAAGCCTTCCCAAGTCAACACACCCAAATTCTAAGCACAGCCTACAGACTCCCAGGGGCCAGAAATTTGGTTCCACCCCGCATGTTCTCCTCTCTATTTAGAGGTGTCCAGTCACATCAACCAACCAGACCAAGGACCTTCACACTGGCTGGTGCCTCTGTCAATCATGCACTTACCTAAGAATCGCACATCTCACTCCCTTCTTTATCAAACCATATCTGAGACTCACCCCGTACCTCATCTAAAATTTACAGTCACTTTCTAGCACCTCGTTTACTTCTGGTATATTTTCTTCAAAGCATCATCTTACACATATATACACCTGGGAATACTATATGATGTATATACGGATATGAATGTGGCATGTATAAAGTTACCCCTCTTTATAGACAGAGAATTAGGTTCAGGACCTTTTGGGTTCTAAAATCTACAGATGTCCAAATCCCTAAAATAAAGTGGCGCAGCATTTATAAGGAAACTACTCATGTTCTTACATGTCCATCTCTAGATGGCGTACAATAAGTACTGAATATGCAAATATGTAAATATAATGTCAATGCCATGCAAATAATGGCCTCGCTTTCACAACAATCAGGTACTGTTATGATCCCTAGCTTTCAAGGAAAATGCAGTGAAATCCATGCAGCTGAAGCACAGCGGTGACTGTATTAGTTCCATGGTGATGTTGTTCATCAGAGTAAATGTACTGTCTTAAATCTGTCTAAGTGTATTGTCTTATAGCTAGGAAGGTGAGAAGTCTGTAGTGTGTCTCCCTGAGTTAAGTTGAGGCTTTAGAATTGAATACACACCAGAGAGAATTCGTTTCCTCAACTTTTCCAGCTTCTGAAAACTGCCTGTGTTTAGGGCCTGTGGCTCCTGCTTCCCCCACCAAGGCAACAGCAGAGCATCTTCAAATCTCTCCTTGACATGGTCTGCTTGAGTCCGTCTTTCACATGGTAAGGACTCTCAGGAGCGCACTCGGGCCACGCAGATAATCCAAGACAATTGCCTCACATTATGACCCTTAATCACACATGCAAAGTCCCCTTTCCCCAGTAAGGCACAATGCATACAGGTTCCAGGGATAGACTGTGTACATCTTAGAGGAAAAGGCTCTGTGGCAGAACAGTGGCTTAAATCCCATTACACTGGGCGGTGCTCAGAAGCCTCTTCCTGTCTGTTATGAGAGAGGTGGAAGGTACGGGAGCCTGGCTTGGGGTTCCTATGAGATCCCGCATGGGGCTGTTCATTCTTCTGCCCTGCTCATGTGCAATCCAGGATGCCGCAGATTCATAGTGAACTTTGAAAATGGCCTCCTCTCACCAAGGTGTTCTAAAATCATCTGTCTCACTGGGTCCCCAAACCTATGATTGAGACCACAGATATGTGATAAAAATCAGTCTCGGGGAGAAACGAAAGCCCTGCTGGAGACAGGTGGAGCTGTCCCTCTCATTTATCGGAAGCCGGGTGCCTGTGCCGAATGCCCTGAGCAGCAGACAGACACTGAATGGAGCCCAGTGCCAAGACGATCCAGAGGAGACCTGGATCAGACCTCTAACACCTGAAGGTGCCAACAGAAAGGCCGATCTAGCTCAGTGTTCTCCAGGGCAAGCCAGGCCTTGTATTCAGGAAGAGAAGGTTGGCCAGACTAGGAAAGGCGGAAGCTCCAAGACCAGCACAGCAGAGTGACAGAACAAGTTGATCTATAACGACAAAGGGAATGATGGACACAGCCATGCGTCTGCATCAGTTGCCAGTGGCCGTCTCTAAAACAGGTGGCGACTGGTGTTCAAGTCAGGTGGCAAGGTTTATGGGAATCTCAATTTCCTGAGACAGGCAATGCCAAGGCTAGCAAAAGAGATGCCCAGGGTATCGGTCTAACCTACGAGAGAGAGAGAGAGAGAGAGAGAGAGAGAGAGAGAGAGAGAGAGGGAGGGAGGGAGGGAGGGAGGGAGGGAGGGAGGGAGGGAGGGAGGGAGGGAGGGAGGGAGGGGGAGGGAGAGGGGGAGAGGGGGAGAGGGGGAGAGGGGGAGAGGGGGAGAGGGGGAGAGGGGGAGAGGGGGAGAGGGGGAGAGGGAGAGAAGCTTATTTAGGTCCAAAAGCAGTAAGTTTGAGGGATGACCAGGAGTCAGAGGCAAGCAGCAGCTGTTAGAAGGACCATATGCAGTGTGGCATTGGAGAACCTCTGAAGACCCAACTCTGGAATCTGCTGAAATAAACTAGCAATTGCCGGGTTAACAGGAGGGACGCATAAGGCATTTGTCTGAGTGTCATTTTGCACGGCACAAGTGGACGAAATGAGGAGCTAACCACCGCAAGGGATGGTAGCGGAGAAGGTTTTTATTGCACATGAGTGAGAGAACAGCCAGAGGCACCTGGAAGAGTCCAGTGTAGGAAGAGAAGGTAGTAGACTAGACGTGACCAGTAGACTGAAAGTGGGTATAAGAGGAGAGGGGGCGGAGCTAGAGAGGAAGAGAAGAGAGGCGGGCAAGAGAGGGGATCAGGAGCAGTGGACCGAGAGAGTAAGGGGCTGGGATGGTAGTTTTATATAGGAAAGAGAAACTGGGGGAAAGGAAGGGAAGCCCCTGGGCTAGACAGGTTCAGGGTAGGGGTGGGGGTGGGAAGAGCAGAGAGGAGCCACAGGTACTAAGTAAGCCTGGTGGCCACAGACTGCTAACATGTGCTAATAGGCACCTCCATTAGCCATTTGTCCCGGGTTTCTTTGGGACCTGACATAAGGGCCTTCAGATTAAAGAGCACAGGTCCAGGAGGAACAATCCATTTTCACACTTGGGGTCGATGAGGCAGGAGCTGTGACTGGGAAAATGTGATGAATGACCCAATGGAAACAGACAAGTGGGAAGTCCACAGGGCTTGTTCCCATTGTTTGTGGCTCTCTGTGCGGCATTCCTTCCTCCCAGGTGTGAGGCGGGCCCCTTCTGAGAAGCTAGAAGTCTGTAATCATCTCTCAGACGAGATAGATTAGAGAAGTTCTTTGTGGCTGACTCTTACATGACGAGGCAGGGGAGATTCTGGCTCGATGGCTCAGTGGGTAAAGTCCTCGACTCACACACATCGGAACCTGATTTTGAATCTTTAGAGGCCTCATAAAGCTAGGCACAGCAATGTATTTATACTGGGTCTGTGGTGAGATGGGAGGTGGACACATGAGACACCTCGGAAGTTTTCCGATCAGCTAGCTTGGCATATGCAGTGGTAAACTACAAAGAAACCCTGTCTCTGAGAAGCTAAAGACAAGGGCCCAAACCAAAGGTTGTCCTCTGACCCCCACACATGCACTCATATGTCTGTATTCACACACATGAATGCACATACACACATATAAGTGATTCAACTCTAATTCCTGTAGACAGGAAAGGTAGGGGACGATTTTATACATTTCATGACTGACTCTGGGGAGAGTGGTTCCCTGATTTCTGTGACCTGCCTATGGAAAGAACAATCTTGACTCCTGTGGCTTGTCTCAAGGGAGAAGGAGGGACGGGGGGTTAGGAGAAGGTCAGCGAGGAACTTTGCTTCTGATGACTTCATTTTGAACTGTCCCAAACCTGCCAGATGATCCCTATCTAGACCTCACCCATAAGAAGCACAGGGCTGTCCCCACACAAAAATATACAAATGCTCCCAGAGCTTTGAGCACCCAAAAGGGCCTCCATTCCTCTAGGCTGATGAGTCTCAATCTTCCTAATGCTGTGACTCTTTAGTGCGGTTCCTCATGTTTTGGTGACCTCCAACCATAAAATTATTTTCGTTGCTACTTCATAACAGCAGTTTTGCTACTGTTATGATTCGTAATGTGAATATCTGATATGCAGGATAACCGATATGTGACCGCTGTGAAAAAGACATTTGACCCCTAAAGTGGTTGTGACCCACAGGTTGACAGCTACTGCCCTCGGCAGAAGGGACCGGGGGACCCTCAGCAAGCTTCTGAGTCACAGGGTATAATCAGGAGTGTAAGGAGTATAAGTGTATGTACCTGGACCCAGTTAGTTGCACTGTGTCCACCCTTTGCTTGACGTGTGCATTGCACTGTTAGAGAAGAGAGGGGAATGGGCACACGGGCTGTGTGTTTGTGACAAAGCAATAATGAGGTGGATGTAGACATACATTCCTCAGCCCTCCCTACAGAGGACGGCCGCAACCTCTACAAAATGCATTGCCCAAACTGAGGCCCTTTTGAGAGTTCTTTCAACGTGCTTCAGAATGGCAGTTAGATCAAAGCCGTATGCTGACACTACAATACGACCATGTTGGAGGTTTAAAAAAAGAAAATGGCTCCCCTGGAGGATTCTTACTGTACCTTTTCAATGTGTATACATACTTGAACCTTGCCATGATGTCCCAGTTGGCTGCCCACACTCAGTACAGTAACATGCTGTGCAGGGTTGCAATAAGAAGCAATGTGCTGACCCTTCCAGCCTACACCATCGTGGAGGCCACACCATCTAAGGGTAAGGTAGTACATGCTTTCAAGTTCACATAGTGACAAAATTGCCTGATGGTGAAATTGCCTAACTTCACGATTCTCAGAACCTTTCTCCATCACTTAAGGGGTACATGCATGTAGGTTAGGTCCAAAAGTTTGCTTGGGAAAGTCTTTGTTGCCTTCCCTGAGGGCAGAATCTGTTGGCTCAAATTCTCAGAACAGAGGCACCAAGGGCCCCGGCAGCGCTGCATATACTGTAAACACGTGGCCTCTGTGAGCTCGCCTGCAGACTCAAATATTTGAATTCCTTTCTTGTAGAAGAGCAGAAATGCTGAAGTCCAGTTGCTTACAGGCTGCCTCTGTGATCCTCGGGCACCGTCTTCAAAGTGCAATGGCTGTCGATATTGGAGAGCTGGTCCTACTCCCTTGCTGTTTGATGGCATTGCCCTAAATTAGGCTTTATCTCTATTGTCTTCTCCAGAGGACCCCCTCCCTCTTGTGTTTCCACAAAACGTTTCAACTCTTCCAGTTTCCTAGTATATTAGGAGTTATGGTTTTTGCATACCAAGTCCGTGGATGCAGACCAACATACTCCGAATAGCAAAATGAAATACATTAGAAGAAAATGCAAAATCAGAAAGAGACTGAGCCTTGGGATGGAAGATTAAGAGTTCTTTCACAGTAATGTATTATGACACTATCCTAGTGCCCTGTCCGTTGAAGGCGTGAAGTGGTTCTGACTTGCCCTTCGGGTATGACTGATTGCTGCTGGGTTCCCGATCTCTGCTCTTGGACTGTATCGCTTGCTTCCTCTCTGCTTTCGTCTGGATTCTTAGCTCGACTCACCTAATAGTATGCATTCTCTCCAAAATCCTCCCTCTGCGGATGGCAAGGTTTGAGAGAGCTCATGAAGCAACTTCCCACTTGCTCAGTTCCATCAACATGTGTGTTTTTTGAAAAAGGAAAACAAGTCAATACCAAAAGTCTGTGCTCTTCCCTGGGAGGTGTCAATCACGGGAGTAGAACTCCCTGAGAAGCTCAAAACAGCTGCTGTGGTTGACTGCCCTGCAGCCAGCTTCTGGGGCACACATGGAGGGCACAGGCACAGGCTGTGTTCTCTGCGTGGGAGCGCTGAGCATTTGCATGCCTGCGTTTTGTCCCAACCCCCTCTGTACCACATCATGAGTGGAAAATACCCCAACCCAGACCAGGCCTTACTATGAAGTATTTGTGGATCTGTGAGACTGCTCCTGCATCCAGCCTTTTCCTGTCATGGAGCAGAAGGTTGATGTGGGAAGCCAGCTTCCCTATCACAGGCCCCTTTCCTGACTGCTAATCAAGGAGGGAAGAGGGGCCCCTGGAGCCTTGCCGGGGAACAGCCTCAGCAGCCCTGTAGCTTGTCTAGAGAGAGCAAACTGCAAAGGTACTTGAGTGGACATGTTGTTTTCATCTTCGCCATGTGGTTTTCATTCCCGTTTTGGTTACTCTTGGCTCTCATTATGGAGCTTGGTTAAGGTAACGTGGTTGCAATTGCTTTTAGACATCAAAAAAATCAATAGTGATTTGTCTGGGGTGGGCTAACGAGGATGGTACGTGGCTAAGACAGAAAGCACATTGCCTTTCTAGAGATCTGGAAAATTCCTTTCTTCCTTCTTCCTTGTGGGAACAGAATCTGTTTGTAAAAGAGCCCAGAGAGCTTTGACTAATGCAAATGGTAGAACTCAGCATCCAGGAGAGAAAGAGCCGGAGACCACAAAGTGTGTGGCCATGACGCTGCTGCCGTGGAAGCAGCTGCCTTTGAACTGGAGAGCAAGATGCAAAGATAAGCCTTCTTCCTCCTGCAAAAATAGGATGGCTTGCTCAATCACTACAGCCATAAAAAGAAGTAGTAATAATAATAATAAAAGAATTGCCCACTTACTGGTTAAAAATTCTGAAGTACTGTTAGGAGTAAAATGTCTGTTGTGTAGTAGGCAAGACAGTTCAGCAGGTAAACACACAAGTCATCAAAGTTGATGACTTGAGTTCTCTCTCTGGGACCCCATGGTGAAAGGAGAGAACTGACTCTTAGCAAGTTGTCCTCTGACAGGAGACAGAGACAGAGACAGAGACAGAGACAGAGAGACAGGAACTGTTTTAATCTGGTGCCAATATCAGAAGTCATATCAAGGTCTCCAGCGAGTTTTCCTCTCTGCCCCTTTCTCTCTCCTCAACAGTGCAGATAATTGTCCTTGTAAGGCGTCATGGTTAGGGCTTATGAAATAAGTTTCCAGGTCTTCAAGTGGTTTCTCAATGACTGTAGATGACCTGTCTTGGTGCTTCTGCCATCTTGCCTTTGGTGCTGATCTCTGTCCTGTTGACTAGTCCTCGTATCTGAGTATCACTGGTAGCCTCAGTGTTGCCGCAAAACCTGGAGTATCCTCATTGTTCTGGGGGTAAAGTCAGGGACAGGAAGAGAAGAGCCGCCCCCAGGGACCTGGTCCTAGATCACACTGCCTGTATGAAGTTCAAAGAAAACACTGTTAGGAGGTGTGGCCATGTTGGAATAGGTGTAGCCTTGTTAGAGGGAGTGTGTCAGTGTCGGGGTAGGCTTTGAGGTCTACCATGCTCAAGCTATGCCCAGTGTGACAGTTCACTTCCTGTTGCCTGTGATTCAAGATGTAGGAGTCTCAGTTCCTTCTCCAGCACCATGTCTGACTGTGTGCCACCATGAGGATAATGGACTAAACCTCTGAAAATGTAAGCTACTGCAATTAAGTGTTCTCCTTTATAAGAGTTGTCATGGCCATGGTGTCTCTTCACAGCAATAGAAACTCTAAGATATCCTGCTTGTTCCCAGTGTCACTACTAGGTTGCTGGATTCCTAGGTGCTTTGAGCTACAAGAGAATTAAGAAATGAGAAAGTTAATGTCTTGACAGAGTGGACTGCATGCTCTGAATTCCTATTTAGCTGATAGAAGTAGTCTGGTGGTAAAAATGCCAGCATGAAACCAGGTATTCTTTTTTTTTATTAATTTTTAAAATTTATTTTATAGGCCAACCACGGTTTCCCCTCCCTCCTCTCCTCCCATTTCCTCCCTATTCCTCCTTCTTATACCCACCCTCCATTCCTCCTCCATCTCCATTCAGAAAGGAGCAGGCCTCCCTCCCATGGGAGTCAACAAAGCATGCCATATCAAGTTGAGGCAGGACCAAGTTCCTCCCCACTGCATCAAGGCTGAGTGAGGCATCCCACCACAAGGAATAGGTTCTCAAAAAGCCAGCTCATGTGCCAGGGACAGATCCTGGTCCCACTGCTAGAGGCCCCACTAACAGACCAAGCTACACAACTGTCACCCACATGCAGAAGGCCTAGGTCAGTCCCATGCAGGCTCCCTAGCTGTTGTTCTAATGTTCATGAGCTCCCACGAGCTCATGTCAGCTGTCTCTGTGGCTTTCTCCATCATGATCTTGACCCCCCTTTTGCTTATATCATCCCTCCTCCCTCTTTTCAACTGGACTCCTGGAGCTTGCCCCAGTGCTTGGCTGTGGATCTCTGATCAGTTTCTGGATGAATGTTCTATGATGACAATTAGGGTAGTCACCAATCTGATTACAGGAGAAGGCCAGTTCAGACACCCTCTCCACTATTGCTAGGAGTCTTAGCTGGGGTCATCATTGTGGATTCCTGGGAGTTTCCCTGGCACAGGATTTTTTTCTAACCCCATAATGGCCCCCTCTATCGAGATATCTCTTTCATTGCTCTCCCTCTTCATCCCTCCCTCAAGCTGACCATCCTGATCCCTCATGTTCCCATCACCATCCCTCACCCCAAGTTTACCCAGGAAATCTCATTTATTTCTCCTTCCAAGGGTCATCCATGTGTCCCTCTTAGGGTCCTCCTTATTATCTAGCTTCTCTGGGACTGTGGATTATAGCCTGGTTATCCTTTGCTTTACGTCTAATATCCACTTATGAGTGAGTACATATCATGTTTGTCTTCCTGGGTCTGGGTTACGTCACTCAGGATGATTTTTTCTGGTTCTATCCATTTGCCTGCTAATTTCATGATGGCATTGATTTATGCCACTGAGCAATACTCCATTGTGTAAATGTACACTTTCTTTATCCATTCTTCAGTTGAGGGACATCTAGGTTGTTTCCAGGTTCTGTCTATGATGAATAATGCTACTATGAACATAGTTGAGCAAATTTCCCTGAGATATGATTGAGCATCCCTTGGGTATATGCTCAAGAGTAGTATTATTGGGTCTTGATAAAAATTTATTTCCAATTTTCTGAGAAGTCACCATACTGATTTCCAAAGTAGCTGTACAAGTTTGCACTCGCATGAGCAGTGGAGGTATGTTCCCCTTATTCCATATCCTCTCCAACATAAGCTGTCCTCAGTGTTTTTTTTTTTTTTTTATCCTAGCCATTCTATAGGTGTAAGATGGAAATCAGGCATTCTTTGATGATTTTGGTATGAAGCCCAAATGGATGCATTCACAGTATTCTGATCTAGACAATGACTTTCTCAATCATTCAAATAAAGAGAAGGAGATCAACTTAAGCCATGTCAGGTAGTGGCACTTCAAATTGCAGGCAGCATTTATTTTTGACATCTTGGATCTGAAACGTTATCCAGTTACATCTCTGTGAACAAACAAAGTAATCAGAAAACTAGCTTTAGTAATCCTTCTAACTCGAAGTAGCTTGCTGTTTGGTCTGTAGATCATGTCTCATCTAGAGCTATAGTCCTGAAGTCAAAAGAAAATAAAGCAAAGGAAACTATAAATCAGAAAGAAGATATTTGCCTTTTCTGTGACCCCTTGTTTCCGTCACTATTTCATTTCTCCATAGCTTTGCCTTATCTGAAAATAAATAGTCAGATCTTTCCCCATGGACCTCTGCTGTTCCCAGCATAAGACTTCAAAGCCCAGCTTGCCACACACAAAAGCCAGGAAGTAGTGAGAGTTCAATAGGGCTAGCAATCCATGTCATCTTCACTACAGCAGACAGGTGACTCTTGAAAACCCAGAGCAAAAAAAAAAAAAAAAACACATTATAGTCCCAAGCTGACCAATTCGTCTTTAGGCTGAGCAGCAGGTTCCCTGTGATGCCCGAGCACGCAGAATCAGTGACATTCACATGCAACTACATGACCACAAGAGGGACAAAAGGCTAATGGAAGTAAAAAACACTACCAATATCAATTTCAATGTAAAACTAGCATAGTGAGGAAATCAAGACTTCCCCCCCCCCCGCCCCAGTTAAATCAAAGAAATAAACGGGGAAAATGAAACCCCAGGACAAGGAGTCCCTGACAGCAAGGACTCTGCTTTATGAGCTCAGCACACACTGTGCTTTCCACGCCACGGATACTCCTGAATTTGGCAGTTCTGACTTCAATGTGATGAGGTTGAGTTGGGATAAATCTGTCTTCTTGATGAGAGCTGAGTGTATTTTCTTCCCCTGGTTATTTGCCTTTCTGTAGGGCATATATCCACAGGCGGCTGGTTCCAGACCTCCGGGATGCATTGAATGCTCAAGTGCAAGGATGGTGTTGTGTTTGTATGTAACTCGTGCGCCTCTTCACATGCACTACCTCAGACACACCTGGCACGGTGCCTACATATCACGTCATACACCCACTGTAGTATGATACTTTTCCTGTAGTCAATCCAAGCTTTGCTCTTTGGAGCTTTCCAGAGTATAGTTTCGACCATTTCTTATGCATGGTTGGTTGAATCCTTAGATGAGGAACCCACAATTAGGGAAAGCCAACTGTAATTGTGATCAAGCTACCCCCAAACACCCACCATTCCATTCACTAGAGACTGACTGCTGGCCTTTAAAGCCTAGTCCTAATCCTTTAAAGCCGGATGTAGCTTTTAAAGCCACTGTAGAGACATTATCACTAGCACCAAATCAAATCCATGAAGACACTCTGTCCTGGGCCTGTGAAGAACTGGCTATTCCCCGGGCCAGTAAGAAGCAGGTGATGACAGATGGAAGTGATATTCACATTATTCCCACCAGACAGCCTTGTTCCCAGGAGGTCTGGACTAGATGGAGTCTAACTCCAATCTGTACCTCTCCCTTAGTCTGGCTAAGGGGTTGAATACACCCTCCACCCCCAAATTCATATGCTGAAACCCTAACTGTCAGCAACTCAGAGCAGAACCTCATCTGTTAATAGGGTTGTTACTGCTGGGCAGTGGTGGCACACGCCTTTAATCCCAGCAGAGCAGGTGTATCTCTGATATCTCTGAGTTTGAGGCCAGCCTGGTCTACAGAATGAGTTCCAGGACAGCTAAGGATACACAGAGAAATCCTGTCTCAAAAAAACAAAACAAACAAACAAAAATAAGGTTGTTACACATGCAATCAGTTAAAAGACGAAGGGATTAGCATGCATTCCACTTTAGTATGACGTGTGTCCTGACAAAAGGAGGACATTTGGACAGGAAGAACAGTGTGTGGACATGAAAACAGAGATCAGGATGATGAGTCTACCAACCAAGAGAAGCCAACAATGACTAGCAACTCACCATAAACTAGGAGAGAATCACAGGATGGATTTTTGTGTAGGGCCTTCAAAAGAGACAAGTCCATTGGCCCTTGACCTTGGATGTCTAGTCTCTAGAGCTATAAGAAAATGAATCTGTGTGTTTAGGTCATCCAGTCTTGTGGCAGGCTAGTGTAAGGGCCATCAGGTGGCTTGTCTTAAAAAAATGGGAACTGAATCCAAGCACCCAATCTTGCTCTTGAGGCATTGGTCAGTGCATCCTGGACCCACTCCACTGATTACCATGTATGCCTCATATTGCTGGACTATGGGCATGGGAAAAGAAAACAACCACTTTCTTTAGCCTCACATTCTGCAGACAAAGCCTGTAAGTCAAACTAAGAAAACAGAGGGCCAGCAGAAGAGACACAAAGCTGTATTTACTGAGGATTTATTTTCTTCTGCAGAGATGCTCATAGCAGAGTGAAAAGCCAAAGAGGGGGCCTGACCTTGGAGCTTATAGTCTGTTTTAACAAACAATAGGTGTATGAATTGTTCTTTTCTTTCTTTTTTTTAAACAAAGGAAAAGGTGTTGGACTTCTGGGAAGGGTGAATTGTGGGAGGAGAAATCAGTAGAAGAGAAGATTTTTTGTACAGACCCTCCATGATGCCTTGAGGGCTGTTCTGATTCAGGAAGGTAGGGAGGGCCACACAGGGAAATTTATGTCTTGTTTTCACACAGATGGGGAGCAGGGGTGGCAGAACGTTCTTTCTACTTTTACTGTTTCTCAGATGCCTTAGGCTCAAAATAACCGTTACACCAGAGTTGGGGGTTGCCCTGGGGGTGGTACATCCTGGTCCTTTTTGGTGGCCTTTTATAGATCTGCACATTTGCCTTCCTGATGTATAGAGACAGGAAATCCTGCTGCGTAGATGCGATCAATACAATGAACAAGATATCTCTCGGGAAAGATTATGCCAAAGGCTTTGGGAGACGGGGGAGATGGGCAATATGTGGTTAAATGAAACTGACTATGTTTTCACACACAGTTTCAAGTCTTTGTAGTCTTCATTTCAGCCTGTTATATAAGATACTGAGTTGGAGATGTTTCTTGGCATGGCTAAACCACGCAAGGGCACGGCATGGGCTGTGTCCTCACTACGGAGTGCATTCTGTCAGAGTGGTTCTGCTGTGGACCCACTCAGGTGTATGGATGGCTGTGTTCTTAAGGACTTTGCTTCGTTTCCTTTTGGGGTTTGTTTTGTTCTATTTTAGGAGTATCTTCCCAGCTGACTCATTTCCCTTACACGTTCTGGTGTGATTTTTCACAGATGCCAATTTCTGTTCTTCTAATCCTGTCAGGGTATGTTGCGCCACCTGACGTGAAGCACCTTCAGTCTCTATTTGAAATTATTACCAAATTGCACTATTGGCAGGCATTATTTCTTACTTTGTATTAGCACATGTTGAACACGTACGGTAGATTTCACTACAGCATTTTCATACACAGCTTTTATCACATTCACCCCGCCATCACCATCTCCTGGTCTCCTTCTGCTCTTGCTGATCCCCTTCCACTTCTTTCCGAGTCCTTCTCAATGTTCATGTCTTTATTTGATTCATTCATTCGTTTGTTCGTTCGTTCGTTCGTTCGTTCGTTCGTTCGTTCGTTCGTTCGTTCATTCATTTTTAGACATTCCAATATAGTTCACTAGGGTTGATTACAGTGTTGTAATGAGAATCATAGGTTCCTTGTCGGTGTACACACCACTGGAAAAAATCTCTTTCCCTTTCCCAGACGTCATTACATGTCTATGAATACTTGGGGAAGAAGTATTCATACCTGCTGAATCCCTTCCCACTAGCTACCATCATTTGCCTATAGATCCTGGGATGGGAGGGCTCAAGGGCCCAGGGTGACAGGCACAGTCTTACATGGGTCTTGTCGATCTCTCAACTGCTGTGAGCTCAAGCGTGTAAGAGCATGTCATGTTCTGAAGATAGTACTCCACTTCATTCTTCCCCTTCCCTGGCCTCTTGTCTTCTTCCCACCAATCTTTCCTGATGTTCCTTGAGCCTTGGAGGAGGGATGTAGATATCCCACTTGTGCCTGAGCACTCAATGATTCCTTAATCTCCACACTCTGACCACGTTCAAGTCTTTGCAGCTACTGCTGCCCGTTACACAAAGGAGTTTCTCTCACCAAAGATGATGGTAGCACTAATCTATGCGTGTAAACATGGTTATGTAGGTAGTCATTTGATGAAGACATCATGTCTATTTAGCAAAACAAAGGCAGTAGCTTTTCCAGTAGGGCCTATGACTTCCCCAGCCACAAGCTTTAGACTAGTTTACGAAATCAGATATGGATTCCCTCTCATAGAGGGGGCCTCAAATCCAATCAGAGGATTGGTTGCTCCTCCTAGCAATTTGTCACAATTGCACCAGGGGGTACTTCTCACCTGGTCCACCAGCAGCGTAGTGTGCAGACTCCATAGCTGAGGAAGACTTTGGATGACAGTTCTCCCCCAGGAGCCTGTGCAGCAGCATCTGGCACTATGTGAACTGGGGGTGGAAACATCTCTTGGGGTTCTAGCTTGTTTTCTCGATGTCCTGCAACCAAAGCGGGAAGTATCTTCAGCAATAGGGTCTCACTGTCTAGTTCTCATGGGCAGCCAGCAACCATTACAAATGCCATTGTATAGTGTGTACTCATTTAAGAGGATAGACACTCTGCTCTCCTGCATGCAAATAATAATGCTCTCAAATAACACTATCTTAGTGCCTGTTGGAACCTGCATGTGGTTTCTCTCCCTCCTGGATGCTCCACTCTGCTCCTAGGAGAAGGATGCTGTTTTTCTGATGAGCTTTTCTTGGGATTTACTTGGTTGTCGCTGTTCTAGGGATAGAAAGGCAGGTAAACTCTCTCTCTCTCTCTCTCTCTCTCTCTCTCTCTCTCTCTCTCTCTCTCTCTCTCTCTCTCCTGAGCATGTACAGACTTTTCATTTTCTATCATTATCCCCTAAACAATCTATTGTATAGCATTTGTGTCATATTAGGTGTTATAAACCATTTGGGGATGATTTCATGCATATGCAAGGGCACCCCTTGGTTATATTGCAAACACTACACCATTTTATAAAAGAGAGTCAACCATCTTCAGATTTTGGTGTCCTGGAGTGGCTCCTGGAGCCAATCCCCCTGTGACCCTGAGGGATGACTATGTACACACCCCCACACAATAGCTTACACTATTGTGACAGATGACAAGTCCCAGAGTCAACAAGGGAGTCAACAAGCTGAAAGCCAAAGGGAGCCTGAGCCTGAGAACTGGGAAAAAAAAAAAAAAAAAGGAGAGTTGGCTTGATGAGGACGGGGAGGCTCAGGACACAGTTTCCACTTGCAGCTGATGATAAGAAAACCCTGATGGTCCAACCTAGAAATGTCAGGCAGGAAAAGTTCTCTGCTGTGCAGGGTAGGTCAGGCTTTGTTCTATCCAGGCCCTAACTGATTGGAGGACACTCACAAAACAAAATCTAATCTGCTTTATTCATCATGAACAGTCAAATGCCATTACATTTGGATTTGAAATGTTTCACCACAGGATCGGGTGTTGAAATTTTGGTCCCCAACTGAAGTCACTTTTGGAAAATGGTGGGACCTTTATGAGTTTGGCCTAACAGAAGGAAGTTAAGTTGCTGGCAAGTGCCCATGAATGGCACATTAAAGTCCCAATCTCTTTCTCCCCCATATTTAGGCCCCCTTTTTGCCTCTTTGCTTCCTGGCCCTCATGAGGTGAGCAGCCTCCTTTTATATATGAATCTGCTGTAGTCCTCTATCTCACTATAGATCCCAAGTGACAGGGTCAAGTGACCACAGACTGAAGCCTTGGAAACCATGAGCAAAATAGACCTCTTCTCCATTTGAGTTGACTCTCTCAGTAGTTTTGTCTCAGTATCAGAAAGCTGATGAGCACAGATGTCAATCTCAACTAAAACTCCAGAATAAGGTTTGGCCAAATAGCTTGATACTCACTCATCCAATCAAGTCAGCACATAAAACTAAGCACTGTAGACTCTTAGGTCTGACTGTGGGCTCTGCCCATATTTCCATCACTTTCTATATGTGCACTCGACACAGTTTTCCCCCACGACCTTAGTCACTGTTAAATGTCTACTTCAGTCACACTGTATACTTGCACCCACTGGGTGACCATCTCAGGGCCTTTTTAATCTTCTAAAAAAAATGGAATTCTGGTTTTTTTTTCCATTTCCACTTTTACCGTCCCCACCCACCCCCATCCTACCCAATGCCCCCCATGCAGCTTCTGGAACTTTCTGCTCTTCCCGTCTGTATGAATGGACTGCTTTGTGGATTTGTATTTTTGTGGATGGCTTATTGCATTTAACATGCTCTCCTTCATTTTTACCTGTGTAAAATGTAGCATGTGTCAGAAGTTCCTCCCTTTTTAGGACTATATAATGATTTACTATGTGTACCATTCCATTGTCTATGCCACAGTTTGCTCATTCATTCATCTGTCTATGGACATTTCAGTTATGTATGCCTCTTGGTTGTCATGAGTACTTCTAGGAGAGTGGATACAGATCTTGCTTTTCAGTCTTCTTGATATACTTCTAGAAGTAGGATATCCTTCCATATCTTAGTCCTGACCAGATCTTACTGGAGTTTTAGCTTTACTCAACTAGTTCCTCCACTTCTAGTCACATTAGAAGGGGATGGGGAGATACTTATTCATCATGGTGGCCCTGTTAGCATGAGTCACTTAATAAATAACAGATTCCTTCTTAACAATTTCCTCCTGGCCACCCTCCTCCACTCCTGCAAGGATGCTGTATGCCACCACTCCCCTGACTCCTGGAAGGATGCTGAATGACACACACACACACACACACACACACACACACACACACACACACTCTCCTGTAAGGATGCTGTATGCCACCACTCCCCTGACTCCTGGAAGGATGCTGAATCACACACACACACACACACACTCCTGGAAGGATGCTAAATGCCACCACTTTTTCATTGTTATCATTCTAGAGATGGAACTCAAAGCCTCCCACATGCTAAGCAATGGCTCTACCTCTGAGCTCTACCCTTGGCCCTATGAGCTTTGAGTGTCAAAAGTGCCCCCAAGCTCTGATGTTATTCTCACATTATTCATTCCAAATGCGAGGAGGACTCTGGGTGCATCAGAAATAAAGGACTCCAGTTAAAACCAGGAATAAGAGATAAAATTCACTAGGCTGTGTTTGGAAAGGGTTAATGAGACAGAAATCTTATACCTCACAGTTTAATCATCTTAAAAAATATCTCTGAATGGGATATCACTGATGTTGATACTTCTTCTAAAGTTATAATTTATTTCCAATAACATTTAAAATTAAACCAGAGGTAATACAAGACATGCACACTAATATCCTCTAATTTTGTGTGCTTTTTAGGATAGACTGGGTGTCAGCCTGACTTCATTCAGGATGGGTTTTTAAACTGAAGTTGGAGTAAAGGGCTGTAGGTGTCTCAGGGAGAGAGGGCACTGTGTGGCTTCCTTGCATTCCTTGGGTGTTCGCTCCTGTTCTTGTTCCCCTCCCCCCTTTAAGTTTCATGACAGCTCAGTACACAGCCACACATTTAAGGCCAAAATGCTGGAGATTTGGCAAATGAAGAAATAGACCTGGAGCAACTCCAGCACCTTCTGAGTATGGGTCCCATGGCTTGTCATGTGAGGTGGATTTACTGTGGTGTGTGGCTTCCTAAAAAACCTAGCATGAAAACCTAGCGTGTGGGGTTAGGGATTCAGCTCAGTGGTAGAGCACTTGCCTAGCAAGCCCAAGGCCCTGGGTTCGGTCTTCAGCTGGGGGTGGGGTGGGGAAGGGCACACACAAACCTAGGGTTTTTATCAGGTAGCACTCCTTTACGCCAGTAGCCACAGCTGTAGCTGCCCCTGATTAGCTTTTTAGCACTATAAAGGCAAATCCAAAAGGATCAAACATCTCATTGCTCCTCGCCTTACATCCTACAGCATTTTTTCCCCACCTATGTGGACCCTCTGGCTGCCAGCACAACAGAACACAAGCTGATACAAGAAGACATGCATACCACACACTTCCCTCTGGAGCCTGAGCCAAGAATCCTTCTTGCCTGAGAAACCCAGGCCAGTGTTGGTTTTGGATACCACCACCAACTAGCAGTACAATGTGTGACCTGTTTTCTCAGAGATTAGCAATCAAAATAGACTTCAAAAGGTTTCTCCCTAATAGACCTGCTGGCGGATAACTCGCCAAGGAGCAGAACAAATCCTTCGGAGGGACTGGTGCATAAGAGGTGGTGGATGGACATAGGCCTTCTATTCAAATAGACCCGCAAGCAGGTTTAACCCTCTCCCTCAGCATGGAGAGCAGCCACAGACCCACCAGATGCAGAGAAAATGCTTCACTCTGCTGATAGGATGGCCTGGGTGCAGAACAGTCTCTGCAGAGCCTGTGAAGGGAGGTAAAGGAAGCTACTAGAAGGTGGAGGAGCTGCCAATGAAGTCACCCTGGGTTTAGCTTTCCCAGCTTCCCTTCCAGCTGGCCAGCTGCCTGGCCCCACCCTGATTACATTTGAGAGATAAAACTGTCAGACGCCGGCGCTCCCACCTTTAATCCTATTCCGGTTCCTGCCCAGGTTACTAAATTCCCCGTGTCCGGCCCTGGACTCTGGGTCCTGCCTTCTTTCAAATTACAGGCCTTGCCTCCAGCTCCTCCTGAGTGCAAATGGTAACAGGGCCGAGTCCCCAGGATCCCTCATCTCTGTAACACCTCTCCATTCCAGTAATGTGATGTAGACCCTGTCTAGGAACCAGGCATGTGCCGACGTGTCCTCCTGGCAGAGACACTGGGGTAGGTCCAGCCCCCAGCCTTGGCTTTGATATCTGCTGCCATGGGAAAGCATTTCCCGTGCTTTTCCATCTAATTCACACAGATGCCTCAGGGACCCCAGGAGAGTAAAAAAAAAAAAAAAAGAAAAGAAAAGAAAAAGAAAAAACTGGCCTTGAGGCAGCCTCATGGTAGGTTTTATACCCAGTTCTCTGCGTTTCTGCCAGACAGAGAACTTAGATGAGCCCTGGGATGGTAGTATCACATCATTTAAGCTCTGTTGTTTTGGCCCCGTGATGAGGGAATACATCAAAGCTGGGACAGGAACTGGAGGGAGCTCTCTCTGTGGCTGAGAAGAAAGAGATAAGAGCAGGAAGAGATAGATTGCTCCAGTCTCCTTGAAGGACACATCCTCCATGACCCGGAGATCTCCCACTATGCCCCACCTCCAGTTACCTGTGGTTGTAGAGGACCACAGCCAAGGGAGGTGTAGACCTCTGGTCCTGTTTACGTTTACCAGTGTTTTCTATTCACAACTTGAGTCTCTCCATTCAAGAGAATGTGTCACAGGGCAGGTAGGGGGAAGGGAGGTGTGAGGGCTTCTGTTTGTCCCACCTCTGCCCAGGGACTGTCAGAAACGCAGTGTGAGGGATGAGGAGGCCTCGTGAAGCTATGGCAGAGCTGTTGTCCTAGGATCACACACCTGCCTGCACACGCTCATGCTGTTAGAGAGGCGAGAATCTCAGTAGAACTGTGGTGGGGAGAAGGATTTCTTCCTTTATTTTGTATGTTTTCATTTGCAGAGACAGAATATATATATATTTCTTTGCTTTATTTCGATCTCACTGTGTAACCCAGCTGACCTCAAATTCACAACCCCGCCTTCTACCTTCAGGTGCTAGGTGGGATTATAGACACGTGAGACAGAATTTTTTTAAAGAAGTAATCAATAGACAATTAATGTGACCCTTGCAGAGAGTAAAGGCATGAATTCAGATTCAGCTCCCTGAAATGAAGAGAGAGTTCATTTGCAGAATGGGGACATCCTAGAAGCCCCTCCGAGCAAAGCTCTCTGGGATTGAATAGAGCTGGGGTAG
This sequence comes from Peromyscus maniculatus bairdii, assembly GCF_049852395.1. Classification (NCBI taxonomy): domain Eukaryota; kingdom Metazoa; phylum Chordata; class Mammalia; order Rodentia; family Cricetidae; genus Peromyscus; species Peromyscus maniculatus. The sequence continues at coordinate 33,137,283 of NC_134872.1, forward strand.
GCCGTGCTGGGAGTGGGTGAGCAGCAGCCCTGGTCCAGAAGAGCAAGTGGACTCGAGCTCTTCAAGACTTCCCACACGTGACTTTCCTGCAGCCCCACTCACAGCTTCTTGAAGCGCCGACAGATGCTATCTATGACCTGGCGGTTACTTCCCTTAATGCAGGAAGAATTGTTCCCAAGCCCAAGTAGGCTGCCACCTCCTGCAAGGTCAGGCTTTTCAAATTAGCTTGGAGTCAAGGTAGCTGTTTGCAAGGTAGCTCTCAGGGTAAAGCCCGGATCACTACAATGCCTGAATAGAATCGGCCCTGACTTCTTCTGTCCAGGCAGGTTATATCCAGCACAGCGTGCGCATCACAGCCTTATACTGGTTCGGGTATTCAGGAAACCTGAGTTCAGTTCAGTAAAGAGTGACCAAACTGCAGAATGATGTGAACACAGAAATGTCCCAATCCTTCCAGTGTGTGGGGGGGGACCAAGGGACGGGGTGCAGCTCACATCCTTTCCTTCTGCTGATAGGAGCAAGAGAAAGATGGTGCGGCAGGATCTAACCTGACGCATGCGCAGGTATTCCACAGCGCTTCTGTAGTGGAGTTACTATGTAGTTTTTTAACTCGGGCTGGGGTGGTGTTCTGAGTAGTAGAGGACAGAGGAAAGACAGACATTCCAAGAGGCTAACTGGGGTTTAGGGGAGAGAGAGACAGAGACAGAGAGAGAGAGAGAGAGACAGAGAGACAGAGAGACAGAGACAGAGAGACAGAGAGAGACACAGAGAGAGAGACACAGAGAGAGAGACAGAGAGAGAGACAGAGAGACAGAGAGGGAGAGAGAGAGAGAGAGAGAGAGAGAGAGAGAGAGAGAGAGAGAGAGAGAGAGAGGGAGTGAGTTAATTTAGTATCTTCAATTAGTATCTTCAAGGTCCTGGTATAATACAATAATACAATACGGATATGGAAAAAAGAAAAGCCTTCTGTGCTGAAAGGACATTCGCCTCTCTGGTCGAAGGCAGATCAAGATGAGGTGGAGACAACGAAGATAAACAGGATGAGGTCCCAAAGCTCCTCTTCTTGCTTAGGATTATATTGCAGTCTCTGCTTCCCCGGCCTGGTAACTCGCCAAGCATGTTCTTAGGAAAAGAAAACCTCTCAAGTACGTCCTTCCTCTGCTTTAAGCCTGACCTACTACGGAAGGACGAGGTACCAACGGCAGCACGAGGAAGCAGACAGTGATCCACTGGGGCAGGCGCGTCCATCCCAAGGCAATAAAGTCAGAAAACCAGACTACCCTGAAGACGTGTGCAAAATGTAGAATCTCAAATTGTAGAAAGGATGGCAAAAGGTGCGGAGGAAGAGGAGAGCTGGACAGCTTGCCAGCTGTTTCAGATGTCTGACAATTAACTGCATGGGAGTTCCCCGGACCTGTCCCAGAAGGCAGATAATCAAGCCACTACTATTGTACCGTAATTACCCAGCATCTTTGCTGTGCAGAAGATTCCAAACATATCTGTACAGTTAGTATAGCCTGAACGTATTTATTTATTTATTCATAGTTTCCCGGCAAATGTTACTACCAGAAGATGTTGAAAGTCACACACTTCAAGAGAATGTATTCCTGGTATTCCAACGGTCAGCTACCCAGTGAGTGCAGGGATGTAAAAAGAAACTTGGTTGTTCTAGGAAGCTCTGCCGTGACTCCCAGGTCCGATTTCAAAGTATCCTCCAAACTAGGTGGAAAATTGTCCTCAATTTTCTTACTGGGAGAACTTAAGACATATGTAGCTAACTTTCTTTCTCCCCGTGCAGAATTATCCGCAGGAGGCATTCTAGAAGTGTTCCAACTGAAACCTAGCCATAAATGGATCTAAGAAAAGACAGATAGATCAGATGATCTCTTTTCATAAGGTAAGAAGAGAGGTGCTGTTCCCTGTGTTTCCCAGGCAAGGTAAAGATGAGAGCGTAGAAGGACCCTCCCAAGTCACACACACCCCTACTTGGATCTTATATGTCCCCCAAACCCATGTTAGAACCTTGGTCTCCAAGACTGGGGTGTAGCTCAGCAGAAACTATTTGCTAAGCATATACAAAACATGGGCTGGATCCCCTGAACTTCAAATGAACAAACAAATAACCAAATCTTGGTTCCCAGTAGGGGACTGCGGATGTCCTTGAAGGGGATCAGAGGATCCTAGACCCTGACTCTGTTGTTCCTCGGCCTTGAGATGAATGCTTTATCACATCATGATGACGTAGAACCCCAGCACAGGCCCACGCAATGGTGCTAATTAAGAACACTCAAAACCACAAGCCAAAATAATGTTCTCCGTAGTGACAGAAAGCTACCATAGCCTCAACGTTTCTGGTCCTGAGTTTACCCCCTCCCTCCTCCAGCCAGGCTGGCCCAAAGCCCTGCTTGGACAGGCCGTTCAGATTGTCTGCCAAAGAGAAGAAGAGAGAGAGTGAGCTCTCAGAGTTGCCAGGCTGACTCACAAAATTACTCCACACAGGGAAGCAGTTTTAGTGTGGCTTAAGTAAACATCCCAGGAACAAGAGAAGCATGAGATTGTCCCGTCTCGGGGATGCAGGGAAGAAGGGTGAGAGGCCACATGTGCAAGCATTTCAAGGTGTCTTGACCCGGGCAAGAGAGAGTGGAACAGTCCAAGAAGACAAGCTGAAAGGGTAATGATTCTCTCCGGAAAAGGCCCGCGAGCAGAGGACAGAGGGGTCTCAAACACAGTTCATGGTTGGGAGTTTTGTTTCCCTTGTAGATTTCAAGTCAGAAGCAAAAAGCACATGTTTTCAGGGGTCTGCACCAGGAAAGCTCTCATGAGTAAGAGTCCACCATTCGCTGACAGGACTGAACTGGGAGGCCAGCGCTGTGCTTTTATTTTATGTGTTTTTTTTTTTCTTGCCCTTGGTGGTTCAGCCAACCAAACAGAGCCCTTCTCGGTGTGCTATCAGAACCACAGTGGAAACTTGCATCCAGTGTTCCAAGCAAGCTTTAACCACCCATGGAAAACTCAGAATCATAGAGTCGTTTGTGGGTTTGGCTGCAACTCAGACATGTTTTGAGGCTTCAAACACTGACTACTTGCATCCATTAAATAAGTCTGTGGAGAGAGAGAGAGAGAGAGAGAGAGAGAGAGAGAGAGAGAGAATGGAAATGGGATATGCAAACTGCATCCCAGAGAGCCAAGCACCTTCCTCTTAAACAGCCTGAAAGGAGGCAAAGGGGAGGTGGTGTCCTTTGCTGGAGTGCTACTGGGAGGTTCTCTTGGGTGTCTCGGGCGAATGAACAGAGTATGGGTTCTAGGCATGGGAGATGGGAGTTCTAATTATATCAAGCTCCCCTCCACTTCATTGGAGGAAGCCTTTGGGAGTCCTTGTTCGTATAAGCTCTGAGAAGATGGGTTCCCTGTCAACTGTTGGGTTTTCTGGCTAAGCAAGGCTTGTAGAAAGCATGTAGAACTTGCTGAACCAGGACCTGGTTCTGTGTCATCTAGACGCAGGCAGACACCTGCCCCCGGATCCCCAGGTGGAGAGGGCATGGTTTTTAATCACTCCTATTGCTTGTCCCGGCTTTCTGATCCTAGACGCTTACTCACCTTCCAACTATATGGGGCAATTGGAAGATGAGCTCTGAATCAGGGCTGAGTCATCCGGGCAGCTTCCTGCCCGGGGTTGAGTGGGGATGGCTATGTGGGAGAAATCTCTCTTCCATGGGACAAATGTGCTCTCAAAGTTATCCAGGGCTGGTGGAAACCCATACGGAGACGTCTGTCTCCTAGGCCTGTTTCAAGTGTTCCCTTTCTTCCTGGCGATGATTAGGTCCTCATGGTACCCATAGAGTGGCCATTACCAGAGGATGGGGACCCCAGTCTATTCCTCAAAAGTGGGCCTGCAGCCAGCATCTCTCACTAGCTGACTTGCCACCAGGTGGTAGCATCCACCTGCCCCAGATACTCGGGCTTCACCCTGGTGCAGGTCAATCCAATGTCAACATTTGGATCACTCTGACCCACAGACTGAACCTTTTGACTTGGTGACGTTTTTGTGTTTTTTTTCCTATGAGGGAGGACATGAGACATGAGATTGGGTTTTAGAGTTCCCAACAGTGGTCTCTTTGGTCTGCCTCTGCTCTCCCTCCCTCTTCCAGAGATTGACATGGGATCATACTAACCTAGCCTGGGCAGTTGGAATTCCAAAGAGTTGTTTCACTCAAAGTCCCTTCGGGATTGCCTGGAGGGCTGCTTCCGTAAGGACCTGCACTCTCACATGGTTCCAGAGCATCCTGAGTGCAGCTGGCCACGGGTTTTGAAACATGCAGCAGCTAGCTCATTCCCTCCAGCTGTGTGGCCCCAGGGCCCAGAGAGTGGTGGCTGATGACAGAATTACAGGCCAAAAACTCAATAACCTATCGTTTGCCCTCATTGTGGCTTCGTTCTGCTTAAGGAATTAGATTATCTCTCAATTTCTTTTTCTTTGGCCAACTAGCCTGTTACCCAGAGCAGAGTTTTTCTCTCCAGAAGAGAATCTTCCATTTTTAGACCAGGAGCCCAGTCTTAATCTCCTCCCTGATGAGAAGGCAGTGTTTCCTTCTACGGCTTGGATTCATCACCCCTTTACCCTTAAATACAACCTAATGTTTACTGGAGAACTACCGTGTGCTATACTGTTTGGTCCTGGGTGATTTTCATGCAAGACTGCTAATAACCAAAGGCTTCCACAATAATTCCTTAAAATAGATATGAATTAGGCCATGTTAGAAATAAGTAAATTGAGGGCTAGGAAGTCTCAGGGTTTACCTGAGACTGCAGATCTCGTCATAGGTAGGGCATTCAGATACAGGCCTGAATTCAGGGCTCTCTACTTCCATAGTAGAATTTATATTTCCCAGAATGTTTCATCCAATGTGATAAAAAAATCATTAATTATTGCCGGGCAGTGGTAGCGCATGCCTTTAATCCCAGCACTCGGGAGGCAGAGCCAGGCGGATCTCTGTGAGTTGGAGGCCAACCTGGGCTACCAAGTGAGTTCCAGGAAAGGCGCAAAGCTACACAGAGAAACCCTGTCTCGAAAAACCAAAAAAAAAAAAAATCATTAATTAAAAAAAGTGAGAGATTTTCACAAGCTATCTTTTAGTGATTAGTCTGTTCGTGCATCCAGATTACAGCATAATTTTTATTTTTAAATAGCTTATTCTTTGAGTTGTTCATATGAGTAGATGATACTAAACGCAGAAATTGTCTAACCTTGCTGTTTCCAGAAAGCCTCCCTGACTCTCTATTTCTCTCTAAGCCATTAGTTTCTTATTCTTCTTAAATGAACACATGTTACTTTCAGTTTAAAAACATTTAACAGGTAAAATTTTTAATGGATAACACATTTGGGTTTCTTAAATGTCATGGGAAACAAATAAAATATATACACAATAAAAAAAAAATAGCCTCCTTTCTCTCCTGCCCCCAAGCCCCAGCCTCCCAGGCCTGGTCACATACAAGAATGCTTTGTTCCTCCTTTCTTTGTTCACAAAAGCCAAGGATTGGTTGCAACCTAGGAAATGTTCTCTACTTTTATTTTTCTTGGTTGCTGTATCTTGGCGCTCACGCCAAATCAGTAAATATCCTTACCACTTTTTTAACAGCTACACTCATAAGTAATTTGAAAATGTACCATGCTATGTTTAACAAGTCCGCTGTTGGCAGACACTTGATCTGGTCCAGTTTTTTTTTTTTTGTTGTTTTTTTTTTTTTTTTTTGCTGTGACAAACAATTCTGCAGGGCCTGCTCTTGTATGCATATCGCTTTGTCTAGGAACAAGTACATACAAGGTAGATGCCTCTAAGGGGAAAGCCTAGGAATGGCCAACAGTATGTGCATTTTTAGTGTAAGGACTTTTCATCCTGAGATTTTCTTCAAGCATTGCGAAGGGAAAAGAGAGGTATGATGAATTCTTAACATTCACCATAGAGCTTCAGTTACTATGGGTTGGGGATTCAGCTCAGTGGTAGAGTGCTTGCCTAGCAAGTGCAAGGTCCTGGGTTTGGTCCTCAGCTCCGGAAAAAAAAGAAAAACAAAAAACCCATGGGTGAAACCTTTTTGCATATGCATCTTGGTTCCATCTACTTCCTCTGTCTCCATTTATCTTGACTCAACCCTGACATGTTCCCTCACTAGTCAATGCTCTTGGGAAAGTTTCTGGAAAGTAAGAGAGTTTAAAGAAGAAGAAAAAAAACCCATGCATATGTAATTTCATATAAAAATAAACTACTACTTATTAATAACTACTTATTAATGTCATCAAATATCCTGTCCATGCCAGAATTTGTCAGATTGGTTCATAAAAATTTCTTCTTTTAGTAGTTCGTTCTGTGATCCAAATCCGAACATGAATTGTGGTTAGTTGGGCTTTTTGTTTATTTGTTTGTTTGTTTTTTGGGGGGGTGTTGGTTTGGTTTTTGGTCCTTTGGCTTCTCTCATGATTTCTCTTTTCACAGCATTGTTGTAGAAATGGGTAAGTCTGTTTTGAGGGACTGAATTTTCCTGACCATATGCCCCTAGAGGTACTTAATTCCTCTCTGATGTCAAAAGGAAAATACAAAAACAAGTCACAGAACTTGTAAGAAAGAAAGCAACGTAACAGAATCAGCGTGGCACAGCTGCAGCAGTTAGTAGAAGAAACTTTACATAACTAATTATATTACTAAGAATAGAACTCAATGCATAACTCACAAACCTTAAACAAATAAAAGGAAGCAGGAAGAGGACACATGCAGATTAGTGTTTCATTATTCTCTGAACCCGTATTTTAAAGCCAAGGCTTAAGACTCACCATCTCAGGCCTGGACGATTTTGCAATCTGCAGCTTTTACATAGAGAAAGTAAATTTAGAAGCCTTAGAGCGATTGGGCTGTCTACATGCACGTTACTTGGAATCTAAGATATAGCCTACCTTGACCATCAGTGGGAATTCACTTAGGATAATACTGCCTTACTTGGAAGATGGGGACAGGAGTGGAATGGATTCCCCGTGTCCAGTTCCAGCTTGCACACCCTCTTTGGAGGAAAGTGTTAACCCTGGGGAGTCACCTGAGTGAGCGACAGGAGTTGAGAATTCCTCATCCTTTACCATACTCACATGGCCTTGCTATCCCATAGACACCAGTGCAAATCTCCACTGATATAAAAACCATTCGCCTCATCTAGAGCAAAAGTCCTCATCCCATAACTGAGGTAACTAACTTTACCTAAAGAGGCTGAGGATCCTGGGAGAGGCCAGATATAGCAAGTACTGAGTAAGTGACAGCTGACCTGATGTCCTTGCCTCTCACATTCCGAGATTCCAATATGGAGACCCTCTGGAGGCACCAGTCAGGAAGTATCAGCCAGAAGAAAGCCATCCATCACACGGTTCTCCCTGCCTTCTCTGAAAAATGTGTTACCCTGAGCTCTCTTTGAGCGTTGAAAATGACGTGCCTACCCACAAAAACCTCTACCATCGTGCTGGTTCTTCAGCCGATTTGACTGGATTTAGAATCTCCTAGGAGACACATCTCTAGATGACACTTTGAGGATGGTTCCAGAGAGGTTTCCAGAGACTGAGGGGGAAAGACTGACCCCCAAATGCATTCTTCAATTAAGTTGCTTCTGTCAGGTCACAGCACTGAGAAGTCACTAACCCAGGCCTTCACTGCCTCTCCACATGCCCATCAGCCACCATGTTTACATGTGGTTCCACCACCTACTCAAGAGCAGATGTCGCCTTTCCTAGGCTTGGGGATACCTATTCCTCCCACCACCATGTTGGACATTGCCTCCTGTCCCTACTAAGGGCCAGCTCTGTGCAGAGGACCTTGGCTTTGAGCATGAAGGACACATTAAGACCTTCATCTGCTTTCTGCCGGGCTGGAACCACTGAATGTCAAGAGCTCTCTAACCCCGAGTGTTGGGCATAGGACTTTCTCTTAGTCAGCTCCGTGGTGGAACAGGCTCATTAAAGATTCTTTAGGTCACTGGTTGGGTTCATTCCATGATGGAGAGGTGTCTGCAAGGTAAGTCCCAGAAGACCACCATGCCCTGCATGCGCACACATCGTTCCTGCCCCAAGTCTCCAAACGACCCATCCAAGCTTGCACCAGGCTGTGACCAGGCGCAGACCCTGCAAAACGTGGGGGGCGGGAGGGGTGGTCCTGGTGAGAGAAGACCCATGTCATTCCTCCTTTGGATGGCAGTAGCCACAGTCCTCTGCTCTGCACCGCAACTGGCCCCCGGAGCCGAGGCCCGGCCATGCAGCTAGGCTTGATCCTGTGAGCCAAACACCAGGAAGCGAGGAAGAGCGTTAAGTCAAACAAAGGGTCCGCAGCAGCTGCAGCAGGGGAACACGCGACGACCAGCAACCGAGGGGCGCTCGCCACCGCGCCCTGCTCCCTTGGCCCGCGCGCCCAGCCCGCCGCCCCGGCGCGTGTGTCCTTATATGGTCAAATGACTCGGCGGGGGTTCTAGAGGGCGGGAGCGGCGCGGGCTGCACTCCGCCTGCTGAGCTGCCGCCGCCGCCGCCGCCACCACCACCGCCGCCGCCGCCGCCGTGACACAGTCCGCTGGGTGCCCTAGACCCCAGCCCCGCCGTGTGTGCGCACTCCTGCCGCCGCCCAGCCACAGCCGGGCCTGGTACACAAGAATAGCCACCAAGACAGCTGCCCTAGCACGCGTGGAGAGACACCGGTGGCCGGCGTACCCCGACCGCGGAGCGGAGACCCCGGAGACCCGAGCAGGGCTCTGCAGACCGCACCCGGGGTAGGGACCCAACCCGGAGAGGACAGATCCTGGCCGGTAGGCGAGCCCTGTTTTGCAGAGGACACCCGGGATGGGGACCTAAAACGGAGAGGACAGATCTGGGGAGAAGAGAGCCTAGCTAGGGCAGGGGATACTCAGAATGGGGACTCGAAATGAAGGGGAGGGACCCAGAAGGGGAGGGGGCGAGTTATGGAGACGGTGGACCGGAAACACGGGGGAAGAAGGGGAGTCTTGAAGGGGAGACCCCAGAACCGGGGAGTTGATCCACGGGAAGACACCTCCAGGAAGAGCGGATGCGGGGCAGAGAGGTTCAGAATCCTGAGTGCCAGGGACCCATGGGGAATGGTGGGGAAGGGAACATTGGTGTCCAGAGGGAGGGCTGCAGCCCTAGAGAGGTGGGTCGCCGCCAGGTGGTGGAAGACGAGAGGGTGAACCACCCACAGGCAATCCCCCCAGGGACAAAGTGGGACTGGTCTCTCAAGTCGATGGAAGGGACGCTGGTCAGCACGTGGATGGCCAGGCATTTCCCTTGGGAAGAAGTCGAGTTTGCCTGTGACCACACATCTTGACTCATCCACAAAATTAAAACCTGAGGCATAGGGTTAAAAAAATAATAATAACACTTTTAAATGAAAAGAATTCTAACCGATAGATTGCGGTCTTGTGATGTCTTGTGGTAAGAAACTTGTCAATGCTGTTTCTGGTTTTAAATGAAGACTTAGCCATATTTGTTCCATAGTCTTCGGCTGTGTCTCTGGCACTCAACAAAGTAGGCATTTTATGAAATAGACAGCAGCCGTCTTTGGTAAAACCAACTTGTGGCATGCACTTCTCACACCTATTTTGGGAAGTAATGAACTACAATTTGGGCTTATAGATATGAGATTGTCTTCAAAGCACTACTCTAAATGTGTCTCATGCTGTGCTACTCTGCTTATATGTATATTTTGCAGTAATGTATTAGAGAAAGGTTGCTTGTGGTAGTGTGTGTGTGTGTGTGTGTGTTTATTGCTGCTATTTGAGATAAAACCTCACTGCATAGGCAGGAAATTTACCATGGCATCCCAGGTGACCTCAAACTGGTGCCTATCCTCCTGCCTCAGCCTCCAAAGTTTTGCAATTGCAGGAGTGACCTACAACATCCTGGAGCTATGGTGATCTAGAACCTTTCCCTCAAGGCTCCTTCCGCCCCCCCCCCAAAATAATTTGCCCTAAGTCTTAGAGTTTATGAACTCCCAACTTAATAACTAAAGGTTAGCAAAACCAAATTTTAAAACACTTATTTTTCCTCACTCTTTTTTCAGATCCAGCTCTCTTCTAGTTTTTAAAAGAACAGTGTGCAGCATTGGTGGCCCCTGTTCTTGCTTCCTTTTGTGCTGCCTCCTTGCTAACCAGCCTCACAGATTCAACATGGATGGGTCTAGAAGGCTTGGCTGGCAGATGCGCCTGGAACAGAACCAAGAGGCCAGAATTAACATTGGGACCTCTCAGCCCACATGGCTGGCCTAAGGCGGAAAATCTGTTGGTTCCTCAGTTTCCTCCCCAAGAATCAGATAACAAGGAGCTTTCCTGTACATTATACAAAGCATGTGTACATTTTATAGCCTCTTATTCACAGATAAAGAAACAGAAACAGAATGATCCAAGTAATTTTGTTGTCCAGAGTTTCCCAGGCTGTAGACATAGCCTTCAGAGTTACCTCCAGAGAGCTGGACTCTGTACCGGGCCACACTGTATGAATATTGTGTTGAGGCCTGACGCTGCATGTTTTGACCCAAGATTGTTAAATGCCTTCAATACTGAGCAAATCTCAACTGCAGAGAGAAATGCCCAGCAGGATATAGAAAAAAAAACAAAAAACAAAAACAAAAACCAAAAACCCTCAGAAGGCCAAGAGGCCTGGATTCTACCCCTGTTCTGCCCGGAGGGCTAGCATCTTATACACTGTGTCTAAGTCACTGTTCTATTGCTGTGAAGAGACACCATAACCAAGGCAACTCTTACAAAAGAAAGCATTTAATTGAGGGCTTGCTTACAGTTTCAGAGGCTTAGTTCATTGCCGTCATGGTGGGGAGCATGGCCCCACACAGGCAGACTGATGGCTGGAGAAGTAGCTGAAAGTTCTCCATCATGATCCGCAGGTAGCAGGGAGAAAGAGTCTGGGCCTGGCATAGATTTCTGAAACCTCAAAGCCTACTCTTAGTGACACACTTCCTCCAATAAGACCAAACCCCCTAATCCTTCCAATCCTTTCAGAGAGTTCTGCTCCCTGGTGACTAAGCATTCGAACATATGAGCCTACGAGAACCATGCTAATTGAAAACACCACACACCAGCTTCCCCGTTTGTAAGCAGCTGCGGTTTGGATATGATTTTTCTCCAAGACTCATGTGTTTGGAAGCTTGGTTATCCTTGGGTAAATGTCGGGAGGTAGGGAGTGGAGTTTGGGGGGTAGAGAGATGATTCAGCCGTTAAGAGTACTTACAGAGGGTCTGTCTGAACTTGACACACAACACTTAGCTCCCTATAACTTCTACTCCAAAGGATCCTACATCTTCTTCTGGCTTTCGTGGGCACCTGCACACACTCACACACACACACACACACACACACACACACACACACACACACACACACACTATGTAAAAATAAAAAATGAAAGAACTTAAGAGACGGGCTGCTAGGTGGTGGTGGTGGCAGTGGCAGCGGCAGCAGTGGCGGTGGCGCACGCCTTTAATCCCAGCACTCAGGAGGCAGAGGCAGGAGGATCTCTGTGAGTTCAAGGCCAGCCTGGTCTCCAAAGCGAGTTCCAGGAAAGGCACAAAGCTACACAGAGAAACCCTGTCTCAAAAAAAAAAAAAAAAAAAAAAAGAGGTGCGGGGGGCGCCTCGTCAACAGAAGGCCCACCCTCGGGAGGGACTGTGGTACCCACCCATCTCTCTCAGTCTCTGCTTCCTTTGGCAGTGTGGATCTCACTCTCTCTGGTCCTCTGTGAGTGCCTCACCAGAGCAGCGCTGAGGCCTTTGAATCTCCAGAACTATGAGTTACGGGACATCTGAACACAAAGCTGCAGCGTTTAGGATGTCAGACAGTGTCCCCGGAGCCAGCAAAAACAGCATGTGCTACAACCAGACTGTCAGTCAAAGAGGATATAGACCTGTGCTTGCTGCAGCCTTTGGAGCCGGTTGAGTTAGGCAATCAGTGAATGAGTGGACGGAAGTATGGCAGCCTCTCTTGATGGAGCGCTGATATGGAACACCGAGGCGGAACCACCAAAGAGAAGGGCTGCCGTGAAAAGGAAGGGGGCAGTTGTTCTGGAATGGGGAGGGCTAGAGGAAAAGGCCAGTGGAGGTCTGGGTAAGCAGTTGAGGCTGGGGTCTGGAGGCCAGGCAGATGAAGATCAAGCTGCTAGTGATTAGTGCCTTGGAGAGAGAAGGCGCCTGCTGAGACCGAGCAGTTGGCTTTCATTCTGTAGGTGTGGAAGCTGACAGCATCCAGTCACTGGTTCACACCCTCGAAAGCAAGCCGTGGTAGAGCCATCTGGCGGAATCTCCCTCCATCTGTAAGACTTACGAACTTGAAGCAGCCTGCCCTTCCTGGCTTCACCAGGTTTTCTTGTGGAGACTGAATGGGCATGTTTTGAGAATAACTGTTGTGACTGGGTCTTTTTTTTTTTTTTTTTTTTTTTGAGACAGGGTTTCTCTGTGTTGTTTTGATGCCTGTCCTGGATCTCACTCTGTACACCAGGCTGGCCTCAGATTCACAGAGATCTGCCTGCTTCTGCCTCCCAAGGTGCTGGGATTAAAGGCATGTGCCACCACCACCCAGCTTGTGATAGGGTCTTAAAGGATGACTTGGACATAGAATCAGGCTGGGGCTGCTTGGCAGAGTGCCTTTGATTTCAGCTCCCCCATGCCTTACCTGGTCCAGGGACATCTCAGTTACTCAGTACATTCTCTCGACTGGATTAAAAAGTCTGAAGCACATTAAAAAAAATATATATATATATATATATATATATATATATATATATATATATATATATATATATAGCTATCCTATTTTGGTGGGCTTTAGATGAGAAATTTGACATTTATTGGCTTTCATTATTGAATAAGCCAAGGATCATTCAGAAGATAGCACCCCCCTCCCCTTAAACGCAAAATGTATCTTAAAATTCTCAGAGTCAAGCTGAGATTTGTTTCCACTTTCAGGTTTTTTTTTTTTTTTTTTGGTTTTTCCGAGACAGGGTTTCTCTGTGTAGCTTTGCGCCTTTCCTGGAACTCACTTGGTAGCCCAGGCTGGCCTCGAACTCACAGAGATCCGCCTGCCTCTGCCTCCCGAGTGCTGGGATTAAAGGCGTACGCCACCACCGCCCAGCTCCACTTTCAGTTTTTTAAAGTTACTACTGTATATAACACACAATGCTCCACCTTGACCTCAGCCTTTAGGTGCACTATCCAATGAGGGGCTTGCTAAGTGAGTCAATAAGTATACACTTTATAATCTGAAGTGTTTGCAATCCAGATGGACAGAGGTTGGTCTCAAGTGGATTCTAGGTAGGTTGTTCTATTTTTTAGACACATTTAGATGCACGGGTATCATTTAAACTGATTCGCATCCCTTTCACTAGAATCTCTCCTTATACTAAGTCAGCTTAATTAGACTCACTTAGATTAGAGAGAACGGTGTTGAGGGAGCTGAGTTGGCCATCAGTGTCCAGGGGAAGACAAATCATGCCAGAGCAGATGTCCTCCAACCAGGTGCTGGTGCAAGAGTACTATGCCTCTGGGCTTGGGCGGAGTATCATTGATTACAAACACGACACCCACCAGGGGATTTTGCTGATCCCTGCAGCCCAGGTCTGGATCTGTCCATTTTTCTCAGGGCCTGGGAGTGTCTCCTGGCTGGCTTTTTGCTTCTTGACCTACTCAGGCTGCAGCCTGAACTATGCAGCTGCGTACTGGCTGGCTTCAGAGGCCAAGCACAGCAAGAAAGTTCTTCCTCCTGGGGGAGCCGCAAATTATCTGGAAGGAGGGATAAAAACAGTGTTGGAGAGAAAGCATAAAGACCTGGATCTATTGTTGGAGAGATCTCAATGGTGTCAGATGCCAAACCACAATTACTTTTGGGTGGATTGTACATACAAAGCATTCTACCTTTTCACTCTTGACCCTTGCCCACATTCCTACAAGATACTCTTCTTTAAGATGTATTTATTATTGTATGTCCATGAGCATTTTACCCACATGTATGTTTGCGCACTGTATCCGTGCCTGGTATCCAAAGAGGTCAGAAGAGGGCATCAGATCTCCTGGGGCTGGAATCACAGACGGTTGTGAAAATTCATGTGGGCGCTGGAAATCAAACCCGGATCCTCTGCAAGAGCATCGAATGCTCTTAACCACTGAGCAAACTCTCCAGCACTCTACTAAGGCTTTTTATGCATTTGCTCATCTATTCATTTTTCTGTTTGTTCTATACTTATTTACAAAGGCCCTGTGTGTGCTCCCTGCTGGAGAGGTCTTCATGACATATGATGCTCCTGCCCAATATTTTGGTTGAGTGGCACAGACAGTCATGTAGTGACTAGAGAAGCACTGTGTTTTCTCACCCTATTCCTACAAAGAGCCCACAGCCAACTGACCAACTTCTTATTTTTTTTATTAGTGAATTGTGCCGAATTACTTCTTAGCATTGAGATTTCCTTCCTAAATCTGTGACAACATTCAAAGATCAGCACAGTGAGAGCCAGATCCAGTAGCCCATGCCTAAAATCCCAGCTCTCTGGAGTCACAGGCATGAGGAATGAATGCATGTTTAAGGTCAGTCTGGGCTGCACAACAAGACCCTGTCCTTCATGACTGAACAAATGAAAGAAAGAGTGAAGGGATATCAACTTTGTCCCAACCTGGCTGAATGTAGTTTCTTCTATATGTCTTGTGGTTGGGTCTCCAGAAGGGTCACAGGTTTCTCCTTAGATATGGCTACATGAGGAGAGCCGTAGACAGTAAGATCAATATACATGAAACGTGATTGGCATCACTTGGGATCTGAGTGGGCCCTTCTAGGGTTAGTAAAAATACACAGGTAAAAGAAGTATTGAGAAGGGTGTTTACTGGGGACTCTTTCTTTGTATGGTGGCCCACCTTATTTCACAAGGATTGACCTGAAACTCAGAGACCTAGGCCAATAGGCCAATAAAAGGTTTTCTACCATCCCAGCCCCTGCCTCAGACTGTCGAGAAAATCTTTCTCATTTAAGCAGAAAAGCAAGAGAAGAGCTCTCTGGCTACAGGTCCATCTCTCACCTTCCTTTCTCTCTTTCATCCCTCCCTCCCTCCTTCTCCTTTCTAGCTGCTTTTCATGTTTCTCTTCTCTCTTTGTGGCTCTGACACCTCTCTGTGCGAAAATTTATAAACAGAACTGCATTTGTGAGCCTGTTGGCTTGTGTAGGCTTTGTCGTTTTTTTTTCTTTCTCTTTTCTTTTTTTTTTTTTAACAGTAGTTGAGCCCTAGGTAACCTTGTTCCATTGACCTCTGAACCTTTATTTTGCAAGAGCCAGGAAGCTGGCTGAGGGCAGACACAGAGGTCAAAACCCTTGTCCCCAGTGCAGACCCCTGAGCTTTCCTGGACCCATGCTTCTCCCCATGCAGGTAGCTGAGTCTGGCCTCCTGTCTGGGCCCTAAAATCCAGCTCCTTCAAATACCCTGGTTGCTCACAGCTGGAGGGGAATGACATCAGAGGATGATTTAATCCTGGGAAGGTTGAGAAGTCTGGTAGCCTGTAATTTAGATTTGATTCAGTCAGCAGGCACACCTCACATTCAGGTGTCTCCCTGCATGCCCTTACTCAATCCTTTCAGCATTCCTGTGCAATTGGTAATGGGCAGGAATTATATATAGCCTGATGGGAGGGAGGAGAGTTCAGAAATGACAAATTGATTGTACACAGTTGAGTGAGAAACTCCCTGTCTCTTTTGGGGGGGCGGGGGTGGGGTTGAGACAGGATTTCTCTGTGTAGCTTTGTGCCTTTCCTGGAACTCTCTTTGGTGACCAGGCCGGCCTCAAACTCACAGAGATCTGCCTGCCTCTGCCTTCCGAGTGCTGGGATTAAAGGCATGCGCCACCACCGCCCGGTGAAACTTCCTGTCTTGATCACTATTCTATTGCTGTGAAGAGACACCATGACCAAGGTCACTCTTACAAAAGAAATCATTTAACGGAGAGCTTGGTCCATTACCATCATGGCCATGAGCATGGTGGCATGCAGGCAGATATGGTGCTGGAGAAGTAGCTGAGAGTCCTGCATCCTGATCTATAGGCAGAGAGAGACAGAGAGAGTCTGGGCTTAGCATGAACTTTTGAAACCTCAAAGCCTACCCCCAGTGACACAGTTTCTCCAAAAAGGCCACACCTCCTAGTCCTTCAAATCCTTTCAAAGCGTTCTATTCCCTGGTGACTAAGCAGTCAAACATGTGAGCCTATGGGGGCCATTCTTGTTCAAACTACCTCACTCACCTACTTGTATGTTTGGAAAGATGTTTTGGAATGTAAAGGGCAAGGGTATGGATTAGTGGTAGAGTCCTTATCCAACATATGCAAAGCCCTGGGTTTGAGCCTTGACCCTAGGTGGAGTGTGTGTGTGTGTGGGGGGGGGAACGGGGAGCACCACAAACAAAAACTAGACTCTGTCAGTCAGCATGGTATCGTTCTTAGCAGGCATTGCTCCTATTTTGTCTCCCCCAGTTTTACATGACAAAGTCATTTCCACGCAGTAAACATTCTCTACTCAGTGCCATGCAGATTTTGGGAAATGGTGTGTGAAATCTTGCTGCTACAGGGAATACCACAGTCAGCAAACCAGGCATACAACTCCTCCTTGCCTTGACCCTTGGCTGTCTTTTTGGCTGAACCTCCCCCTCCCTGCCCCATCTGCTTATGGTCCATCTTCCTGATATGTGTATGTCCAGTGCTGTTTCATAGTCCACGGTGTGGCCTTCTGCACCCTTGCCTGCAGCATGCATGACCTGACCATCCTTCTCAGCACAAGTGCCTCCCCTCCAGCCAGCCAGTTTGGTACTGCTGGAGGTAGCTCTTGCTAAAGACCGTGGGTCTCCACTGAGCTCCTAGCCTGGAGCTTTGGAAATCGACACAGGGCTTTCCTCTATACCACCAGTTCCTCTCTCATCTTTGCAGCCCCAATCCCTTGTCTGACATCCAGTACATCATTCCAGCTTCTCCGATCATTTTTGAGTGAATGAAAGAACAACCAGGTATTCTGTAGGATTTAAAAATGAAAATTTACAGGGAATTTCTAATATAACACGATGGATGTCTTTCCTCATGAAGCATGACATAAAGTCCCTCATTAGCAAAGCAGATAACTGTCAGTCTCAAAAAAGATGGCTGAAGATGAGTGTGTCGCTTTAAACATGCATGTTTTCAAAAAGAATATTCTGGGGCTGCAGATGTAACTTGATGATAAGCACATGCTTCTATGTCAATGACCAGCCTCCAACATAAAAATAAAAAGCATGAATGGGTTTTAAAAGCTCCTTGTAACAGTGAGGCAAGCCCCTCTAAGCTCTTGGATTACCTTGGGGATTGTTGATTCTGACACGAGGACACCTATCAAGGCATTGCATGTTTTCTCTCAGAGATGGGACCTAGATTTAAATATATACATATATTCATACACACACACACACACACACACACACACACACACACACACGCACGCACGCACGCACGCACGCACGCACACGCACGCATAGGGAGACTATTTGAGGGGAGTAAAGGGACCAGAGAGGAAAGGGAAAAGGGAAATTGGTGCTTGCCAAATACAAGCAAAGATATACATATATGAAAATGTCATAAATAAGTCCGTTATTGGATCAAAGACCTTAATGTAAGACCAGAAACTATGGAAGAAAACACTTCAAGATACAGGCATAGGTAAAGACTTTCTGAATAAAACTCTAGTCACTCTGAAAATGAGGCCAACAGTTGACAAATAGAACCTCATGGAACTGAGAAGCTTCTGCAGAGACAAGAAAACAGCTAATGGAGCAAAGAGACAGCATACAGAATGGGATAAAAATCTTCATCATACCTCTGACCAAGGATTAATACCTAGAATATACAAATAATCTTTAAAAATCTAAACAACCAGAAATCAAACAATCCAATCGGTAAGAAGACCAGCAAAATGAATAGTCAGCCCGTTCTTAAAAGATAGAACACCAATGGCCAGCAAGCATGAAAAAAGTTCTGCCTCAGTACAGAGAAACACAAATCAAAACTCCATTGGAATTCCGTCTCCCTCCAGTCACAAGGGCAGTCACTAAGACAACAGTTAACAACAAATGCTGACGAGGGTGTAGACAAAAGGGAACCCTTATGCATTGCTGGTGCAAATGTAAACTAGTCCAGCTACTGTGGACATCAGTATAGAGGGTCCTCAGAAAACTAAAAATAAATCTCCCATGTGATCTAGTTATGCCACTTTTAGACATTTACCCACAGGACTCCAACTCTATATATCACAGAGATGCTTGCACATCAGTACATATATACCTATATAAAATGTCATTTAACACAGCACCATGTACAGTGAATTTATACTCTAAAAAAACCCTACAAAATGATAAAGATAAGTAGACAAATGAATGATGGTGATACCTGGAGTGAGAAGACCCTGGATTTGATCCTTAACCACCACCCCTGAAATTCAGGAAGTTATTTAGCACCTCCATACTCCTTACCTAATGACCCCCATGGGCTCACGTTTTGAACATTTGCTGTGTTTGAACATTTGGTCCCCAAGTACTGGTGGTGTTGTTTGGGAAGATTATAAAACCTTCAGGAGATGGAGTCTTGCTGGAAGAAGTGGGTCACTGAAGGTTGAGCTTAAAGTTATTCAAACTGGTTCCCACCCCTCTTCCCCTTCTCTTTTTCACCTCCCCCATCCCCACACCCCGGACTCTCTCTCTCTCTCTCTCTCTCTCTCTCTCTCTCTCTCTCTCTCTCTCTCTCTCTCTCTTTCTCTCTCTCTCTGTTTCCTGGCTGCAAATGCAACATGAGCAGCTAATCTCCCACTCTGGCCCACAGGCTTCTGCCTCCATGTTGAGCTGCGTCCCCCTTGAATCATAGGTCAAAATAAACCCTCTCCCCTGAAAACTGCTTTTTGTACCAACAACGGAAAAAAACGTAACTATTAAACTCCTTCATTTTCTAGATTCTAGTTTACACAACATGACAGTGAAGGGGGACACATAAGCACACTTCTAAAATAACGATGGTCTCAAATTCTGGGGTTTTCTTCCTTCTCCAACTAGGGAAGAGCCAACTTGTTAGGAATTATCAGAGATGAATACAAAGATGCCTATGGTTGTCTGTCTCAAGTACTGAAAACCTCTGAAAGACATCTACATCACAAAAAATAGGACCTCACATGTTAAAAATTATAGTTACTGAGCTAGTCATAGGTGAAAAATATACATTTTATTTTGAAAAATGATCCACGTTAATCATCAGAAAAGCAGGCTTCTAGTTACTTACTGCTATGGCTTCCTGTTGTTAATGTGTATTTTTTTTTGTTTAGTATTAGTATATTCACAGGAATACTTACCAAATCACTGAAGTAAATATGACATATATGTAAGTAAAGTTTTTTAAAAACTAAAAGAGAAATCTATTATTTTGTATGTTTATAAAAATTAATTTGCCAGGTGGTGGTGGTGGTGCACATTCTTA
This sequence comes from Peromyscus maniculatus bairdii, assembly GCF_049852395.1. Lineage (NCBI taxonomy): Eukaryota > Metazoa > Chordata > Mammalia > Rodentia > Cricetidae > Peromyscus > Peromyscus maniculatus. The sequence goes on from NC_134872.1 coordinate 33,156,823, forward strand.
ATCCTAGTACTTGGGAGGCAAAGGTAGGGGAATCTTTATGAGTCTGAGGCTAGCCTGCACAAAGTGAATTCCAGGAGAACCAAAGCTGTTACACAGAGAAAGCCTTTTTCGAGAAACCAAATCATCATCATCATCATCATCATCATCATCATCATATTTTAAAGAGAGGACTTCACTATTGTATGTCTTACTATGCCAGAGCTGTTACACAGAGAAAGCCTTTCTTGAGAAACCAAATAATGATGGTGATGATGATGATGATGATAATTTAAAGAGAGGACTTCACTGTTGTCTTACTATGTCCCTAACTAGTGAGAGTAGTTCCTAACTTGCCTTACACTAATTGGTTGAGGCAGGAGACAGGAGTGGCCTCTTAGAAAATATAAGGAACAAGGCAGAATGAATCCAACCATCATGAGAAAGGATTCCATGGAAATGGGGCCAAAGGCATCATCTCTGTTAGACCTCCAGAGCAGAATGTAGCTGCTGCATCATCCCTGCTGGGGACTTGGGGTCAACGATGGCGATATTTGGCACGGGATGGCCTTATACTTTGAACAGATGTAGATTCTCAGAGGTTACACCCTTAGATATTTCTTTCTCTCCATACTCGACCGATAGAGTCAGATGAGGTGGAAAACACATGCATCATGACCAGAGTAAGAAGCATGTACCTCTCCCCGGCATCAGATACAGACATGCTATTTATGCAGAAAGCCGCATAGCTTGTAAGATAGCCTCCTTCCCGCAGAAGGGCTGGTGCTTGTCTAAACTCAGAACCTCCTTTCCAGATCAGTTGACTTTCCTAGGTGACTCTCGGGAGAGCCCACGAGAGACTCCTCTTTTTTCATCATCATTTCTGAATTACGATTTTTCCATCCATAAAATGAGGTCGATGTTTTAGATCATCTGGGGAGTAGTTTTCCAGCTTTCACAGTCCCCTGATTAATAGTTAGCTCGCTCTCCGTTGTCCCTCTGTTTGTGTGAACAGAATAGGCAGTGATCTCACTCCACTGCTAAACGGCAAAGTTTAATGGAAAAACATATATGTTGGAAGGCTGACTCCCCCCTGGGATGAAATAAGTGAGCAGGCACTTTCAAGGCCAATAACTGAAGACTTAAGGAAAAGCATGAAGTCATCTGCCAGTGTAGCTGCTACAGACCCAGATAGCTTAAGCAAAAACGGTATTCATATCTCGTCTTTCGGAAAAATAACTCAAGCACTCAAGAGCCTCATCTCGGGATGCTATCACAGGAATGTCCAGACAGTTTTCTTTAACTCCGGGAAGGGCAATTTAGAAGGAAGTAGCTTGCCACATGTGTCCAGCTGCGTGTTTTGTGCTCTTGGAAGCAAATTATTCTATAAACACAGACATAGACCAATAACAAAAGCTATAGTCACGGCAACCTTGTGTACACAAGGTATCAAATTAATAGCTACTATCAAATTTACTGTAATCATAAACCAGACAGCAATGTTGTACTTGCCTCAGAGAGCCAAATTCTGGGAGTTGACCCTCAAATGACTTAAAGTGACTGGAAACTGAGTTGAGTTTGCTTAGAGTTTGTGAAATACTGCTTAGTCACCCAGCTAGCCGGTGTGCCTCTTAATGACTGGTAAAACTTTTCACTTTTAACATATTAGTTATTGCCAGTTAAAAATTTCCTGGAAAAAAAAAATCAAGTCTAAAATTTCAATGTACCGAAGCCTTTGTTCGCGCCATTATTCCCAGAATGGGCTTTTTGTATCCAAACTAGTCCTAACATGATTTTTAGGGATGATAGCTTAAGGTTGGGGGGAGGTGAAAATCAGTCACTTCCTTTCCTCCACCAACAGAACCTCTCTTTCTCTTGACACTGCATACTCATCTTGGAAAAATGCAACGTGTCTGGCATGGAGACGCATTCCTGTTCCCCCTTTGCAACGCTTGAGGTGTCTTCTGGAAAGTCATTGAATGTAGTCACTGCATTCCCAACTGTGCGCTAATCCCTGTTCTTGGAACCAAGCCTTCCTCTTCCTCTTTATCCTGCTCTCCCGGTACCTGAAGAGCTGAAGGAGGGAGGGAGACCTTTTCATCCAGGGGAAATGACTCCCTAAAGGAAGTTGGCGGTTTTTCGTCTACGTTGTACTTCCCAGTGTAGGTTCAGGTCAAGGTCAAGACTCTCCTGGCCTCTGACTACAGAATTCCCTGTCAGATACCCTTGCCTTGGACCACCATGCTTTTCTTCCTATTCATAAAGCAGAGCACATGGAAAATCTTTTTATAGAGATAGACATATTGTTTCTGTGCCTGCCTTTCTATTTTGAGGGCAGAGAGGTGAGGCAGGGTCAGGCACTGGAAGCCTACCCATAGCTAGGGTAAAGCGGAGGTGCTGCTGCTTTTTCTGGAATCCGACATTCGGATCCAGTCAGTAATGACTGCTTGAATTCATGGAGTGCCTGGAAACACAAAACTCCTCCAGCTAAAAAAGTGTTGCACTGGAAATCCTGAGCATTGAACGTCGCGTCCGATTCATTGCCTTCGTGGGCAGGGGACGCGGAGGGTTCCTGAGTCTGAAGTGTGGGTTTTTTTCCTCCTTTTTCACAGGTTGCTGTAGAGTCGGGGGTCAACATGACTGAACGCTTTGACTGCCACCATTGCAACGAGTCTCTGTACGGCAAGAAGTACATCTTGAAGGAGGAGAACCCGCACTGCGTGGCCTGCTTCGAGGAGCTCTACGCCAACACGTGTGAGGAGTGTGGCACACCCATTGGCTGCGACTGCAAGGTAGCTGTGGGCTGGCTCTTGACCACTCTCCCTGCCCCTCCCCATCCCCCCTACCCTCCAGGCCTTCCCAAGACCAAACTACTTCTTGGCATCCTGGACCCTATCTCCTCGTAGGCTCTGTCTAAGAAAGTCCCCTTTGGTGGCCTTGAATTCTTACGAGGCTGGGCAGAGCTGTTTTCTCCACGATCCAGTCCCTGCCCATCCGGTGAGCGCCTTTCCAGGCTGTCTGGTTGGTGTTCTAAGTCCACTCTCCCGGTGCTGGTTACTAGGGCCCTTATCTAGCCCCACCCTTCCAGGCAATGGGAAAGCCTTCTCCTGCCCCTGCTGTTTGCCTCTTGGTGACTAACAGGGAACAGGTGCTGCTTAGTAAATATTTGAGGAGCGAATGTATAGATGCATTATCTAGTCAGCCCCCTAGATAAATGGACCCAGAAAAGCAGCCACCTCCTTGGGGTATGGTGGACTCTTTTCCCTTGGGGTAGAAGAGTGGGGTTTGTGTTTTGTTTATACAACAAAGGAACCAGCAGCTTCCCACAGACAGCACAGCATGGGGTGACAGAAGCGTCTTCATTCCTGCTCATTGGCCAGTGATGAAAGGTCACACATAGCCTAACCTGGGTCCCACAATGGAGGGTCTGTCTTAGCTTTCCATCTACGTGACAACGTACCAGAGACTATCAACTCCTAAGGAAAAGTTTCATTTGCCTCACAGTTCTTGGGTAGCTGGCATTGTCACCTTGGGGCAGCACACCATGGCAGGAGCATGAGACTGAGAAAGCCTCTCCCCTCCTGGTAAGAAATAGGAAAGGCCTAAGGCCCCAATATTCCCCTCAGGGGCACATCCCCAGTGACATCCCCCACCCCAGGCTCCACTTCCTGAAGGTCCTACCACCTCTTAGCAGCACCAAGCTAGACACCAAGGTTTTAACACATAGACCTTTGGGGGGACATCTCAGACCCCAGCTATAGTGGGGTCCATGCAAGATTCTTGATATCTTTACCTGCAAAAAACCCTCCTAGAACACACTAGAAAAGTTCTTCAAGTGATTGCCACCCCCACAGCCACAGAACTGATTACTGAATGGAGCCACTTCAGAGTCCCTAGGGGATTCCCTAGGGTCTCAAAGGAAACTTGTGGCCTTGTCCTGTCTAATTTCTGCTATCAGTACTTTATATTCCATTGGGATTTCTACCCAATGGAATATAATACCAATTGGGATTGCCACTCTCTTCCGTGACTATAAAAATCAATCTGTAACTTCTGACTGACTGACTCAGGCTCTGTCTGTAGTAGAAACATTCAGGCATGTCCAGTGCATGCCCCTTGCTCATTCTTTTATCATCGGTCTCCTAGAAAAGAGTAGCCAAATGGGTGTGCCGGTAATTTCAGTTGCTAGGCATCGAAGCGTTGAGGAAGGATTTCCATCGGGGACAGAAATGAAGGACGTGGACCTGGGCCACTCAAAGCCAAGCTGCAGCCAGGTAGCTTCAGCTTCAGAACAGGAGTGCTGTGTGGAGTGTTAGAGGGAACTTATCAGTTGTGTCACACAGATGATTAAAAAGGCCCAGAGGTTTGACTACCGCGAGCAAACAGCTGACCTGAGCCATCTCGAATTGCATTTCCTCCCTTCTCCAGTTCTTGCTAGTGTATGCTGTGTTCCGGGTGGTAAGTGTTTTACTCAGCTTCCCATCATGGTAGCATAGATCATTAGCTTAGAGAGAGTCATTTAGGCTCCTAGCTGTAGAGGGGTCCCTCCACGATTGGATGGGCACACCACTTTTGTTGAGGCCTGTGCCACGGCGACCCATCATGGTAGATGCACATGGAAAAACAAAACTGCTTACTCTGTAACCTGAGAAACAAAGTGGGAAGGAGGCAGGAGCCAGGGTCTCACAACCCCCTTTTCAGGGCACACCCCAACCATCTAAGGGCCTCTCTATCTTCTAAAGGTTCCACAGCCTCCCAATAGCTCCTGGTTGGGAACTAAACCTTTACGACATAGGACTTTGGAGGAAACCTGAGATCCAGACAGTAGCAATCTCTCCAATTATTTAATAGGCCAAGTATTCTAACACAGCTGCCAGACAGTCTCATGCCTTTCTGTTGAGTTTCAACCAGCTACTTGACCCCTCTGTGCTCCTGTCCACATCTGTAAAATGGAAGATCAGGTGTCTGCTGAGTGGGGTTATGGTGATAAGTGTCCTTACACAGAGTCTCCACCGTGAATGGCAGCTGCCATGTTGTAAGCCCCATGCTTCCGCTTTTCCTCCAATTCCTTTTCCATTCTTTCTGTGATGCTCTCGCTAACACACGCCTCTCACAAGCCTCGCCCTCTCTATCCATTTTCGTGACGGACATATCAGTAAAAAATGTCAGTGTGGAAGACAACCCCGTAGACTGAGACACAAAGAAGTAGTTTATAAAAACCGTTTCTGGGGAAGAAAGAGTTAAGTTGGCGAGAGGTCTACATACTGTTCTGATGACGAATGCCAGTGTAAAGGAAATATTGTGCATATCTGGGCCTAGTCATCCCTGACCGGTGGCCGAAGTAAAAACAAGACAAGAGTCACTTATCATTTCTCCAGAATGATTTCATGGAAAGACCCCAAAAGCCAGTCTTCCTTCCAAAGACATTTTATGCACAAATAAACAAGAGTTTCTACCGAGGGGCCAAAGTCAACAAGCCTGCGGAAGGGGTCAAAAGCTAGTGCGCTGAACTTTTCAACCCACACACCAGCAACTGGAGATCCGTGGGTGTGGGTCCTGCCCCGTGATTTTCCTCATTTGGGAACAAAGAGACGCTGGGTTGAAGTGAGACTTTTGCACTGGAGGATTTACACTGGTTGCTGTGCTTTTCTTGAATGTCAAATGTAGTTGTCTAGTTGACTTTGTGAAGGAAGCGGTGACCAAAAAAAAAAAAAAAATGTTTCTGTGACATCAGGAAGTAAAGTAAAAAGTTGCAGCAGGAGGGTGGGGTTCTTAATTGAGCTAATGGCCACTCAGTCTTCTGTCTTCTTAAAGCAGTCCAGCCTCCATGGATGGCACTCAACTCTCCGGAAGACACGCTTCTGTGTAAAATTTTAAGATATATTCACGCCACTGGGAATCAGGCTAATTTTGAGGTACTGATTAAATTTTAAATGAGATAGATGAATTTTGAGAACCCATCCCTGTAGCCAGTATACATCTTTTCATTTAATTGTCCCGGGCAGCCACCTCGCTCTCTTCCTCTTCCCCATTCAGCCTCTCTTTGGAAATGCCATGATACCCAAGGCAAGGAGATCATTGATTCTGACAACCGGTGGAATAGCTGAGAAGTCACAATACAAATGTGATCTTATTGTCCTGCAATACTACATCCCTCTTAATTTTTCTTGGACACCTGTAGACAGTAGCACACAAAAAAATTGTACTGATTATAGGATTTGTTTTATCAACCTGAGTTCTGAACCTCAGAAAGTAAAGAAAAACAGACTTCTCATAGAGCACTATGCATCTGAAAAATTAATGCCCTTAACAAAGGGCCTCAGACTGAGCAGACTGAAGATTCCATGCATGTCTTTGCCAGGGAAGTCCTAATGCTGGGCAGGCTGTCATACCCCAGTGTACCTTGAGGGGGCGCTGTGATGAGAGCAGTAATAGTCATGCACCTGCTGTGTAGTTACTTGGCTCTGGCACTTGGAAATTACTCTGTTGCCTTATCTAGACCCCTCTAGGGCCCTCCCACTGATAAGGACGTTTTCATCCCATCATATGTAGAAGCCTCTGAGGCTTAGAAGAGTTGAAGGTCTTCCTGAGGGCTGGGATTAGGAAGCAGTAGTCATGGAAGGTTCCTAACCAACAAGCTATATGCTCCCTGCCCACCTGCACACAGCCTTGGCCATGGTCTTCAGGTCACATATGGTCTCTCAGTGGTCAGTCTTGTGAATAAGGGGTGTTTGCCTGACCTCTGCCAACTGTCTCCCTTGATGGAAAAGGTCCTTGGTTTTCTCCTGTCCAGTAGCAGTAAGTATGCTGCAGAAATGGTGCCGTAGTATTTGTTCTCTAGTTCCTGTCCAGCCTCCTGGTGCTACTGAGGCAGACTCACTGTATCCCCTGTCCCTGTCCACCACAGTATGCCAGTCACTGAAATAGTGAGCTTCCCAGTAGAGTTTATTCCACAAGCCTGTAGAGATGTAAGAGGAAGTTTCAGGTCCACTCCCGAGGACAAGGTTGGGATATTTATGGGTTAAACACGGAATAGACGATTATATCAAACATCCTCACCTGCAGACATCAAGGTCCATACTCGGGTGTTATCTCTACCTAACTAAAAGCTAATAATGACAGCAGGTGTGGCCTGGAGGGTTGATTCAAGAGCTCTGAGCACATTCATGGGCTACTCATTGGCTTTACTAGTTAATTAGGAGGGAAACATTGAAGTAATAATGGAATTAGTACAAATTCTTCTCTTCAGAATGCAATTTCTCAATGTGGGAAGGGGTTTTAAACAGAAACTCTAGGAGATCCTTGCTTGGGGGATTGCATGTGTGAGCTCTCAGGTAGACTCTGATTCTCATGTACCCAGGGGAGATCTAGATGCTCCTACTGTGTTCTAGAAAGTTCTTGCGCACCAGTAGAGTAGGGGGCTGTTAGGAGGAGGCCATTCTTCCTGCCAGCATGATGCAGACCTTGCCTGCAGCCCTTCTGGACCCGTCCATGCTAAGCGTGCTACTCCATTCTTTCTTTCATGGCCTCTTGCAAGCTTGATGCTTTCCCTTTGGAATGATTTTCAAGTTTTCTTTTTCTTTTGAAAATATGAGATTTTGTGTTGGGTGTGGTGGTTCATGCCTTTAATCCCAATACTCCAGAGGCAAAGGCAGGTGGATTTCTGCGAGATCAAAGCCATTCTGGTTTACATGGCAAATTCTAGGCCAGCCAAGGCCACCCTGTCTACAAAATAATAATAACAATACATTTTTAAAAATGTATCAAGTCAGTACTCTCCAAATCAGGATGCTTAAGTTCATTTTTTTATTATTATTATTATTATTATTATTATTATTATTATTATTATTATTACCTTGTGCTTGTGTGTGTGAACATAGGTATGTGTGGGTAGCTGTGTATTTGTGTAGGGGTTAGTTGACAACTCTCCAGGGAGTTAGTTTTCTTCTGGCTTATGGGACCCAGGGATCAGGCCTGCACACAAGTTTCTCTATCAGATGAACCATTGGCCTGATTTCTCAGGTTGTAACGAGCAAACCACCTTTCCAGATTTTTCCATGTAGAATCTGCCCACAGACTTTGTAATGGGCACAGGCATCACGGGTATAATAATTCTACTTGTCCCCTGGGTGCATGCCGGGATTCCTGGTGGACACCTGAGGTTGTGATTTGTACAAGTCCTAAAGTCAGCATGATAGCATGTCACCGCTGAGAGCTGCATAATCAATGTGACAAAAGAAGATTCGTGCCCCGTCTGGGACAAAGTGAAATGTCTTGAGATTTTTGTCACACTCCTCAGAATGTGTTGCAACTTAAAACTCAAGAATTGTTTATTTCTGGAGATTCACGTTAATAATTTTATATTGTGGTTGGCTTAGGTGTCTGAAAGTGTGGACGGTAAAATTGTAGTAAAGGGTGAGTATTGGATTTATTTGGACAACCTTTAAAATAAACACTGTATTTAAAGGAAATTTAATAAATCAGGCCCTTCAGGGTGATGAATAGAGCTGACTGACCGGGTTCTATCAGAAAGACCTGGAAGCTCAGAAGGTCCGACAGCATCCTTCAGTGGCATGCTCAAGGCAGGACCCTGGAGCAACTCTGCCTGGGTTTAGGCCTGGTTCCATCTTCAACAAGCTCTGGGACAGGAAGCGGCTCTGCCGCCTCTGAGTCCCCATTCCCATATCTGTCAAATGAGGGTGCTTATCTCACGGAACTGTCGGGGAAATTAGCAAACGTGAGGAAATTGGCCTTCTCTGGGACGTTGTGTGACAGCCATCTTTCCCCTGCTGTCCGCTCCTCCAGACTTCATTTGTAAGGACCCGAAAGGACACAGTAGACACAGGACCACCTAACAGTCTCAAAGCAGAACATCTTTTCAGCGCACTGGATGTAACTGATGAGCAAATCCACTTACACTCCGAAATCAGACAGCTTGAGAAGCAGTTAGTACGGGAAGCTGACAGCCAAGCGTCTCCTCAGTTAGGTAGAAGATCATGCAAAGGAGCCATGGGAAGGCAGCTGCCTTCAGTAGGGACCCTGCCGGTTAGAATTACCTCCAGCTGTGCAAAGGCCCTGGGGTGTCCCTTCAGATCACTGACTCTTCAGATTCTAGGGTTCAGCTGAAGTCCCAACAAGGGCATATTTGGAGGCAAGCAACAAGCACGTCCTAGATTGGAAATGTTCTCAAAGTGAAAACGGCGGTCTGAAAAGATGTGTTTGTGCTGTTCTTCCGCGTGTCTCAACATTTTACTGCCGTTGATGACCTTCCTGTGACCTCAAGATTAGCCCTGGTGGTTTTCTTTCTGTTTTTCTGGAAATTATAAAGGGTCTTTCCCCTTCTTTTTCCAATCCCTCTAGAAAACTTAATCTCTCTCTTGCCCTCCCTCCCTCCTTCCCCTGCCTCCTTTCCCTTTCTTCCCTCCCTCTCTGTCTGTCTCTCTGTCTGTCTCTGTCCCTGTCTCTGTCTCTGTCTCCCTCCGTCTCTCCCTCTCTCCAGTGCTGGGATGAGCATAGGGCTTCATGCGTGCTAAGCCAGTCCCAGCTGCCCCGCCCCTTAGCATCTAAGTGCTGTCATTGTCAATGCTCATGACGCAGTGTGGTCCTCGGTACCTGGAAGAGACTGGGTGCAGGGTCTCTTAGTAGTAAAACATGAAGATCAAGTCTCTTATAGAGAAGAGTATAGCATTTCCATGTAACTACACACGGTCTCCAGCATTCTGTAAACTCTCCCTAGGCTACTTGTGATACCCACCGCGGTATAGACACTACGTAAAGAATTGTTCTGTTGTTTTGTTTAGGGAATATTAGCCCCTCAAAGTGTGCATGTTCAATACAGATGAAGTTTTCGTTTCGAATCTTTTCCGTCTGTGGTTAATTGAACCTAAGGATTCAGAATCTGTGGATATTAGAGTCATTTGTACAAAACAAGATAGAAAAAAAAAATGAACTAGCCAACACTGGCATGGTGCTAATCACGAAAACTAAAGCTCTGTTTGGAGCTGTGAATCTGAGGAATGGAAAGATTACTTGGCACTGGGCCTTCATGATGAATATTTGGCATGTAATGTCAAGCATTGGTCAGCTCTGACCTAGCTATCGTCTCAGTTTTTGAGTGGCATTTTTGAACTGTCTCTGAGCCCCCAGGGAATCCTGGGACTAAGACCTTGTCTCGCACTAAGACTCAAGACACTGAAACCAAGCGGGCCTGGGAACCACTCTGTGCTCTGAAACAAGTGAAATGCGCAGTCTCGGGCACCGTCTTCTCACCACTTCCTGATTAGCACAGTAAGCAGTGAGATCCGCAGGAAGATGTGACCGGATCATCAAGTGATCGCAGAGCACAGCCTGAGAACCCCAAGGAAGAGCCCAGTGGCCTCAGAAGTGACGTGCGGCTTTGCATGAGTGAGTCTGAAAGAATTGCCTGAGGTTCTGGGTTGGCCAGAACTTTCACAGGCAGGTGAGAGGTGGGCAGAGCCTGCCCATGAGCCACATTTTGCCAGGGAGGAGAGAGATGGATGGAGGTATAAAAGGGTAGGACCGGAGCAAGCCAAGGCTGGGTGAGCATGTTGGAATCTATTTGGAAAGAGCTGATGCTGATGTACCACCTAAAAACAAACAGACAAAAATGGGACCGGAGTTTGGTTTGTTGAATCAGTGATGGTAGAAATCTGGGGGTGTGGATTGGGGGATGCTGGAGGAAACATAGCTTTGTGCATCCTTGCGTCAAATCTACTCATGCTTAAACATAAAGCCTTATCTCATAGGGTTATTGTATAGCTTGAAATAGGCAAGATGAATTTAGAAACATATTTTTAGAATATAAGGACCAAGGAAATTTTATAAGCACTATACAAAATTAGAGTGCCGGAATTCTTCCTGTGGGAGCTTTTAAGATGTTAAAATTTTTTAATGGGGTGTGGTGTCTCATGCCTGGAACCCTCGCACTGGGGAGGCTAAGAAAAGAGAATACTGAGTTTGAGTCTTGGCCTCTACAGTAAACTCAAAAACAAAAAAACACCAACAACAGCAACAAAAAACAAAACCAAGAGGACACAAGAATGAAAGAAATTCTGATTTTTGTTGCCATCTTCGTGTGGAAATTTAGTACCAGTGAGTGACGCTCGGGTCACCACTTCTATGACTGACTTTGAGCTGGCGTTCACTGAGCAGCCTCTACGCAACAGAAACTGCCAGAAGCGCTTTACATGTTTTAAGGCATTCTCCTGTCACAGCCAACAGCAGGCACCGTCCTCCTGGCTTTCCAGGGAGAAGTCTGAGGTTGAGAGGCTCAGGGTTCGCCCTCAGCCATGCCCCTGGTGTGTGGAGGATTGAGGGTCTGGCCCTTGGGCTCCTTAGTTGTTGAGTCTCCTGCTTCTGGGAGTACCCAGCCCATAACAGCACTCACCACGTAAAGTGGGTGACACCAGGCTCTCCTCCTGCCCGCACATCTCACATGCTCTGATGATGAGACAGAAAGGTCATCACCACCTCCAGCGGGAAGAGGGGAAGGACCAGTTCTGATCCTCCTGCCCACCCATCCAGGACCTGCCAACAACGGCTGTGCAACCCTGTTTAGTGGCGTTTTTCTTTCCAGTCCATCACTGAATTTTGGAATATAGTCAGAGGTTGATATTTACCTTCAGAGAAAACATGTCTGTCAGAAAGGGTTAAGAATGATTAATATGCACTATGCTGCTCATGGGGAGTGTGTGTGTTCGTGCAAATGCACTCGAGGACATGTGCAAGAGAGGGAGGTGAGTTAGGAAAGTCTCAGGAAATGTGCACCAAGAGCCCTGGACCTGGGAAGGCAGCTGGGAGTGCTGACCTGACTCTTGATAGGCCTCCTGTGGTCTCTGTGTACCTGACTTGGCTCTCTGAGTGGGATGGGATGTTTGTTTGTTTGTTTGTTTGTTTGTTTGTTTGTTTGTTTGTTTGGCTCCACTCTTCAGCAGCCTGAAAGGAAGGGCAGCATTCGGTGGAGGCAAAAGGTGAAGTGTCGCAGCCAGAAGCAGGCACTTTCCTTCTGGTTTGTGGCTGAGAACTGGGGTGTCCCATCAGGAGTAAGTCAAGTCAGTAGAGGCTTTAGCCTTGGGCAGGTCTGAAGCCCTGCGCTGATGCTTCCATCTAAAGGACATGACAGTCAGTGCTCATGTTTAAGGTCACACTTGTGTCACATGACTACCAGCAAGACGCTCTTTAACTGTTGTGTTTTCCTGGCAGAAATGGTCACCGTGGAAAGAAAAATGAGTTTTAGAGCACTCAGCCAGTTTTTCTGCAAATATCTCATAACACCAGTGCAGAGGACTCTGTCCTTCTAGGGACTCACTAACCTGGGTGGGGATTGGTGACATCTGGTGGCTTCACTTTCATAATGTAGTTCTTATGGTTTCCCCCCTCTGTTTTTACCAGTTCTGAAGGTTACCCCCAAATACAAATTTCCTGGACCCTTGAGGTGTTTTGAATGAGATGCCCCCTGTAAGTCTCAGGCTGTTTGGGAAGGATTAGGAGGTGTGGCCTTGGTTGAAGAACTGTGTCACTCAGGGCCAGTTTAAGGTTTCAAAACCCTTTGTCATCTCCAATGCACTGTGTACTCTGCCTGCTACTTGCCGTTCTGAGATGTGAGACCTCAGCTCTCCTTGCTACCATGATTTTGCTCCACCACCATGGATTCTAACCCACTAAAACTTTCAGCCCCATTAAATACTTCTTTTATAAGTTATCTTGGTCACGATGTTTTGTCCCTGTGAAAAGCAACTAACAAAACTGTCGCTTTTCTGCTCACTGATAAAAAGTGACAGTGTGTGTGTGTGTGTGTGTGTGTGTGTGTGTGTGTGTGTGTGTGTAGTGCCTGCACCCTAGCAGGGTTGTCCCACCCCCTTTCTCCCACCCCCCCATAACCATAGCCTACCTTACAATAGAGGCTACTGACTTCACTCACTCACTTCTGTCCAGCAGTGACCTACCATGGAAAGCAATCTGCAGCCTTTCCGCCCAGAGCCCTCCTTGGTCAGGCGACCTATCACAGAGGAAGGCCAGCGAACTTCTGAAAAAGCAACCTTCCACTGAACTGTCCCACAGCTTTGCATTAGGATTTGAGTCCAAGGCTTGATTTGAGTACATGCCAGCTGTGTGACGGGGGGCAAGCTGAGGAATGTCTCTGAGCCTCAGTACTAACTACGTTCTAGACCTAGGTAGGATTGCGAGCTTACAACACAGTCCTAATTATCGTCATTGATAGTGCAAATTTCTGTGGCTTTTTTTTTTTTTTTTGTGTGTGTGTGTGTGTGTGTGTCTGTTTTATTTTCTCTGAGTCTGTTTTATTTTCTCTGCTATTTGGACCCCAGATGGGTTTCATTTTGAAGAAATGAATTGCAGTATATACATGGAGAGAATATCCATGTTACATCCAATCCCAAAATATATATCATATCATGTATCATATATATAATTATATATATAATGATAACATATGCATTGTATTCGCTTAGCCGTTTGTAGTGAGTTAACACACAGACACGTGGGTTCAAATGAAAGCAGTTTATACTTTATTTCACTTAGAATAAGCAACTAAGTGCATGTGCTCTCCCCCTGCCAAAAAACATTCTAAAAAATATTTAAGTATTAAACCTGCAAAAGTCATGTTAGGCCTCTGCTCCTTTCTCACTGCTCTCATCATTCATAGGCTTACAGGAGACCAGCATGTTGGTGAGCCGTCTCCTTGGTCCCCTTCCTCAAAGGATCAACCCCTGGACACTCAGGGATCTGAGGGAGGAGAGGGAGAGAGAGAGAGAGAGAGAGAGAGAGAGAGAGAGAGAGAGAGAGAGAGAGAGAGAGAGAATGGTTCTAGTTTTGTTTCAGTTCTGAGTTTAGGACTTTCGGATCAAGTCCAAGAGATATATGTTAAGGCCTCCCCCACTCCCGCCCCGTATCTCTCTAAGCTTGACCTGGGTGTAGCTCACAGGACTTGGGATGTTTGCTCTTGAAGCTTGAGCCTTATTGTGGTGCTCAGGGGAGTTTCAGCTGGAAGTCAGCCCAGGAAACGAGGTGCCTTCATATTCTGTTTCTATTTGGTGGTGTGGGTGTGGGTCAGGGTTGCAATGGCCGGCACAGAGACGTTCTAACGTGAAGCTGGGCATGAAAGAACTGTCACTTCGCTCCATGTTGGAGCTTTCAAAATGCTAGGGGAGGCGTCGACACGTTTTTTTTTTTCTCATTCTTCAAGCAAGATCAGGGGCAGCACAGAGCCGACAGGATTCCTCCCCTGGACTCTGGTCCTCGTTACTATTTACTAAGGCTCTGCCTCTATCTTTCCAAGGCCTACACAGGCGTATTGTTGACATCTGCAACACAGGCATCCCAGTGCAAACCCTCATCTCTCCCTCTGAGAGGCAGTCCAGAGCACACCCATCCACCTCTGTGCTCGCCCTCATCTTCCCCTCCCTGTGCCCTTCTTCCATCACCACAACCTGACTCTTACTCCCTAGAGCCTTCCGGATGCCCAGAACTCCATGCTGGCAGGAACATATCCTGATCCACCTGGACGTCAACTTTCTCACCCTGGGCCTGGCCTGGCCCGCAGTGACATGAAGCTCTAACAGACACCCTGTCTCTTGTCTCTCCTGGCCCACAGCTATCCACACAGATGCTCTTTCTCTTCCCTGATTCACTTCCCAACACGGGGCCCAGGATCCTGCCCTGGATCTGACCGCCCCCACACCCGGGGTCTCCCTGCCGTGTGTGTGACCTCAGCGGCCCATCTTCTGAATATACTTTTTACAGGAAGTACATTTTTTTTTCTAAAAGCCACCCTGCGTCCTCCCTCTCCATCTTTACACATGCGCGCACGCACGCGCGCGCGCACACGTACCTGTGCACTCTGGCAACGTAGCGCACCAAGGCTCCCAGGCCCCAAACGGGGGTCCGTGTTTGTCCCGAGAGTTTCGCTGTGCCCCATCATGCTGGGATGAGGTAGACAGCAGCTCGACCTCTCCTGTCTTGCCTCTCTGACTGTTGGCGTGTCTGGCTCTCCAGGACTTGTCCTACAAGGACCGGCATTGGCATGAAGGCTGCTTCCACTGCTCCAAGTGCGGGAGCTCGCTGGTGGACAAGCCCTTCGCCGCCAAGGAGGAGCAGCTGCTGTGCACGGACTGCTATTCCAACGAGTACTCGTCCAAGTGCCAGGAATGCAAGAAGACCATCATGCCAGGTCAGAACACGTGCCTCCCGCACGTGCACGTAGCTCAGGGGGCGCTGAGCCAGTCCGGGGATGGGCTGGGGGGGGGGGACTCCCCGTTGGCAATAGACACTGGTGGTGCTACTTCAATACTGTCCCCTGAACTACAAGATGTGTGTGAGGGACCTAAGAGGTGGGGGTGGTAACCTCTCCTCCCAGCTGGCGGATCTCTGAGTTGAAGGCCAGCCTGGTCTACAGAGCTGGTCTACAGGACAGCCGGGGCTACACAGAGACATGTTGTCTCAAAAAAATGGGAGAAAAAAAAGATGTAGGGGCTGGGGGAGGGATGAGGTGTATCATTCAGAGGAGTGGGATCTCTAAGTGGAACTTAAGTTCAGTCACCCCTTGGTGTTTTCAGGGCTTAGGTCCAGCTACCAAAACCCCAGATTCTCAAGCTCCCTATGCAAAATGCCTAATGCTGGTAATAGAACATCTTCCCGTGTATTTTAAATAATCTTCAAGTGCTATATGAACCCCATTTTACTGTGCCATGTGGAAAATTATAGCAGGCGAAATCTGTATAAGTTCTCTAAGGAAACACTTGTTTTCTTTGAGGAGTTTTTTGTTGCTAGAGTTTTCCTGCCTTGCCCACAGTCAGGACAAATCTTTGTCACCCGCCAGTCCCACAGCCGCTCAGACCCAACCAAGTAAACACAGAGACTTATATTGCTTACAAACTGTATGGCCGTGGCAGGCTTCTTGCTAACTGTTCTTTTATCTTAAATTAACCCATTTTTATAAATCTATACCTTGCCACGTGGCTGGTGGCTTCCCGGCGTCTTCACATGTTGCTTCTCCTGGCGCTGGCTGCAGTCTCCCTCCTCAGCCTTCCGCTTCCCAGAATTCTCCTCTCTCCTTGTCCCACCTACTTCCTGCCTGGTCACTGGCCATCAGTGTTTTATTTATATATAGAGCAATATCCACAGCAGTTTTTTGTTATGTTTTTGTTTGGTTGGTTTGGTTTTTTGAGACAGGGTTTCTCAGTGTAGTTTTGGTGCCTGTCCTGGATCTCACTCTGTAGACCGCAGGCCTCGAACTCACAGAGATCCACCTGGCTCTGCCTCCCGAGTGCTGGGATTAAAGGGTGCGCCACTGCTGCCCAGCTGTCTTTGGAAATTCTTGATCTGCCGTTGGTTGTCCATGGCTAGAGAGAACTGGCCAGTAAAAGAATGCCAGGCGTTCCCTGGAAATACATCTCCTCCTCTGCCTCACTTTTCCCAGTACGTGTGTTTTCTCTTTCTGCCCGGCTTGCTGAATTTGTGCTCAGTCATTTCAACAACTATGACTTGTGTCCTGGTGTGTCAGGACTGGTCAAGAGCTACATGTGGCTTATCTAGGGCCTGACAGCTGATTCCTCTGCCTGGTCCCATGGAGTCCTGTCCTAGATAGACAGACATCAAAAAAGGACAGAAGCACAATTGGATTAAGAACTAGACATAATGATAAGGTAGTGTCTGTTTTTTTTTCACCTGGAGAAGATGGTGTCTCCTCTCTCTCTCTCTCTCTCTCTCTCTCTCTCTCTCTCTCTCTCTCTCTCTCTCTCTCTCTCCTCCCTCCCTCTCAACTTTTGGTTTTGTGGAGGAAAAAGGAATCTTTTCTTTTAAAAATTGAGTGAACAGGCCAGGTATAATGGTCCGTGCCTTTAATCCCAGCACACCGGAGGGAGAAGCAGGCAGATCTCTGTGAGTTTGAGACCTGCCAACGTAAGCTGATGAAAATATATGGAGGACTGGTGTAACTCGGTGGTAGAGTGCTGGCGAGCATGTGGGTTTGATTATCCTCACTGCAAAAATATACGCAGACACGCATATGCAAATATGGGGTTTACGAAGCAAAACTTATCATGCGCATGATGTGAAAATGGGCATTAGAGCAGCTCGGAGAACCTGGCCCAGGATTCTGATGTCACTTGACTTAGAAAAGGTGGTCAGGCATAGGTGGTGGATTCAGGGGATAGCCTTAGCGTGACCTATTAAAGGCTGTCCAGATTCAAGTTGCCTGGTTCAGCCAATGGAAATACAGGT
This sequence comes from Peromyscus maniculatus bairdii, assembly GCF_049852395.1. NCBI lineage: Eukaryota > Metazoa > Chordata > Mammalia > Rodentia > Cricetidae > Peromyscus > Peromyscus maniculatus. The sequence goes on from NC_134872.1 coordinate 33,174,058, forward strand.
CTTCACTTACGTCTAAGAGCCAGGTAGCTTTCAGCGTGTGTCATCCATGGCTACTGACTAGCTACACAAAGCCGGCAGAGAGTTTTCCATCCATGGGAGTGCCATTAGGAAGTGTATGCCCTCCCTGAAGATGAGGTAGGCAGATGCACCTGTAAGCAGACCACTAGGAGTCAGCGGGGATAGCAAGATGACTGAGGACAGAGACATCTGTGAGCAGATGGAATTCAGGGAAATGTTACTTGGGGTATGTGGGCTCTGACCTGTTCTTGTGGGGAAGGCAGGCAGAGCCTGTGCAGACGGTGGTCCAAGCAAGGCCATCAGGCATCCTCTAGTGGACAAACTGGGTATAGACAGAGAACGCAAACTGTTCATAAGGCAGTCTGTTTATACAGTCCTGAACCTGGCCAGTCGGGAAGCTGAGGCAGCCTGGGCCGGACTGCCAGATTCTAGGTAAGATAACTAAATAGTTTAGAGTGACAAGACATCACTTTTGGAATCCTTTAAATATAGGGAGGTTTAGGATCAAAGGGAAGCAGACACATTAAGAAACTTTAGAATCACCAGCTGTATCCACTCTGTGGCCCACAGACTTTGTATCCCAGGATAGCCATGAATGCCAGCCAACACATTTGTAGATCACAATATCGTATTGTGTGTCAACTGGTTGCACACCCCTGAGACCACGGTAATATTAAGTAACTGCTAAAGTGTGCATAAGGTTTTAAAAGTGTGGATTAACCTTGGAATACTGAGTCTTAAAGTACATATTGAGAAAGCAATCTGCACTTATGCTTTTAAGTTGAAAATTCTTCATGTGTTAGATATTTTAGCACTTAAAATATTTCATTATTCATAACACCTATAATTTTAACTTATTTTTGCTGCTACTTAAGAATTTGAAGTTTGTTAGTCCAAACTTTTAAGTAGGGCTATCAAATATATTAAATTTGAAAGTGAAGTTTACAAGAAATTCAGCTTGCTCCACTGGTAACTGAGACCAACATAAAGCCATTTTAAAGTATTATTTTTCTTTAAGAATCACATCCAATGTCAGGTGTGATGGGGCACACCTTTAATCTCAGCACTCCATAGATGGAGACTGGCAGATCTCTGAGTTCTAGGCCAGCCAGTTACATGATGACTTTCTATTTAAAAACAGCAACAAAAGAATAAGATTTAACTGAGCCGAAACGTTTAAGACCAATCTGGAAAATATCATGAGGCTGCATGGGGTGGGGGAGGGGTTGAGAGAAAGCTCAACTGATCCTCCCGCCCCAGCCCTCCAAGTAGTTGGAACTATAGGTATGGACTCGATGTCTGGGCAAAGGAGACTTTTCAACTCTATTGTGCCCATGGAAGCAGTAATAATGCATAGAAACACAATTGAAGTTGGAGCTGGGGAGATGGCTCAGTCAGAAAATGCCTGATTCCCATCACCCTCACAGGGTGTGAGCTGCAAAACCCCCATGTCAGGACAGCTGCAGAGGTTGGAGAGGAGTCTAAAGAGGTGCTCCTGCAGTGTTCACACTAATATTCTACAGTGTTCACACTAAATCTTCTGCAATGTTCACACAGATCTGCAGTGTTCACACTAATATTCTACAGTGTTCACACTAAATCTTCTGCAATGTTCACACAGATCTGCAGTGTTCACACTAATTGCCTGCAATGTTCACACTGATCTTCTGTAATGTTCACACTGATCTAATGTGTTGTTCACACTGATGTTCCTGCAATGGTCACACTGATGTTCCTGCAATGTTCACACTGATCTTCTGCAATGTTCACACTAAATCTTCTGCAATGTTCACACTGATCTTCTGCAATGTTCACATTGGTCTGACCAAGTGGATGTTGATTGACACCTTTAGTCTCTCTACTTGATGGCTCATTCCTGCTTTACATGTGGCAAGCAGTCTTCCTCACACAGTGGGAGTGACAGGAAGAGAGTTCTGGGACCGTTCAGTGACCACCCTTACAACAGCCACTCACAGGAAGGAAGAGCTCTCATTGGCCATTGGGATCAAGTGTGTCTTCAGGCTCCAATTCTCAGCCCCAGTAACCCACTTCCACAGATGTGTAGTGCTCCCCCACGTGGCAGGGCCGTGGTGAGCTCTTCACGGGGACTTGCATTTTGTTGGAAAGATGTTGTCACCCTTTATTTCTGTCCTGACTGCCCTACCTCAGATATGACAACCATTTTTACCAAGGAGAAAAGTACTACAAGTCTCAGAAGCAGTTAATTCCCGAAAGGACATGCTGGAGGTGGAGGGACCGCCCATTCTCCCTGGGTCTTTCCAATTTTGCCTACACTGCTGTGACAGGAGCATAGATGATCTGGCTGTTCAGTACTGACTACAAGAGCTCTCAGTGAATGTGTCTTCACATGCTGAGACATGATACACAGTCTGGAAGAGCCCAGCCAACCCTGGCTAATCAGCGAGCCCAAAGTCCCCATGAGAAAAACTAACTTCTGAGGGACAACATCGGAGGCTGACCTCTGACCTCTACACATATGTGCCATGTTCCCCATCCATTCTGCGAGCACACACATACACACACACATACACACACACACACACACACACACACACACACACACAGAGAGAGAGAGAGAGAGAGAGAGAGAGAGAGAGAGAGAGAGAGAGAGAGAGAGAGAGAGAGGAGGGAATACGGGGTGGGGTGGGGGTGGGCGTTCAATTCGAGTCAATAGTTTTGAGTTTGTAATTTCAACTTTAAAATCCAAAGCAACCAACGGAATAATTCTGTGCCATTTGGTAGCCAGGTCTCATCAGTGTGTGAAGAACATGATGCTTAGAGACAATTTAGAGCCAGCCTCTGACTTGTGGCGCCCTGGATGTTCACAGCCTCCTGCATGCCAGTACACTCTGCCACTGAGCTGTATCCACAACACTCAAGCTCCGACCCCTTCTGTGGGAGAGCGATTAAGCAGCTCCGCTTCCTGTCTTATCTTTGGCTTACTTTGCTTTTGGCAAAGAAGAGGTACTTGCAGGGTTCTGGGTGACAGACTGACATATGGGAAGTATCTGGGGAAGATATATGGGGCGAGAAGTAATACTTTTCCAAAGCAGATAATTAGACCTTTGGTAAGGTAGATTCTTACTGCTACACTTCTCTGGTTCATACGACTTTTAAATGACTATGACAGGAACGGAAAGACCCGGCCCCGAGAGCACAGCTGGGGAGGGGTGGGGAAGACAGAGCTAGCTGCATGGCAACCAGTGATGGTTGAGTTCTAGGCCACGTTCACTAGAAACTTAGAGCCCACGTGGGGTACGACAGTGGGCACTGGAGCATTGCCCGCCAAAGGCTGCTCCCTCCCATGTCAATCATCAACCTACAGGCCAATCTGATGGGGGCATTTTTAGTAACTGAGGCTCCTCTTCCCCAGGGATTCTACCTCAGATCAAGTTGACAAAAACAGACAACATCCAGCACGAGACTCTATCCTAAAAAAGAAAAACAAATTAAATCGTCTGTGGTCTTCTGAACAAGAGTCCAAAAAAGTCAGTTAGCAATTCCTCTGGTGGGCAGGGTCTCTCTAGACCCTCCCCATACCTGCAGCCCAGCCATGCTGCTGCAGGCAGCCACATTTTTACAGCCCAGCCATGCTGCTACCACCCAGCCACACAGCTGCAGCCCAGCCACACAGCTGCAGCCCAGCCACACAGCTGCAGCCCAGCCACACAGCTGCAGCCCAGCCACACAGCTGCAGCTCAGTCACACAGCTGCAGTCCAGCCACACAGCTGCAGCTCAGCCACACAGCTGCAGCCCAGCCACACAGCTGCAGCTCAGTCACACAGCTGCAGTCCAGCCACACAGCTGCAGCTCAGTCACACAGCTGCAGTCCAGCCACACTGCTCCAGCTCAGCCACACAGCTGCAGCCCAGACACACTGCTGCAGCCCAGACACACAGCTGCAGCCCAGACACACTGCTGTAGCCCAGCCACACCGCTGCAGTCCAGCCACACAGCTGCAGCCCAGCCACACTGCTGCAGTCCAGCCACACAGATGCAGCCCAGCCACACAGCTGCAGCCCAGACACACAGCTGCAGCCCAGCCACAGGCTCTGCATACTGCTGTCTCTGTTCTCCCCTTTGGCTTTGTTTGTTACCCTCGCTGCAGTGCTCTGCCCACTTCTGCGTGACTCCTGCTGATTCCTGACCCCTCCACTTTGCCCTGTCCTTCCTGCCTAGAAGGATCTTTCGTGCCTGGGAGCAGGCAGGCGGGCCCTGGGGAGTTAAAGGGACAAAGGAAAGACTAGTGTTGTCAGAGAACAGTGGGGCAGCTTCTTGGTGAACTACACCAGCGTGGGTGTGGGACAAGTGAACAAGGAAGTCCACATAGACAGGGTGGCTCATTTCCTTCACTTGGGTTCGGGGACATGACGGTGAAGGTAGAGACGGAAGAGTCACAGAGGCCTTGTGCTGTAGTGAGCACACATAGCCTCTCTAGCAGGGGATAGAAGAGCAGTCCTGGAATCCATCCTGATGATGCATCCCCATGTGATCCATTGTGCTGGAAGAAGAACCTACAGGGTCTCTGCTTCTTGCCCTAGGTGTGGCCAGGAGCTATGTGAGCTTTGGTCTGCTTACCTCACAAGGAGGTCATGGTCTGCGAGACTCTCCTCTCTCAGTGCGCGGTTAAGTGAACCATGCCGATCAGAGTTGCTTTGAATTCAGAAGCAGTGCAGCTGATGGGACCGTACCACACTCATGTCCCTTTTGTGCACAGCAGGGACATAGGCCACAGCATTGACCCTCTGTGCTCAGCTCCTCCTGAAGCCTCTCTGATGCTGTGGATGTCCTTGTGAACAGCAAGTGAGCCATGGGAGACCAGTTTGTCTTGTTCCTCTGTCTGCCCGGTCGGTCCAGGATACACCCTGGCTCCTGCTCTGAATCCCCAGCTCTCTAGGGCAGAAATGATAGTTCTGAAGTCACAGACTCTCGTGGGGACATTGCCTCCTCTCCCAACAAGTCTCAGAAACTTGTCTGCCCTTGATTCATTGACATTGTTTGAAAAATCTTAGTTCAGGGGGATGTTGGGGACGGGAACTTGGCTTTTTGTAATTTTCACCTGTCTGAGACAGACTCAAGGCAGGCTGTTAGTGAGGGGGGAGGTACAGGTATGTCAAGGAACTGCCTCTTATGATGGTGGAAAGTGTGACATCTGAGAGGCATTCCCCACACTTCAGCTTCTGCTGAACCATACAGATTCCATGGGAGGCTGGAGGTACACAGGCTATCTCTGAGTTGGTCATGAGACTTCCTACGCTGGAGGAAACCTTGATCTCTACTCAGAAGGTTTTCAGCTGATTGGGGGAGACCCCCCTGCTGTAAGGGGTGTAATCTGCTTCATTCTGAGTCTGCTGGCTGCAGCCAGTAGTCCCACCGAAAAACACCATTCATAGCAGCGTCAAGACCAGGGATTTGTTGGTATTGCTGGTTAGTAAGAGATAGGATATCTCTGCACTGCCAGACTTGCCTCAAACTCCAGCTCAAGAGATCCTCTTGCCTAAGCCTTCTGAATGGCTGGTACTACAGACATGCCTGTACCTAGAAATGTGATGTGATCACTACTCACTCTTTACAATCATCACTCAAAGTACTCTACCTTGTTAGATAAATGTAAATATCATATACCAATTAAAACGTAAAACAAAGGAACAAGGTGAATACTGGGAGAGATTCTGTGTAGCATCGGTAGTGGATTCAGGTTCACAGGACAGAGGCTTAATCCAAATCCTACTCTCTACCCAGTCCCATACAACAGACTGATAAGGCAAGAAACTAGAATTTCATTGTAATCTTGTCCTGAGTCTTGCCAGTCCGCATGACCTGAATGCTAGTAGCCCCCGTCAGCAGGTTTCATGCTAATATCAGAAAGAGGAAAGCTCACGGAGACTCGCCGGCTCTAATCTTGAATCCATGTCTTCCTGGCTCCTCACTTGTCTCTTTGGATGGGACTAGAACCCCTTCTTCCAGACAGTCTGTTCCTCTCTGATGGACACTGTTCCAAGCCCCTTTAACAGAAAATGTTCTCCTGCTCTCTGCTAACTACAGTTCACAGTAACTCTGACGCCGCGGCAGTGGGCAGCCTTCCCAGCACGTTCCCGGAAGGTACAGTTCCCCAGCCCTGTGTTGATATGAGATTACTTCAGAGCCCAGCATGGTAGTTGTAATCCCAACACTTATGAGGCAGAGGGGCAGAAGGATAGATGCAAGTTCTAGACTAACCTGGTCTACATAATGAATTCTAGAGCAGCCAGAGCTACAAAACCAGACCCTGTCTCAACAAACAAACAAACACAAACAAACAAAATTTACTTGAGTGAGCCATTGAGAGAGCTGTAGCTAACCGTATTCAGTGAGAAGTCACTTGGCTGGTGGCCTGCTTAACAGCATCAGCTCAGACATGAGCAGGGGACCAAGATGTATACGGTGGTAGAGGAGCCAGCCCCTGGGTGCCAAGGGAACACATTTTAAAACTCATTCTCACCCGGATTCCAGTTGTTAATGTCATTTTTCACTTCAGGACCCATCGTCCCAGGACAGACTATGTGCCTCCACTGTCAAATTCACTGGGCGTTACCCACACATGTGCCCTGCACATTTCACATAGTCTATGTAAGACAGAACCCGAATTTCTGCTCTTTGAAAAATTAGAAGCTGAGGAAGCGGCCCAAGAATGCTGCCTAATAACCATGTAATAATTTCCAGTGTGTTCCTAACCACCTGCAGCACAGACGTCTCCTGACCAGCCTTCCAGCCAGCTAAAGCATAGCCCACATGTTGCTGTTTTGACTGAGAGCTCAGGACTGGTTCACAGGCACTTGCATTATTCAGTTGCTTCTGCAGGGGCCCCTCCAGCTGCCTCCCCTCATTCCTGGAGCCCAAGTGAAGTCTAAGGGCTATGCCATCACCCAGCCCATACTCTGCATCTTTGACATGATCCTCACAGCTGAAAAAATTCTCCCATCAAAACCACAAAAGCCAGATGTGGTACTGCAGGGAGAATCCCCACACTATTTTAGAGGCTGAAACAGGAGGATTGTGAGTTCAAGGCCAGCCAGGGCTATCATTTTTTTTTTTTCTTTAAAGCCAGAAACATGTTTTTTATGCAGTTGCAGATGACCCGGTCCCTGTTACAAACTCAACTATTCTGCACTGTTAGAAAACGGAACCAAACCAAACCAGAGATTATAAAATTAAATGGATGGGCTTGGCTGGGCTCTACACAGACTCTATTTGTGGGCTACAGGTATAGCTCAGCAGTAGAGTCTTTCCTAGCATGCAAGAGGCCCCCTTAGCTCAATTTTCAATACCATAAAACAGACACACACAAAAAAACCTATGGTGATATTTTATTTGTACTGAAATGTGATTTTATTTGTATGTTAATAAATAAAGTTGCCTGGGGGTCAGAGCTAATAGCAAGCCATAGCAGAGCTGGGCGTTTGTGGCACATGCCTTTAATCCCAGCACTTTTGGTAGGCAGAGCTAGGTAGATCTCTGTGTGTTCAAGGATACAGCCAGCATTGGAGACACATGCCTTTAATCTCAATACCATAGAAGACCTGGAGGGCTGTACAACAGACAGTAACGAGGCAGTCATGTGGTTGGTTTTACAACCAATGAGAAGGCAGAACAGAAAGTCTATATAAAGACAAACAGACAGGACGTAGGTCTCTTTCAGAGAGGTCTCTTGGCTGAAGAGGCTAGCTGAAGCAGGCAGATAAGGCTCTTAGCTCTGATCTCTTAGCTTTCTTCTTTGCATTGGTTCTGTGTTTCTTATTTAATAAGACGGTTGGTTACGTCTACAAAAACCCAAACATTTAAGAAACAGACAGCAGTGTAGTTCTGTCCCACAGACTGTGCTGTGGGCTGTACCTGAGGTATCACAACCAAGAAATCCCATTCTTCACTCATCACATCCTTTCCCAGTCTACTGCTTCATATAAAGTGTTTTGATTTAGCTCACTGTATGAATACGCACCCATGTTGGGGATATGAAAAACCCATGTTGGGGCTATTTATTTATCAGTCCATAAATCCAGAGTGTTTGCTGTTGGTCAGGGCTGCTGATGGTGGAGTGACCGAGAACGTGTTTCTGTTTTCTAGGACGTAGTGACTGATTAGAAGAATGATAGAACTATTTAATGACGGTAGGGACCCAAGAGTAGCTTTAGTTCTAGTTCATGGCACCGTGTGGAAAACCAGAGAGCCCCATCACAACGCGGCTTTCTCACAGCCAGTTGCGTGCAGCAGGTGTTGCAGAAATACCTCACCGCACTGGGCTGGAGGCTCCAGATCACCAACTCCCCAGAAATTTGTTTATTTTATTTATTATTTCGTGGGTCTGTTTGTGTGCAGGTGTGATGTGGGGGGAGAGGTGGGGGAGGGACATGCCCATGCCACAGTGCACTTGTGGAGGTCAAAGGGCACCTCTTGGCTTGCTTCTTCTGTGGCGGATTCCGGGGATCAGACCCTGGTTGTCAGGCTCCCCCGGCAAGAGTTTTCACCTGTTGAACTGTCCCACTGGCCTCCAGTCACTTCTGCTTCACTCTAAACCAGAGGGATGTTGATTAGCGGAAGTACAACAGGAGAATGTGCAGTATTACCTCCATCCTTAACGAGTATATTCTGAGACCCACCATTGATCGTGCTCAGCCTACATTTACTCTGCTTTCTGATAAAATTGAATGTGTAGGCTGGACACAATAATATTAGGTAAAGTAAAGTTATGTGGACCCAAGGACTGTGGTACCATGATAGTTGGTCTTGTAATTGAGGTGGGTGGGTGGCACACGCAATGGGGATGCACGGGGCAACAGGACAATGCCCATCTTTCTCTGGATTGGATAGAGGAATGTGATACCTCACTATACTACCCGGAAGGGTATGCACAATTTATTTTTAATTGTTATTATTTTTATTCTTTATTTCTGGAATTTTCTATTAAATATTTTCAGTTTGACCTAAGTTTGACTATAGGTAACTGAAACCAGGGAAGGTTAAACCATGAGTGTAGAGGGGGGCTGTTATCGTCCCTATGTGGCAACCTTCACCACCACCACCCTGTAAGAATGAGCTGTGCTGGCTGGGCGGTGGTGGCGCACGCCTTTAATCCCAGCACTTGGGAGGCAGAGGCAGGTGGATCTCTGTGAGTTCAAGGCCAGCCTGGTCTACAGAACAAGATCCAGGAAAGACACAAAGCTACACAGAGAAACCCTGTCTCGAAAAACAGAAACAAAAACAAAGCAACAACAACAAAGAATGAGCTGCGCTGAATTTCATCTACATTTCGTGATGCAGAAAAGAACTTAGATTTTGATTTTCATTTAACATTTCCAACCACCGTATTTAACGTAAATCTCAAGCGCCTACTATGTACCCATTTTCTTCTAGGATCACATTGATCACATTTCTAGGATCACATGTAAAACATTGGATCAAAAGTCAAATAGAAATTATCTCCAGGTAAGGTGAGTCTTTGAGAGCAGAAGAGACTTACCATATCACGAGACTCAGTGGTAACAGGGTGCGGAGGGACGCCACTGGGACTCTAAGCCAGGCTAAGGACAGCTGCTAATTTCTCTCGCCCTCTCCCCACAGGTACCCGAAAGATGGAATACAAGGGCAGCAGCTGGCATGAGACCTGCTTCACCTGTCAGCGCTGCCAGCAGCCCATTGGAACCAAGAGCTTCATACCCAAGGAGAACCAGAACTTCTGTGTGCCCTGCTATGAGAAGCAGTACGCCCTGCAGTGTGTGCAGTGCAAGAAGGTACCCAGCTCCCCCGGGGCCTCCTGAACCTCTCGGTTCCCATCCTTGGCCCGGCTGTCACGAAGCAACATCTGTCCTAGCTCCAGGCTGTGAGAGCGCAGCCATTTCTAACTTGCACGTGTGTTCTCGGAGGGGCGGGGGGTGTCTGCACCTTGATCTACTGGGTCTGTGACCTGGTTTCTGTTTCAAAGAGATGAGCTCTGAGAAAAATTCATGGCTTCCAGAACACTTCCACGTGTTCATGGCCTGATGGTGGAGGGAAGTGAAACTCGCTCTCTTAACCTGTCTCTGTGAAGCTGATCTGGAATCAACAAGAGCCATAGAAAGGGGCTGCCACTCTCTCTCCCATGTATAGCTCCATGAATGGTGGCATCTCCAGGGCCCCATTGCCTTAGGACTTGTGCCAGCCTGCTAAGTTAGGCCTTTCCCCTCCCTCACTTCCCTGCTCATCAGTGCCCTCTTCTCCCTCACTTCCCTGCTCGTCTGTGCCTTCCCCTCCCCTCATATCCATGCTCCACCGGCCCCCACCACATTTATGGCTGTTCTTGGCTGATTACTCCTGCACTTTAAGTTCTTGTTTCTCTGGGATATTTTTTCTGCTGTGCAGCTACCTCCTCTAGTTTGGAAACAGTTTGGTCCTTTTCAGCGAGGCTCATCTCGATGTGGTAGAGGAAGCTCGCATGTGGGTTCATCCATCTGGAACTCTGTAAGCGAGGCGGGCTGCTCATCTTGAATGCCTTGTTCACCCGTGTTATGTTTGATGGCCATAGAATCGATACGCAACGCCTGACGTTCTCTTCATTTGTGATTACGCACAACAAAAACCTGAGCTCTGTTTGGAGGTCACTGACCTTGAGATCAGCCCCGAGGTCAGGCCTACAAACCTGTAGGCACCCCTACAAACCCCACATGGCCACACCATGATGGCGTTCCCTGCTCCTCCTCTGAGTTACTCCCTCCCGTCGTATGCCTATCTGTGTGATCCTTTTAGTTGCGAAAGTGTAGGTGGTACAGCCTTGTGGGGTGCATGCCTTTGCATATGTGCTCCCTAAACACACTCAGGACTTTCAAGCTAGACACAACCCCCCCCCCGCCCCCCCTCCCCATCCCCCCACTCCCTGGGCAATGAAAGCAGCCCTGGAGCACCAGGGATCTGAAGCCAGGCAGGACACCTTCAAAGGCTGGATGGAGATGATTTAACGTGGGTGGAGATGATTATGCAGCCAGTGGGTGTCTCGATACATGTCTTGTGGGACAGGACAGATTGTTCAGAGCAGGCAACCAGGGAAACCAGCTAAGCTGGGGCGTCGAGACGGGTGGGGGTGCTTAGGGAAGAAGTCTGCAAGAACGCCATGCTGAAGCCGAAATGAAGAAGCAGAACCCGCTGGTGTGGTGTGAAGAGGGGTGGAGGGTGTGAGGAGAGGTGGAGGGAGTGTGTGTGGAGCGGGTGGTGGTGGAAGGTATGAAGAGAGCAAGAGAGGGGGTGAATTGAAGGGGTGAGAAGAGGTGGAGGTGGGGGAGTGTAAGGTGTAGGAGACCGTGGACATGGGATCCGGGGCACAGAGGGAGAACTTCCGGGCAGAGTAAATGACGCCTCACGTATACGTGCTTCCTGTGTCTCCACAGAACACGGAGGGTCAGAGTATTTTCCATAAATTCTCTTCCTGGGAGAGGGGAGTGACAGGCAAAGGATCTCTAATGTGTGGCCTAATGACAAGAGAACAGGACAGAAGGGAGTCCTGATCCTTCTTGCCTTGTCACTAACCAGCTGTGACCTCATTGTCGAGTGCCTGGGCCTTAGCTGATTCTTCTGGAGCACAGGAATAGCATCTTGCTGCGCAAAGCCTCCTACAAGAACCCCCAGAAACTGCCAAATGCTGCCACAATAAGTAAAAAACACCAAGGTGTGGCCCCGAGTCTTTCCATTCTATCGTCCTTCACCACTGCCTGTCAAGCCGAGACCTTAGATTCCCCCGGTCTCTGACTCCACTCCTCGCCCATCGTTCAAATTCATATGAAAAGCAATGTTTGAAGATAACGAGATGCAGTTGAGGGCTGGCGGGCTGTTTAGCACTTTGTGGCTTCTTCACAAACCTTCTCGGTCTGTAAGACAGGGTGAGGATAAAGGCTCCCAGGACGCCAGTCCCTTCCAGCCACACCAGCAGGTGCCAATTCCAAGTGTCTTTAAGCCTCTCCCTTCCTGCCCTTCTGCTGGGCGTGCGAATAGAGCTGGAGAGGTCACCACTGGCTGGTGTTTGCAGGAAGGCTTGCTTCCACAGAGATTGTCCCTCTCTTCATCAGTGCAACTCCGTGGATAGGACTGAGGTGGTGAGGTCTTTAGCCACGGCTCCCTTCAGTGACAGGGCTGCTCAGAAGTAGGTGTCCATGTCCTCAGTGTTGTCGCTGATCCGTGCCTGCACCACTGCGTCACCCTCCTGTTTGGGAAGGTGACGATGCCCCATGGCACCCATGCCTTCTGTCCCCCCCTGCACAAGTGATACCTAAGGACGCATCGTCACTAGGGAGAAAGCTAAGAGCGACAGTAGTGGTATGGGGGGGGGCGGGGGTAACACGAGGTGCCTGAGGTTTGAGGTGCCTTTACCACTTCAACAAACTGGACATGTGCAGGCGGTGGGGTGGGAGTCATCCAATGACAATCGCCACGACAGATGCCTACCAGATGCAGGGGCGGCCCTGACTCTTGCGCTTGTTTCCCCCAGCCCATCACCACAGGGGGTGTCACTTACCGGGAGCAGCCCTGGCACAAGGAGTGCTTCGTGTGCACAGCCTGCAAGAAGCAGCTGTCCGGGCAGCGCTTCACAGCCCGGGATGAGTTTCCCTACTGCCTGACCTGCTTCTGTGACTTGTACGCCAAGAAGTGTGCTGGGTGCACCAACCCCATCAGTGGTAAGTGTCCGGGAAGGTCTCTGCCAGGGGAATAAACAGGCTGTCTGCCTCCTGGAGCAACACGGAGGCCGAGAGTGTTAGCATGGGTGTTGTTAGCATCCCGAGGGCTCTGCGCCCAGCCCCACTTTTCTGCCTCCCCGCTGCCCATCCTTGGCACACTGCTTGTGCTTCAGCAGGTTACTGATGACATCCCCTTGTCTGGTCGTGGAGAACCATTGGCCTGTCATTGAGTGTTTCTGCTTGGGTCTATGAGTCTGTTCTAATCACATGAGCAAAATGCATGATTCGTTTCAGCCCCCACATCCGACTTGGTATTTGGAAGTGTCCATATCATTTTAGTGAGACTCATCTAACCACAGACCACAGCCATATGGGGACACAGACTACAGCCACATGGGGGACACAGGGCACATTCTGAGTAGCTTATTCATAGCACAGTGCCCAAAGTGTTTGACAAAGTGAGAGCCCAAAGTGTGCTTGGCTGGCCGGCCAGTTATCTGGACTGAGCTATCGAGTATGCTGAAGATATTGAAGGTGGAAACTAGATGGCTTCAGACTAAACATTCACCATGTGCCAATCAGTGGCCAGGTGGAGAGAGAAAAGTACAAGTGCCCTGTCAAATGTAGGAAATGTTTCTTGAAGTGGATTTTCCGACCCCATTCATTCATTCCTTCCATCTGTTCTCGTTTGCTTTGTATTGCTCTGATAACCACCATGATCAAAAGCAACTTGTGGAGGAAAGGGTTTATTTCATCTTACAGCTTACAGTCGATCACGAAGAGAAGTCAGGGCAGGAACCTGGAGACAGGAACTCAAGCACAGCCAGGGAGGGGTGCTGCTTACTGGCTTGCTCTCCATGTCTTGCTCAGCCTGCTTTCTTGTATAACCTAGAGCCACCTGTCCAGGGGTGACATTCCCCACATTAGACTGGGCCTTCCCACATCCATCATTAATCAAGAAAATGCCTCACAGCGTGCTTGTCTGCAGGAAGAGGTTTCCTCTTCCCAGATAACTCTAGGTTGTGTTGAGTTGGCAAAAAGCTAACCAGACCACCATGGCTTCATCCTTGACACACAGTCGGCAGACATATCTGGCAGGGAACAGCAAGCCACGGACTTTCTCCTGTAAGGTTGCAGGGTCTTTATACAGACACACTTGCACACCACTGTTCACCTTGCCTAAGCCAAGTCGCCCTGGTCCTACCTGCCTTCCCAGCTGGCAGGACTCTGGAACCTACCCAGAGCTCACGCTTTATTTGCATGTAAAATTAGAGTTTACAGAATGATTACATTTTCCTTTGTCAAGACTTCTGAATCTAACAACTCATATACCTTGATTTCCTCGAAATTAGTTAAGGAGGAAAGTGGGACATTTTTCAGGGGCACATCCGTCTTTGATGCTGTTTTCATAACTTCTGTTGAGGGAAACATTTGCAACACTTTCTAATCTACGGAAAAACAGTATAAGTGTGAAGTGCTTTAGTATTAGACATCGATATTTGTTGCAGTTATCACAGAATTAAAAAAAAACTCTAGGAAGAACATGATTCTCTGAAAAGCAGTGACTGATTTTCAAAAACATATAAGACTTCGAAAGTGCAGCTAAGATGTACTTTCAGCCAGATTTCCGGACTTATGCACTGAGCTTGGATGAGGTTTCAGATAGGTCTCTAAGTGCTTTTCCACTTCAACACAATTTACACTGTTGTTGTGAGTAAATTGGAAAACACTACGGATTTTTATCTGCAGCGATGCTTACTTCTCAACCATAATCGATCACATTGTTTATCCACACAGATTTGCAAGCATGTCTAGTCTTTAACATTGATTTACTACCCTACCCTACATCAATACCCATGATGCTTTCAGTGACCCACAGATATGCACAGAGCAGCAGTATGTTGGAGTTCCCAGACATCCGTGTTTCTGGTTGACACTGGACAAATCAAGCCCTGCCCCTGTGTTCCGGTTCCTTCTTAAATAAGTGTATTTTTGAAGACACACCCGATTACAATGACATGGTTCTTTTTTTTTTTTTTTCCTCACATTTTTGTGACTGGGGGCAGAGCATTTCCATGTAGTAGCCTAAGTGTAAAAAGAATGTGCCTTAACAGAGGAAATACATTAGGGAAGGTTCATCCAAGCATTCTAGTGCAATTGACCACAGTTTTAATGTCAATGATTGTATATTATATTAAAATGTCTCATATTCAAAGAGAAGCACACAGAGAGGAACATCTTTGAGTTGGTCTATTGATATTTGACAGAAGAGTTTAGAAACCTACTCTGTCTTTCTTAGAAGCAATAGTTCAGCATTTGCTAATTCAGTCTTGTTAAGGGCATTATGGGGTATAACCACCATGAAAAATCAGGATTGATTATATAATATATATTCATAATACACATGCACACACACATAGACACACATCTCCTTTAGGAGTCTTCCCTGTGTTCTGTTAGGCTCCCATTTCTACATCTTGTTCCATATGCTAGCATTTCAGGGCAGAAATAGAGCCTCAGAGGAGGTGTTCAATCTGGGACTCCTGCCCTCCATGATGTTCTCACATCTGTCTTCACACAGACGCTCTCACCACCAGTGTTCATCTTTGCTCCAGCTCTCTGCTGTAGAATTTATCAAGTGTATGAGGAAAAGTATGGAATGCCAGGGATGCCAGAGTTTCCTAAAAGCTTCTTGGAGGGATGCTGGAGGGCAGCTCCATGGTGAAGAGCACTGGGTTCAAGTCCCAGCACCCACATGGCGGTGTACAATTGTCTGTAATTTCCGTTCCAGGGGACCAACACCCTCTTCTGGCCATTTGCACAAACCTGGTACACAGACATATATTCAGGCAAATGCACATATAAAATTAAAATTAAAAACCTCAAAAAAATAAAAAATAGCATCTTGGGTTTGCAGCTCACTCAGATCCATCTATCTGCTAAGAAGAGAAACCATCATTTCCCTTGGGCAGCCCTGGGAACTTTCCAGAGCTTCCTACATGACTCAGACATGCAGAAAAGTTACAGTGTCAAGACTGAAACCCAGATTGGGTTCTGCCCAGGGCCGGGGACCAGGCTCTGCTTTTAGGAATAAGAAAGGCAATTTATATGGAAACCAGATACTCAGTACTGCTTTTTCCTCCCTTGTGGTTCTGTGGAACGAACCCAGAGCATCACACCTGCTGAGCAAGTACTGTGCCATTGAGTTACATCCTTAGGAATTTGCTTTTTATTTATTTATTTTTTAATGCCACAAGCTATTTAGGGAAAGAGGGCTGGGGAGCTTTGCTGGTGTGTCCCTCCGTCAGGAGCAGAAGTGGCCTTTGAAAGACCTAGCCCTGGCATGGCTTGCCAAGGAGGAAAAACTTGACACTTTCCCGGTGTGGAAGGGTTATAATAGGAACTAATTGGTGAGTCAGAGTCTGTGTGAGTCTGAGAACTGGTGTGGGTGTGGCTATTTGTTACAGTATGGCTTATCACACCAGGACTCTCGATAACTGAAATTCATCATCTAAGTTTCCCCAGAACACACGGCAACTGTGACCTAAGTCCATGTATCCCATCCTTTGTTTCAGGGTGGCCAGCGGCCATACAGACCACCTGCTGTTGATAGCACAGTCAGCACCCTGTGTACCTTAAATATCTCACAGGGACTAGAACGTGAGTCAGCAGGAGGACGGAAGTGAAACTAGTTTGCTTGTTTACCAACTCTGAAACAGGGCTGTAGCTCAGGGTTCAAATGCTTGCTACCATTGCATGCCTGGCCCGGGGCAGCCTCCAGCTCCGTGAAAAGATAAAACTGTGTTTTTTGCTCAGTCCTTGACACTTTCAAGGGTCAGCTCCAGCCTGTGACCCCGTCTTCCCTCATTGTACTGCACCCCGACTCACCGAGCCCCTGTTCTCACCCCAGATACAGCAGCTTCGAGAGCTGGTCCCAAGGTCACCCTCTGCAGGCGGGTCCTTTTCTAGCCATTCCGGGACAATCACACCTCTCCTCTTCCGCTTCTCTGCATCCACTCCCTTTGCTACGGGACCCAGCCAAGGCACAGGAACCCGCTCCCTTTTCTCGTGGGGAGCAGGTTTCATTTCAGGAGAAAATAGATAATAATCCAGGAAACAGCAGACACTTTTCTTCCCACAGTGCCGGGGTTGGAAGCGGCGACACTTGGTAGGCAAGTACTCTACCCACTGAGCTCTCCACGTAGCCCAAACTGACACTTACTCACAGCGTGTTATCACACCCTTTGGGGGGCCAGTTTCTGTGCCTGTTCTTCTGATGCCCCCCCCCCCCGAGTTCCTTGAGGCTGTGCGGGGTCGATGATTACATGTGAGTTCCCTGCTCCCCATCACTCATCATTTGAGCCGCACCAAGTTGAGGCGGATCAAACTGTCCTTTTCGGCTCCGCTGAGGTTGGTCCTGTGTTTTCTCTTGGGCGCACAGGTCTCGGTGGCACCAAGTACATCTCCTTTGAGGAACGCCAATGGCACAATGACTGCTTCAACTGTAAGAAGTGCTCCCTGTCCCTGGTGGGGCGAGGCTTCCTCACAGAGAGGGACGACATCCTCTGCCCCGACTGTGGGAAGGACATCTGAAGGCCGAAGGCGCGGCAGCCACAGCTTGTGTCGCAGAGATTCTGATATTTTCTTTCGTAGCCAGGCAATGCTGTGTTCCGGTTCCCACCAGCCACCACGAGGCTTCCTCTCGATGTCCCAGCTTCATGTTCATTGAAATCCTTTAGTTATCTGCGCCACTTCAGTTCCAGTGGGGACCGTAAACCCTGGCCGGGGAGGATGCCTTGGAATTTTGTAGAAACGCAAGGCAGATTACATGGAAGAAGTCCTCCCGAGTGTCTTTAAAATGCATCCTTTCACTGCCTATTTAATTTTTAAGTGCAATTAACATTTGTTATGAATGTGTTTTCAAGGGAGAGCGGGGGTTTGCAGCTTTGTAATGTCCTTTTTGTGTAAAATCCAGAGTAAGATTTATGTGACTTAGAATAAAGTTATTCAGAATAAAACCTTTGGCCCAGCACAGTGTGTGGAAATAATGATTAAATGTTAGGGTCTCCCCGTAAATAACACTTTCCTGGGAGGGCCAGTGACCACTGCCTGCAGGAGGTCCTGATGGGTCAAGAGTGTAGGTTGGGCTGGGGGAGTATTCATCAAAACTCCACCACACTGTTTCAAGGAAGCCTTCTGGTAGTACCATGCCTCCGTCACTAACTTTTCTTCCTCAACAAGCTCTCCTTCTCTTGGGACACAAATATTCTACATTTAATTCATGAATCTAGGCTCCAGAATATGAATGGCAGGAGACCCAGCTTGGCTCTGTCCCATCAGCATAGACCTGTATAAGCCAACGGTTCTCAATCTGTGGGGTCATGACCCAACTGGGGGGTGGGGGGGGTCAAATGATACTTTCATAGGGGATGCATATCAGATATCCTGCCTATCAGATACTTACATTTACAATTCATAACAGTAGCAAAATTACAGGTATGAAGTAGCAATGAAATAACTTTATGGTCGGGGGTCACCACAGCATGTGGAATTGTGTATTCAAGGGTCACAGCATTAGGAAGTTGAGAACCAATGGTTGACTGTCTTCTTACCCATCAAGTGAAGACATAAGCAGCTGGAGGCCAGAGACAGCACCTAGTTCCTTTAACACCCTCAGCTCAGCACCCTAGCAAGGGAAGACCCACTGAGGCACTGAGATCTTCAGGGTGTGTGTGTGTGTGTGTGTGTGTGTGTGTGTGTGTGTGTGTGTGTGCATATGTCGAAGGTGTCAGAGTCACACTTTGTAGCAATCATTCTGCTTTAGCCTCCCAAGTGCTGGAATTACAAGATGGTCTACTGTATTCAGCTCATCTTCAGGATTTCACTAAAGAGGAAAACACAGACACACGGAGAACTGAGACTGTGGCAGCGGCCTGTGAAAGAGTCTTGCCTAGTGGCTGAACTAGGACACAGTGTGCTAATTTGTGTACCTGACAATGCATTCATTTCTCTTGAGGATGGTAGGGTGACAACTTTCCCCCTCTTCTTTCGTAAAAGATAGTATGACAAAGAGGCAAGTCGTACAAACGGAAATACCTCTGTTCAGTAATGTACGGTCAGTTTTTTTAAACAGGTCCAGGACGTCCTTTCTATTTTTTTTTTTATCAAGCGTGTATGTAATGTCTGAGTCATTTTCCACTCACCATTTCCTCCTCTAGTCCCCTTCCCACTCAGCTGGACCCCAAGTCCTCTCCTACCTTCCTGCTAGAATCCACTTAGTTTTATTAGGATTGCTCGCATGAGTGATGTTATTAACTCAGACAATTTACCAACAGCTACACCACTGAAAAAAATTACTCCCTTTTCCAAGCAGTCATCAATTATAATAGCTCCTCAGGGAGGGGTGGAGCCCTCTGAGCCCCTCATCCCCACATGACGGAATTCTGAGGGGCCCCACTGTGTGCTGATAACCGGAAACGCTGATTTCATGAGTACAACAGCCATGCTGTGGCCGGAAGACAGTGCTTCCCATCAGTCTTTCCTGCCCTCTTTTTTCTGCAGTGTTCGCTTGCATGGAGCCATATGGATGACCATTCAGGGCTGAGCACTTATTCATCACCTGCTGCATTAATCATCATCCACCGCAAGCCTGAGAGCGGCGGCGGCACTAATCTATGGGTACAGACAAATATTTAGAAGGCCGCTTGATACCACGAGCCTTTAGCAAAACCACGGGTTCTCCCCTAGGGCTTGGGACTTTCCCACTGGCTTCTCAAGTCAGTGTCTTACTCTGGGTGATGTTTAATAGCATGTGAAGTGGGTGTGGTGGTTTAAGTGAGGCATGTTCCCTAAAGTCTCCAGTATTTGGACACGTGGTCCCCAGTTGGTGGCGATCTAGAGGAAGTATGTCACTGGGGGTGGCCTTGAGGTTTGATAGCTTTACTCCACTTCCAGTTCACTCTCTGCTTCCTGTGTGTGGACATAGATTTGCTCTTTCGGCATCCTGTCCCTGCTACCATGCAGCCCACCGTGATGGATTCTTATTCCTCTGGAACTGTAAACAAAAATATACTTTCTCCAGAAGTTTCTTTGGGTCCTGATGTCTTATCACAGCAACAGGAAAAGTAACCAACACCACTGTGGGTCCTCTGGACTTAGAGCAAACTTCAGGTTCTGCCATTGTCTCAGCTACTTTTCTATGGCTGTCATAAAACACCATGATCAGGACGACGAGTAAAAGAAAACATTTAAACCGATGAAAACAAGGGGCCATGAATGTGAAGGAGAGCGTGAGGGGGTCTGTGGGAGGGTTTGGAGGAAGGAAATTGGGAGATGTAATTAAAATACAATCTCAAAAACAAACAAAACAGAAAGCATTTAATTCGGCTTATGGTTTCAGAGGGTTAGAGTCCATGATGGCAGAGTGAAGAGAGAGCTGAGAGTTCACATCCTGATCCACAACCCAAAGACAGAGAGAAAGAACACTGGGGATTGCAGGAGTCTTTGGAAACCTCAAAGCCCACCCCAGTGACACACCTCCTCCAAGACCACATATCCTTCCCAAACTGTTCACAGGGAAACCAATCTGTAATTCTCATCCCCTTTCCTGTGTGTGTGTGTGTGTGTGTGTGTGTGTGTGTGTGTGTGTGAGAGAGAGAGAGAGAGAGAGAGAGAGAGAGAGAGAGAGAGAGAGAGAGAGAGAGAGAGCTTATCTGAGTAATATTAGCTTCATAAGATGAGCTTGGCAGTGTTCCATTCCTTCTGTTATGGAATTATTTGAAGAGCATTGGTGCAAGCTCATCTTTTAAGGTTTGCTAAAGAGTTGGCAGTGAATCCATGTGGTCCTGGGCTTTTCTTTGTTGGGAGACTTTTAAATTATTGTTTCTGTAACATTGGTTGTTACAAACTTGCTTGGCTTGTTGATATATTCTTTACTTAATTTTGGTAGGTTTGTGTGGTGATACATTGTGTACCCTAATAAACTTGCCTGAGGATCAGAGGACAGAGCCAGCCACTAGACATAGAATTCAGGCAGTGTTAGCACACCCCTTTAATCCTAGCATTTGAGATCTCATGCCTTTGCTTGGGAAACACACACACCTTTAATCCCAGGAAGTAATATGGCAGGGCAGAGAAAGTATATAAGGCATGAGGAAACAGGAATTCTCTCTCTCTTGAGGCTGAGGATTTTGTAGAGGTTAAGAACTAGTGGCTGGCTGTTCTGCTTCTCTGATCTTTCAACTTTCACCCTGATATGTGGCTCTGGGTTTCTCATTAAAACACAATCCAAGATTCAAACAACAGGTTTGTATGTGTCTAGGTGCATCCATTTCTTCTAGATTTTCCAGTCTTTTTTTTTTTTTAACATAAATTTTCAAAATATTCCCTAATGATTTTCTGGGTTTTGTTGGATCCCTTTCATCTCTACTTTTATGAATTTGTGCATTCTCTATCCCCACCCCACCCTCAGAGGAATAAGAATCCAATATAGTAGCAGGGACAGGGTGCTGAAAGAGCAAATCTATGTCCACACACAGGAAGCAGAGAATAAACCGGAAGTGGAGTAAAGCTATCAAACCTCAAAGGCCACCCCCAGTGACATACTTCCTTTAGACGGCCACCTACTGGGGACCAAGTGTCCAAATACTGGAGACTTTAGGGAACATGCCTCATTTAAACCACCACACCCACTTCACCTGCTATTAATCATCATCACCCAGAGTAACAGCACTGACCAAGGCTTGCACTGAAAGATATAAAGGCCTGATTCAAGATGGAATAAAGGGAAGTGCCCTCAGGGCAAGACTCCACCAAGGTAAGTGTCCAACTTGTAAAAAGGAAAGGCCTACGGAACATTTTGTTCCTAAAAAGCAACACCAAAGGAAAGCTGTGACAACTGAGAGTCTTCGGGGCTAGACTCCATCCCAAGCAGGCAGTCCAACTTGTCAAGTGTCCATGTGGTTCTGGCTTCAGAGTCATGAAGGACACACAAGGAAATAGGCTGTAGAATTCCCCTCCAAGGTTAAGGACAGCCTCTAGGGCCAGGCCTGTGGCAGGAGAGTCCCTTCATGGAGGCCTTGATGGGCCATTTCCTGAAGCTGTGAAAGCGAAGCCTTGATTGTACTGGGGACGGCAAGACGTTGGAGAGGACGGAGCTATGGGGCATCTGCCGGGCATAGCTGCACACGGGGGAGTAGAACCAGCCAAGGAGAGAGGAGTGTGTTACAGGCAGCGAGGCTGGAAGGGTGGAGGCACCTAAGCCCTCTGACATCACACATGAAGCTTCGGAATTTGGAGTCTGCGCGGCTGGGTATTAGTCTTGCTTTGGTTCAGTACTTCCTCGCTATGCTCCCGTTCCATCCTTTTGGAATGGTTAATACATATCCTGTGCCACTGTAGGTTGGAAGTATGCAACTTGCCTTTTTATTTTATAAGGGGTTACAATGAAGGCTGCCCGAGTCTCAGAAGAGAGTTGGACTTTGGACTTTGAAACTGTGCCGAGGCTGTGAAGGACTACAGGGACTTCTGAAGTTGAACTGCTTTTTGCATGATGACACATATAGCCATGAGCCTGAGGGCCAAGGAGGTGAATGTGGTAGTTTGAATGCGACTGCCCCCCTCCTAGGTTCAAGTATTTGAATACTTGGTCCCCAGCTGGTAGAACTGTTTTGGGTAGGATTAGGTGGCCTTTTTAGAGGTGTGTCACTGGGGGTGAGCACTGAGGTTTCAAAAGGCCATGTGGTTGTGTCTCAGGATGTTAGCTCTCAGTTACCGCTCCAGTGCATGCCTGCCTGTCTGTCTGCCTGCTACAACGCTCCTCACCATGATGGTCAGTCTCTAACCCTCTGAAACCGTAAGCCTCAAATAAACCTTCTCAAGTTGCCATGGTCATGGTGTCTTACCACAGTAACAGGAGATGAGACCTTGCTGGAGGAAGTGTGTGTGTGTGTGTTGGGGGGGTGGGGTGGGAGGGAGCATTGAGGTTTCACAGACTCATGACATTCCCAGTGTGCTCCTCCCACCTCCTGCTTTTGCTTTAGGGTGTGAGCACTCAGCTGCCCCTCCTGCTACCCAGTGCCTGCTTATCTCCACTCTGCCTCATGCATTCTGACTCACTGAAACTGTAAGCACAAAGTAACTTGCTCTGGGCATGGTGTTTTATCACAGCTATAGAAAAGTAACTAAAACATAACCCAAAGCATAAGGTTTCCTCGCATCTATACATAGATGACTGAATAAATTCTTGGTTTACACCTTGCCATTCCATGTTCACTGGCCTACCTTCTCCACAGACTAAGGAACTGAATCACCTCGTTCAACCCTAGGATACACAATACCAGGTATTTAAAAATACATAGGAACTCACATCTTTGTTTCTTTATTTTACAATAAGGAAATCAACTACATTATTAAGCAACTGAAAAGA
Organism: Peromyscus maniculatus bairdii; assembly: GCF_049852395.1. Taxonomy (NCBI): domain Eukaryota; kingdom Metazoa; phylum Chordata; class Mammalia; order Rodentia; family Cricetidae; genus Peromyscus; species Peromyscus maniculatus. The sequence continues at coordinate 33,197,198 of NC_134872.1, forward strand.
TTAAATGCATTTCAGCTCATAAAACACACTAGTGAAAAGCAACCAAATGCAAGAAGTTTTGTCTCTGCTTTTTTGTTGTTGTTCAAAATAGCAAATTACCGGAGTATTTTCCAAGTTATTTGATTTAGAACTTCAGTCTTCAAATGCAGTAAGTAACTGAAAAGTTTCTGCACCCTGATTAAATCTCTCCCCCGATGCAGCAAACCAAATCAAACCGAATTAGAAAAAGCCCAGGTTTAATGGGTAAAGCACTCCCGGATGATTTTCTGTTCCCTCTCCCCCCAAACAAGGAGACAGGGAAGAGACCAAAAAAACCACATGTTTGTTTTCTGGTGTGCAGTTTAAATACCCTGTGGGAGTAGTCTTGAGCAGTAGTCCTGAGGGAGGAGTAGGGTTTGGTGGGCTTTCTGAGACAGGGCAGGGTTTGGAGACAGAGAGAAGGGGGTGGGGGGCTGAGGTAGAGCTTCCATCAGAGCATTCCAGGCTCTTTGGGTATATATGGGTGCCAGGGGTTGAGGTGGAGCTTTCACCAGAACAGTAACATTACGATCCTAGCTAAGGAATTAGTTATTTCAGCTCAGAGCTGTGTTCCTAGTACTCGGGAGGTATAAACAAGCGGGCTGTGGTGGAACCTGCCTTAGAAGAGCAGCCGCCCTCCCCGGAGGGGAGTTCAGCTGTTGACTTTGCCCTAAGTCTCTCAACTAAGTTTCTACTTTGTCCCATTTATTCTTAGGGATACTTGAGGATGCATATCTTCATGTCAATCAAGATGTCTCAAACATGACATAATTAACTGCCCTCTTGCTCACAACAGGTGACTGGGCTGGGCTGTTTGAATGCAAAGAATGCAATGTAGATAAGATTATGCCACACACAATGACACTCCCTGAATCAGTTTCTTCTGTCACATCAGGTAACAGAAATATTTTTCCATCTGATTTGTTTTGCAAATGACAGATCTGCTCAAGATAATTTTATTCAGTTTATTTAAATAAGGACAAGGCTACTTAAAAGACCATACATACAAAAACCGTACATTACAAGGTCAACCTTTTCTATACTGAATTACAAAACTTACACAAGCATTTAGTAAAAGCACACTTAAAAACATGTTGACCAATTAGTAACCTCTCAACAATGCTCAAGTTCCACAGCAGGACGTAGAGGAAGCTCTAACACACCGGGATGCTTTAATCTAATGGCAGTTTTACTTAATGTAAGTTTTTAAAAGGTCATTGCTGTTGAATGAGTCTCTACATCAGTTTTCGAACTGTCTCTCAAACTTAAGTCAACCAAAACAGAATTTCAAATGAACACTTCAATTCTGATGAATTTCCATACCAGCAAATACAGCCTCATAGTAGTAGTGGGCCACTCTTCAAGGCTCTGGCAGCTGTCTAGACTAATAAGGCTACTCTGGGAAACTATGCTGCTGTAACAGCCTTTGGGAAGCAACTGATGCTGCAGGGTTCCAGACTGCAGGGTCCACACAGTGGTCTATGATCCCTCAGAAGTAAGAAGACTGGGGTTAGACTATCTCCACCCCTCAGTGAATGGATAAAGTCACAGACGCAATGCAACTCGCAAAGCTAAGTCTGAAGCTGAGACCTAGAGAAAAAGGAAAGGAGAATGGGAAAGAGAGTAGGAGGTACCCAACAGGTAGGAGGAAAGAACAAGGCCAGCTTGCCGATGACAGACGTGCTGCCTCTGGTACCTCACAAGCTCCCCACTGACTCCAGTGCCATCCGTCTGCCAACCCAGAAATAAGAGCAGCTGGCCTCCCTAGGACACAGAATGGACAGCAACAACACTAACCCCATGTTAGTGAGTGAAGATCCCCCAGAACTGCTCACTACTCACAGTGAGGCCTTCTAACCCACATGGAAAGACCACCTCAGAACGAGCCTCCCAAGGCTGCTTCTCAAGATTCCCAGCGCTTGGCACACTTCATTACAGAGAGGGAGCCAACTCCATGATCCCTTTAGGAGGCACAGAGCTCTGTGACAGGGAGTACGAAACACACAGTGCATGGTTCAATGCTTCTCCACCTCTCAAACTCCAAACAGCTCAATAATACGCTGCTATGTGAGTGTAGATGCTGAATGCTCATAGTATAAACTTCAATTTGAAGCAACAATGTTACACAGTTCAGCTGTTATTACCAACCTACTCTGTAAGTTAAATATACAAATTAAAAATTAATTTCACTGAGTAACTAAAAATAAGTGCCCACTGACTTAAAACTGTCAAATGGCTAACTCTCTCTTCAAAGAGAGAACTGCCGTGGAAGCAGAAGGGTCAACTGAATATAAAATAGAATGCGTCAGTCTACTCTAAAAGCTGCACTTTTCAAATCTCCCTTGACAAGTACATATAGGAGCACAGTTCCCATCAACAATATTCATTAATCAGCCCTGCAGGTAACAATACATTTAAAATCTTACTGTAGCATCAACAACTCATGCAACACTTAATATGCATCAATTTCGTCTTATGTGTACAAATTTACTCTGGAAAAAAAGGAGAACGCTAAAAAACTACAGGGTTGATGTCTAAGAACAGTACTTACCTGCAAGGCTGAATTATGTTTTGTAAGGCTAGTTGATAACTGATCTAAAATGCTTTGTTTTAACAAATCAAAGAAAGGAGATGACCCTAAGGCCTACCAACAAGGCAAACCACCAATCTGAAGATTATACATGGAAAAGGTGTGAAGTATCTTTACTCTCAGTTAGAAATATAAAGGAGGGAGCAGATACTAGAAGTCATGAATGTAAAGCAAACAGTATTTTCTCACTCACTTGCACTATACAAGTGGATAATGCTATTTGCACACAAATAAAAAGACTGTCAGTTAACCCTGCATGGGGCAGCCCTGCAGGGAGCTGTATTATAGCACATGTTCGGCTAGGAGTCCACTTCGCTGCTGCACTCTACAGTGAACTCCAATTCCAGTGGCCTGACAATGACGACCGCCGACTCCACAGCAGACCAGTAAGCACCTCCCTCCACCACTGCCACACGTTCTGGACTTTCCTAATGTCTAGAATTCTAGCACCCATCATGCCAAACTTTCTGCTGTCAAGTGCTGCCTCTCACGTGATCACCCAGCCTGAAGACTTTGAAACCAGTCTCATTTTAAAAAGAGAAAGCTTAGAAGAAATGGCTGAACTCACAATGAGACCACAAGCCGTACAAGAAAAGAGCAGGCAGGATCCCTGCACGACAGAACGTTCTAAAGACACATGAGCAGCTTCTGCCGCTGAGAGGCCAGTGGCAGCAAACTCTGTCCCCTTCTGCCTTCAGTGGGACGCAGCGGCACGAGCAACTGAAGAGCAGAATGCTTCTCCAGCAACACCATCAACACACTTTCCTCGGTGAACCCTTCACGAGGCAGGTGGCAATATTTACCAGAACACTGCCAATTGCTATATGCTTCTGCTTGGGAAAAGAAATTTATAAAGGATGTATACAAAGCTATATATTAAAAAAAAAAAAAAAAATTCTTCCCTAATCGGGTCATGAAAGTCAAGACATTTTAAGGAAGGGAAGAGGGAATGGAGGGAGGGGGTTGGGAGGGAAGGGAAAGATTTTTATTTTTCCAAACCTATTTTAAACCTCAAGAAAATCCCCCAGTAATCAGGACCTCAGTAAATACTGTGGACTCATCTGAAAACTGCAGCTGCAGCTCTATTTACACTTCGGAGGCTTCCCTTCACGGCCACGTGACATGCTGTATCTTCCTCTTGGTTTCTGGAGGCTTCAGGTGATTCTGGAAGACAGGAGCAGAACCCGTTTACAATGGCAGAGATGCCTCAGAACAGCTCAAAGGAGCATGCACCCAGCCAAGGTCCAGTACAGCTGCGCCCGTGTAAGAGCTCTGCTGCCACCTGGTGGGGATGGCGCTCACATGCAGAAACAAGTCTCTGGCTCCATTTGTCTGTTCCTGGTTCTCAAGTGTTCTGCACTAAGCTCTCTCTCTCTCTGTGTCTCTCTGAGTGTGTGTGTCTCTGAGTGTGTGTGTCTCTCGCACACAGGCACGCAGGGACAGACTGAACCTTATCCCACAAACAGCAGAACCAGACACTGCAGAAGGTAGAGGGATAGGCCTCTCTTGACTTTCTAGCTGCTCCTACGGTGATTCTAATGGGCAGAGCTGAGACGTTCGGCTGCTGCAAACTTGCCTCTTCCTCACCTGGCCCACCTCCTTCACCGACATCACAGTCTGAACCTCATGAGAAATGGTCACTAAATATTCACATTTCTAAATTAATACTGATCTATATGTATCTACATATACATATACAGAGATCATAGCTCACTCCTTGTATTATTGTATTTCAGATGTGGCTTATTCTTCTAACTTTTACCCCACATTCTCCTCTATCTCACAAAGGTGGTTAAAATAACTACAGAGGCAGACTGGCGTCCCACGTATGCCCTGTAATCAATGTTCAGTCTGTCCACCTAACCGGAAGTTATGCACCTGTGACTCGGGTACAAAATCCAAGCATCCAGAACTTCAATATAGCGGAACCCAATGTATGTGAGAGACTCCCTTCAGAATTGCTCTAGCCCTCCAAAGTAAGTAATCTGTTGTTTAGGAAAGAGCAGACTCTAGGGTAGGTTTAATGTAAGTAAACACACTTGAGGCCTAGGCCCAAATACTACTGCATACATATGCTGCCCAGACAGTAGCATCCTCACTAACAAAGGAGTATTTAGCTTTGTAATCCCAAGACAGAAAGAGCATTTTACGAAATCTGCCTTTCGGCATTCATTTTACATAGAAAGAAATTCAGTGAACTTTCAAAAACAATAATTATTGTGGATTTTTAGATTCCAGAATTCAAATGTATGAGCAACAAGATATATTAAAAAAAAAAAAACAACAAAAACAACAACAACAACAACAACAAAAAAAAAAAAAAAAACAGGCTATTGTCAGGTGGTGGTGGCACACGCTTTTAGTCCAAGCACTCGGGAGGCAGAGGCAGATGGATCTCTGTAAGTTCGAGGCCAGCCTGGTCTGCAGAGTGAGTTCCAGGACAGCCAGAGCTACACAGAGAAACCCTGTCTCAAAACCAAAACAAAAGCAACCAAACAAAACAACCCAGACTACTGCAGAGTTCAAGAGCAGCAAGTGGGCATTGCAGACTGTAGAGTCAAGTGATATCATGTGTGCTCTCTTCCTCCTAGACACTGGTGAACCTCGGAGATGCAGCTAGGGGAGAGATGCAGCACCCACCTACCCTGGAATGGCACTTACTGAGCTCTAGGGACCTCACCCTCTGCTCCTCAGGCCAGCTTGGCTGTACATGCCGTACATGCTACCAGCTGTACCTCCTGGGGTAGACTGAGAGGCTGCAGAGACTGGGAAGGTGAGGGAGCATTCTCTCGGGGCTTCAGTGGGTTCTGTGCGATCACTAAGCCTCCCCTGCTGCAGGGACTGGTCTCAAGGTGACCCTTTATATCATCATAGTAAGGAAAGAGGAGTCAGCCTAACTATCAAAATTCCATGGCAGTTTGACACGGAGCCAAATTTTAAACTCTACACATAACCCTCTAAAGGAAATGGGGTTGTTTTTAGCACCCCACCCCCAATAAAAGGCAACAAGCACAGCTGGCTGACCTGGGGCTGTAGGGTAGGTGCTCAGTATGGAAGCCACCCCACACTTACCGTGGCCTCGGCCTCTTCCTTGGGAGCAGCCCGCTTCAATTTCACGGGAGTAGTTCCAACAGGGGACAAAGGCGGCGACTTCACAGGACCCGAAGGGCTTTTCCTATGTGTTAAGTCATGGTTCTGTTTAGTGTCATTATTATTGTGCTCCATTTTATTGTTCGTAGGCAAACTGGAAAACAAAACTAGGGGTGACACCCCTGAGGAGGAATTTGGTAACTTCCGAAAGGCATCACGGGTGGAGCCCGTCTGGGCCGGAGGCTTGAGCCGGTCATCTGCTCCGTTCTCCGTCTTCTTCACTTTGATGCTTGTGCTTGTGGAGCTCCCATCGAACACAATGAGGGGTCTTTTCCTCAGTCCGTCGGCGGCAGTGCTCCTGAAACCAGAGATGTGCTCTTGAAAAGCACCGCACGGGCTGGCAGACCAGGGGACTGCATTCAGTCAGCAACAAGATTTATTGACCAGACTGTGGTAAAGGGAACTATCGGAAATAAGGCTCCCAGGCCCAAAGAAACAATTTTCTAGTGCTTTCAAGTATAAACTATTTATTTATAAGAATCTTTCATAAAAACATTACTTCTAAAATGTTGGATGAGATGTCCCTCATAGTCTTGGGAATTTGAGTGCTTGGTCCCCATTTGGTGGTGCTGTTTGGGCAGTTTAGGAGGTGTGGCCTTGCTAGAGGAGTCCTCAGTGGAGGAGTCCTCAGTGGAGGAGTCCTCAGTGGAGGAGTTCAGATTCCTGCCATTCCCAGTTTAGCCTCTATGTCCCGCTGCAGTTCAAATGTGAGCTCTCAGCCAGCTGCAGCCTGCTGCCATGGCTCCCTGTCCGGGACTCATCCTTCTTTCTACAAACTGCCTTGACCTTGGTGTTGTATCACACACATAAAGAAGTAGGTAATATAAATATTAAGCAGCTCCACAATAAAAAGAGCAGCTTATTGGTACTGCTATCCTGAACATGCAATCATAATCAATGATTCTTTTACAAAGAAAAACTATAAAACAGTATCAATACTCCCACAGTGGTAGTTCACAAATAATAAAGCAAAACCCTACTGCAAACGCCAAATGTCTCTAATGTCTGGGCACTTCATAATCAGTGACTAAAATATTTGTACAGTTTTAATCATGAGAAATGATGAGTCTTCATGTCCAATGGTTAATTAATTGGTGTATCTCATTGCTCTGAAGCACAGGTCTGAATAATGCAGGAAATTATGAATATTTGTGGATTTAAACACACATAAGCATAGAACACATAGAATAAAAACAAGGTAAAGAAGATTTAAAATAATAGGCAGCATAGGGCACTTTCAGTGAATGGAGCTTATGGGGCTCCGTATTGCTCTGGATGAATGATGGGGGAGTGATGAGTCAAAGTGAAGGCTGGACTCTAAAGATGCTTCCGTAAGCTAACTTACTGTTTACACAACAGAAATACTCTATCAATCTGGTGTAAATGAAGTACATGGTGTTTATAGACCAAAGGAGTAGACTTGTATTGTAAAACGCAACCTTATTCTTCATTCAGGCATGGTGAGGCCTCCATGCACACCCTCACCTTTGGTCATTTACATTATCTGAGGGAAGGCACGTATTATGTGGCCACAAAGCTCTAGTGCAGTGGTTCTCAACCTTCCTATGCTGCGATTCTTTAATACAGTTCCTCATGTTGTGGTGACCCCCAACCATAAAATGATTTCATTTCTACTTCACAACTATAATTTTGCTACTGTTAGGAACTACGATGTAAATATCTGTGTTTTCCAATGGTCTTATTGGAAAGGGTCCTTTGACCCCCCAAATGCATCCAGACCCACAGGTTGAAAACCACTGGCTTAGAGACTTGTGCCACTTGGAGTTTGCTCTGCTTCCTGTGTGGAGTATGACACCCTGCCTAGGGCTTGCTACAGTGCTTCTCCCGTGACAGTGATGGTCTCTTAGCCCTCTGGAGCCATATGCCAAATAAACTCTTTCTTCCATAAGCTGCCCTGGTCATGGTGCTTTATCACAGAAACAGAAATGCAACTAATACGCTGGGGAATGGTCTTTCTGTATGCTGTGCATATGTGTTGCTACCACTGGTTAATAAAAAAGCTGTTCTGGCCTATGGCAGGAAATCCAAGAGAGATATAGGGAGAAGAAAGGTAGAGTTGGACAGACACCATCCAGCCACCCAAGGAAGAAGATGTCAGCAGGCCGGTAATGCCACAGCCATGTGGCAAGATATAGATGAATAGAAATGGGCTAATTTAAGATGCAATAGCTAGCTAGCAATAAGCCTGAGCCATAGACCAAATAGTAATTAATATTAAGCCTGAGTGATTATTTTATAAAAACGGCTGCTGCCCAGCAGGACTGAGAAACTTCAGTCTACACGAATACACTGTGTCACCTTGGGCAAGTTACAGCATTCCTCTGGATCTCAGTTTCTCCACAGAAAAAAGAGTGAGTTCAACAAAACAGGATACTCCTAGGTCCTTTCAACTATAATGCTCTGGTTCAAGATTCAAATTGTAAAATTTTGTGTGGAGTTGGGGGTCATATGGTGCTGGGTATCAAACCCATACCTTGCACACTGTCCAAATAAGTGTTCTACAACTGAGCTAAACCTCATCCCCCAAATTGCAAATTCTTAAAATAGAGCCAAAGATCTTTTCTAAATAATATCCAGGGACTGTCATGAGAAGTTTAGTTTTGAAGGAAAGTGTGATCAGCATTGAAAGCTTTGCTTATTACTAGGACAAGTGCCGGAATGTGCTAATAATATTGCTTGAATTTAAGAACCTAAACAAGTAAACAAAATGAAAGGTATAAGTAACAGAATTCAGAGGCTTGTGAAAGTTAACACTAATGTGTAGCCTGTACTAACATGTAATCACTTCTGCTCAAAGGCAAGACTACCTCTGTATTTCTTCTCCCAAAAACTGAGAGCATACATATATCCAACTGCATTCATGCTTACCAATCACCTCAGTTAAGGGACTCACAAGGGATCCAAACCGCTGATCAAGTTAGACTTACATCCTCCCTCTCTCCCCAGCCCTCCAATCCTTCCTGTACTGTTCTAGTGCATTGCCTATGACAGTGCCTTATGTAGAGAAGGCCCTAGTAACTGATTAATGCCATCACTTGTTAGAGCAAACACTCAAGGATCTTAGAAGGCCATCCTCTCGATGCAGTCAGCAACATTCATTAATCAAATGTAATTTTCTTTTTAAAAATAATTTGCTTATAGTTTTATGATAATTCTTCTGAAACTTAAGTCTTCTAAGAATTAAACGATGGTACCTGAATTTAGCTAACAGACTCTTCACTTCCACATAGGTCAAGTCTTACCTGACTCATCTTTTTCCTCAAAGCCAACAAGTTTGATTGGTTCTACCTACAAAATACATCTGGATCCTAGGCCATCAAATTCCCTACTTTAGTCAAAATTATCCTCTACTGCCTGGATTACAGCAGGGCCTTCCTCACTGAGCTCCTTAATACCATCCTTGCAACTCCCCATCTTAAATACTTCTCGGTACAATGGGGAGGGTGATTCTGTTAAAACACCATCTGGGGGTGGGGTGGGGGGGGTGGGGAGGTAGATGACACCACCATCACTACTTCAACACCTTCTCACAGCTTCTCATCTCAGAGTAAAGCCAAAATTCCCCGAATCTACAAGCTTCACTTGATCCTGCAATCCCTACCATTCCTTCACAGCAGATGCTTTCATCTCTTTCCAAACCTAGACCTGATACATTACAGGCAAACTGTTGATCCGGGTTCTCAGAGAGCGGAATAACAGACAAATCTCTACTTCTTACAGGTCGTTTCTACTGAAATGTCACTCTGTAGTGAAGTAATTGCTGACCACTTTACCAAAAATTGCCATTACCTCTCCATGGTTTATCTATCTCCACAGCATCCGTTTAACTTAAGTTCCTCTCAACTAAAACACAAAAGAAGGGATGCCCATATTGTCCGCTACAGCATAGTACCTGGTGTTCAATTAATAGTTACCAAATGAATGTCTGCTTTGTTGTGTTTGTTTGTTTGTTTGTTTGTTTGTTTTTGCCTAAATTTATCTGATGGGAAAAAAACAAAAACAAAACCCTTCAGTCATAAAGGATTAGATGTAACCAGGAAACCTGGAACCACTAAAAAGTACCTTTTGGTCTCAATTTTCACTTCATGCTGTTCTCTTCTCTTTTCCATCATCTTCCCCCATCTATTCTTTGGCAAATCCCTCTGAGGCAATGGTATGGCATGCTGGACGTAAAGGTCAGTAAGGTTGTCCTTGTTTACTCTTACGTCATTTTCAATAGCTATGTTCTTCTGTGGGAAAGGAAACAAAAATTATCTCAAAACACCTTTCATTTAAAAACGACCTATCTGCATTGCATGGTAAAATGTGGCCAGACGGTGGTGGCTCACGCCTTTAATCCCAGCACTTGGGAGGCAGAGGCAGGCAGATCTTTGTTAGTTCGAGGCCAGCCTGGTCTACAGAGCAAGATCCAGGAAAGGCGCAAAGCTACACAGAGAAACCCTGTCTCGAAAAACCAAAAAAAAAAAAGCATCATGCATAAATTATAAAACTATTTTCACAATTATATCCCTTTAAGAGTCCTAGAAAGGTATTATTAAATAGAATACTAAAGACACATTAAACTCTATAAAAATTAAGTTGGTCCTCATCTTAGAGTGGCCACACGCCCTGACTGTTGAAGACTATTGCCCATAACTGTTAGCCAACTCTAGCAGTAGAGGACCATTACCACCACCACCACCACCACCACCTCAATCTAAATGAAGATGGGGCATTATTTGAGGAAAACAGATAAAAGAAAGCATATCATCCGATTCTGTCCATAAGCTACTTTGAGTATGATCATCATATCAAACTGATGGGGTAAGATCTAAGTCTCACCCTGTTTTATTTCTCATGTTTCTTTAATGTGGTGGGTGGGTACTTGCTTTTTCTTTTCTTTCTTTCTTTCTTTTTTTTTTTTTTTTTTTTTGGATGATGGGGACTCAACCTAGTTCCTTTAAGCATGCCAAGCACTGTCTTTACCATGGAGAACCCCCCACTCCAACACACATGTACGTACACACACACACACACACACACACACACACACACACACACACACACACACACAGTCTCTCCTGTATAGCTTTTTAAATGAGCTTATACTACTGCAGAAGGAAACTGAACTCGCCATTCTGATGACAGTATCAGTACACCATGCCCCACCCACCACATTTTCACCATTCAACTCACTGTCCAACAACCCATGCCTAAGTAACCCCAGTCTCTCTCATTGCCCAATTTCCTCTCAACCTCATGAAGTACAATTATGCAAACCGCACAAGAAAAGCTGGAGAAATGTATGCTTTGTATAACTGAAACATCAAGGAAAACTGACTGGTTTGACTCCATTTTTTTTTTTTAAATATTAAACCACCGTCTTCCTCTTTCATATAGTGGATTGCTGACTTCTTGAATTCAGTCAGGGGTGGGAGTACCCTGAAACTCTTGGACAACATTCCCCGAGGACTTCATCTGTTTGGAAGGCACTGAAGGGTTGGCAGCAGTGCTTAAAAGTGCTGTCAATGGGTCAACAGCAAGAGCTGGTGAAAATGCGGTTTTAGGGCACATGCGGAACCTACTTCATGAGAACCTGACGGAGCTCAGTATATGTTTCAATAAGACCTCGATAATCCTGGTGTGCTTAAAAGCTTGAGAACCACAGGTTAAAGGCCATCTTTATAATAACGTATGGGGAACTTCAGTTAATTAGAGAAAGGATACGGTAGTTAGGGGAAGAAAAAATCTCATAGAAAACAAGGCGTGCTACATAAAACCCTAGCGAAACTTTCAGCCATTTAGATAAGGCTGATCACATTTTTCTTTGAAGTTTTGCCTATTTCACACCAGCTGGGGAAAAAAAAAGACAAAAAGCAAGCACGCCACATAGAAAGCCAGGTGCCTTAAGTTCGCCTAACGGTGACCATGTCCATAATGATCTTAGGAAGTAAGCCCATCTCTCCGGGACTCAGTTTCAGGCTCTCTAAGGGAGGCGAAAAAGCTGTGCAACAGATTCTTTCTCAGCTGCTCTGGATCCAGCCCTGACTGCACCAGACTTCTCCCCTCCCTGTCTGTTCTCCCCAGTCCCTCTCTTCCGCAGGCCGTTGCTTGCACAGAGGCAGCGGGGGTCGTCTGGGACGCCCTCTCCGAGCTAGTGAGGATTTTCCGGGGATGCCAGCCACTCTTCCGACGTTTCCTTTTGGGGGGAGATCCGAGCGAGGTAAGAAGCCCCACCGGCTCTGTGTGGGCGGGGAGCGGCCACGAGCCTCCCGCAGGCCTGCCCGTCCTCCCGGCTGCCCGTCCGTGCTCAGTCGGGCCCGAACGCCCCACCTGCTCCAGGGTGAGGAGGAGGAACTCCTGGGACAGCAGCTCAGGGTGCAGCAGCAGCTCCGCGTCCGTGCAGCTGCGACCGCCCACATCCCCCGCCATGGTCGTCGCCAGGAGACCCCTGGCCGGCTACCCACAAGGCACCGCGGCGGAAGCGTCCCGGAAGTGACATACAGGGGCGGGACTCCGGTGTCCCTCTGCGCGCCGGGGACCCGATGCTTTCTGCGGAGGGTGGAGTGTGGGGCCGGGAGCCCAAGCTGACGCACCTCGGTCTGGAGGACCGACTGGGGTGCGGAGCTCAGGAACGGCCGGGCAGGGCAGGGCCGGGCCGGGCCGCGCCGGAAACACGGAAGGCGAAGCAACCCGGGCGGGCCGCCATTGGTCGCACCTCCTGTGACGTCTCATGGCCGAGGCCGCAGGGATTCTCCGGACGGCTTTGGAGAGACAGAATTGATCAAGAGGGCAGATAGCCCTGACCCCGACTGGCATGGTCCCGTCTGAAGCCATCCTTCATTTCTGCACTTTACGATGGCTCAATCGTTTGTTGCCTAATCTCCCTTCTGCATAAAGTAAGCCCAATAAGGCCAGACCCTGGAATTCATTCCCTGTAACCCCCCCGCTCCTCGGACGTAATGAGCATCAAGTATTGTTCTCTGAAATGATGATACTTTAAACCAATCAGCTCACAAAGTGAAAAATAACAACCAGCCGAGAAAGTGGTAGCGACACAGTCACTCCTCAGAACAGCCTGGTGTATCACTAGAACGCTTGTTTCTCGGTTGAGGACAATGAGGTATAGAAAGGAAGAGTTGGAGATCACAGACTCGACAGTGGCGAAGCATCAAGTCACTTGCCCCTGCGCTTACTAATAATTACCATGAAGTAACAGTTTTTACTTTAAACGAAATATTGTAGACTTCAACTGTGTTCTAACAATTGTGAGAGAAATCTGTTCTGCTCCTCTTTTCATCAGTCATGGGAAAGTGAGCCCTTGAGTTTTGCACGTTTAAAAGTTGCACTTCATATGCGTTTTGAGCACATATTTTGTATGCTCTATAATATATCGTTTTATTGGAAACCGTCGCATTGTCTATGAAAATATGAAGAACTAGGGGGCTGCCAAAAAAATAAAGGTGCTGGGGGAAAAAGTGAGATGTAAAATTAGGAATGAGATAAAGCTGAGAGACAACTTGCAAATTTTTGTAGTTGTTTATGTGATACTTTGGGGGTAGAAACAAGCTCAGAGCCGAGAGGAAAATTGAAAGTTGGGTACCTAAAAAATATTCAACCCAGTGCTTTTATTTATTTATTTATTTATTTATTTATTTATTTATTTATTTATTTATTTATTTATTTATTTTGTCTTTGGGGAGCTGATCTAAAAGAGATCTAGTGAGCTGCCCTGACATAAGCAGTCTTAAAGCTGGGCTGAATGTTCTGAATTGGAATTAAGTGCCTTAGCTTTGTAACATTACTATGCTACTCTATATTCAGATTAACTTATAGTGTCGTATAATAATGAAACCAGTATGGGTGGCGTCATTATCTCCATTTCCCTCACTGGGAGGTCCTCTTAGTGGCTAAAGGAGCTGTTCTGCAGAGACCCTGTACTCGAAACCAAGCCCAGTTCTCATTGCTGCAGTCACTGGGTGAGGTGGTCTCTTAGCCTCACCTCCTTCTTCAGGAAACAGCTCAAGAATGATCCACATGGGGATAATACATGAGGCATATGTACTTGTGAAGAAGTTCTGAGTGATAGTAGAAAGCTATTGGTCATAGAAAGCAAAAAAGGGGAGGAGGGCCAGTTTAGGAGTGGGCCAGCTATGGATTATAATAACCCCATTCCCACTGTCACGGAGGACAAGGACTTCCTCTCCCTTACAGCTTTTATCTCCGGGATGAAATTAGAATTGTCTCACAGTGTTGTAAGCACTACATCTAAAGTATGTCAAATGCCTTTCCAGTTTCTTCCACCTGGATGGTTGTAGCCGGTTGATTGACACCGTGGGAGAGATGTAACAAGAAGGCAGTGTATGGAGCAGCAAGTTTAATGGTTTAGAAATGCGGTCCCAAGCCTTTGCTGTACTTTTTATCCTTGTGGCTCTCTGGACCCATCACCCAAGCTGAAGCTTCAGACTTTTCATCTGCAAAAAAATTGTCACAGGTAAGATCTGTCTTTTTTTTTTTTTTTTTAAACCTCTCCTCGTACCCAAAGTACTTCCTGGCTTAAAATAAATCCACTAGAACTATTCTAGGTGCATCTAAAGCAGAAACCTCAGGGTAGGATAAATTGTAGTTTGAGGAGAGAGACAGAGAGACAGAGAAACAGAGACAGAGAGAGAGAGAGACAGAGAGAGAACACTGTAATGAGTTTCATATGCATCCTTTCTACCTCCAAGGGAAGGAGGTTCTTGTTGACAATACCCACCTACTCCTGCCTAGGCAGAACCTCTATAGAGTGTCGCTCTAGGGAGTCTACACTTTCTCAACAGTGTGTCATCGGAGTTTATTGCTTAGGCAAGTGAGAAAGCCCCAGGATGGGAATTTTTAAAAAAAAATTGGGATCATACTTCAAAAATGTCCAGGCAGAGGGGCTGCTTCAAAAAGGTTTCAAGCACAGGACAGGACAAAGCTACCAAAACCAAGCTCCATGCCAGGAGCCAGGAATGGAAAGACCAAAAACCAGTTACCAGAGTGGAAAAAGACTACCTTGGGCTGTGAGGACTTCATGCCTCTGGCATCTCCTCTTGACGTGTGTATTTCCAATCTAGATCCAGACCAGAGGAAAATCTATCATGTTAGTGAGAATATTGTCACTATAACATGATGGAAGCTTCAAACAGAAATAAGGTTTATTCGTTAACATTCTGATTTGGTAACTCTAGAGAACAGAGAAGAAGCCAAGGGGAAACAACTAACAATGGGTCTCATGTCACCCTAGTAGATGGTGACTAAGGTGAGTTCCCTGTATTTCCATTCACTCCCTCACCAGAGTCACTAGTATGCATCACGTTGTATTTAGTTGGTTCTCAATAGGTTTTTGTGGCCAAGATGATGACACATGCCTTTAATCTTAGCATTTGGGAGGCTGAGCTTGAGGCAAGTCTGGGTTACACAGTGAAACCTTGTCTCAAAGCAAAAGTAATAAATAAAAATATTTGTAGGGTGAATAACTCAGAAGAAAAATATTCTCTAAGAACTTTGGTTATTGATTCTGTTTGCAGATAAAGTAATACTGTGGTGGTATTGTGTTCCCCAAAGTATTGTGCACTCTAATGAACTTATCTGGGGTCAGAGAACAGAACAGCCACAATATTAAACATAGAGGATAGGCAGTGGTAGCACACGCCTTTAATCCTAGCATTCCAGAGGCAGAAATCCCTCCGGATCTCTGTGAGTTCAAGGCCACATTGGAAACAGCCAGGCATGGTGAGTCACGCCTTTAATCCCAAGAAGTGAGCCTTTAATCCCAGGGAGTGATGGCAGAAAACAGAAAGATATATAAGGTGTGAGGACCAGAAACTAGAAGCATTTGGCTGGTTAAGCTTTTAGGCTTTGAGCAGCACAGTTCAGCTGAGATTCATTCTGGATGAGGACCCAGAAGCTTCCAGTCTGAGGAAACAGGATCAGCTGAGGAACTGGCAAGGTGAGGAAGCTGTAACTTGTTCTGCTTCTCTGATCTTTCAGCATTGACCTCAATACCTGGCCTCAGGTTTGATCTTACTAGTAAGACCTTCTAAGATTCCTGCTATATAATACTTAAGATATTATACTATAAATATGTATGTATTTATTTAGTCTATGGGGTTTTTTTGCCTGCATTTATGTTTGCACACTTTATATGTACCTGGTACCCATGGAGGCCAGAATAGGGCATTGGATTTCTTGACACTGGAGTCACAGATGGTTGTAAGCTGCCATGTGAATTCTGGGAATGGGACTTGGGTCCTCTGCAAGAATGGCTAGTGTTATTTAACTACTGAGTTGTCTTCCGAGCCACTAAAAATATGTGTTATTTCTCAAAAATATATCTAAGCTTAAGGCAAGGAGCTTCAAAATGAAGGTAACAGGTAATGCAGTACTTCACATTCTAGATTTGTGTTTTTATCAATTAGTATTTATTCCATTGTATAGTTTTGGCTTCTTTGTCAAAAATCAGGTGTTCATATGTGTGTGGATTAATGTCAGGGTCTTCAATTCAATTTCATTGGCCCGTATATCAGTTTTTATGCCAGTACCAAGCTGTTTTGTTTGTTTTTTATTACTATAGCTCTATAGTAGAGCTTGAGATCAGGGATGGTGATGCCTCCAGAGGTTGCTTTATTGTACAGGATTCTTTTAGCTATCCTGGGTTTTTGTTTTTCCATATGAAGTTGAGTATTTTTCTTTCCAAGTCTGTGAAGAATTGTGTTGGGATTTTGATGGGGATTGCATTGAATCTGTAGATTGCTTTTGGTGAGATTGCCATTTTTACTATGTTAATCCTACCTATCCACAAGCATGGGAGATCTTTCCATTTTCTGATATCTTCTTCAATTTCTTTCTTCAGAGACTTAAAGTTCTTATCATACAGGTCCTTCACATATTTAGTTAGTGTTACCCCAAGGTATTTTATATTATTTGTGCTATTGTAAAGGGTGATGTTTCTCTGATTTCTTTCTCAGTCCTTTTATCATTTGTATATAGGAGGGCTACTGATTTTTTTTTTAGTTGATCTTGTATCCTGCCACATTACTGAAGGAGTTTATCAATTGTAGGAGTTCCCTGGTAGAATTTGGTAGAATTTTTGGGGTCACTTATGTATACTATCATATCATCTGCAAATAGTGAGAGTTTGACTTCCTCTTTTCCAATTTCTATCCCTTTGATCTCCTTATGTTGTCTTATTGCTCTAGCTAGAACTTCAAGTACTATATTGAATAAATATGGGGAGAATGGACAGCCTTGTCTTGTTTGACATTGTTACTGTCTCTCACTCCTCAGAACATGGTAAGGATGCTTTTACTTATGGAAATGACTGGTTTTCCTATAACCCCAGTGTCTTAGTGTGTACGGACACATTGATGAGTACTAGGTGGCTTCCAAACACTAGAGACCTGTTTCTCACAGCACTGGAATCTGGGAGATCCAAGGTGCTGGAGAATTTGGCATTTAGTGAGCATCCATTCCATAGAGATGGTGAAATCTCACTGTGTCCTCATGTGGCACATGGCAGAGGGGTAAAGAGTTCCACTTCTCTGATAATCCCACCCATGGGCTTTAGCCTAAAGGCTTTACCTCTTAAAACTGTTATACCGGGGAATATATTTCCACAGTAATTTGGGGACATAGATACATTAGGATCAAGGCACTTTTCTCACAGGTCACTTATTTTTTTTTCTCTTGGTCTTCAGCTCCCAGCACAGTGCCTGCTACACAACAAGAACTATTAAGTTCGTGCTGAATGATTCTTAGGCACTTCCTACTTGAGCTCCATGGTTACCAAGCCTCTAAAGCACATTGTTTTTTGTTTGATTATTTGTTTGTTTTTGTTTTTCAAGACAGGGTTTCTCTGTTTAGCTTTGTGCCTTTCCTGGAACTCGCTTTGTAGACCAGGCTGGCCTTGAACTTACAGAGATCCACCTGCCTCTGCCTCCCGAGTGCTGGGATTAAAGGCATGCACTACCACCACCCGGCTGCACATAATTTTTTTACTTTATGATTTGATTAGTTAGGTTTTTCTTGCACATACATTCCTAATTTAGTGGTTTTCAAAACAGTAAGCTCCCTGAGACAGAGTCTGACTTAGCCTCTGGCATAGCACTTGGCATGAAGGAGCTGCCCAGGAAGTAGTTGATTGAGTAATAACTGAAAATTTATTTTTCTAGAGCTAAGTACAAGTAATGAATATGTGTATATACCATTAAATGAGCTAATATTAAACAAGCTGACGCACCTCGGTCTGGAGGACCGACTGGGGTGCCGAGCTCAGGAGCGGCCGGGCAGGGCAGGGCCGGGCCGGGCCGCGCCGGAAACACGGAAGCTTTCCAGGACCCTATGATAAATCTCCCATGTTGTAGAGAGTTTTTATCCCCTAATAAATTCCTTGCCTTTTAAGCAGAAAAAAAAATCCACTATGTTTACTTTTAAAATCATATATGTAATTTTGTTTAACCTGGTCTTCAAAAGTGATGTCCAAACTGTTAGATGTTAGCTAATCATCAACTATGTTAGATACATTCTTAAGAAAGTATCTATGTTAGAATAAGAGAATATTAGCATTAAAACCCTCTGGAGTTAGTAACATTGCTGTGTGGTAAAGAACATCTTCAACATGAACAGGTTCCCGGTTTCACCCCAGCATCACTAGTAAGTGTCTTTTAAAGATACTTTAGTGCATTAATGTTGAGCATTATATCACCCACTTTTGAAACTGGCCGAGTGCTTTCTATATGCAAGAAGACAGAACAGAGAGCTTGATAGAATTGGGGTATACAGCACAAGACAGAGGATACTCAGTTTTGGACATGTTGGCAACTGTTGAAGCATACAGTTGTATTTATGAAATGTGTCATTTTCTTTAGTCTTCTGTCAGAACACATCTTTTCCCATCCTATAAAATATTATAGTGTTTGATATGGGCCCAGGGCTTTCATTTTAGGGGATAGCGGTGACTCAGAAGTTAAAAGTGCTTGCTGCTCTTACAGAGGACTTGAGTTTGGTTCCCAGCATCCACCTGGTTTACAGCCATCTGTAACTCCAGTACCAGATCTGATGCCTTCTTCCAGCCTCTTTGTGCTCCTGTACTCACATGATGCACATACACACATGCAAGCAAAACACTCATACATACACAGTAAATTTAAAAAATTTATTTGAAAACCATGATACAATATAGTTTTTAAATGGACCCAACAGAAACAACAAAGAATTTAATTAGCTTATGAAGATATCTAAGCATGTTTCATAGTCCAGGTGTTCCCTAAAGGGAGCTGTCATTTGTGATATAGATGAATCAGTAGGTCCCAAGAACAGATATTCCAACGATAGAGCTTGCCATTTAAAAAAATCCTGTGGTGAGCCTTCTCATAAAGAAAATAATTGTTTCTGATTTACCTCTGTTTTGATAGTATGCACCTTCACTTCCGTATCATCTAGAGGGGAATGTGAGAGTTGCTACACAAACTAATCAATGGAACTTATTAATTTCTTTGGTTACAAACACACTGTGTTATTGAATTCTGAGTTCTTGCTCAGCTCCTTACTAGCATGAGATTCAGGACAAGTCATTTACCTCTTTGCCTCAGTAATGGGGGAAAATGGGGAAATTGAAGTTTGTACCTCATAAGGGTACAACAAGGTATAAACCGCTGGACAGCGCTGAACTCAGGGTCTATAATCAGTCAGTAGAGGTCCCCTCAGAAGCTAGTCTTTCTAGGCCCTCATCCCTACGAGCTTCCTTTGAAACAAGACTACAGAATAGTATGTTGCCACGCTTGGGGCTCAGGGTGGCATCTTTCCTGCAAACTCTGGGGACAGGGCCGTGGGGGAGGGGGACCCTAAGCCACCTCAATAGTGGGTTGTCAAGTCAGGGGAAACAGTTGGAGAAACCTGGCTGGTTGGTTGGTTTATTCATTGCTGATAGCACTGATGACTCTGGAGGAGCTTCCTAACCCTTCATCAGGAAACTGGGTTTTGATTCTATACGGAAGAAGGATCCTAGGACTCTTCATCATGGTTTGGCACAAAGGAGTGGCCATTCATTGTTGGACTGCCCCAAAAGAAGTGGGTGGAATCGCCCCGGGACTCCCAGCTAGGAAGGAATAGCTTGCAAATACGCTCCTCCCCTCCGGGACTTGCATTCCATCTGGCCGGACTAGCCGGGGGCCTGGGAACGGTCAGGCCGTGCCCCCAGCTGGCACACTGCGGTCCAGGAGGCATCCCCACTCGCAGGGCGGGCCTGGGCTGTCAGTCCGTCCACCCATCTGTCCAGGAGGCATTTCTCCGAGCCTCCACCTGACCATCGCTGCCGTGTAGAAGCCGGCCATGGAGCGGCAAGCGGAGAAGACGAGGCGGCGCTTCCTCCGCGCTTCCCAGGCGGGCGGCGGAGCCTCTACCCTCCCGGGGGCGGCGGTCGGTCGGGGTCGGCGCCGCCTGCGCACTCGCCCGCCCGCGCGCGCGCTCCCTCGCCCTTGGTCCCGACCGCCGAGCCCTGACGCGGAGCCCCCCAGCGGCGCACGGCGGCCTGGGCACCGGCGAGCGCCCGCCCTCCGCCGGCGCCGGGCGGCGGCCCACGTGACGGGAAGCGGCGGCGGCGGGGCCGGCAGCCCAGGAGCCGCGGCCGGAGCGGGCGGCGGGGCCCCAGGCCGCGGGCGGCGCGGGACGGCTGCGCGGCGCCGGTGAGAAGCGAGGGGCGGCCTGAGGGAGCCGCGGGGGCGCGACCGGCCCTTGGCGAGCGGCCGCGCAGGTGCAGCGGGGCGGGAGCGGGCGGGTGCCAGCATGACTGGGCCAGGTGTGCCTGCTGGGGGCCGGCGTGCAGGCTGGGCGAACCTGGGGTGCTCACCCGCGCGGGGTCACTGTGTACACTGTGATGTGGGGGTGTGTCAGGGGAAGGCAGAGGCAAATACGACAGACCGAGCCCTTGAACTTGGCGTTTCTGGGGGAAGAGAGAGATCAGGACCAGGAAGGACTGTGCCGGTGCGCCTCCACCCTTCGGGTGGAACGGCTGGGGTGCGTGCTGTAATTGAAGTTTCCCGAGCTCTGTGGATTAGGGGTTGAAATTGGGGTTAGTCTCAGGTCTGAATTGAGAGACTGGGAGACTAGGCAGGGGAATGTTGAAAAGGAAAGAGGAGGCCCGTGTTTGATCCCTGGTCCCAGTCTTTACCATGGGTGCACCAGGTCAGGGAGTTGCACCCCGATGGCACTTTACATCGCCTTCTGCCTGACTTCCTGTGCTGCTTGAGGCTGTCCAGTTGCCTCCTGGTCTTGCTTCTGTCAAAGGGTTGTTGGTTGAATCTCGGAGGCTGCTGCTCTGTGGCTACAACTGGGTGCTGAAGTGGAGTTCACGCTGTAGTCTGGAGCAGGTATGATTGATCACGCGTGTGCTTTGGGCAGGGCCTGCTGGGTCAGGAGGCCAGGCAGGCAGCATGGGTGTTAATGTGGTGGCAAGGGAAGACAGGAGAAGAGGTGTGAGAAGGACCCTGCTGCCCTGGAGCTGGCCTGCCTGCCTGCTGCTGACTGGAGAATAAATATGGGCAGGCAGGCAGAGACTGGCTGCTGTGGTGTGTGCTACACTCTCATGCTGGTGGTCATGATTCTTTCTTGGTCAGCAAAGCTGAGGACTCACAGCTCCAGGGTCAGAAAGGAAGGGACATTTGGACAGCTGCTTCCTTTTCTTTTTCCTTTCCTTTCTGCTAACCAAGCAACTGCTACTTGGGTGTAAAATAAAAGGCCACACTTGACCAGAATCCCCAAGAACCTGCCCACAGCGCCTTTCCCCAGGCCCTGGTTCGTCGCACTCCAGGGCCATGATGAGGGTGAGGCTGTGTGGGTTTAAACCCCCGCTCCTGTCACTTCCTAACAGTGACCTTTGGATGCCATTTTCCTCATCAAAACGGGACTAATAGCTGGGTGTGGTGGTACCTGCATTCAGGAGATAGAGCTAGAAAGACAGGGAGTTCAAGACCGTCATCAGCCATCCATGACTAGGGATCACGTTGGAGGCCAGCCTAGGTTACATGAGGCCTTGTCTTATCTCCTCCATTCACCAAGTAGGGCTAATTTCACAAAAGGTGTGTGGATTCTCATAAAGTTTTCATGGGAGGCATCTATCACAAGTCCTGACACTTAACAGAGCTATAGTCAGTGATTGTTCTCCAGTAAAAATGAGAACATAAGGCCATGCTTGCACTCTGAAAACCCATGGTTCTCTGCTCTGAGCAATCGTGGATCCCGTGGAGGCTTCACTGTGGAGTCAGGCTGTGGATTCTGGATTTCAGTTCACTGTACATGCCAAGGTGTGCATTTGCAGCTCATTGGTGAGACTTGGTGAGACCTCGGCCTTGCTTTCCCCTGCCATTCTTCCTCCACTCATATTTGAATGGCAGTTTTTTGACCTTAGAGTTGGGGACAGAGCTGTTTACTCCTGCAGGCTTGCAGGACCGATTCAGCCTTGGCCTCAGCTCTCTAGAGACAGGGTTGGTACTGGCCTGTGCTTCCCACAGCGTCTTCTGGTTGTAAAGCTGACAAAGCCTAGAGCTTGCTGTTTAGAAAGCAGCCCTGGGCCCTGGGGTGGAGCTCAGTGGGTGGACTGCTAGCCGGCATGAAGGAAGCCTTGGGTTCCATCTGTAGCGTCACAGAAAGCCAGGTGCAGTGGAACAAGGCTGCAGTTCCTCCACTTGGGAGGGAAGCAAAAGGGGCTGGAGTTGAAGGTCTTCTTCTTTAGTTACATAGCAAGTTAGAGGGGAGCCTGGGTGACGGAAGTCCTTGTTTAAAAAAAAAAAAATCCTGCCCAAGTGAGTAGGGGCCCGGCACAAATGTAAATGGAAGGTTTTGAAAACAAACAAATAAAAACAATATGGGTATTTTTCTAGACCTGACTTGCAATTAGCATTTCTGTTTTTTTTTACAGTTACTAACAGCCTTTTATGCTAATGTTAAAATTTTGATCCTTTATGAAAAGGAGTCAGTTTCCCTGAATGGGTTCAGCATCTTTTCATGGTCAGGATCCAGTCCTCATTAGAAAGACATTGAAGTCATCATTTGTGGCAGCCGCGTGTTTGGGTTCTGCAGAGTGATCTGGCTCAGATCCTACACCTCATGCCCTCTGTGGCAAACCCGACCTGTTTTACTGTATTAAGAAAAACATGACTGCTAAGCAAATGCAAAACTCAACAACTCAGTCTGGGGCTAGCCCAAATAAGGTTGAGTGTTTCTTGCAAACACCCTTAGATGTCTTCCTGAAGACTTGAGATCAAGATGTTTCTCCATAGTCAAAGTGGCTGTTGTAGAATAAACTAAAATCCAACAAAAATAGTGTATGTAAATAAGTTAACTGCCCGATGTCTCATAGGCACGTGATAATTCTTTGTTGGTGTTGGAAGATTCTGTGGTGAGGATGGTGTTATGTGGTAAATGCCTGAGAGACCCCTGTTATCATCCCATTCCTTTCCATATCCTCTAACCCCTTGCTTCTTCAGTTATAACCATTTATGTAACTCATTTAGGATGTATATGATATATATGTGCCTAGATACACACTAGTCATACATACGTACATACCATCTGTATGGTAAGTGCCTACAGTATATGTGAATATATAGTACATGTATGTGGTGTACAAATATGTGTACACAGTCACCCTTAGTATCTATGGATTTGGGTTCCAGAATTCTCCTTGGATACCAACTCTGTGGGGCTTAAGTATTATAGAATATAAGATGCTGCAGTAGTTGGATATAGCATCTACACGTGCTATCATATGCTTTAAGTCATCTCTAGATGAACATGTTTGGTACAGACACATATAGCAGCTTTGCATGATACACATGATGTGTGCCAGATGCTTTTAATATGGGTTCCATTGAACCCCACATCCATGGGTTCAGATACGCAACCCATGGATAAGGGGACAACATATACTTCCATATTTTTATTGGCATTTGTATTAGCACAGGGAGGAGTAGTTAGACATAGATGCGTGCCAGGGTAATGTCAAGACAAATTAGACCAAAGCTGTCTCCTCCCCTCCGCCCCTTCCTCTTTCTCTCTCAGATCACTGGAACAGGCCAGTTTTCTATGACTGTCTTTTTTTTTTTTTTTTTTGGTACCTAGTTTTTTACTTTCTCTCCTGTACTCGTTTTGATCAAGTGTTGCCTGGTTACAAGCTAATGTATTTGTTGTTGGCTTCCAGCAAATTTCAGTATTGAGTCACCCAACTGCGGTGCTCTTCAGCAAGAACAAATTATTTCAGGTAAACTTACATCCTGGTTTGATGGGAATGTGCCTCAGCAAGGCGGGTGGAGTCTTAGGATTCATCCTTGGGACCCAGAGCAGGGAGGTAAGAACCATGATCTCAGGAATCACTTCAGAACTAGTTACCACAGGACCAGTCACCTTGAAGGATCCAGGCCTCTGGTTGAGAGTTGCTGCTGTGGTCAGGAAGACTTTAGCTCAGAGGAACTGAAGCCAGCATGTTCCTTCAGTCAGTGGAACTGGGAGTATAGGGGGTTAGAAGCCAACAGGGACCAGTCCCTGTGTAGCTGTGCACCATTAAAGACGCCGCGGGACGTCTCAGTTCTCTGTCATTGCCTCTCTACTCAGAGATGTTGGAAGAAAGGAAGCTGGGCTTGCTGGTGCATTCAGGTCATCCCAGCACTCAGAAGACTAAAGCAATAGAAGTCTGTGTTTGAGACTAGCCTGGGCTATAGGACAGATCCTGTCTCAACCAAAGAGAGTCCAGGCATGGTGGTGCACATTTGTAATCCCAGTACTCAAGAGGCCGAGGCAGCAGGATAAGTTTGAGTTAGAGGCCTATGCTTTAGTTAAGATGCCTGGATTGGAGTCTCAGCTCTCCAAATACCAACCATGGTTGATCAAGCCATCTGAACTACCCTGCCCTCTTTTGGCAGCTAGATGACAGTGTTGGGGAAACCTACAGTGGAATCCAAACCCTGTATATAGATGTAGAGACACCAACTCACCCACAATCACAAGGAGGTGGCTAATGGCTGTCCCATATTATTCCTACTGTCATCATTCATGTGGGATAGTTGAGCGCTGAGAACTTGGTCTTTCCAGAGTGTCTGCCCTTTCCCAGCCCAGTCTAAACATCTCCCATGATTGCTGCTCTCAGCTCAGACTCTAGTTCTGACCCTACCAGGTCCGCCTTTAGGCTGTAGAGATGCATCAGTGGTTAAGAGCACTTGCTCTTCCAGACGACTCAGCATCAGCAACACATAAGTGCCTGTAACTCCAGCATTAGGAGATCTGATGCTCTCTTGTAGCCTCTGCATGCACCCACACACACATATACTCACACCGATATTTTTTTTAATTAAAAAAAGTTGATTTCCATCACTCTAGTCCAACCTAAGCCAATCCATGTAAAATAGTTCAAATGAGCAAAAGTCACAGTTTTCCTCTTTTTTGTGGGGGTGGTGGAATTAGGGAGTTAGGGTCATAGTGTGCTGCCTGCCTAGGCTTGTTTTGAACTGTTCACTTTTAGTGTAACTTCATGAACGGAAAATGAACAAACATTTACCATGAAATGGGGAGAAAATAACAAGGCTAATTTTAGGTAGACTATCTTTTAAAAATGTAGATGAATTACTCTCTAGCTTGTGATAGGACGCACCTTCAGTTATAGGGCTGTAATACTTACATCCTGTACTGATGATGATGATGTTCTGTTCCTCATGTAGCTTGCCAGGGGCTCTGCAGAATTTATTTCATTTAAAAGTGTTAGGTAAATATTAAATATTGAGTGTTTGGGTTCTTTGTTTGTTTGACCAGATGCTCAGGACACCAGGCCTGTCTTAAAGGTAGACTTCTTCTCAGTGTCTGTGTTCTGTGCTAGAGCTAGTAGTGCTGTCTGCTAAAGCATCTGTCTTAATAAAAGCCACTCTGTCACAGTACTCTTTCAGTATATTTTTTTCTGAGCAGGAGTTGGTCTAGTTTTATAATATTAAAATCATAAAATATTATGATGTATCTGCAAACTTCTTTCTGCTTCTAGAAAACCGATCTTACAGATGCTTTTATTGCATTTGTTTGTTCTCGTGCTGTGGATTTGCATTTTGTTTGTTTTTATATTGACTTCTCATGTGTGTCAGGACACACGCATGTGTGGAGGTTGGAGAATAACTCGCAGCAATAGGTTCTTTCCTTCCATCACAACGTGGGTTCCGGGATTGAACTCAGGTCATCCAACTCAGTGGCAGGTGCCCTTACTCACTGAGTCGCCTCCCTAGCCTCTCTCCCTAGCCACAGCCCAAGAGGTAAGTGGGTGGCCTTGTGAAACCTGCTGCCTCCGAAGGGGCAGACCCTCACCCAGTGTCGGCATCTGTCTTATTGAACAGTGTCCCACATGCTCATCTTGTCCTTCTAATAATATAAGAGGCACTTATGGTTAATAATTTATGAGATGCCCCCTGAAGATTTCAAATACCTGTAATATTTGAGAAATGGCCCCTAAATATGGATTTAGTATAAACTAAGTACTGCATTGAGATGAACTCAGAAATTGTGAGTAGATTGCTTACATATATGATAAGTATATGCTTCCATGAAATGAAATTTTAAATGAAAACCATGCAAGTTGTGAATTCTAGTAAGTTTACTGAATGGATTCCTTTTAGATTCCCAAGATAAAACTAGTGTGGGAAAGTAAATAACTTACAGATAAATACGTATCTTAAAAATGAATGCGTAAACTGGTAAGGAAGTGGATGGTTACCCCTACGACATCATGCCACTACTGCGCCAATCAGAGCACAGTATATTCATGTGTGGAAAGGTCATAATGGGGACTGGGGAGGTGGCTCAGTGGGGCAAAGCACCTGCCACACAAGCCTGAGGATCTGAGGTCAAGGCTGCAGAATCCACAGAAAGCCAGGCATGGTAGTGTTTGTCTGTAATGCCAGTACACCTATGACAACATGGGAATTCATAGGTCAGCTAGCTTAAGAGGTGCCTTCGAGGTGCAAGGTAAAGACCAACATCTGAGGTTGTCCTCTCATCTCCACATGCATGTCTTGGCATGAACATACCTGTACTCATACATGAATGTGCACACGTGTGAGTTACACACACATTCCCACAGATACACACAAAGATTTAAAAAAAGAGCTGGGCGGTGGTGGCCCACGCCTTTAATCCCAGCAGAAGCAGGCGGATCTCTGTGAGTTTGAGGCCAGCCTGGTCTACAGAGCGAGTTCCAGGAAAGGCGCAAAGCTACACAGAGAAACCCTGTCTTGGAAAACCAAAAAAAAAAAAAAAAAAGATTTAAAAAAAGAAACAAAATGTGAAAATGAAACCCATTATATGTAATTAATATGTACTAATAAAAAGCTTTAAAAATTAATGTTTAATAACATATAGAAAAATACTTTTAATCTGTAAGGATACAGCAAATAGTGACAGCAACATTCAGTTTAGGAAACTGGACACTTTTGATGTTTTAGAAATCTGTCATTCGCCCACCCATTCCCCTGCTCATCACCTGTAGATTGATTTCCTTTCATGAGACTCCTCATGAATGGATTCACTCTTGTGCGTAGCTGTAGGTCATTTTTTTTTTTTTTTTCCGTTGTACAGTTCTCTATCCTGTGGAGGAAAGCCAGGCTGTTTCCAGTTTTCCCTCATCTCAGACATGGTCAATGCTCCTCCCTTGTCCTTGTCTTTGTGAACATAAAATAAATTCCGTGGAGGAATCATCAGTTTACTCAGCCATGTCAAGGGCTTCACAGAAAATGCTAGGACAGTTTCAGCATTTTCAGCATTTTCAGGAATCTTCCACAGGCAATGTAGTTTCCATTGTGTCCTGTTCTTATATTCACATGCAGTCACCGTCTGTTTTGTTAAATGCATGGACATAAACTAAAACCACTTGCAGTGGTAACCTGAAGCTTTGTGTCTATTGCTGCATCTTACTTCCCTTTTCAGGGAAAAACCTGCGAGTAGTCTGCTTGTGCTGGTGTTTTACTAGTTTCCCATGACATCCACGGACCTTTGGTCAAATATATTGTTTTTTCAGGCAGTCTCCCCGTGTAGGTTAGGGTGGCCTTGAACTCCCAAGTCTTCCTGCCTCCCCACCATATGTACTAGGATTCCAGGTGTGCCTGGGGAAGTGCACATGCCATACAGGTTAATGAATTTTGACAAGTGTGGGAGTTTGAATGAGAATGGCCTCCATAGACTCATAGACTTAGTTAGTGGAACTGTTTGGGATGGATTAAGGGGTGTATTATTGGAGGTAGGCTTTGGGGTTTTAAAAGCCCATGCCATTTCCAGTTAGTGCTCTTTCCTGCACTGCTCTCTGTCTATCTATCCCTCCCTCCTGGGGGGGGGGCGTTCCTCCCCTTCCCCTCCCTCCCTCCCTCCCTCCCTCCCTCCCTCCCTCCTTCCTTCCCTCCCTCCCTCCTTCCTTCCCTCCCTCCCTTCCTCCCTCATGCTTTGCTCCTCACAATCACAGTCATGGACTCTAACTCTCTGAAACTATAAACCTTAAATAAACTCTTCTATAAGTTGCCCTGGTCATGGTGTTTGGCCACAGCAATAGAACATAACTGAGACAGTGAATCTCCACACTTTCACAACAGACCCCTTCATCAAGGTACAGACTCATCCTGTGCCCCAAAGAGTTCCTTTGGTCATTTTGCCATTGACATCCTTGAGTTTAATCAACATACATCTGTGCTGTCTACTGTGATATTCATATAAGTGGAAATTTACAGTATGTACAGTTTTATTATTCTATTTATGTTTTGTGTTTACATGTGTGAGGGCACACATATGCCTAGACACCATATATGTAGAGGTCAGAAGATAACTTGCAGGAATTGTGTCTCTCCTTCCACCATGAAGGACCTGAAGCATGGCATTTAATGTCTTTACCTACTGAGCCATCTCATCAGCCCCATACAGTGTTTTTGACATTCGTCCAAGTATTGTTTTCATCCGTTCATAACTAGTATTCTAGAGTTATGAATACTTTACAAATGGCTAGGCTGGGAGAAAAGCTCAGTAAGTGCTTAGGTTGAATGCAGTCCCTTATGATTCTAAAACTCAGCTGTTTTAAGTTTTCAGACTATTAAGAATAAGTCTGCTATAGGTATCTTGTGTAACTATATAGAAACATTAAGAATGTGGTGGTGGGTGCTGGTGACACACGCCTTTAATCACAGCATTCAAGAGTCAGAGGCAGGTGGATCTCCAAGTTCAAGGCCAGCCTGGTCTACAGAGTGAGATTCAGGACAGCCAGGCCTACGCAGAGAAACTCTGTCTTGGGAGGAAAAGAAAAAAAAAAGAAAGAAAAAGAAAAAGAATGGCCAAGCAAGGTGGTCCATGCCAGTAATTCCAGCCCTCCAAAGGTGAAGGTAGCATGATCAGGCTTTCCAGGTCATCCCCAGTTACACAGTGAATTTCAGAACCTGTCTAAAAAAACAAACAAAATAAAATGAATGGGTAGCCAGATAATGTTTTAGCTTTGGTAAAAAGAAAAATCACCAACTAGAATCTTCAAAGGGACTAAACCAAAACCTGAGATTTGAATTTGATCTAAGTCCCCATTGACACTTGGCATCGATCTTTGCCTTCTTGTTTGTTTCCTTCTGTTTAGATCGTACTAGATTCTGATCCCAGGCCTTTATAAGTCAAACTTTTTTTTTTTTTTTTTTTTAAGACAGAGTCTCATTTTATATATATAGCCTTGGTTGGCCTGGAATTTGTAGTTAGTCGTTTTTTATTCTTTGCTCTTTGGCTCTTCTGGGGGCCTGCCACACAGCTCCCAAATAATCTCACACAGAGACATTTTCTTACTTATAAATGGCTAGCCTTAACTTGGCTTGTTTCTAGCCAGCTTTTCTTAACTTAAATTATCTCATCTACCTTATGCCTCTGGGCTTTTACCGTTCTCTATTTCTGTATACCTTTACTTCTTACTCTGTGGCTTGCTGTGTAGCTGGGTGGCCCCTGGAGTCCTCCTCTCCTTTCTTTTGTACCTTGATCTCGATCTCTTCCCAGATTTCTCGTATTTATTCTCTCTGCCTGCCAACCCCACCTATCCTTTCTCCTACCTTGCTATTGGCCGTTCAGCTCTTTATTAGATCAATCAAGTGTTTTAGACAAAGTAACACAGCTTCACAGAGTTAAACAAATGCAGCATAAAAGAATGCAATACATCTTTGCATCATTAAGACAAATATGAAACATCTTAAAATAATATTCCACAACAGGAACTTGTTCTGTAGACCAGGCTGGCCTTGAACTCAGAGATCCACCTGCCTCTGCTCTCCAAGTGCTGAAATTGGAGGCATGTGTATTGGTGGAAGTATTGAGTCAACTCCACATAGTGACAAAATAAAGGGAGGTTTATTTTGTGGGTAACTTACAAGTAAAGGGATAGGTTACAGGATCCGGGAGAGGTCTAACACAGTCCAACAGTGTTTTCTGGAGAACTCTGCTTGGTCTACATCCAGCATCCAGGATCCAGGAACCAAGAGAGCTGCACATCCAGATCTCGGGTCTTAAGGGCTCCTGTCTCGGCCCCGCCTCATAGGCGTGACAGTTACCGGAAGCCTCAATGGGGGTCGTACTTCCAGGTCAAAGCTGGAACAGCTACCCACTGCACATGTGCACCATGATCAGCTTGGTGTCAGTCATCTTACTGGTAGCTATTCTCGTAGGTATGAAGTCAGCTCATGCAATTTAACCTACGTTTTCCTGGTATCTAATAATGGTGACAGTCTCTTCATGTTCTTTTTGGTCATCGATGTACCTTGTTTTGTGAAGTGTCCTCTTGAATTTTTTACTCATGTGGAAAATTAGTGTTTCTTATTTTGACTGTTGGCTTGTGGGAGTTTTATATCTTCTTGTGTGATTTGGCAGGTGTATGAACTACAGTTTTTCCTCCCAGTATGGGGCTTGACCTGCTTGTTTATATAAACCCTTTGTGTTTTTCTCTCCCTCGCTCCCTTCCATTCTTTTCTTTACTTTTTTGAGATAGATATTTTGTGGAGCTTGTCTCTGGCTCTTAGATACAAGTGGTCCTTCAGCCTTAGCCTGGCCAAGTAGACAGAACTACATTCAGTCATTCAGTACCAGGCTAGCCTTATGTCTTAGTTACCCACTGTCGTTTGATAGCAGTTTCTGAACTCTATTAGGTCCTGTTATTTCATGCTACAGTTTCAAGGTTGTTTGGACAATTCAAGGTCCTTGGATTTCCATGTAGAATTTAAAACTAGTTTGTCAGTTTCTGCACAAAAACAAAAACAAAAACAAAAAAAAAACTGCTGAGTTTATAATTTAGGTCTTCCTTAAAGTATAGGAATAAGATTTTGTTCAGAGATTTTTTTTGGGGGAGGGGGGGGCAAGGTTTCTCTGCATAGGTCTGGCTGTCCTGGAACTTGCTCTGTAGAGCAGGCTGGCCTCGAACTCACAGAGATCCGCCTGGCTCTGCCTCCTGAGTGCTGGGATTAAAGGCATGTGCCACCACTGCCGGGCTTATTTAGAGATCTTGTACATCTTTGTTAGGTGATTTTTTTCCCCTATATACTGAATACATTTTAAGATTCAAGTTTATAACTGTTATATAAGTGTAGAATGCAGATGACCTTGATATAGTTTTAATTAACAGCTTCTAAACTTTAACTAAGTCTAAGAGAATCTTTATATACCTCCATGTAGACATTTGAGTATTAGTAGTCTTATGTTTTTTATTTCAGTTTTTTATAACTTGTGTATTATTTGTTGATTTGGGTTTCTGTGGTGGTATTGTGTTCCCCAAAATATTGTACATGCTAATAAACTTATGTGGGGTCAGAGAACAGAACAGCCACAATATTAAACATAGAGGATAGGCAGTGGTAGCACATGCCTTTAATCCTAGCATTCCAGAGGCAGAAATCCCTCTGGATCTCTGTGAGTTCAAGGCCACATTGGAAACAGCCAGGCATGGTGACACATGCCTTTAATCCCAAGAAGTGAGCCTTTAATCCCAGGGAGTGATGGCAGATAGCAGAAAGGTATATAAGGCATGAAGACCAGGAACTAGAAGCCTTTGATTGGTTAAGCTTTTAGGCTTTGAGCAGCACAGTTCAGCTGAGACCCATTCTGGATGAGGACTCAGAGGATTCCAGTCTGAGGAAACAGGATCAGCTGAGGAATTGGCGAGGTGATGGAAGCTGTGGCTTGTTCTGTCTCTCTGATCTTCCAGCGTTCACCCCAATACCTGCCCCAAGTTTGTTTTTATTAATAAGTCCTTTAAGATTGGTGCTACAGGTTTCTAGTTTCATCCTGACAAACTCCCAGTGCAACTTAGAATAGACACAGTTCGTCAGCATGCAAGGAATGCTGTAACAAACTGGGTGCCTTAGGTACTAAAAGTGTACGTTTCACAGCTCCGGAGGGGCAAAACTGAGATCGAGGGTGACAGGGCCAGTTCCTCTGAGAGCTGGAGAAGCCATGCAATTCCTCTTCTGGTACCTTCCAGCATTCATTAGATTATAGATTCTGGTCTCCCCCTCCCTTATTAATATCTTTCCTCTGTGTGTATATGTCTGCAGCCTGATTCCTCTATTATAGAACGTCGTCATCTTGGGTTAGGGCTTGACCTAAAGATTTCGTGTTAACCCGGTCATCTGTAACATCTTGTGTTACAGAAGGTGCAGTTCACAGGCTCTGGGGCTTAGGCCTTTAGCATTTTGAATAGGACTCCATTCATCCCACTACAGATGGTACTAACAGACATCTTTGTCTTCTTTTAAAGGAAATAGTTGTAAATTTTTGCTGTTGAGGCCTAGAGAGATGGCTCAGTGTTAAGAGCATATACTGCTCTTACAGAGGGCCTGAGTTTTGTTCCTAACACCTATGTCTGTAACTCCAGCTCAAGAGGGGATCCTATGTCCCCTGGCCTCCTCTGTGAGTACTTGCACAAATACATACAATTAGCAAAATGCATCTTTTAAAAATCTTGCTAGTGGGGACTTGTTTGTTTTAGGTAGTAGGATGATATACTGCCAACTTTTGATATGGATGAATGTTGAATTAAGATTTTTATGCAACTATGAAAATAATGACATTTTTCTTTTTTAGTTTGTAAATGTGGAAAATTAAACCAACAGATTTTAACTTTGTGGACTTTCTTGTAAACATGCTGCCAATATAGTATTTCAATATAACCACATTTTTTAATTTTAGTTTATGTTGATTGGTTGACACAGCTGCTAAGGGACATGTTTATTTGTAAGAGTTACCTAATTTTCTGTTTTGAGAAAAACACTAATGGGCTTTACTATCAGAAACGTGCTTTATATTGGCTTTATAAAGGAGGATGTGAACCCTCTATTTTGTAATTCTCAGGAAAATTTATTATGCAGAACTACTATTATGTGATTCTCAAATGTTTAACAGAATTTACATAGAGAACCCTGGGCTTGCTTTGGGGAACACAGTGTCCATGAAGTCAGGGCATAACTGGTGCTCTGCATAGCTCATAAACTCCCTCATATCTGAGCTGCTGACCTTGACTGTGTGCTATGAAGAGGAAGAAGAAAGGCCCAGGAAGCCTGCATAACTATTGCCTACAAGTCAAGAGAACAGGCATCTTTAGAAATATATGAGCAATATCAAATTCTCCAGTAGCCAACCCATGGGGAACCTTAAAGAATGAATTCACCATTCTGGAGCTTAGGTTTAGGAGAGCCAAAAGCCTAAGAGATGACACGCAAAGCAGCACCAGAGATGCTAACTAAACAAGACTGCTTTTGTGCTCATTAGTAGAAATAAATTAATATTTTTACATTAGAATGTTCTTTTAAAATTTTATTTTGCGCATGGGGCACGCCGTCACAGTATGTGTGTAGAGAGAGAGGACAGCTGGTGGGAGCTGATTTTCTCCTTCCACCGTGTCAGTTCTGGGGATCCAACTTGGGTCCTCAGACTTGACAACAGCATCTTTACCCAGTGAGTCATCTCTCTGGTCCTGCATTGGCATTTTCAAAGACACATTTAGATCACTAGTGGCAATATCTTTCAAAGGACGGAATGCATAATCTCAAGTTGGTAGAGAACAATGATTAAGATTGTTACTTTGAATAGTACCTTCCAGCAGTATGAAAGCCAGCCAATAGGAATGAAGCTTCCAGGTCATTACCAACATGATATCTTCATGTTCTGACTCTCAAGAGTGTGGTGTCTTCAGTAATAGGGTCTTACTGTTGAGTTCTGTAGGGTAACCAAGAGCCTTGGCAATAGCCTGTAATGTTTGGAATCTGTGAGATCTTTTGGAGTTAACAACTCCAAAAGTAGAAACACATTCCTGGCACTGAGCTTGCTTGCTTGCTTGCTTATTAATTAATTAATTATTAATTAATTATCTAGCTATCTGTCTAATCTATTTATTTAATATGTTAGTCTGTGGTGTGTAGTAGCAGCATTGTTGCCTCCTTATAAGGTAGTTCCTGTGTGTGTGTGTGTGTGTGTGTGTGTGTGTGTGTGTGTGTGTGTGTGCATGTGTGCATGTGTGTATGGAAGTTTCTACAGTGGTAGGTAGTCCACAGTCTGGTGGAAGGCCACACATCCAAGAATATATGGGCAGTGCAAATTGGACTTGATGGGTAAAATAAAGAAAAAGAAAAGAAAGACAGACAGACAGACAGACACAAAGTTAAGTCAGTGGGTAGAGAACACATTGTATGAAATTCTTGAAGGACTAGTAAAAAAAGTGGTGTAAAAAACAAAGTATGGGTGCTGGAGAAATGGCTCAGAGGTTAAGAGCACTGGCTGCTCTTCCAGAGGTCCTGAGTTCAATTTCCAGCAACTACATGGTGGCTCACAGCCATCTATAATGAGATCTGGTGCCCTCTTCTGGCCTGCAGACATACATGCAGGCAGAACACTGTATACATAATAAATAAATCTTTTTTTTTTTTTTTTAAAGCAAAATATAAAGACTATTATTTTGGCCTTTAGACAGTACTCATCTATTCCCCTTGTATTTTTAGTCTTATTTCCTTCATGAGGATGTAAGGCCCTTGGGAAGCGAGTCACCATCTTTGAGCTTTTTATTTTATTTACACACTAGGAGGAGCTGGCTGCAACTTAATGATAACACAGATGTGTGTGTGTGTGACCTAATGTTTACCTTTTTAAAATTCTTATTGCAGCTACATAAAGATATTATTTGAACTTGATCATGAGGAGAATGCTGCTACTGCCTATAAGAATAAACTATTTTTAAGTTATGTGTTCATCTTTCACTTGCCTCCATTCATTTTTGCTTTTTATAAACTACTGTTTAACTACAAGAGCAGGCTCTCAGTAGTTGTGGTGAAACATCCCTAATAACTGCAGCACCTGGGAGTGGAAGGAGGAAGCTGGGTGTTCAAGAATAGCTTGGGCTCTCAGAGACCCTGCCTCAGACAGCAACATGGAGCGGAAAGAGCGGGCTTTAATTAAGAAGATAGTATTTCTTTGTACATGAGTATTTTGCCTGCATGTATGTCTGTGCACCATGTGATGCCTGGTGCCCAGGAAGACCAGAAGAGGGCATCAGATTTCCCTGAAACTGGAGCTGTAGATAGTTGTAAGCCATCATGTGAGTGCTGGGAATTGAACGCGGGTCCTCTGGTAGAACAGCCAGTGCTCTTAACTGCTGAGCCACCTCTCCAGCCTTCTTTTTTTTTTTTTTTTTTTTTTTAATTTTATATTATTTAAAGACCTCTACTAGGAAGTTTGCCATCAGCAAGACTTGAGCTGGCAGATGATGAAACAGTTCTTCATTTGTTTTTAAGTGCCATAGAAGTATAGCTTTTTCATAAGACACAATTGCCTTACAGTTCCTTCTCCTTCTTCTCTTCCCTGCTCACCCCCTTCATTAGACTAAACAGGAGGCATTTGACTTGGCATGTATAGTTTATCTCTATGCTGAGGGAAGACAGAGACTAGGATTATATACAACCTGCTTTATGGAGTTAAATAAGAAGAGTGTGATTGTAGGTGCCCAAAGCTTGTTTCTCTATTCTTTCCCAAAAGCACGAGATACAATTCATATTTTAAGTGGCAGAATTGCTTTATCCTGCCATTTTAAAAGACAGCCCTGATTGATCAACCAGTGAAGGAAGACATATTTTGTATTATTTCAGCTTTTACTGGCTTAGATGTCTCCAAGCCTACATTTCAATAGCTGTGGTTTACTCATTAGCATTTAAATGGAAAAGTTGTCTAGGTGGGTTCTGGTAATTCTATTTGGTCTTGACAAATACGTGGTGCCGTTTTAAAGAGAGAAAGAGTCGTATGTCCCAGAAATTACTTGCAGAGGTCTGTGTGGGTTCTTTTTCCAGCTGTCCCTGGAGCTCTGAGAAATCCTATCACCTAGATACAGGCAGGTCTTCATGTGTGGTCTTCCCTCTTTGGCTTCCCTAGTAGCTGGGATTACAGGCTTGCATCAGGGGGCCATCTCTCTCTCTCTCTCTCTCTCTCTCTCTCTCTCTCTCTCTCTCTCTCTCTCTTTCTCCCTCCCTCTCCCTGTCTCCCCATGTCTCTGTCTCTCCCTCTCTTCCTCCCCCTCTCCCTCTTCCCCTCTTTCTCATCTCCCTTCCTCTTCCTTCCCTCTCTCTTTCCCTCCCTCCCCTCCTCCTCTCTTCCCCCCTCTCCCTTTCTCTCCCTTCCCCTTTCTTTCCCCCCTCCTTCCCTCCCTTCCCCTCTCCTGCTCTTCTTTTTGCTTTTGTTGTGAGACAGGGTCCTACTATGTAGCCCTGGCTGGCTCTGGACTTGTGGTGGTTCACCTCTGCCCCTCTGAACGTGTCAGAGAGCAGGTGTGCACCTGCATACCCTCTGCTGGTTCTCCTTTGTTTCCCTCTGGCCTTCAGTAGAGGTCAGTGAGATAGCCATATCTGAGAACAGAGCCTGGGAGTGTTTCCTTTCTTAGAGCCCAGGTTGGGAATAAAGCAGATTGAAGGGCTGAGAGCAGTGGAACCCATGAAGAAAGAGAGGAGTCAGTCTTCATGCTGACGTGAGCAGCTTCAGAGTGCTATGTGCCAGATAGTAAACACTACCTGAGCAGATTTATTCCACCCCAGTCTTGTGAAGTAGAGGCTGCTGCTTTTACATTCATTTCGCAGATGTGGACCAGACTGGAAAAGCTAAGTGTCTTTGTCCTGCTGTAACAGTGCTGTGACCTGGGTGATCTGTAAGTGATGTGGCTTTATTGCTCACACCTATGGAGAATGTTAAGATCAAAGGACTATCAGTCAGTGTCTGGTCGGGGTCTCTCTTCATAGAGGCAACGTTTGCTATGCCATCACACAGTAGAAGAGACTCACAGCTCTCTGCCCTCTTTGTGAAGGGCACTAAGCCCATACTCACGCTCAAGCCTTAATCTCAAAGCCATTTTTCCTCCCATTACTACTACAAGGGAGATGAAGTTTGAACTCATGACCTGGGGAGAGACATTCCAACTTCATTTCAAGTGATGGAGATGGATGGGAAGAGCTTAGATATTTCCATAGTCAGTCTTCCCTCTTGGGCATTTGGGCTCAGGGAAGGGAGTCACAGTCTGATGCAAAATACCGGCCATTGCCTAAGTGGGTGAGGGGTGTGCAAAATTGTGACACTCTAGAACGGTGGATCTCAATCTGTGGGTTGTAACCCCTAAGGCAACCCTCTGTCTCCAAAAAACATTTACATTATGATTCACAACAGTAGCAAAATTATAGTTAAGAAGTAGCAATGAAAATAATCTTATAGTTGGGGGTCACCACAACATGAGGAACTGTGTTAAAGGGTCTCAGCTTTAGGAAGGTTCAGAACCACTGCTCTAGAATCTTTTGAGTGGAAAAGCATCAGAGACATTATGGGACTCCTCCCTTTCCCTGAAGTAGCTAATATCTGAGGTCTTCCAACCTTTTGGAATGCGTCAAAGAACTGGAAGTAATTTCTCATCAAGTGGTCCTATTCCATCTCTGAAAAGCTTGGTATGATAGATGCGGCTTTCTTGTGTTGGCCTGATTATGGTGTCTGCCACTTCTGTCAGCGCCTAGTCCCTCTAAGCCTATGGATCCCCTGCCTCCCAGGAATTAGGAGTTGTCCTTGGAAGCTGCCTTTCTCCTACTGAGAAGCCAAGGAAGGCCGTTTTGCAGTTCTGCAGCTTCTGACTTCGTGGAGGGTAAAACCAGAGTCCGTGTTGGAGGAGACCTTTGGAAGCCCGGGTGCTTTTCTTCCAGTGAAGCTCTCTAGTGACTGCCATAGCAGTGACCCACTCACAGACCCACTGAACAGCTCATCTCACCACCTACAAGGTGGGAAGTCGGGGGCTCATCTTTGCTACTCAGTGTGTGCACATTTATTCCTAGACAAGTGTGGAGCTGGAACCAGCAAGCTTCCCTCACAGAGAGTACAAGGGGACTCAGAGCGTAGTGCCCACTACTATTTTAAACACACATGCAAGTAGCTATAGACATTAAAGAAGCCTGATGAGTTCTCTAACTGCTTTTTTTCAGAAGTGTATCCCTCACGTTGTCTGTGGATGTGTGTGTGTGTGTGAGTGAGTGGGTGTGGGTGTGGGTATGGGTGGGTGTTCTATCTGCGGTGTGTCTCCCGGGAGAAATGGAGAAAATTCTGTGGAGCTTTCAGTTCTGTTGGGAATGAGTAGAAGGGCAAGCCATCCTAAGCATGTGTGTGCATTCTTTCCCAGGGTCCCCAGCCATCTAGTGAGGCAAGTCATGGGTGTTGGATTTCTCCACTGAAATGATGAATGGGGAATCAGTGCATCTTTGTTACAGCTTGCTGTGTGTGCTTCTCCCTCCAAGTTTAACATCGTCTATCCATCTTCCCACAGAGCACCCGGTAGACATGATGAACATCAAAGCCTTCACCTTGGTCTCTGCAGTGGAGCGGGAGCTGCTGACGGGTGACAAAGAGCACATCAGCATTGAGTGTGTGGAGTGCTGCGGCAGGAATCTCTATGTCGGCACCAATGACTGCTTCATTTACCATTTCCTGCTGGAGGAGAAGGCCATGCCTACAGGGACAGCCTCCTTCATCGCCACCAAACAACTGCACAGACACTTGGGCTTCAAGAAGCCTGTGAACGAGTTGTGTGCAGCCTCAGCTCTCAATAGGCTGCTGGTGCTCTGTGACAACTCCATAACCCTGGTTAACATGCTGAACCTGGAGCCAGTCCCCTCAGGAGCCCGCATCAAAGGGGCTACAACATTTGCAGTGAACGAAAACCCTGTGAATGGAGACCCTTTCTGCGTGGAAGTGTGCATCATCTCGGTGAAGCGCAGGACCGTCCAAATGTTTCTGGTGTATGAGGACCGAGTACAGATTGTCAAGGAAGTGTCCACTCCAGAGCAGCCTCTTGCCGTGGCTGTGGATGGCTACTTCTTGTGCCTGGCCCTGACCACACAATACATCATCCTGAACTACAGCACGGGCCTTTCCCAGGACCTGTTTCCCTACTGCAGCGAGGAGAAGCCACCCATTGTCAAGAGGATAGGCAGACAGGAGTTCCTGCTGGCTGGCCCAGGAGGCCTGGGTGAGGAGGGGCTACAGCGTTGCTGTTCAGGGCACCTGCATCCTGTCTGCTGTCCTAGGGTTTCTGGGTATACCTTGCAATGGGAGGGTGAGGGTTTCTGAGGAATGCATCATTAGGTGCTGTCATTATACATTGTTAGAGTATCTGTTGGTCGTTAAGATGGCTACAACGTCACTAGGTGGCATAGTGATCACATGCAGTTCGCTGTGGACAGTATGGTTTCACTGCCTTAAAAAAAATCCCTGGGCTTGACCTTGAACCCCTACCCCACCTCCTGGCAATCACTAACCTTGTTCTGCCTTCATTCATAGTTAGCCTTGGAATGTGTAGTTAGAATCTTATGATATGTGGCCCTTCAGAGTGGCTTTTACTTGACTGTGTATTCAAGACTCTCCCATGTCTGTTCATAGCTGGATAGGAGAAGAAAATGCTTGTTCCTAATGTCCTCTGCTCTGAAAACATGAATTTTTATAATAGAAAGAATGTCTATATTTAATTACATATTTATATTATATAAATTATGCACAATATATTAGAATTAATATATCATTATAAATATAGTTGTATATAATTTACATATAATATAAATTATTAAATTATATGTTTATAGTTATTTATATATTATAAACCATATGTTTGTATATAATTTATATGCTATGTAAATTATTATATATAATTTATAAATTAACTAAGTATATGATTATATATTTGTGTATATGATATGTAATTATATATTATATACATTTATATATAATTATATATCATATGTATTATATATTAAAATATTGTTAAATAAAATAAATAAATTAGAATTAGATAAATATATGTAATTATATATTTAGTTAATCTATAAATATGTATCAGATAGCACACATACACATATATAGGCATATGAGCATGACATAAAGAAACCAGTGCATCTTCTCTGGCCTCTGCCCTGTCAGTTCCTAGTTGTTATTTTGAAGCAGCTCTAGATACCATAGCACTTCCTCTGTAAATCATTTAATATGGTTCACAGTTACAGACACGTGTGCAAATGAAAAACCGCAACGATGTGAAATACTCAAAATACTCTCAGATACGTTTACACACGTTGTATTCCTCCTGTTTTATCATATGTAACAGACACACAAGTACATATGTGTGCTTGTATTTAAATATCTGTAATATTTGTTGTTGTTGTTGTGTTTTCAGTTTTCTTGTCTCGGTACCATGCAGGGCTCATACATTGTAGTTGGCTGATAGATTTGTTAAATTTTATTTTTTCTTTAGGTCCCTCCCTCTCTTTTTACTTTTCTCGTTAGCTTTTCCTATTTCCCTTCCTGAAGGAGGTGGATGGTTCCCTACACTCTGAACTTTGATAGCCTCATCCCCGTAGAGCGGTTTAACATGCCTCTGTGACCCCTCAGACCTCTGTTCACTGCAAGCAGATAACTAGGAGATGTAAGGGGGGTTTTGTGCTTACTTTGTGGGGGAGGCAAGAAACGTCATAGTGTAGGTACCTCTGTGGGAGTTTGCATGGCTTCCTCCCCTTTGTGATGATAATGGCTATTGATGACCATTGCCTGGTCCATGCCATCATTAGGCCTAACAACAGGCAGCACTGTGTTTCTGTCTGTTCTTCCCTTCATACACCACTGGGAATGCCTCCGGGGAGCAAACTTTCCCTTCCTTAACCACTTGGCATCCCCTAGGCACTGTGTATGAAGTCAGGGTGAGGCATTAAGGTCTCGTCTATCAATTAGGGATATTTTTTAACGATCCTAATAGAGCTTACATGGTGGATTCTTGAACCACTTTGCCATGTCTGTAGAAATCCGAGGGCTTCACATTTCATATGTTCTTACACCAGACCTGGTGTCAAGCCATTCTTCCCCAGAGCCCTGCTGCTTACAGACCAGGGTCTGGGTGCGGGGGCTCTTGTCCATGGACAGTGCTGAGAATTCCACCCTTTTAGGATAACTGCATCATCAGATCATGTTAGGACCCATCCTTCTGTATCTTAGTGTCACCTTGCCACCACACCAAGGTTTCACCTGCATCTTCCTGCAAGTTCTGTGAGCTAGATTCCCACAGAGGACCCAGCCTGTATCCTGCCCACATCTAGCCGCCTCCTTAGGTAACCTATTTCGTTTGTTTACTATTATTAGTAGTAGTTTTGCTTTTTATTTCAGCAGATTTACACTGAGTGTAATGAATGTATGTGGGCTGAGCTGGGTATCACCATGTCTCCTCTGGTAAGGGTTATTTTATAGTCTCCCTGGTGACATTGGCAATGCTCTTCCCCCAGGCTTGGCCAACAGAGTATGCTGCCAGACTTTTGTGTCTTTGGCAGCATAGCACATTTTCCTGTGAGCAACGCTGAGAATTCCTTATGTTTAAGAGTCAGTTGTGCTTCTTTAGGTTAGTAAATAGGGATTACCTATTTTGTTGTCTATTTTTAACTCTGTGTGTGTGTGTGTGTGTGTGTGTGTGTGCACGAGCACGCTACAGACTAAACTCAGTTCCTCATCCATGCCAAGCCCATGTCCCACCACTCATTGAACCTCACCCCCACCCCAGACCCTCTGTTATCACTAGTATTGTTTGGTATTCTTTATATATCTGAAATACCAACATGTTTGCCACTTACCTTTTAGGTATTTGTTTCTAATTTTTGCCTTGCAAAAAATCTCTTTTTACAAAGTTCTGTATAATCCAATGTATTGACTTTTTAAGTTATTTATGATTTTGAGTCATAATTGGGAGGCTTCCCTGTCTTCCAGTTTATAGACAAAGTCATCTGTGTTTTCTGATATTTCCTATAAAGTCTCATGTCTCACCATGTAAAGAAGCAATTCAATTGCTAT
This sequence comes from Peromyscus maniculatus bairdii, assembly GCF_049852395.1. Classification (NCBI taxonomy): domain Eukaryota; kingdom Metazoa; phylum Chordata; class Mammalia; order Rodentia; family Cricetidae; genus Peromyscus; species Peromyscus maniculatus. The sequence goes on from NC_134872.1 coordinate 33,239,370, forward strand.
TTTTTTATATGACTGTCCACTATGTCCATAAACAGTTGGCAGAGCCCTTCTCTTTGCTGATTTCAGTGGCTGGCTTTAATAGACACCGACTTCCTCATACCCTGGGTGTCTATCTGGAATTCCCATTTCACTCCCCCTGTCCTCTCGTGTTGCCCTAACTGCTCTGGTTCTGAAGGCTTTACAGGTAAACTGTTAGAGTCTCGTGTTCCTTTCTTGGTTATAGTGTTAGGTTAAAGGGGATGGCAGTCGTCTGTTATGTGTCATCTACATGAGTGTCATGTTAAATGCTAACCAACTTACTTACTTGTCATTCTGCTTGTAGTGAATGCAGTTGTAAGCACATAGAAAGGGTATTTGTAAGGTCTCTTACATATACCTTCTGTAACTATAGGTTCTACAAATAGCATCATCACCCGGCTCCAGAAATCAACAGTTCAAACAAATTACTATCGAGATTATAAATGCACCTTTCAGCATGACACCTATTTTTATTCTTTTCTTCTGCCTTTCTCCCAGAGTGTAACTTGTGACCGCTCTTGTCATACGAGATCATTTTTGACCTTTTGTGAGGCAAGTTTACCTGACTTTTTATAGTACTTTAGCCATACCCCTTGATGGCACTTCTCAGACAAGGGAAATAACTCAGTTGTGCTTCATGTTACGTGGGCCTAGATCACAGGTGGGCTCGGACCTAGAAGGGGCATGGCCAAAAAGAATGGTCTTAAAAGTTGGTGTGCTCTTTCCAAATCTCTCACGCTGTGTACTGACAACACCTGGGCTCCTGTAGTAGTATAAAAGCAACAGACTTCATCACCTGCTTGGCCAGAAGAGAGTTAGCTAGGGCACTTTAGCCACAGACTAGTTAGTAGCCTCTTCCTAGGGGGTACTTTTCTGACTTGACTGGACCTTCTCGTTTGCCAGTTACGACTCTGTTCCATCACTCCAGTGAAACTGCAGAAGCCGTAGTTCTTGGCATCTGTCTTCTGCCCTCTTTATGTCAGAAACACTAGCCAGGGCCTCTGCACTGCGTGATTCCCTTGAGAGGGTGGGTGCAGTGACCCTGACTAGCAGTATGGAGAGTCTCCATCTTATCATGGAGTCTTGTTGCTTGGAACATGGCTTTTTCACCCAGAGTTTAGCAGAATCTCTTTGATCGCTCATGCTCATCCCTTTGCCAGTCTGTACTTCCCTCCTGTCTTGGAGGTGGCATCACATCACCAGCTGTGCTGTTCATTTCTTCTCCGTTTTGGCCTCTTTGGCTGACTTCCAGGGACAGCACTAGCATTCCAGCGGGGCCTTCATGCATAGCTGTGCTGCATGCACTCCATCGGTGTTTTCTGATGCTGTTCTGTGTACTTGGGCATTACTGTTTTCTGTGATCAGGACGTGTGTCACCAGAGGGTCCCCGTGTTAGAGTCGTAGTCTCCAGGTGACAACTGGAAAGTGGTGGGTCCTCTAGGACAGTGGCTCTCAACCTTCCTAATGCTGTGACCCTTTAATACAGTTCCTCATGTGGTGGTGACCCCCAACCATAGGGTTATTTCGTCTCCACTTTGTAACTGTAATTTTGTTACTGTTATGAGTTGTAATATAAGTATCTGTTTTCCTAAGGTCTTAGGTGACCCCTGTGAAAGGGTCATTCGACCCCCAAGGGGTCATGACTGACAGGTTGAGAACCACTGTTCTAGGAGGTGGAATCTGGAGGGAAGACTTAGGATGGGCCTTAGAAGGATTGGGGGTGGGTTGTCTAGGTTCCTCCCTCCCCACTTTTCTGGGTTTGCTTCCTGCCTCATGAGGTAAGTGGCTTTTTCCTGCTTCATGCTCCTGCTAGGTTGTGGTACCTCAGCAGAGACCCAAAGCCATGGGGCTTTCAGCCCCTCCTTTTATACCTGCCTCCTCTCCAACCCCGTTACAACAGAAGCCGCTTGATTGCTTCCGTGGTGTCTAATCATTTGGAATAAACACTGTGATGCTTTCAAAAGTTAAAATTAAAATGGATAGATGCCTCTTGGTCAAAATATTCATCTCAGTAATCCCTAATCAGTGCCTTATGTGCAGTATAGATAAACTGTCACAAGTTTACTATGGACAAAGGCTTTACAGCAGTCTGTCTTGAATAAACAAACCAGTCTGTGTTATAGCGTATGTGTTCTTATAGCATATATACATTCTCAGTGATAAGGGGGTAAAACCAATTAGCAGTGCTCAGGCCTCGACTCTAAGCATAGCCAGCTTCTGAATGGACTCTTAGTAGAGTGCCTGGCATACAGTAGGTGCTCAGTAAATCTGTGTGAACAAATGTGTGAAAAAGAGCTTGAAGCATAGAAGCCAGATGAAGTAGTGGGAGAAAGCCTGCCACACTACCGAGCAGTTTTCTTTCTCCTGTGTGGGGAACATTTCATTTATAAATGGGTGCGTGAATTCAATGGAAATATTTTAAAATCTCATTTGTAATTGCAAGCAGACATGATATGTATCCTGAATAAGGCCGTTCTCTTCATGGTGATGAAGTCATATATGGTTCTTCGCACATGAGTATATTCTATTATTGTTTTTGAAATGCAAGCCTGTCGGAGAATCCGAGTGAGCCAATTACTTTTCACCCGGTCATTTCTATGGCAAAGAACACCTCATAGTTATTTGACAACACCTCCTTTCTGTTTTTCTAGGCATGTTTGCCACCGTGGCTGGGATATCCCAGCGTGCCCCTGTGCACTGGTCAGAGAATGTGATTGGGGCGGCTGTGTGCTTCCCCTATGTCATAGCGCTCGATGACGAATTCATCACGGTTCACAGCATGCTGGATCAGCAGCAGAAACAGACCCTGCCCTTTAAGGAAGGCCACATCCTGCAGGACTTTGAAGGTACCTATTAAAGTAGAAATCTTAACAGCATTTTCTTTCCAGGCCTTCTGTGGTCTTTCTACGGTAAGTGATACTGGGGACATATTAGGAGCTGGGCCTTATGCTGAGAGAAGAAACACAAACAGCTGCAGAAATGCCTTGTGTTTACACACACTTGCTGCTCTTGCAGAGGACCCAGGTTTGGTTCTCAGTACCCACACCAGGCTGCTCACCACTGTGTGTGTGCACCTGTATATGTGCACCCCCCACCACACACACACAAATACAAGATATAAATCTTTAAACAGAAAAGAAGACAACCGTTGTAATGCAATTTCTGTGCTTCAGGAACAACACGGTTAAGGGCATGAGAGGCATTTCAGTAAAGAGCCACAGCGGTTTAAGACTCATGGAGTCTGGACATGGAGTAGGCCCCCTGGGGAGTGCAAAAAAAAGAACTGATTCCTGGAGAAATCAGGGAGGGCTTCCTGAGGGTGACATTTAAGGACGAATAGGAGTCAGCCAAGCAGGTGTATGCAGAACCTACTGTCAGAGAAAAGGGTGTGTCTGAACAAGTGAGTCCTTGGTGTGTGTGGAAGGCAGGGGGAGAGGCACGCCAAGGCTGCAGTGTAGTTGGGCACAGTTGGCAAGTGGCCCCAGTGCCGTGTGCTCCAGTTTCAATTTCCCTCTGTCCCATTTTGACCATTTTCAGCCCTCCAGAGAACTGAATGAGAGACGGAATGAACCACCGTAGTTCCTTCACCTAGACTGGAAGCCGGTCTGTGTTTTGCAGCATTGCTCATAAGGAAGTGGAAGACACTGACCTACCTCAACACAAACCTCCTAAGAATGTTGTAGCTAAGAATGTTGATGTTGGTTCTATAGTGCCATCTGCTAGCCTGCCCATATTCATGCCCAAAGAATGGCTTTGAGTGTTTTTAATCTAGATTCATACCTTGTACTTGCCATTTGAAGATCTTTTTGTTCTCCAAACATTGCCTTCCTGGTGTCCAAGATGCTGCGGTACAACCTTAGTGAGACATGTAGCCCCCACCACGACAGGGGTCAGCTCCAAGGAAGCACTGACACATGAATTAGAGTAACATGTGCCATCATTCCTTGGTACGCACATGGACAGGTTGCAGGATCCCTCTTTCAGTGGCATGGCTTAGCATTAGCCTAGAACCTACACACATACTTTTGCTGGCTTTGAATCATCTCTAGATTACTTATACCACTTAAAGCCATGCAAATGCTATTTAAATAGTTGTTACTTCATGTATTGTTTAGGGAATATGGAAAAAAAAAATCTACCATGTTCGGCTACAGATGCAATCATTTCTTTCCCAAATATTTTCAGTCCCCAGTGGGTTGAACCTGCAGACTCAGAAGCCGTGGCCATGTAATTTGCAGATACAGGGGCTGGCTGTGTGCTCAGGTTGTGGGACTTTGCATTGACTGGTACACACTTGCATGGGGCTTATTAACGTAGAGGAAGCCATGTAGCCTACCTTTTATGGGAGCAAAGAGTCTCCTAGAAAGAGTGGTTCCAAGTAGACAGCCAGAAAACAAGGAAAACCACTTTCGGTGGGATACAGAGCCAGAAGAAATCAGTTAACTACTTCATGTGAACAGGGACTACTGAGCTAGGAGAAGGTTCAGAGTTTAATTTGAAAGCCCAGTGGAAGGACTTGGTCTGCAGTCTTGATCTTCCACAGACTTCCTGTAGAGGGTCTTGGGTACAAGGGTGACAGTGATGGGCAAGGAGAGCTGTCAGGATAGTAGGGAAATCAGCAAGTGAACCGAAAGACTAGGTGGTATATGGATGGACGGGAAGCATGAAAGATCATCTCACAGTTCCAAGTATTACATTACAATCTTGGCTTATGTAAACCAACTCTGGAAGGAAAAGATTGTCAGTGAGTGTTTGGTAGTGTTCCATGATGGAGCGCCACAGCTCCGCTGGACTCTGTATCACGTGTCTCCTCTGGGTTTCTCAATCAATGGGCACTTTCATACAGAAAAAGGGATCAAGAGCACATTTTATTCTTTAGCAATGTGACGTTAAAAGTTGCCCTTCCCAACAGTTGTCAGTGTGGGTGGAAGAAAAGGGAGGCATCATACCGTAATTTCGTTTGGGATGATATTGGAGAAGCTGGTGGGAGTGATTAGCAGATCAGATAAGGGCTGAGCATGAGGATTGCAGTAATGCATTGCGGGAGGCAACACTCTTCCCGTTCCAACATAATGTTTTTTTTCTCTTCCCTCAGGAAGAGTGATTGTTGCCACAAGTAAAGGAGTTTACATCTTGGTTCCATTACCTCTGGAAAAACAAATACAGGATCTCTTAGCAAGCCGGAGAGTGGAGGAGGCTTTGGTTTTAGCAAAAGGAGCCCGGAGGAACATTCCAAAAGAGAAATTTCAGGTTGGTAATTAACTGGTCCCAAGAAAGCATGCCTGCAAGCCACAAGTTGGAAGCATTCGGCTTTAACCACATGCATCGGGCTCACTCTACATAAGACCGTGTGCGGAGTTTTTGTACCCGTTGTGTAGTTTTTATAGCACATCTCACCTGCCGTAGGTAAGGAAGCAGGTTGCAGAGCAACGAACAGCTCTCCTGCAATTGCACAGCTAACATGGGAAGGTCAGCTTGTCAGTTTCTTACTTGATACACTAGACTTTATTTGGAATCAACTCCCTTCTTCAGTCACCTTCTGAGAGCAGTTATGAATGGGATCCTTATACACTGGCAGAGTGAGATCAGGCCACTGGTCTCTGATTTTAGAGTTTGAATTTGTTGGGGTTCAGTTAATTTGCATGTGTGTCCTCCCTGTAGACTGTGGGGGCAGGGCACATGCATCCAGGATACATGCAATCCAGTGCATTTGTAGACCACATATTGTCACGTTGCGATGTCAAAAGGTTGGGTCCCCCTGAAGAGTCGGTCTTTTGTCATCTATCTGTAGGCAATGCTTTGCCCACTATGTAGATAAAATACCTGTCATTGCAGGAGCTCAGTCACTTCCTTTCCTCAGAAAACCTTAGCCTTCCAAGTACAGGAATCACAAGCACAGATTACTACATATGGCCAGGAGAGAACACGTAGTACACTAAAGAAATATTAACTTTAAATGTTATTGATATGAATACACCCCAAATCAGTCACATTCCCTAAAATTCCTACTTGATCAGATGTGTCATTCAGGGCACTCTACCTACTTGAGAGTGCTAAAACATGTTAGCTGAACCTGGAGGCGTAGACCTGTAAAGCTAGCTACTTAGAAGCCTAAGTTAAGGGAGCCTCAAGTTCAAGGCTTGCCTGAGATACAGAGTGAGTCCAAGGCCAGCCTGGAAATTTAGGGTAACCCTGTCTCAAAGTAAAAAGTGATGTCACTTTCCTAGCATGGGTGAGGCTTTAGGTTCAATCCCCAGGGCTACAGAAAGAGCAACAACAGAACTCCACAAACAACCCAAAACCGTAGTGTTGTATAGACATTCTATTATCAGGAGAACCAATCACTAACAGTGCTTAGAAACTACAGCCAGTCAGATTCTACCCACGATTGATTGCTGTGGCAGAAAGGATGTGTTTGGATGTAAGCTGCCTCATAGAGCAAAGGGTAGCTTCTGCCAGTGAATGAGAAGAGCCTGTGTCATATAGATGGTTACTGAGAAGTTCTCATCCCTGCTCCTAACTTGCTGAAGTGGCACTGACCTATTGGCATTCAGCAGGGGGCAGCAAACACAAAGGCACAAACCTCTGACTGCTGGCACTTTTGTTACCTTACCCTTCCACACAGTGCAGGCAGGCATGGCTGTGGCTGAGAGAAGAGGAGCTGCATGGACAGTGTGCAGCCATGGCATTGTGTCACAGTTGCTGGTGAAGGGGTGTGCTGGCCTTGTACAATCCCATGTGCAGTGCACTCAAATTACATAGCATTTCCGTATGGAAGTTTTCAATGTTCTGTGTCTGGAATTTTGCTTTTTCTCCTCTGCCCTTTGTGACAAGAGCAAAGGTGCATAGCCAATACCCGATGAAATCGCATGAGTTCTCTTGCTCCCCAGCCTGCATCTGATCCCTGCCTTCTCCCTGTATTGCAGCAAATTCAACTCTCTTGTTATGTGGGTGTTATTTTCCCTGAGCTATGCAAACAGCCGTGTGTGTGTGTGTGTGTGTGTGTGTGTGTGTGTGTGTGTGTGTGTGTGTGTGTGTGTGTGTATCTGCAGTCCCATGCTCAGTAGAGCACTTCCGTGCACGCACAAGGCTCTGGGCTCCCCCCTCAAGTACCATAGGAAGGAAAGATTTGCATTTGTACTGAAGATGTACAGACTGTTTTCTTGGGTATGCTACCCTAAACTATATAGTATAAGAACTGTTTATATTGGATTTACAACTTGCTCGGTATTACAGGTAATCTAGACATGACTTATAAAGCATGTAGGATGATGTGCATAGATTCTATGGGGTACAATGCTGTTATATATGAGGGACTTGAGCATGTGTTGGTATCTCTGGGGCCCTGGAACCAGTGCCTTTTCACTACTGACAGATAAGTCCATATATTCAAGTACATTTTATTTTTTCTCTAGCTAGTAACGTGTTATCTCTGTGGAATCAGGTAAATTGGGTTGTGGCTGACAAATGCAGCCTAGCCCTTCGGTGATGGTTTTAAGGAGATAATTGGTCCGTGTTTCCTTACAGGTAATGTACAGGAGGATTCTGCAGCAGGCAGGCTTTATACAGTTTGCACAACTCCAGTTCCTGGAAGCCAAGGAGCTCTTCAGGTAATTTGAAGTGTTGGTAGCAGGACTGTCACTCGGTGTCCCCTCTGCTGGGAACCTCCATCATCTGTGTGATTTCAAGGGGGGAATTGTGACTCGGCCAGATGGAGATGCAGGTAGGAAGGGGAAGGGCTGTTTGTGGTAGTTCACACCTTCCAGGGTGGTTCCTGGGCTCCAGCACCCGCCTTATAAGGCCCACTGTCCCATTTCCTGAGTTGGCAGGCTGAGGAGAGTCCATGAAGGTGGCAGGGCTCCTGAGCCAGGACAGCAGGGTTCTGGTGTGGGATTGCTAAAGTGGATTCTGAGGAGCATTTATTCTTGCCTCCTTTCCAGAGGTTTCACTAGAAGCTAAGTTTAGAGAAAGCAAGGGCTTCTGGAAAAACCTATAAAACATTTTTGTTGTTGTTTTTTGGTTTTTTGAAACAGGGTTTTTCTGTGTAGCTCTGACTGGAACTCACTCTGTAGACCAGGCTGGCCTTGAACTCACATAGATCTGCATGGCTCTGCCTCCTGAGTGCTGGGATTAAAGGTGTATGCTGCTACTGCCCGGCCTATAAAAACTTTTAAATTATCCTATAGACTTTCAAAATGTTATGTACCCAGTTAGCCCACTCGGGAAGTGAGTTTGTCTTTAGGAGGACAACCGTCTGTCGTTCTGATGGGTCCTGTAGCTGTGGAGCTCTCCTGTGGGCCCTCACAGGCATTCATTTCCTCTGTTTGTCTTCTTTCCCCTTCTCTGGCTCTGGGTCTTCCTGACCCACGTGTGTAGGAAGCACACTTTTGTATTAACACCTGCCCTCGTGTCTGTCCTTTTCTCACACCAGCGTGTTCCTGAGTGGGTGTGTCGGGGCAGGGCTGTCTGGTACATTGTAGGGTGCTCAGCCCTGGATCCTACTGACTGGATAGTAGTAGCACAAACCAGGTTAGGATAAAGACCCTTATTTAAGCACCACTGAGCAACCTTTTGGAATTTAGTATCAGGAAGTTACTGGTTTCTGAAGGTCCATGACCCTGTCCTGGCTCAGATTGATGCCACATTGCTTTTGGATGGGTCTTTCTTGCTCAAGGAATCCCAGGGCTCATTGGGTTTTCCTCACAGCTCAGGTGTCTTGATGTTGCGATCCCCGGTCATCTGTATATGTCCCTCACCCTTGTCTCTACTCTTTGGAATCAGGTTTGGTACTGTTTCACTGGCACTAGCAACTTAGGGTGATCACTTGGACACACTCGTCCTCATTGACATGTGCCGACAGGCACTGCCCTCCAGTGTTGTGTGTGTGCCTATGTGTACTCTCTCTCTCTCTTTGCTTCATTTAGTTTGACCCTGTAATTGCAGAAGCAGCCAGCTGGATGTCCGGGAGCTGATCTCTCTCTACCCCTTCCTGTTGCCCACCTCCTCTTCCTTCACCCGGTCTCACCCTCCTCTTCATGAGTATGCAGACCTGAACCAGCTGACCCAAGGCGACCAGGAGAAGATGGCCAAGTGCAAGCGCTTCCTCATGAGCTACCTGAATGAAGTCCGCTGCACAGAGGTAGCAAATGGCTACAAGGAAGACATAGACACGGCCCTGCTCAAGCTGTATGCAGAGGCTGACCACGACAGCCTCCTGGACCTCTTGGTCACTGAGAACTTCTGCCTGCTGACGGACAGTGCAGCCTGGCTGGAGAAGCACAAAAAGTGAGTATTCTCAGCCCCACGTGGTGAGCCTTCCTCTCCAGCCCTCTGGCACCCCATGAGGCCCCTCAAGGGGATGCTGTGAGACTGACTCAGCCAACATTGTGTTTGGATTCTCAAGGGTCCAGGCAGCAACCACCAAGAAGTCATTGTGACACCAGGCATCAAACGGTCCTTGGATGACGATGTTCTCCTGGTCTGAGGGGCCTTGAAGGACTTCACTCTTGTGCTTGTTCATGTTGGAGAGTACAATGTGAATTACCATGAGCTTTGTTAGTAAATGCAGCCATTCAGAATGTCCTGTTGTCAGACTAGGACCCACCCTTAGAAGAAGTGCATACTTGGTAGGATTAGTGCAATTGAGTCACTCATGACCAAATTGGTTAGCTAGGTACCTAAATAAATAGCTGAGCCTTCTTGATCTTGTTGATCATGGTTTGAACTGCCTTTATTATGCCTAACAGTTAGTAGGCAGCCCTAAATCCATGGCCAGTGAACCCACAGTGGCCAGCTTGCTTATGGCTGGCAGCTCCTTGGGGTTTCTATATGTGATTTTTTAAAAAGATTATTTTCATTTTTTGTATACGTACATGTCTCTGTGTGGCTTTGTGCATATAAGTGCAGGTGCCCACAGAAGCTAGAAGAGGGCGTTAGTCCCTTGGAGCTGGAATTAGCAGGCTTTGTGAACTGCCCGACATACTGCTGGGAACTGAACTTGGGTCCTCTGCTTAAGAGCCTCGCCATCTCTCCAGGCCTCATGTGACTTTTGTTTAGAATTTAAAATGAAAAAGAACTCGTGAAGATGTGCGACCGCCATGCCAGATCCCATTTGATGGCTGAGGTGGCATGGGCTTCCCTGGCAGTGTTAGCTCGTTCCATAGCTTGCAGTGAACACATGGAATGGTGGTTGGAGGTTGCATATCTCTTAACCAAAATGCCTGGACAGAAAAGTTTCCAAATTCAGAGTTTTTCAGATTTTGGAATTTTTTTTTATTTGTATTCTTTAGCAGTTTCCTAATCTGAAACCCTAAGATCTAATATGCTTCAAGACCTGAAACAGGCTGGGGAGAGGGCCCGTGGATAAGGCATTTGCTGTATAAGCATGACTAGAACTTAGACTCCAGAAGCCACATAAAAGCTGGGCACGTGTGGCAGCCTGCCTGGGACCTGCTGGCTCTTAGACTATGCAAACTGCTGGGCTCCAGGTTCAGTGAGAGACTTCACGAAAAGAGTGGAGAGCGATAGAGGAAGACGGCTGAACGCAAGGCTTGGCCTCCTTCCATAGGAACATGCCCCCAAACACATGCAGACTACACTTGGGATAACGCGCACGCGCGTGCACGCGCACACACACACACCCCCCACACACACACACACGAAAAAGAAAATACCCTAAGCTTTTTATTCATCGAGTTTGCCTTTAAAGTTTCATGTTTTGGCATGTTGCAGATTTCACGTTTCAGATTAGTGCTCCTCAGCCTGTTTGGTTTCAGATCCAGAGTGCACACTGACACCTGGTGGCAGTGACTCAGGATGTTGTGTCTGTAAAAAGTCACCAAGTCACCTAATGTTCCTAGAGATTTCAAAGAGTAGGTTCCAGCTGACACTTGAATGTCTTGAGATGTGGCTCTCTAAAGGAAGGACTGGACCTCCCCGGGGGTCACCTGCTGAATGGGAAGAAGCCCATGGGCAGAGCATGAGCTGTGCATGTCCCACCCAGACTGTGCCAGGTTCTTGCTTATCCTTCCCATCCTTTCCCTTTCCAGGTACTTTGCCCTAGGACTGCTGTATCATTACAATAAACAAGACGCCTCTGCTGTCCAGGTGAGTTCAGAAAGGTCTGAGTGGGTAAGAGCACCTGCTGTCCAGGTGAGTTCAGAAAGGTCTGAGTGGCTAAGGGCACCTGCTGTCCAGGTGAGTTCAGAACAGTCTGAGTGGGTAAGAGCACCTGCTGTCCAGGGCTTGACACCCTGAGTCTGAGCCTCAGAACCCTTGGTGTCAGGAGAACAGCTTTGGCAAGTTGTTCTCAGACCTCCATATGCATACCGAGGCACACGGGGCTTCCACATTTACACACACACACACACAAACACTTTAGTGTTATTAAAAGGCCAATAACCTTTAATTTTGTGTTACTTTTTGAAAACCTATCCATCAATAGAAACCACTTTTGCCTGATCTGGTCTTTTTACAGAGAACAAAAATAATAGTGTTTTCAAAAGTGAACTCCTTGGGAAGTGTTGACTGCAAGTCTCTGTACTTGTTCCTGACAAAAAGACCAAAAAGTGATATTTCTAAATCTCCTTAATGAACATTACCAAGCTTGAGTTTGTGAAATTGAAGAAATGAAAAAAGGCTGATTTCCTTTTAAACAATGAAAAGGGGGCCTGGAGAGGTGGCTCAGCAGCTAAGAGCGGCTGCTGTTCTTCTGGAGTCCATTTTAGCTTCTGTGTTGGGTGGCTCACAACCTCCTAACTCCAGATCCTAGGGACTGGCCCCCCCTCCCCCGCTTCTGGCCTCTGTGGGCCCTGCACACATGTGGCATATGCACACACAGACACATTCATACACATCAGTGTGTATTTAGAAAATTATCACATAGTAATGCACATATTTCTTGGATTCTGGGTACTACTAGTCATGTGCTTGCAGTGGAAGGTGACCTAGTCATGTCACTGGTGTCCCCACCTTCTTAGTGGTTCCCCATCTCTCTGCAGTGGGAAACTTGGAGCTCGTCTATAAACAGTGCTTCTGTTCACCCCACTGAGCACAGAACACTAAGGATTATTTCTCTAACTGTATTTTAGTAATCCATATCTAACTTCTCCCTGCCCACCCCCTCCCTGCTCTTCCTAACTAATATCCCCTGCTTTTCATGACTTTTATGAAATCAGCTTAAAAATGTGATAGTTTTGCTGAGCCAGTAGGCATATGACATCACCTTAGAAAATTAAGGCAGCAAGTAACAGTTGCATTTATGATTTCCACTGTTAATAACAGCAACCATTGCCAGTGAACTGGGCAATTGCTTCCCTCACAGCATCAGTACAGAACCACAGCTGGTCAAGTTCATGCCCCTGCTCTGTGGAGGAGCTGTGGTGTGAAGGCCAGCAGGGATGCTGGGTCTAAGTTGAATGGCATCGATTTGTTAGCCTTGCCTCTTGGCTTGCACCTTACAGCTTTCCATTGATCTTTACAGAGCATCTTCTCACACCCTGGGGATATGTGCTCTGGTCTGCCCTGTTAGGCCTCAGATTGCATTGGGTGCTAGTTTCCTCGTGAGCTCGTGTAACGTGGGCTCCCTGACTTTGACCATGCCTTCGTGAATCTGTCTGCGGCTACTTTGCTAACATATCACAATAACATAACTACAGTGCGAAGAGAACAGGAAAATGAGTTTCCATCAACACATGCCTCAAAGGCCAAGAGCAGATTTGGATATTACAGACAGAACGTTTATTTTTAAGACATGGTAGCAGCATCTTTAGAATTACTGCACGTGTGTTATGATGATGTTAGCATAGCTGTAGAGAAAGATTTGCATACTTGAATAATATGGAGTAAATATTCATAAGTGGTGAAAGTTCCATAAAAAAAATCAATGCTTTTCAGTGGACCTTTGATTCAGTTATTTAATAACTGAATTCAGGACTGAAAAAAACTAATGCACATTAAGCATCCTAATCAATTTTCATGGGGAGTGTCACCACCATTTTGAATTACAGATTATTTTAGATTTTGTAGTATTTGCATGTACAAAATGAAATGTCTTGGACCAAAGACCTGAGCCTAAACTAAATTTCACTTGTGTCTTATACAAATAGCATGAAAGTAATTATACAATACTTTTTATAAGTTGTGCTCAAAACCAAGTTTGATGGTGTGGAATTTTTCACTTTTAGTATCATCTCACATCATCACAAAAAGATTTTAGCACATTTGGATGTTCAGATTTATTTCTCAAAACAAAACCTAAAACTTAACTAAAAATTTACAGCTTTCTGTACTATAGGTGGGGGCACCCTTTATTCAAAATGCTAAGGACCAGAATTGTTTTAGACTTTGAAGTAATGCCTGGGCAGCGAGAGCCACTCCAGCCAACCACCCAGTCTGCAGCCTTGAAATTCAGGCTGCACTGTCAACATGCTTACTGATGTTCAGATTCTAGATTTTCATGTGAGGGATACCTCATCCTGTGTCTTTTAAAAGTCTTAAGAGAGTAAGAGAACAAAGTTTTTCCAAGATAATTCTACAAGATATATAACATTCTGGATTTATATTCTCTTGCTTTTTATTTTTTTTTCAGTTATGGGTGAACATTGTGAATGGGGACATCCAGGATTCCACACGCTCAGACCTGTATGAATACATCGTTGATTTTCTTACTTACTGCTTAGACCAAGAGCTGGTGTGGACCCATGCTGACTGGCTGTTGCAGAAAAGTGAGGAGGTTTGTGTTTCATAAATGCATTCTCTTCAGAATGGCTGGTATAAGACACCAGATGCCTCGTCAACTTTAGGTGGAAAAGGGAAAAAAAGCTAGACTCATTCTCCCCTGTTTACTTTGTTCCCCTTTTAATCCCTCCCTTTGAGCATGAGCAAATGCCACAGTCTGCTGCTACTGAGGTCCCATAGAACCCTCGTTCTGCAGAGGTCTCCCTTAGAAGTGTAAGCAGACTAGCCTGCGCATGTCCCCAGTGTTTGAAAACACTACAGTTCCCTCTTCACTTCCTGGGAAACAGAAGTCTGCACTTTGTTTTCTGGGATGGGGGCAAGTTGTTACCCTGCACAGCCTGGTCCTTTGCAAGAAGTAGCCCCAGTGTGGGCCACATCAGGAAGAGCATCATCCTCTTCTGTTTCCATCACTCCTGCTTAGAGACTGTGGACGTGGAGGTGTGAAGTGGCCTGAACATCACCTGGCTTGTCTTGGAGGCTGAAATAGGACAATAGTGAAAGAGCAACTCTTGGCTCTTGGCTGTAGAGCAGTAGTTCTCAACCTTCCTTACGCTTTGACCCTTTAACACAGTTTCTCATGGTGTGCTGACTCCCAGCCACTAAATTGTTTTGTTGCTACTTAATGACTGTAATTTTGCTACTGTTATAATCATAATGTACATATCTGACATGTGACCCCTGGGTTGTGGCCCACAGGTTGAGAACCACTGCTCTAAGCCAGGCAGCATGCTCAGGACAGAAGGACACAAACCTTAATGAGGCCCCACAGGTCACTCCCACAAAGGCAGCAAGTGTAACAGACCCATTTCCTTGACTTGCTTGGAGAGACAAGATCAGAGACATTCAAAGCAGGGCAGGGCAGACTCCTCTGCTGTCCATGCTATTTCCTGAACCAGGTCAGAGCCCTTATTCCATCCATCCTGAAACATTTTTAAATTTACATTTATTTATTTGTGCACACACATGTACATATATGTGCCATACTGTATGTATGATGATCAGAGGACAGCTGAAGCTCTCACCTTCCACCATGCATGTCCCAGGGATTGAATCCAGACATTCAATTTGGCAGCAAGTAACTTTACCTGCTGAGCCAGCTCACTGGCCCCTCCTTGCGTATTTTTTATTCCACTCCTCCTTTACCTCTACACATGCCTACAGAACACCAGCACATGCTCCTGTGGTGTGAATGCAATGTCATTGAAAGGATTAGGTCCTTTCCACTTACTGGTCAGTCACAGCCAAACACACAGTCTGTGTGCCACACGGTGGCCTACCACATGGCCGCTGTCATCTCTTGAAGGGCATGGTTCACAAATGGGGTTAACAGACCTTTTTTCCAGGTAATGGTGGTGCACATCTTTAATCCCAGCACTCAAGAGGCAGAAGCAGGTGGATTTCTGCAAGTTCAAGGCCAGTCTGGTCTACAGAGCAAGTTCTAGGATGGCCAGGGCTGTTACACAGAGAAACCCTGACTTGAAAAACCAACTAACCAAACAACAGTAACAACAATAAGAAAACAAACAAAGAAACAAGACAGAAAATAAAAGGAAAAACAAACAAATAACAGACCTTTTCAAGGTCATGTAGGCAAGCAGAGCTAAGACACAAATCCAGACTTGTAGCTGTGTTGCATTTCTTGTGTTTGGGGTTCACGGGGTATGTGGGTATGTGTGCATGTAAACTTGTGGGCATGCAATAATACTTGCACATGTAAGTGCACAGGGGAGCCCGACAAGGTGTAGTGGCCTTCTTAGTATTTCCTCAGAAGGCAGAATTGATCCAGGGTGCTCCTCATGGCAGACATGGAAAGGCAGCCTGGAAGCCATTCAGGTACCACGGACTCAGATGGCAGACTAGCCAAGTGCAGTAAATGATCCACTAGCCAGACAACGTGTTCAGAGAGCCAAGAGCACACTGCGCTTTCCTGCTTCGTGGTTCTCTCCCTTAAGCTTTGCAAGGGGCAGTCTTGGTAGGATAATCCTAACAACACTAGTGTTTGTTGTGTGGCTGTCACGGTCTGTTACCAGGGACTGCTCCATTCTGTAGTTTCCAGTCATTCTAGAAGAATCCCAGCAAAAGTGCCAGCCTCATTCCTGCCTGCATTGTGCCCTCTGGTTGGTCTTTCTCAGGACTTCTTGCTAGACTGTTTTCTTCCAAATTTTTGAGATAAGTGTGACACATGAGAAGCTGCCCCTGCTTAATACCTCAGCATATTCTGCATGATTTTAGCCAAAGCGTGAATGTTACATGACTGAAGGAGGGATGAAGAAAACTGAATTGCTGCTCTTTCTGCAGATTGGAGTTCAAGTTTTCACCAAGAGACCTTTGGACGAGCAGCAGCAGACTCGTTTTAATCCGGATGACATTATTAGTTGCCTTAAGAAATACCCTAAAGCCCTGGTTAAATATCTGGAGCATCTTGTTATCGACAGGAGACTGCAGGTGAGCACTCCGAGCCCAGACTAAGGTCTCTGGCTGCAGTGTCACTCACAGCTGAGGAAGGGGAACCTGACTGTCACTTTTGGGGCAGGTCATGTGCCCTGGCCACTCAGTCTGTGCCTGTTGATTACCTGAGGGCATACGAGCCATTGTGAAAGACACCAGAGGGATCAGAGGTGGACGTGTTTATCTCTCCTGTCTCAAACCCGCTCCACTCTCTTTCCTTTTTGTTATTATCCGCAAAGGAAACAGGAAGCTGTGTTGTGTATAGAATACCTAAAGCCTTTGCCCCCCAGAATGAAAAGTAACCCTTCGTGTGTCCCCCACGTGTGTTAGTCATCTTTCCATCATCATGACAATTAACTTAGGAAGAACAGAGGCTTCTTTTGCCCCACAACCCTAGAGCTTTCAATCTGGGCAGGTCGTCCCATTCCTTTTGATAAAGCATCTTGGCAGAAGAGGGCAGTGCTGTGGCCGGAAAGTCAAGAGGTCAGGGCCAGGCATTTGTTAACATTCCACTGTCCCTGTCCTGGTCCCACTCCTTCCCATTGGCTCCATCCCTTCCAAGTCCCACCCCTACCCTCCAGTAGCAGCCCATGGATATTCTTTAACACATGGGCTTTGGGGGCACATTCAACATCCAAACTGTAGCAACCTGACTGTAACCCCTCCCTCTGTGTTGGGGTTCCTGGGAGTTTTCCAGTGCCCTGATGGTGCCTGCCCACTGTGTTTGAGAATCTACCATGGCCTCTCTCATGTAAACACTGTGGCTGATGCATCCCTGATTTCTACAGAAACAAGAGTACCACACCCACCTGGCCATCCTCTACCTGGAAGAAGTCCTGCGGCAGAGGGCGGCCACTGGCCACAAGGACGTAGAAGCCACTGAGACTCAGGTCAAACTCCGGAGGCTGCTCCAGAAGTCTGACTCTTACCACATCCACTTGTTGAAAGGTGAGCATGAGATTGTATCCCAGTGAGAGACTTCTTCGGGGCTGGGACAGGAAGCCATTGTCCCAAAGTACAACCTTTGGGTCTCATGAGGTGCTTCCTTGAGCCCCTTTTCCTCAGAGCTGACCTGATGAGTTTTAGACTGAGCTTTAAAGTTGGATCAAGGATTCGGGTCCTTCTAATGATCTCAGTACCTTCATCAGTCAGTGTCCCTGCCGGGGTCATGTGAACCCCCATGGGTTTCCCAGGTCCGCAGTGCTCAGCCCTTCAGGAAGATGTTGTCGTCTGAGCAGAGAACCTGTGTAGCTCCTGCCTCCTACCTTTGTACCGCTGTCTGGGCCTTAGATACGGCAGCCTCCCAGTAATTACTTCCTGCCCTTCCACTGTGAGGAGAATGGTGGGGCATGTGTGCCGTGGTGTCTAGCTGCTGCTGTATTTGACACGGGCTGTACAGCCAGCCCTTTACCCCCAGGCTGGTAATATCTGCCTGGGGCATCAGGCCTGAGGAGCAGCCCATGGTGACCAAGTTCCAGATAGATACCAGTGCCTATCGTTTAGTATGAACCTTGGCCCTCAACTGAGAGTTGTCCTGGGAATAGCCCATTGTGGCAGGGAAAGATTTTGTGTTGTCCCCTATTTCACAGCCCGCAGGGGAGCAAAGTGACCTTGGTCGTGAGACTCAGCCCATCAGCCCACTAAGGGAGAGCCTTGATCAGCACTGACACTGCCCCAGGGCTGTGTCATTTTCTGGAAGCTTAACTGCAGGGGGGACAAGGAAAAGTTTTTATTTCTGTTCCAGAAACTCATTGGATAATACAGACAAGATTTTTTAAAAATACCTTGTTCCTTTCAGTGAAGCATATTTTTAATTGGAATAAAGGGGTTGAACATGGTCTTTTGAGTAAAGTGGATATTTGGGTTTTATCCATGGGTTCTGCATCTGCAGATTCAACCAAGTGTGGTTTGAAAATATTTCCCCCTAAATATCATAGCCTTATAGTCAGCCACATTTACACTATATCCTAAGTCCTCTGGAGGTGATCTTAAGCATACGTAACTTGAAAACATTACAGTACCCTGAACACAGAGGGAGGGACAGCTGATCCCCTGTGTGTGTTAGCTGTAAGATATCCTCCTGGGAAGACAGAGTGATGCTAGGTTAACTGCAGACCAGGAGCCAGTGATGTTGAGGGGCCGTTTGAGACCAGACTCACCCCGTTGGTTTATTTCCTGAATGTCAGCAGTGGAGTCTGTCTTCAGTATTTCTATGATTCTGAGTCACCAGAGGAAAATCCAAGGAGCCACCTCCCTCAGCCACCTAGGTGGCAGTATTTAGCAATGTCTAAGTAGCCAGATAGCCTGCTCTTGCTGAGGCTGCAGGAACAAGCAGGTGAGTGCAGCCAGCCAGCCCAGTCTGTTACTGAGTGCCAATTTTGTCTGACAGAGAAGATCCAGGGTGCCGGCCTGCCCATGGAAAGCGCCATCCTCCACGGGAAGCTGGGCGAGCACGAGAAGGCCCTGCACATCCTGGTGCATGAGATGGGGGACTTCTCTGCTGCTGAAGACTACTGCCTGTGGGGCTCCGAGGGTCAGGACGCAGCCTGCCGTCAGCGCCTCTTCCACACACTGCTTGCCATGTACCTCCGCGCAGGCCCCTCTGCCCATGAGCTGACTGTGGCTGCTGTGGACTTGCTGAACCACCACGCCAGGGAATTTGACGCCACCCAGGTTCTCCAGCTGCTGCCTGACACCTGGTCGGTGCAGCTTCTCTGCCCGTTCCTCACGGGGGCTATGAGGGACAGCATCCATGCCAGGAGGACCACACAGGTGGCTCTTGGCCTGGCCAGATCAGAAAACCTGATTTACATGTATGATAAGGTGAGTGCCCAGCCTCCATGCCAGCTTGCTTCTCTGTGAGCCCATATTGCATGAGAGGTGAGTTTTTCACCTGTGATAACATGGTCTTGGTTAGTTCTTATTTCCACTCTACACGTATTGATTGTTTCCACCAAGATACAGAACTCTGTGTGAGCAGAGGCAGAGGCAGAGGCAGAGGCTGCACTGGCGGGCAGCATCAGTGAGACATTTTCCATTGGGACACTGGTAATCATGAGAGTGTGTAGAAGTGGCGTGTGCTCATTTACTATAATCCCAGCACCTAAGAGGCTGGGCCAGGAAAATGGTCAGGACCTCAAGGTCATCCTGGGTGCACAGTAAGTTCCAGACCAGTCTAGGCTTCAGTGCAAGACCCTGTCTCAAACAAAACCAGGGAGAATGTATAGGGAAGGCTAGTAGTGTCTGAATAGTGATGCTCCCCAGACACATTCTTTATGCCTTTTGGAGCACTTTATGGCATCATGTGTGGTGTCTTCTGGTGTCCTCTGTACTGCACAGAGGAGAAAACTGAGCCTTCTGACAAAAGAGCCCAGAAGTATCTCCTAGGCCAGTTCAGAAACTCACATTCTCTTCTCCAAGATGAGTTCCATTTCTGGAAACCCCACGTGGCTGGCTGAAGAGCAGGAATCATGTTCTTTTCCCACACAGAGGTCTTCCTTAAGAACCTGTGGTCTGGGAGACTCAGTCTCACCTCTTGTCTTTCTAATTCCTTCTTGACTCCCAGCACATACATGTCCTGGCCATGTAGCATGCTGTCTTACCTTCCATCCTTGGCACATGCTGACCCCACCACCTGCAGTATTTGACCTTTTTCTCTGTGAATACCCAGTCAGCATTTGACTTGCCTGTTTTTCTCCACCTCAAAGCCTTAAGCTTTAAGTCTTTTGCCTACCCACATCCCTTGTATGTGCATTGACAACTTCCTCTCTTACTTTTAGATTTTGAGGGCAGGGACCTTTATCTGTGTTTTCCTAGTGCCAACCCTGACAGGCTTCAGGGCTGCATGTTGAGGATACTAGTTGGTGCAGGAGAATTCCCTGAGGTGCTGCTTACCCTGTCAGTGGACTTACTTGCCCAGACTGACAGCTTGTATAAAGAAACCTTAACTTATGCAACTCAAGTCTTCATGATCAGACTAGGGCCGATAGTGACAGGTGCTGTTTCTTACTGACTTCCAAAAAAGGAAATTGTGATGTGGGGATGTGCCACTAATTGAGTGACTGTGACCAAGTCCCTGATTTGAGTCCTGCTTTTTATTTGCAAATGAGGGTCTTGCTTGGTCCCACTCAGCTCTGATAGCCATGACTTTGTGACAGTCCGGGCTTAAGACAGTCAGTGCCTTGACATTGCTGAAGGGAGGAGTTTGTGTAGAATTTTCTAGACACACAGTGGTTACTGTAAGAAAACTAACTCCAGGGGCTGGAGAGGTAGATGACTCAGAGATTAAGGGTGTTTACTGCTCTGGCAGAGGACCAGGGTTCAGTTCTCAGCACCCACACGGTGGCTCACAGCTCCAGTCCCAGTGGTCTGATGATCTTTTCTGGCTTCTGAAGACATGTGATGCATGTAAACTCATGCAGCCACACACATAGACATATAAGAATGAATAAATAAATCTTTAAAAATAAAAGGAAAGCAACTCTGCCACTTTCTCTGTCTGCTCATTAAGAATGGTTCCGTGCTGGCGGTGGTGGCACACTCCTTTAATTCCAGCACTCGGGAGGCAGAGGCAGGCGGATCTCTGTGAGTTCAAGGCCAGCCTGGGCTATAGAGTGAGTTCCAGGACAGACTCCAAAAGCTACACAGAGACACCCTGTCTCAAAAAACAAACAAACAAAAAGAATGGTCATTGCATTCCTCATGTGCTATGTCAAGAAGTTGATGTGGCGCAGTCCTGTCGACGGTCATAGTCCACAGCAGGACGTGCGTCCACCCTGGCTCAGCAGCCTCCTCACTCTTGCTTTCTGTTTGCAGATGAAGCTGAAGGGAAGCGCAGTCCGGCTCTCAGAGAAAAAACTTTGCCAGCTCTGCCAGAACCCTTTCGGTGAGCCTGTGTTTGTCAGATACCCAAACGGAGGGCTCGTGCACACCCACTGTGCTGCCAGCAGACACACGACCCCCAGCACACCCAGCCCTGGTACTCGGACTTGAAGAGCATGGTTCCAGGCTGCAAAGGGGATTCTGAGCTCTTTTCCAACCTGCTTTGTGCCAGCCAGAACAAAGGGAAGGCACCCAGGTGCCAGGGAAACGCCATCCCTGTGAAATGAGGGCTCCTAACCACTGATTGTTCTTTGTGTGAATGTAAATGGAAAAGGCCTGAAACCCTGAGAATTGTGACAGGCCAGAGACTACCCGTCCAGGAGGTTACAGTCATCCAAAGCACAAGCCAACTTTGAAAAGCAGGCAGTGTAGCCTGGGTGATCTGGACACAGGTGGGGTCTGGAGATGAGGTCCACCTAGCTCAGGTGAGTGTCCAGGGTGCAGAGTCCTGAGGTGGGCACCTCGCCTTATGAGGAGGTGTGCTCTTCACGTAGGCTCCGCATCTGCCCCTAAGGTGGACATAGTTTCTGTTCTTCCCATCCACTTGTCAACCTCAGAACCCCTCTGTCTTGTTGACTTAAACACTCACTTGTGTGAAGTCCCATGCTCCTGACTGCCTAGCACACAGAGATCTGTGTGGAAACAGAGAAAGCTTGAAGCAGGCGGGGTGGTGAAATGACTCAGTGGGTAAAGGCACTTGCCACCAAGCCTGACAGCCTGAATTCAGTCCCCCTCAAGTGGAAGGAGAGAACACACACACACACACACACACACACACACACACACACACACACACACACACACACACACACACACGTAAGGGGGAAAAGAGATCTAAGTGGGAAGCTGCTTTGCCCATCCTCAAGACTGCAACAGAAAGGGGGGCCCAGGTTGTATGATGGCCCAGGGACAGGTTTGTTTCCATGCACTTGACTGGAAACACCTTGATGGGCATACACAACTACATGTTTTGGTTTGAATTCATACTATCTGTAGTTTTCTCTCATTTGGAATTTCCTCAGTCATAGTCATTACAGAGATCTCTTTCCTCATTAAAATGTACCTCCTACTGAATACTTGGGAAATGCAAAGGGAAATGTGATGAGTAAAACCGATGAGCCTTCCAGGAGAGGCTGGCGTTGGCCTCCGCCCTGTAGCCGGCCGAGCTGCTCGCCCGTTCTTCCCGCAGGTGTTTCTGCAGGACCTTGGGTGGCAGTCTGGCCAGGCCACCTGATCTGCCAGCACTTTCTATGCTTGCCCTGAGCTTTCCTGAATCCTCAAGGGAAAGGTCTCATCCGTGACCAACTAGACTTGGTGTGTCTGTGTCATGTCACAGACAAGCTGCAGCTCTTGCCCCTTCACTGCCCTCTTCCACATCACCCAGCCATCCCCAGGACAGACAGCACACCCTCTACGATGATACCTGACAAGAAGCATCTCATGGGCTGACAGGATGGCCCCAGAGCACACACCCCCACACACACCTGCCAGACCTTCCCTCACTGTCCACTCTTTACAGAATGCTTCCTGTACTTAGAATGATCAGTGTATTTCTTTTCCTTTTGGGATCCTGAGTAAGCCAGGAAGTAAAAGCATCTGTCACTGTTCAGGGGACTGACACCCTTTTCCCTGCGTGTGTTGAGTGTCTAAGAATAAATGAAGTCTCCTTGCAACACCACTGTGTCCCAAGGATGACTGAGAACACTCTTCTCACTGTGTGTCATTACAGTCTATGGATTGGCATTTTAACCCTCAAAGAACAAGTTGCCCCGTGAGTAATGTCAAACCTGAAAGCACTATTCTCCCGGCACAAGATGGGTGTGGTCTCAGGAAGGGCTTAAGACTGCTCACTCCCAAACCTGGGGACACCAGTCTCTTCTCTGAGTATTGGCTGACAAAGTTGAACAGTCCAACCCCCACCAAATCCTTTAAAGCAAACAGTTCTGCAAGGCAGAGAATCACCTCCCATGTTACAAATCCTATTTCCTCACCTTACCCACACTCTCCCAAGGGCCGTTTCTCAAATCCCGTTTTAAAGATGAACACGTGGTCCTCTCACCGCCTGTGACTTGTCGGTCCAATGAGTGGTGTAATGCCAGCTCGGGCCTTCTCCCTCCCTTTGGGCCCCGGGCAGCCATCCTAGTTAGAGCGGCATGGGCCGAGATCGGTTCACACTCATATTTCATTTGGGGAACTGTTTATCTGCTGTTGCGTACCAGGTGTTAATGTAGGCCTGCCACCTAGGCTGTGGGCACCGGGTGTGAACACAGAGCAGAGAGAGAGGCTTCATGAGCCGTGCTTGACACCACTGGAGCACAGAGAAGTGGGTGCTGGGTCACACTGTCCCACGGCACCTGTCGCGCAGCTGGGACAGCCCCTGCTTCCTGCTTGCTTTCCCACGGGAACCTCTGACCTCACAGCTTCCTTCGCCTCTCAGTCGGTCCCAAATCCACAAGATGTACAAATGTAAACTTGTTGATTTTATTAAAATTCTTCTAATTCTTTCTTCTTGTTTTGTCATTTTTTAAAAAAAAATAAAATAAAATTTCTACATAATGCTGCTCCGTTGTAAGGAGTTCTAGAATCCAGTTTCACTCTGACTTTTCCTTGTGCCCAGGCAAGTACCTACAGCAGCTAGCTGCAGCTGCTCCTTAGGCTCAGCTGTGGCTTGGCTGGATTTTAACTGTTCCACCTCAGTATTTGTCTCCTGCAGATTCTTAGGGCACTCCTGTACACCCACTGAGTTCAGGTGAACAGTTATGCACCAAGATTTTGGATGACTTGGTTCATTCTCTTTGGAGCCGAATGCTCTTATGCCCTATGCTCCTGCGTTCCTAACCCTGAACACATTCCAGGAATATAAGCAAACCTTGCCTTTGATATTCTACTTTCATGGGGTAAAGAGATGCCCCGTTGGGTAAGAATGCTTGCTGCAAACATGAGAACCTGATCTGTGATCCCAGAACCCATGTTGAAAGCAAGAGTAGTGGGCCTGTAAGGCCAGAGGTATGGAAAGGCAGAGACAGTATTGCTCCAGGTTCAGTGAGAGATCCCCCTCTGTCTTCACGGGAATAGAGAATGGTACAGCAGGATACCTGAGACTATCCTCTTGCCTCTATGCACCCCCTCCCTGAAATGGTACACTGGCATGTACCAATTTTTTTTTTTTTTCAAATTAACCCCCTTCCCCAAAGTGTTCACAACAGGCCATTGAGCAATCCTGTTGAATGGCAGTATGCTCTCATGGGCTTGCATCGGGGCACTGCTCCATCTCTGAGCAAAGGGGAGGAGGGATTTGTTACTACAATCAACATTCTGACTCTTCTAACCCTCTATCACATGGCCAGGTAAATCTCATCAGAGGAGTGAGGCAAGATGCCGTGCCTCAGATTTCCAAGAGGAAACTGAGATGTTGTTCTGGTGATTTTAGCTGGGTACCAGGCCAACAAGACGACCCCCTGCCTGCAAATTCCTTTGTTACTCAAACTACCATGGGTGCTGCTTTCAGAGAAGTGAGGTCACAACTGGGATATTCTTTCCTCTTTTATACACTGGTATCCTTGTGTTATTAGCAGATTTAACAGAAAGGAAACAAAGGATGGTGGAGGCTAACCTGGAGGCTAGCCTGAGAAGAAGAGACTGCATTCCCACCAAATTGTAGAACTACTACAAAGATAAGTGACAAGGCCGAGTGGCAGAGAAAAAAGTAAATTGTCCTAAATGTGTCTTGTGGAGGCAAAGACTGGTGTCTGCCTCAGTTAAATGGGCTATGACTTGTGTTAGGAGTAATTAGATATTAACTAATACCCCATTTGCTCCTAGCGGATCTGTCAACCTTAGCGTTCGAAATGAAAACCTACAAGAATCTAGACCATATGGACCAGAGACCTTTTCACCTTCTCAGAAAAGCTCAGTGGCTGGAGCGCCATCTAAAAGCTTGTTAACATGCTGTTTGGAGAAAAGCGCTGAATTAATGATGCCTGCTTTTCTTTAGCTTGCAACCAGGGAAGGGAAACAAATAGCTATAATTCAGTCTGCAGCCTAGAGTTGTAAATTAGCTAAATGAGATCACGTGGCAAGAAAGAATTAGAGAGCAACACACAGCGACTGGAGCAAGTGAGACTTCACCAAAAAGATGCTAGCTACCAGGAGACCTGGGTGCGGCTGCCTCTGATACTCCACCTGGACACAGTCACGTCCCTTAGACCTTGGGGTCTCATCCATGATCAGGGATAGAGCTGGGTAGCATCTGGGGTCTCTTCAGGGGTTAACTTTCTGAGCAAGGGAATCGGGGAAAGGTAATGGGCCATGATTCAGCCTTCAGCACTCAATGCTGCCCTCCAGGGCTTGAGGAGCCCCGGTAACACCCAGCACAGAAACTCCTGCTTCGGCAGCATGGCTGTGGATGTGACTGTCTCAGTGGGATGTCAGTACTGCTATACCTCACTACATGGTCACTGCCCAGGAAAGTGACCCCACAGCTGTCCACGTGGGTTCTAGCTATCTGGTTCTCAGTTGCTCCTGTCCTCCAGTCTGCTCAGAAGCAGTCTGATTTCTCTCTGGCATCTTTGAGTCCTTCACCACTATGGCCGTCTTTCTCTACAGAACATTTTCCATTTCTCTTACTTGAGACAGTAAGTTTCCCCTTCAGATTCCGTTCCTGTTCTTCTAAGCTCAGCAGACAAATCCCAGCTTACTCTCAGGAATATGAGCTAAAGTGACCTGGTTTTCATCATTGCCTCCAATTAAGCTGACTTGCCCTGCCTCCCCCTCAAGGGGTCCACACAAACATTTGTGAGTTACCTGGGTCAGCTGATGCACATGGTAGACTTAGGGGAGCCACGCTGCCTACTGTCCTTCACTTCTTCCCCTGTAGTCAGGATGTTACAGGAAAACCCCCCAAATCCATTCTAAATTATTTCAATACATTGCTGAGTTACAGACCACCATTGACTGAAGCTTATAAATATGTATAACCAGATGCAAACTTTTGCTTTCTTGGGAATTAGAGGACAAGGAAGCGTTTCCTTGGTTATTTGCATAATAATGCACACCTCTGAAAACAGTTTCTTTGACTTCAAATAATTTACCAGAGTATATTTATTTTATATGAATAAACCACGTCAAGAAATCACTGTTATGCCCCAAAGGAAAGCAATAACTGTTACTATGTTTCCAATGTGACTACATTTAAAGAGTGCTCCTCTTTTAAACCGTAAACATACACCCCATAAAAATGATCATTGCAAACTAATATTTTTTCATCTATTTTGTGTGTGGCGGGGGTAGGGGGCAGGGCAGGGCAGGTTTTGCAACCACACACATCTAGAAATCAGAGGACAACTCAAGGGGGTCAATTCTCCTTCATCAGATAGGTCCTGGGGACTGATTTGTGTAGCTGAGTTTTCCTGTGTCCTGTCCAGTCTGCAGCCACTCAGACCCAAGTAAACACATAGAGGCTTATATTAATTAAAACTGCTCGGCCATTAGCTCAGGCCTACCACTGACTAGCTCTTACACTTAAACTCAGCGCATTTCTGTTCATCTATATGTTGCCACATGTTTCGTGGCTTTACCTATGTGCCATTACTTGCCGCTTCCTGGATGGCAGGCTGGTGTCTCCTGACTCAGCATTCCTCTTCCCAGAATTCTCCTTGTCTGCTTATCCCGCCTATACTTCCTGCCTGGCTACTGGCCAATCAGCATTTTATTAAACCAGTGTAAAAAAACATTATCCCACAGCTGGACTCAGATCATTAGGTTTGGCAAGAATCAGTTTTCAACCACTGAGCCATTATACCAACCCTGTAACCACTTTCCCTTTCCATGTTATTTTTTTTTTTATTTTATGTGTATAATTATTTTGCCTGCTTGTATGTCTGAGCACCACATTCATGCAGTGCCCACAGAGGCCAGAAGAAGCCACTGGGACCCCTGGGACTGGAGTTAGAATGATTATGAGCTGCCATGTGGTGCTGAAAATTGAACCTGGGTCCTCTGAAGGAGAGCCTGTATGCTTAACTACTGAAATGTCTCTCCAGGCCCCTGCAACCACTTTTTAAAAGATATTTTTTTATTTTTATTTTCTGTGTATAGATGTTTGCTTGCAGGTATGTCTAGGTGCCACATGTGTGTGGTACTTGAGAAGTCCAGAACAGGATGCCAAATCTCCTTGGAACCAGAGGTGCACACAGTTGTGAGCTGGTGAACCCTGGTCCTCTAGAAGAGCAGTGGATGCTATTAACATCTGAGCCATCTCTCAGCCTCTGTAGCCACTTTTAATGGTACCATCCCATGGCACGAGTATAGTCACATTGTAATACAATCATTATCGTCATCCATCCCCACCTTTTCATGATCCCTGAGATTCTGTGTTCATGGGGTATAATAGCTTTCCATCTCCCCTTCCCCAGCCCTAGCAACCACACTCTTCTTCCTGTTCCTGTGATTCTGACGATGCCAGAGTAGCTCAAAGAAGTCAAACCATGCAGTTCTCTTCCGTGACTGCATTCACTTGCCTATTGTAGTGTGCATGTATCACAATTGCCTTTTAAAAAGCAATTTCATGGCTTTAAATAGTGTGCTACCAACAATGTGTGTGTGTGCAGTCAGTTTGTATGTATGTGTGTGTGTGTGTATATTTTTTTTTAATACTAGAATTCATTAGATTAGAAATCATTAGATTGTATTAGAACTAGGATTTCTATTTCCTATATCCAGAACATGTAAAAGATAACTTTCTATTAACTCATCTAAATGTCTTCCACCTGTTGTCTGGGGCAAGTGACTAAAACACACCAGTAAGCAAAGCTAGTGTGTAGTCTGGTGTAGGCCCTTAAGAATGGGTTTAAACTCAGCACAAGAAGTTTGTCAACAAAGACTCCCCATCACCCACCTATGATGTGACACTTACTTATCTACAAAGGTGTGTGCAAAGCCTATTCTGAAACAAGAGCCAGACTAACATCTATAGGGAAGGAGAGCAGGGGCAGGTGCCTACAGGTCTCGGTATATGACAAAACAGGCAGAGGTATGTTTCACAGTAGATCTCCTAATGAACGATATGCTTCCCTTACTTTTCCCTAACCTCTCTCTATATACAGCCATCTAGTCTTGTGGGGAGGGAAGATGCCCCATTCTCAGATCCTTGCTTATGTCCCTCCTTGGAGAATTTCTGAAGTTATCATGACCCCCATTTTTACCTTTGAGTGGGTCACCACTACTCCATGATGTTGATTGACATCTATGGGTGCTGACAGCTTGATGAACTGGCCAAGATGGGGGAGAGGGGAGAGGCATTTCTCTGCCTCACTCATTGGGGGAGCAAGGTGACCTTTTGAAGAGTGTAAATGGTGGGGATGGGATGGGAAGAGCTGGTGTTCCATTTCTCCATGGCTATGAGCTGAGGAACAGTATCTGAGGAAGTTAAAGCCAGCCTGTTTCCTTGTTCTGCCGCCATGGGGAGCCTGGAACTGCAGATCTCCTGACATATCTGCACACCTGCGTTGCAGGCCCGTGTCCTGGGTAATCTCTACGGAATAGTCCGCAGCAAAGGTTATCTAATTATAGAGGCCGGGCACGCCGAATGGGAGAGCATCCCGTAAGCTCATCATTATCTCTGCCCCGTCACTGTAATTTCACGCGAGTGAACACGAGAAGCAGGCAGGGCACTGTCTGTCCTGTGTGAGCTTAATTTGCTCCTGCTGTTGTCATTTTCAAATGTTTTCTGTTTACGTAAATACTGGAAAATGAGCTGCTTTGTCCACAATGGACAGAAGAGGTCAGCTGTTCCCAGCCCATTGTGGCCTTGCCAGGGTGCTTATTATATTACTTAGAGGAGAGAGAGAGAGAGAGAGAGAGAGAGAGAGAGAGAGAGAGAGAGAGAGAGAGAGAGAGAGAGAGAGAGAGAGAGAAGAGAAAGTGAGCTAAAAAGCTATTATATGTGTGTGGAGAGCAGGAGGGTGGTTAAGAATTGGCTGATACAAGAAGTCCCATAATAAAAAGATGTGGATGCTATGTAAATGACCTATAAAGGTCATGAGCTTCACAGTCCAGTGATTTTGAACGTATGTCTTTCCCAGCTCACAAACTCATTCTAGGGAGTGTTTTTCCATTCCTGTCTCTATTTCTGTTTCTAGGCATGGGTCTCTGGTGTAATTATTCGTCTTGGGAGGCAAAGAAGAAAAAAATAAAAAACCCAACCCAGAAACTCCAGCAGGTGCCCTCTGGGACTCAAATCCATGCTTGTAACAATGCTTTTGGCTTTCCCGGTCTTCAGAACCACAAGCCTTAATACATCCCTTTCCTTATAAATTGCAGTCTGAGCACTAGATGACATGGAAAAGAGGACATGTCAGCTGCAGCCTCGGATGACGTGTGACTGATTTAGAAAGTATGGAGTGCATCCTCTGGGGAATGTGGAAGGCAGTCAGGAGCACTTGTGTATGCTTGGCGGGGAGAAACCCAAGAGTGGCCACAACACCCTTCCCCCCAGCAACACACACCCCAAAGGTCTGTGCATGGGGAAAGGTGCTTTCTCAATAGTACTTTCTCTGGTAGATCCATCAAATCCCGGAGGCAATCTGGAAGCCTTGAGGGAGAAAAGCTCTGAGTATCAGATAATGTTTCTCCCTTACTCTGTTCACCATTGAAAGCATTTTTTTCTTTTCTTTTTTAAAGCTTTCCACTTTTCCTTACGCATTTTCTAAAGTGTTCAGCTTGCTTGTCTTTCATGGTGAGCAGTGACCTCTCTTCATGGTGTAATAAAGCATTCAAAGGCTCCCTGATACCACTGCAAAGTCTCGAAATGGAGAACTATGGCAGCAGCATTTCAATGAGGGAGGAAACTGGAAATATATTCCCCCAAGGACCGTGCATAAGGAACAGCAAGCCTTTCCGATAAAAATGCTAAATGAGCTTGGTCATTTTTTTTTTCCTAGGGAGTGCTTGGCAAATGGGCAGTGGATGCCGGAGGCAGCGGCAAAGGGGGTAGAGATGGAACATGGAGCTATAAGGGAAGTAATTTGTTCTTCCTAATTGGGCCATGGGGATCTGCAGGTGTTTACTTACACATTGAGGGAGGCTGGACTGGAGTATCAGGGAGAAGCGACTTAAGAGACAACCATTTTATTCTGGCTCATGCTTTGAGGGTGTAGTCCATCATGGTGATGGGAGTGGCCTTCTGCCATGGCAGCATTAGTAGAAGGCTGCTTGGCCACATCTGGGTGACTCAGGACGTGGATAGGGCACAGGAGATTCATGTACTCAGCTGACTCTCCGTTTTCATTAGTCCTGGGCCCAGCTCACAGCATGGGCCATCCACATTCAGGCAGCGTCCTCCTGCCTCAGTTTATCCTCTCTCAAATCACTTTCACAGACACACCAAAAAGCATGTCTCCCAGGAGACTCTGACTCCGGTCCAGTTAACAGTGAGGATGAACCATGACAACTGCCATTAGATTTGAGCTCTTCTCATTAAAAAAAAAAAACAAAACAAAACAAAACAGCCGGGCGTTGGTGGCGCACGCCTTTAATCCCAGCACTCGGGAGGCAGAGCCAGGCGGATCTCTGTGAGTTCGAGGCCAGGCTGGGCTACCAAGTGAGCTCCAGGAAAGTCGCAAAGCTACACAAAGAAACCCTGTCTTGAAAAAACCAAAAAAAAAAAAAAAAACCAAAAAAAAAAAAAAAACCAAAAAACAAAACCAACCAGCCAAACCAAAAAAAAAAAACAAAAAAAACCCTCTTTCTGTTCCTATGAAACTAACACAGGTTGATGAAGCTGTAGAGTGGCCCTCTGGTGAAGCTGTCTCCTCTGTCCCCTCTTTGACCCTGCCTTTCTCTGGCACCTCTCCTCTTCCCAGAGGGTCTTGTCCTTAGCTTTCTCGGGGTGAAGGGCTGGGAGGATGAGGAAGTCCGGGACTCTCTGCTGCAGTAACCTGCGACACTTGCCCAGAATGACACCCCCCATGCATTTGCATTCACATTGTCTGTTATCAGTATAAAATCCAGACACTGAGACACCAGCAAGGGTCCCCAAACCTTTCCTTAAATGTTGAGATTACCATGGCGGGCTGGTCAGCCCACTATGCACTCTGTCTGCAGCAACCATTCTTCTCCCACAGAGCAGCTAGCTTTGAACTAACCCTTTCCTACAACATAGTCAGAGTCTTAGAGTTCTGTCAACTAGCTTTGCATTCATTTTTTCTTTTTTCTTTTTTGTATTTATGTTAGTGAAGTTCATCCCTATGTGGCTACAAACTTTCACTTTCACTTTTATGTCTCCCATTGTGTGTCTGAGAAGTTTACTATGGCCCCCTTTCTCCTCCTCACAGCGTAAATCTGTGCAGTTGATGCCACTACACGTAAGACTATATCTTTTGAGGGCTGGGGGTAAAAAGAGAGCCCACCTTCTTCAATCGATGGAATACAGTTATGCTTATTTTTTGAGAACAAAGGCTCATGTATGAAATTCGTGTTTTGGACTTTAGAATTCCTATGCGTTCCGGAATCTCTCATTTATTTTTAAACTGGGTGGCTCATTGGCAGATATGCTGAGGAATCCACTGAATCCCCCCCGCTTTTCTTCCAGGGGTAGCCAACTATCGTTAGGCATATAGCCTCACAAGAAAGCACTCCAGTTCTTAGCCTTCTTTGGGACTGCCCTTGGTTGTGTGCCCATGGAGAACAGGTTATGTGGAAAACACTTGTCACACATGCTTCTCCACACCTGCCCCGCCCTCGTATGCTGGACCACAAAGTGTTTGCAGCCCTGGCTAGCCCA
This sequence comes from Peromyscus maniculatus bairdii, assembly GCF_049852395.1. Classification (NCBI taxonomy): domain Eukaryota; kingdom Metazoa; phylum Chordata; class Mammalia; order Rodentia; family Cricetidae; genus Peromyscus; species Peromyscus maniculatus. The sequence goes on from NC_134872.1 coordinate 33,271,234, forward strand.
CACTACGAAGACCATAAGTAGGAAGAGGATAATGGGGAACTAGTCAAAAGGAACAGCCTGAGTGACAATCAGTGTGCCTAGCTGTTTGGTAATTAATGTCTGCTTTCCCAAAGTGCTTAAGTGCTGGTTCTCTTCGCTATTATCAGCCCTACGAGTCACCTAGATGATGGCTCCCATCTCACTCTGCCTCCCTGGTTTCCCATGCGTGCAATAGGCTTCAGAACAGCCCTCAGAAGAGCAGGTGCGCACATGAAGCTGTAGGGATGATGTTGCACTCATTGTCCACGCTGTTCTTCCCATCAGCCCCATAGGACTGGTGCTGTGGGATGGTCTGCATGTCAAATTGCTCTGATTGGTCAATAAATAAAACACTGATTGGCCAGTGGCCAGGCATGAAGTATAGGCAGGACTAACAGAGAGGAGAATTGAGAGAACAGGAAGGTGGAGAGAGTCACTGTCAGCTGCCCCCATGACAAGCAGCATGTGAAAGATGCCGGTAAGCCAGGAGCCACATGGCAAGGTGTAGATTTATGGAAATGGATTAATTTAAACAATAAGAACAGTTAGCAAGAAGCCTGCCACGGCCATACAGTTTATAAGCAATATAAGTCTCTGTGTTTACTTGGTTGGGTCTGAGTGGCTGTGGGACTGGTGGGTGACAGAGATTTGTCCTGACTATGAGCAAGACAGGAAAACTCTAGCTACAGACTGGCTCATGACCCAGTAGAAATTTATATGGAGTAAAGGGGCACAGCTGAGGCCCTATAGCGGACTTTTCCCTTTTAAGTCCATTAACGCTTTGAAATCTTCAGCCACGTGAGGGAGGGGACTATGACGTAACGTAACAAATATATGTTGTGGGGGGTCTGTCCCTAGTTCTGGCATACATACTCTGGGATTCTCAGATCAGTCATTTCCTTTGGGTGTGCCTGTCTGTGGCTAGGGCTTCCAAGGTTGCTTCCAAGTGTCGCTGGCCACCAGGACGGGCTGTGCAGTCGAGAAGAAAGGAACTTTTCAACCCCACGCTAAGCCCCGATGAGAGGAGAGTTGCCCACAGATGGCTGGTGGTGTCATTGGTCATGGCCATGTACGGAAGCCTCCATAGAAACCCAGAGGATGGGTGCAGACGGGCTTCTGGGAGCTGCCTGATGAAGTTTTGCCACAGGGTTATACCTTGGAGAGGGCGGAAAGGCACAGTGCTCCTCCCTCCAGGCCTCATCCTCCTCATTTCTCCCACCTACCTGCCCATCTGTACCCTTTGCAGTTTCCTCTGTAATATAAAGATAAGCGGGAGCAAAATGGTTCCCTGGGTTCTGTGAGCAGCTGCACCAAATTAATCACACCTCGCAGGGCATTGTGGGAACTCTGGTTTATGGGCCATTATGCACTTCAGCTACTTTTTGCTTGGTTACCTGAAATGTGTGGAGGGGGTTGTCTAGTCTTAGGGACTCAGCCCCCAACTTGTGGAATCTGATGTCACCTCCAGGTAGACAGTACCAAACTGAATTCAGCCAGATGCTCCTCTAATTGGAGAGCCGTTTCTGTTTTATTTTAGTTCAGGAAAATTCAGCAGCCTGTTTCTCTAACCATTTTCTACTCTAGCCCACAAATAGGACAAGCTGATAGGAAGCAGGTGCCCAGTCCATCTGAAACAATTATGGTCTCCAAATCCCCGTGCCTGGGGATCCCCTCCAAATCCAGGCCTTCCTTGGGCTCTCTATTCTATAAATATGTAATTTCTATTTGTTTGTTTATTTTGATGGGCCTGGGGGTGGAAGCTAGGACCTCAAGATTGCTAGACAATCATGCTCTACCAGCTACACCTCACCCTTTGCTTGCTAGTCACCAAGGCTTTGTGCCTGGGAAGATTCCCTTTATTTCCAAGATAAGAGTCATGGGGTCTGGGTGCTCTCCTACTTACTCAGAATGATACAGGGAGTGAGCAGCCCCCGGATCCAGGCTGTCGTCGTCTGGAGTACTTCCTCCACATTACTAAAGTTTCTGCAGGGTTCAGGCCTGAGTGCAGGGTGTCAAGCCCCTTTCTAAGGACAGAGGGTGGGGATGGCGGTGCCCACTGCCTGAGCATGGGAGAGCTGAGCAACTGCACTTAGTCCTGAACTGAACTCAGTCCTGACCTCAGTCCCAAGAAGGCTGTTCTGTGAGTTGTGCAGGGGGAAAAATACACAAAGTGTTGGCAATTAGGAGACACTGACCTGGATTTCCATTGCTCGTTTTAATGCTCACAACGTTGTTAGGACTTTGCTGTTTTGTTTTTTTTAATATTTATTTATTTTTATTGATGTGTGTGAGTTTCTTGCCTTCACGTATATGTACGTACACTATGTGTGTACCTGATGCCTGCAGAGGCCTGATGGAGGCGCAGGAGCCCCTGGAACTGGAGTTAAGGACCCCTGTAAGTCACCGTGTGGATGCTGGGAGCCGAAGCTGGGTCCCCTGCAAGAGCAGTAAGTACTCTTACTAGCCAAGCCCTTGCTCCAGCCCTAGAACCTTCGCTTGAATTATTTTACTCCAGCTGTGGGGACCAAGAGGGGAGATGAAAAGAGGGGGGCTGGTGAGACAGCTCCTGGGGTGAAGATGCCTGTCCCCAAGCCCGACAACTCCACTTCGGTTACCCGGACCCACGTGGTAGAAGAAGATAACCAACTCCACCAACTGTCCTTTAACTTCCACACACACATGCTGCTCCCCTTCTCTACCACATACACACCAATACATGCGAAAACTGAAAAGGGTGATAGCCTCTTTATAACTATTCATTATAATTAGAACAATATCCTTGGATTCTACATGCATGGAGCCAACCACCTAGGGATGAAAAATACTTGAAAAAAAATCCTTTGTACTAAATATGTACTGATTTCCCCCTCTCATTTCTTAAAAAAAAAAAAGTGTAGTATGTTGTGTACCTGTACAGTATGTGCATCATTTGGTTTTAAGTCATCTACAAATGCTTCAAAGTACCCAGGAGTGTGTGCGTTGGTTCTTTGAATATCACAGCACTTTATCTAAGAGATATCTAAATGTAGGTATCTATAGGGAATTGGTTCCTGGACTCTTTGAGGATATGACTTTGTGTCTCATGTCTGAGGCTCTTCCATGTGGCCCAGGCATCGTCAAGGGATGGGAATCAGTTATTCCTATGGCTCAGAGGTTTCTTTCTCTTCCCCAGGCCTTGACAGAAAAAAAAAAAAATCATGGATGTAGTTGCTCTGACGTCACAGATCCCAGAAATCCCAGGACCTGGCTAAACCGGGGGCCAAAGAGAACGAGAAACAGATGAATGATTCCAAAGCGAAGCAGCACGTGCCCTGTGAGCCTTAGTGAAGGACACCGGGACTCCGCATTTACTCTCAATCTCAGGAAATGGAAGTTCCTTTACAAAAGGAGTAACTCCGAGCCTACAATGGAGGTGGCCAGCTGCAGTCAGTGTTAAGACAAGCTGCTCATTCACTCACCAGAAGCATGTTTAAAAACAAAAACAAAAACAAAAAAACCAGCAACAGCCTCTGCACTGAGTCACTCGTGGCTCCAACAGTCTCTCACTGTCACCTCCTCAGCGTCCCATCCACTTCAGTTTTGCCAGCCTTGCTGGTTACTCACAGGCTGTCCACCGTGGGGAGGCCATTGTGTCTTTGGAATGGCTGCAGTTATAACATGTTTTCTCCAAGTTCTGATGTTGCAACTTCACACCAGTGTGACAGTGTTAAGAGATGGGACCATGGGGAGGCGGTTGGGTTGTGAGGGCTCCACTCTCCTGAATAGGATTAGCATCTTTATTCTATTTTTTTTTTATGTGGAGAACACAGATGATGTCAACCTCTGGCCTTCCTATGCACACTCACACACACATATGCATACACAAGTGAACACACATGATCATGCACACATACATATACACCGCATGCGCGCATGCACGCACGAGGCCCCTCCCCTTCTGCTTCCACCATGTGACAACATAGCCACAAGGGCACCTTCTGTGAGTCAATAGAGTGGTCCTTTCCAGACACTAAATCTGCTGGTTTCTTGATCTTAGACATTCCAGCTTCTGGAACCATAATGCCTGTATTTGCATAGTTTGTATTTGCAAAGGTGTAGCCTGAACAGCCTGATAAATAGGTATTGGGCACAGGATTCCAGGCTTATAATAGTAGCTTTGATACCAAAAAAAGAAGTGTATTGGCAAAAACATGATTTTATACACTGAAAGAGCCATAATACTTTATTTAAAATATATACAAAATTATTACTTTGAAACATATATATTACTATCCAACATATATCATATAACACACATTGATGTAAATTTTGGTACCTTCATTCAGTTTTGTGATTTCTCTTTGCTCAAGGTTCCTGAATAAAAATTCTCTAAAATACCACTGGAGGGGAGGTGCCCATAGGCTTGCCCCCCACAGTAGTCTGGCAATTCTCTTGGGCACCATTGGGCCCTGTGAACTTGACCCATGGAAGCTGAGGCCAACCCTAGCCTTGCTGGGGCACTGGGAGAGGGACAGAGTTGGTGGCACCAGCCTTAATAAACTACACACCAGCCCCATTGTCTCCCTCTCTTTCCCTCTTGGCTGATGAAAACTGGTCAGTCACTGTCTTGGCAGACCCTCCCCTGGGCTGAGGTTAACGTAAGTTAGGTTCTTTTGCACACTGCACCTTCCTTCGCTGCCTCCATCACCACTACCACAGGAAGAGGGTAGGAGAGTAGGGGGCTGGCCTCTGAGTACAAGTCGGAAAGAAATGAAAAAATGAAGCCAACCGGAACTTCTGTGCTCTTGGGCTGAGTTCTCACACTCCTGAGAGAAATCAGACAACCAGTTTTGGGTGCATTCCAGCCTTTTTTTTTTTTTTTTTGTCACTGGCATTTGCACATTACATTTCATCCAACAGGCACTTACTTAATACATGCCCATCATATGGATGAATAAATAAATGCAAGGGATCTGGTGATTTCAGGCAGAAAAACTTCCAGTTTAGAATCAAGGGGACTTATCTCTTCTCAGCTTTTTTTTTTGGCTACCATCAAGTGTAGACTCAAGGAGACTGAAGTCATGGAGATTTGTTTCCTCCTTTGACAAATGGGTAAACTGAGGCTGACAGATGATAAAATGAACAAGATTACTGACTGGTCCCTGATAGAGTCAGACCTGGAATCCTGTTTTCTTCATTTCTCCCTCTCTTCAGGTCTGACAGTGTAAAGAGAGCTCAATGGACCCACTGCTGTGTCCTGAACGGTCAGAACTCACCTTCCTACACCAGAAGCTCTTGGTCAATATGGATGGCCAATGAGCATAGTGGCAAGCATAGGCTATAAGCAAAATGTCTCCTTGAAGGAGCTTCACCCCCAGAATCGGGTCCTGGGCAAGAGGATTTGTCGGCAGCAGTGGGCAATGAGTGAGGTAGGAGGAACAGAGATGGATGGGTGTAAGTCCAGCTTTGGGGAGGGGGGTGTCTGTTCTGTTCCTGTAGCAGTTCTGGTGCTGATGTGGATTTGGTGCCTCACAAGGCTCTGGGTTGTCCAGAGGAGATGTGTAAACAAAGCTAAGTCACTGGTTGCTCTTGCTTCTGAGAGCAAGTCACTACAAATACTTGCCCAGTGGACGAGTAACACTAGTATGTTCTTAGCACACTGGAAAGGATGAAAACAAGGTGGCCAACGCATGGACAGGGACAGAGGGATAGAGACTGTCAGGCTAGCTGGATGTGTGAGGGGTGGGCACACGCCCAAGGATCCAGGTGGACTTCTCATTTCAGTTAAGCTGTCACAAAGTACATTTTGAGCTTTGGGCCACTGTCACCGCCACCCCCCCCCCCCCCATACACACACCTCCTGTCATACTGTGGATCTCAAGAACATCTTAATGTGAGCTCCACTCCTTTCCAGAAAGGACAAGTTTTCATGATTGGAAACACACAGTTGAACATGTATGGAGACCTCTGCGCCATACCCAGGCCCTTCAGATACGCTGGCATTCTACCCAACAAGGGCACCACGATCTGCCACCAGGGGCCTCTCTTGAGCATGTGGCATGGGGGCTGGGATGAACGTGATGTGCTCTTTTTGATAGATCCTCCTCTTGCCCCACCCTCAGCCCGCTTCACTTTCTGCTTCACCTCATCCTCTCATTTTCTGGCCAGCTCCTGCAAGCCCCATCTCCCATTAGAACTATATATGGTTTTATTTTATTTTTTTCTGAGAGAGAAAAATAATCATTATTCGTCTTACGGAAATCGGAAAGTTGAAAGCCACAGATCACCTGGAAACAAATGAGTACCTTTGTGCTTGTGTCGTCACTACAAACGCAGACAACTAAAAGCCAGGGAGCAGGGTCTGAGCAGGGACCCTTTGGAGTGGTCTGCTGGCCCGCTCTGACCGCTCCCTAGACGGCCGATTGGTTTTCATTGCACACATAGACGGTGCTCGGCTGGATTTTCCTCTGGATCCGCTCAGGCACTTTAGGGAGGATTTGGAAAGTTTGGGGAAGCAACTCTATGCAGGCCTCGCGGAATTTCTTGATCCTCCAGCAGTAGACGATGGGGTTGAAGACAGACTTGAGGTAACTGAGCCACAGGACACACGTGCTGGTGGTGTAGAAGGAGGCGCTGTAATAGAACCGCCGACTGAACGCAGACAGCAGGCTGTAGACTGAGTGGGGCAGCCAGCACAGCGAAAAGCCCACGAAGAGGATGAGGATGGTGGTGAAGGCCTTGGTTTTGAAGCTCAGGTCCAGGCTGACCTGCTGCTGCTGCCGCCGGAGCCGTCTCAGGCCAGCCCTGGTCAGCTGTCTGAGGTCCAGGCTGTCTGACTGGTTGTGCACGCGGACGGCGTTCTTCCGCACCGTGTTGAGGATGCACAGATAGGAGCACAGCATGACGCCGAAGGGCGCGAAGAACACTGCCACCACCAGCATCACCACGTAGGCGCGTTCGGCTGGGAACTCAGTGTAGCCCAGAACGCACTGTGGGGCCCGAGCCGGCACCTCCATGAACGTCCAGCCGGTGAAGGAGGGCGCAGAGATGCAGAAAGACAGCACCCAGGAGGCTGCGATGATCACCTTGGCCCTGCGTGGGTTCAGCTTGTCCTGACGCTGCACGATGATGAGAAAGCGGTCCACGCTTATGATGAGCAGGATGGCCACGCCCTCTAGGACAAAAAACCAATAGAGTGTAGCTGAGAGGCGACAAAAGTGGTCCCCGAAGTGCCAGCGGACAGTGATGAGGGTGATGGCCGTGAAAGGCATGCAGCATAAGGACAGCATGATGTCAGAGAAGGCCAAGGTGGCCAGCAGCAGGTTGATGGCTGAACGCATGGCGGGCCTCTGATACACGATGATGCAGACCACCGTGTTCCCGAGGAATCCTACCACGATCATCAGCAGCATCGTTATTGCCAGTGAGATCCTGAGTGGTGCGGACAGTGGGGTGGCCCCGGGGTCCAAAGCATTGCTCACATTCTGCAGCAGATGTTCGTAAGTCCCGATGGATGTGCTGTTACAGACCATCGTGGAGAGAAACTCGGAACCTGGACAGAAGTGGCTGCAAGGGCACCCTCCAGCGCTTGGGTGGCTTTCATTTTCTGTCTACTGGCTGCATCTTTTCATTTGATGTTGAAGGATCTCTAAGGCCCTTGAATCATGGGGAGAAATCTTTCTTTGGAGTGGCTAGCTGGGTTTTGTGATTTATCACTCACATTCTTGTCCTGTCTCTCTGGCAGCCATGCATTTGCACAGCTCCCTAGTAAGACACTACAGCCTAGAGCAAGAAGAAAGAGAGAGAAGAGTCAGATATTGGAATCCTGGTGGAATGGAGCATTGGTCTAAATTTCACAGGTACCGGTGATCTGACAGGTGAGGGTTTTGCATTTCTGCATTCAGCCAACCAACCCAGGAAATAGTCAGAAGTCCCCAGCAGGGTCTGAACTGAACAAATACAGACTCCTCCTCGCCACTGTTCTAGACAAAACAACTATTTGCATACCTCTTTTATCACAGTGTGTCGCACATGATCTGAAGATGAGTTATGGTGTTATATGCAAACACCTCACCAACTTCTTAGAGATGTTAGTCCATAAGGGAGCATTGGGATCAATTCCTTGTGAATTCCCGGGGACAGGAGAGCAGAGAAAAGAATGACTCATTTATTTCTGATTTAGGACAAAGGTTGGTATTTACAAAGAGTAAGTCTTGTCAAGCAGTTCAGGAAACCCAAGAAGCTAGCTATCCTCTGGGCACTTGGAAGCTCTGCCTTTTGGGTACTTTGGAATTACCACTTATGCAGTTTGGAATGGATTTTTATGAAAATCAGTGGAATACGGCCTTGAGCAACCAAACCACCTGCTTTGGAATGCCGGCTTCAAGCCCGCAGGGCTCTTGCTTGCTTTAATGTGTGTCCTCAGCACCTAGGACAGCGCCTGGCTGACAGGCAGCTAGCTGGTACATCCTGGCTCCTTGATGAAAAAATGATTAGTTTTGAGATCTCGCCAGAGCTTGGGGAAGAAAGTCTCTCTGTCGGGGCTGGGGCGGGGTGGGGGGGGTGGGAGGGGTGGGGCGGAGCTCTCGCGCCAGGTTAGACACCGCCGCGCTGTCAGCATGGGCAAGGGAGACCCCAACAAGCCGCAGGGGCAAGATGTCCTCATAAGCCTCCTTCGTGCAGGCGGGCCGGGAGGAGCACAAGTAGAAGCCCCCCGGACTCCTCGGTCAACTTCGCCGAGTTCTCCAAGAAGTGCTCCGAGAGATAGAAGACCATGTCTGCAAAGGAAAAGTCGGGGTTCGAAGATTTGGCCAAGAGCGACAAAGCTCCTTATGACACGGAGAATTATGTTCCTCCCAAAGATGATAAGAAAGGAAAGAAAAAAGGCTCCTAGTGCTCCAAAAAGATCACCGTCTGCCTTCTTCCTGTTTTGCTCTGAACATCGCCCAAAGATCAAAAGTGAACACCCAGGCCTGTCTATTGGAGATACTGCAAAGAAATTGGGTGAGATGTGGTCTGAACAGTCTGCCAAAGATAAACAACCTCTATGAACAGAACGCAACCAAACTACAGGAGAAGTGTGAAAAGGATGCTGCTGCACACCGTGCCAAGGGCAAAAGCAGAGCAGGAAAGAAGGGTCCTGGTAGACCAACAGGCTCAAAGAAGAAGAATGAACCAGAAGATGAGGAAGAGGAGGAGAAGGAAGATGAAGATGAAGATGATGATGAGGAGGATGAAGAATAAATGGCTGTCCTAAAATGTGTGGCGTGCATGTGCTCAGGCAATTATTTTGCTAAGAATGTGGAATTCAAGTGCAGCGCAACATTAGCTTCAGCATAAAAACTGTACAGATTTTTAAAAAAGGCGTTTGTAGCTTTTTCAGGGGCTACAATGTACAGTTAGATTTAAAGCTTTTGATGTTGAATGTTCCTAAATATTTAATGGTTTCTTTAATTTCTTATGGTAGCACAGCAAACTTAATAGGAATTTGTATTACCAGTAAATTTTGGTCTTTTTTTTAGGATGATGCATTTTTTTAAAAAAAATTGTAATAAAATAATGTATATTTTTAAAATGCTTAGTTTTTATACCATCACTTTAATACTTTTTCATTTCATCTTTTTAAAAAGGAGATTATAGACTATCCTTTATTAAGATATTTTATCTGCAGAGTTAAAAGTGGAGATTTTTTAAAAAGTAAACTTTATTAAAATATCACACAGCAAAATTAACCAGACCCAAACTCTCTAACCTAAGTCTTAGCTTAAAAAACAACAACACCTTCTTGAGGTGTGAATGGCATGTGAACAGGTGTATGTGTTTACATCTCAATAGTGCCAGGGACAAGTGTGTACCTGGAAACCATCACAACCATCAAGGCCATAAACACATCCATGGTTCTGAAAGTTGGCCTTCTACTCTCTTTACTGATATCTACCTTTGGAGAAAAAAAACATTTAAATGTATTTTTACTAAAAATTTTTAGTACATTTGCTTAACTTTGAGACAGGAATAAACTCCCACTCACATGGAGTCATAAGGAAGTAGTGACCTTGTGTATATCCTTTGCCTTATTTCTCTGGCAGGAGCATCAGAGGAGTGTAAAGCTGCTATATGATTCTTCTTGGAAACACTGAGAATGAGGAGAGAGGACCAGTTCTTAAAAACAGCGTTAATCTTTATTGCTTTTCTCAGAGATGTGGCAGGAATGGTGTCCAGGAGCCAAGGTCCACAATTATGTCTTTGCTGGGTGAAACGGATCCTCCCCTGTGTATCCATTCCCTGGGTATCCTCACTCACTAATACCTTCCTTTGGAGTTTCTCATCTAGAATGCATCGGGCCCAGGTACGGAGTAGCTGTGCATATCGCAGATTCGTGTCACCACATCCGGATGGCAAGCCAATCACATCGCTACAATGGCTGCTGTTTCATGTATGCAGTAGAGTCATGTGCACACTTTTGCACGTGGACTGGACCTGATAGCAGCATATTTTGAAATCCCACCGTGTCCACTGCCACCGATTGCACCAGCATGGTGACCCCAGGAAGTCTACTCTAGAGCCTGACTGTGATGAGGCAGACTCCAGGTACTCAGCTGGAAACAGAAACTAGGAATTTGCAGCAGCTAAGGCTGCTGAGGGATCACAGGGTTGTAGGTGGATGAGGTTGGGGCTCTCTCATCCGCTCCGGATTCCTGGCCCTCTCCATCCTGCCCTTACCTGGGAAGATGGACCCTAGTCCATGAGGAGGGGTGAGAAATGAGGTCTATTCTACCCCAGCTTCCTTCTGCCTGGTTGTGGGTGATCCTCCTGCAAAGCCCTAGCTTCTGGGGACAGATGTGCTCTACAACCTACAACCTGGCCTTCTTCTCAGGTTCTCCATGTGTTTCCTGACTCCCTGCTGGCCTCCTTCACTTCCCTTATCCAAGTTCACCTTAGCACTCTTCCTGTATCTATTTTCAGCACCATGCCAAAGGTCATCCAAACAGAAGTTACTAGGAAGCAGAAAATAAAAGCAGATAGCATGGGCAAAGGCGTGTGTGTGTGTGTGTGTGTGTGTGTGTGTGTGTGTGTGTGTGTGGTTTTTAAACAGTTACATTTCCACAAGTACCTTTGTAGTATTTACTGCTTCCCCCGTGTTTAATGGGTGCTTTAGCCTTTCGTTTTCATCTGATCTCTTACCTGCATCTTTGCCCATCCCCCTTAAACAGGCACCCCTAGAAGTGTCTGGCTTGAGTTATGCTGATGATGCTCACACAAGGCTGTAGGAGAAGCTCGAATCTTAGTTCCCGACTTACTTTAAATACTATTGTTCTCACCACAGCATGCCAAGGTTGAGCTTATTTTATTACCTCACTGTGGTGGTTTGCATAAAAATGCTCCCCATAGACTCCTCATAGGGAGTGGCACTATTAGGAGGTGTGGCCTCTTTGGAGTAAGTTTGGCTTTGTTGGAGGAAGTGTATCACTAGGGGTGGGCTTTGATGTTTCACATGCTCAAGCCAGGCCCAGAGGCTCTCTCTTCATGTTGCCTGCAGTTCCCGATGTAGAACTCTCAGCTCCTTCTCCAGCACCATGTCTGCCTGCATACTGCCATGTCCCACCATGATGATAATGGACTAAACCTCTGAATGGTAAGCCAGCTCCAACTAAATGCTTTCCATTGTAAGAGTTTCCTTGGTCATTGTGTCTCTTCACAGAAATAAAATCCTAATTTGACACTACTGACTTCCTCTTAATGATTGATGAATAAGTGTTTTGAAGTCATCTGAGAAGCACCGAAACTATAACAATATTTAAATCCCTGCGTGACACTCCACTGAGAATGGACAGTATCCATTTTGTCTCTACCCTATAAGATGCACAGTTAAGTACCTCTTGTCTTTACCCACATTCTCTCATTCTTTTACATCTATTGGCTATCAGCTATATTTTTATTTTTGCCTAGTTAAGGTCACCTATTTATCACCTGTAACTCAATCTTCTGTGATTATTTTTATAAGTAGTCTTTAATAATTTAACCCCCAATAAAGCTATTTACATTCTTTTGTTGTTGTTGTTGTTGTTGTTTGGTTTTTCTAGACAGGGTTTCTCTGTGTAGCTTTGTGCCTTTTCCTGGAACTCACTTGGTAGCCCAGGCTGGCCTCGAACTCACAGAGATCTGCCTGCCTCTGCCTCCCGAGTGCTGGGATTAAAGGCGTGTGCCACCACCGCCCGGCTGCTATTTACATTCTTATGACAGTGTAATATTTTTCAAATTTGGGTATTTTATCTGCTAGAAGCCTATTTTCCTGACTAGTTCAAGATTATGATCTACAGGGTCCAGATATACAAGGAGTATATTCCTAATATAAAGGTCAAGTTAAGTATACATTTTTGGTAACTTACCAAAACTTAGAAGCTAAAAGAACCTCATAGTACAGTTTACTTCGTATATGGTCCATGACTATCATGTACAGATGTTTGTGTTTCCCTTGAGTTTCTCGTCACCTCTTTTTCACACTGTGATGTCATTCTTTGGTCTAGTAGTTTTGATCAGGCTTGCTATCCCTCCTGAAGATTTGCCTCTGCTCCAGATCTGGGCTCTGTCCCCTGGGTCAGTAGCATGGCTGCTCATGATTCACTTGTTCTGAAATCCACTGCTGTCTCTTTTCTGGAAAATGACTGGAAATTGCTTGCTAAGAAAATGTTCCAACAGGAAAGCTTCAAGCTAAGAAAGCACTCTAAACCTTTGCGTCTCTGAAAAAAAAAAAAAGGTATTTTTCTTCTACCTTCTCACAGACGGATACTTTGTCTGACTATTGAGGCAGCGAGAATTTACTGCCCAAAATGGAAGGCTTTGCCTCTTCAACAATTGGTGTCACTGATGTTAGCTTTAAAGTAGATTCCATTATTTTTCTTCATTGATGACAAGCTTTTTTTCTCTTGCAGTTGTGTTAATTTTTTCTTCTGGAAATGTTGGTGAAAGATGTACATTTGGTTTATTTTTTACTATGTGGGACACTCACTCACTGAGTCATTTAAACCCAAAGGTACATGCAGGTCAACTCCAGAAAAACCTTTTCCTCAGTAGGTTTGGTATTGCCTTCCCACTGATCCTGTGGAAGAACACAGACTGTTTTGAATGCTAGGCCCATTCTTCCGGCCTCAATTTTCTTTTCCATTAAAAAACCTTTCTCTTTTGTATCCTATACTCTGTGGTGATTTTAAAAGAAAACTTTTATGTTTATTGTTTGTTTTCAGTCTCATGTAGCCCATGATGGCCTCAAAATCACTATGTAGCCTCAAATCCTGCACCTTCTACCTCTACATCCCAAATTCTAGGATTATAGGCAGGTGCCATTGTGTCCATTTCATTTAGTTTTACTTAATTCTGTTGTTTGTTTGTTGTTTGTTTCTGAGAAAGGATTTCTCTGTGTAACTGCCCTGGCTGTCCTGGAACTCAATTTGTAGACCAGACTGACCTCACAGAGATCCACTTACCTCTGCCTCCCAAATCTTGGGATTAAATGGCACACACCTAACTAGGTCAGCATTTTTTCACAGCAACAGAAAAGCACAGTAGAACAGCCAGGACATCTTTGGCTCACAATCTGTTTTACCTGCAAAATACGCTAAAGCAATGGAACTTGTGGGAGTAGCCAACCAATGTCTGACTTAAAGCCCATCTCATGAAAAAAAAAACAACACCTGACACTGCTTGGAAAAACAAGAACCAGAGACTAAGTAGTCCAGAGACCCAAGGTGAAACTAAATATGACTGATCTAATAAAAAAAAAGAAATCAATAAAACAATTGTTAATAATATTCTGCTATACTCATAGATCAGTGCCTTATCCAGTCATCATCTGAGAGGCTTCCTCCAGGAGCAGATGGGAACAGATGTAGAGACCCACAGCCAGACACGCAGAGAAAGTATCTAAATTGGATGTCTCCATCAAATCCCTCCCCTCAGAGCTCAAAGAACCCCGTTGAAGAGGAGGGGGAAAGATTGCATGAGCCAGACAGGATAGGGAACACCAGGAGTACACGGCCCTCTGAATCAACTAAGCAAGGTGCATGTGAGCTCACAGAGACTGAAGCAGCAATCACAGGGTCTACATGGGTCTACACCAGATCCTCTGTGTATATATTATAGCTATTAGCTTAGTATTGTTATGAGACTCTTGACAGTGAGGACAAGTGGGTCTCTCAGTCTTGTGCCTGTTCTTGGGACTCTTCCTCCTGTTGGGTTGCTGTGTCCAACTTCAATATGCACGTTTTTTGCTTTATCTTATTATGGTTTATTTTGTCATGTTTAGTTGTTATCTCTTAGAAGCCTGTTCTTTTCTAATGAGTGACAGAAAGGGAGTGGATACAGAGTGGGGGCATGGGGAAAGGGGAGGAACCGGGAGGAGTAGAGGGAGGAGAAACTATAATCAGGATATAGTGTGTGAGGAAATCTATATTCAAGAAAAGAAAACAATAAAATAGAGAAGGGAAAGAAGGGAAGAAGAAGAAAGAAGAGGGATCGTCTTGATTGAGTTGATGAGGGAAAACTGCATCATGCTTATGGATTTAATGTGGCTGGTTGCTTCAAACTCCTGATGCCTTGACCTCCTTGCCATAATGGACTGACTAAACCTTTACACTGTGAGCCAAAATAAACACTTCTCATGTGAGTTGCTTTTGTCACGGTATTTTATCACAAGAAAAGAAACTAATATAACTTCATTTACAAATTCTGTAAAAGCATAATGGACTTTAAAAACTCAGGCATTTGATGAGCTAACAATTTTGACTAAACTTTAACTGGCTGCATGTTTGTCCTCTGAGAACTACATGTGTAATATTTTTAATAGCAGGGCATGGTGGTACATGACTGTGATGTCAACACTCAGCAGACTGAGTGAGGCACAAAATTGTAAGTCAAGGCCAGCATCAGTGATATAATGAGGTCTTATCACAGAAAAAAAAATGGTGATGTTGGTAATAATTTCAATAAAAAGAATGCTATAGTTGAGAATAAAAAAATTCATTTGAGTGGCCATCAAATCGGGAAGGAGGAGCAGGTGGCAGCTTCCAGCCCACATATATTGCCTAACAAATCTTCATTGCAGCTGGCAGTACAGGCAGAAATCAGCTGGAGGTGGCACCGATAGGCTTCAAGAAGTTCTAAATAGGAGATTGGAATTGGCCTGTTCTGTCTTCCACTCAAAACAAAACACAACCACTCATCACATAACAATAGGGTTTATTTATGTATGTATGTATGTATGTATGTATGTATGTATGTATTTATTTATTTATTTATTTATTTATTTATTTATTTATTTATTTGTGAAATGGCATTGTTAAGTGCATGTTATTTTGGAAATATCATAAAGTGTAATTACACACACTAGGATGGATATGATGTCACTAGCTAATGTACACTGTGAGTAATGTTACTGGCTGGATTCCTCTGGCTTGCTCATCCTGCTTTCTTATATGAACCTAGAACCACCAGCCCCGGGACGGCAGTGCCTATAATGGGCTGGACCTTCCCTCATTGATCACTAATTGAGAAAATGCCTTACAGCTGGATCTCATGGAGGCATTTCCTCAACTGTGGCTCCTTCCTCTCTCATGACTCTACCTTGTGTCACGTTGACACACAAAAACCAGCCAGTGCAGTAACTAAGGAAGACTATGGATGCTACTTCTTTCCTGCCTGATACTTTCTAGCACTGTGAAAGGCAGCCCTCGGGGGAAGGAACTTCTAGCTGAGTCCCGGTTTGATTTATTCACATCTAGAAGCTAAAGCAGGTAGGTATCTTCAGAAATGGGGTCTTGATGTCCAGTTCTGGCATTCAGCCACCTACAGTGGCAAAAGCCTTAGGGTTTGTGAGGTTCCAGTGACATCCCACCCCCCCAGCCAACAGCTCATAAGGGGAACCACTTCCCTGGCACTAGGATTTTTACCCAACAATCTTGGAGCTCTTGGGAGTGCCCTTTTGTATTCATTTAGAATGTTCTCAAGTAAACTCCTTAGCTTGCCTTAACTCTTCTCCCAGATTTAATCTAGATGGCTCTCAATGGATAGCACTAGGTAAATCTGTATAAATCAGGCCTTTTACAGAGAGTGGGCAAGATTTCTGAAGGCCCACCCATGTCTGCTCCAAGCAAGTACCAACTGATCTTGGGTGGTATCTTAATTAGGGTTTTATTGCTGGGATGAGACATCATGACCATGGCAACTCTTATAAAGCAAAACATTTGATTGGGGCTGGATTGCTTGCAGTTCAGACGTTTAATCCATTAATATCATGGAGAGGAGCATGGCCACATTTGGGCAGACATAGTGCAGGAGAGGGGCTGAGAACTCCACATCTGAATTCAGAGGCAGCAGGAAGAAAGAGTGAGCCACTAGGTCTGGCTTGAGTTTCTGAATCCTTGAAGCCCACCCACAGTGACACACTTCCTCCAACAAGGCCACATCTACTCCAACAAGGCTATACCTCCTAATAGTGCCACTCTCTACGAGCCTACGGAGCTCGTTTTCATTCAGGCCGCCACAGGTGGCTAAGGGGATACTAAAAAGCAATATTGACAAGGTCCAATACAGCACAGAGGGATGTCATCACTCACAAGTTGTTTCATCAAAAGAACACTTGGATACCATGGCACGGCTAGGACAGGTCACTCCATCCAGTCCTCCATAACCTACAATCACTTTGCACGAGCTGTGTGGTCTTCTCACACTTGAGTGTTACCACAGCTCTAGTGCTACAGGGAATCACCCCAGCCCTGGTAGTCTTTGCTGAGTTTCTCTGTATGACTCCGCTTGGCTCAGGCCCGGAGGGGAACAAGACTACACTCTGGCCTATGGTGTCTGCAGCTAGAGTCCAGCAGGTTCTATTAGTCTCTTCTCCTGGCTGTGAGAGGTGTCCTTCAGAAGTTGTCCTCTGCATCTGAGCACCCTTGCACATTGACAAAAACCAATGGGACAGAGCCGCTACCCACTGATAAGAGTGTAAACCATTTGCACACACAGCCCTATGGTGTGTGTGTTTACTTTAAAACCTGTAGTGTGTGTGTGTGTGTGTGCGTGTGCGTGTGCGTGTGTGTGTGTGTGTGTGTGTGTGTGTGTGTGTGTGTGTGCACATGCTTGTGGAGGTCAAAGGACAACCTACCAGAGTTGGCTCTCTTTCTCCACTATGTGAATTCCAGGGTCAAACTCAAGTCATCAGGCTTGAAAGTGAGTACCTTTACCCACTGAGCCGACCTACCAGCCCAGTGTTAGTAACCTTTTGGAACTATTTTTCAAAAACTGGAGAAAAGGCAGGTATACTGGATACACAGGTAAAAACGCACGCGCGCGTACGCGTACACACACACACTCACACACACACACACACACACACACAAATACTCATACACACACATCTAATAGAATTTGCTTTCTCCTTACTGATCCAGTTTCAGCTAAGTGGCGGGAAACTTGATAGGCCCTGTCTCCACAGCATTTACTATTACTTCATGGGACCCATTGGTGTTTGGAATATTGGGTTTTTCGGTCTCTTCTCCAGAAGAACATATTGTTTCTCAAATGCCAAACCTGGAAGTGGAGTCAATTTTGGCAGATGGAAAAGCGGGAAACAGCCCTCTGCTGTGGAAACAGCTTGACTCCATCATTACCTGCAACCTTGTCACCCCCTCTCCGACACAAACTCAAACAGATGGCATATTTCAATCTCAATAACTTTATCGGCAATTAAAAAAAATACGCAAGGGCTGCCAAAAGTAATACATCAAGTAGCAGTGTTTAAAAACAGGTGTTGGGCCATGTGTCTCGACTTCCAAGAAAGGTAAGCTGAAAGGAGCCTGGATTTTTTAGTCCTCAGCTCAGGCAAGGCTCTCGGGGTGGGATTTTTCAACTAGGGCAGAACTGGGGATGTTTTTAATGAAGTAAATCTTTATCGCTTGTTCTTCTTAGCAATGGTTGAACTTCCTTGTGTGCATTTCCTGTGATAGGTGAATCCCTTTACATAGTTGGGCAGTTCTGGAGCTTGGCCCTGGATTGGCTGCATTAGCATCCCCAGCATTTGTTAGATCTCCAGCCACCCCCCCCCCCACCCCCCGCCACTGTTGTGAAATATTAGCTTAAGACATGTTACATTCATTTATGCTGTGGAATATTTGTTTAATGGTGTAAAGATGTGTTGCATTCTTTCATGTTGCATTTGTTTAACTCTGTGAAGCTGTGTTACTTTGTCTGTCTAAAACACCTCATTGGTCTAATAAAGAGCTGAACGGCCAACAGTGTGGCAGGAGAAAGAAGTAGGTGGGGCTGGCAGGCAGAGAGGATAAACAGAAGTAGAGAAGAGAAAGGAGCAAGAAAAAGAGGAGAGGAGGATGCCAGGGGCCAGCCACCCAACCACCCAACCAGTCATGGAGGAAGAAGGAAAGAAAAGTATATAGGATAGAGAAAGATAAAAGCCCAGAGGCAAAAGGTAGACAGGATAATTTAAGTTAAGAAAAGCTGGCTAGAAACAAGCCAAGCTAAGCCTGAGCATTCGTAAGTAAGAATAAGTCTCTGTGTCTTTATTTGGTAGCTGTGTGGTGGGCCCCCAAAGAGTGAAGAAAAAAAAACAAAGCCAACTATACGCTACTAGATCAGAAATGCTGCATGAGGTACCAGATGACCTTTAATAAGGCCTCTAGGAGGTCAGGATTTCTCAGTAAGAACTCTAAGGAAATGCTTTACATAATGTCTCTTGTTTGATGTTCATGCTAAGTCCTTTTTACTGGTAATATTTAGTACAGGGAACCCCTCTGTGTCAAGAGCTTCCAAATTTATTGATTCAACCGAGCACAGATTGAAGACATTTTAAAAAAATGTATCTATGCTAAGCATAGTCAGCCTTTTTCCCCCTTGTCATGCTGTGGAATGATACACAGTAGCGGTACTTATAATAGTATCATAATGGTATCAAGTCACCTGGAGATGATATGCAGTGCATGGGATGATGCAATCACATTGCCATTCTACATAAGAGACTGGGGCTTCTGTACAAGGAGAGGAGAGTCCTGCAACATTCCCATGTGGATGCTGGTGGATGAGTGCTGTGGGATTCAGCATCAGGACCAAGTGGTCTGACTCAGGACCCAGAGACTTAAGGTCTGGGCTATGCAGAGGCTGCTTACATAATCACACATTGGGAAATCACATCTGATTTTATTTTTTTATCCAGGTGTGATTGAATTCTGGATGCCCTGGGAATTGAACCCAGTTCCTCTGGAACATCATCATGCTCTTAACCTGTGAGTCATCTCTGGCCTCTACACCTGATTTTTATATCAGAAATGGATCACCAGTTTGGGGCAGCAGCCATGTCTTTCACAGAAAATATAGGAACAAGGAAGTGCTCGGGGACTCTACAGGAGCACATTGGGTACTTGATATCCTAGACAGACCCTGGGCCACCAGGCTTTCTCACAGCCTGGATCAGACCCTGTGCAACAGTGGTAGAAGACTCTTAAAATATGGATCAGACCAGTGTCAGTCCACTTTTCATCGCCGTGACAATATACGTTAGACAGTCAACTTAGAAAGAGAAAAAAATTATTTTGGTCCCATAGTTCTAGAGTCTTGGATTTGTGGTCAGTTGGCTTAGGTGGTTTGTGTCCTTGGTGAAGCAGCACATCAAATCAGGAGCTTGAGGAGGAAACAGCTCAGCATCATAGTAGCTGAGAAGCAAATACTGAGAAGAGATATGGTGATTTGCATGAGAATGTCCCCCACAAGCTCAACTATTTGAATACTTGGTCCCCCCGTTGGTGATGCTGTTTGGGAGGCTGTGGAACCTTTGCAAGGTGAGCCTTGCTGAAGGAATTACTTCATTGAAGTCAGGCCTTGAGGATTTAAACCTGCACCCCACTTCCAGTTTTCTCTCTGCTTCTTGCCAGCGTTTGAAGTTGTGAATGCTCAGTTTCCTGCTCCTGCTTCCATCCCTGCTGATTCCTACCATACTTCCCACCATAATACACTCAGCCCTCTGGAACTGTATGCCCAAATAAACTTTTTCTTCACAGCAACAGAAAGGTAACTAAGACAGAAGTTGGTACCTGAGTGTTGCTATTTCTGTGATGAACTTAACCATGTTGGTCTTTTGAGGAATGTGGAAGATTTAAAAACTTTGGACTAAAAAGGTTTCAATGATGTAAAGTTTCAGAGCTTAAAATGCCATACTAGTAGGACCCTGAAAGATAGTCATGCTGGGAGCAATGTGGACTATGGAGGTCTGGCTTAAGAGGCCTCAGAGGGAAGCAAGGGCTTTACCAGTAACTCCTGGGATAGAAGCCTGTCCTGTGATAGTCTGGCAAAGAATCATGGCTCTCTTCTGCCCATGCCTTGAGAACTTGCCTGAGGTTAAAATAAAAAATAACACACTAATTTCCGTAGTGAGGGGGATTTCAAGACAATGAAATATTGAATCTGTGGCATGGCTGTTACTAATACTGCATGTGCAAGTCTGTAATAGAAAAAAAAAGAGAGAAAGAAAAAAATGTACAGTTCATAGAGAAAAAGCTCACTAGGAAGCTTATGTTACAGCTGAAGTATATACGGGAAGAAAAGCAATAAGAGTTAAGTTTAGTGCCAAGATGGAAAGGCCTGTTCCATGCTGGAATAAAGGGAAGGGTGCCCTCAGGGCGAGAGTCGACCCAGCTAATTTTGTAACTTGTGAAAGAGAGTTATGTAAGGGGTTTTCCACTCCTAGCAAGAAACGGGGTACAAGAGGTGCTGCTGCTTGTTTCAAGGAGACCAGGCTCCATCCCAAGCTGGAAGCCAAGACTGGCAGTGCTATACACACTGTGCTGGTGTTTAGAGGCATGAAGGATGCAAGAGAGTGAAGGGACCTTGTATTCTTCCTCCAGAGTTTGAGAGAGCTGCAGCTGAGGCCAGGCAGTGTTTGTCAGGAGAGCACCTGTGTGAAGGCCCTGAGAAGGCTGAAAGCCCCGAGAGGAGAGGCCATTGTGAGAAGCTGTGAAACTGAAGCCCCCAAGATACTGGAGACGCCAGAACCGTGGGATATATGCTGAGAAGAGTGGATAGGAGTGGAACCAGCCTCTGTGTGAGGTGCGTGTGTGTGTGTGTGTGTGTGTGTGTGTGTGAGAGAGAGAGAGAGAGAGAGAGAGAGAAAGAGAGAGAGAGAGAGAGAGAGAGAGAGAGAGAGAGAGAGAGAGAGAGAGAGAGAGAGGAGACAGAGACAGAGAGGAGTTGCAATCTGAGAGGCTGGAAGGGTGCAGTCATTAGACATGGACATTAGACATGGAGCTACAGGGTTTGGAGTTTGCCCTGCTCATTTTCAGTTTTGCTTTTGTCCAGCATTTCCTCACTGTGCTCCCATTCCTTTTGGACTAGAAATATGTATTTTATGCCATTGTATGTTGGAAGTATGTAATTTCATTTTTTTTTTAATTTTATTTTACAAGGGATTATAATTAAAAGATTGCCCTGAGTCCTGAAGAGATTTTGGACTTTGGACTTTCAAAAAGTGTTGAGACTAAGAAAGACTGTGGGGACTTCAGAAGTTGGACTAAATGTATTTTGCATTATGATACGACTGTAAGACTATGGGAGCCAGGGCATGTGATGTGGTGGTTTGAATGAGAACTTCCCTGTCTCAGTTAGGTTTCTATTGCTGTGAAGAGACACCATGATGATGGCCACTCTTATAAAGAAAACATTTGACTGAGGTGGCTCACTTACTGTTTCAGAGGTTCAGTCCATTGTCATCATGACAGGGAGCATGGCATTGTCCAGGCAGACATGGTGCTGGAGCTTGCAGGCAACAGGAAGTTGACTGTCACACTGAGAGAAGCTTGAGCAAAAGAGACTTCAAAGCCCACCCCCACAGTGACACCCTTCCTCCAACAAGGCCGCACCTCCCGTTGGTGCCACTCCCTTGGGAGGCCATTTTCTTTCAAACCACCAAAATCCCCAGTAGGGTCAAATGTTTGAATACTTGGTCCTTAGTTAGTGGCCTTGTCTGGGGAGGCTGTGGAACCTTTAGGAAGTGAATCTTTGCTAGGGGACGTGAATCACTGGGAACAGACTTTGAGTATTTAAGGCCTCATGCCCCTCCCAGTTTTCTCTATGCTTCTTGCTTCTGTTTGAAGATATGATCTCTTAGCTTCCTGCTTTGGCCATCATGCCTGCCCTGTCATGATGTGTCAGGGACAAGGGCAGAATCTCTAGTTAGTGGAAAATACAGACCCCCCTGCCCCATAAGAAAGAAAACTAGATCATCTTACAGTCAGGTTGCCTAGCAACAGGACATTGAGTCAGAGCCCTTGACCCTTTCACCCTGTAAACATCCTATACAAACATCCTGCTAGCTTGCCCCACCTTATGCAGATAACAGCTTCTTGCTCCCCCCACCCTGCAGGAACTATATAAACCTTTCTGGAAGAAAATAAAGCTGCACCTTGATCAGAATCTAGACTTGCTGTATTTTCCTTTGTATCTCCTGTCCCTACATTCCCTCCTTGGGGTGGTTGAGAACCCGTTGTAGCCCTGCAGGCAGAGCAATGATGGACCTGTATCTCTCTGGAATCATAAGTCAAAATAACTCTCCCTAAAGATGTTATTGTACATGGTATTTTTCTCACAGCACTAGAAAAGTAGCTCAGAGGAAGGAACCAGAGTCACTATGTCCCCTTTAAGGATAAACTCCCAATGACCTAACTAACTTCCTCCCACCAGGCCTCATGTCTGAAAATTTATACTGCCTCCCCTACCAAAGCAACATGATTTTGTGAATAAAATCTTCATTGCATGAACCTTAGGGGGACATTTAAGAGCCAAACTACAACAAGACCTATTATCTCTCAAGAGTAAAATCTGCTAGCTACAAAAAAAGCAACAATAATAAAAAAACCCTATAACTTGAAGCTGGATCCATAGGAGACACAGGGTGGATGGAGCTGGGATTTGTTCAGCTTTTGGTACTTCTCCACTTTCTTTGGGTAAGGACCAGACAGAAGATGATGTTGCCCAGCATCATAGAGTCACTGACCACAGGGGTTGTCATGTTGTTGCCATGCTGATAGGATTGATGCCTCAGGCATCAATGGCTCCGAGGCCACAGACGAAGTGACCCATCCCAATAACCAACTGAAATCATTCATCAAACCCCCACTGACACAAACTCTAATGACAAAAGTGTGGTGGTAATCTAATTGTACTGAAATATTATTTTGATTGTATGTTAATAAATAAAGTTGTCTGGGGGTCAGAGCTATTAGAGCCATAGCAAGAGTGTGGCGGTGGTGGCACACGCCTTTAATCCCATAGATATCTGTGTGTTCAGGGTCAGAGCTATTAGAGCCATAGCAAGAGTGTGGCGGTGGTGGCACACGCCTTTAATCCCATAAGATCTCTGTGTGTTCAGGGATACAGTCAGCATTGGAGACATATGCCTTTAAGACCTAGGGGGCTGTACATTCAGACAGTGACGAGTCAGTCATGTGTTTGGGTTTACAACCAATGAGAAGGCAGAACAACATACTATAAAAAAACGAACCGACAGGAAGTAGGTCTCTTTTCGCGAAGCTGGGACAGCAGGAGGAAGGGTGAGATTTTAGCTCTGACCTCTCGGCTTTCTCTTTTACATTGTTTCTGTGTTTCTTATTTAATAAGACGGTTGGTTACATCTATACAAAAGAAGCAGCAGTAACATCTCACATTTGTATAAGACTTTCAAATAGACAAAATGTTGCAGAAATGAGTTCTTCCTTCCTTCCCATAGCCCATAATGACATACAGTTATCCCTTAAGGCCCACAGGCACTATTTCAAGAATTCCAAATTCTCTGAGTGCTCAAGTCCCTCTATGAAATGGCACCATCCTCTTCACACAGAGCCTGCATGTGTCGTCCCCCATACATTCAAATGACATAGAATATTGAATGCAGTGTAAGCCTGTACAAATGGTGTTATGCAGTATTGTTTAGGGAACTGTTACAAGACCCATGTGCATAGTCAGTATGGATGGATTTTTTTAATGGTATCTTTTTGGCATTGTTGGGGACTAAGCTTTGCATGCACTGAGTGAGGCTTCAAGCACTGATAGTCTAACCATCCCTATATGTAGGATATTTTCAATCTGCATTTGGTTGCCTCTAAGAGGTGGAATCTGCAGATACAGGTGGCTCCACTGTCTTAATATCCCCATTTATACATGCGGAACCTTGATATCCCCGTTTATACATGCGGAACCACTTTTTTGATACTCGTGGAAGGCAGAGAAATCAAGTCACATCTTCATTTGTTGAGATGGTGTGGTGGCTTGAAAGAGAGTGACACTAACGTGAGGTGAGGCCTTGTTGGAGGAAGTGTGTCACTGTGGAGGTGGGCCTTGAAGCATCCACTGTCTCTGACCACTTTCTTGCCTGTGAAAGATGAAGAACTCTCAGCTCCCTCTCCAAGCACCATGTCTGCCTGCAAGCTGCCATGTCCCACCTTGATGACAATGGACTGAGCTTCCAAAAATGCAAACCACCCCAATTAAATGTTTTTCCTTTATAAGAGTTGCCGTGGTCATGGTGTCTCTTCACAGCAATAGAAACCCTAACTAAGACAGATGGGGTCTTGCTCTGTAGCCCAGGCTGGCCTTGAAGTCATGACCCTCCTGCCTTAGCCTGTAGAGTAATGGGATTATAGTCATGTGTCCTGCTTCAGAACTTAGTTTTAATCATTCTCCTCTTTTCTCCCTCCCGATGTCTTGGGAAAGACTCAGTCAGGACACCCACTCTGTCCGTGTACAATGTGAGCTTCATTATGTGGACAAATGTACCCCTGCAGTTTCAGCTGATGACCAATCCATCGTCCGGCTGGCTGTACTTGCTCTAGTTCTGAGAAAAAAAAAAACCCATTAGTTCTTCAAGGCTTCTAACAAGCCCAAACTCACCTGGAGGATATTCACACAATATCTATTTCCTGCATCTCCCTGTTGCCACCTTTCTTCGGGGGGAGACAGCGCATGATTCCCTAAGGGTTAGCAGCTTCCAAGTGGAGCCCTGAGAATTTGATCTGTGAATTTCACGATTAAAAGCTAACATTTTCACTCTGGCTCAACTCATCTAGGGGTCTTGTAGCTAAGAAGGGGTTTTTAAGTCCACGAACCAGGTATGAAGATTCTGCTGCAGGCACGAAGCATATGGCGCCAGTTTAAAAATGGATGTAGCTTGATATTTTAACAAAATCTGAGACAATTAGCACATTTTCAAGATGCTAAAAAAAAAAAAAGGTCTGCCAATGTTGAGTTTCTCCAGCTAGACCATGTGACATCCCAAGCAGCCTGGCCCAGGGGCTTAGGGGACAGCTAGGCTCATGCTGGAGTCAAACCAGACACTGACGTCTCAAACTTCTCGGAGCTGCTTTGTGAAAAAAAATTTTTCTTCCCTCCAAAACCACACCTGCGTCACCCTTCTTCCTTTTACCTGGTTTTCTCAGAAACTAATTTTAAACTTCTTTTGTGCCTCTGTGAGTTTCCTAACATTTTATGCCATAATTCCAGAGAAAAGAAAACCAGACCAAAATACCCACCTAAGTCTAAGTTTTAAAAATACGGTTTTCCGGTTCTCGGATGGCTGAGAGGCCAGAGCACCACAGCCAGGATGGAGGCTGATGTGAATCCAAAGGCCCATCCCCTCCCAGGTGCCCACCTCACTGAGAAGCTGCTGGGCCTTGTTCAGCAGTCATGTGACTACAAGCAACTTTAGAAGGGAGCCAGTGAAGCCACCAAAACCCTCAACAGGGGCATCTCTGAGTTTACCATGATGGCAGCAGACGCTGAACCCTTGGGGATCATCCTGCACCTCCCACTGCTGTGAGAAGACAAGAATGTCCCCCATGTATTTGTGTACTCCAAGCAAGCCCTAGGACCAGCCTGTGCCATCGCCTGTTCTGTTACCATCAAAGATGGCTCTCAGCTAAAGCAGCAGATCCAGTTCATCCAGCAGCCTATTCAAAGGCTCTTGGTGTAGGCCTGCGGCCTCTGACCTTTCCTGTCGACTAGCACCCTACTTGTGTATCATGTGGTCTGTTAGCACTTAGTGTTTGCAGCCAGTTTCTATTATAAATATTGTTTAAAAAAATACGTTTTTCCACTTGTAATGTGAAGAAGGAGACATACAGTTTTTGGATATATGATATGCTATACATTAAGCATTTTCCCATTGTAAGTTTATGAATTGATGCTTTGTACCCATTTAAACTGTTGTGCTACTGGGATCAACTTTGAGAGCAGTCCTCCTACCCTAGGAAAAAAAATCCCTTATGCCTGTTTACAGCCCCCTGATTTAGTTCTTAAAAGTGCTTTCAACTAATCTTCAAAAAAAAAAAAAAAAGAGGGATTGATATAACCTTGACAATTCTAACAGTGGGCCTGGTAATCCTAGCCACTCCTCACCGATCCTGTACACCCGCTCCTATGCCTGGGATACATGGAAGTGAGCTGCTAAAAGACCATCTTGACTGAGGTCATAGCAGGCCTGTGTCTTGTCCTGGTATTCACGATCCAGACCTAGTAAGTCTTATGGGGCAGGGAGCAAGGCGTGTTACATTGTTTTCTCACTTGACATCACTAAAATACCAGCTGCCAATGAATCTATGAAATAGAGGAGGCGAAGGAACAAGGTAAGTACCAGGTTCCTGGCTCTGCTTCTCAAACTGTAACCTAGAACGAACTCCTGACTCTTCGGCCTCAGTTTCTCCTTTTGTAAAATGGGAGTAGAGTACCTACCTACTATACCTTTTGTGAAAATCAAATGTTTGGAAAAGCCCCCTACAAGGCATGAGGCACTAGGGAAAGGTAGGGAGGGGTCTTCATCAGGACAGAAGTAAGGTCAGTCCCATAGTACATGATATGCCAAATCTGGTGGGTGGGGTAGATCTAAACTAACTGTTGGCATGTGGTTCCTCAGGGATGGTGTCCTATACTCTTCTGAGGCATTGTGCTTCTTATTATAGTCTGATTTAGAGTAAGATGCTTGATGCCTCATAAGAGCTCATTATCTCATTGATCTCATCACCCTTGGCACCTAAGTCTCAGAAGGATGCACAGCCTTGCACAGTGCATCAGAACCTCCTCACTTGGGCCATCCCTAAGTGTCACCAGGGTGGGCTTCTGCAGCAGACCCTCCTGTATCCAGAATTTCACTACTTTTAGAAAGGAAGAAAGAAACTTGGATTTAGGTTCTAAGTTTCTAAGATTCTGGGTAAGATGCTAATTTATTGATGTGTTTAACCAGTATTTCCTGAGCAATGGCTGTGGGCAGGCCCAGGGACAGGATGATGAACTCTGTCTTTTAGGGATTTATAAAAATTGGTGGCTTTTCTCCGGATGTAGTCTGGAGATGAGCTGCATAAAGGCGACAGGGAAACAGGACACAGTAGCATGTTCCTTTAATCCTAGCACTCAGAGACAGAGGCAGGTGGGTCTCTGTGGGTTTGAGGCCAGCCTGGTCTACATAATGAGTTCCAGGCTGGGTACCATAGTGAGACCCTGCCTTAAGAAAGAAAAGTAAATGATGGGGTCTATGGTGGTTTGAATGAGAATGTCCCCTATAACCGCAGGCATTTGAATACTTGGTCCCCACTGGTGTCACTGTTTGGGGAAGTTTTGGTGGTGCAGCCTTGCTGGAAGGAGTAGGTGCATTACTGGGGCAGGCTTTGGGATTAAACAGCCACCAGCCACTTCCAGTTCTCCCGTTCTGCTTTGCACTTGTGGTAGAGGATGCTCCCGGTTTCCTGTTCCTGCCATCTGCTGCCAGGTGTCCCCCACCACGATGGACTCTAGCCTTCTGGACCCCTGAGTCAAAGGAAATTCTTTCTCCTACAAGTTGCCTTGGTTACGGTGTTTTATTACAGCAGCAGAAAAGTGACTGATACAGGGATCCATGAAAACTCACTGCATTAATGTACTTGTCTGGGGGCCAAGAGTTCGCTCACAGGGGATTCCTGGTGTCTCCAGCCTTGAGACCAGCAGTGGATGGCAGGAGACCATCACAGAGTTGAGAGGCAGGCCAGACTCTGCTAAAGAGTAGAAAAGCTGCCTCATACTGCAAGGAGGATTTATCTACAATGAAAAGGATCTGTGCCAGAATCCTGACAACATTAAGACGTAGGTCAAGGATGTCACCTCTGTGGCTGCCCTGGGGTGCCAGGGTGGGAGGTAATGGAGGTGGGAGGCAGTAGGGGTAGGAGGCAGTAGGGGTGGGAGGCAGTAGGTGTGGGGTGGTGACACATGTCTCACCTGCACTAAGACCTACCTATGTGCCTAGTTCATCCGTGGTTCCTTTATTTTTTTCTTAAGACCTGAGTTTTCAAAGCATTTTCAGGCTCATAAAATTAATATTAAAAGCAGTAGCCCAAGATCTCCCAACTTCCCTTTCACATTGCGTGGCGTGTGCTCCTGATAGTCTGAAGGAGGAGGTGACAGCTGCTAATGACAAAGAATGACTTACTGTTGAGGTGTCTGTCCTCCCCAGTCATCCAGACACGTCCCAGCTAGGGGAAAACACCACCCCAGATTCTGTTTCCTGATCTGCTGAGGTGTGAGGAACTCTACCACACAATCCCCCTACCCGACACTCAGCCGCCTTCTCAGGCCTTCTTTGCCCAGATGAACTAAAATCCCCTGAAGCTAAAACGATGAGCCACAATAAATCTTTCCTCCATGAAGTCACCTCTGTCACCGTAAAGAAGAGCAACTAGCATAGTAGTTCAAAGAAATATCGAAAGACATTTTATAAAATAGAGAAAAAAATTTAGAAGTCGATCAATCTTGGTGCTAGTGATGTAACTCAGGGGTAAAGCACTTGCCTAGTATGTGGAGACCCTGTGTTCTAACCCCAGCGTGGAAAAACAAAACTAAAAATAAAAAACAAATCAGTGTTAAGGATGCATCTTGAATATGTAGCTTCCATGTATTCTACTACTGCTGTGACGCTTTTATTATTATTTATTATTATTATTTATTATTATTATTATTATTATTATTATTTTACTATGGTTTTAGGAAACCTTTCATCTTCTCTGGCAGCTTGGTCCACAGGAAGAAAGTGGGGAGCATGCTAAAGACTGGGGGTGGGGCAAACTGGGTGCCTGTTAGAAGAGCACCTCCCTGTCTGTACTTCCAGGCCCAACCTGAGTGATTCTTATGTAATTTGCATGTAAGAATCTCCTGAAGGCCTGTGTGTTACATGATCCCCAGGGTGGTGCTATTGGGAGTTGGTAGAAACCTTCCTTAGAGGTGGGAAATAATGGAGGGGTGTCTTACGTTATTTGGTGCATGCTTTGGAAGGCGATTCTTGGGCCTTCTCTTGTCTCTGTCTTTTCCTTTTTTTGCTTACCATGCAGAAGTGGTTTTGTTCCTATACCCACTCCTACCACAGCATGTCGCCTCACCACAGGCGTTAAAGCAGCCGAATCAGTCACCCATGCACTGATACCACCAAGACGGGGGCCAGCATCAACCTCTTCTCTTAACGGCAATTGTTGCAAATATCTGTTGTCATAGAGAAGGCTGGCTAACATCATTTCCAAGCCTCCTGATGACAGAGAACCCCTGGCCTGCATGATTGCCACATTCCTTCCATCTGGGGAACCTGTAGCCTATGCTGATTGGACACTAGACACTCCAGTTCTCAGACCGAGCAGCACAGTGATGGGGGTGGGGGCAAATGGGGGGGGGAATTCTTTTCATGAAGAAAGGGTAAACACCGGTGCACAGGGAAGTCAATAGAGCAGTGGTTCTCAACCTGTGAGTCACAACCCCTGTTTTGGACCAAATGACCTTTTCACAGGGATCGCCTAGGACCACCAGAAAACACAGATATTTACATTATGTTTCATAACAATAGCAAAATCACAGTTATGAGGTACCAACAAAAATAATCTTTTGTTTTTGTTTGTTTGTTTGTTTGGTTTGGTTTGGTTTTTCAAGACAGGGTTTCTCTGTGTAGCTTTGAAGCCTGTCCTGGAACTTGCTCCCTAGACGAGGCTGGCCTCGAACTCACAGAGATCTGCCCGCCTCTGCCTCCTGAGTGCTGGGACTAAAGGTGTGTGCCACCACCACCAGGCAACAAAAATAATCTTATGGTTGGGGGTCACCACGACATGAGGGACTATATTAAAGGGTTGCTGCATTAGGAAGGTTGAGAACCACAGCCCTACAGCCTTGTGGCCACATAACGCATGCCCTCCCTCAGATGATGTAACTGGTGATGTAGCAAAGGCAAGGGCAGGCATGGAGGCCTCATTATGCCTGAAGGAAGAGCAAGGCTGTGTTTCACAATATGAGCATGCCCCTTTGGTCTGTAAACACCATGCACTTCATTTACACCAGATTTACAGAGTATTTTTGTCTCCTATCTTTTGTTTTGCATCTTTACAGTCCCAGCCTTCACTTTTACTCACCAGTCCCTCCATCATTCATTCAGAGCAATACCCAGCCCTGCAAGCTCCATCCGCTGAAAGTGCCCTGTGCTGGCTACCATTTTTAATCTTCTATGCCTTGTTCTTATTCCATGTGTTCTACACCTTAAATCCACCAATCTTCACAATTACCCGCAATATTCAGGCCCGTGCTTTGGAGCAATGAGATGCACCAATGGGCAGCATGCAGCAACACCTCGGCTTGTGTGAACACACTCTATAACGTTGACACGCACCAGTATCACTCAATGATGCATTTCTCAGGGTAAGTACTCAGTGTCAATGACGCCTGACTGCACTCTGGTATGAGAGGCCTAGGAGGAGGGAAGGGTGGGTGGATCAAGGTAGCAAATCTAAAGGAAGCTGGCAATGATGGTACTGATGCTCCAAGCAGCCACATCTGGGCCAATACCCCCATACTTTTCCATCTTATTTAACTTTTCTCCCTCATCCAGAGGGAGTGGGTCATTTCTACCTAGAGAAGGAATGGGTAACTTTCCTGTCCATGGTTGAGGGGTACTTTGGGAAGGGTTTAATACTGTCAATCCTTTTATCCTTGGGACGGGGACCTCTAGGGGGATAAACAGCCCTTAGCCTCTCCAAAACTTGGTCATGCTGTAGCACAGCTGCTGAAAAACCTACCAAAGTCTCTGATAAGACAGCCTGGTAGAGTATCCACCGTGGAGAGTGGCCACCAACCTTCTCCTGGGCACCTGGAGCTGAGAGCTGTTCTAGAGAACTGTCTACTAACGTTGAGTCAAAGATGTCTTCAGAAGACACCGTGTGGGGAGAGAGATTCTCACTGCAAAGATACCCAACCAGATCCATGGCAATTACTGCTTTTAAACTGACTGACATCACTATGGGACTCTCTTCTAAGTATCTGTGACTGTCTGTTCATAATTATCCAATTTGTCACTAAGGATCTGTGACAGTTTTTTTCATAATTGTTTAATTTGTCAAAAATATCATTTCATTGCTACGGTAAAAGACTGACTTTGAAAGTCCACTCCAGGAATCTACTATAGGGAGACAAGTGTTGATACACACAGAAATCAGCCACAGGGATATTTGTACTTCCACAGAGGGAAGTCGTAAACCCCCCAGTGAGAGCAAGGCACTGAGGGATAGGGTGGCTTGAATACTGACCTGGGCATTGGTGAGACTTTCTTTGGTCATTTTGTCTCATCTAGAACTGGGCATCCTGAGATTCCCAGGACTATGTCGGGGGTTGGGTGGAGTACTGCAGAGCCTGGATACGATGAACTTCAGCCATAGCTGACTTCATAGGCTCTTGCCGGACCACAGCCACTTGAGACTAAGAAAGAATTGTCAGCAGACATGAGCAAGCACCCCATCACCAGTTCACGCCCCCTTCTGGGCACTCGCTACAATATTGTTGCCTCTCAGGGGCATCTAACGGTTTCTGGAACTTAGTAACAATTCAGTAAATATTTACCCAGTGGATGAATTATTTCACTTCTCTCCCAACAAAATATATTTTACTAAGAAAAAAAGCAGCTAATTAAAAAAAATTTAAAAAGTAACACTTGGTCTGTATGTTTGCATTTTGCATTTCTTGAATGTGATGAATAAGAAGTGGGAAACAGTGATAGCTAGATAAAGGGAGGGAGACAGCGTGACCCCCTGTGGTATCTGTTCTGGACAGCAGCCAAATTCATTGTAAAATCAGGGCCTGGAATCTAATACCACTTCTTATCAAGAAAACCAACTTACTAATTTAAACCTAGGGCTAGAGTATTCCAATACCAGCTGCTTCAATTCCTAATAATTCCCAACATGTTTTAATTGTTCAAGCCCCTAATGACATCAAACACGTGCCTTCTTAGCATGAGGAACACATTTAGTTCAAAAAGAGTCTTGAGATGGAAACATCTGAAGTCCACAGCCAAGCCACAGGGAACA
The DNA here is from genome assembly GCF_049852395.1 of Peromyscus maniculatus bairdii. NCBI lineage: Eukaryota > Metazoa > Chordata > Mammalia > Rodentia > Cricetidae > Peromyscus > Peromyscus maniculatus. The sequence continues at coordinate 33,303,621 of NC_134872.1, forward strand.
CCCGCCTCCAGGTTAGCCACTCCCATGTGGGCTCCTCTGAATCCAGCCAGAAGGGGGTCATTTGCCATCGTGGGCACTCAGAAAGGTCACCCGAGACGATGTTTGACAATGAAGCCAAATACGCACCTGTTCTGTGTTAACCTCTTCCAAGCAGCATGATCTGAAGGGATTGTAGCAATGATGACCGGACATTTGCTTAGATTCAAAGATCTTTCCAGAGACAGGGAGAGTTCCAGGCTGTGCCTGCGTTTCTCATATATTCTCCCAGGCCATCATTTCTAGTCTAGTGTTCCAGAATGTTGCTCAGTCTCAGTTCTATAAGCCTCCCTCAGCAACCACCCCTTCACTTTTTTCCTTTTTATTTTTTTAACTTTTTATTGATTCTTTGGGGGTTTCGCATCATACATCCTGATCTCATTCATCTCCCTGTCCTTTTGTATCTGCTCTCTGTCCTTGCAACACCCCCCCCCATAAAATAAAAGAAAATTTAAAAGAAAAAACCTCATCGTGGAAGCTGTAGTGTGACACAGTGAGTCACACAGTATACACCTTTAGTCCATACATACATCTTAATCTCAAATGTTAAATGCAATGAGTCACTGGTCTGGTCTCGAGGCCTCTGGCTTCTGCTACACTAGTGATATCAGGCCCTTAATGGGACTCCTCTTGGATATCCTGTTGTTGCCCTATGCCATGGAGATCCTGCAGATTTAATTCTGCAGGACTTGGCCCCATCACGTGCTCCAGCAGTTCATAGATGAGGTGGATGTTGGTGTGGGTCCACTCGTAGCCCTGGTTCTGGGTCTGGGTGGTAGTCAGGCTGCTCAGCCTGCCAGTGCTCCCTCATCCTCACCACCAGGATGAGCTCTCCAGCACTGCCCTGGCTAGCTCACCCGGTACAGCAGGCAGCAAGGGGCGGGGCCAGTTCTCTTGCTGTCCATGCCCTGGGGTTGGTTCAGTTCTCCTGTGTTGCCCAAGGAGAGGTGCAGGGCCCACTCTCAAGTGCTGCTGCTTGTGAGGGGCAGGGCAAGCTTTTCTACCTGCTGCAGGTGGCAAGGAGGGAGTACAGGGGAGGGAGGGCATCTTTCCCTGGCTTACACCACCACATGGCAGACAAGGACAGGGCGGGGGTTGGGAGAGCAGGGCTAGCTCTCCCACTCTCAGGCCCTCAAGGCCGGCTCACCTGTGCCCCTGCCCCCCCCCTTTTTTAAGCTTCAAAGTCTGTGGTCATCAGTTCATGGGTAGAACAGAGCCTTCACCCCAGTGGACACCCCACTTCTGCTGCAACCTGTATTACCAACACAGTCACCCTCCTCACTCCATAGTCACACCCCTAATCAATCATCTCTTCTCAGTTATAAGAAGATAAAAATGCAATCTGCTTCTCTACATATAAATTGCCCGTGTTCATGTTTGGGGTGTGGCCATCTTGCAATTGGATTATATCCACCCACACCCAGCTCCAGGTGACCCTGGAAGCCAGTGGTTCTCAACATGTGGGTTGCCACCCCCTTCAGGGGACACATATCAGATATCCGGCATAGTAGATATTTACATTATGATTCCTAACAATAGCAAAATTACAGTTATGAAGTAGCAGTGAAATAATTTTATGGTTAGAAGTCACCATAATGTGAGAAACTGTATTAGAGTGTCATAACATTAGGGAGGTTGAGGACCACTGCCATTCACTCTGTATCAATGGCAGTATTGATCATTCTGTGAAGGAAAAGAGACCAGGTCATTTGCACATAAGTGGCTCCCTCATAATCTCAGGATCAAGTGAATTTGATCGGGAAATCAGTTTATTCAACCCTAACCAACACTTGAAAACCAGAATAAAAGCCGGGCAAGGTGGTGTATGCTGTAACCCCAGCACTGCTAAGGCTGAGATGGAGGATGGTAGTTCAAGGCCAGCCTACACTATATGGTGAGACACTGTCAGAAACAAGCAGTGTTGTGGTCGTAGCTTAGCAGTAGAACTCTTGCCTGGCATGGTCAAGGCACTAGGTCCATCTCTAAAAAAACAACTAAGCAATAAAAACAGACAACAGTTCCCCCCAAATAAAATAGGATAGAAATAACATCTTCTGTGCATTGTAGGGCCAGTGTTTGTAACTATGGTTTCATACCTCTGTGTGCCCTATGTTTAATGTAAGATGAATTTCTTACTACAGATTGCAGGGAAGACACTATCTGCCCAGTCCCCAGGCTCATGTCTCCCCATCTGCAGAATTCTCCCGGTACATGGGCTATCTCAAATACAGCTCTTGGCTCCCTATTTCCTTGACATACTCTGTTCTCTTTCCTTGAAGTCCTTTGCTGGCCGTGTGTAACCAAGCCTGGGCCTTTCTTCGTTCATGTGGAGGGATAGGTCACCTGCTACCAGTCACATGCTCACTCTCCTGCAGTTGACTGATCTTGGTCCGCTGCTGGTTTCACAACATGGGAATTAGGCCTGCGCCTTCTTACCTCTGGGGTCATGGCACAGATCAGGGGGTTCCATGTGACGCTGTGTGGAGCACACAGAGGAGTCCACTGGCAGGGAATCTTTTGGGTTCCTGATAGGCCAAACCCTGGGGATGCAGAGACACAAACATGGTAGCCTTCCTGACCTGACTTGAGGCAGGACAGACACCTGACCTCTGCAGTCCGTAAGAAAAGCATCATAGAGTTGGCACATCCTAGTGGACTCAGGGAGGCTCTTTCATACCCTAAATAAGAACCAGACAAAATCTCCAACACTCACACTTTCACCTCAGTTTCCTTGCTAGATAGTCCTTCCCTGGTTTAATCAGAACTTCATTGTTTTAGCTTGAAAAGGGGTCAACGAGTGGGACCAAGGCAGACATGGGGGGCCTTGCTAAGGTCCTAACCCAGGAGAAAGACATATGGTAAACATCAGCTATTTATGTCTCATGATGAATCCTTTTTTATATATAAAATGATGCTGGCCAGAAGAAGGGAACTGGGCATTCACATCTCTAGAGTAGGAGTTCGGGGACAGAGGGAAGAAAAGGGAAATGGAAGACAATTCTCACTTCCTCCTCGGGGCTCTGGGGTCAGCCTCTGTGAATTGCTTTGTCAGGGTACCTGGCCTTGTTGGAAGGATGAAAACAATGGAAATACGAGCTTAATTTTTAGGTAGGTTCTCAATACGGGGTGCCTATGGCTATGAAGGCAGCTGGGGACATCTCCATAATGGCTAGGAGTCAAGGAACACTGCTCTGTATGGCAGGTAAGGTATTCTTTGCCTGACCATGGGTGGAAGCAAGGTCAAGGAGCTGTCACAAACCACAGGCCATAGACTAGGTCATAGTCCTGGTTATAAGAGTGCAAAGTCAGACTGCCCGTGATCAAGGGGGTGACGGGCTTATACAAGCTGTGAAGTCCTGTAAAGTACCTTTTACATTTGTTTCATTGTATTGTCCCTTTCTGTGTGAAGTGAGCTTTTGAGTCCAATGAACACCTCCACTGAGGTAGAAGCTGTCTTCAGGCTCTGTCACTGTGAGGAAATAATTATAGGAGTGAACACGGCACACCTTATTATTTCCCGCTGGCCCTAGAGTCATCTATTTATCTGATGTGAGTGAACCCAGAGCCCCGGGCTGGAATGGTCTCTGTTTCCTGATGTGTTGGGAGATGGCAGGAAATGAAGGGCAGGCCAGGCCAGCAGGATCAGGGAAACCCAATACCCAGCATCTTTGTTCATGATAACTCGAACTCATACTTTCGAGGAAGCTAATGGAAACCATGCGAGGGAGTTTTTTCATTTCTCTAAACATTTAATGTAAACCATGTACAAAACATTCACTGGGGGCTTTTAAGAAAAGGTGGTTTGTGTTTTCAAAGATGGTCTAGGGGTCCAATTGTGCTTTTTTTTTTTTCATAAGAAATTTGGCTCTTCCCACCTTTGGGTGAGGGGTGCTCAAAGATGGGCTATGCCACACCTGATGGAGCTGCATGGCTGGGGTGAGTTATATGGAAGGAGTTAGATGTCTGGGGTGGCTTATATGGATGAAGTTGAGTGACTGCGGTGGGTTATATGGAAGGAGCTGAATGGCTAGAGTGGAATATATGTGTGTGTGTGTGTGTGTGTGTACCACTCCAGCCCGATATCAACCCTTCTCTGGTTGGTTCCCAGCCTGCTAGCCTGTTCTCCAGACTAAAGACTTGTGAACCCAATGGGCCAATCACTTAAAAGAAATCTATATTTGTATATCTACATACCTTCAGAGATCTAGAAATCTATATACTATCTCACTGTGAAGAGCTGTGTATCTATATGTGTTTCTTCTTACCCTTAGTGACCGTGGAATGGTCAGCCCGGTGTCATTAAGTTTCTTCAGATAAACAGAACCAGTAGCGCATGTCCTGTCAAGAGGTAAACAACTCACTGTCACCAGGTAGGAAGGAAGAGGGAAGGGTCCAGTCTGATCATACTAGGGTATGTGTTGGTGGGGTGAGTATGAGTTTGAAGTGTTCATGTGTTCCCACCAAGCCAGCGACAGCATGTCATGCAGGCTCCCGCCATGCCTTCCGGTCACTCATTCATGAACCCTCACTCGAAGGCTGTCTGCAGGCACTGGGCAGCATGCAAAATCATTCTTCAAATGACTAAAAGCAAACTTATGAAGAAACAGCTGAGAAGGCAAGTGGAGGACCTTTGGAGCACTTACTGCCGGAGGACCACCGGGAAATACAGCCCAGGTGTGAACTCAAGGTATGAACAGCCTCCTGGGGAGGCTGCCCCTGAATGGGCAAACAGAACTCTAGCTCGCTGGTCCTCTCTCTTTTAAACCCACCAAGTCCAATTTGGGCAGCCCATATACTATAGGATGTGTGGCCTTTCCTGGAGGGTGTCAACAGCTGGGTGGGTTGGGAAATGGGGGTAGATCTGACAGAAGGATGAACATGATCAAAACACATTGCACAGACATTTCAAAGAGTCAATGAAACTGAGATTTTGGTCTGGCAGGTAACAGGCATGAGTCATGAAGGAAGATATAAAGTGAATTGTTTTTATAGTTCTAATTCTGTCATAGGTATTTTTTTAAATTTGGCCTTGGTGATGGATAAGAGCATAATATACTAAATACACAGAGTGTCAAATTTAATTCAAAGCTCTACTGCTTCTGCACCTATTCCAATTGTACAGAAGTTCATTACTTTGTGTAGACCATGGGCCCTGTTAATTTGGGTGTATGATACTTTTTCATTTATTTGCAATTTTTTAAATTGTAAAGTTAAAAAAATTTCAAAGAACTAATAAAAAAATGAGAACAAACATTTTCAAAAACCCAAATCCTCCAGTTTGATGGAGGACACAGTGTCCCATGAAGCACCAAGAGACTCGGGGCACTTAGGAATGGCCCCTGAGGACAGCCTCTGCACTCTGGAACAGCAGTGCTCTTGTAGGCCTGCCCTATAGAGATGACAGGACAGTTTGCACTCTGGGGCCATCCCAGGTGGTTCCCGGGTGTTGTCTTGGTGAAGTCACTCTTAGGATGCTGTTTCCTCTGCCTTGGTCTAGTTTATTCCTGCAGACCTGAGGGTTGCCTCTTCTCTGGGTTCATTTTGGTGTGGCTCTTGGCTGGCAGGGGCAAGACAAAGACAGTGACTTGCAGAGTCAGAGCCCAGAGTCCTGAGGCAGAAGTGGGGATTGTCTTCTACTCTTTCCCTCTTCCTTCTGCCCCAAACTCCTACTCTCAGAGACTTGGGGGGTCTGTACATGTCTAGTCTAGGATAAAGGAACATCTCCACCCTTCCCAGAAATGCTCAGAGCAGGGAAGAGGTAAGGGGACAAGAACCCAAGACCCAGGTTCATGTGGAGGAGAACCAAGCTGGCTTTCTGCCTTGGATACCACATAGTCCTCACAGAGTCTAATCTGTGACATCTGCAGAAGACATGAGAGCCTTACAGAGCTGGCTTTATGGCAGTGGGTGCTCTGAGCTACCAAGAACTGTTTCCTTCACCAAGGACTTTCAGGAGGCAGATGAACATGCTAATTCCCTGAGTGAAAATGGCCTCTTGGTCACTAGCAGCTGTGTCTCGAAGGCCAGGCTTGCTCCTAGGCTTAGCAATGGTTGCTACCTGTGTATATGCTTCAGAGCTGTTCCCTAAGATCAAGTGCCTGATGGGAACACTCTGTAACTTACACCAATGTGGTACCTCTCCATTCTCAAAATATTGGAGGAGACCCAGCCGGAAATAAGTGGAGGGCCCTAACACCTGCAAGGAGAATGAAAGACAGTCACCTGAGAAGGAGCAGAACTGTGAAGAATGGAGGGGCCACAGTGGCCACACACTGATAACATACTGTCTTGCTGATGATAACTTACTTGAGAGAAAGGATTTCATGCCTCTACTTTTATGTTCCTGCTACCAAGGTACACAGACAGGTTTATATGTGAGTGAACACAGGCAGAGTTCATTAGATTCAAATATACTACAGAGAGCTCTTCAATATCTATATCAATAGCAGCCTTCTATGGGCAGAAGAATAGAAGAAATACCAAAGGAGATATTGACAATGATAATTGCTGCCTAAAGACTTATGTATGAGGTCTATGGAACTGCTAGACAATAGCGTGGAGGACAGCTTAGTGACACTAGATTTGGCAATAGTTGTTTGGCTGTGGTACTGGCAACAAGAGCCAAAGGAGCTCAATGTGCTTGTGCCGAACTTAAAATCCTGTGCCCAAGGAAACTATCTATAGACTGCAAAGGTAACCTAAGGAGTGTGATGACTGTAAGAAGATGTTGCTCTGCCTCCATCCCAAGGCACTGGCCATAGCATGGGCTCTGAGCTTGCCTGTTTGCTTTCTTCCTTCCTTCAGTCATTTATTCATTGATGATGATTGATGATGATGATGATGATGATGATGATGATGATGATGATTTTTTCAGACATGGTCTCTGTATGCAGCCCTGCTGGCCAGGAACTCTTGTAGACCAGGCTGGCTTTGAACTCACAGAGACTCTGCCTTCTAAGTGCTGGGATTGAAGGCATGTGCCATCACACCCAGCCAGGCACTGAGCTTTCTTGATGTGGCCCCTCTTCTTCAGATCCTCCCCACAGTCAAGGTTTAGTGAAAATCTGTGCAGCTATCTCTTGTTTCTCATTCTCCTAAACCCAAGTCAACCCTACTTGCAGGTTCTGTCCACTTTCTCTTTGACATACCTTGGGAAGCCTGTTTGACTCATATCTGATCTACCCTTACTGTAACCACCATGGTGCTTTGACTGGACTACTGCTGCAGCCCTCTGCAACACTCTTGGCCCTCTACTGGCAGCCAGAATGATCTTTTGAAAGTGTAAGGGGTACTTCTCCTTGTCTTGAATAAAACCCTCCTCCATTTTGCTCAAAATGAATTCTAGCATCTCTACCAAATCGTTTTAAATTGAACAAGAGGGGCAGGAAGGATGGCTCGGAGGTTAGGAGCACTTGCTGCTCTTGCAGAACACTGGAGTTTGCTTCTGAGGACCCGTGTGGTGGCTCAGACCCTCTGTAATTCCAGTCCAGGGTATCGGATGCTCTCTTCTGGCCTTCTCGGGCACTGCACGTTTGCACGTTTGTAGTGCACACATATATGTACACAAGGCAAACCACTCATACACACAACATAAAAATAAGTAAATGTCAAGGTGCAACATGGTCCAGAATAGCCCAAACTCCCACCACCTCTTACTCTCGTCTGCTCTTAGATGCTACTCGCCCTCTGTAGCTGAGCGGCTTCCCGAATATTTCTCAAAATTCCATAATACCCTCGGCCTCGGACCCTCTGCCCCAGCTGTTCCCTCTTCTTGGCACAGTCCTTCCCCAGACACAAGGTCCACTCCACCACTTCTTCACTCTGCTGTCCAGTTACTTTGTAAGCAATGCTTTCCTTGCCGGCCTGCCCCTCACCACTCCTAACTTCCCACCTACCTCAGTTTCCCCCTCAGCTCATGCCATAATACGGCATCTCAGATACCCATTATTATTTGCCGATTTGCTCATTTTCATCAAAGTGGCCCAGGAATGTGTCCTATGCAACCGCTTAGCAACAGGCCACCACCAAAAACTTAGACCATGAAGGGCACATGGGAAGCATGGAGGTTTATGCTCATCTGTTCTGACCTCAGCAGGCATGTGGTCTCTGACATAATGGCTTGTTGGGCATGACCGAGAGTTGGCCTATGTGGCAGCATTTCTTTAAATTAGTCCAGTGTAGGCATTTTGTCCCCATGCTGAAGAGTCCTGAAGCTCTCATTTCTACTTTGCCTGAAGGACTCTAAGAGACTCAGATGGGTTGAGCAATGATTGCTTCCAGTCCTTAATGACCTCCAAATCTGAATTTTCCTGTGCCTTCCTCGGAGGGCTTGAAATGCTTCAACCATTCCCAAAGCTCTGAAAATTCGTAGTGTAAAAGCTCTTCCCCTTTCCCTTCTCCTCAACTCAGAGTTTGCTCACAGGAGATCTGTAGGATTGTGCCCTCCCAAGTTCAACACTAAGGTCATCGCTTGTAGCTCTCACTGTTATCTCTTCTTGAGTCTTTCAAAGATATCCTTAGTTCTAATGCCCAAACTAAACCAACATTCTTCTCCTCTAGACAGGGCCATGGCATCCCAGTGTCTCCCTCAGCAAGTGGCTTCACTGTCTATCTGTAGCACCAGCCATAGAGCCTTGGAATCAAGCTGGGTACCACACTATGCTGATGATCTAATGCCGGACAGCTCCCACCCACCTCCCTTCTGCCTCCATGTCTCCGGACACACAACCACAGAGCCAGCTAGCCTCACATTGGCAGCTTGTAGCTGAGAAGTCCTTCAGGGAGAAGCCCCCTCTTGGTTGACACAAAGCTTCCAAGTCTCCATGTCCTACTGGACCAGAAGGCCTTGTTCCTTCAGCGTACCTCCAAAGACTACGGGAGGCTTTTGAAGAGATGTGCCTGTAGTTGGAAGTTTTTCTATGTCCCGCCTGGCCTGCGGGCAGGACAAATCTCTCATCCATAGTCCCACAAGTAAACACATAGAGGCTTATATTGATTATAACTGCTCGGCCATTAGCTCAGATTTATGACTGACTAGCTCTTATACTTAAATTAACCCATAATTCTTGTCTTTGTTTATCCATGTGGCTTGGTACCTTTTTTTAGTTTTGTCTTTATATCTTGCTTCCTCTGTGTCTGACTCAGCCCTTCCTCTCCCCCAAATTCTCCTTATCAGCTTGCCCCACTTATACTGCCTGCCTTGCCAGATTTAAATGGCATCAATCATGCCCCTTCTGGTTCTTGGGTAAGCAAGCACATGGACACGTGCTGGATGGGGCTGTTTCTTTAGGAAAAGCATCACGTGCTGCAGAAAAGCCAGATTTTAGCAAATGGACTTCAGTCATTGTCTGAGTAGAGCCAGTGTCTGGATAGGGCCAGTGATGGACACTGAGGGTAGCTTGCAAGCAGACAAATCAGGGTCCAGTTTTGCCTGTCCTTGGCTAACTCTCCAGCATGAAGATGCCCAAGGCTAAATAAATCTTCTTAACTTGAAACAGACATAAATGTATATTGTAAATTTGTGGATGTTATGCCACCCAGATCCACCCAACCTCTAGATTAAGAGTTCATTGTGACTTTCGTGGAGTTGTATGTGTGTACATGTTCATATGGGTTGCACATGTATGTGCAGGTACATGAGCGTGTGCTGCATGTTCATGTAGAAGCTAAAGGTAGACTCTGAGTGTCTTCTTTCTTTTTCTTTTTTTCTCAGAGCTGAGGACCGAACCCAGGGCCTTGTGCTTGCTAGGCAAGTGCTCTACCACTGAGCTAAATCCCCAACCCTCTGAGTGTCTTCTTAAAACCTTATTTATTTATTTTTTTTTGAGACAGGGTCTCTCACTGAATCAATTTGTCTAGAGTGGCTGGCCAGCAGGCTCCAGGAAATCCTCCTGTCTCTGTCTCCCCAGTGGTTGGACAAGAGATGTGCGTTGCTATGCGTGGGAAATACCTTTTTCATTGGGTGCCAGGGACCTGAACTTGAGTCCTCCCGCTTGCATAGCAAGCCATTTCCTGGCTGAGCCATCTCCACAGCATCCATGAGCATCATTTCGTCACGCCATTCTCAGAGGCCACCCTACTCTGTCCTCAGCCTTGTGGGCATAGTGGATGACATATTGGATACATGTATCCACCCATGCACAGCCTGGTGTGCTGTCAATGCTGCGGTTAGATGCCTGTTTATATTATTGTTGCTCTAACCTTCCCCCAAGTCCTTACGATGGCGCACAAGAACTGCTTCATGACCTACACGGCTGCTAATTTCCAGAGCAAGCTGCTGGAGAACTGTGTGTGCCACCTCAGAGCCTGTTTTCATTCTGAAGAGAGTTAGCTAGGCAGCCTCTCCCCCGTGCTTGTGTTCAGCCCGGAGCCAATCCATCAAGACGCTCCACGGAGGGAACAAATTAGAACGGCCTTTGTAGGAGGCAGTGTGAGCTCCCCTTTGCGTTGCTTCCAAACTACGCCGTGGCACAAACTGCTGAGAAATCTCTGCACGTCAGGTATTCTTCTTCTAATTGATAAGAAAGTGCTCGAAAATAGAACTGTCATCTGACAAATCCTGGAACTAATTGCCTTACGCCGAGCAGGCTGCTAAATGTGACTGACATGCTCCCCTCGACTCTGTGGTTCCCAAGGAAACGGGGTTAATACATTCATGCCGACACTTGCCTTGTCAATCCCAGTTCTCTGCAGCCCGCATAGAGAGTGTGTGTGTGTGGGGGGGGGGGGGGGAGAAAGTGCTGAGAGCATCGTTTCATGCTTTCCCCCTCTGCCTGGAGTGCAAAAGTCTCAACCAGAGATTAAACAAATGTTCAGCCAACCATCAAAAATTAATCAGCATGCAAACCTCTCCCACAGTCTAAAGGCTTGCCTGGCGATCTGCTGGCACCGAGACACAAGGTGCTCAGTGCCCAGGACCACGGCTTTAACCCTTTGGTCACAGCGGCAAAAGTTTTCTCTGGGTGTATTTTGAGACTTAAAAATTCGTCCACGGGTGTGAGCCATTCGGTTGAAAACCTCTGAACTATGTCAGCCTACTGAAAACTTTGGCTACTAAGATGAGCTCTCGTGTGTGTTCCATGGGCTTTGTTTTACATTTTCAAGGAGCAGTATTAGGAACAACATCAACAAAGTCCTTGTCCTGGTTTCGTTTCTGCTATTGAGATAAAATACCCTGACAGAAAGCAGGGTTATGAAATAAAAGGTTTGTTTTGGCTCACAGTTCCAGGGTAGAGCCCATCATTGTGGGGAAATCAAGGCAGGAACTTGAAGCAGCTGGTCACATCACAGTCAAGAGCAGAAGAAGATGAATGAGTTCGTGCTTACTGCTCAGTCCATCTTCCCTTCCCCTTCCCATCTCCTCTCTTCCTCCCTCCCTCCCTTCCTTCCTTTTCTCATCTTCTCTAATAAAATCCAGGACTCAAACCCTGGCGACAGTACCACTCCCCTTCAGGCTGGGTTTTCCTACAGCAACTACGGCAGTCAGTACAATCCCCCACAGACCAACCTGATTTAGGCAATCCCTTACAGAAATCCTCTTCCCAGGCGATGCTGGGTTGTATCTGGTGAGGATTTAAACTAACCATCATTATACTTCTGTGCAATTCAGTCTTCCCCAAGTTACAAAATTTCTGGCAACAAAAAGCGGAAGAAATCCCCATGAAACTGTTGGAGCTCTGATTGAATGCTGTCTGCTCTGCAACCCACGAGTCTGAGTGGTGGCAATGCCAGCCACTTTCTTTTTAAAACTCCCTCTCGGGGCTTGTATTGCTACCTTGTTTCAATAGTGGCAATCCATTTCTTTCCTGTTCTGGTCTGAAGTCAACTGTTTCAGTCCCTGTCTGGTTGTTGGTCCACTGTCTCCTTGCTTGATTGTCGCTTGAGAAATCCCTTGTCAGATCATTGTAGTTCCTTGTGTGTAATCTATATTTGTTTCTCTCTCTCTCTCTGGACAATTCAAAGATGTTCATTTTTGGAATTCTGTAGCTTATATTATACTCAAATGTGGATTTTTTTTTTTTGTGTGTGTGTGTGTGTGGTATCCTGTTTAATAGGTTAGGTTTCTGGAAATGAGAAATTCTATAGTTTTCTGGTTATCTCTAAACATTTACAGCTGTGATGTCATCAGGCTTTGCTTTTCTTGGTACCTCTTATCAGGGGCAGTTCTCAGTGTCTTCTACCCTCTCCTATTTTCGATCTCGTTATCTTTCTCTTGTGCATTCTGGGTGATCTCTTTAGGTTTTTTCTTCCTGTTTACAAAATCATTCTTCCACTGAGTCTATTCTGCTGTTTAATCTGTTCAGGGAACATTGATCACACATTTTCATTTCCATGTTCCCAGCCCAGAGCTTTAAAAGAACCTTGGAATTTATGATAGAGGCATCTCTGCCATACTAATCAAATAATTCACTGAGCCCTGGATACTTCAGGATGGGGACGGTTGATCTCCATGGAGAAGATGGGCCTGGGAATTAAGTTTAGTCACATGACTAATAATTACCAATCATGCATGCATACTGAACTCCAGTAAAAACTCTAGGCACTGGACTTCAGCAGACCCCTTTCCCTTTCCCTTCTAGCCCCTCTCCAATCCTATATGTCAGATGCTGAAGCCTAGAAACACTTTCTACCAAGGATGCCCAGTGGCCATACCAGGAGGAGACTAAGGCAGGAGATTTTCACTATCCTTCCTGTCCTCCATTACAATCTCTCCAGTTTCATCCCCATCTTTTTAGCAACCTACTCGCACATTCCCCCTCCATTCGCTGGAGACTCCACCACCTGGTACAGACCCAGGGTCCCTCTGGCCTTTCATCCTTGCCTCTCTAGACATATTCATTGTCCTACTACAGCCTACTTGCTTCCCACTCCTACTCTCTGGGAACCCTGCTTCTTGGAGTGAACCTAATTCCCTTAGATCTTTCCCCCACACAGCCTTTTCTCCTAGCCCATCTCTATTCTTATCAACAGCTCACCATCCTGCAGACACGTCTCTTACCAGGCAACCTTCAACCACCACATTTTCCTAAGATCCAGAGAGGTCAACAGCAACCAAAGAATGGAACGTCCAGCCAACAAAGACAAGACCTAGAACCATGTCAGCCACCATAACTCCAGATGCCTAGACACGAGCACCAAACCACAACATTAACAGCCAAGACAATATGCCTCCACCAGAACCCACTAACCCTACTAGAGTAGACCCTGAGAAATGTAATAAATCTGAAGCTCAAGACAATGACTTCAAAATAACAATTATGTATATGTTCAAGGACCTTAAAGGTGTTATGGATAAATTCTTTGATGAAGTCTGTGAAAACATAAACCAGTGAATGAAATAACGAAAATAATTCAAGACATGACAGTAGAATTTAACAAAGAAGTCAAATTATTAAAGAAAATACAAACTGAAATAAAACTGGAAATGAAAAATCTAGGAAGCCAAACAAAAACTTAAGGGGTAAGCCTCACCAACAGATTGCAAGACATGGAAGAGAGCATCTCAGATGATGAAGGCAAGGTAGAAAAAATAGATACATCAGTCCAAGAAGATGTGAAATAAAAAAGTAGGCATCCAGGAAATCTGGAACACTATGAAAAGACCATCTCCAAATAATAGGAATAGAGAAGGAGAGGAAACCCAGGTAAAAGACACAGAAAATATTTTTGACAAAATCATAGAAGAAAATTTTTCCAACCTAAATAAGGAGGTGTCTATCAAGGTACAAAAAGCATACAGAACACCAAACAGATTATACCAGAAAAGAAATTACCCGCATCACATACTATTCAAAAGACTAAACATACAGTACAAAGAAAGAATATTAAAAGCTGCAAGGAAAAAGACTAAGTAATACATGAAGGCAGGCCTATTAGAATAACACAACTTCTCAATGGAGACTCAAGAAGTCAGAAGAGCTGGTACAGATGTTCTATGAACTGAGAGACTACAGATGCTGGGCCAGAGTAAAATACCCAGCAAAATGAATCAATCACAATTTACAGAGAAAGAAAAATATTCCACAACAAAGCCAAATGGATCAAGGACTTGAACATAAGACCAGATACCCTGAATCTGATAGAAGAGAAAGTGGGGAATAGGCTTGAACATATTGGCACAGGAAAAGACTTTCTGAACAGGATATTGATAGACAGGCACAAAGAATAACAATTAATAAACAGGACTCATGAAACTGAACCTCTTCTATGGCAAAGGATACCATCATTGAGACAAACTGACAGGCTACAGAACAGAAAAAAAAGGTTTTTTTAACCAATTATACATTCAATAGAAGGTTAGTACTTAAAATATATGAAAAATTAAAAAACAAACAAATAAACAAAAAACAACATCAAAGAAACAACCCAATTTAAAGAATGGGGGTATAAAATTAAGCAGAGAATTCTCAAAATATGAAGCACCTATAGCTAAGAAACACCTAAAGAAATGTTGGAATTCTTAGGCACCAGAGAAATGCAAATTAAAACCACTTGGAGATTTAATCTTACACTAGTCATAATAGCCAAGATCAATAAAGCAAATGGCAGCTTATACTGTTGAGGATGTGGGGGAAGAGGAACACTTCTACACTGCTGGTGGGAGTGCAAATTGGTACAGCCACTATGGAAGCTAGGAATAGATCTACCTCATGATCTAGCTCTACCACTCCCTGGCATATAACTAAAGGATTCACCATTCTATGCCACAGATACTTTCTACATCATGATCTGTGCTGCCCTGTTCACAATAGCTAGGAAATGAAAACAATCTAAATGATCTTCAGTTAATGAACAGACAATGAAAATGTGGTGCAGATACACCACAGAATACTCTTGCATTATAAAGAAAAATGAAATTATGAACTTACAGGTAAGTGGATGGAACTAGAAAAGATCATATTGAGTAAGATAACCAAGACCTGGAAAGACAAATGACATGCTCTCTCTCACTGGAGGGAGATGTGAATATACAGCCTGGAGTAACTAAGAAACTAGGAAAGTAAAGTAGGACCATTGTCAGGATAGGGAATGTTGGGGATCAGTCACTCAAGAGGGGAATAACAGACTACAGTGATCTGATCAGGAAAATGGGAGGGGGACTCTTTAGGGAGGAGAGATGGAGACAATTACAGAAGAAGGAGGGATGAGGGTAAAATAAGAATAAGAAAGTCTGAAAAAAGCAACAACAAGGAACCACACTGTTAACTATTTGCCTTTTTAAAAAAGCAAGCTTATAATAAATGTCATTCTGTGTATAAATACACACATATGGTTTCAGTGAGCTTTTCTCATCTGGGTTCATGATTCTCCCTCGAAGAACCAAAGACTAGCCAGACATGAGAAGCCCTCTATTGAGTTATTGGCCAGGGCTATCCAAGAGACTCCCGAAACATATATCCTATTGCCATTGCCCTTGGCTGCCTCCCAGAGGCAGAAGGTCTAAGTCCCCTTGCTGAATTGCTGAATATACCATGCACTTCAGAAACAGGGCTCAGAGATTCCTGTGCTGTTACTGACTTGAATGCCACCCCCTCACCCCAAGGACTAGCTCTCATGGAGTTAGAAGGCACCATGCAAATTTCTAAAGGAGGGAACCAACCAACAGTCCTACCTTGATATGACACCTGTGGGTCACATCATAGACCAGCATGGTATAATAACCCAAAGGGCGTAGTAGTGTCACACATGCCTTGGTGGTTACCAACAACTCTCTAATTAAACTTAACTCTGATATTTTATTTGTGCAACCCAATAAAGTTTATCTGGGGATCAGAGGAAAAAGCCAGCCACTATATTAAACATAGAAGTCAGGCAATGGTAGCACACGCCTTTAATCTCATCATTCAGGAGGCAGGGATCTGTCTGGATCTCTGTGAGTTCAAGGCCACACTGGGAACAGAGCCAGGCGTGGTGGCACATGCCTTAAATTCCAACACTAGTTAACCATAAATGTCTGGAGTTCTGTACAGACAGTCAGGAACTGACAGAGCTGGGCAGGAAGAGGAAGTGATGTAGCTGGACACAGAGAGCAAATGAAATAGCAGAACAGAAATGCATATAGGCGTGGGTATACAGGAAGTAGGTCTCTTTTCGAAGCTGAGGGTTGGTAAGGTGAGGTTGGCTTGTGGCTTTTCCTATTCCTCTGATCTCTCAGGTTTTAACCCTGACATCTGGCTCCAGGTTTTTTATTTAATAAAACTTTTCAGCAATTCTTTTACACTTAACAATTAGGATTCCTGCTTAACAAGAATATTTTGTATGGGAAAACTAACTAACTGCTTAGTGCCAGTGAAATCGCAGCTATTGGAGGAGAATCTACAAGTACTACTTTACTAAACCAGGATCATCCCCAACAACAGTCTGTAAACCCTTGGTTCTTATACTCACATAGAAATGTAATTCTCATCCCTCATCAAAAAAAACAAAAAACAAAAAACAAAAAACACTTCTCTTTGCAACAGATGTTGTGGAGTCCAGTCCCAGTGGACACATCTACAAAACCCTCCTGTATCTAAGGCCCAGGGAACATTGCAGAAGATAGATTGAAAGATTGTAAGAGCCAGTAGGCCAGGGAGGTTGCTTTGAGATTGTGTTTCCTAGTAATATCAGAAGCCACACCCATAAAGCCTCACCAACCTGGCTGTGCAAATGTGAGCTGAACAAGGATAATACCAGCAGACATGCCAAAGTGGATGGGGAAAAGCCATGAAGCCTCAACTCTACACAGGAAAATGATAGACAAGGAGGAAAGTTGAGGGCAGGAAAGGGGGTCTTCCCAGGAGAGAGTACACCAAGTGGTTGTCCAGTGCCAAATGGTCATCCCTGAAAACATTCTGTAGCTGGAGTTTTCCTGTGTCCACCTGGCTCCTGCAGCCACTCAGACCCAAGTAAACACACAGAGACTTATATTACTTATAAACTGTGTGGCCATGGCAGGCTTCTTGCTCTCTAGTTCTTATATCTTAAATTAACCCATTCCTATAAATCTACACCTTGCCATGTGGCTCGTGGATTACCAGTATCTTTACATCTTACTTCTTTTGGCAGCGGCAGCTGGCAGCGTCTCCTGACTCAGCCTTCCACTTTCCAAATTTCTCCTCTCTCCTTATCCCACCTATACTATACTTCCTGCCTGGCTACTGGCCAATCAGCATTTTATTTATTGGATCAGAGCAACACATTCACAGCATACAGAAGGACATCCCCAGCACATTCAAACAAATAAAACTATATGGATTGGGTTATATTTAGGAATATATATATATATATATATATATATGAATGAAATAATAATTAATGAAAGAAGAGGCCATGATTTGAAATAGAGTGGGGAGGCATTATGGGAAGGTTTGAAAGGAGAAAGCAAGGAAGAAATGTAATTATATTTTAATTTCAAAATTAAAAAAAAAAAAAAAACTCTAGGCACTGAGAGGTTCAGAGTAAATCCCCGAGAGCACACATAAAGTACTGGGAACATGATGTGCCCTGATGCCACACAGAGAGTGCACAGACGCTCTATGCTCCACAGCATTAAGCCTGTGCCTTCCTATGTGGCTGGCTCTCTGTGTTGTGTCCTTTATCATGAAACTTGAATCTGAAGCACAGTTTTCCCCGAATTCTCTGAGTTGCTCTAGGAAATTACAAAATCTGAAAGGTGTGTGGGAACCTCTGAATTTTTGGAGTGGTTTGGAAATGTGGGTGACCCTGCCCACCTCTCCAGTTGCATCTGAGTCAGAAGGAGCAATAGTCGTATTAGGAAGGACGCCCTTCCTGTAGTGTGTGGGATCTGTCTCCCTGAGAAGTTACAGCCAGGGGTACATGGATGATACACTCAGTCGGGGTTGAAGGAGAACAGAGTTCTGCTGTGGTTTGCACGTGAAATGTCATCCGTGGCATATGTGTTTGAACACGGATGACACTGTTTAGGAAAGTTCTAGAGCCTTTAGTTGGTGGAAACTTGCTGGAGGAAGTGTGTCACTGGAGGTGAGCTTTGAGGCTTTGTAGCCTGGGACCACTTTCTGTTCACTCTGCTTCCTGAGTGTGGATGAAATGGGACCAGTCAGCCTCCTATTCCTGCTGGGATGCCTTTCCTGCCTGATGCCATGTCTTCCCTACCATGATAGACTATACCTCCTCTGGAACTGTAAACCAAAATCAACCTATTCTCTGTTAAGTGGCTTTAGCCGGAACGTTTTATTTTATTTATCATTTTAGCAATAGGAAAAGAAGCTAAGACACCAACTTTCCTTTCGTAATGTATGAGACTGAAAAACTAAAATTAAACTCTCTCTGTACCTCAGGTTTCTTGAGAACGCTGTTAGCAATGCCTTAACTCATGAAGTATATTAAAAACAAACTAGCTACACAGCATTTGACACCGCAACCACTTTAACCAGATGAGCGCTAGTGCTAATGTCTGCTCACATGTTATCCCATCCTGAGAGCTGCTATGGGATGTTCTGTATGTTAAATGTGTTGCTCTGATTGGTTAATAAATAAAACACTGATTGGCCAGTAGCCAGGCAGGAAGTATAGGCAGGACAAGGAGAGAGGAGAATTCTGGGAAGTGGAAGGCTGAGTCAGAGAGACGCTGCCAGCCGCCGCCATGAAAAACGAGATGTAAGGTACTGATAAGCTATGAACCATGTGGCAACTTATAGACTAATAGATATTGGTTAATTTAAGATATAAGAACTAGGGGCTGGAGAGATGGCTCAGAGGTTAAGAGCACTGACTGCTCTTCCAGAGGTCCTGAGTTCAATTCCCAGCAACCACATGGTGGCTCACAACCATCATGGTGCCCTCTTCTGGCCTGCAGTCATACATGCTGTATACATAATAAATAAATAAATCTTAAAAAAAAAAGATATAAGAACTAGATAACAAGAAGCCTGCCATGGCCATACAGTGTATAAGTAATATAAGTCTCTGTGTGTTAGTCGGTTGGGTCTAAGTGGCTGCGGGACTGGCAGGTGAGAGAGATTTCTCCTGACCGTGGGCCAGGCAGGACTAGAGAAAACTCCAGCTACAGAGAGCCTGTGAGCCTCCTCCTCTCTCTAAAAGAAAACATTCTCTCTTGTTCCCTACTGCTTTCTTTTTCTTTCAGCGCCAAGCACTACTTCTACTATTCAGCAGTTCCTGAGTGAATGCTTTGTCACCAGTCACCCCACAGAGTCACTAGCCTTCATTACCTATGGTCCTGCTTTGGGCCAATCTAGGCTGGGATTAGCGGGATGATTCTGCTCTGACTTCAGCTCTACTGGACTCATTTCTAGACTGTGTGTTGCATCCAAGTTGGACCCATGGGTGTTTTATTAGTCCGGGACTGGACTGCTGGGGCATATATTCATGAGAGTGCCAGAAGGACATATTGCAAGCCTTCCTCAAATCACAGTTTTTCATATTCCATAGGCTGAGGGGAATGATATGGCCAAAGTCCAGGAACGAGGGGCAGGGAAATGTACTCTGCTTGTACTGGAGGAATGGCAGGTCTCATGGCAAAGCATGATGAGAAACTCTAAAGGCTCAGAATATGAGGAAATAGGAGCGGTGTATATTCTACTGGACAGCCATATTTCCATGTGTTTTTACCCAGAGTAGGTTTCCAACCACTGCTGTGTAAACTCCAGGAGAGTAGGGATGCTAGTCATTCATACACAGTTTTGTCCTTGCTGTCTACAGGACAGCCTTCATCAGGCATCTGTTGGCTGAATGAACAAATGAGCCCAGTAAAAGAACACTAGCAACTGTAATCAAGATGGAACAACTTCATTGTGCAGCTTCTAATAAGTTGTGAGCTGTGGCGGGGAGAAAGGTAAGGCCAGAAGAGGTCAAGTGGGGCTCCCTTGATGACACTAGGAAGCCACAGTGAAGGTGAGAGGGCTACAACATGGTGATCTCACAGCCCATGCCCTTAGAAACCACTGGTTGTGAAGGAAAGATCTAGACTCTTGCTGACTTTACTAAAGCTGAGCAACAACAGAATTAACCAGCCTCAGTTTGATACGCGGAATTTTTTACCTGGGAATCAGAAATATTGAGGCAAGCCCACTTTTAAATAGGCTTTCTTTGGCTTCTTTCATGAATGGAAAGAACCCTAAAAATACAAATTCTCTGCAATTTAGCAAATGGAGGGACAATGAAAAGTCTAATAATAAACTTGAGACAGACTAAATACTACCTAATTAGCACACTTGAGCCAAAGGCAGAAGAAAAACATGTAATTAAGTCTGAATAGTTTAGGAAGAAATAAAAATGGTGCAATAATAGCTAAATCAACCAGAATGAAAAAGGTTATAAAAGGAAATCTCCAGTTGACTTCTTCAGTAGGAAGATATGGAACCAAATAGAAAACGCTGGAAGGAAAGGAGGGGACACACAGTGTAGAGACGGAAACATGAAGATGATGTGACAGTTGCTTCTTCAGGAAGACTGTAGAGGACTGACCCTAGAGTAGGTTAAAACCAAAGAAATAAAAATCCAGCCCCACACATTCATCCACTTCTTCCTAAGCACACTGCTGGAGGGGAGGCAGCTTTTTGATGCATGACTAAGGTGGGAGCGACTTGGCTTGTATGGCTGGCCTACTTGTGACCTGTGGAGGGGGACCTTGTCAAGTCCAAACTAGAGGTCAAGTCTATGGCTTTTGTGTTACATGGGATGCAGGACTCTCTGTAGTTTTGCAAAGATGGTGGTCACCGCAGGATCATATCCTCATGGTAAACCCTGGTCTTGGCCTGCAATTCCAATCTCTAGTTTCTCTCTAAGTCATTCTTTTAAATTTAGCATCAGACTGAAGTTAGGTTCAAGCACACCCTGATCTATGAACACTCGTGTGTCAATTGGCAAGGATGGAGATGTATTCTGAGACATGTATCACTCAGCAATTTCATGGTTGTATGAGAACTGTAGGGCACACAGGTCTAGGTGGGCCAGGTGGCCACTCCATGGAAATACTCGGTGTGACCAACAAATGCTGGAGAAACAATGTGTGTGAGACTGAGGCCAGTATACCATGGCATATTATTTAACAGTGAACATCTTTGATAAGGAAGGGTTTAAATAAAATAAATCTGAAATAATGATAAAAAGAATAACTCATGAACTAGTAACAAGGTTGGTCATTAACTTTATTCTAATGGCTAACCTTGGTTGTCAACTAGACTGCATCTGGAATCAACTAAAACACAAGCTGTTGGCACTCCTGTGAAGGATTCTCTTGCTCATTTTTATTTGAAGTCGGAAGACCCACTCTAAATCTGGGTGGCAGTTTCTAGTGGCAGCCTACATAAAAGACCATAGAAGGACATTTTGGTTTTGCCTGATTGTCCCCTCTCTCACTGGCAGGTTCATCTATCCTGTTGCTGACACGTTCCTCTGCCAATATTAGAAACAGATTTTTGGAATTCCAACAGAGATTGAAAACCAGCAACTCTCCAGGAATCCTCCAAGCCTCCAGTGTCAAATGGAGTTTGCTGAGACACCCATCCTCATGGGTCAAAGACCTGCCAAGATTGTCAGCCTCTCCAGTGTGAGACAGCAATTGATGAACCCGGACCTCAATCCATAAGCCAATCTGATAAGTCCTCATTTAATGTATGTATATTTATTCATTTTAATTCTTTTCCTTTAGAGAACCCCAACTAACACAATTATCAAGTATGAAGTATGATATATGACTGTGTTACAGGCTCTGTTGTTAACACGCTGCTAATTCAGTGGGTTTATTTTCAGAGTCACACACACACACACACACACACACACACACACACACACACACACACGAGGGATGTGTTGAGCTGGGCTGTGATAACAGTTACATCACCGTACAACAGGAATTCTTCAGCTCCCTGGAATGCAGTCCAGTGGCATCTGAAAACTCATTATGTGGGATACAATTATAACCTTAGCTGTAAAATCATTTAATTACACAGAAATATAGATGCTGGTGTGAACTGCTTACACTTAAGGAACTCATACATGAAGGAACCCCGACAAAAATACAAAGTACAACGGAGAGGAATTTTCTCATTCCTGGAATGTTTTGCCATGACTGTGAAGGAAGGCTGGGAAGAGATGGGCAAGGATGCAGTGGCGTCTTGGATAAACATCTTGATCTCTTGGCCATGGCTGAAGCTGTGCTTCAGAGAAGGAGCTCTGCTTGAGGGGCTGAGTCCCTGGGGCTGCAAACTTCCCCCAGGCAAAAGATCTCTGCTCCTAAAGTTTGATGTCCATCAGGAGCCTGTGTGACAGACTGGTGTGAAGTCTGCACTGAGGCAAGATTTATGAATGTGTCCCACCTGCAAATTCTCTCTGGTCCTTAAGCTTCCCTCAGATAGACAACTTCCCAGAACCGATCAGCACATAACAGTAAGTTGAGCAACTCCTGAGCATCAGCATCCACAGGAACATATGTCTTTGCTACCAGAGTTAAGTTGCTATGGGTGCACAGCAAGGAAGGAGAGAGACCTCCAGAGTCCTGGAGTCAAGCACCTGTAGGAGGTGAATGCTTTTCCAGGGCCATTGCAAGAACCAGAGATTAGAAATACTTCTTCTGGTCCCTGGAAATTTTGGATCTTATTTTATGAAAAAAAAATTGAAACACTACCCTTTCCCCTTCTCCGTCCCTCACATGATTTTTATGGAAAGAGATCCTGGGGAAAGAGCAGTGTTGGCTGCAGAGTCAGCAAAGCCTGAGCTGGAGGCTTGAGGTAGGCATGGAATTCTCTTCTAACCCTGGCCTGACTCAGGATCTGCAGAGATGATTTACCTTCCATGGCTGAAAGAAGAACTCATGTGTATTTGTGTGTGTGTGTGTGTGTGTGTGTGTGTGTGTGTGTGTGTTCATGTGTGTGTGCACAGAAGTTCTTGTAGCCACCCAGTGCCTCCTGCGGAGGCCCACAAGGATTTCCTACTGAGATCTGAGCTTGCTTTACCCAGCAGAGCTGCATTAGAGCATTGCTTGACCATGTGCATGGTTTCTAGGTGATTGGAAGGGTTTACACTTGGCTGAGCTAGGGGTAGGTCTTTTGTAATACCCCTTGGCTTTCCTATAAATAGCCCTTTAGAAGAGCCAGGAGTGGGCAGTGGATAAGGATTCAGGCCCTCCTGAGCTATCCTGTGTTTCTATCTGTCTCTCTCCCCTCTATCCTTCTATCTAAATCTCTTATCCCTCTCTCCTCAAGAGTACCCTGGGGTAAAATGTGGGAGCTGGTCTCCCAGCTGGCCTCCCACAGCCTCCTCAGCAGGGGCCTGTACCACTCACTGTCCCTCTACCACCCACCCCGCCCCTTTCATCTCTAGGAAATGTGGTCACCATAATTGGCTGCCACCCTTTAGTACTTCCCATTTCTCAAAACAAACATGGGCAGCGCAGTCTCTTTCCCACCTGCATTGCCCCACTTTCCATCCTTCTCTGCAGCCACAGGGCCACTGTAGTTTCTGAAACAGTGCTGTGCTTCTATCTAGGGCCTTGGCACTGTCATCCCCCCCCCCCACATGGAAATCTGGGAGTTAGACTCACACCATTCGCAGTTGTGTTCAAACGCCCTCTCCACCGTGTGGTACTTAATGCCGTTCTCCCAGGCTCCTTCTACACCCCATGTCTATCTTATTCCACTTCAGGGCACATCCTCCCCTTGTCATTTTTGATAAATTTGTTTGTTTTTTTTCTAGGTATTCTCTATGTCTCCATAAGCATGGCGAGGGGAGAACCCTGGACTTGCAGTATCCCTCATCTCATCCCTTAGAATGGTGACTAATACATCTGTTTCTACTATTCTGGGGCTGCTGCAATGGTCTCACTGATCTATACAGCATGGTCCTTGTGCTGAGCAATGAGGGGATATTGCTCGGTGACACTGGAGTTGTCTGAGTTTGTTCCAGCCCACTCTGCAACATTCATATGAGGAAATCAACTATGCATCATTCCAACATGTCTCACCACCTCGCAGCCATGATTTCCTGACATCCTAAATGGATGGGAGCTTCTGGAGGGGGGGGACGGGGACACACAACAGAAACTCTTCCCTAAGGTATGTGACAGATGCTCATGGGAATACATTGATTCAGGCACAGGAATACCGTCATTGTTGCACATGCTCATCAAATGACAACAGTGGGGACCAGTGCCATCCTTTGCCGAGGCCTCAGAATGCTCCAAGCACTGAGAATATAATTTTCCCCTATACAAAGGAGCCTGCAGTTTCTCAGGCAAAGATCCACTAAACCTAAGGGATGCCCAGGGACCTACCGTGAGGGGCAAGGCTCGGGACTGTACAGGTGTGGACAGGAGGATCAAACGAGCCACTTCAGCCTGGACCTTTGGAACTCCCCAGGAAGCTGTTAGTATGGGACTGGCTGATAGATTTCTGACTTAGAGCTTTTCTCTGAATCTGGCGCAGACAGAACAAAGGTATAATATTTCCTCCTCTCTGCTAAAAAGCCCAGTACAGGGCAGAGGCATGGGTGGGCAGGTGGCTGGCTGTCGAGGGACCTGAGGGCTTCCCCACTCACCCACCCATCCCCAAAGAGGACATACAGACATCAGCTCTAAATATCAGCTCATTGTAATGATGCCTCCAGTCCAAATCAGCCCCTAACATGCCAGGACCCCAACATACATTCTCCTCCGGAGCCAGATCCCATCTCAATACTTCCAGCTTGTTCAAAGCTGACTACTTGGTTCTCAAGCCCCTCCCTGCCCCAGAAGACACAAAGCATTCACAAGAGCAAGGATAGATGCCCATGCTGTCCTACTGGCCACTATGACAATCCACTCAGTCTCTCGTCACAGGCCAGCATGTCTCCTACCTCCCGTGACCCTGTCAGTGAGGTCTCCACATGGGCTCAGAAGCATATTCTCCCTTCTCGTCTTCACAAACCTCCAGTTGCCTCCTGCCTGGGTACCAGCTGAACTCGGAGCTTCCTTAGGTTAGCCCACAATCTTCTATAGCAATCCAGGTACTACTCCAAACCCAAGCTTCATCAGCCAGCTTGACACAGGTCTTTCAATCCCAGAAAAGCAAAGCAAAGACTTTGCTGTGACTTCTCAGGACAAATCAACACCCTGCACAGCCCTGGAACCCCTAACTGATCAGCTTTGTCTTCTACTACCAATCCCCTCCTCCACTGGTGTGCTTCTTACTGCCCTCAGCCACACCAGGATCCTTCCTCTTTCCCTCAACAAACTCTGTTGGCATCTGCCTTTGTACTAACAGCTGCCCTTGGCTAGAAAACTTTCATGCTCAGAGAAAAATCTTTACAGTGGCATTAGGCCTTTGTTAAAATTCCAACTCTTTAGAGATTATGTCCCTGATCACACCTTTCTGTGTGTTTGAAAAACAAACAAACAAACAAAAACAATCAAGGGGTCTGGAGAGATGGCTCAGTGGTTAAGATCCATTCACTTTTGTCCCAGAGGACCTGAATTCAGTTCCCAGCACCCACATCAGGCAGCTCACAATCACCTGTGACTCCGGCCTCAGGGACTTTCTCCAAGAACCCCTGCAATCATGTGCATATGCCACAGACAGGCACACCAGCACACATACACATAAATAAAAATAATAAAAAATAAACTTTTAAGACAAGCAAGCAAAACAAAACAACCACCGAACGCTTCCTTACATCATTTAGAATGCTGATGTTTTACTTGTTTGTTGTTTTACTTTTAGGCTTCATGAAAACAGAGGCATCCTCTACGGGGTTAATGCTTTATCTCTGTGGTTGGTCATGGTGTTTGGCTCACACTGGGTGTCTAATAAATGTATATGGAATAAATGGATGGATGCAGAAATAGCCTTCAAAGATTCTCAGGACCATTAGGCCAAGGGGATGAATGATTCAAGTCAAAGAACCAAAGAGACAGCTGAGAAAATGCCAGACATCATAATGCACAGAGCAGCGATTCTTCACGGAAACCCTACGAGCACCATCAGGAGGTCGGAAATGAATGTTGTTTGGTCCGCAGTAGGCAGCACAGTGGCCCCTGAGCATGCCTGTCCTGGTCCATGGGCCATGTAATTAAGTTAGACTGTATGGTGTGATGGCTAATCTTATCAGCTTGACAGGATCTAGAATCTCCTGAGAGACAAGCCTCCAGCCATACCCAGGAGGGGACTGTCTAGATTAAGTCAACCTCTGGCCATGATGGAGTTAATTGAGGTGCTGAAGACTAACCCAAAAGGCTGTGTCACAAGGCCCTGGGCTTGGGTCCTGGACCACAGTAAAAGAAAACCACCTAGCTGAGCTGGACTCTTCATCTCCTGCTTCCTAACTATGGCCATGGCCAGCTGCTTCAAGCTTCTGCCAACATGATTTGTTTGTCATGATGGATCTGGAACTGTGTACAAATAAACCCTCTCTCCCTGAAGTTGCTTTTGCCAGTGTGTTTTATCACATCAATGAGACAAGTAACAGAGACACACAGTGAGGGAGAATTGTGGTTGCAATGAATTCACGGTTGCTGATTAGAGAATTTTTAAATAGGGATTTTTTTCTCCTGACTGGGCAGGCTCAGCCTTATTCCAAGGGCCCGCATGACCCAAGGGAGAAGAAAGAACCATTCGGAGAGCAATGTGTCTAAAAAGAGACCCAACTAGCCATCACTGGCTGTGGAAATGAAAGAAGCTGTGAGCTGTAGAAGATGCAAGGAGAGGTTCTCCCAGAAACTCGAGAGAGAAGACAGCCTGCTGGCAGCCCCATCCTAGCCCAGTGAGGACCAGGATGGGCTTCTGACTTGGAGACGAGTGAGAGAGATAAAAAGCAGGTTCTTCCCAGAAATCCAGAGGAAATGCTGCCCAGCTACTGGTTTCCAGCGATGTAAGGCAATAAATGCATTTATGTTCCTAACCCGCTGGATTTGCGCATGTGCTCTCATAGCAGCAAGGCGAAAGTGGCATGTGGCAGCATAATCTTCTGTCTGGCTTTTAGTAGTAACTAAAATCCTAGAATACAACATCCTATCCTTGTTTATTTATCCGTCATCAGGTACTCAAGTCAAAGAGGTAACTGCTGTTAATTGGATAGTATGACATTTGTAGAGTGAGCATATTCAACAGGTTTGGTTGTTCCTGTAGTTAACACTATACTCTGTGTACTAGAGAGGCCTCATCAGGCACCCAGAGCTCTTGTAATGAATATCTAACTTCTGAATTAAACACCTCAACTCTTTTGCACGTTGCAAAAACTTTAGCTGAAAAGAACACAGCTGATAAAATAATTGTAATAAAATAATCTCAGAAGCATAATTCCCAATGCAGTAATATGACAAAATTCAGTAATATGAGAAAGAGGAAAAGTCACAGCAATGTAACACCTTCCAAAGTTACTAATCTCACAGTAATGGCCTCCAGCAAGAATGAACTAGGTTAAATCCTAGACAAAGAATCCCCCCAAAATGATTATAAGCATGCTTAAAGAAGTAAAAGAAGAAACGAAACACATGAATGATTCCAAGAGAACAAACACACACAAACCAGATGTATGAAATTAAAAAAAAGATGCAATATATGTAAGAAGGCCCCCATAAACTGATAGAGATACCAAATAAAACCCAAATTGAAATAGATAAAGAGACAAACAAATAAAAATTTCCCTGGACAGCCTCACCACTAGAATGGGTCAAGGAAAGCACAGAATATCTAAGTGTGAAGGCAAGGTGAAGGGATCAGAACATTTCAGCAAAGACAAATATCAATTAATAATATATAAGAAAGACTTGTCATTGCATTCCATACACCATTACATGCAAATCTAAGAATCATGGGCACAAGAGGGAAAGCATGGAAAATATTTTCAACAAAATCATAGAATTTTCCCAAAATTAGAGGCAGACGTACCAATCAAGATACAAGAGTCATTCAGAATACCAGGCAAGACCAGAAAAGAACCTTCCCTCATCATCATCCATCAAGAGGACATTACAATTCTAAACACGTATGTGGCAAACACAAGTGCACCCGATTTTATGAAACAAATACTCTGGCATGTAAAGTCATAAATTATCCCTAGTATAAGAGTAGCAGGTGACTTCAATACTCCACTCTGAAGTCTACTGACTCCACCAGTAGACAGATCATCCCAATTTAAAGAAAAAAAGCAGAAAAACATCTGAGTTAAATGGCATCAGAGGCAGTAGCCATGGCCATGTACCTTCATATGCCTACCCATTTTTCTAAATTATCAGAAAAGCATGACTTTTTCCCCCCTTTTCGTTTTACATTTATTTTCCGAGCATGCTTTCTCAAATACTGTGGGCTTCCCAAACATGTTGGGTTTCCTTTCTCTTTATGTAACACTCCCTTCCCAGCATGTGAATGTTTGCCCACCATGTGTCTGATTTCTATGGGGGTTAAAAATGACATGGTTGTTAAAGCCTTTCTTCTCTGTTATTCTCCTCTAGGCAGCTGCTGACATTCACAGTTTGCCTTCCCTGGGTAGAGGGTAGCCAAATTCTAATACATTTTTAAAATTTTACTAGAAACATTTAAATTCTAATAAGATTGACCTCAAGCTTTGAAAACAATGTCATCATAGATCAAATGAAGTTAACAGACATCTATGGAACATTCCATCCAGACACTGCAGAATACCCACCTCAGCAGCTCATGGAACTTTCTCAAGATATGACACAAAGTTAAGTCTTAACAAATATAAGAAAACTAGAATACTCCCATGTATTCTCTCTGATCACGATAGACTGACTGCAAATAAATAGCAAGAGAAACCCCAGAACACACATGAACTCATGGTGATTAAACAACACACCACTGAATGATCAATGGATCATTGAAGAAATCAAGAAGAAAATTTTTAAATTTTTAGAACTCAGTGCAAATAAAAAGAGAACATATCAAAACAGTAGTTTATGATGAAATCAGTTCTAAGAGAGAAATTTGTAGATGCAAATACGTGCATATAAGTGCCAGAGCTATCAAGCAGAAAATTTAATGCTACTCTTTAGAGCCCCAGAAAAAGAATAAAAGTCAAATCCAAAACCATAAGATGAAAAGAAAGTAATAAGACCATGATAGAAATCAATGAAATTTAAATAAGAAATACAAAACTCCAGAAAATAAACAATTGGTTCTTTGATGAAATAAACAAGATCTACAAACTTTAGCCAAAAGAGAGAGAGAGAGAGAGAGAGAGAGAGAGAGAGAGAGAGAGAGAGAGAGAGAGAGAGAGAGAATAGGAGAAGACCTAAATTAACAAACCAAGAGAAGAAAAGGGAGCCAGATACTGATAAAACTCCAAAAGTCATTTGGATATATCTTAAAACACATATATTCCACTAGATTGGTAAATCTAAATAATTGTATCAGATACATGTGACTTAGCAAAATTAAACCAAGATGAGATAAATAATTTGAACACATGTATAACATTCAGGGGAACTGAATCAATAATTACAAGAAAATCACCCAGCTAGAAGAAGGCCTAGAGAAAAGTATAAACTAATTGCCCTAATGACCACAAGTGTAAATTTCTCAAAAGTGGGGAGGAGGACAAAATTCAGGAACATTACAGACAGATTGCTCCCCACTAGCAAGTTGGCCTTATTCCAGAGAAGCAAGGATGGTTCAACATATGCAGAGTAATAAATGCAGATATCACAGAAATGGATGCAAGGACAGAAATCACATGATCTTCTCAATAGATAGAGAAAAGAAAAGGCTTTTGACAAAACATTTCTTAATGATTACACACACACAAAACCACACACACACACACTGAAGAGACTAGGAAAAAGGGAACGTATCCAGTATTACACCAATTGGTGAAAGCCCATTCCCACTAAAGTCAAGAGCAAGTCGGGGTGTTCACTTTCTCAGCTGTTACTGTAGTACTTAAAGTCTTAGCTCAATAAGACAAGATAAGCAAAAAAGAGATATAAATGGAATGGAAGGAGTCAAAGTGTCTCTATTTGCAGATGGTAGGATTCTATACAAAAGCAAGCCTTAAAATTCCACTAGAAAATTCGTAGTGCTTATAAATACTTTAAGTCAATGGTGGGATGCAATATTGACACACAGAAGTCAGTAGGCGTCCTATACATCAGTAACCAACATGCTGAGGAAGGAGGCAGAGAAACAATCTTGTTCACATTTGCCTCAAAAGAAAGTACCTTGAAATAAACATAAGGAAATAAAAAACCCTATAAGTGAAAGCTTGAAAAACATAGAAAAAAAGAAATTGAGGAAGATACTCAAAGATGGAAAGATCTCCGATGCTCATGGGTTGGAAAGGTCAATGTGAAAATGGCCATCTACAGATGCAGTGTAATCCCTATAAAAATTCCAGTGACATTTTTCACAGAAATAGAAAAAAACTTCAATTCTTTTGTAAGTACAAAAAAGCCAAAACAAAAAACAAAACAAGAAACCCTGAATAGCCAAAGCAATCTTGAGCGAAAATCATGCTCAACAACATGTCACCATAACAGACTTAAGCTGCACTACAGTCGTAGTAACAAAAGCAGTGTGCGCTGGCGTGAAAACTTTCATATGGGTAAATGGAACAGGGAACCCAGATATAAACGTACACAACTACAGCCATCTGATTATTGATATCAATGCCAAAAATACACACAGGAGAGAATAACCTTTTTAAAAATGGTGCTAGAAACACTGGATATCCACACATATAAGAATTAGATTAGAACCCCATCTCTCATCCACACAAAAATCATCTTCAAATGAATTGAAGACTTTCATGGAAGGCCCAAGACTACAACAAGTAGAGGGAAAAGTAAGGAAATCACTTGAAGACACAGAACAGGCTAAGTCTTTATCGATATGATTCCAGTGCTCAGAAAACGGGGCTGTCAATTGACAAAGGAGCTTCATGACATCAAAATGCTTTTAAGGGGCAACAAGGAGCTGAATGAGTGAAGAGATCACCCACATTATGGGAGAAAGTCTTCATTAGCTAGACATCTAACAGAAGACTAATATGTGTAACACACAAGGAACTAGAAAAATTAAATGACAAGAAAATAAAATAAGAGTTCTAAGAAATAACTTGAAAATGTTTGTCATCCCTAGCAATTATAGAAATGTGAATCAAAACAACTTTAATATATTTTATTTTACCCCAGTCAGAATGGCAAAGATGAACAAAACTATTGACAACAAGTGCAGAAGAGGGTGTGGGGGAAAGGAAGCCTCGTTCACTGTTGGTGAAGTTGCAAACCAGCCCAGCTACTCTGGAAATCAGTGTGGGGAATTCTCAGAAAACTAAAAATAAATCTACCATATGACCCAGCAATACCACTCCTTGGCATATGCCCAATGGGCTGGACATCACACTCCACAGATACCTGCTTAGCCAAGTTCATTGCCACTCTATTACAATAGCTAAGAAATGGAAACAACCTAAATGTCCTCAAACAAGGAATGAATAATGAAAACATGAGGCATGTATACTATGGAATGATATACAGCTATAAAGAACAATAAAATCATGAGCTTTTCAGGTAAGTAGATGGAACTACAAAAGATCATGTTGAAGGAGGTGACAGACCTAGAAAGATAACTGTTTCATGTTCTCTTCCATGTGTGGCTCATAGCTATAAATCTTTAGATGTAAGTACATATCCTGGAGGAACTGCAGAAACCAGGAAAGCAAAAGTGGTCCATTGCAGGGAGCAGAGCAATACAGAGGGGAATATCAGGGTACAAGTAATCTGATTGGGAAAATGAGCAAAGGGGGTGAATATAATTAGGGAGAGGCAGAAGATAAATACAGAAGAAGGAAGAGGGTAAAATTACAGTAAGGATGTCTGAAAAAGTCATAAGGATCATACTGTTAATAATCTGCCGATAATACATGTAAGTTGGCGTACAAACATAGATATATAGTTTAAATGAAATTTTTCCCATCTGGGATGACAATGCTCCCTCCAAGAGGCAAAGATTGTCTAACAAAACCACCCTGGCACTGAGCATGAGAAACCCTATTTTGAGTTGTTGATCAGTGTTGTCTAAGAAACTCCCGAAACACTACAGGTTATTTCTGTTATCCTTGGTTGTCCCCCAAAGATGAAAGTTAGGTTCCTATGGCTGAAGACATCATGCACTTCAGACTCAGAGCCAAGTGGGCCATGAGCTGGAACTGACTTGAAAGCCTACTTCCTGAAGGCTAGCTTTCATGATACTAGAAAGCAACAACCAATAATCCTACCCAATGATGATGCCTATGAGCCACAACCATAACCAGTATGGCATGATAACCCTAAAGGTGCAGCAGTGGTATTCATACCTTGGTCGTAACCAACATCTCTCTGGTTATATTTAAGACCCACTCAACAAGAGAGAAATCATGCTTGATACCAGAAATCTAAGCCAATTACCCATGATTTGTAAGATAACCTACAACTACTACTTTTTGTAAACCAGCATAATCGCTAACTACATTCTAAATATTTTACCATATGTTAACAGATAAGAAAAAGACACAAATATATATATTGGTTTTTCAAGACAGGGTTTCATTGTATAACAGCTTTGGCTTTCCTGGAGTTAGCTCTATAGACCAGGCTGGCCTTGAACTCACAGAGATTCACCTGCCTCTGCCCCCTGAGTGCTGGGATCAAAGTATGTGACACCACTGGCCAGCTTTAAATAAATATTATAAAGTCCTCAGCATCCTTAGGCATCAGGGAAATACAAACTCATTTGAGATTACAACTTATCCCTTATCCCAGTCAGAATGGACCAAGAACAACAAATGTTGGCAAGGATGTGGGGAAGGTAGGACCCTTATTCTTCATTGATGGGAATGTAAAGTGATGCTTCCACGATATCCATCAGGGTGGAGGTCTCTCAAAAAACTAGAAACAGAACTACCATATGATCCAGATATACCATGCCTAGGAATGGACACAAAGGACCTAACATCTCTCACAGGCATGCCCAAACAGACATTCCCATTGCTGTTGTAGTCACAAGAATAAGGAAATGAAATCAGACAGGATGTCCATCAGGTAATGAGTGGATAATGAAAATGGAAAATTGTATATGCAATGTAATTTTATTCAGCCATAAAGAAGTGAAGTGATGAGATTTGTAAGAAAATGGATATAACTGGAAAATCCACTATTTCAGGGACCCAGGCTCAGGAAGACAAATACCATGTTCTCTCTCATCTGCAGATCCTAACTTCCTACATTCACACCCACACACACACACACAAACACACACACAAACACATACATGTGAGTGCATGTATGCCTCCCCCAACTCCCGTCTGTGTGTGTGTGTGTGTGTGTGTGTGTGTGTGTGTGTGTGTGTGTGTAGACCAGGAAACTAGAAAATAGTGTATGAAAGAGGTTTTAATGCAGGGATAAAGACAGTAAAATGTAGCTGATATGAAATGAAAACAAAAATGCTAGGTGTGGAACTGTTTAAGCAGAAATGAGGGAGAAGAGGGGTTGGGGAGTATCAACCAGTATTTAAGATACATTAAAAAATACCCTACTACTTGTGAGCTAGTTTTTGTTTTGTTGAGTACTGGTACCCTGTGGTACCCTGCTTGGGTGGATAAAGCTGCTCCCAGCTGGAGACACAGCTCAGTTGGTAGAGTGCTTGCTGGTGTGCAGGAATCTCTGGATTCAGTCCCCACCATCACACAGAATTGAGCTGGTGATGCACACCTATAATCCCAGCACTGGGGAGGTGAGAGACAGGAGGATCAGAAGTTCAAGGTTAGTCCTGGCTACACAGAGAGTCTGAGGTTAGCCCGGGATCCATGAGATCCTATCTCAAAGTGAAAGCAAAGCCCAAACCAAAACACAATGGTTCCCAGAAGCCATGGGTTATTAAATGAAAGGTTGTGTGCCAGGGGTGAACTATCTCCCAATGAATTGTTTTTCATGGAAACCTCTGAGGCCTTCAAAATTATACAGGATATTCCCATTGCTGTTGGTTGCCTACCAGAACTAGATGTTACAAATATTTTGCTAAAGATGCCACATAGTTTGATTACAAGACACAGAAAAATCAAGTGAATATTGAGAAAAAAAATTTCCTCCATGATGGTCGACATTTGCCATGCTTGAAGTGCTATGCAGGATACTAGGGTGGGGGAAGTCATCAATAGTCTTTACTGTTGCCTCCTTGGTGCTATACTGCTGGCCTACCGGACAAGATGTGCCCACTGGTGCAGTAGTGGTATGATGGTTATAGGAGTAACCAACTTCATTCTGACTGGAATTGAGGCCTGCTCCACAGGAGAGGGTTTGGTCTTGCTACTCTAAACCTTGCCCAAAGTCCATTGCTGGTGAGGTCATGAAGCTATTACTGTTGTTTTTGGAAGTGTACATATACCTGTGAAATCATCTAAATATTTATACTTACACTAAATTTTTTATATTATGTTACTATCAGCTTTGGTCAGAGAAGTTTCTTTTTGAAGTAGGTGGTGATTAATATAGAGACTCATAACTTGTCAGAGTGCTGAAAATAAGCACTCTTTGGACCAACACATTACATACAAGTGTGAAAATGCTATAATGAAACTCATTATTATGTATAATTCATATATGCTCAAAATAAGAAAGGAAGAAGAAAACTGAAAAAGTGCAGTAGATGATAACTCTGCTTACTACTTGCAAGTATCATATGAAGAGGATACACAGAAAATCATTAGGGCTCAGTCATAAATTGAGCTTCCACATTAGCTTCTCCAAGGTTCAGGGACCATCATAGGAGGGGAGGCAGAAAGGATGTAAGAGCTGGAGGAAGCAGATGAGTGCTATGGAATATTATCTTCTAAGGATGATATTGCCATGGTATTAATCGACTCATGGCATCTACGATTACCTGCAAAATATAAGCCCCATAGTAGACTCATCAATATTTCATCACAGAGTGAGAAAGCACTCACAAGACCCTAACCCTACCTGAGGAAGTAATACAGTTATTGATTACAGGGGAAGGAGAAACATTTTCTTCAGTGCTATAGTCACTGGCAAGTTGTCCATGCTTCTGTAAGTAACCCCTCAATGATGCTCCCATAACTAGACCTAATCCATCAGATGAAGATGTCTTAATGAAACATTATTCTGTCCAAGTAATACATACTTTAAAAGGGAGAAAAAAGAAAATAGAGAAAGTGATATGGATTATAACTCATTTCTCACTACCTTGTAAGTGTTACATGAAAATTTCTCTAGAAAACTATTAGTTAGCATAGTCCTAGTTTACCAGCAAGACAGAGGCAGTACTAACATAATTTCCTAAATATAAAATTTGGGTCAACTCCCATTGTAAGATTTGTGTAGATTTCTGCCAGCTCTCATTGTAATTCTGTAAAGGGGATTGATTCTACAAATAAAAAAAGTTCTTGATTTTGTGTACAAGCTAACACACACACACACACACACACACACACACACACACACACACCACATACACACACATTCCAAACTTTAAATATTCCTATATTACATTGTATTCTACATATTCTGCCCTTGAATTGTCAAGGTATAGCTTCTCCAGCTAGAATATTTTCAACTTAGTTTTTGAGAAGTCAGTGCCATCTCCCACTTTCTGAGCAAATATGGCAGTCTTGTCAACACTTGAAGGACACTGGTTAAACGCAGCAATTCAGTTCAGCAATGGGGCTCTCTGCCCACTTTGGTTACTCAAACTGGAGGCAATGTTTCAATGTGCTGGGCAGTAGGTCAACATTTTCAGGCACCATTCCATCTATTTCCCATAGTAATCGCTCGGAAGGTAAGACGTCCATTAAAAAAAAAAAAAAGCAAGTCCCACAAAGCCACATAGTCTAATACTACCCATTTTGAAATGGAATCTTGGTTTGTCTGAGGCCAAAGTCTACATTACATCTTTTTCTTTACTAAAACTTTCAGTTCTACATCTTTTGACAATTCAGTTTTCTTGACTGGGTCCTGGAAACAAAGAGTCATTGAGGAAGACACATGACATTGACCTATGACACACACACTCACATACCCAGACATGTACTCCTCACATACATATGTGTATATATATATGCCACAGACACACACACACACACACACACACACACACAGAGAGAGAGAGAGAGAGAGAGAGAGAGAGAGAGAGAGAGAGAGAGAGAGAGAGAGAGAGAGAGAACTATAATGGCAGGCCTGCTGTTACTGATGATCCAGTTTTATTAAGTACCAAGTCATAACTTCATATGACTGAGTCTGTAAGGATTTTGAGGATAAGAGGTAACATAGGAAGAAAAAAACACCTAATTTTTAACTTAGATAATGAGAACCAAAATTTAGTCTCTCACAGTTCTGGAAGGAAGAAAGCCCCACTTTAGGTTTAATCCAGGCTGGTTCCTAGTAAAGATCATGTGTAAGTTTGTCAAGCCCTGTCTCCCAGAGGAATACAGGAAATCCTTGGTATTCCTTGGCTGAAGACGTATCACTCCAGCCTCTTTGTCATCATGATGTGACATTCTCTCTTTGTGTCTCGGTGTCTCCGCTATAGTCTTTATCTTAAGTATCCCCACAAGTCCATGTAGTTAAGGCTTGGTCCTTAGGGAGCAGTGATTAGAAAGTGGTACAACCTTCAACAGTGTGACACCTTCAGCCATTGGGGACCTGCCTTTGGAAGGTCTCTCTGGACCCAAGGTCTTCTTCTTCCTCACTTTGACATAATGAATATGAGGTGAACAGTTTTGCTACTGTAGGCTGTGTTGGGCTGGATAACTTCACCATAGGCCTCAGAGTGATGTGGTCCATTACTCACCAGCTAAAACCTCCAAAACTATGAGCCAAGATCAGCCTTTTCTCTTTATAAGTTTATCATCTTAGGTATTTGTTACAGTAACAGAAAGATGACTGAAAAAAAAGTTTTGGTATCCAAACACCCTTCCTCTTATAAGGGAACATTCAACATGTCCAAATTCCACATACCCTCACCTTAGCTCAGTTATGTCAGGAAGGACTATTTTCCCAAAGAAGGGCATGTTCACATGCACCAGGACTTCAACACATCCTTCAAAGGACACAGTTCTACTCACAACATTCAACTACACACACACACACATTCTAGATAAATATTGGGATGTTCAACATATTCATGAATGGAATGACTCATTGGGAATAGAAATGTGCTTCAAGATGATTTGAAGTGGGACAATCAGGATGCACTTTAGATGTAACAAGACTGGCCATGAGCTGATAATTATTGAAGCTAAATAAGGAATATGCTGGGTTTGGGGTTCATAACCCCATTCAGGACCATAGTTGTACAAAATATCACTCATGATACTTAGGACCAGTAAGACTTGACCTTATTTCCCCTCTCTTGGGCTGTAGGGTGGAGCCTTCTGTTTCTTGTGTTTGTCCCACGTGTGAAGTCCATGGGGGAAAAAGCCTTGGAGAATCCATGGTGACTGTAGAGCACATGCCACAAATGACCTTTGTTGCTCTGTGTTATCTGGCATGGCAGCATCACCTGACCATTCCTGACTAATGCGGTGGGCTGGACTTGGGGTTTGGGTTAAATCTCAACCAATAATAGCTTAGGGAATTGGGCCTAGTAAGCAAATTATGCATATTAATGCTTCCAACAAGCTACACAAAGTACCTAGGAGGCTTTAGTGAAGGACATGTAGGGAGCAGCCAGCACATAGTAGGTACTCAGGAAAGGTTGTACTCTGACTTGCCATCTGCCTTGAGTCCCTGTGTTTCCTCATCTTCATATGAAGCCATATGGCTGGATCAGATGTCTTGGTTAGTTAGGCTGATATGACCGTGTTAGGTCTCAAGCCTGGGACAGATGGCTAACTGAGGTGCCCATTAACATACCAAAGTGGACAATGGCAGCCAGGTTCTCTCAGCATCCCTCAGTTTCTGCTTGCCACAGAGCCCTCCTTGTTAGCATACCCTGCTCCCTACCCTGAACTCTCCAGCCCAGGTGTCGGGCTGGGCTTCCCTCCCTCCAGTTCCTCTGACCCCTATATAACTCAGCCATTTTGGCTATGCCAGTCTCCTGGTCAAGGCCACCCTCTTGGTTGCTAACTCTTCTCTTTTCTCCCCTTCTCCCTCTGTTCCCACGGCCTGGCTCAGGGTCATGTTCATTCTGGACTCTCCCAGATGTCTCTGCCTCTGGCTATGCTTTCTCTCATATCTACAATAAACTTCTCCTCCATACCTAGGAACACTCATGTCTTTCCCTTTTTATTTCTTTTTTTTCCCCTTCAGACAATATAATGTGGATTGATCCATGTAGAACAACAGGATTTCATTCTTCACAGGTCTATGGCCAGGAAGTCTTAGGTCAGGGTACCAGCATTACAGAGTTATGATGAGGGTTCTCATCTGGTCATAAACTTCTTTTTGTATCTCCACACACAGAAAGAGTTCTTGACAAACCCCCTTTAAGGACTCTAATTCTATTTGTGAAGCCTCCACCTTTGAAACCTGCTCAGCTTCCAAAGGCCCCACATCCTAATACATGGAGAAGAGGATTTCAACATCAGGAGATTTGTGACACACAAATGTTAGATCTTCGTAGTCTCTAAGGGGGCTGCTGCTCTCAGTGCATGACAGATTGAGGAGTGACTTGCAGCCAGAGTTGTGGAGTAGGACCCCAGGGCCTCTGCACAAACCTTGACAATGATGGATCGCTGAGGGGACACTGAGTGCCCAGCTCTGCCTTCTTCTTTCTCGGAAGAGCACTAGGATCATTTCCCTGTCACGGGAGTCATTTATTATGTTCATAAACACTTGGCAGCCTTTGCAAACAAGTACTCAGAGTTAGGAGCTGTCCCCCATGAAGCTTCATAGATATGCACCTAGAAGGTGACCTACAGAGCCGAGGAAAGCCTCACAAACATGTATTATGGCTTCAGATTAGTCATTCCCCATGGTTATTTTCTTACTAATGCGATCAGATCTGCCTCGCTGCCTGCTTCTCAAGGCAGCTTTCTCCGTGGAACTGTTTTTGCTCCTTAACTAAAGCCTCAGGGTAGAACACAGCAGCGGAAGCCAAGAGAAGAGCTTCCTCCTCCTTTCAACCTCACGGCAGCATTTTCTTCCAGTGTCTTTCCCAACAAATCACCCTTCCCCACCTGACTTCTTCAAGCAGCCTACGTACAGTGTCAATATCCCAGACCAGGAGGTTGCAGTTGAAGATTTCTGCACACCCGGGTTTTAGTGTATGGTCAACTGATAGTTAACACCAGTCCTAGGAACCCCGACCTGACTCATGGTTCTAAGGCATTGTGGTCCTTGATATGGCTGTGCTTGTGTCGATAAAATACATTCACTTAAGACTTCATCCAGTCCTCGCAATTGCCCTCCATCTCTCCCTGCTTTCCCTGCTTTCTTCCCTTTAGCAATAGCACCCCCAGAATCTTAGCAGAGCACCAGATAACATGTCCCACTTTGCCTGCAGATAGAAAGAGTGATATGACTAAGTTCTACCAGAGCAGATGTGAACACACTGCAGGTCAGGACCTTAAAGAGGGCTGAGGGTGTCACTCATCTGAGGTGGAGGGGAATACTTGCCTAACATGAAGAAGGCTCTCCATTTGATCTCTAGCATTGAAAACAAGACAAACCAAAACTCCAGACCCCCACAACCTTGAAAGGAAGAATCCTGGGCATCCTTATCTCCTTCCATTGTACTGGTGCCCATGGAATTGGTATGGAGTGATTTTGTGCCAGCAGACCACAGAAGAAGGCAAAAGGTGCTGGCATCCCAATACGGAGCCAGGTCAGTTCTAAATTTATCTAAGTTGATCAGCATTTATGAGCATACCTTTCATGTAAGTCACTTTGGGATTGTGTTTGTGTGTGTTTTCTTTCAGTCTGTGTTTAAATAAATACATTGCCATCACAGTTGCTGAAATGAAACAATCTCCATGCTTGGGTGACAAATTATGGCCCTCGGTAGCCT
The DNA here is from genome assembly GCF_049852395.1 of Peromyscus maniculatus bairdii. Classification (NCBI taxonomy): domain Eukaryota; kingdom Metazoa; phylum Chordata; class Mammalia; order Rodentia; family Cricetidae; genus Peromyscus; species Peromyscus maniculatus. The sequence goes on from NC_134872.1 coordinate 33,343,565, forward strand.
CTATACATTGTGAACTATATGCTAGCATGATGTGGGAACAAACTATACCAAGAATATAGCCATGTAACCAGGCAACTAAGTCTCAGCCAAACCTGGCAGTTGAGCTTCAGCCAATAACAGGTTGGCACCTGACCAGACCATGTCCATGTAAATATTAAGGCTAACTCCAGCCAATCAAGTTGTCTCTCCATGACACTTCCTATCTCTGTCCATAAACACATCCTGCACCTGTTGTAGCACAGAACCTTTGGAAGCATTGTGTTCCAGTTCTAGGAACATTGTGTTCATCAGGTAAACCTCTTCACATTTTGCTGGTCTCGGTTTTTCTTTGGTGAGGTAGTGCTTTGCCCAGCATGGTGGTGCACACCTGTAACCCTAGCACTTGGGAAGAGAAAGATGGAGGAGGCTCATGAGTCTGGGCTATATGACATGATCCTGTCTCAAGAGGAAGGGAGTCCTTTATCCATTCATTCCCTGACATCCAACTTCTCCCTTGCATCCATCCCAAATCTGCTTCAACCTGTCCTACAATCAGCTTCCCCTGAAAGCAGCGTATTACCGGCTAACTCCTCATCTAGACCATGTTTTCCCTCCAGTCCATCTCAGATAGTTCCAGAGCCACTTTTAAATCCTTCTCAGACCTGCTGGAGCACCTTTTTCTCACTCTGACTACCTTTGTCTTCCTGCCGTTTTGCTAGGCCATCTAGCTCTCTTCGGTCTAACCTCCGCAGGAGAATACCCACTAGTACCCTAACATACCTTTGCTCAAATGCTTAAGGCAGGACAACACATTACCTGATCTTTTCAAGATGTTAAGTATATATGGGTATGCATGAGGTTGGGGGATGGAACTAATTTTACTTGACCTAAAAGACCTATCCGCTAAAGCAATGTTTAAATCTGAATGTTTAACCTCAGTGTTTAACACCACTGCCAAATGATACTGCCGAGCCATGTGGCAAAATTCAAAACCTGGCTGATTATTAGATTCTGTGATCGTTTTAAATACCAACTTTCCACAACCTAGAATTACCTGGGAAGAGGGCTTCAAATGCAAAATTATTTAGATCAGTATGGTCTATGGACATGTCTGTAGAGGATGGCTTGACTGTTGGCTCAGCCTATTGTGGGTGACTCCATTCATTACCCAGACAAGGTAAGAAATGAGAAAGCTAGCTGAAAACAGAAGTGAGCAGGCAGCATGTCTTGGGTAATAGCATCAGGTCATGATGAATTGAATCAGCCTGTATTGGGCAATAGCCCCAAGTCATAAAGAATCGATTAGCCCCAGCCTAACCATTATAGCTGTAACTTCCTGGTATCTCTCCTCTCTTTCTCTCTCTCTGTCTCTGCCTCTCTGTCTGTCTGTCCGTCCGTCTCTCTCTCTCTCTCTCTCTCTCTCTCTCTCTCTCTGTGTGTGTGTGTGTGTGTGTGTGTGTGTCCGTCCATGTCAGCCCCTCTAAGGGTTCCCAACCTTCATCTTGAGGAAAGGTTGGGCCCTTCACTGCTCCAATAAAGCAGCCTCAGCCTGTCGAGATAGAGACTGTCTGCTTCTCTGCCTCATTTTCCTTAGAGCATGGATTCATTTGTTCTTCCCTGCTTTAGAATATGGATGTAGCTGCTTCAAGTTCTTGCCTTGACTTCCTGCAATAATGGACTATGACCTTCAATTAATTATAAATTGAACAAACTCTTTCCTCCCAAACGCCACTTTTAGTCAAGGGTACTTTATCACAGCAATAGAAACGAAAGTAGAGCAGATCCCGTTATGAAATTATTGTACATTTTTAATGTAGGAATGAGATTGTGGCATGTTTAAAAGGAGTATTTTTTCTCTTAAAGCTACATCCCGAATCCCTGACAAATTAAATGATAGGACTGATTTAATTCAAAGAATCTAGCAGTCAAAAAGCAAGCAACGGAAAAATATAAATGAAATAAGGTTGGCCATATAGTATATTAATAATTAACGAATCTGGATAATAAGCAAGAAAACACTTGTCACACCAGTCTATTTTGTGTATATTATCTTGTTTCCGTGGTAAAATTAAAAGCTAAACAAAAGACAGCATTGCCCAAGTGTGCAACGAGCCCCATTGCCTTCAGGGTCGAGTGTCCTCCAAGGGAGGTGTTTGTGTCACAGTGCCCCATTCTGATTTCTCCCTCACAACTCCTGCCACCTCCCTATCCATGCTCCTCTCCAGAGCAGCCAGGCCCCGTCCTACTGCCAGGAGCTGCCTTTAGTGCTGAGTCTTGTGCCATCTTGTACCTGCTCAGAATACTCCCTACCTTTCTGTTCCCATGCATGTTTACTAGTTCACTACTGAGCCTTTTTCGGCTCCGTGCGGCTTTCCCTGACCCATGTCTACACCATCATACTGCAGGAGAGAAGAAACACCTTTGTTTCACCCATGCTATGTCTGTGGCTAATACCAATGTAACCAAGGACAGACCAAGAAGGGAAAGGCATAAAGATGTGTTCAGAACAAAGATTCCACAGCACAGAAGCATTCAGCAGGAAATGAAGCCCCGAGGAAAGAGTTTATGTATTTCCGTGCTAGAGCTGATGAAGAGTGGACGGTCATGAATAAATACAAATGGACACAGAGGTATAACCCGATGGAAATGAACAGGGTGGTTAAGCAGGCCGTCTTGGTTCAGATTCTTCTCTGTCCCCATATCTTCAGGGTTAAGGGCATTACTCTGGGTGTAAAGAAGGAACCTCTTCAGGAGAGTCTCATGACCTCACCATGGGAGAAAGGGAGGGGGTGACTTTTTTGACTCTTATATTTTCTCACATGCCAAGGTACATATCTTAGAGTAATGTGTCCTGGACAGCATCAACTTCCCCAGTACACAGGGCATGTGATGGCTATTTCTTGGTTGTCAACTTGACTACATCCAGAACTAACTAAAACCGAAGTGACTGGGTACACCTGTGAGGGCTTTCTCTTAATTTCATCATTTGAAGTGGAAACACCTTTAATCTGGATCTTTGACATGGGAAGATCCACCTTTAATCGGGGCCACACCTTGTGTTGGCGGCCTATATAGAGAGCATGGAAGAAGAAGCCTGCTTTCTCTGGCTGCTTGCTCTGCTAGCCAGTCCATTCCCATTGGCATTAGACTCGACTTCAAGATTCTATAATATCCTGAAGATGACCTGAGACATCCAGGCTCATGGACTGAATAGCTACTGGATTCTTGGACTTTCTGTTGGTAGACAGCTATTGTTGGACTAGCTGGAACACAAACTGTAACCCACTCTAATAAATCCCCCATACATATATGTTATATATTATATACAAAGTATAATATATAATATAGTTATATATAACATATAATATATAATCACATATAATTATGTAAGTCACATATAATTATAGTATATATAATTTTATAATGTATTCTATATAATACACTATATACTGTATATATTATATTAATATATTATAATATATTAATTATATCATTTCTGTTCCTCTAGAAATCATTGACTAATACAGGGAGCCATCCAAAACAACTCTGGTAGCACATTTGTGGCATTTTTCGTCTACTCTTTTCTCTCCAGCATCAATTCCTTGGGAAGGTAAATGTGACCTCTGGTATCATTGAAGGGGGTGCAGTCTTGGTCTCCAGTGGTCATTTAATAAAGAAGCAGAATGGCTGGTAGAAAAAAGGTCAAGCTGAGTGAACACTTGTCTAGCAAGGGAGGCATGCATGTGTGTGGGATCTGGAGAAGGTGAGTCAGCTCTGGCAGAGGAGGACTTCTTGGCTGCAAAAATATCACCTATGGTTATCACAAAGACGGCTGATGTGCTTTGCCAGCCAGAAGACAACAGTGAAGAAAAAACACAATACTCCTATTGTTTGGGAGAATGTGGCCCAAAGGGCTGCATGTTAAAGCTCAGCCCACTGGTCAGCTGTAGTGGAATGTGCTGAGGACCTGTAAGAGGTGGGGACTGTGGGAGGTTCTTGGATCCCTGTGGATATGCCCTTGAAGGGGAAGGCAAGACCCAAGGTGTCTCATTCTGCTTCTTGGTTAGGACATGACAGCAGTCAGTTGTATATGAGCCTCCTCCATAAGATGACACTATCAACACAGCCCTCCTAAAATGGGGGTACCTGATTTTGGCCTTGAACTTCCCGATCCCGCCTGTCAAAATAAATTTCTCTTCATAAACTAATACAGGTATGTGTCCTGTCTACACCTTCCCAAAGAATAGATAATGGAAATGTTCCTGCTGAGAATCTGTCTTCCTTAAAGGGAAACCAACAACTACTCCTTCTGCTGGAAGCCCCCTGGCCTGTCTATCTCCCCTATCTTGAGCCCTTGTAGATGGGGCAAGACCTCCACTCTGTTCTGTCTATGAAAGAAAGCTTTCAGACCACAAGAACAGAGGCCTATTTCCTATGGAATCTGAACTGTAAACATCTATGGTGATAGATCTCTCCAATGGAGAACTTAGTAGTAAACTAGAAGGAAGTGATTCAATAGCTCTCCAGTAAGCAGGATTCAACTCCCCTTGATTATCTGGGGGACCAGAATGGTATCTATTTATGGTTCTTTAAAGATCTCTAACCCACCAGGTTCTCTCCATGGCCATTTCTTCCACTCTTAGCACAGAAACAGCACCTGATGGGAGCCTCACTGTCCATTTCCTGTTCTAAAGACAAGAAAGGGAAAAACATCAATCATCAGGTATCCCATGTCTTACCTCAGCCTCCTTTCTGATGTAGCATCTCATGAAAGGAGGCATGATTTTACATAAGATATGACAAAGGTCATTGGTTGGTGGTGATATCTCTCTTTGGTGGTGTGCTCTGGGATGTGACCATGAATGAAATCCATGGTTCCCATCCTTAGAGCTTACTTGAAAATCCAGACACTGATCAAGGCACCCTTCATATCATGTCAAACCAATGGCCAGGGCAATTTGGAAACAAGTTATGGATGAAAAGCAAACTACAAAATACGACAACCTTCCAGGAACAGACTGGGTTTCTAAATCCTTACCACCAGCAGTTCAGTTCTCAAGGCCCATATGAACATTTAATGGAGACATACAAATAGATAGCCAAGCATGGTGGAGCACACCTTTCGGTACGGCACACAGGAGGCAGAGGCAGGAAGATCTCTGTGAGTTCCAGACCAGCCAGAGCTACACCAGTAGTGAGATCTCAGTTACCTACCGAGTCCACGGCAAGGGTGAAGGAGGTAGCAGGCTGATACTGACTGAGCACAGGCTACATAGTTTGCATATGTTGTCTCGCTTAATTTTAGAGCAACTTGCTGAGGCATGCTTCAGCTTCTCTGTTTTCAGAGATAAGCAAATAGAGGCAGAAAAGAGTTCCGCCTTTGGGCAAGTTCAAACTGGGGAAGAGAGCCACTGTAAGAGTTGAAGTCCAGGTTTGGTAGAGTTCAAAGCCCTATGTTCCTAGACTGTCATAGCTTCTTACACTGCTCTCAGCAGGACAGTATGACACAGCAGAAGTTGAACTCAGATGCTCTGCCACCCAAGTTAAAGATTTCTAATAATAGTCTTTTGCCATTTTGCTCAAGAAGTTAATTGAAAGAATTTTATCTTTTTTTTCTCCTATTATTTTTTTTCCTAAGCTTTGGTGCCTGTAATCTCCTATCTGATAGTGATATCAAAATCAGCCATCCAAAAATGAATTGAAAACTTGTGAAGGATAATTAATAACCCTTCATGCTCTGTTCAGTACATTTGATTTTGTTCTAAAATACATGCCACCAATGTTGATTTCATATTGTAATTGTGTTCTGAGAGCCTCAGGGCCTCACAGGGAATCATGTACATAAGGTCAATTTTAAAAAGTGTTTGAGACTGGATGTCCTAATGTGGACTGTCTACCAAGGAACACCAGGGTGGACCGTAAACCCCCCTCCAAATTATCCAGGACACACCAGGGGTGATAAAATTAATTTCCTACTCAGAAATAGCTGGTCGTGTTCCCTCTTTGCCTTTATAAGTAGCTTGTCTATCCTGGTATCTGTAAGGGACAGAAGCAGTCCTGGGTGACTCAGTGGATCACCGCTTTCCCACAGAAAATACCTCCCTTTCATTAAAGGAGGAGGGAAATTAGGTCACTGCCTGAGAGCCATGGAACAGAACTGTTATGCTGCAAACAATTATATAAAAGCCAGGCCCCACTGAGAATCAACCTCCTGGGACAATACGGAAAGATGAGAAGAAAGAGCCTTGTAAACAGTGGGTCTGAGGCTCCACAGCCCTGCTGGGAGGCCAAATTCTTCCTGCAGGTAGGCCTTTATTCAGTCTCTCCTCTGCTAATTTACCCACCATTTAGACCGCCCTGCTCTGTGCTGCCCAGGGCTTTGCAAGGCTCCTGGATAAACAGGGGAATAAGCTGGCCAGTCTCATGGAACACAGGAGTGTTACAGAGAATTTATAAAGTGTGACCCATAGAGAATGGAGGGTGGGGACCACAAGGAAATGTGAGCCTTTGGGAGAAAACCTTACGAGACACTGAGAGGTCCCAGAGGATCTTGAGGTATGACACAGGGAGAAGGAAGAGAAATGGATCGTGCTCCAACAGAACTAAAAGCTTTGGTGCATCAAAGGACACTATCAAGACAGCAAGAAGACAAATCAGGAACAGTGTTTGCAAAGGATGTGTCTACTAGAGCATTTGATGAACTTCCACAATTCAACAACAGCAAACATGTCCCTGTTAGAAAATGATCAAAAGATCTGAACAGATATTTCTCTTAGTAGGGTATGCAAATGACCAATACTTACATGGAAAGACACTCAACCTCACTGACCATTAAGTAATGCAAGGCAAAGCCACATGAGATACCACTTCACATCCATGAAGATAGTACTTAAAACAAAACAAACAAAAAAAAATGTTGGCAAGGATGTGCCCAAACTGGAACCCTTGTGTGTTGTCCAAAGTATGGAAGTTTCTCAAATAGCTACACACAGAAATATCAGGTAGTCCAATAGTTCTGCCTGTGGCCACCAACCTAAAAGGATTAAAAAGAATGTTTTTTATAGCAAGTATCCATGCATTCACCTTTCATAGACCATTTTGCACAAGACCCAATGGTGGATACAACCCAAGTGCTCATCAGTGGGAGAACAGACAAAATGCAGGGCATTCAGTTAGCTCTCTGTATCCTTGGGCTCCACAGCCATCCATCCAATCAACCACAGATGGAAAGCATTTTTAAATGCCTTGTGTCCCTACTGAAAACATTCAGATTTTATCCCCTAAATGATACAGTGAAACAACTACTTATGGGGAATTTGCATTGTATTTGGCATTTTAACCAATTTAGAGATGATTTAAAGTATACAAGAAGATGAGTATAAATTCTATGTAAATACTATACTTTAGAACAGGAAATGGACAGTGAGGCTCCCATCAGGTGCTGTTTCTGTGCTAAGAGTGGAAGAAATGGCCATGGAGAGACCCTGGTGGGTTAGAGATCTTTAAAGAAGTCAGGAAGTACACAGCAGGCACCCCATAACTCTTACCTTCTTCTACATGACTGCAGTGGAGACAAATCCTGGTGAAAATCTCCCTAGGTTGCCCCTTGTGAACTGGGTGTCCCTGTCTCTTCTTTCTTCTCAAATCAGTCTTCGAAATGAGTTTACATTTTTATACCTCTCAGCCCTCTGACTCCTGAGATGCCCTCCAAGCATTTTTCCTGTTGTTCTGAAACAAAGTGCTTTTGTTTGGGGTTTGTTGTGGTTGTGTTTTGTTGCCACAGAGTCTAGTTATATAGCCCTGACTGGACTGGTACTTGCTATATACTCCCTGCTGATCTGAAACTCATGGTAATCCTCCTGCCTAAGCTCACAAATGCTGGGATTACAGACATGCACCATTATGTCCAGCATACCTGCTGTCTCAGGGTTTATATTGCTGTGAAAAGGCACCACGACCATGGCAACTCTTATAAAGGAAAATATTTAATTGAGGTGGTGGCTTACAGTTCAGAGGTTCAGTCCATTATCATAATGGCAGGGAGTATGGTGATGTGCAGGCAGACATGGTGTTGGCTACATCTTGATCAGAAGACAACAGGAAGTGGACTCAGCATCACACCGAGCAAAGCTTGAGCATACATGAGACCTCAAAGCCCGCCTCCACAGTGACACACTTCCTCCAAGAAGGCCATACTTACTCCTACAAAGCCACACCTCCCAATAATACCACTCCCTTTGGGGGCCATTTTCTTTCAAACCACCACACCTGCCTTCTTTTTAATAATGCTGACCCCACAATCTAGTTCCAAGAGCGTCTGGGCTAGATCATCTACTGTAGTCATAGCAACAGCTTCACTTCTGTACCAGTTTCCTATATCAGCCCTTTATTACTATAACAAAATAGCTGAGAAAATCCATTTCAAGGAAGAAAGGTTTATTTTGATTCATGGTTGCTTGAGAGAAGAACATCATGAAAGAAGCAGAGAAAAATACTCACCTCATAGAAGTGCCAGAAGGAGAGAGTGGGGGCCAGGGGCCACAATATTCCTTTTCAAGAGCATATGGATCATATTGAGTCTTACAATGACTCTAATTCTTTCCCCTAGGCCACACTCCTACATGTTCTATCAGCTCCAATAGCACCACAACCCGGTAACCATGTCTTCAACTACGGACTTGGGAGAACATTTCAGATTGAAACTATAACTTGGTGTCATATGGAGAACCCTTGAGGACCTTATGCTAAGGGAATCAAGCCAACACCAAGGAACAAATACTGGGATTCCACATATACAGTGGTGCCTAGCTTCCTCAAGTTCATGGAGACAGAAAGCAGAGTGGCTCAGAAAGCTGTCAGGTGACTAGTCAGCCCATCATACCTGGTGGGTGGTGCCACACCTGGGCTGGTGGTTCTGGGTTCTATAAGACAGCAACAGGAGCAAGCCAAGAGGAGCAAGCCAGGAAGCAGTATCTCTCTGTGGCCTCTGCTTCAACACCTGCCTCCAGGTTCCTGCCTGGCTTGAGTTCCTCTCCTATCTATTTTCGATGATAAACTGTGATACGGAAGTATGAGTGAAATAAACCCTTTTCTTTCCGTTTCTTTCAGTCACTGTGTTTCATCACAATTGTCACCCTGACTGTGACAATACCCCACATACATTGATATACATCACCCTGTCGTACAACCAAGTGCTGTACCAGGTCCATCTAACAGGTGTCTCACTCTCTTATTTCTTCCTTTCTGTACCTCTAGTTGTATTTGTTGGAGGGAAGCATTTCCTTAGGTTTTAGTTATGTAGCAACAGGGTAGGCAGTTGAGATGGTGGTGGAAGCCATTGTGATGCTCCTGATAGAGAAAAGAAGACACACCTGTGGGTGAGAAAGACTACTCCTTGAGTGTGGATACCAGGAACACTGCCTCACAGATCCTTCCCTTCTGCCTACAAAAGCGCTTCATGTTCTGAAACCCATGTTCTCAGCAAGCTCTGTTATGTTTTCTTCTCAAAGTTTATACTTGACAATGCAATCCGTGATTATACATTAATCTTTTGGTCAAGATGGGAGATTTAAAGCTGGGCGACGGTGGCACATGACTTCAACCCAGTACTTGGGAGGCAGAGGCAGGGGGATCTCTTTGAGTTCAAAGTCATCCTGGTCTATGGAGTGAGTTCCAGGACAGCCAGGACTGTTACATAGAGAAACCTTGCCTCTAAAGAAGGAAGAGATGGAGGAGGGGGAGAAGGAGGAGGAGGCAGGAGAAGGGGGGAGGAGGAGACAGGAGAGGAGGAGAGGGAAGGGGGAGGAGGAGGAAATTTAAGTCAAGATCTACTTTTTTTTTTTTTTTTTGCCTATGGATACTCAATTGTTCCATAACCAATTATTGAAAAAAAAATTCTTCCATTGAACTGCTTTTTATGCTTGTCAGAGATTCATTGTCATGCATGGCAGATCAACTCTGTTCTCTATTCAGCTCTATTGACCCAAGAGTCCATCCCTCTACCAATATTCTTCAGCTTGAGGACTGTAGGTAATTAATCTTGAAATCAAGTCGAGTAATTAACTCATTTTTTTTCCCTTAAAAATTACATCCCTGTCTGTTCTAGAGCTCACTCTGTAGAACAGGTTAGCTTAGAACTTACACAGCTTCATCTGGCTCCATCTCCATGTTATTCCTTTTAGAAATTTGCTCTATGCAGACCGAGCACACTGTATTTACATATTTAGGAATATGCGTGAACATACATTAACAATATTTAGAGAAAAAAGAGGCCATGAATTTGAGAAAGAGCAAGGGGAAGGAGTACATGGATGAGCGTGGAGGGAGGAAAGGGAAGGGGGAAACATGATTATATTTATGAAAAAAATTAAAAATTGTTTTAAATATCCCAATTTTTGCCTCTCCTTATTCATTTGAGCATAATCTTATCACCCACAAGATCATCTTGATAATACAGTGGGAAACTACATTAAAATAGGCATCAATTTCAAGAGACTCTGCTTTGCTACATTGATTATTCAAATCCATGAAAAGAGTGTCTGTCTCCATTGATTTAGGTTTTCTTTGATTTCTTTCATCAGTATTCTGCAGTTTGCTGAAGTACTTTATATTGGTTTTAAAATAGCACACCTAGTATTTCAATGTCTCATGACTACAAATGGTTTTCCACTTTTAATTCTAGTTTCTAAGTGTTCATTATTTTTCTTCATTAATCTTGTATCTCATTTTTTTATGCTGGGGAGAGTTTGTACCAAGGCACGTCTATGGAGATCACAGGGATGCTTGAAGGAGTAGGCATCTTCTTCCACCATGTGTGACCAACTTCAGCCATCAGCTGTGGCAACAAAGGCCACTTCATCTGCTCTAATCTTGTCCCTTATGCCATTGGCTAGCTCTAGGAAAGCTTTTAAGAGATTTTTACAACTTTTTTTTTTTTTACATAAATATACCATCAGCAAGGGATACTTTCATTCTTTACTTTGTGATTAGTGAGTCTTGCATTTTCCTTTCTTGTCTTATTACAGAGGTAAGACCTCCCTGTACTAGGTTTCTTAGGGAGGTTGAACGTAGACTTTATTTCTGATCTTAGAGGCTCATTGTTAGGGTTTCTACTGCTGTGATGAAACACCATGACCAAAGCAACTTGGGGAGGAAAGGGTTTATTTGGCTTACACTTCAACTTCACAGTTCTTCCATCAAAGGAAGTCAGGGCAGGAACTCAAGTAGAGCAGGAACCTGGAGGCAGGAACCAAAACAGAAGTCATGGGCGAGTGCTGGTTACTAGCTTGCTCCTTATGGCTTGCTCAGCTTGCTTTCTTTTAAGTCTCTGAACTACAAGCCCAAGGGTAGCTCCACCTACCAAGAGCTGGGCCCTCCTACATCAATCATCAATCAAGAAAATGCACCACAGGCTTCCCACAGGACAATCTGGTAGGAGGATTTTCTCAATTGAAGTTTCCACTTCCCAAATGGCTCCAGCTTGTGTCTAGTTGACAAAAACTAATGAGCATGGTGGGGGGTGGAGGATGGACATCCAGTCTTTCAATATGAAATGTATTGTTACTTCTAAGATTCTCTGGATATCCAGATGTCCAATTTGGAACATTCCTACTATATTCCTTATTTTCTAATCATTTTGGATAAAAATGGGTATTGAGTTATGTCAGATGCTTTTCCTACATCAGGTGACATGATAATGTGAGTCTTCTTTAGTCTATTGATATGATGTATTACATTGATGGGTTTCAATAAAATGAACCAGCCTTGCATACCTGAAAAAAACCTCAGTCAATCATGACACATGCATAACGTTTTCATATATTGTTGAATTCAGTATTTTACTTATTTTTTATGGTGTCTTCCTTGTATTTTTCTTGACTGGTTTTTGTATCAGGGTAATAATGGCCTCATTAAAAAACAGAAATGTTCTTTCCCATATTTTATGGAAGTCATTGAGTAGAACTGGTGTCAGCTTTACAATTTCAGGAGTATTTTTTCAGTGGAAAGTATCTTGACTTGAGATTTCTCTTTTTATAGACTTTCAATTAAGAATCAATTACATGAATTATAGAGCTCTGTGAAGGATCTGTTTCATATTGGGGTTGTTCTACTTACTCTCTCTTGCTGTGTTGAAATGCTGCCCAAAAATATCCTGAGAAGTAAAGAGTTTATTTAGCTTACAGGTAACAGACTATTGGAGAAAGTTGGGGTAAAAACTCAAGCGGGAACAGTGTAGGAAAGCTGCATGCTGGTTCAACCTTCACAGATTGCTCGGTTTACTTTCTTATAAAATCAGGAGATGTATCCAGAGGTGGCGATGTCCACAGAGGGCTGGACTCTTTCATATCAATCATTAGTCAAGAAACCCCTACAGGCCAACCTGTTGGAGGAAATGTCTCAGTTCAGGTTTCTTCTTCCCAAGTGGCTAGAGTTTGTTTCAGGTTGACAAAAAACGAACCGGCACAGGGCAAGTGCGATAGCTTTTCTTTTTCTTTTCTTTTTTTCTTTTTGTTCAGGAATTTGTCTGTTGCATCTAGGTCTCCTTTTCTTGACTAGAGTAGCTCTTGGAACTTTCCTGTTACCTTCTTGACATTTGCAGGAGCCATAGTGTGTTGTTTTGCTATGAGACAAGCAGTTCCTCCCCTTTCCTCGTCTATACCGCTGTTGGTTGGTCAGTTTCTTCTCATCGTTTTGTTTGAAGAGTCGGTTATTGATTGCATTGACTTTCTCATATTCTTTTTCCTGTTTCCAGATTCACAGAATTAAAACAAAACTGGGGGAGGGAGGAGTCGACGAGACGATTCAGTGGGTAAAGGTACTAGTTAGCAAGGTTGATGACCCAAAGTCCTCAGAACCCACATGGTAAAAGCAGAGAGAGAATTGACTCCCATGAATTGTCTGTCCTTTAATATCCACATGCATGTAATGACTCACTTGAGTGTGAGTGTACATCTATACACACTAAATGTTGAAAAAAAAAATGTGTGCCTGGAGAGATGGCTCAGTAGCTAAGAGTATGTAGTGCACTTGCAGGCATCTGAGTTTGGTGCCCAGCACTCACGTGGGGTAGCTTACAACTGTCTGTAATTCCAACTTCAGGGGTCCCAACACCTCTAGTCTCTTTAGGCACCTTCTTTCAGGTGGGTATACTCCACCCAAACACACACACACACACACACACACACACACACACACACACACACACCTCAAAATAAAATAAACCTTTAAGAATTGCCTGTGTTCATGCTGTGTGAGAGTGTGTGTGCATGCTCACATGTGTGTGGTTATGTATGCACATGTGTATGTGTGTACCTTTGAAGCCCAGAGGTTGGTGTTGGGCATCTTTTTCAATCACTCTCCACTTCCCGAGGCAGTGTCTCTCATTGAACCTGGGGCTTGTTGATTCAGCCAGTCTAGTTGGGCAGCTTGGCCCACAGCTCTTTAGTCTCTGTATACCTCCCAACAGCTGTATTGCTGGTGGGCTTCCACGCCTACTATTTTCTCCTGGGTCCTGGGGATCTGAATTCCAATCCTCACGTTGTGCAGCAGCTGCTTTATCCCCTGGGCAATCTTTCTAGAACCCAAAATTCACACATTTTTAATTGTATCTTTATTCTTTTCTTCTTTTCTCCTTGCTTTGGCCTTTTCTTTCCTTTTTAAATACAGACTTTGTTTTTCTTTATTTTCTTGAGGTGAAGGTTTAGAATGTTGACTTGAGAGGTGTCCATGTGCAAATTTCCCTTTCAGAATTGGCTTAGTTGCATTCCATAAATTTTGAGATGTTGCATTTTCATCTTGATTCATCTTAATGTATTTTTATTTCCTTTGAGATACCCTCTTTAATACAGGAGTTATTTTAAAATGTAAGGTTTGGCCTATAAGGGTTTGAATATTTTATTATCAACTTTTTAGTCTGATCTCATTTTTATCAAAGAAGCACATTTAAAATTTCAGTTCTTTCAAGTTTGCTAAAGTGAGTTCATCATATAGGCACAGCGTATCTTCACTAATGTTTCCCGGGTGCTTGAGCAGAATGAATGTGTATTCTGCTGTTGATGGAGTAGTTTATAAATGTTGTCAGGGTGTTTACTCTGTCCTACATTTGTATTTGTTTTCATATATCATTTCGTATAGTTATTTAATTTGATGCTGAGAGATAGTATTGAAGTCTCCAACTGCGGTGACGGCAGAGATGGCTCAGTTTTTAAGAGCATGTATCCATCTTGTGGAGGACCTAAGTTCCTAGCACCCACCCTAGGCAGCTCACAAATGCCTATAACTCAAGCTCCAGGGGATCCAATGTTCTCTACTGGATTCCATGAATACTGTCACTTATGTGTACAAACTCATACACAAGCACACATGTAGATCCATAACTTCTTTAAAAATTAAATCTTTATAAAGTCTCCAATTAGAGTTGTGGATTTATCTATTTCTCTATCAATTTTTGTTCAGGTCTACCAGCTTTGGTATAGTGTGCACTTGTTTGATGTGTGCACATATGTGTTATTGGTGTAATGTTCTTCTCTGTTTCTGTCTTGTTTTGTTTGGCCTGAGCTAAATTCATTTGGTATCAGCAATTGTAGTAATTTTTCCTTTTGGAATCAATATGAGCATGGTATAACTTTTTTGTCATTTTGCTCTATCTTTATCATTATATCTGGGGTAGAATTCCTATAGACATCATATAGGTAAATGATGTTTTGAAATCCACTCTGCCAATTGTCTTTTATTTGGTATATTTGACCATTTACATTTAATGTAATCACTGGTATTAAGACTGGAGTCTCCACTTTAGCCTTTCTCCTCTCTCTCTCTCTCTCTCTCTCTCTCTCTCTCTCTCTCTCTCTCTCCTCACTTCCTATGCACTCATTTTTTCTTTTTGTGTGATGCTTTGTGTCAGAGGTAAGAGGAACTTGACCATCGGAGACTTGGACCAACCACACAAGCTGGTCTTATGGCATGTTGCTTCTTCCCTGCTGTGAATGAAACGCTGTTGAGTGGCACCATGGTGGGTTCTCTGGTAACACTGTATTGGTAGCATCTGCACTAGGCAGAGGCCACAGTGTTGTTGGTTTTTTGCTGCCTTCTGTGTAGAAGAAGCCTTCACTTGGGATTGGTATTTGAATCTTCTTGCTCAATGTGATGTGGACCTCTGGGACTTATATTTGTATGGTAGCAGAATAAGTCTCCCAAGGCTTTAGAGGCTGAAATGTAATCTCTACTGTTTTGTTAGGAGGATGAAGCTCCTTTCAACATTCATGCTTAGAGGTGGAGCCTGTGGGAGGTGATGAAGATTAGGATGAGATCAACAGGGTGGGGCCTCAAGATTCAATCCTTGCAGCTTCATAAAAAGAGGGAGAGATGAAGGAGACAGACACACAGACCTGCTCTCTGTACCATCCTAGGGCACTGGCAGGTCCCTGAGCCTTTGCCAGAACTAGGCATTCTTTTACTCTCTGGCTCAATACATCTCCAAAAATATTTAAGAAGCCTTTTTGCTCTATAAAGATGTTCTCCCTTGTTCCCTTGGCCTGGGATGGAGTCTTAGTGGCACATCCCTAGATTTGAGGAGAACAGTCTCTACAGATATTGAACATCAAATACAGAGGAAGGGAGAGTAGGTCAGCACATGAAAGTGTGCTTGTCACTTTTGAGTACTGTGTGAAGTAGGTATAGACCCTGCCCTACCATTCACTGATGATTTATAAATAAGGGTCATGATTCACTCTATTTTTTTTTCATTCATGAGTACAGGTCTCTGGTAAGATATGTGGAATATGGGCAATGGAAGCATGGGAAGAAAACTCTTGGCTTTCTTGGGCTATGATCATCAATAAAATAGGGCAAAAGAGAGCTGTAATCTAATGTACCATATTACTGTAATTAGAGCTTCATGCATACAGCTCTTTCCCGCCTTCCCTCTGAAATAATGAAACAGTTTAATATAAATAGTCATGACTTTCATCTCCATCATGTGGCGCTCAGTGATTGGGAAATTAGGCTAACGGTGAACACTTAATGAATTCAGAGCTTAGAATGTAGAAGGAAGGACACAACACAGGAAGCCAGCCTTGCCAAGCTGAGAAGCCCCATTCCATCAAGGAGGAAACCGAGACCCGGAAGGGGCAAGTGACCTGTCGATGCCAGGCACACAGACCCAAGCACTCAGACCCCTCTTTCTTACTCTGTGTTCTTTTCAACCCTCCATGTGGCCTCTGGAAAACTCCATCAAGACAGAATATTCTAGAAAGCTTTGCACATGTTGAGTTGGCTGGGCTACATGACACCTAAAGGAGAGGACACAGGTTCTGTGAACCTAAGGTGTTTCCGGGCTTTTCTATGCACGTTATAGCACTTGAATGTCATCGGCAAAGGGCTTGAGTTGTTTTTTTTTTTCCCATCACTGAGGATTGAACCCAGAAAGTGCTCTACTACTCAGCTACATCCTCCAGCCCTAGAAACATTTTTCATTGTACCTATTTTGTTCCTATGACATAGAGAGAAGGAAAATTAGCATTACAAATCAGTATTTGTTTAGTTTGCTGTTCATTAACCTGTGTGTGTACACACAATCAACTTTAACTTTTGTTAGATTTCATTTCGGCAGTGATACTAAGAGCATCAGATAAAGAACTCTGTATACCAAAAATGCTGGTTGTTGTCATGAAGGCACACAGGGGTGCCTAAGGAGAGGAGCACTATCCTCACAGTCCAGCTGGGAACAAGATTCCAGGCCAGAATGTGTAATCTAGATCCACGGATGGTATGCTACTTTCTACCTAATGTGTTGGGTTTAAACAGACCTCACCCAAAGTCATGCTCCCACACAGTCCCTGCTCCTGAATTCTAGAAAGCCAGTTAGCCTTTGGGTAATCCATCCATCCAGTTCTTCCTCCTCCTCACTCTGCACAGTAACTGCAAATAAAATACACTCCCTGGTCACCCTTAAGATACATCCCAATTTGATCAAGGCACATGTGGCACAACCTATTTCTACCAGGCTGGAAAGATCCATGAAGAGATACAATGCCTATGTGCTGACCGTGGTTACTTGGCAAAACGAAGCAAGACAATGGGAAATGGAGGTAGCAGGACCACGAAGAAGGATATCACCCGTTCATGAACTTGGCTTTCTCGTCCCCAGTGGTGCAGCTCCTTATCTGGAATGCAGTCAGGCCTTACTCCAAGGTCAAGAAGGGGAAGGAAACACACCCTGATGGAGAGCTGAGACCAGTACACAGGGGGGAACCTCAGAGTGCATCTGTGGACCGAGCTTGATGTGAATGTCAAGCCTACTACCCAATGGTACAGAACGTCCCCCTTGTCTTCACTGATTCATGAAGGACCCAAGTCCCAGGGGAGCTGAGCGTCGGGAGAGCTGATAGAGGAAACACACAAACAAATGATCTCCATTTTATGGATGAAGAAACTGAGGCACAAAGGGGGCAAAAACGACTCTGTCTGAGTCAACCAGCATGGAAAATGGCCTCAAGTGGTCTCAGAGGCAGGTCTGTACTCTTTTCACTCATAAATATGATTTCTCTGGCACTCTGGTGCTCTTTCCCTTCCCCAGTCACCTGCTCTGGACAGTCTTTTTTAGGGAGCTTGTCACCTGTTTTGAATAGAAATGATTTGTCATCCCCCAAACCAAACTAAGCACCAGGCTCAGTGATGAAGACTTCTGTGTCATTACCGAGGTCTCCCTAAAGTCCCCAGAACAGAGATGCAGTTCTGCAAGACCCTGACTCTCTGTGGCTAGTAATTAACATGAAAGTAAAAGAATGCTCTCAACAATACTAAAATCACTTTTCTTTCTTATTGGTATCTCAGCCTTTTTTTTTTTTTTCTTTTTTGGTAAAAGGTTAAGTGGACACAGAGGGAAAAAAATAAAATTTCGAACAAACATCCTTATATCAGACATTGCATAAATGCTTTAAAGAGAAGTGGATAAACTGATTAGAAATGAATGTAGCTAATGTCTTCCTGCAGATGGTTCCAAAGACTTGGTGTTACAGGGACTGGATGAACTGCACCCAGAGAACCTCGACTGGTTCTGTGCTAAAATGTCACCTTTACACATATGATGCAAGGAGGGGCCTTGTGAACACAGCAGGGTGCCAGCTCAGCCACAGCTCACACTGATGTTGCAAGTATGCCACCCAGACTTGAGTAGGAGGCCCCCAAGCTTCTGCCAGGATCAACAGCAAGTGTGGGGGTGGGCGCTGGGGTGGGGGGGGGTGAGCACTACACTGTCTTTGAGGCAATGTGTACATTATGTGCTATTTGCTGACAACTTGCAGGTTCTGAGCCTATTTCTACTCATTGGACGCTTCTTCTAACGAATCAAGATGGAAAGATTCACTGGCTGACAGCTCTGGGATACGGTGTTCATTTTACTAAACCTTTTATCAGTGCGTTCTTAGGTGAAAACTGGACTCATCAGCATGCCTGAGTTAGTTTTGGCTCTGTGGTCTTCTATTAGTCCATTTCCTGTTACTAGGACAAAATCCCTGATGCTGAGAGCTTCCCAAATAAAAGAAATGTTTATATCACTCACAGTTCTGAAGTTCCAAAGGGATGGGGTCTGGGAATGATTGATTCTGGTGAGGGACTCAGGACAGATGGCATTACAAGAGCAGGAACATACAAAGGGGAGGGAGGAAGGGAGAGGAAAAGGGAGAGAGAGAGAGAGAGAGAGAGAGAGAGAGAGAGAGAGAGAGAGAGAGAGAGAGAGAACAAGAGTGAGCACACTCACGTGCAAGAGAAAGCACCCATGACAAGACTCAGAGGGCAGGGATGAGCCAGTCTTGAAATCTTCCCTTAAGACCCACTATCTCAAGGTCCTACTACTTCTTAACATCAACGCTCTGAATACCAAGCTTCTAACACAGGAACCTTGTGACACACGCCACATCTAAGCCATAGTAAGTCCCAACAAGCTTATTGTCTCATCCGCAGACGTGACAACAGCAACACCTACTGAACAGACTTTGTGGGAACAGAATTCACCTGCAACAGCACTGTCAACAGTGACTGGACAAGCTTGTCCCAAATCATTGCCAGTGCCAGCAGCTGTCAGCAGAGGTGGATCCCACTGAGAGACTGGCTAGCCCTGGGACCAGAAAGCAAGTCACTCAGGATCAACAGCAAACAACGTCAGATCACTTCTCTGCACCTCACTCTTAGAAGCATGAAGCTTAAGTTTCTGCAGAGTCCATCATTCATGTGCCCGCCACCTTTGTACTCCCTGCTACAGCTAGCCCGATCTTACCTGTGGCATCAGTTCTATCTCCCCTTGTATCAAATTGAAGTTCTTTCTGTGTGCATCTTCAGTTTGTCTTAATGAATGATTCACAGGTTTGACACACACACTATTCACGCAGGAGTATTTAAGCCAAGCACTACTGTGTTGCCTACTGCAGACAAGAGTTGCTTTGCTTTTTCCCTCAGAAAGAGACCTGCCAATGTCTTGTATATACACAACGATGACTGGGATGTTCCCCAGCAGAGCATAAGTGCAGTCATGACAGGTTTAAAGGCAACCATATACTACAATTCATTATCTCATCACATTTAACATGGATTCCTATAGCACTTTACAGTTCTAACATTGTCATGGTCATTAGACAGCACAGTCCCAACCACAGATAGAGCAGCAACTGTGGTGGATAATACATCCCTTTTCCATAAGGAGCCCAAGATGGCAGAGAATTCCCAGAAGAGCACCACAGGGATGGCGCTCAGCATTTCTATATTTTCCATCTTTATTCATTTATTTTTATTTTAAGAAAATCTGCTTTCTCCTTCCTTAGGCATAACTCTCACACCATCTTTTTATTCATTTGTTCTACCTATCCATCCAATGGCTGAGCCATCCATTTACCTATCCACTGGCTGAGCCATCCATTCACCAGCCATTGACTGGCTGAGCCATCCATTCACCCATCCATTGGCTGAGCCATCCATTCACCCATCCATTGGCTGAGCCATCCATTCACCCATCCATTGGCTGAGCCATCCATTCACCATCCATTGGCTGAGCCATCCATTCACTCATCTATTGGCTGAGCCATCCACTCACCATCCATTGGCTGAGCCATCCATTTACCCATCCATTGGCTGAGCCATCCATTTACCATCCATTGGCTGAGCCATCCATTCACCATCCATTGGCTAAGCCATCCATTCACTCATCCATTGGCTGAGCCATCCATTCACCATCCATTGGCTGATCCATCCATTCACCCATCCATTGGCTGATCCACCCATTCACCTATCTATCCCATGAGCCATTCATCTATTCATTCATCCACCTATCCATTTTTACCTTCCCTGTCATACATATATCCACATCCATTCATTTATCCACTCATCTGACAGTCCATCCATCTATCCAAGTGTGTGTGTGTGTGTGTGTCCATGTCCATGGGAGCATGCACACACATATTCAGGGCTAAAAATTTAACTATGTCAGGTAAGCAAGCATTCTGCCACTGAGCTACACTGCCAGCAGGGTATATCCATTTTTTAATCTGCCCTTACACACACACACACACACACACACACACACACACACACACACACACACCATCCATCTATCCATCCATCCATCCATCCATCCATCCATCCATCCATCCATCCATCCATCCACTCATTCACCTATCCACCTATCCACCTATCTACCTTCCTAATCCACCCATCCACTCAGTATCTGAGTGCCTTCTCTACATCCAAATTCCTGGGCCTTCCCGCCAGACTTCATCCTTACCAACAGCCAAGTCTTCATTTTGAACAGGAATAAGAGTGAAGGCCCTGCAAATCTTTCTCACCCACCATGGATCTTCCCTGATCACAGCAAAACAAAGCAATATACTCCAATTTCTTTTTGACAACTGAGATAAGAAACTTGAGAAGCTGACAACAAAAAAGTAAGAAAAATAAGAAAAACAAAAACCCAGAACAAAACCACTTGGTTCCTGAGAGCCCTTTCCTTTCTGAATCTGCCAGAAGTACAGTTACTGCACTTATGTAATTGGAGCACTCGAGACACAGAGGACACATACTTTTAGCCGCTCCACACGAACAAGTTCAAATACTTAGAAATCCATCCCCAATACAGTTTTGCAGCCTTTTGGACGTGCTAATTTAAGCACCTGGCAGTTTCTCAGGCTACAGTTCAGAGATCCACTTATCCACAGGATTGAGCTGTCTGGGGTTTTTCAGTTCTCAGTTTCGGGGCTGGAGGCGGTGAACCGATGTCAACGGTGTGGGTGCTTTAGGATAGAAAGTCCCCATAAAGGGAAGGGCTTCAGTAGGTCAGCACAATCTCCAAAACCTTAGCAGACAGAACACAAACCAATTGTCAAGTCGTATACAAAAGAGAAGAACTCAAACATGCCACAGAAAAAAATCTGTTTTCAAATCTGAAACGTTCAAATAAAAATAACACTTTAACAATTCTTTCCTCTTGGTGTCCCTGGGTTCTCACACAGGGTACCACTGCTCTTACACTGCTTCTCCATGAGCCACAGCTCCTATTGGAGGCTGTGACTCACACTTGGACACGGTAGTTCCAGAGCTATATCTCTCTCCTACCCAGTGATCCTTCAGGCGACAGAGTGGCAGAGAATGTGTTCAATCATTATTCATTTCAGAGGACCTCCTAGTAGAAATTTCCAAATGCCCCACATGCTAACTAGCAAGCAAAGCTACATGCGTCTACAAAGGGATGTGTCAAAGCCAGATGTGGTGGCTTTCGCTGAAACCTCGGTACTTAGGAGATGGGGGCAAGAGGCTGGCTTTGAGTTCAAGGCCAGTCTGGGTTACATAGTGGTTTCCAGGCCAGCCCAGAGTGAGACACTGTCTCAAAAATGAGATGATGCCAGGTGTGGTAGTGCATACCTTTACTCTGAGCACCCAGGAGGCTGAGGCGGTGGATCCCTGAGTTTCCGGGTCAGTGTGATCTATGTTTCAGACCAGCCAAGTCTACATAGTGAGACCCTGTCTCAAAAAACAAACAAACAAGTGAAGAGCTACACTAGAGGAAGAGAAGCTGGACATGAGGTACTAAAATGCAGTTATGTGGGAGGGATAAGTTCTAAGGTTGTATAGCACCAAGGAATATAACTGCTCCTGATGCATCATACTCCAGGTTTAGAAAGAACCGGAAGGCACGAAACACAAAGACACAAGGAAATGGAAATACTAAGTCAATTACCCTCAACTCATCATTACATGCATACAGGTATAATGACTTATCACACAGCCCTCCTGACAAGTGTAATTGCTGTTGTCAATCAAAAAGAAATGCAATCATTTTTTTAAAATGTACACTTGATTCTTCCTCCATACCTCCAGTGGTTTCACCATCCATTTCCTAAGACCTAAGAAACCCAAGAGTCATCCATGCATTTGAGGTTGTGTTAATTCTCCCTTCTAATCTCAAATCCATCACCACCACTCGGGGAGTTATCCTGTCCCCCAGCTGGATGCCCATGCATCCACCCATTCACACCTCCTTATCTGGGAATGATTCAGCAGTTAGCCAGCTCCTCAGCTTTCTCCTTCCTATGTCTACCATCAAAGTCTGTCCCAGTCCTTGGGGCGGTGCTGAAAGCTTCCCAGGGCAGACCTTGGAGCACTTAATGGTCCCAGTTACCCCAAACACCAACTACTTGTAATGATGTCAGTCCTCTGTCTCTCGGCTCTTGAGTCAATGATATCAGATGTGCCCTCCACGTGGAGAATCCCTTCCCTTTCCATCCTGTGTGTTATAGCTGGTCAATACTCGCTTCTCTCTTTCCAGCTGAAAAGTTCACAGCTTCTTGCAAGCCTCCCATTTCCCCCTCCAAACAAAACTCGATTACAACCCACCTCCTTTCCAGTCCTACACTCTGAATCTGGTGGTATTGCCTACATATTACTGGTTTTCCATTCTTGTCCTATCAAGGCCCATATCTATACAACCCTGGGCCCAGAGCCAGCACCCTTTGTGGACCAAGTAGATTTAATGGAATAAGTTTTTTAAATGTTTCGAAATTATTTTAAAAGAATTGCTTTTCTGTGTTGAAAAAATGTCAAGTAATGATTAAATCTGAAGGCATCTTGACTAAGAAGGGGCACAAGGCAGGATGTGTGTAAGCAAAAATGCATCGAGTGGCATATGAGAGATGTGCATTCTATGTATGTAAATATTTCAAAAATGAGAATATGGTGCTGTAGCTCAGTGGTAAGAGCGTGCGTTCAGTGCACATGAGGTCTTGGGATCAATTTCTAGTACCCCAAACTCCAAAATCAAACAAATAGATTATTTTTAATTTGTAGTGTATTTCTTGAGTGAGGATATGAAAGCTCATACAGGCTAAAACATCTACCACATTATATACAACAGAACTCAATGATGGCCTTCTGGAGACTAAATGTTTGGGTGCTCCATTAATTCATACACTGAACTCTATTCCTCAACGCACTTGCAGTAAGAGACAGAACTCATAGGCTATGATTAACTATTAAGAATTCACTCTAAGGAATGGAGTGGCTACCCTTGTAAGATGCCAGAGGGAGCTTCTTCAGCCCGTGTCACACAAGGACTCACTAAATGTACCATCCACGAATCAGAGAGCAAGCCTCCACCAGACCCTAAAACTGATGTCTTGACTGTGTACATCTGTGAGTAATAAATTCCTGTCGTTTATAAAGTATCTTGTCCAAGGTATTTAGCTATAGCAGCAGCAAAGACTAAAACACAAGCAAAGGCATGAGAGTCCATTAAGATGCTAATTCTTTCCCAAAGAGCCGGAATTTAAAACACAGTAAGGTAGTTCTGTAAGTTTCTACTCTGAAATGTGACTGTGTGTGACTGACTATACCTCACTTAAAATTGGGATTTGGAACATTTTTAGACAAGAAAAACCTTTCTCCACAAAATTACTGATTTGAAACCCCATTTCATAAACTGGGGAGGTCTGAGGATATAAAGCATAATTACACTTCAACATCAGAGCGATTTCTAGTGACAAGTGCTGCTCAGGTAGGTCTTTGTTATTGTTCTTATTGTCTTATGTCTTAAAGCTCTTTTTCTTTTTTATGAGTTAAAAACCCGTCCATGGACAACGTCACACACGTCCGCAGGGCATGCTGACCACTCTCACGCCCCACATTGTTTTTAACAATGTCATTTTTCCTACTGGGTGCAGGATCCAGGGCTCATGCATCATGAGGGCCACCCTCGCAGACCTAGACCTACCTCTTCAGAGGACAGAATATTACAGTAGCCTGGATCGAGGCCACCAAGGAAAAGATATGTCCTCCTGGTCAGAAGAATGGGATCTATCCCTGGATGGAGACAGAAGGTTCCAAGCTACCCAGAGCACAAGAGTTAATCCAGCTGGGCCCATTGGTCACCTGGCCAAAGAGACCAGCCCTCAGGAAGGCAGATTCACCTTAAGTCATGCCAAAGAGATGGGAGGAATAATTATTCCTTTCTTGAGATAATGTATTTTTCCTTCCCAGAAACTCCTGGCTATGTGGCTCTGCTACAATCCGCTCAATTTTCTGGATCACTTAAAAAAACGTAACTTTCCCTTTTCCCTTCTTTTTATCTTTCTCCGTCTTTCAGATACTTGCCAAAGGCCCGAGCACGCTGCCCCAAACACTCTGGGCTTCCTCACTCTTTTCCTCTGAAAGTGTCCCTGAGACCCACTTCCATCATGTGGGAGAGCTGTCTCTCTTTCTCTTCTCCATCTTCCTCCTCCTGGAAACTGCTGAGATTCACACCTTGCCTGCCCTGGGGTTCAAATAAAATACAAACCCAAATGAAATTGTCCTCGAATTTCCTTCTGAGGTCATTCTTCATTTTTTTATTAACAAGATTTAAAAAGGAACCCCTATTGCCCCCATAACATGTGGCAACCCAAGTGGAGTTCCCCAAAAATTCCAGTAACAACAGGGAAAATAAAGAATGGACTTAGGATCTTACTGTGTCTTCAAAAGCAGGCAGATGCCCAGGCCCATTCTAGGAATATGCTTGTTCCCACCATTCTGTGCTGAGCTGACAAAAAGGCAGTTTTGAAACCCAGTAATTAAGACACTCTTCAGGTAGGGTGAAAAGCACCCGGGGGTACATGCTATGTGTCCAAAATGATGAGCTTCACCAGACAAGAAGCACTAAAGGGATGCTGTCCACTCCAGACGGATGCTGCCCTTAGCAAGCTGAAGCGATTTTCCTACCTGATTTTGCTTTTTTTTTTTTTTTGGAATAGTTTGTTCAAAGTTTCATCTCTTTAAGTTTTCCTTTGCTATTAATACTCATACTTTGACACTCAAAAGATAAGAGATAAAGTCTTAAACCTCAAATCTCTGGTTTGATGAAGACATGACTACTACCGTGTCGCTTTCATCCTTAACAAGAGAGACATAGCTCTCTGTCCCTTCTAGCACCGGGATTAAACAGCCAGATATCGAGCCACCTTAGTGGCTATGCCGCCAAGACGGCATCGCAGGCCCCTTTCCCTGACGGGGAAAACCGAGGCAGCCCAGTGGCCTGTTAGATGAACATCCCACAGCAGCTGCGCTCACTCGCGATCGGTCTGTCCAAGTATTACCCGATGCAAAGGAAATGGTCTGACAAAGTTGGCAGTGTGCGCGGGGAGATGAGATGGGGGATGAGGCGGGGTAGTGGGATGGGCGACGACCAGTGATGGTGGTGGTGATGGTGATGGTTGGTGACAGTGGCGGCGGTGACGCTGGGCCGGCTCCTCTCCCGTTTTTCCATGACTGCCAGTCCTCGCAGCCTCCGCCGTCCCCGCGTGGCCTCTGCCCGGAAAAACAGGATTTGCACCCAAGCCGCACGTCCGCGCGGGCGCGAGGCTGCGGCGCCCCGCGAGCCGGCCACGCGCCCCTCTGAGCCCCTGCGCCGGCGCCGCCCGAGCATCGCGGCTGAGGTTCCTCCGGCCCGGCCTCCCCCTCTATTCCCCCTCCTTCGGCAGCGCCCGCGCCAGGGCCCGCCCCGCCGAGCCCCCCGCAGCCCGGTCCCGGCCCCCATCACTTACGCTGCGCTGGGCCCGGCGCTCCCCGCGGCCGGAGACAAAGGCTGAGCGGCCCCGGTGCCGCCGGCTGCTCCCCTAGCCGCGGCTGCCGGGTACCAGGAGGAGGATGGGGAGGATGGAGAGGAGGAGGGGCGGGGAGCAGGGGGAGGCAGTAAGGGAGCTCGGGGGAGGGGCCCGCGGCGTCCGCCACCCACCGCAGCCGCCCCAACCCCAGCCCTCCTTCTGGGCCGCCACTCTCCGGGGGTGCAGACCTCCCCCAGGGACCAGGGTACCGCCCCCCGGGGGCGGGGTGGGAGGAAGAGGAAGGGAAGGAGAAAGGCGGTGAGTGCGCCTGTGTGCTCCTCCTCAATCGTGATCGTCTCCACCCACCCCCGCGTCCGCCAGCAACCCCAGGAACATGCTAGACTCCCCGCCTCAGCTGCCTGGCTCCCAGCTCCCCGCGCCCGCCTCCCTCGGTGCCGACACACCTCTGTCCCAGACCAGCCCCAGCCACCTCCACAGGCGAACAGACCTGAAGGTTAAGTGCCCTAAAGCGCTGGCTGGCAAGGGAGAGCCATCTGAGAGGTGATAGCTGGGGTCCGAGCCCTTTGTGACCCGCCCCTGGTGGCACCTGCTCAAGCACTCTCCCTAGTACCTAGGGGACCCGCCAAGGTTGGGGAGTTGGGCAAGTGAGATCTGTCGGGCTGGCATTTCCCATAGGCATCTTTCTCGGAAAAGTAACTCCATGGCTTGACTCAGTCATTCGCGTCTTGGTGCAAAGATTTTGAATTTTTTTTTTCATATTTTAAAAACTTTTTATTTTATTTTGTTTTTTAAATCAAAGGAGGAAAATAGTGTGACAAACCATTTTCAGCCTCAAGAGATGTCAGAATTTTCCCAACTTTCATCCACTCCACTCGAGAAGATGATGGCTGTGTCAGTTTCCATTCCTTGGTGGCATCTTACTAATGTTATTTTCGGAGCATCCTGGTCCCCAGGCCTGTGCTAAGGGCTTCACCTGTGCTGCTTGGCTTGGGAGGGAACCCAAAAATTTTTCCATGAGTTGGCGGTTATAGGGCTCTTGATATACCATGAGCTAAGCAACACTGACCTAGCCAGGACCAAACTACTGTGTCTGTGCCCCAGACTCGACCAAATGTGACTGATGCCTGTCCTTCCAGGAAAAAAAAAAAAAAAAAAAAAAAAGAACAAACGAATGTCGACTTAAATTCCAAGGATTTTAGTTCTGTTCTTAGCTTTAGGAACCCAAGCGCAACTTATAAGCCACAGAGGTAGTTGGAGTCTTGAGGGTGGGGCCTGGCACCCGCCAAGGGAGCCAGATTTGGTTGGAGTCCTGGAGTCCACACACAGAATGAGATTAATGCCCAAGTACCTGACCTTGGTCTATGCTTAATTTTTATGTGTTTAAGAATTGGTTCCTTCCTGCTCCTCAATAGTGCAGCGTTCTAAGGACAGGCTCAGGCCACACTGAGGGTACCAGGCCACACTGAGGGTACCTGGCCTCTCTATGTATCTTGTCCTTCCTGGTGGCAGAGCGGTGGCAGGCAGAGGGGTGCCCTTTGGTGAGTGATTTCCAGAGCAGTGCTATGCACTAGTTGGGTAGCTAAGTCAAAATGAAGACTATGTTCTCAGACTACCTGGCTTTCAGTCTTTGACTTCTTGTCAGTAGTGTGAGCCCTGGGGCAAATGACTTGGCAACTCTGTGCCTTATTTTCTCAATGGGAAAACCTGGGAGTATGGATGGAATCTGTCTGTTGTAGCTGCTGGGAGGCATTTATGTATGTAGAGTGCTTGGCCTGGAAAGGTTGAGAAGGCACTGTGAGCACTTAGCCTTCCATATGGGAAAAGCAAAATGATTGAAGCCCAGAGATATTGCCGTTCCAAAGGATTTGCAGCCTTGTTTTCAGAGGAGGGAAGGGGCGCACCCCCCCCCACACACACACATGTTGTTTCCAGAAGAAGTTGAATATATGGAAAGCCGAATGGCTCTTCTCTTCACAGAGGCCTGCAGAGATTCATGCAGGTACTTATAGGCAGGCCTCTGAAAAACCCCTCTGGACCCGGCTCTCCTTATCTTGTGACTCCAGAGCACAGTCTTTAAAGGCTGGAAGGAAATGTCCACTCTGTATCCACCTTCCCAGCCAAACTGGCCACAGTGACTAGAAAATGCCCTACTGCCCTGACTCTGTGTGAGCTGTCCCCAGAAGCCTGCCCACCCCACATTCATGGTGGCAGCTGTCAGGCATCCAGGCATCCCAACTCATGGATTGAGCTGGTGCCCATCTTCAGTCTTGGTTGTCCTTGTGACATTCTTACCATCGCCCAAACCCATGCTGTGCAAACTACCCCCAGAACAAGCAAACAATAACCATTCTCCCAAGAGGGTTTGCTCCCACATTGTCACTCCCAGTCCTTAGCCAGCCCAGCAGCTGGCACAGGTGACTTGAACTTGCTCACATGCTCATCCTTGCCTGGGCCCCGAGAGGCAGAGGCCTGTGTGCCCTAGAGCCGGGGCATCCAGCACCATGATAATGACATCCTGATTTGGATTTTTCATGTCCTGGTTGCTCTCTCTTCTCATCTGTAGTGAGAACCATAGCCCCCCGACCCTGGTGGGACTCAGGACTTCACTAACTTTTTCTGATGAGAGCTGTGTTGTGTCTCTCATTTTTGCGTCACTGTGGGAAAGGACCCGAGAGCCCAGTTTCGAGAAAGGAAGGTTTGGGAGGTTCTGCGTGGTCCCTTGGGTTCTGTGACTTTGGAGCAACAGAGAAGTGAGGTGGAAGGTCATGGTGGGGAACTCACAGCACAGCAAAGCCACTCACCTCACGGCAGCTTGGGGAGCAGAGAGAAGACGGGACAGAGTCCCAGTGTCTCCTTCTAGGGGACACCCCCAGGGACCCAGCTTCCACCCGCTCCTCCATCCCAGTAACACAGCTTCCTGCTCTTCTGCCCCACACATTAGCGATTCTGTCACCTGCGCAAAGTGCAGTCAGGTGAGGACCAAACCTTAGGCATATGGGCTTCTGGGGGGCATTTAAGATCTGAGCCGAGCACACATCCCCCCGCCTTCTGTCTTGGCTGTTTCATGTCCCTCGTGCCTTCCTTAGTTTCTCTCTTTGCCCTGTCAACCCCATTGTCCTTTGCTGTGTCGTGACATCCTATTACACGGGGTTTTGCAAACCTTTCACTGGGCTTTGCCTGGACAAACTCAGGACAATGACTAAGAGTAAAGCCAGTTTCCGGTTTGGTAGGATGAGATCGATAAGTGAAGCGTGGTGTCTGTCTTTTCTCTTCAGAGAAAAGCTGCCAGATTGTAAGTGTTCTTACAGAACACGGAATACCGTGTGATGCTCGGAGATAACTTTGCCAAAGAGCCTTAGGAATGGGTGAAGACGAGACATAACGAGGGACATTATTAGCATCCATTTGCTCTTTGTGGACAATCTGACACTCCGAGGCAGCTCTGAGGGAGAACTCTATAAACCATTAAAATGACAAAGAACTTTAGACTAGATAAAGAAAGAGAGTTCGGTTAGCTAAATGGAAGACCATACAAATGTAAGCGGACAGCTCGCAGTGATGAATGGGCTCCATAACTATAAAGATCAACTTACAGAAGATTAATAGGTGGGGAGATGTATAATATCTAGGCTTCCAGCTGTTGAGGAGTGCTAAACTTATTGACATTGAAGATAAGCTCGGATGAAAGAAATTCCATCCAAATGGAGAGAAAATACTTTAAAAGAAGCCTAATGCTAGCAACTAAATTAAGGCAGTAAATATATCTGTGGTTCCAGCTCATTTACTCTTATAGGGACTACAGATCATTATAATGAACAGTAGATTATTAACCACAAAGTGCCCTATGCATCATGAAGAATTTGGGCCACTTACTCTCCCACACCAAAGGAAATCCAGTTGTCCTAACAACAAGGAAGCTTACATGTACTGGTTGGAAACTAAGAACATTGAGAATGTCATAGGGAGTGTTTTTTATATCGAGAAGGTGATCTGGATGGGTTTGCCAACCAAGAGAAAATAATGGAAGAACTGATAGGTAACCTTCTGAGGTTAATTGGTAAAGGGCTGGCGGTACATCTGGCTCACTTGGAGGGCTCGCCTTCAGAGTTCCCTCTAACGGAGACACCAGCCCCAGAAACATGGAGAACTCAAGAAGATATACTGAGGTCAACAGTCTCAGCCTTGCTGGCATCTCAGTCCAGGCACCAGATGGGGGAACGAAGATGCCTCCAGATGATTGGCATGCCCAACCCTCAGGAACCCTCCTGTTGTTGAGTCTTGCCAAGTGAGACACCCAGCGTCACAGAGAGAACTGCAACCCCCTTGATAATGTGACCAGATTCCTGATTCCCCAACTCTGTAAGCACAGTGTGGTAAGGTTGCTTAGTGCCATGAAGTTTGGATAGTCAAAGTGATAGATAACAAAAATATTAAACAATGTACAGACAAAGGAGAGAATTTCTGTTTCAGCAAAAGGAGATTAATGTAATGGGCTAGCTACACAGGCCCTGTAGTTTTATAGTGACTTAAGTCAGAGTTTTACACTCTTGTTTGAACTGTCCCCTACAATAAGAAATACACATTGTGAGCCAGGCACACAGTATCTACCTATGGAAAGCCATATTCAGATGTTGATGAAATAATACTGGCCTTAATACACACCCTGCACACTGATACTTCCTAGTTGGTTGTACTGTTTTTTTTTTCTCCTAAAAACATTACTTGGGTTTCACAGTCTGCTAATGAATCAAAATTTACAAGTTGAAAGCCAAGCAGTAATTATTTTTTATATAGCTTCTGCAGTGGTTCATCTTATGTGCCAAACTGACGAGCCTAAGGGATGCCCAGACAGCTGGAAAAAAAAGTGTGTGTGTGTGTGTGTGTGTGTGTGTGTGTGTGTGTGTGTGTGTGTGTGTGTGTTTCCAAAAGAGATGTGCTAGAATCAGTATATGGGATAGAGAAATTCACCATCCTCAGTTTCAGTTGGCACCATCCAATCCATTTAGTCCCCATATTAAACAAATAGGAGGAGGAAGCCAATTTCAGGTTCTTGAGCTGGGACAATCTTCTGTTATCCTTTGGCCATCAGCCCTCTGGTTCTCAGGCCTCAGGTTTGGATTAGAACTAAACCAGTGGCTCCCCGTTATCCGTCTAGCAAATGACACACTGTGTGACCTCTTAACCACCACAATCCCATGAGCACTCTAATATATCACCGTCATTTTCTATATTTCTCTATTTTACTGCTTCAGACTCTCTTCTTTAGTCCTGACCAAGGCGGACTCTTTACAGTATACTTTTTTATTGTTTTTGTCTCGTTCAACTAATCTTCCCCACTTTCTGTATGTCCCACCCTCTTAGGGTCCCCATTCTGCTGTCTTCCAAGAACGAGCACCAGCTCTGCATTCGGCAGAGCCAAGGGTCCATCCTGTACAGTGGTGCAGGATCTCAGGTGGATGTCACTGTCTCTGCAGGCCCATGCACATGCCCAGCACAGAGTAAGTGCCGGACGGGCTCTTTGGAGTTGATCTTGCAACAGGACTGGTCAGTTGCTCCCAGATGATGTATAATTAGATGTCATCATTGATGGTGATGTAATTTAAGTGTCAGGGGGGAAGAGATCTGGCGAGCATCTCTTTCCTTGGCGTCTCAAGCAAACCTGCCAGGCACTCACTTCTGTCATAATGCTCATCTTCTGGAAAGCTGCTTTCCTTTTTAACAACAGGACACTTAAAATCAAAATCCAGAAAATGCCTCTCAATTAAAATTTTACACTGCCCGTTGCTGTGCGCCAGCTTTGTTACTGCTTTTTGTTGCTGCCCATTATAAATAATGACCCTAGGACACATTTTGTAACCAGAGCCATTACCGAACATGCCATTCTGCTCCCATGAAACAAGCCATGCATCTGCTAAGGTGATTTGGTAGACAATATTTTTTCTATTCTCTCTCTCTCTGTGTCTCTCTCTGTCTCTCTGTCTCTCTCTCTCTCTCTCTGTCTCTCTCTCTGTCTCTCTCTCTCTCTGTGTCTGTCTGTCTGTCTGTCTGTCTGTCTGTCTCTCTCTCTCTCTCTCTCTCTCTCTCTCTCTCTCTCTCTCCTCTCCTACAGACAATGGAAATTTCAGAGAAATATAAATCGTAGCTGCTCCTTCCTTCAGAGGCCTCTCCATTGGGCTCACAGTTTTGGGGGCCACATTTGAGGCTGCTGAATCAATGAAATGAGAATTCGTTAATAGGAGAATGTCTCGTCTTCGTTCTGTGATTTCAGAGACAGGGAATGACCTTCTCTTCAAAGGTAAGTTCGTGATGGAATAGAAAAAGACCAGGGCACAGCATTACACAGACAGGGTAGCAAATCCTAAATCTGCCATATCCTAGAGCTCTGCTGAGGCTGAGAAGTCTCGGAGGATGATGCAGGCATCTAGTCAGAGCTGATGAAGCCTTCATGCTGCAACACAACATGGCGGTAGACATCACCTGATGTGACAGAGCTGCCTTCTGACAAAACCATTCTGCAATAACACACTGCCATGAAAGGAGCCAGGGCTTTGATGGCCCAAACAACTCCTCAAAAGGCCCACCTCAAAACCTTGAGGTCATGAACTTGGGGATTAAATTCCAAACACGTGAAATTTGGGAGACACATTCAACCATTCTAAAACATGAAGAGGCTAAGAGAGAGGGCTATGAACATTCCTGCTAAGAACAGCCAGGTAGGACTCCCAGCCAAGGGACACAGCAGGGGGGTTGATGACCTCTAGCCTCCTGCTGATGCCCCCATTGGCTGATTCCATCAAGGAGGCAGAATGGAAGGGACCTGGTAGACCGGTATGTGAAGGGTGGGCATCCCAGCCACACAGGGTGGAGAAAACTGGAGATGGGATCCCTGGGGTCCGTGAGGACTCTCCTGTACAGACTGCCTACACCTGTTCTTGGTTCAGTTTGGAAAGGTAACTTTACAAAGGGAAGTGAGAAGCCTCACTATGTGTTGAATTATCTCTGGTGGTGTAGTCCAGCCAGGTGCCCATGTGGAACCTCTGATTTTAGCCGCAAGTGGATCCTGGGGCATGGGTAGCAGGGAGGGCAAAGAGAACAACACAAATATGCCTGCAGAGTTCCCTCCTCTGCGGCTACTCCTCAGGCCTGATGAGGGAAGAACAGGTGACTTCCGGGGCACCTCAGTGGGAGGAAGCTCTCTGTTAGATGGCAGAACACAAACTTTTGACCCAGAGAGCTTTGAGTTCTTGATGGCCTTGATTTGGTCATAGTCTTCTACGGTTGAGGACTATTTACAAGCCTGTGGCTCCATGAATCCACTGGGATATCAACAGAACACTCCCCTCCCATCTCTACTGCATGGCAGTAACCTAAAGCTTTCCCATATTTCTGTACACTGATATTCCTGATCAGCCTGGTGATTCTATGTCGACATTTTAGGTTGGCAGTATGAAGGCCAAGGCCCAAGCTCACTGTCTAACGTGTTCTCTGGTGACATACTATGCTGTGGAATCTAACACTTTCAAACCCACTGATTCCAAGATCCCAGGATGAGATGAAATTGTTCCAGTGTTCTTTTAGGTCTAATGGACTCAGAGACATTGCTAACACAACTCTTTGTTTCCTAGACCATGTATCTGGCTTCTGGGCAGAAACCACCAAACCCTGGCCGTGGGTTTGAGGCAGATGCCTAATCAAGTCATCAACAGCTTTAAGGATGGTGCCTCCCATCTGCTCCCATCACTGAGCCTTCAGAACACCATTCCAGCATCCTATTAATTAATGCTGCTTCTAGGTAGGGGAGCTTGGGGTAGGAATAGCCCAGCGCATGAATTTCTGTGGTCACAAACTGTGTTTTCTGGTTACGGTCAATGTTGTAAGGCATACTGTAGGTGTCAATAAGGAACCCCCAAGCCCCCAAATCTGTGAGTCTGGCAGAGCACCAAGTAGAGGAGAGGAAAATTCAAACACATATTTATCAGTTAATGTACTTGCTACTGTGACAGAAAATATCTGATAAGAAGGAATGGAAGGAGGAAGGTTTATTTCTGCTCACAGTTTAAGGATGTCATCTATCACAGTCACGAAAGTGTGGTGGCAGCAGCCTGTGATAATTGATCATGTTATGTTCCCAGTCAAGACAGCGAATGCTGATGCTCAGCTCATTTGCCCCTTTTTGTTCTAGGCCATAGAATAGTGCAGTCCACATTTAGGATAGGTCTCGTCTCCCTCCTCAGTTAAATATTACTGGAAACACATACAAGGATACATCTAGAAGTATGAGACCATGGTGTTTCTAAATTCCAGTTGTGTTGACAATGTAGATTAACTACCACATCCCAGGAATTTCTCCTTTGGAAGACAACTTGCAGCCATCTCCATAGTGAGAGGTTGATGTGATGAAACTTTCAAAAGCTAGCAAAGTTACCCACCATCCCTTACCTTCATCTAGAACAATGGTTCTCTACCTTCCGGATGCTATGACCCTTTAATACAGTTCCTCGTGTCGTGGTGACCGCCAACCATAAAAGTATTTTGTTACTACTTCATAACTATAATTCTGCTACTGCCATGAATAGTAATGTAAATATCTGATATGCAGGCTATCTTGTACATGACACACACACACACACACCCCGCACACCAAGGGGTTGTGACCCACAGAATGAGAACCACTGAAAAGGAGCCATTTCAGGAGCTCAACTGATTGCTGTTAAAGTACCCAGCCCCAAGTTTGAGAGAGGAGAGCTCTTTTGTTCCTTGTCCTCTCCCAGGACCACTTTGTCACAAGGAGAGGGAAGGAAAGGATTGCTGGACAGCTCCAGGATGTACTGACTTCATTTCTGCTTATTGGGAGAGCCACAGTTCCAGTGGCTCTCTCTAGTTAGGACCCTTGATGCCTTCCCACTCTGTGAACATTCCTAGAACTTCACCCCCTCTCCTCCCTCTGACAAACTCTTTATCATTAAGGAATACAGTTGGAAGGTCTGTCCCGAAGTTCATGTGTTAGAAGTCCAATTCCTAATACAACAGTTTTGAGAGGTCAGGTCTTTAAGAGGTAAATAGGTCATGAGGACCAACTCTACACACATCGATGAACTCATGTCCTATCAGAGGAGTAGGTATGTCCAGTCCTCATTTGCTCTCTATTGCCATGTGGCACCTTCTACCATGGCATGATGCAACATGAAGGCCTTTCCAAGTGTGTTGACTATCTTTGGCTTCCCAGCCTCCTCCTGTATGTGTAATAATACATTAACTGAAACATAATAAACTTTTATTACTTATAACTTCCTGGAATATAGTCTCCTGTTACTTCAAAACAGGAGATAGTGCGTTGGTTGGCTTAGAAGTCCCTGCTCATAATTCGAAGTGGGTCTGGATCTCTTCATCTAGATCCATGGACCCCCTGATGTATGAACAAATGTTCAATCACAAGAAAACAAAAAAGAAATGCCTTCTCTATATCCTGCTGAGGTGGTGCATGCCTGTAATCTCAGTGCTGGGGAAGCTGAGGCAGGTAGATGGGCATTTTGAGGCCAGCCTGGAGTACACAAGAAGACACCTTCTCAAAAGGAAGGAGAAAATATTGAAGAGTAGGTAACATGGGTAAAGTTTCTAGGGTTTCTGTGGAAAAGGATATCCTCTCTAAAGCAAAGACAAAAATTTCCATCTTGACTTCTAGCAATGAAGAAAGAACCGTGATGCACAATGGGCCTTTCCAGTGTTTAGGAGCAGCTGGTTTTACATCATGTTGCTAATTGCTTCCATCTGGATACCAAGTGTCACCCATGTCTCCCATGCTTGAGTGAGGCTCACAAGAAGACTTTGCAAGGGCTCTTGGCTTTGGGGCATCCACACATGCCATTTGCATCCAGCAGTATTGAGAGTATCAGCATCAGGAAAAGGTGATGTATGGAGTTTGTAACAAGCTCCAATGGAGAGTTGCATCATGGAACCCTGAGGATTTATAGCAACAATGCTGTCTGCTATAGTCTTCATGTGTTCCCCAAAAGTTCCTGTGTTAGAAATGTAACCTTCACATTCATATGTTGCTGGTATTTGGGATGGATGGTGGTTTAAATGAGAGATGTCCCCCCAGGCTCTCATATTTGAACACATTGTCTCTGGTTGGTGGCAGTATTTGAGGAGGTTTAGGTGCTGGAGCCTTGTAGTCAGGCCTTTTTTTGAGTCTCCAGCTCACAGAAAAAGACATAGAGACATATTAATTATGAAAGCTCAACCTTAGCTTAGGCATGTTTCTAACTAGGTCTTATAAATTAAATTAACCCATTTCTATTCATGTACTTTCTGTCTCGTGGCTTTATTACCTCATCACCATACAGCCCACCCTGCCTGCTCTGTGTCTCCCCTTCTTCTTCCCAGCATCCTCTCTGCCAGGGAATCCTACCTAGCTGTTGGCCATCCATCTTTTTATTAAACCAATCCAAGTGCCACATCTTCACAGTGTATGAAAGGATTATTCCAAAATGGAGCCTTGCTGAAGGATGTGTGTCACCGGGGGTGGGCTTTGAGAGTTTGTCGACTCACTCCACTTCCGGTTTGTGCTCTCTGCTTTCTGCTTTCTGTTGAAGATGCGACCCCTCAGCTTCCTGTTTTGTTTGCTGCCACACCTCCCGAGCATGATAGACTCATCCTTCTATAATCACGAGCCAAAATAAGCTCTTTCTTCCATAGGTTGCTTTTGGTCATGGTGTTTTATCCACAGGAACAGAAAACTAACCAATACAAGAGGTAACCGGGGTTGGAGGAGGTGATGAAGATGAGGCCCCTGTGGTGGGATTAGGGACTTTATAAGAGGAGGAAGAGATGTGAAGTAGCACACTTGCTCCCTCAATTCCTGTACAATTTTCCCCAAGGTTATAGTAACTCATTTGCCCTCTGTTGTAATGTCTGAAGATATCTGAGCTACTTGGACAGGCATTTACCCCTTGAATCCATATGTCACTCACTGCTATTATGACCTAGCAAGAAGTCCCTTTTCAGTTGCTAGTGCTCTGATTCTTAACTTTTCAAAATAAATTTCACTTATTAAAAATTATGCAGGTTTTTTTCGTATTCAGTTAACAGTAACACAAAGTGAACTAAGACACTGTGTTCAGTGAAGAATTACACAGTTTTTTTTTTAAATCACTTCTCCTGGGCTGTTCAGTCCTGAATGAGTTGTATCCTTTGAACCCAACAGATAAGCCAATGACGAAGCAGGTCATTGCCTATCATCACCCAGTTCTGCAGACATACCAAGCCATAAGATTGAGTGGACTCAAGAGCAACTATGTGTAAGGTCTTAGGAGAAATTGGTACATCTAGGATTGAGCACAACCAGGACTAGAGGACCACCAAGCTGCGTGAGCAGGTATTCATGCCCTTTGTAGCATCTACCTCTATGGGGCTGGCTCCCCTAATCTTGACTCATGGTCATGGCTCTGTGGGGGGGAGGTGTGTGTGTGTGTGTGTGTGTGTGTGTGTGTGAGAGAGAGAGAGAGAGAGAGAGAGAGAGAGAGAGAGAGAGAGAGAGAGAGAGGAGGAAGAAGAAAAGACAGAAAGGAAAGCCTGGAGGTGAATTTCCAAATGAACTGGTTTGGTATGTGAATGAAGGAAACTTCAAATGGACAATAAGTACACTGCTTTAAACCATGCCTGACTGACAGAGATCAGGGAGGTCCTCTTGCTGGATCCCACCCCATATTAAGGAGCTATTGGCAGTTGATAGCTGCTGAGGAAGGGAGACTCATTCGTTGAGACTGTAGCCACTGGCAGGTTTCCCTGGTCCAGTGGATGGCCCCGGAGCCATGCACACGTGGGCAGCACTAATTGAACCTAGTGTGTTACTGAAAATAAGAAAGAGGAGGAGAAATGAAGCTATGAGAGGGATATGTTGAGGGGATTCAGAGGAAATTGGAGGGAGAATGAGATAGATATAATTAACATTTCACAAACTATATATAGTATGTGAAATATATCCATATATATGGATATAATATCATACATATTTCAAAGAATATGATAATAAAGGAAAGAATAAGCCATGACTTGAAAGGCAGTGACAAAGGAAAACTGTCCCAAAGGCCAGAGCTTGGGTAAGAATCCTGGCTCCCTGCCTGAGGAAATGGTATGAGATGGAGAAGTGGTGAATAGCTCTCTGACTGGTCAGGGGCCCAGAAGAAACAAACTCGGGAGACGAGAAACATCAGGTTCTAGGAGGCAACTGGTCACTCATGTGGAAGTGACTGTGAAGGGTGAGGACCTCAGCATGTGATATCGAGTGCACTCAGCTGTCCCCACCAGAGTTCTGAGCTGCTACAGGACACTTAGTGGCAGCTCTGGCCTCTGACAAGAAATGTCTTTGGGTTTTAGTAAATGTCCCTAGAAGAAGGTGGCTTATAGGACTTTCCTAATGAAAACCATCACACTAAACAAACGAGCAGACAAGATGACTCAAACGTCTCATTGCGATCAGCCTTTGTCACTTACTATCCCATTGACGTCAGGGTGACCACATGTAATGGCCACCTATGACGGCTGATTTTTTTTAAAGTATCTTTTACTTATTCTTTGACAATTTCATATGTGTATATCATGCGACTTGGTTCTATCCACCTCAACTCCCTGCCTCTCCCCTCCGCCACACCCCAACCCATTGCTCTCCCACCGCCATGTCCTCTCCGATTTTTCTCCCAGTCCCACTGAGTCTGATCAGTGCTGCTCCCTAAAAGGCTGACAGATCTTTTCTGGCTTGCCCTTGTGCGGGTAACCATAGCGGCAGTGAGTTCTCGGGTGTAACTGCTCTGTCGGGTCGAGAACGCAGCAATTCAGAGCACTGCGCCCTACTCTTCCATTCCGTTCCTTCCCACTCTGGCGTTCCTCCGAGGCTTACGGGGGATTTATAAATATGTCCCGCTGAGGGCTGAACACTCCACAGCCAGTCACTTATTCTCAGCACACGGACTAGCAGTTATCAGTTGCTGGATTAACCACTGCCTCTTGTGGAACACAAGCTTCTCTGGCCAAAGTTGGGAGCAGGATATGTAGAAAGCAGCTTGATCACAAGTCCGTTTGGTAAACTGAAAGTTAATCTTAATTGGAGGCTGGGTTGAGATCTGCCAGGAAATTAAGGAAGCCCACATCAGGGTGTGTCTGTGAGGGTGTTTCCAGAGACCATGAGGGCTCTGACTTAATGAATGGTTTAAGTCATTGGTGGATTCAAACTTGAATAGATTCAATCCCCGATACAGCCCAATCAAAACAATCCCGTTTTGAGCGGAGTGTTGGTAAGCAATTGAACTGTGGAAAGTGGAGCCTGGTTAGAGGCAGGTCAGTGTGGGTGTCTCTTTGGGGGCTGTGTCATGCCTTGGCTCCATCTTGCTGCTGCTTTGCTCTGCTTCTGTCTTCGGGAATGGAAATGCTCCACCATTTTTCCCACCACAGTGAACAGAAGCCTATGAAGCCATGAGCAGCATGAGACACTCCTTCTTTAAGTTGTTGGCATGGAGGTGATGAGAAAGTACCTGTCATGTCATGGTTAACCAAGCTTCGAGGCTGAGGCTGCCCCTAGGTATAGCAGCCCAGACTCCCACTTACCAATGCTGATCTCGCTGCTGTCTCTGCCAAATACCCACCAACTCATTTGTTCTCATCTGACAGAAGTGTAGACCAACAATAAACATTCAATATGGCCTCAGTTGTCAGAGTCCAATTGGTCACTTGATGGCAAAATGACTAGGTTCATTTTAATAAGAAAGGCAGGCTTCAGGTAAGAGTTTCCCTTTTCTGCTCATGTGACATCCAGACTGCCTTCCAAGGCCTGGCATAATGTTTGTTTCCCTGGTGAGTCAGTATTAATCTTGTCTTTTCATCCTAATGTGTTGTCATCTGGGGCCTTGCTGTCTCTGGGGAAATTGCACAGTTCCTAGTGACGGGAATTACTCACCTGTGAATGTAAACTCTGAATGTAAACTCACCTACCTAGGGATTATATCTACAACCTTCTCCATGGGTTCTCAGACTGTGGGTTACTACCCCCAGCCCTAATCATCACAAGTTCAGACACCAAACAACTAGTAATAATCCCTACACCCCACAGCCCATGGAAATCACCCTGGTCAGCCAATCCTAAGCCTGCTTCCTAGGCCCTATCCATTCCTTCCTGTGGGAAAAGCCTATAATAAGGCTTGTCCTTAGGTCTTCCACTCTCCCTTATCCTAGACAGGTCCTGGTACTGTTGTACCCATTCCGAGAAACCCCCAGAGACTACCAAGGAGCCGGTTTCCGATGCAAGCACATAAGGGTCCTTTTATTGTCAGGTTCAACCTGGGCCACCTCACCGCAGATGGAAGGAAATGTGCTGGCGGCCAAGACCCCAGGTGTAGAGAGTTTTTAATAGGGAAAAACCACAAGCCAGGAATTACATGCTTGGGACTGGGTAGAAGGGATATGGGGCAAGGTGATTTTTGTGAAACTATTGGTCTAGACTTTCGGTGCGAAGTCACATTTGAAATCATTGGATTCAACTTTTGGCGGGAAACCACAGTCAGCTGAATAGGATTATTTGGATTGCTCAGCAGGATTATCTAGATAGCTTCAAGGGCCGTAAACTGCAGACAGGATGTCTGCAGGAGCATACTGAGCTGTATCTGTTCAAGCTGTCATGGCACATTCCTGAGGTCCTTCCTGGAACTGAGTGCAGCAGGTGGTCTAAGATGGTGGCCCTACCCTAAGAGGGAGTCTGGGTTGCCTTCACAGTACTTCCCCATGCCATCACTGAGGTATGCCCTCCTCTGGGAAACACTGATGAGCTATCTTTTCGGCAACCTTTCTCTTGTTGGCCTCATCCAATTGACATAAAGAGTAAAACTTCACAGTTCTTCTGTAAAACATTAATATGTAGTAATTAACTGGGTAAAATAGATGTTTACAATTTCACACATATACAGCATACACACTGACCACTCTCATCTCCCTCCCCCCTACCATTCCATCCACCTTCTCCTGTCTGTACAAATCTCTTTCTCACATCTCTTTCTCACATTCCTATCTCCTCCTTTTGCTTTGTGAGCCACTAGGATAAACAAAGGGCATTGTGTGACATGGGTTTGAAGCTATCTATTGGAGCCTGGAGGGCTCAACAGGGGGCGAACAATTAAACACAGTGTCTCCCCTTCTCCATGGGACGCATTCTGGCCCATGTACACTATGGGTAAAGACCAATAAGAGCAATTAGCATTTCTTTATCCATATCATTTCCCTCTTTAGAGCCTTCCGAGCTCCTCTTTACAACTCTGCAACAAATAGATTACAGGTTGCTGTGAACCAGTCAGCCACCATACTGCAGAACTTGAGAACGCATTAACAGGCTGCAGATGGCATCAGACTCAATGGCCTGTTTTACAGCAGAAGAGGCTGGGAGTGAGTCTGTGACCGCCGGATTCACTGGTTCTACAAGTCAGGTGTAGAGAAGTGGGGTCTGTTAATGTCCTGGAGCAATTACAGGAGCCAAAGCAAGAAAAAGAGAGTTCCGTGAGAGACAGAGGCGTGCACTCCCCTGCTAAGGCAGCACCTTGCTGGGCAGGGCAGGGCATGGACGACAGCACAAGCTACTGTTACCTCTGTCAAGGCCACTACAGTCTCGGAACTATCGGACCTGAGGTCACCAGCGTGGGGGAGCAGCCCCCATTGGGCGACACATTGAAGTGGAACAGGAAGACAGAGCCACCCGACTCCTCAGCTCCCTGCTGGGTGGGATGCAGCTCTGTGGGGTTTAGTGAGATTCCATCAGTCTTGTTCTCAGCAGGACCCTTCCTCCTCCCATGCTCTTCACAGGTGCTGATCTCTGAATCCATCAGCCTGGCGTTGCTCTAACAAAAGTACCAACTGGTTGGCTGAGACGACAGAAATTTGTTTTCTTGCCACCTAGTCGCTGTAAGTCGAAGACCAGCATGCCAACAGAGATGTTCTCCGAGGTCTTTTCACTGTTGTTCTCTTCCCCCTTGGGTGTGTCCTAATGGTCTCTACAGAAAGATGCCAGTCTTATGTGATTGGAAGCCACCCTAATGGCCTCATTTCAACCCAAGTAACTCCTGTTCTGGGGACCTGAGGGGAAGGGTTCCAACGTGTGAATATTGAGCACACACAACTCAACCTATATTAACCGTCTAAAGAGCGTCTTCATCTCCAGGTTCTATTGTGGAACCAAAATAAGACCAAAATGCTTTCACCCCAAAAACTAAAGGCCTAAGGCTGCTCCTTTTAGCTATAGGCCATAAGTTACTGGAATAGGCCAGAAGTTACTGAAACCAGTCAGTCCAGATTCCAGAAACCAGGAAGTGTAAAAGTACAGAGTCACAAGATAGTCAGGAGGTAATGGCTGCCAGACTATGGAATGTCCTCTCCCTGGCCCCCTAGGCAACTGCTTGACTATAGAATGTCCCAACCCTAGTTTCCATAGTGACTGTGTAATCACCAGATGCCCCCATCTGGGGGCAGCCAATGAAAAATGGTGGTGGGCAACTACTTCCTTAGAAGGAAAACTGAATTGTGATTTCTGGAATTCCTAGACACAAGCCAATCAGAATTGTACCCGTACTAGCATCCCTAAATGATGTAACCTTGTGATTTTTCCCTTTAAAAACTGAGCTTGCAGACAGGTGGGCACTTCCTCCAGCTTCTACTGCGTTGGATCTGTTGGACGAAGTCCCTGCCTAGGCTTGTATTGCATTTGGATATCCACAATTAAACCTTGCTTTTGCATTCTGGCTTGCTCGTCCTTGGTGGTCTCTCTGGGGGTCATGATCTGGGCACAACACTATCTTAGCATCTGCTTTGGGAAAACTGGGCCTGAGACAGAGAGCATCACAGTGAGCCCGGAGTCCCGATGTCAGTGGGCTAAGCCTGATCTCAGCTTACATTTCTCCTCTTTTCATCTTCTCCATCCCAGCCCCTCTTCCTGAACCTTTATGGGTATACACACTGTTTCCCTGGAGAGCAAACAGCCAAGAATGAAGCTGGAGCACAGTAAATTAATACTAACATTAATATTAATATCTAAATAGCTCCTGGTTGGTCCCACTTTCATTCCTGCCACCACCACCGTGGCTCATCTGCCATCGCCATCCAGGCTCCTTTGCCTGGATGTGTGTGTAGCATCCTCAGTGGTCTCCCTGTCTCCAGACATGTCCATTTCCTGTCTGCAGCCCTACTGATCCTCCTGAAGAGTGAGTTCTGTGGCAGGATGCTTTCCTGCTATTACACTGCTGTGTTCCCATCCCTGTAGATGATGTAGTTGAAAGGGAAAAATTAGTAGCCATCTTGAGAGATGTTCCTTCCCCTTCCCCCTCTTCCTCTAAAGGTATTTGCTGACCAGCAGTTTTTGAACTGACCAGAAGTTGAACTTATGGGACGATAAGGCTGGGATAATAAATCTATGTATCCTGGACTTGGCAAAACAAGATATAGGGAGCAATGGGCTCAATTGACTAGAAGTTGAACTCAGGGGAGAGTAGGACTGGAACAATAAATCTGAATGTATATATCCTGGGTTCAGCAAAAGCAGGACATATCTATAGATACCCTGAATCCTGTTAGCCATTAGCAACCTTATGCTTATAGTTCAACCAGTAATTTCAAAGAACTACCTCACCCCCGTTCCCCCTCGTCCAATCCCAAGATATGTAACATTCTACGTGTAAACTTTTTTTTATATAAACCCCTTAAAGTGAGTGCTCATGACTTCCCTCTTTTCACCTACTGTAAAGTGGTGTCGGGGAGGTCCCTGCCTAGGCTGGAATAAATGAAACCTTTTGTCTTACATGGAAAGTTGGTTCCTTGGCAGTCTTGGGGTTGGTGTTGGGGGTGGGGGGTGGGGGTGGGGGCTCACACCTGGCCATTACAGTAGTCTCCCTTTGAACTGAGTTGGTGGCAGACAGAGCTGGAGAAAGGGGCTGTAAATGCCTAGAAGTAGAAGGCTTCGCTTAGGTTCACATGACAATGAGAGATTGTAAGTCCCTTCAAGGAATGTGGTTTTTCGTTTGTTTTTTTCAAGTCAAAGTGAGTGAATAAGAAAAGGTGCAGGGTTTAATTTCCACCAGGTCTCAAAAGCATTCATTGGCACACCAGCCAGAGCCAGGTGGAGTCCCGAGCTCAGTCTGCCGGTGAAGACACAGGAGCAGCAGGATTTCCCACCCAAAGGGCAAAGCA
This sequence comes from Peromyscus maniculatus bairdii, assembly GCF_049852395.1. Taxonomy (NCBI): domain Eukaryota; kingdom Metazoa; phylum Chordata; class Mammalia; order Rodentia; family Cricetidae; genus Peromyscus; species Peromyscus maniculatus. The sequence continues at coordinate 33,387,826 of NC_134872.1, forward strand.
GGGCCTTGGAAGGTGCCAGGAGGAACTTCAGGAGGGAGGGCAATGCAAGAGCCAGATGCCAGAAGGATGGGTGGGCTTCAGGCTGAGGGTTGACCCTTCCCCACACCCATCCCCTCCTGAAACCGACAGATGGTGTTGGAGGAAAGGACAGGATGGGTCGGAGTCTCCATCCTTCAGGCATAGCTTCATGGGCTCTCCTCTCCTTCCTTCCCTCCCTCCTCCATTTCCTTCCCCTTTGTTTTCTCCTCCCTGCCTCCATCCCTCCCTGCCTCTCCCAATCTCTCCTTCTCTGGCTCTCTAACCCATTTCCTCTTCCTCTTCCTTCTTGGCCTCTATCCACCTTTTCTTTTTCTCTCGCTCTCCTTCTCTTTCCTAATCTGATTTCCCCTTTTCTTTTTTCTTCCTTTCCCTCCACACTTCAGTTAACAATGTGTGAACCCTGACCTTTCTTCAGCACAGATTTGACCATGTATGTTTCTTAGCAATATTCTTCCGTTCTTTCCGTGTGTGTGTGTGTGTGTGTGTGTGTGTGTGTGTGTGTGTGTGTGTGTTCTCGAGACAGGGTTTCTCTGTGTAGCTTTGGAGTCTGTCCTGGAACTCACTTTGTAGACCCAAGCTGGCCTTGAACTCACAGAGATCCGCCTGCCTCTGCCTACCAAGTGCTGGGATTAAAGGCGTGCGCCACCACCGCCTGGCTTCCTTGTGGTTTTAAAAAAAACAAAATACCCACAAACCCTTGCTACAAAGAAAGAGGGGGAGTGAATGGCGGCTTTGCCGTTTCCATGGTGGACTCTGGGACTCAGATGAATGAAACTGGGCAAGACTGTTGTGGTATCTACCGTGTTTTGTTCTTTCCGTAACTTACACGGTTCCAGGACAGGATGCCAGTCCAAGAGAGACAGCCTGGAGATCGGGACTTTGGGCGGCCTGCAGTCTTAGTTGAACTTAGTCCTTGTTCCCATGTAGGTTTTTCCAAGTTTGCCTATGAAGGTGAACAGATGAGTTATAAATACAATAGAGGTGTGGATAGACTCTAGCAAGCCTCTCCAGAATGCTGGCTGGCCTCCTGGTGGATAATCGGATTCTCTGGAGAGTGAAGAAGACCCTAAGGCTCATCCTGGGATCCTCCTGGAAGAAAAGATAATAACCAGCAAGAGGTTGTGGAGGATCAAAGCTGAACAGTGTCTTCTGGACATGACAGGATCACTGCATTCATGAACTCATAGATGCTGAGGTTGCCTGCACAGCATCAAACCAGTCAACATGTCAGCATAGAAAGGGCCTAAGGACCCTCACCCCAGGCTGAGAAACTATTGACTCTCGTTGGCCTCTTTGTGAAGAAGAGTCAGCTTTCTTGAAGGGGCTCCAATGGATGGCCCCATACCCATGAATGAGGTAGCACAAGTTGTACACTATGGGTTATTAATAAACAAATAGCAAGTTGGGAAGGGAAGGTGGGGGCAGATCTGGGAGGAGGTAAAGAGAGGGGTGGGGGTGATTATGATAAAAATACATTGTATGCATTCATACAATTCTGAAAGGATTAATAAATATGTATAATGTATGATATATATATATATATATATATATATATATATATATATATTAAAAAGGGTACTAACAACTAATCTTTGAGAGAGTGGGTAAGGCCTTTGCTAACAGCTGACCCTCACCACAAGCTGAGACAGAGGATGAGAAAAGGCAGCCTTTGGCTGGGGAGCAGTAATCTCTGCGACAGTCATATACTCCTTCCTTTCCAGTCCTGGCAACAAATATCATTGCAGCCAAGACGACGAGATGCATGCAGCACCCAGGATGCCCTGGGAAGCACCAGATCCTGTTGCTTTGGGAAAGAGGGTGAGGAGGTTGATAGGCACAGTTAGTGGGTCTCTTCAGGGCATCCTCTGCTGATGAGTCCTGTTCTGGTTTCGGGGGGCGGGGTAGATGTTGCTGCAGAGTACTGCTCAAGACCTAAGGTAGCAGCAGCTCAGGCCTTTTCCAGGTAGGCACTTAGCCTGTGGCTCTGCCAATTTGCCTGGGTTGAATGGCTTGAATATTAAACCTTTGCATAATCCAATGTAAATACAGCCCCACATCTGAAAGTCAAATAGAAAAGGATTCCGGATTTGTATCATTTTACATTATCCAGGCTTCTGCTTTCATCCACAAGAATGAATAAATAAGAGTTGTTTGAGACCAAAACAATTTTCTGGGCAAGGCGGAATAATGTGTTAAAATGAAGAAAAAGAAGAAAACTCCCCCAGAAGATGAAAAGGTTTTCAACCGAGATTGAGCTAGGAGAGATGGAGTCTGCCCGCTCTTTTCCATCTGTTCACCCAGCCTTTTATTGTCAAGGTGATGATAGGGGAGAGCAGGTACCATGGGAGGGAAGGAAGAAAGTAGAGGTGAAGAAAGGTGCCCAGCAATTAGCCCCAAGCCAGGCCGGCTACAGCCCCGCACCGCCCTCTGCATGCATCGGGTGCCAATCCAGTCTCCTCCAGGTCCTCAGATTCCCTTTAGTAACTTAGTATTTTGAGAAGCAGCTAGAGCAAGCCGGCCCATTTGCTAATTCACACGAAGGAGATTCGGCATCATGCTCTCTCTTTTCCACTTTGAGAAAAGAGTAGACATTTCGTAGACTGAGGACTTTTCAGAGCCTTCTAGAATGAGGAGAAGGGGTTCATCACAGGAGCAGACCTCTTCTGACAACTAGGTATTTTTCATCGTGGATTCTCTAAGAAGTCCTAAAAATATGTTTGTTGGAAATAGCTTTCTTGAGAACATTTGTGCAAAAATGACTTCTAGCTTTATTTACTCATCTGTCGGCCCCTGTCAATTGCAACAGGTGCTTGGGTTGGAGAAATGGAAGCAGTGAGCTGAAGTGGCATTTTAAGATGGGCTATTATAGGCTTTCTAGTTCTTCGAACATCAAGACTGCTCTTTTGACTATGAAATATGAAATATGTCTACATGCAGACACACATAGCTTAACAAGTGGCCTGGAAGTCAACTGCCAGTGAGACCATTATTCCCCCAACTCCTGTTCCCACTCGGTACTCAGTCCCTCACCCACACCCCTGACTTCCCTGGCTTTCCTTTTTTTGTATCTTTTGTACCCGTTGACGTCCTAGATATGGACCCTAAATAAAGACGAGTTCCTTTGTCCCTCTGTCCCTCTGCCTCTGACTCTCTCATTATGGTCCAATAGATTTTTGTTTCATTATTTTATAGAAACCAATTTTTTTTTAAAGTCCACCTTATCCTGGTAATATTAGAGGAAGCCCAACTGGCTGGTGTTCCATTGCTAGGAGGTCTAACCCACCTTAAACAGCTTACAAAGATGGAAGGTTCACTTTGGTCCATGGCTTCAAAGCTTTTAGTTCTAAGGTCAGTGGTCACACTGCTCCCAGGCAATGCTGAAAGTGATACATCATAGTGTCAGCATGTGGTGGAGTGAATCTCTTCATTTCATAACTAGGAAATGAAAGAGAAATAGAGGAACAGACTCCAGGGCTCCACCATTCCCTTTGAGGGCACACCCACAATAATCTAAAAGTCTCCCAATAGCCTACCTCTGAAAGGTCCCACTGGCTGCCAACAGCACCACAACTTTCCATCACATCTTTAACTCTGGGGTCTTTGGGAAATACTGAAGAACCAAGCCACAGAGCTCATTTAACGGCCTTTGTGTCTTTTTGACTGGTTCCTTTCATCTTTTTCAAGTCAACTTTATGTTAGTATTGCTCTCAGGAAACGAAGCATGCCCATCCTGACTGCAGAGATCAGTCAGTGCTGACAAAATATGTACCTGTAATGACCACTGTCACCCCTGAGATGTAGAGTTTCTGTCACCCCTTCCCACTTATTTAAAGATTCGGTTTTTAATGTGTCTGTGTGAATATGGACCATCTGTGTCCACTGCCTGCGGAGGTCACAGAAGACTGTGGAACCAAGACTTGGGGTCTCTGGACGAGTAGCAAGGGCTTTTAACCGCCAGGCCTTCTCTCTAGCCTCTATCCTTTCAACTGTTTTTGTGCCCTTTTTGGTGAATTCCTGAATGTCTTAGTTACTTTTTTGCTACTGTAACAAAGCACGGCCTGACCAAGGCAACTTACAGAAGGAAGGGTTTATTGGGGCTTACTTTCCAGAGAGCGAGTCCATGACCATATTGGTAGCGAGCATGGCAGCAGACAGACAAGCATGGTGTTGGAGCAGCAGATAAAAGCTTCCATCCTGATTTTCAAACAGCAGACAGAGAGAGCTGATTGGGAATGGCAAAAGATTTTGAAACCTCAAATCCCACTCCCAATGGCACACCTCCTCCAACAAGACAATACCTCCTGATCCTTCCCAAACAGTTCCACCAACTGGAGACTGAGTATTCAAATATATGACCCAATGGGGGCCATTCTCATTCAAATTACCAGCCTCCCTTCCACGACTGGCTGGTGTTGTTTTATGTCTGTTATTTTTCATTTTCTCTATTTTTTCGGCTTCCTGCACTGAGGAGTGTACTATGGATGAACCCTCACTATCTCTAAGTAGCACTGTGTGGAGGCTTTGCAAGCTCTTGTATCTATTCATCTATCAGTGGTCATTTTGAGTTGCTTCCTGTGTGACCTGGGAACTAAGCTTCTACAAATTGCATACAAACAAGTCTTTGTGTAGACATGGTTTTCACTTTTTTGGTATAAAATCCAGAAAACAGCATCTAAGCTTTGCTGCCAGGACTGGAGAAGGTGGTTGCCCTAGGAAATAGTTCTGCAGCACCTCACACACATTCCATGCAGCCTAGTAGCTGCAATTGTGGGGTCCCAAGAGGAATGTGCTTGTGTGTCAGGGGGGCTTTTACTTGATCTCAAACTGGTTCATAGAGTGAGTTCCAGGACAGCCAGGGCTACATAGAGAATCCCTATCTCAAAAAACAAAAACAAAAGAAGAAAAGAAATTGTCATAGATCAACTAAGGAACACTGAGAATGGGAGGAATAGTCTTCCTCAGGGAAGAGAACACTAATTGGCTATCCGGTACCAAATGGTTAGCCCTGGAAACATATATACAAATAACATTATAGAGATTGAGCAGGCTATATTTAGGAATATATATATATGTGTGTGTGTTTGTACACATGTATACACACACACACACACACACATACACACGCGTATAACAATTATGAAAAAAGAGGCCATGAATTTGAAAGAAGGCAAGGAAGGGTATCTGAGAGTGCTTAGAGGGAGGGAGAAATGATGAAATTATTATAATCTCTGTGAAAGTTGGAATGTAATTGGCCTCCGTAAGTTCATAGGCAATGGCTATTAGTTGTGGCTTTATTGGAGTAGGTGTGGCCTTGTTGGAGGAAGTGTGTCACTGCCGAGGTGGACTTTGAGGTCTCATATATGCTCAAGCCACACCCAGTGCCTCAGACCATTTCCCGTTCCTGTTGCCTGCTGATCTAGATGTAGGACTCTCAGCTCCAGATGTAGGCTCTCAGCTCCAGGACCATGTCTGCCGGCACACCACTATGTCCCTCCACGATGACAATGGACTGACCTTCTGAAACCGTAAGCTACTCAATTAAATGTTTTCCTTTATAAGATGGTCATGGTGTCTATTCCCTACAATAGGAACCCTAACTAAGACAACCTCCAAAACAAAACAAAACATGAAGTTGAGGTTTTGGGTACAGAGGTAACGAGGTTTTGGGAGGAGGTGAGGCTGGGGAAGAATATGACCAAAATCTATTGTACAAAATTTTCTTAAAAAATAAATAGTTGTCATTTCAGTACCCAGACAAATAATATTCCTGTACTTAAATAAACAAAACCAGTAGCTAAACTACACTTTTGATGAAATCTGTTTCTGCTCTGCATGGAATGCAAATGGGCAGGCAAGGGAAGTTCTGGCGTGAGAAGGGAGGTTTCCCATTTAGTATATTAATAGCCCAAAGATTTCCTAATACTTGAAATGCCGTTGGGAAGAGAGAAGCAGAGAAGTCGCTCTGGTTTAAGTACAGAGGCCGAGAGCAGCTCACTTCCTCCTGACACTCCCATTACCTCTTATCACCAGGATGAATTGCCAAAAATTACCTCTCAGCTTCATTTCTTGCCGCTCATTAGAAAAACTCATAAACTTTACATTCTACTTATGCTAATGTTTTTAAACAGCCTTACTACTTTACATGCATGCCATCAAAATATTATTTGAAATCTTACATACATTTGTCTCAGTTAACTTCAAATGCAGAGAGCTACATGAGCAGTGAGGTGAGCAGAATTCATGTAATCCCCTCCCCCTCTCCTCCCCCAGCTCCTGCACTCTGGGGAGCCCAGGCTTCTAAGAGGTGTGACATTCTCATTAATTCTCATTAACACTACCATTTAGTGATGTTAAAGATGGTGGGAGAGGATCCAG